>NC_069364.1:11379375-12758750 GCF_021730395.1 Mercenaria mercenaria
AAATTTATTTACTATGTTTTTATTGGAAGTTCTTACTTTTTATGGTATCTGAATTTACATTGCAGGTGTTGGAAAGACTTCTCTTGTCCACCTAATGTGTCAAAATGAACCAACAACAAACCCAAGTTGGACAATTGGATGTTCAGTTGATGTTAAGGTAAGTAATATTATAATAAAAGTTACCTGCTGAGTTGTCATGTAAAAAGGTTCCTGATTTCTGGTATTTTCTTACACCAATTTAACAGTAATTCTAACACGATCCGATTCATTTTCCTATTAAACAAAGAAGGCTGATAACAGTGAATTATTATTCAACAATTCACTGTTCTGATGTCACAATTATTACGTCATAGCGTCAAACGGCATAACGGCGCGCTGGAAAAGAAACCAATTGAAAACTGGCAAATATTTAATAAATGTCGTCAAGGATGTACTTTAAATCTTTGGTAACGTGTTAGAATTGAAATAATATATCTCATTTAGTGATTTGTCGCTGAATAAATCATTGTTTGGAGTTCAGATGCAAAGGAATTATGTCACGAGGGCGCAGCCTGAGTAATATAATAACAGCATCTGAACGACAAAAAATTATTATTTCTTAAATAATTCCTCTGAAAAGCTTAGGAAATTTCTTGACTGTAAGACATATACTTTGTGAAAGTCAACATTAGTACTTATGCATTACAACCATTGCCTGCCATTAAACAGTTCCATTGTTAGAATGTTAGATGAAACAGTTTGTTCATACAATGTGAATAGTAGCATACTCTCAAGTTATCTTGGTTGTATACATTAAAGAACATGTCCACATTTATTGTTTAACCATGAAATTTCCATGATTATTGAGTCGCACACCTTCAGAAAACCAGCATAGTGCATTTGTGACCAGCATGGACCCAGACCAGCTTGCACATCCACTCAGTCAGGTCAGGATCCATGCTGTTCACTTTCAAAGCCTATTGAAATTAGAGAAACTGTTAATAAACAGCATGGATCCTGACCAGACTGAGCGGATGCGCAGGCTGGTCTGGATCCATGCTGGTCGCAAACACACTATGTTGATTTTCTCATCGGCTCATTTATTTTGACAGTTGCATGAGTATAAGGCAGGTACGGCCTCGGAGAAGACATATTTTGTTGAGCTGTGGGACATTGGAGGATGTACAGGTCATCAGAACAGTAGAACTATCTTCTACAACCCTGTCAATGGTAAGTGATCACAATGAAGGGCAAACATCCACCCAAACCATGTGTCCATTTTTTAGCTTGACTATAAGAAGTATAAAGAGCGTTATTCTAATAGACCGTTTGCTATTCAGTCAGTAAATTTTCAGTGAACACCTCTTCAAATTATAAATGGTACTGCCTAAATTGATTGATGGACTGGTCCATTTTAGAAATTTAGCAGGGTAAAGGTTAAACACTCCAATGATAGCTTGAGCTTCCCCAGATGTTCCCTATTTCACTTTCCAGCATCAAGAGTCAAGGGCACTGTCACCTGTGACAGCTTTCCTTAGTTCAGTATCCAAACTACACCTGTTGATAAAAAATTACATTAATAGATAAAAAATGATCAGCAACATTCAAAATGAAGTAAATGATTAAGTTTGAACTTAGTATAGAATTAATAAACATATTTTGCCTATATTGAACAATATGAATATAAGTGCTTTTTATTAAATTTTTCAACAGTTTGTATTGGCAAGTATATATTCTGCCAAAATTCAAAAGATATGCAAGTTCATGAAATCATTATTGCCTCCCTTTGCCTATCAGAGTTGTGGAACCAAGACCGATTGAAAATAAATGAATTTCGAAGCTACACATTATCTTAAAACTTCCCTTTTATTTCAGATAGTTGAAATATTTCGTATAATTATCAAATGCAAATGTAAAATTAGAAATAGTCCATTTTTAAAAAAAACCCAAAAAACTTTTAAATTAAAGGGAGATGATTATAGAATTTCATAAAAAGTAATGAAATATGCATTTACAGTAAGGATCTGGACCTATGTAATTGGTCTTTTTGTTTCTTAAATAAAACTGTAACAGTGCATGAAAACTGAAAATTGTCATAAAATGTTGCTGAGATGTGATTGGCCCCCTTTAGATATTTGAAACTATATGCAATATGTCATGTACAATGTATTATAAACATATATTATTTTTCTTTGAATGGAGTGTAATTTTACTTTCAGGAATCATTCTAGTCCATGATTTAACAAATAGAAAGTCACAGCATAATTTGAGATCCTGGTTGGCAGAAGTTCTAAGAAAAGATAATAAATCATCAGGAAATGGGTAGGTTTTTGTCCTATTTCAATCATTTTCACATGCCTGTTAAGGATTCAGTTGTAATAATACTCAAGGTTTCACAAACAGGAGCTACTGGAGGTGATTTCATTATAAAAACTTAGTTAAGGTAAGTATTTATCAGGTACTTTCCAGGTATGAATAGTGCATGTATCTTTTAAAGCTACTTGCTGACAGTTTGGGTGAAAATTTTCATCATGTTCATTTCCACCAAACTTTGCATAGATTGTATACATGATACTGAAAAATGATAAAAAATGTGTGAAAATAAAAAGTAGATATTGGTAAAAATGCAAGAACGTAAATTTTCTGCATTATTGTAAAAGTATTGCAATGGTTTTCTGCTTTCTGCACACTATTTCTTTTTTTTTTGCATTTATAAGAATATCTTGCAAAAATTCAAGTCAATAAGTTTGTACTACTAATCACTTTCAGAGTACTCAATTTTTATGGACTTTCGAGAGAAATTATTTTTCACATAAAATGTGAGGGTTTTTCACTTTAAATTGCATTACCTCCCTTGCACTGTCATCATTGAGAAAAATATGAAAACTGTTTTCAGTGTAGAATATATTTAATCTGACATTTATGAACAGAACTTGTGGATAAGGAAATCTCAACTGAGGTTGAGATTGAGTCTGAAAACAAGAGTTTACCAAGTTTTTGGTATATCTGAAACCTAGGATAGGATATCCTTATTATCAGAATTTAATTGATATGGTAGATTTATTTTCTCACTGTTTTGTTTATGCTTTTATTCATTTAATCAATTACCAATTATTTGAATCATATTCCAAACTGCTACAATGGCATGGTATATCAGTGACCTTATATAGTAGTAACAGTGACATTATTAAATGTAAGCAGGTGATTTTTCCAGAATGCTGTCTTACACTTGATGAATTTAACAGGAATAATAAAACCTGTAAGAAGATCCTTTGAAAGCATAGAATGCAACCAAGCAATAATAATAGCAGACTCGGTTTGACTGAGTCTGTTCATTAGAGTCATGATAAATGCAATCAAACTATAAAGACAAAGTAAAATAAAGGTCATATCAGATGTGAGACAAGCAATGTAAGATAAGATTAACTCACATGGATATATTTAATTCGAAATACTCTATCTCATACGTTACAAAATATTCTCTATTATCACATTACAGGTATGACTATGATCCTGAAGAATTTGCTGGGAACCAGATACCATTACTTGTGATAGGAACCAAAGCTGACCAAGCAGAGAATATGAGGGACAAGGGAAAATCTAGGACATCATCTGTAGCTGAAGAGTTTGGGGCTGACCAGTTTGATCTGGTGGGTATAACAGCTGTTAGGTAGCTGCTAATTTGTATTTCTGCTGTTGATTGGCAGTTCATTAAGAAAAATCACAATAAGATATTAGTTGAACATTTCATCTTTTTTTAGTCTGTACTTTCCATGTTATATTTAAATATATTTCTGCAGATAACTAAGACTTCATTTCTTTAACACATTCTTTAATGTACCTTAACACCAGCAGTTTGAACAGATTTTAAGGTTGTTAAGCCCTTTTAAATTCAAGGCCCTTTGAAGAAGTCATATCTTAATGACCTTTAGTAAAACCTAGATCTGGCATAGGAGATTTTCAGGTATGACACTGATAAATGGCATTTCATCTGTATGTAAGAAAGAACATTTTGCATTTTTCTTTCAGGATTGTCAGAATGTTAAATACCTCGCTCCTGGTTCAACTAATGCAGTAAAACTATCCAGATTTTTTGATAAAGTAAGTAAAAACTAAGGCTGCAGTGGTTTATCAAGATAGCAGTGTATTGCTATACATGGTAAAACATATTGTTGTCATGTCTTAGTTTTAGCTCAACTGAGCGCTAATGGTGAGCATTTAGAATCATTGGATGTCTGTTGTCCATCTATCTATCATCTGCAATTCCTGTAAAGAACATCTCCTCCTACACCACAAACCAATTTCAACCAAACTTCACTGGAATGTTCCTTGGTTGGACTTCTTTCAAATTCCTTCAGAAATAGATCATCCATGCAGAATTTTTCTTGCCATGGTAACTACAAGGAAAAAACTAAAAAAAAAACTAAAAGAAACAGCATTGTCTGATTTCAAAACAATGACGCAATCACCCACTTTATATGACAAAAGGTCCATAACTCTGACACCAATTTTTCATGAACTTACAATTTAAGGTTAATTTTGATGCATTTTCACTATATTTCTGTTATTACAGGACGGATTTGATTCACACTTTAAATAGCATAGTTAGTCCACATCATCACTCGATGTGTCATAAGATGCTTATGACAAAAGGGCCATAACCCATGCACCAATATTTGATGTATTATCTGCCCTTTTTACTCAGACTTTCAGGTTAAAGTTTTGAGGCACTTTCACTCTATCTCAGTAATTACTTAACAGATTTGATTCAAACATAAAAAATTTCCACATTATCACCCACATCATTTGACACAAGGCCATAACTCTGGCACCAATATTTTATTCATTATTTCCCTTTTTACTTTAAATTTCAGTTTTGATTCCCCTTTTATTAGCTCACCTGTCACATAGTGACAAGGTGAGCTTTTGTGATCACCCTTCGTTCGTCGTCCGTCGTCAGTCCGTGCGTTCGTCCGTACGTGCGTCCGTGCGTGCGTCAACAATTTCTTGTCTGCACGATAATGGTTTCATTTATGATTTTATTTTAACCAAACTTGCACACAACTTGTATCACCATGAGATCTTGGTTCCTTTCTTGAACTGGCCAGATCCCATTATGGGTTCCAGAGTTATGGCCCCTGAAAGGGCCAGAATCAGCTATTTTGATCTTGTCTGCACAATAGCAGCTTCATTTATGATTTGAATTTAATCAAACTTGCAAAAAAACTTGTGTCACCATAAGATCTCGGTTCCTTTCTTGAACCGGCCAAATCCCATAATGGGTTCCAGAGTTATGGCCCCTGAAATAGCCAAAATTCATTTATGATTTGATTTTAACCAAACTTGCACACAACTTTTATCACCACAAGATCTTGCTTCCTTTCTTCAACTGGCCAGATTCCATCATGGGTTCCAGAGTTATGGCCCCTTAAAGGTCCAAAATTGGCTAATTTGGCTTTTGCAGCCATATAGAGACTTCATTTATGGTTTTATTTGATACAAACTTCCAAAATATCTTCAGCAACAATAAATCCTGGATTCCATGACAAATCAGATCCAATCATAGGTTCCAGAGTTATTTTATATCTGATTACCTCCCCTGATTGTAATCAAAATGGATTTATATCAGTAAGAACTTATAGGACTTATTTGAAATTTCATTATTGTTATTAGTTGGACTGAGACAATCAGGGTAGATAACTATGGACTGATTTTATGTCAAATTTTTCCTCCCTTTATTTCAAATTAAAATGGGTATATCTCCATAACTAATGAAGATACTGATCTGAAATTTCATTTATGTCAACAGATTTATTTGGCAGATCCTTCTTTTGTTCACTTACAATATTTATTTTTTTTAATTACTTCCCTTTTATGTAACTATAAATAGCTTATTTTTAGTAACTTTTTTATTATTGGCCGTAGGGAAAAACCGAGACCACTTTTCTATGGTACAACATGGATGGTACCTCCAATTTTTAGGTGTATTTTGACATATCTATACCTTGTAAGAATTTTTTTTCTTTTTGGTTAAATTTCTTCCCTTTGTTGTTCCTGTCCTTTGGACTTAGATATTTTTTCCGAGGACCTTCTTGTCCTCAAGTGCAATGATAACAGGTGAGCGATATAGGGCCATCTTGGCCCTCTTGTTTAGAATTACAGTTTAATTTTAATGCTTTTTCACCATATCTGTGTTGTTATAGAATGGACTTTGGCGGTAATACGTCATAGAAATAATTTCACTCGGGCAGCACCCTCATGAAATTATTGACCCCAAAATATAACCACCCATCGTGCATAAATAGTGTTAAAACACTCTTTTTGCTATAAATAATTTCGTAGGTACATGATTGTATGAAAATGTGCAAATATATTTGTTCACAGATATTGTGTGTTATAAAGTTCTTTTGTGTTCTTTTTGACATTACCCACTATTTTGCAGGTTATTGAAAGACGATACTATTCCAGAGAAGTAAGTGTTTATTATTTCATTGATTGTACTAACCTTTCTTTCTCTGTATAGTATTTATATCAGATTTATATACATGTTGTTATTGTGTTTGAATGTCTATAAAATATTAAGGAACAAAATGGATGAAAATCAAATATATGTTCTGTGTTGAAACGTTTAAATATGACATTTGTACATAGAACATTGATGTCATTTACCATAATTACTGTTTAACCATTAGTATTTGTGGGGGACCAATTTTCATGGATTTCATTTTGCTTGCATCAGTTTATGCTAAATCCCAACAAAAACAAAAAAAAATTGATTCTTTTTGTCTTCAGAAGTTGAATCCATGAATTTTTATCTTCTATAAGTAGCTATAAATAGCTGTTTTTAACAAAAACCATGAAATTCCATACCCACATATAATAAATGAATTTACAGTAAAGATGTCCAGTAACACAACTGTTACATGATTGCTTATAAGCTGTTAGGCTTTAATTTACCAGGTCAGATGAGAAAGAAAATTGGTTTGTGGTCCTTACTGTAGACATTCATTTCAGCTCCAGGCTCTGACAGCGGTAAGTGTGTGACAGGTGTCCATTCCTTCAGGTGGGGGTAGAGGCCCTTCCCAACCCCTTCACCCCCAAGAAAATAAATAGGAATAGGTCATTAACTAAAGCATTATTTTGCATTGCTTTTTATGTCAAAGTGCTGTTTGAATTCTGTAATTAACCCTTAGGCTTCTGGTGGCGAGTGATTCTGCCTTTGCGATCAGTGCAGACCAAGATCAGCCTGCACATCTATGCAGTCTGATCATGGTCTGCACTGTTTGCCATTCAGTCAATAACTTTTTGGTATGCACCCCTTTTAACATTTAATGGTACTGTCCAAATTGAAAGATGGACAAGTTCATTATAGAAATTTAGCAGGGTAAGGGTTAAGGCAGCAAAATTGACCCAAGGCAAATGAGACAAAAAATGTATCAAGGCAACGGAGGCAAAAAAAAAAAAAGCCTTAGGCAAGTGCCTCGGTTGCCTCAGTAGTTACTATGGCAATATGCTGCAGGTTGTGCTACAGTACACAACAGAATGTATGAGAATATTGCACTGTATAAATGTTTTGACTTGTTTTAGCAGTTTAATGTGATTGGCCAGGGCTTTATTGTGATTAGCCAGGGCTTATTTCAAAGTGTTTTAGATGATTATAAACAGACTTGATAGGAATGAATTTTACTGTTACACCTTTAGCCTGCTGGTGGCAAGTATTTTTGCCTTTGCGACCAGTGCAGACCAAATCATGGTCTGCACTGTTTGCTATTCAGTCTGTAAATTTTCATTGACACCCCTTCAAATAATAAAATTAATGGTACTTCTCAAATTGAATGACAGACCAGTCCATTTTAGAAATTTAGCAGGGTAAAGGTTAATCTTTTTGTGTATAGATTTTTAGCTTGGCTTTACGAAGTATAATAGCGTCCAGATCATCTTCCATTCCATGTCCACACTTTGGTTAAAGTTTTAATGCACTTTCTCTTTATCTCTGTAATTGCTTCATGAATTTGCTTCAAAACTTGGAATAGTTATTCCTCATCATCAGTAACTGTTGTTTGTTGCATCACCTTCAGGAGGGAAGTTTGCGGAAAGTAAATGTAGCGCATGCTTTTGACACCGCTAAGCAATGTTTATAGGATATTTTGTCTATGTAACTCACATTTTGATAAATTTACAGTCCTCATTTTGTACTTGGTTGAAATGTGTTAGGTTTACTTAAGAAAAATTTATAGCAAAAGAGTGTTTTAACACTTATTTATGCATTGCATGATGGGCGGTTATACGTTGGGCGTAATAATTTCACGAGGTCGCAACCCTTGTGAAATTATTTGTACAACCTATTACCGCCCGAGTTTATAAATACTGTTAAATACAGTTTTGGTATAAATTATTTCGATTCAAATATGCCCTTAATCTAAAACAGTAGATAAAATATAGTAGCGCTCTTTCTTGGTCACAACAAAAACATTGATGTCACCGCACGTTAACGTGACGTCATTCTAGCTTAAGAGTGTTTTAACAGAGAAAAGCATATTAGAATGTTTCTATAATTACTGTTGTAATTTTGTAAAGATTTTAAATGTTTTCTTATTACAGAGATTCTCTGTATACGGTAAAAGAAAAAAAAGTCCTTAAAAGTGTATTTCATTGCAGAGAATCTCTGCTACTTTCTGCAGATGCTAGGGTCAGGAAGGGTCAGAATGTATGTCAGTTTGTAGCTCAATAAATCTCTAGAGTCAAATCTACCTAGCTGGCAAGGCTAATGCTATAATTTATTGGGCAGCATACTGTATTTGGGGATAGCCTTTTGTATTATGTAGCTGGTATAAAAGGGGTTGATTTCATGTTTTCTGGGCTTTTTCTGTGACTTCTGGGGTTAAAAGTCACAAATATATGGAAGAAAGGGAACTTACTGTTTTTGAAACAGTTATTGTATATTTGTCACCTTGTACAATATGACTTTAACATAATGGACTTAAACGTTTTAATGGGGTGACTGTAATTGTCACGCCCGGAAACTTTGTCATACTACTATCTCAGTTAACATCAGCGACTACAGTTGTATGGCTTTGTAATATTGCATAATGACTTCAAAATCTTTACAAAATCAAAGAGGAAGGGCTTTAAAGGTGATTTACATTTAATATGACAAATTTCAGATCCTGCTTGTACTTGGTTAACTTGTTAGTCCCCTACTGGTTGAAAACCAGTTTCGGGGACTATAGGAATGCGCTTTTCCGTCATTCCGTCCGTCCACAATTTCGTGTCCGGTCCATAACTCTGTCATCCATGAAGGGATTTTAATATTAGTTGGCACAAATGTTCCCCATGACAAGACGACGTGTCATGCGCAAAACCTGGACCCCTAGCTCAAAGGTCAAGGTCACAGTTGGAGGTCAAAGGTCAACAGGACTTTTTTCATGTCCGGTCCATAAGCCTCCCATCCTTGAAGGGATTTTAGTATTACTTGGCACAAATGTTCCCCATGATGAGATGACATGTCATGCGCAAATCCCGGACCCCTAGCTCAAAGGTCAAGGTCACTATTGGAGGTCAAAGGTCAACAGAGCTTTTTTCCTGTCCGGTCCATAACTCTCCCATCCATCATCCATGAAAGGATTTTAATATTACTTGGCACAAATGTTCCCCATGATGAGAGGACGTGTCATGCGCAAAGCCTGGACCCCTGGCTTAAAGGTCAAGGTCACAATTGGAGGTCAAAGGTCAACAGGGCTTTTTTCCTGTCCGGTCCATAACTCTCCCATCCATGAAGGGATTTTAATATTACTTGGCACAAATGTACCTCATAATAAGACGATGTGTCATGCACAACTTTCAGACTCCTAGCTCAAAGGTCAAGGTCACACTTAACAGTCAAATGTTAACATAGCATGAACAGGGTCTGTTTCGTGTCTGGTCCATAACTCGGACATTCATTAAGGGATATTAATATCACTTGGCACATGTGTTCCCCATGATGAGACGACGTGTCATGCGCAAATCCTGGACCCCTAGCTCAAAGGTCAAAGTCACAATTGGGGGTCAAAGGTCAACAGAGTTTTTTTCCTGTCCCGTCCATAACTCTGCAATCCATGAAGGGATTTTAATATTACTTGGCACAAATGTTCCCCATGATGAGACAACTTGTCATGCGCAAAGCCCAGACCCTTAGCTCAAAGGTCAAGGTCACAATTGGAGGTCAAAGGTCAATAAGGTTTTTTCCCTGTCCAATCCAGAACTCTGTCATCCATCAAGGGATTACAATATTACTTGGCATAAATGTTCCCCATGATGAGACGACCTGTCATGCGCAACACCCAGTACCCTAGCTTAAAGGTCAAGGTCACACTTTGAGATCAAAGATCAAGAGGATTATTTTCCTGTCCAGTCTATAACTTTGTCATGCAAAACAGGATTTAGATATTAGTTGGCACAAATATTCCCCTGGATGAGATAACATGTCATGCACAAAACCCAGGCCCAAGATCTAATGTCAAGGTCACAATTAGAGACCAATGGTCAGACACAAGAATGACTTTGTCTGGAGCATTTCTTCTTCATGCATGGAGGGATTGTGATGTAACTTGGCACAAATGTTCACCAACATAAGACGGATTGTCATGCACAAGAACCGGGTCCCTAGGTCTAAGGTCAAGGTCATATTTAGAGGTCAAAGGTCAAATTCAAGAATGACTTTGTACGAAGCATTTCTTCTTCATGCATGGAGGGATTTTGATGTAACTTGGACCAAATGTTCACCACCATGAGGCACCCTTGTTTTTAGAATTACGTCCCTTTGTTTTTACTATAAATAGATTTTATATTAACTTCTTTATTACTGGCAGTAGAGAAAAATCGAGACCACTTTTCTGTGGTACAACATGCATGGTACATCCATGTTTTAGGTGTATTTTGACCAATCTCTACCTGGTAAAGAGTTTCTTGTGGACTTATATTATATAGATTTTTTTTCTTTAGGATTAATTTCCCTTTGTTGTTACTATAAATAACTTATATGATAACTTTTTTATAATCAGCCAAAACAATTTAATATGAAAACAACTGAAAACAACTGTGGGTTTTTATATATGCACATTTTAATCCAAGTGTGTTGTTATAACATATTGTATATATAGTACAATATTGTTTATACATCATTGACAGATATCAGTTCATTATGTTATACTGTAGTAGAGAAAATTTAGGGTGCCTTCCAGTAGGGGACTTTGTATTGCATGGCAATACTTCATTCACTTGTTCTGTATGTAACTGTTTTAAATTCCTGTAATCAATACCACCTTTTGAGATGATGTTCATGAACTAGCAGATGTTCAATAGCAAGTGCATTAACTGTCTACATAGAGTTCTTAAAACTGGTTCATGAAATTTAAGTTAATGACTGTTGTTTGGGTACTTGTTGTTCATGAAATGTTTCAATGGCTTATATTCTGAGTGTTTAGATGGTGTTCTTGAATTAGCAGGTATTCACTAAAAGTACATGAAAAACCACAGACTTACCAAAAGTTTTTCTGTGACATGTTTTGAACTGTACTATCAATTTATGCAATTAAATGATGAGATAAAACATAAGAAGTATCAATTTGAAAAGAGTTGTAGATGAACTTCTTACTTATAGATTGTTTAGATATTTTAAGACATTACAGCAATTTTAGCAGTATTTAGTAATTTATATATTTAAGTCATTTAAAGATTCAGATCTTTTTTCCCAATATTATAAGTTACAAATATGACCAAGTTATTGTACTTTTTACAAAATAAAAACATAGTATACTTCTGTGGAAGCTGCAGCAATTACTCAATGATCTTTGCCTTGTACATGCATTATTAAAAGATATGTGTGCCAGTCTTTAAAAAGAATGAAAAACAATTCTTCCATCCCTGTTGAAAATACTGTGATTCTGTTCATGTACAGTTCATAAACTTATTCACACTGTCATTCACAAAAACTTCAAGAGTAAATCTTGTTGTACAAAAAAGTCATCCAACTGGCTTATGGGAGGTCGGTGGTTCTACCCAGGTGCCTGCTCATGATGAAATAATGCTTAAAGGAGTATGTGGGGTCGTCTTCAACCATCTAAAGCTGAAAACTCGCCATATAACCTGTAATTGTGTGGGCATGATGTTTAACCCAACAAAAATAATCTATACCAGAGTTTTTTAGTATGTTACCCCAGTAACAAAATGTATACACTTAGGGAGTCACAAATGGAGATACCATTTTTGTGATGAGTAAGTCCATTTCTGATGTTTCCAACAGGAAATGTGGTATTACAAACTTCAAACTATTTGCTTTAATCTTTGACACTAGATGGTCAGGTCCAGTAACTCTGAAATATGAATTATATCAGAAAACTTTTCATACTTTTGAAAGGTATGCATAAAACTTACGGTGACTGCCTGGTGGTCTAAATTAAGTAAGAAGGCCGGTAGAAGGATTAGGCCCAGTGGTCCAAAGATCTGACAGTGCAAAGGCTTACATAGCCAAATATCCTAAATTTAAGAATGAAAAAAAACTCTAATAGTTTCATAACCTAATTGTGAACAAATTTTATTCCTAATCATAATATAGTGCATATGCAATTTGAATGTTGATGTCTGACAGATATTAGAAAATGGGTGAGTCTGCTGTGAACGTTGACTTTCAGACAGATGCAGTTTTGGATTAGTTGACTTTCTGATCGATCTGACTGAATAGATCTTCTGTGGATGACACCTGTTAATATTTAAAAATGACAGGCAGTATTTCTAAGTTTGTTCCAAGCAATCTACAATATTTCTGTTTGTATATAAATAATGTTTAAAGAAGATGTAAAACAAATAAAAAATTGGAAAATGTGATCAAGTTGTTTGATTTATGAACGTAAAATTTACCCAATGTAAAGAAATCTTTCATTTCCCATTTTCTCAGTAAATAAATAATTTGGCCCACATTTCTTAGTAATTTACTAAATTATCTAAAATCTGCCAACCCCCTCTCCTACCCATTGAATTTCTGATTTACTATTAATAATTTATATGAGTACTAACCAGTTAAAAAAAATGACATAAATCGTAATATGATCTGCTTAAAACCCATATTAAGTTACGGGTAAATGCTTTTATATTTTTTTTTCAATGTAACAGTAAAGGCATATAAGACAATGCCTTTAAAAAGTTTAAAAAGTTAAACATTTCAAGTGACCTATACAGAAAAAATTACAATAACAAAATACATAACCGTCAGTAGCTTCAAATGTATATAATTATATGATACTGAACTTTGTTATGTTTATGAAAATTGTATGAAGAAGTTTACAGTTTGACAATTATTTTCATCATGATTTTCCTAACGAATGACTTTTAAGGTCTGATATGTGGGTGCTTTAAAAGCAAAAGTCAGTTTAAGTTAATTTTATTAAGAAGACAGTGTCTTAACTGGAAAGTTGGTGCTAAATTACGATTTAGGTGGAAAGGCCAGTGATATTTCAGAAATGGAAACCCAGTGTTTAGACAGAGACACTTTTGTTTTTTTTCCTCATAGAAAATTAAAATAACCACTTTATTCTAAACCTCAGTTATTCAAAAAATGTAACTCTTTGAACCTTAATTATATAAGTATTTTAAACCTATTGAAAAGCGAATATTTTGTATTCTTCATAGTAAATAGAATGACATTTTGTAAGAATTAAATCAACATTTAAAAATAGAATGACTAAGATCACAGCTTTGGAATGTCTTCAGGTTCATAACTTTAGTCTTGTCATAAGATTCTAGCAGGTAGTAGTGGGGGGACAAAATGGATGAAAAAGTTCTTTCTTTGCTAGAGAAAGTTGATAAAAAATTAGATAAATTTGAAGATCAGTTTTCTCAACAAAATGACAGAATAAACTCCTTGGAGAAAAGTCTTAAATATATCAGTGCTAGTAAAACTTCAGATGCTAAGGAAAGTATAAGAAGCAGACATAGAAATGAAAACTTTATCAATCAAATGAAAGCAGAGCTTGAAGAAGCTGACTGCAAGAAAAGAGAAGTGAAAGGAACAAAAACAAAAATAAAGAAATCAGCTTCATTTCATGAGAAATCTACGAGGATACCAACACGAATCAGGAGAAGTACTCACACTGTTCCATCTGATAAAGGTTTGTTACTTTAACATTCAAATAATAACTGTTTGATCTACTAGATTGGTAACAAGTTTTTTGTGTAGATAATTTCAGCATTATTTTGCATGATCCAGATATTTGTACATCATTCTAACTTTAAACAACTAACAGGAAAAGCCACAATTATAGTAACTTTAAGAGTGTCGATTTTATTGCTAAATATAAATGTATCTCACTGTAAAATTAGGCCCTATAAAAAAAATATATATTTTTATTTCTCAGAATTCAACCAAGTTGTAACAGTTAAATGTTGCTTTTCTGCACACCTAATTATCCTGAAAGTTTTAAAGCAATGCATCTTTAAATGAAGCAACAAAATAAATTCTTAAAACTTTAATTTTTTTGGAAATCTATAAGGCCTAAAAGAAATTTCTTTCTTTCGGGTAACATGCTTAAAAAAATTAGGGTAGGTGTGGGTTGGAAATTTTATTTTTTTTTAAATTTTTTTTTTTAGACCTTTCGGAAATTATTTTTGTGTCAAAAAATGAATACAAATAAGGGGGTTATGCCATGAGAGCATCATTAAGTTGATTTCTAACATCACTGACCATGTTTAAAGCATAAAAAGAGCAGTTTTGCAGCTTTTTTTTTTAAAAGTTGAAAAAAATATTCTCTAAGGCCATAAAACAAAAAAATAATTTTTGTACGCCTAATGGGAAATTCCCAACCAAACATTTTTAACTTCTGAATAGCTTTTTGTTTGTTTTGGGTTTAACGCCGTTTTTCAACAGTATTTCAGTTATGTAACAGCGGGCATTTAACCTAATCAGTGTTCCTGGATTCTGTACCAGTACAAACCTGTTCTCCACAAGTAACTGATAACTTCCCCACATGAATCAGAGATGGAGGACGAATGATAGCATGATTGGATACAGTCAGAAATGTGTAATAGAACATTACATTTTTTTTAAAACATAACATATTGGCATGATGCAAATGTTTGAAACCTTGTTCTTGTGGAATTTCCACATTTCTTGTTATTTATATTTTAGACGAGGAGAGAAGGTTGAACAGCTTCCGTCGTGAGTGTTTGTCAAAAGCCATACAATGGAATGTTGTTGATCTCGTGAAAGCTGCTTCGGAAGGACAAAGCATCATTCTACCAAAATGGCTCTGCAGAGAAGAGATCAAAACTATAAAGATAGGAAGTGACAGGAAAAATCATTTGAGAAGATTCCTTTGTATTTTGATAAACAAAGACTTTGTCACCATGCAGGAGTGGCTACAGAGCTGCAAACTTGATGAGAAAGTTGTTAAACGGGTATGGGAAACATTTGAAGAATTTAGCGATATTGAGACAAATAAGTCTAGAATGAAATGTTTCCGTTGCAGACTGGTTGAAACTGTCAATGTATTAGATGTTGTGGATCACCTGTTCAGTGCAGAAATCATCTCGTCAGAACTGTATCTGAAAATTTCATGTTCAGAGTTAATTGTTGGAGCTCAGGAAGGACTTTGGAAAGAAGTGTTAGAAGAATGCAGGCGTTATATTCATCCCAAGGCATTAGTAACAGCCTTCAAAATATCCATGACAGATAAACTGAGTTTATTGAATGATAAAGAAAAATTCGAATATGAATCTTTGCTCAGTATGACTGATGAAACAGAACCTGCAGGTCTCTTTACTTGCCATTGCCAAGAGAGGTGTTCAAAATCCTTCCATCCTGTCTCATGCCTAAAATCCATGTCTTTAGCGGGTGTCTATTTTTCGCCACCACCTCAGCGGAAAAGAGAAAATTCTTCAACTTCAAGTGAAAATCCTCAATCGAGTTTGTCATCCGGCACTTCTTGTGAGACAGTAGCAGAAGAAAGCAAGAGCAGGGAAGACATTCTGACTAGTCCGGATGAAGAGACTGAGCTGAAGAAACCTGTTGTCCCACCTAGAATTCCCAAAGGAAATCAGGGACCAGATTGGAAAGGCGAGATTGTAAAGTTTCGAGGTAGACCACAAAGTGACAACTCAAGGACATTACGAAGAAAGTCTAAACAGAAAGAGGAAATCTGTCTTTCCGAATCCAGTTCGGATTATTTTGATGGAGAACAAAAGCCTGCTATTCCAGTGAGGAACAGGGTTAAGTCTGTTACCAATATGTCCAGCCAAAGGCTGGAAAATAAGCCAAATGTGATAAGAGCGCAAAATGTGTATATTGATTCTGGTCCAAAATACTTTCTTCCTAAAGGAAGAGCCAGTAGTTCAAGTGAAAGCTCAAGAGACTAGATATTGTTTAAGTCAGGTCTTTGGTTGTTTTTATATTATGAAAAAATCTTTTTCAATAACCTGTGTGAAAGTAATATTACATTTGCATACTTTGTACTGGAGATTATTTTGGGAGTTGATATTAGAAAGGTTGTGATTTCATACCTGTACTTATATGTATAAATGCGGGATTTTCAACTTCATTTCAACAAGGGTCTGAGGGTCAAATTTCAGAGCATTGTAAGGTAATCATACCATTCAGCTCTGCATGTTAAACCAAATGTAAAGTTTAGAATATGTAGATTTACTTGTAGTGAGTGACTCAATTAAAGTTTAGCAGGTGCTCATATCTATGTGTAGGGTATCTATGTCTATGTCAATGTTCTACTGCTTAGCAATCCTTAATGATTATGACTAGCAGGCGCGTATTTACCACCTGTACAAGTATTGAAATCACAACTTCTCTTTATGATGAGATTGATATTTTGGGTTTAAACTGTCTTGGATGTTTTTCATATTTTATCTTATAGAATTGAATTTATCATCATTTATTTCTCTGCTAATATATTGAATGGCTTTAGTTGTAAAGTGTTTAAAAAGTGCAATTTTGTTCATAGTGTTGTGAAATTGTAAAATTTTATAGAAGTGCAATATAATTACTTTTGTTGTTAAATCATGTTGAAACTCTCTCAACCTTAGCTGCTCATGCATGGTTAAATTTTGTTGTTGTTGTTTTAACTTTAAATAGTGAGATTTATTCTACTGCTCCAGTTACTGGCATCAGGTTTGGTCATATCTTAGTAACCATTGCATGTTTTGGAGTGGAACTTCATAGAAGGGTTTTCAGTCATAAGACCTACTGAATTAGTGAAGATAAATGACTCTTGGTTTGAATTTAATGTAAACTAGGGTCACTTTTCGATTAAGAAAATTTGGTTAAAGTTTTGCATGCTAGTAACTATCGAGCTGGGTCTCAGTAATGGCTATATTTATCAGACTGAAACTTCACACAAGGCTTCCTAGTCATCAAATCAACTGAAAAAATCATCCACTAAGATAACTCTTGGTTGAGTATAATGTACATTATGACCCTTTTTCCACTTAAAAAATTGCATAAAGATTTATGTGCAACTAACTATCAAGCTGTGTCTTAGGAACACGTTAGATAACTCTTGATTATATTAATTTAGTAGGAATTATTGGCCATTTTGAACTTGAAAAAATTTGTTTAAGTATTGTATGCAACATGTTACCTTTTGTTAATTTTTGTAATATATTGTTATGAAATAATGAAGTTACTATAAAGTTTTGGCTATGTTCAGCTTGGAATTTGTTCAGTAGTCCAGTATGCTGTCTTACGGATAGCTCTTATTGTTATGTTTTTGAAACATTTTTCTCTTGGTGGCAGCTTATATAATTATCATTGTCTTCAGAAAACCAATATGTCTCAGGAGATGGATTTTCTATATTTTTGTCAAAAGTGAATCTCAATAAATGAAAAGATTACCAAATGAATTCTTGTTTATACATAATAGTCAGTTTAATTACCTCAAAGAAATTATCAATTTATAATACCTAAACACCATTTTAGCCCAGCTAGCTGAGCTGAAGATGCAAAATAATCTTAGGTTGAAGCTATTAGTATAATATAACTCATAAACAGTGCAGTTACCAATCAGTTGACATTAACATTTTGTGTTTAGTCCTGCGCAATTTATTGCTCTTTGGAACAGTGGTTCCGAATTTTGCCAAATTTGGTCTACAGAACCTGAGCATCAGGTTTTCTCATACTGAATGGGGATAAAAAAAAGTGGCTACATGGTCTTAAAGGTAAAGGTGACAATTGGAGGTCAAAGGTTATAGATCATTTTCATATTCAGCCAGCCGGGTGGGTATTTAGATAACTCGGTACAAACATTGACCTTAACATAACATAACAATGTGTAACCTGCAAGGCTCAGAGTTCAAGGACACACTTGATATCACACTTTTTAGCTGGACTATTCAAAGAATAGGTAGAGCTGTTGGACTCACCCGTTTGTCAGCGTCGGCATCCGCATCCCGATTTGGTTAAGTTTTTGTTTGTTTAGCTGGTATCTCAGTAACCACTTACGGGAATGGATTGAAACTTCACACAGTTATTTACTGTGATAAACTGACTTACACTGCACAGCTTCCATATTAACTCTATTATGCTTTTTAACAAAATTATGCCTCTCTTTTGACTTAGCAATTTTCGGTTAATTTTTTGTATGTAAGCTGGTATCTCATACAATACCCAATAATGGGAATGGATTGGAACTTCACACACTTGTTCACAGTCATGATCTGACATGCAGTGCACAGGTTCTATAACTCTACTGTGCCTTTTTACAAAATTATGCCAGGAGTTTTTGGTTAAATTTTTTATGTAAGCTTGTATCTCAATACCCAATGATTGGAATTGATTGAAACTTCACACACTTGTTCACTGTGATGAACGTACATGCATTGTACAGGTTTACAATTTTTTTCCCCTTTTCCCATTTATATCTATTCAAATGACAAGGCTGTTGAAAAGTTGAGCATTGCTGTCCGCATACAGCTCTTGTTGTTGAATATTTTCAGTCATTGGCCTTGTTAGCCTTTATTTTTGACAAATTTATGCCCCTTTTTGGCTTAGAATTCCAGGTTTAAGTTTTGCATGTAAGCAGGTTTCTCTTTAACTACTTGGTCAGTTGCTTTCAAAGTTAAACCGTGTCTTTAGCATCATGAGATGACCTCCCACGACAAGTTACATAACTCTAGCTTTTATTTTGTTAAAATTATGCCTCTTTCAACATTATAATTTTGCATGTAAGCCGTTTCTCAGAAACTTCTATGCAAATGCTTTCAAACTTTACACATGTCTTCCGCATCATGAGATGACCTTCCAGGACAAGTTACATAACTCTAGGTTTTATAATGTCAAAATTATGCCCCTTTTTAACATATAAATTTTGTGACAGTTTTGCATGTAATCATGTTTCTCAGGAATTACTTGAACAAATGTTTTCAGGTTCTACATACATCTTTGGCATCATGGAATGACCTCTCTAGGCAAGTTTCATAACTCTGGCTTACATATTAGCAAAATTTTGTCCCTTTTTCAACTTAGAAAATTTTGCTAAAGCTTTTGTATGTAAGCTAGTATAAAGGTGGAAGGGCTTCAAATACTCGAGTGTGCTGTCATTAGACAGCTGTTGTTACATTATACATCAGACTCTAAAATTTTAAGATTCACAAGTTTTAGTTCAGTCAAACTGTTAAGGAGTAGCTGATGTTTTTCACAGTTGCCTTGTCTTGACCTTGACTTATTCTTAATCAAGTTACAAAAGTTATTCTGTTTCTACCACAATAACAATAATATTGCAGGTAAATGATTAAATGTAGTATGGCTGATAAAAAGGACAGTAACAATCTAATGTACTGAAATGTTTAAGTACCAGGGGTTGTGAAGTAAATTTTTGTGGTTAACCGCAGACAAAAAACTGGTGGTATTGTAGATAAGTGACATGTTTACATTCTTTTTAAGTGAAATGAGATTTATAATTGTCCCAAAAGTTGGTTTATTTAGGGAAATACCCATAAGATAGTAGGGCTGCCTTGTATATTAAACTAACATTTTAATACTTTATAGGCATGTTTCATTATTATCCATGACTTTATAAGATAGAATAAAGAGGAAAAGAGAAAGCTACTTCATGCAGTAGCAAGTAAATTTTCAGTATTTGTATGTGAAATTAAAGAAAATTAAGCTTGAGGTCAGGTATATTCTAAAAATAGCTTATAAAAATGCTGGAGCCCGGTTTCTGGAGTGCACAGTGCACTTTAGATATTGAAACTTGTGTAGACTATTCCTTAAGTGCAGTGTCAAGGTTGAAAAAATAGAAATTTGTAATTTCTTTATTTTTCATCATACAAAATACACATTTTTAAGCTGCACTCTAAGGAAACCCACTGTATGGTCATGTGACTTTTTGGCGGGGAATAAATCAGCATACCTATTATATACAGTCTTTAGTCATGCATGTCATTTAACAAAATAACTGGAGACAGAAAGGAATATTTTATTGAAAGTGTAATGGAACAAACTGTCATAAGTTTACTACAGAAAGTCGACAGAAGACTGGAGAACATTGAGACACAGATTTATAAACAAAATGATAGATTAAATTCTTTAGAAAAAATTGTGAAACTTACTAATGCTCAAAGTAAATTGGACAATCAGGACAGTGGTACAAAATCTACAGTCAGTTCGGGTGAAAGTGATAACTTCCTAAATCATGTAAAGGCAGAGCTAAGAAATGTGGGAAAAGGGATAACAGGAGACGGAAAAACTAGGTCAAAAATAAAGAAGACTAGCTCTTTTAACGAGAAACCTTCTTCAAAGCCAGTTCGAGTCAGAAGAAGCCCTCACACCATTCCTTCAGATAAAGGTTTGTTTTATTTTTGTTTTTCAGTTATTATAATACATGTTTATGTACAACATGTGTATAGTTGAATTTCTAATTTAGCACTGAGCTTTTTTTGTGGATTTATTATGATTTATAGTTATCATTTACTCACACTTTCATAAAAACTTTGAGTTATAATACATTATGTAAAGTTGAAGTTTTGTGGCGTGGCCGATGCATATTTTAATTGACTATTATAGTATAAACAATATTACTCATCGGTGGCAGAATTATTACATAAACTTGAGGTGGTTCTAACTTTTGTTATTTCAGATGAAGAAAGAAGAATTAACAGCTTCCGTCGGGAATGCTTGTCGAAAGCTATACAATGGCATCTAGTTGATTTGATAAATGCTGTGCCAGAAAAACATGAATTTGTGCTCCCAAAATGGCTTAGTAGGGAAGAGGTGAAATTTGTAATGGAAGGAACGGACAGGAAAAACCACTTCAGGCGATTCCTATGTGTTCTCAGGAAGAAGGAATTTGGAACAATGCAGGAATGGCTACATATTTGTGGGTTTGATGAGAAAGTGGTAAAGCAGGTCTGGGAAACATTCCAGGAATTTAGTGACAAAGATATGAATATGTCAAGATTGAAGTGTTTGCGATGCAGACTTATTGACGGTGTAAGTGTTGTGAATGTGGCTGATTATTTATATAGTGCTGATATTTTGACATCAGAGCAAGAATATTTGAGAATTTCCAGTTCTGAAAGACCAGTTGGTGCACAGGATGAACTCTGGAAATACGTTTTGCAACAATGTGAGAAGTATATATGCCCAGAAGTGGTTGCTATAGCTTTGAAAGTGGCGCTGACAGATCAGCTGAATATAGTGGATGATGATGAGATATTGGTGTACGAGTCTTTGCTCAATGACATTGATGCCAGCGATACTCAAGAATTACTAGCATGCCGCTGCAATGTGAGATGTTCCCAGTCACTTCATCCGCCATCCTGTCTGAAAACCATGTCTTTAGCAGGTGTCTATTTTTCACCACCAACTCGGCGAAAACGAGAAAAGTCATCATCGTCAGGTGGAAGTCCACAGTCCAGTAGTTCCTCTAACTCGTCTGTTGAGACCGTTTGTAACGGTACCAATGACGAAAGAGGAGATAGAAATGAAGAGATTCTGAACCCTGATGATGAAACTTTCCTGAAGCAACCTTTTGGTACAACTAAAAATGAAAAGCTGAAACCAGAAGGAAACGGTATAGTTTCAAACCTCGCATTAAGGCCACGGAGTGCCAGGTCAAGGTCATTGCGCAGAAGGTCTCAACAAAAGGTTGAAAATTTTCCATCTGATTCAAGCATAGAAAATTTTGATAGGGAAAATATAAAAGCTGGTCCAGTCAGAAATAGTTACAAGTCAGTAACAAGCAAACTTGAAAATAAACCAAGTGTGATACCAGTTCACGCAAATACAGTGTATATAGACACTGGAACAAAATATAATATACAACTAAGAAAAGGAAGATCTAGTGAGAGCTGTAGTGAACATTAAAATCTGTTTTCCCCAGTTACAGCCCCTTAAAAGCCTTGCAGGAAAACATGATGATGACAAACCCTGGTGAGGAACAAAGTTGTAGATTACATTTTATCTGCATTATGAAATCGAAATGCTGTTTCAGCTAAACACAATTAAAATATGAATCAGGGAAACATTAGTTTCAATATTTTCAAGCATCAGTTAAATACTCGAGTGATACCGGCAGGGAATCTATGGATCATTTATAACTTCCTTCCAAGTACTAATATTTACTGTACTGGGTAGTCCAGTTAAGTGGGTTATGATCCTAGGTCAGATAAATGTATACATTTTTCTGAAAAATTCAAGATGGACAAAAGCGCTCACATGATTTTTAACAAATAGGACAAGAAACACCTCCCATTGTACTGTAGAGTTGTTATTTATGGGAGTATCAATTGGAAGAAAAACTGATTTTTGAAGAGATGTGGCAGACTGTTAAAGCCTTTTTTGTGACATACGTTTTTATTATTATTTACTTTAAATTATAAATATTGTTTTTATAAAAGATTTATGTTCCTTTATTGGTGTTGGCAGCTTTAATTTCATGTTTTATTCTTTAAGAATAGTATTAAAACTAAATAATAAATGTAGCACTTAACTCAATGTTGTTTGTTCATTTATGGTCTGAAGTATTTTTTGTAGTCTAATTCATGTAATGGCTAAACCTGCAATCTGTCAATTTACATTGGGGATAGACTTTCATTATGTATATTTATAATTATATATCATTTGCTATTTAAAGCATATCTCTTTCACTTTTTTGGGGCAAAATTATTTTCTCTCAGAAATTAATAACATGTGGGTGATGTGAAAGTGATTAGACTGGTACAGACTTATAGTGGTACAGACTTACAGACATGAATATTACAAGATATCCGAATAAGTTACCAAAAATATTGTGCGGAATGGAGTGAAGGGTTGCAACACTTTTGAAATTATGGAGAAAATCAACATTCTTCTTGTTAGCTCACCTGTCACAAAGTGACAAGGTGAGCTTTTGTGATCGCGCGGTGTCCGTCGTCCGTCCGTGCGTCCGTCCGTGCGTCCGTCCGTCCGTCCGTAAACTTTTGCTTGTGACCACTCTAGAGGTCACATTTTTCATGGGATCTTTATGAAAGTTGGTCAGAATGTTCATCTTGATGATATCTAGGTCAAGTTCGAAACTGGGTCACGTGCCATCAAAAACTAGGTCAGTAGGTCTAAAAATAGAAAACCTTGTGACCTCTCTAGAGGCCATATATTTCACAAGATCTTCATGAAAATTGGTCAGAATGTTCACCTTGATGATATCTAGGTCAAGTTTGAAACTGGGTCACGTGCCTTCAAAAACTAGGTCAGTAGGTCTAAAAATAGAAAAACCTTGTGACCTCTCTAGAGGCCATATATTTCACAAGATCTTCATGAAAATTGGTCAGAATGTTCACCTTGATGATATCTAGGTCAAGTTCGAAACTGGGTCACGTGCCGTCAAAAACTAGGTCAGTAGGTCTAAAAATAGAAAAACCTTGTGACCTCTCTAGAGGCCATATATTTCACAAGATCTTCATGAAAATTGGTCAGAACGTTCACCTTGATGATATCTAGGTCAAGTTCGAAACTGGGTCACGTGTTTTCAAAAACTAGGTCAGTAGGTCAAATAATAGAAAAACCTTGTGACCTCTCTAAAGGCCATATTTTACATGGGATCTGTATGAAAGTTGGTCTAAATGTTCATCTTGATGATATCTAGGTCAAGTTCGAAACTGGGTCACGTGCGGTCAAAAACTAGGTCAGTAGGTCTAAAAATAGAAAAACCCTGTGACATCACTAGAGGCCATATATTTCATGAGATCTTCATGAAAATTGGTCAGAATGTTCATCTTGATGATATCTAGGTCAAGTTCGAAAGTGGGTCACGTGCCTACAAAAACTAGGTCAGTAGGTCAAATAATAGAAAAACCTTGTGACCTCTCTAGAGGCCATATTTTTCATGGGATCTGTATGAAAGTTGGTCTGAATGTTCATCTTGATGATATCTAGGTTAAATTCGAAACTGGGTCAACTGAGGTCAAAAACTAGGTCAGTAGGTCTAAAATTATTAAAATCTTTTGACCTCTCTAGAGGCCATATTTTTCAATGGCTCTTCATGAAAATTGATCTGAATGTTCACCTTGATGATATCTAGGTCAGTTTCGAAACTAGGTCACGTGCGGTCAAAAACTAGGCCAGTAGGTATAAAAATAGAAAAACCTTGTGACCTCTCTAGAGGCCATATTTTTCATGAGATCTTCATGAAAATTAGTGAGAATGTTCACCTTGATGATATCTAGGTCAAGTTTAAAAGAGGGTCACATAACTTCGAAAGTTAGGTCAATAGGTCAAATAATAGAAAAACCTTGTGACCTCTAGAGACCATATTTTTCAATGGATCTTCATGAAAATTGGTCAGAATTTTTATCTTGATAATATCTAGGTCAAGTTCAAAACTGGGTCACATGAGCTCAAAAACTAGGTCACTATGTCAAATAATAGAAAAAAGGACGTCATACTCAAAACTGGGTCATGTGGGAAGAGGTGAGCGATTCAGGACCATCATGGTCCTCTTGTTATTATTGGCCATAGGGAAAAACCGAGACCACTTTTCTGTGGTACAACATGGATGGTACCTTCAATTTTTACATGTATTTTGACATATCTGTACCTTGTAAGAATTTTTTTTTCTTTTTGGTTAAATTTCTTCCCTTTGTTGTTATGGTCCTTTGGACTTATATATTTTTTCTGAGGACCTTCTTGTCCTCCAGTGCAGTGATAACAGGTGAGCGATATAGGGCCATCATGGCCCTCTTGTTTTTTAACCCTTACCCTGCTAAAGTTCTATAATGAACTTGTCCATCTTTCAATATGGACAGTACCATTAACTGTTCAAAGGGGTGCTTACCTAAAAGATACTGACTGAATAGCGAACAGTGCAGATCATGATCAGACTGCATGGATGTGCAGGCTGATCATGATCTACACTGGTCACAAAGGCAGAATCAATCGTGTCCAGCATGATAAGGGTTGATCAATATCTAATACTTATTTTTACTAACTTCATCACTTTTCAGTGACATATGTAACTAAATATATATTTTTTGCCAAACTTGGTGGAAATAAACATACCGAAAAATTTCACCCCATTTACCGGGGAGTAGATTTAATCTTGATAAATATGTGATGAATGTATTATAATTTTGTTCAAGGTTAAGTGATCACATGATGTCGGTAACAAAAGACAGTCAGGAGGTTAAATATTTTGTCTGCGTAGGTTATATTTTTAGCTCATTTAATAAATAATTTGTGTTTTTGCATGCATGTAACATGAATGCATTCACAAATGATGAGACAGGTGAATTCCCTTTAATAAAACCCTCAGTTAATATGTCTGAGCGTTGAAAAAATGATGTTACACCACTAATAAATTGCTACATTGTCAGCATGTATGTTATAAAATTGTCACCTGTTACGGAGGCAAGTTATATATAATGGTCAAAAAGTTAGTCAGCTAGACCAAGAAGGCATTGTGTACATGATAAATGCATGTCTACTGCAGAATTTCAATGACATTTATTGACAGTCAGGATAATATGACTATACTTGGTTCAAGGGCTGTTGACAGGCAGGATAATATGACTATATATACTTGGTTCGGGGGCCTTGATGATGGTTGTATGATGAGACTGAAGCTCAAATGGACATATGAACTATTTTGTGTCAGACGAGCAATTTTCTGGTTCCACTCTCTTTCTTTTTAACAATTCTTGAACAAATGTTTGATTTCTTGGAATAAATGTTACTGACTATGTTTCCTTGTGTAGGTAGAATTTCATATGTCTTTTTAACCCCTTACTTGCTATTTAAGTAAGAGGTGTTCATCTTGTCATTGAACAGTTAAAATTTAAACCTCTGACTAAGCGCATGCACAATAATTATAATCTTTAAATTTTTGCAATGTAGTGTCAGTGTTATCTTATAGATAACAACCTTGCACTTTGATTTGTAATGTGACAAAGAAGAGAGTACTTTAGCTTTTGAAGGTTAACTCTTCTTATAAAAATTCGAAAAATGTGTTAAATGAAGCCAGATATAAAGATAACCTAGTTACCAAATATCTGTCATAAAATTGGGTTAAAAGTGCAATAAATGTCAATCTACTGACAATTAAAAACTAATGTCATCCATGTTAGGAGTTTCTCTCTAATTTTAAACCATTGTTTTTAGCTCGACTATTCGAAGAATAGTCTAGCTATTCTACTCACCCTGGCGTCGGCGTCGGCGTCGGCGTCGGCGTCACACCTTGGTTAAGTTTTTGCATGCAAGTACATACAGCTATCATTTAAAGGCATATAGCTTTGAAACTTATTTATTCTTTTTCTAGGTCAATTACCAACCTCACTGGGTCAAGTTCCATAACTCTAACATGTATTTTGAGCAAATTATGCCCCCTTTTGGACTTAGAAAATTCTGGTTAAAGTTTTACATGCAAGTTACTATCTCCAAAACTAATGCAGATATTGAATTGAAACTTCACATGTGTCTTCGGGGTTATAAAACTAGTTGATAGCACCAAGTCCCATAACTCTGACCTTCATTTTGGCCAAATTATGCCCCCTTTTGGACTTAGAAAATTCTGGTTAAAGTTTTGCGTGCAAGTACATACAGCTATTACTAAAAGGCATATAGATTTAAAACTTATTTTTTCTTTTTCTAGATCAATTACCTACCTCACTGGGTCAAGTCCCATAACTCTGACATGTATTTTGGCCAAATTATGCCCCCTTTTGGACTTAGAAAATTCTGGTTAAAGTTTTACATGCAAGTTACTATCTCCAAATCTAATGCAGATATTGAATTGAAACTTCACATGTGTCTTCGGGGTTATAAAACTAGTTGATAGCACCAAGTCCCATAACTCTGACCTTTATTTTGGCCAAATTATGCCCCCTTTTTGACTTAGAAAATTCTGGTTAAAGTTTTGCGTGCAAATACATACAGCTATTACTAAAAGGCATATAGATTTGAAACTTATTTTTTCTTTTTCTAGATCAATTACCTACCTCACTGGGTCAAGTCCCATAACTCTGACATGTATTTTGGCCGAATTATGCCCCCTTTTGGACTTAGAAAATCCTGGTTAAAGTTTTACATGCAAGTAACTATCTCCAAAACTACTACAGATATTAAATTGAAACTTCACATGTGTCTTCGGGGTTATAAAACTAGTTGATAGCACCAAGTCCTATAACTCTGACATGTATTTTGGGCAAATTATGCCCCCTTTTGGACTTAGAAAATCCTGGTTAAAGTTTTGCGTGCAAGTACATACAGCTATTACCAAAAGACATATAGCTTTGAAACTTATTTATTCTTTTTCTAGGTCAATTACCAACCTCACTGGGTCAAGTTCCATAACTCTTAACATGTATTTTGAGCAAATTATGCCCCCTTTTGGACTTAGAAAATTCTGGTTAAAGTTTTACATGCAAGTTACTATCCCCAAAACTAATGCAGATATTGAATTGAAACTTAACATGTTTCTTCGGGGTTATAAAACTTGTTGATAGCACCAAGTCCCATAACTCTGATATGTATTTTGGTCAAATTATGTCCCCTTTCGAACTTAAAACTCTTTTGATATTTAACATTTTGGGTAATAATTTCCTGCTTCAGTGACAATATTTCGAATAGTCGAGCTTGGCTGTCTTATGGACAGCTCTTGTTTTTTCTGAAATAAAGAAGCAGAGTTATATAAAAATGCAAAGTTGGCCAGCTCATCACTGTACAAAATGATGGGCAATTTTCAGGAAATTACCGGTTTGTGATAGAAAGAGCATTGAAACTCGAGGGTAAACGATTTGTACGAGGGGGCGTAGCCCCCGAGTATAAATCGTTTACCCGAGAGTTTTAATGTTCTTTCTGTTTTGTATCATAGCCATCCATATATGGTAGTTGTAGGCGTTCCTCATTGCCATATACAGCAGTTCAGTGAGTACTTAAAATCTTTGCTTTACAAATGTGTAAAGCCCAGGTAAAATAAACCAATGCTAGAGCAGAAAATCAATAAAATACACTTCGCTGTCTACTGTTCCAGACACGCTGGCATACTTTCCTATCCAACAGTGCGGTAACTAGCATCACACCCTATTACCTGATGTCCACCACGCCGAGGGATGCGGCTGCCACAGAGGTAGGAAATCAATAACGATGAGTAGTGGTGTTAGTCTTTTGAGCTGTATTTTTTCATTTCGACTTTCCATGAAAATATTCTGGTGCAGGCATACGTGTAAATGCCTTAACATATTATATAATTAATCCTGGTCGCCAGCTTTGCGAAATAAAGAAGAATTCACCTGTTTAAATTGGACTTTTGTTAAAATTGATGTGAAAATCATATTCAACGGCCCAATTTGAAGTGTTTACAAAATAATTTGATCGAATTTACCTCACACGTCAAACGATCAATCATCTGGGGATAATCTTGGCAAGTTTCAAGTCTGTCCGTACGTCTACACCGACGTTCTGACCCTCTAAAGGGACCCAGGTATAGTCACGTATGATAAACTTTACCGCAGAGGGCATTTTTAGATGATGCCCATCCCACCGAGGAGTCAAAATATAGGATATCGTTTACGACAGAAGGAAATTTTGTGTAAAAACGTTTATTTTGGCTGTTTGTTTTTCTTTTGAGACCTGGGAGCTCATGGAATTATTTGCAGTATGCATAGCTTATACTTGTGTTTAATAATGGGCGGTTTTCAATGGCGAACGCCGCTGTAACACGGTGTTAATCAGTCTAGATTGAACTTCTATTTCTGACGTTGTTTTTTGCTACTATAAGTCTTCGTTTTGTAAACTCAACTTTGTTTCAATTTCTTTTATCATGAAATATACAGAAATAATGATATCGTAAGTCCTGCTGGTATCGGTACTTGTGTTCTTGCTGGATTCAGTGTTGAATTTACGGTTTATATTAAATGATAAATCGTTTTGCAATCAGTCTAGACTGTATTTATATATATCTCCCACACTGCATATAATCCGATACCGTACATGTATAGAGTTGTTTTGCCACTGAAAGTCTTCGTTTTGTAAAATCATTTTTGTTTCTTTTTTTTATCATAATATACAGATATTTGCTGCCATCAATGGAATCCTAAGTCCTGGTACTTGCGTTCTTGCTGGATTCAGTGTTGAATACAGGTTAATATCAAATATCAAATTGTTTTGCATTATCAAGCTTTCATACTAAGAGGCTACTAATAGTAACATATAGTTCTACATAGAAGATCAGTTAGGCTAGAAAATTTTAATGTATTTGTTGTCAATGGCATAAGTCAAGTGATCGGTTCTGAATAAAGCTGTTATTCATTAATCGTTTACAGAAATGTTCTAAACAATTTATTTTGTATTCAGTTCCAGAACCAAAGATGAAGGCATACATGTGTTATTACTGTAAAATGATTTTGAAGTTAACACTGGAGTTATTGACCATTTAGTTAATTTTCATGTCAAGAGAGATCTATCAAAATGCAATGAAAATAACTAAACCACCTGTTATTACCGAGTTACTGTCTGAAATGAAGATTTCATTTTGATCGATCTCTCTTGACAACTTTAAAGATGTATTCAATTTTGATATTTTGCCCTGTAACTTCGATAAATGCCCACACGCTGCACGGTCACTAGAAATGAATAGTTCACCTTCATTTGGAATCACGTCGGTATATGTTTTCTGTCCTATATCCAGCATTCCAAATGTTTTCATCTTATTCCAGTCCCATGTAGCTAAATGGTCAATCACTCTAGCGTAAGCTGCAAATCAGTGTCTTGGCATTTTTTAAAAACAATTCTCGTATATATCAAATATATATGCTTAAATATACTACTCGACAAACTGTGTTAAACTATATGATCTGATGTGTATTTAAATGAAAGCTGTATATAATAAATGCAAAACGATTTAATATCTAATATTAACCGTAACTTCAACACTGAATCCTGCAAGAACGTAAGTGCCAGGACTAAAGATATCATTATTTCTGTATATTTCATCATAAAAGAAATTGAAACAAAAATGGATTTACAAAATGAACATTTACAGCAGCAGAACCTATCTATACATGTAGCAGATAGTATGCAATGTCGGAGATAGAAATACAATCTAGACTGATTAACACTGTGTTACAGCGGTGTTCGCCATTGAAAATCGCCCATTTTTAAACATAAGTATAAACAATGCATACTGCAGATGATTCCATGACCTCCAAAGTCTTAAAAGCGAAACAAACAGCCAGAATAGACGTTTTTACACCAAATTTCCCTCTGCCGTAAACGGTATCCTATATTTTGACTCCTCGGTGGGATGGGCATCATTTAAAAATGCCCTCTGCGGTAAAGTTTATCATGTGTGACTATACCCGGGTCCGTTTGGAGGGTCAGAACGTCGGTGTAGACGTACGGACAGACTTGAAACTTGCTAGGATTATCCCCAGATGATTGATCGTTTGACGTGTGAGGTAAATCCGATCAAATTATTTTGTAAACACTTCAAATTGGGCCGTTGAATATGATTTTCGCATCAATTTTAATAAACGTCCAATTTATACAGCTGAATTATCCTTTATTTCGCAAAGTTGGCGACCAGGATTAATTATATAATATGTTAAGGCATTTACACGTATGCTTGCACCAGAATATTTTCATGGAAAGTCGAAATGAAAAAATACAGCTCAAAAGACTAACACCACTACTCATCGTTATTGATTTCCTACCTCTGTGGCAGCCGCATCCCTCGGCGTAGTGGACATCAGGTAATAGGGTGTGAGCATGCGGGTATTAAATACCTGCACACTTGTTGTTACCGCACCCTGTACTCAGTGTATACGAATTACCTGCACCAAATTTGTTAAGAAAAACACCGAGCTATGATACAAATATATTAAAGAATTCCAAAAAACTTTATTTATAAGACCATGTTGTATTAAGATGGAACCTGGAGTAGGCACTGGTGGTTGTGCTACATAAGAAAAGATGTCAGTGATCTTGAGAAACTGAAGATTATAAAACTTGATTTTTCTTCAAGAGGATAAAGAAATATAATGACATCTGAATTTTCAACAAATTAACTGAAGTAAAGCTTAAATTCATAATTAATGAATACTTGTGTGCCCATAGTCTATATTTAAGGACTGTATAATATATTGTTTTCCAACATCTAGCCTTTAATATATCTAAACAGACTTGGACCATTTTAAATCTTAAAACCAGGAAAGCCAATTTCTTATCTTCAGTCGAGGAATGGAGAACACAGCCAAAACAACAGCCTATGGTAAGAAGACAAATGCAGAAGTGCACTATAAATTCCCCAAAATGGTTTAGAGTTGAGTTGAAGGACAAATGAAAATAACTTGACCGATAAACTTAATTTATACAACTTTGCCATCTTGATTAAAGTGTTGCAGAATGAGTTATCATTGTAACATAATTATATCAAATAAAACATTTGTTACAATAAAATACAGACCATTGAACAATATTATTATGCTTGAAATAATGTGTTCCAGTAAGGTTGAAACCCCTCTTGCATCACATATTCACAATAACAAGATTATGTGCAGAGTGCAGCTTTATACTCCATATGTATTCTAGATCAGGGTCAGGGTCAGTTTCAAAATTAGACAGGGATTATATCTTCATATAGATTATTATATTTATTTATTTGAGCTTTGACACATGTTTGTTTTCAGTTAGAAGACAACCAACTAGTTTGACATTACCTTGTCATGTGTTCTTTTTTGTGAAATGGTTTTGTCTTTTGACCAGTAATATGACACAAGTATGTCCAGTACTAAGTAATGGGACATTAGTAGGTCATGTGACCTGTTATGCTTTACTCATATTTGAAAACTGTAATATGCCATAAGAGGCCAGTTACTGTAACATCATGAGGGACTAACTTTTGTGGATTATGTGGTAGCAGTATTATTCAGTATGTAATATTACCTGTTATGTGATATCATTATGTCATGTGACCTGTTTTGTGATATTGTTATTTAATGTTACCTGTTATGTGATATCTGTATGTTATAATGATCTTATCATCTTTTATTTCATATAGGTATATCATGCAACCATTAAATCTTATCTCTGATGAGTTTACCATTTTTAGCTCCACTATTCGGAGAATAGGGGTGCTATTTTACTCGCCCTGGCATCGGCGTTTGTGTTGGCGTGATATCGAGCTTTCTTAATTGGTTAAAGTTTTTCGGCAACCTTTGTTTTTCTTTTCTATTGCTTATATCTTACTGTAACTTCACATTAACATTGTTCAGCATGCAAACAAAGTATGTTCAGGGGCTGGGCCCATTATACCCAAGGTCACCAAGGTGTTATACTTAGGTTATTTTAAAGGTTAAAGTTTTTCGGCAACCTTTGTTTTTCTGTCATATCTTTGTTACTATTGCTTATATCTTACTGTAACTTCACATAAACATTGTCCAGCATACAAACAAAGTATGTGCAGGGGCTGGGCCCATATTACCCAAGGTCAAGGTCACCAGGGTGTTATACTTGGAATTATTTTCATGTAAATTATTTTTGAAAGCTTCTTTGGTACTTTAACACGGGAGGGGATCCAACTTATGTATTCCCAAATGGGCACCGCTTAAAATCATATGTTGTGCTTCTGGTAGTACATATGTGGTAGACATTTCACAGAAAAATACGTGAGATTTTTATTTGTGATTAAATATTGTGAAAATGACATTGTTTTGCCTAAAAATCACGATACAGTGCAACCGAGTGTACATTACCTAGCATGTTAGTGCATTTACCTTACCTGTATTTGTAGAAATGACGGAGAAAAACGTATCCTCCGTGAAGTGGTATAACTGAAAAATAGCAACATTTTTATCAACAGGTGGAAATATGTTGTTTAGTTGCCCTTATTTTACGCCTGCTTAATTTTGCCCTCGCAACCTTCCGTATGCAAAACCCCATCCAGAAGAAAAAATATTTGGCGATCAATTTGCCAGAAAAATATTTTTCGGCGAAAAACCGAATGGGATACATATATTGTGCATGGGCTACATATGTGATGCATAAGATTTTTTAGAACTCCACAGATCTTGAGCTTAAATGGTACCTGGATAACGAAACGAACAGGAAATACCTGCCAAGTATATGTCACATACATAAATACATTTGTATGAAAGGGATAACTTATAAACGAGCACAGCTTTAAGCTTATATTAGATGTTGTAGAACATTTCCACTTAGGAGTCTACGCATCTCTCCTAAATCCGAAGGCGTTAATGTGTTGCTTATGTGTGTTGACCTGCGAATGTCGGAAATATGCATGTTTAGTTTGGTGTGTAGTATATGAGTTGCCGATACGGTCTGCGTAATTATATGTTCTTGAACCTAGAGTTCTTTTCATGTTTGCTTTACCCGTTCATGTGCGCCTCTATATATATCTTCGGCGGTATTTGGCATTGTTATCTGTGGAAATTGTCTGTCCTTGAACTGAGTTATGGAACAAAATATCTGTCTCGGGCAACAAACTCAAAAATAAAATGTAATAAATACTTTATGGTCAGGGTGTTTCAGGAGGTATTTTGGTTTGCCCGATACAGAACTACTGGCCCAGGCTTAGTCCTGGCTTCCAAAACTCTAAATGCCGCTTTTTCTTATTTTTTTTATAGTTGCGACTTTTCCTGGCTTCCAAAACTCTAAATGCAGCTTTTTCATATATAAATGTTTTATAGTTGCGGCTTTAGAGAGCGCTCCTGTCCAAATCAAGCATAAACGGGTGCGCTGAAGTATCTTAAGCTCCCCGTCCAAATCAAGCATAAACAGGTGCGCTGAAGTATCTTAAGCTCCCCGTCCAAATCAAGCATAAACAGGTGCGCTGAAGTATCTTAAGCTCCCGTCCAAATCAAGCATAAACGGGTGCGCTGAAGTATCTTAAGCTAGCCCAGGCTCTCCACTACATGTACATATGATATTGTGGACCTGGCACTTACTTGTGTAAAACTACGTTGTTACATGTATACTGCAACTCCACATTCTAGGCCTATCATAGTTTGTGGAAATATAGGAGGGAGGATATACTGCAAGGTACTCAGTCATATAATCAGAACATAGCTGCGTCTGGTAGGTAACTTAATCAAATTAAGGGCCCAGGACATATTTCATAATTTAATGACCATGCTCAGTAATAATCACACAACTTTTGACCGAGTGCCTTGCAATATATCCTCCCTCCTATATTGCCACAAGCTATATAGGTTTAGCTTGCGAAGTTACTGCGTAGTTCAACACAAGTAAGTGCCAGGTCCACAATATCTTATGTACTGGAGCGGCCGGACCAATAGTTCTGTATCGGGCAAAGCAAAATTACCTCCTGAATTGAAATCCCAGACCCAAAAGTATTTATTACATTTTATTTTTGAGTGCGTTGCCCGAGACTCAGATATTTGGCTCTATAACTTGTGCACATACATGATTCAAAGACAGACAATTTCCACAGTTCACAATGCAAAATACCGCCGAAGATATATATAGAGGCGCACATGAATGGAGTAAAACAAGCATGAAATGAACACTGGGTTCAATAACATATAATTACGCAGACCGTATTGGCAGCTGATATGCTATACACCAAACTATACATGCATATTTCCGACATTCACAGGTCAACACACATAAGCAACACATAAACCCCTAGTGAAAATGTTCTACAGCATCATATGTAAGCTTAAAGCTGTGCTTGTTTCTAATATGTTACTTACCCCTGCGAAATAATCTGGAATAGTTCTAGAACTATACTAACATTGTTCTAGAATAAGTGCTCTAGAACAGTACTAAGAACAATGCTCTTTAGTTTTAGAACATTTAAAGAACAGTTCTATTATGTTAAATGAGACAAATCTGTCCCTGGAATGTTCTAGAACTGTTCTGTTACTTTTTTTTATCAGTTGTTCTAGAACAGTTCTGGAACATTTCAGGGACAGATGTTCTAGAACTGTTCTGACCATTTGTTCTAGAACAGTTCTACAACGTTAAATGGGACAGATCTTCCCTGAAATGTTCCAGAACTGTTCTAGAACAACTGATAAAAAAAAAAAGTAACAGAATAGTTCTAGAACATTCCAGGGACAGATTTGTCTCATTTAACGTAATAGAACTGTTCTTTAAATGTTCTAGAACTAATGAGCGCTGTTCTAGAGCACTTATTCTAGAACAATGTTAGTATAGTTCTAGAACTATTCCTGATTATTTCGCAGGGCATTGACATGTTGAGTAAAACAGTAAACTAGAGTGGGATTGGGAGCATAATAAGAAGTAAACAATTGCTGTATAAAATACAAAACATTAAGTTAAACAATGTATAATTTACTTTAATCTCAAGATTGAAATTCAGATGCATGTACTAGCCTTGCTTCAGGGTCGTGAAAACTTGTGACATTTTAAAAGGACTTTATTTTTTTTAAATGAATGATTTATGACAGCACCATAATTACTTATTTGATTTTCAGTATACTCATGTTCCTTTTAAACAATTCTTAACTGTAGTATCATAGTTATTTCCTTCTTATTTGCTGCACAAACTTCTCAAAAGTTGCTGAATCACATGTGCAAAAAATTTCCCAGCATGCAACAAAATAATGGAAACTGATCATGTGACATTATGAATTTAATGTTCATGAACATTAATGAAAAGTTCATGAAGTTATTCATTTATTGTAAAAGGTAATAAACCTAAGTTTTATGTTTAATGAATGAACAGTTCAGAAGTTAAAGTTATACAGGTTTTTCTAAATTTTTGTGTAACAATTATTGTATAGAACATTTGAAGAACATAAATCCCTTAACTGTTCTAAAAGTGTACTGGAATTCTGTTGCAGATTGTTTCTAGAACATATGCAGAACTTGATCTGACAAAATCTTCTAGAATTTTGTTTCAGAACATTTGTAGAACATTTGAAGAAATTGATATTTCCTTGAAATGTTCTACAAATAAGTTCTGGAACATTTGTAGAACTTGTAAATCACAGAATAGGTCATGAATTTATTTTGGAACATTTTAAGAACACTTTTAGAACCAAATATTGTTCTGCAAATGTTCTTGATTTGTACAATAAAATGTTCCAGAACAGTTCTAGAGCAATTGTTCTAGAACTGAGTTACGGAACACTTCTAGTACTGTTCTGTTACGTTCGGAAACAGTTCTAGAACTGTACTGATTTCTAGAACAGATTTTCGCAGAGATAGTATCCCTTTAATATACATGTATATAATTTTTGGAATAATGTGAAATATACTTGACACGTATTTCCAGTTCATTTCTTTATCCAGGTACCAGTTAAGCTCAGTATCTGTGGAGTTCTAAAAGGTCTAATGCACAACATATGTATCCCATTCGGTTTTTCGCCCCAAAACATTTTTTCTAGCAAAGTGATCGCTATAATATTTTTTTTTTCTGGGTGGGGTTTTGCATATGGAAGGTTTCGAGGGCAAAATTTAAGCAAGCGCAGGGCAATTACAACATATTTCCATCTGTTGATAAAATTGTTGCTAATTTTCAGTCATACCACTTCATGGAGGATACGTTTTTCTCTGTCATTTCTACAAATACAGGTAAGGTACATGCACTTACGTGCTTGTTAATGTATACTCGGTTGCACTGCATCGTGATTTTTTAGCAAAACAATGTCATTTCCGCAAAATGCAATCACAAATAAAAACCTCACCTGTTTTTCTGCGAAAGTTTTACCACATATGTACTACTGGAAGCACAACATATGAATTTAAGCGGTGCCCATTTGGGAATACAATTTATGTTGGATCCCCTCCCGTGTTTAAAAGATAAATGACTTGAAAGTAAAAACATTTCTTTATAATCATCATCTGCATGTGTGGTTACAATCCCCATAATTCTAATTGTATTTTTGACAGAATTATGCCCCTTTCATACTTAAAGTTTTTTGGAATCTTCGCTTTCTGGATATAACTTTAGTACAATATAAGATAATGACTTGAAACTTAAAATGTATATTTATCATCATCATCTGCTATAATAATGTATAAAATAAAAATAAATAAAAAAATAAATAGAAATATAATTAGAGTTTAGTAAAGTCTTTATACTTTATGTGCATGTAGTTTCTCGGACTGTTCTTTCTGATATAATTGAATTCCATCAAAATAAAGAATGTCAGTACCCCTTCCATACTTGACCTTTAACCCCTCTGAGTAGTAGGGTCTTTTTCTTCCTTTTAAAGTAGAGGTCTCTTAAAATTATTGAGACATATATTCATTTTACTGTCAAATCGCCAAATAGTGGGGAGCACTGTCTTACGGACAGCTCTTGTTTTGCTTCTTGTTTCTGAAAAAATTAAGTGTTAACATATGATCAGCATTTGAAATAAATGAGTTTTCTTTTTTATAGCTTGCAAATAAACAAACTGACAAGTGGTTATGTATATAGCAATATACAGGTATACTTCTAGTAAACATTTAGAAAACGGAGATGTGGCATTATGAGTGAAATTGTGATTAACAATTTTATTTTGTGTGTTTTTTTAAGAAGTAGTATATCTCAGACAGAGATAGAATTATATCATTAGGGTCAAACTTGGTACTAAGAATCAGTGGCAACACTAAATGGGCTTCTTTTAGGTTTTCCACCTGAGCCTTTTTTTTGCAAAGTAAATATGTTTCAAAACTTATACTATTTTCAGTGGTGTTTTATAACAATATTTTCAAAATGATGAAAGTGACTGGTCTTCAGATTGACCAAAAATGATCTTTCTTTAGAATTTAAGTTTTGTCATATTATGAACATTAGAAAATGAGATTTTTTTTTGTAAACTAATTTTGAAAAATGCAAAATAAAGATGCCTGAAACAGGAATCGTACCCGAGTCGCCAAAACAATAATATTTTCCTATGGCCTTGACCAATACACCATGGAGGAATTTGTACTTAATGATCATTAAATTAGAAAGCTTTATAATTAAGGCAGTTGACTTTCGGTACCCTAGCTGTTACAGACGCTTTTCAATTTTGAATGGAAAAAATAGTAAAAATCATTCATTCTTACCGGGTATGTGTTTTTGTAACATTTAATATGTCGATAACTTAGTTTAAAGGCACCGACCTCCAGATTTTGGCTAAAAATTATCTTTCATAAAAATTGAAGTTTGATCATTTTGAAAAAATTATGCCTCTTTTTCGACATGTATTTTTTCAATAGACAAGGCTGTTGAATAGTCGAGCCTTGCTGTCTTCATACAGCTCTTGTTGTTTTTTAACTATCTTAAAAATGTCAAATCAAGAAAAAAAAGATGCCTGGGTCAGGTTTCGAACCCAGACCGATGCGGTATTAAAAACTTTTCCCGCTATCTTTACTAATACACCACAGGGTAATACGTACTTAAGGAACTTTTGAATATAGATTATTTATAATTAAGGCAGTGTACCTTGAGTAAAGGGTTACAAATGCTTTTCAATTTTCAGTGTAAAAATTAGTAACAAGAGGACCATGATGGTCCTGAATCGCTCACCTCTTCCCACATGACCCAGTTTTGAGTATGACGTCGTTTTTTCTATTATTTGACATAGTGACCTAGTTTTTGAGCTCATGTGACTCAGTTTTGAAGTTGATCTAGATATTATCAAGATAAAAATTCTGACCAATTTTCATGAAGATCCATTGAAAAATATGGTCTCTAGAGAGGTCACAAGGTTTTTCTATTATTTGACCTATTGACCTAGTTTTTGAAGATACGTGACCCTGTTTTAAATTTTACCTAGATATCATCAAGGTGAACATTCTCACTAATTTTCATGAAGATCTCATGAAAAATATGGCCTCTAGAGAGGTCACAAGGTTTTTCTATTTTTATACCTACTGGCCTAGTTTTTGACCGCACGTGACCCAGTTTGGAAAATGACCTAGATATCATCAAGGTGAACATTCTGACCAATTTTCATGAAGATCCATTGAAAAATATGGCCTCTAGAGAGGTCAAAAGATTTTAATAATTTTAGACCTACTGACCTAGTTTTTGACCGCAGTTGACCCAGTTTCGAACTTGACCTAGATATCATCAAGATGAACATTCAGACCAACTTTCATACAGATCCCATGAAAAGTATGGCCTCTAAAGAGGTCACAAGGTTTTTTTATTATTTGACCTACTGACCTAGTTTTTTATGGCACGTGACCCATTTTCAAACTTGACCTAGATATCATCAAGGTGAACATTCTGACCAATTTTTATGGAGATCCATTCACAAGTATGGCCTCTAGAGAGGTCACAAGGTTTTTCTATTTTTAGACCTACTGACCTAGTTTTTGACCGCACATGACCCTGTTTCTAATTTGACCTAGATATCATCAAGATGAACATTCAGACCAATTTTCATACAGATCCCATGAAAAATATGGCCTTTAGAGAGGTCACAAGGTTTTTCTATTATTTGACCTACTGACCTAGTTTTTGATGGCAGATGACCCACTTTTGAACTTGACCTAGATATCATCAAGATGAACATTCAGACCAACTTTCATACAGATCCCATGAAAAATATGGCCTCTAGAGAGGTCACAAGGTTTTTCTATTATTTGATCTACTGACCTAGTTTTTGAAGGCAAATGACCCACTTTCGAACTTGACCTAGATATCATCAAGGTGAACATTCTGACCAATTTTCATGAAGATCTCATGAAATATATGGCCTCTAGAGAGGTCACAAGGTTTTTCTATTTTTAGACCTACTGACCTAGTTTTTGACCGCACGTGACCCTGTTTCGAACTTGACCTAGATATCATCAAGATGAACATTCAGACCAATATTCATACAGATCCCATGAAAAATATGGCCTCTAGAGAGGTCACAAGGTTTTTCTATTATTTGACCTACTGACCTAGTTTTTGAAGGCACGTGACCCAGTTTCGAACTTGACCTAGATATCATCAAGATGAACGTTCTGACCAATTTTCATGAAGATCTTGTGAAATATATGGCCTCTAGAGAGGTCACAAGGTTTTTCTATTTTTAGACCTAGTGACCTAGTTTTTGAAGGCACGTGACCCAGTTTCGAACTTGACCTAGATATCATCAAGGTGAACATTCTGACCAATTTTCATGAAGATCTTGTGAAATATATGGCCTCTAGAGAGGTCACAAGGTTTTTCTATTTTTAGACCTACTGACCTAGTTTTTGATGGCACGTGACCCAGTTTCGAACTTGACCTAGATATCATCAAGATGTACATTCTGACCAACTTTCATAAAGATCCCATGAAAAATGTGACCTCTAGAGTGGTCACAAGCAAAAGTTTACGGACGCACGCACGCACGGACGCACGAACGGACGGACGGACGACGGACACCGCGCGATCACAAAAGCTCACCTTGTCACTTTGTGACAGGTGATCTAAAAATATCTAATTCTAATGTGTTTCCATAACATATTATATATAAAATTCTCTTTTTTGTTGTTGTATGTCTGGATGCTAGTGCCTTTAAGAAATATAGCAATAATTTCCTGATATTTAAAAATTTTCTCTTATTTTACCTCACCTGTCACGTAGTGACAGGGTGAGCTTTTGTGATCGCCCTTCGCTCCTCGTTCGTCCGTCCATCCACAATTTCTTGTGAACACGATAGAGACCACATTTTGCAAGCAATTTTTATCAAACTTGTACAAAACTTGTATTGGCATGATATCTCGGTTCCTTTCGAAACTGGCCAGATCCCATCATGGGTTCTAGAGTTATTGCCCCTTAAAGGCCCAGAATTTACTATTGTGCGTGCGTCAACAATTTCTTGTCTGCACGATAGTGGTTTCATTTATGATTTTGTTTTAACCAAACTTGCACACAACTTGTATCACCATAAGATCTTGGTTCCTTTCTTGAACTGGCCAGATCCAACAATGGGTTCCAGAGTTATGGCCCCTGAAAGGGCCAGAATTAGCTAATTTGACCTTGTCTGCACAATAGCAGCTTCATTTAGGATTTTGTTTTAACCAAACTTGCACACAACTTGTATCACCATAAGATCTTAATTCCTTTCTTGAATTGGCCAGATCCCATAATGGGTTCCAGGGTTATGGCCCCTGAAAGGGCCAAAATTCCCTATTTTGACCTTGTCTGCACAATAGCAGCTTAATTTATGATTACCATAAGATCTTGGGTTCCTTTCTTGAACCGGCCAGATCCCATAATGGATTCCAGAGTTATGGCCCCTGAAAGGGCCAAAATTAGCTATTTTGACCTTGTCTGCACAATAGCAGCTTCATTTATGATTTTATTTATGCCCCCAAAGGGAGGCATATTAGTTTTCAACTGTCCGTCCGTTCGTTCGTTAGTTTGTCACAACGTTAACTTTTTGCATGAAGGCACTTTACTCATGAACCACTGCACCCTGGACCTTCAAACTTCACATGCTGATAGAACTTATTGAGTACACGACCTCTACTGACTTTGGGTCACCAGGTCAAAGGTCAAGGTCACAGGGGCCAATGTTAACTTTTTGCATGAAGGCACTTTACTTGCGAACCTGACTGCACCCTGGACCTTCAAACTTCACAGGCTGATAGTACTTATTGAGTACACGATCCCTACTGACTTTGGGGTCACCAGGTCAAAGGTCAAGGTCACAGGGGCCAATGTTAACTTTTTGCATGAAGGCACTTTACTCGCGAACCACTTCACCCAGGACCTTCAAACTTCACATGCTGATAGTACTTATTGAGTACACGACCCCTACTGACTTTGGGGTCACCAGGTCAAAGGTCAAGGTCACAGGGGCTTATGTTAACTTTTTGTATGAAGGCACTTTACTCGCGAACCACTGCACCCAGGACCTTCAAACTTCACATGCTAATAGTACTTATTGAGTACATGACCCCTATTGACTTTATGGTCACCAGGTCAAAGGTCAAGGTCAAAGGTTAAGGTGCTGCGGGGGCATTTGTCAGCATTAGTGACAGCTCTTGTTTTAACCAAACTTGCACACAACTTGTATCACCACAAGATCTTGGTTCCTTTACTGAACTGGCCAGATTCCATTATGGGTTCCAGAGTTATGGCCTGCGCAATAGCAACTTCATTTATGATTTTATTTTAACCTAACTTGCACACAACTTGTATAACCATAAGATCTCGATTCCTTTTTATACGCCCGAAGGGACATATTATGTTATCACCTTGGTGTCCATCTGTCTGTTGGTTAGCAATTTCCCTCCTGCTCTGTAACTCTTGAACCCCTTTAAGGATTTCATAGAAACCTCACACAAATGTTCACCTCATCGAAACGACATGCAGACCGCTTTTCGGATGGCTCACTTCAAGGTCAAGGTCACACTTAGGGGTCAAAGGTCATATGACTTTGTTTTGTGCGTATAATGCTCTGCATTTGCATTGCATTGCAGTGCTCTTGTTTTTATTTGGCAGATCCTTCTTTTGTCCACTTACAATAATTTTTTTTTTAATTACTTCCCGTTTATGTTACTATAAATAGCTTATTTAGTAACTTTTTTATTATTGGCCGTAGGGAAAAATCAAGACCACTTTTCTGTGGTACAACATGGATGGTTCCTCCAATTTTTAGGTGTATTTTGACATATCTATACCTTGTAAGAATTTTTTTTTCTTTTTGGTTAAATTTCTTCCCTTTGTTGTTCCTGTTCTTTGGACTTATGGCTATATAGAAAACTGATTTCAAAACAATTTTACACAAGACTTGTATTCCTTGGGTGACCCTCTACTATATTCCTTCAAATAATTTTGATTCAGCGAAAAACATGGCCCCAAGGGGTTTTGCGTATTTTCCCTATATGCCTATATAGAACTTTGAAAAAAAAATTGTCAGAAACTGCTGGTCCATTTTCAAAATAATTTTACATAAATGTTTCTTGGATGACCCTCTACCAAATTCCTTCAAATAATTTTGATTCATTGAAAAAGTGGCCACCTTGGGAGGGGCTCATTTTCCCATATGGCTATACAGAAAACTTCTTGTATGAAACTACTGGCCTGATTTGAAAATAATTTTATTTGAAGTAACTTTAAGAAAATTTCACCTATATTTTCTCATAATTCTTTTGATTGATCTTGATTATGATTTTTGACCTTCTTGTCCTTAAGTGCAATGATAACAGGTGAGCGATATAGGGACATTATAGCCCTCTTGTTTGTTTTGTACAATCTGAAGGTCAGTGCCTTTAAAGCTGAAAGTCAGTGCCTTTAAGGCTTTTTGCCAGACTTTTATTTTTAGTGAAAATTTCTCAATTTAGATTAATCTGTGAAATATCTTCTAAAATTTGAAAAACAAACAAAAAATAGTTTTGAATACATTAGTTTTATTTTTGTCAAATGATACAGAAAGAAGTAAAGGAGAAAATTATAATGTCAACCAGTCCTTAAGAAGGGTTGACCACATTTTCACTCACAGAATGATGATCTTTATTTTCTTTTATGTACCTCTTCCTTAATAATTATTTAAAAAGGTGACAACAATGATATGGCTGTGGGACACTTGCATGGAGAAAAAGAGCCAGAATATATACATTTTGGCCTCTGTAATAGAGTTAGCTTCTTTTGGTGACTAAATCCCATATACAATATTCTCCATAGTTTACTTTAGCAAGGCATGAAATGAAATCCCTCCTATCCTATGAACATGTAGAAATTACCAACAAACTGCAATATATTTTTACTCAGTGATTTCAGGTTGGATTTAATGGCTGGCATACAGTTGTTATGACATCATTTTTGAGCAAAATCAGTTTTCAGTTTACAACATGATTATATCAAAAAAATAATTACTAATAGCACAAATTACAAAATATTCTCAACATGATTTGTTTGGGTTTTTTTTCACAAAAATAATTACAGGATGTTTCATGGAACCAGTATGATTTTGATGTTAGATGTTAGAGACTTTAATGTTGTGCAATGTTTGCTATGAATTTCATGTTTATTATAAAGCAAACGTAACATCCCTTGCAAAAGTTCGAAAGGCCGTTCATGAACTTTTCTTGAATTGTTCAAGAATACAAGTTCATAAACTGTGCATGAACATTCCATGACAGTTTTCAATAATAGTTTATGAACCTATCCAGGCTTCATTGTAAAAACAGTTCATGGACCTTTTTCATCCTTCAAGAATCATGAATTTTTTAAGGGGCAGACAACTGCTTGAACTGGTCACAAACAGTTGAAGAATACTTTATAAACTTTTCGTGAACATTGTTGTTCTTAGAAAGTTCTTGTCTGGTTCATGAAACACAGTTTTAGGAAAGCAGCCCAGCAGCTTTATATACAACTACATATTTTATCTATATATAGAAGATCAACTTTTTCAACAAAATGGGCCTGGAATGCTTTGCTTTGAATTTTAGGCGTTAATTAATAAGGCATGTTACACTGCTCCCAAATTCAAGAAAAAAGCCTTTCAAAGAAGATAAAGAATGTAAGAATAAAATCAGATATTTGTTTTACTTATGCAGTGGAAACATTCATCAGCATAATACTAACTTTGAGTATTACTAGCAGCTGATGAATAGACCAAGTTCAAGAACTGATAAAAGAAGTTCTTTTAATTATCCCCCGCCGATGAAATCGGGAGGGGGGTATTGAAATGGCGTTGTCCGTCCGTCAGTCCGTCCGTCAGTCCGTCCGTCCGTCCGCAGCCATTTCTCAGTAACTACTTGGTAGAATTTCATGAAACTTGAAATAAACATGAACCAACATACTGCGATGATGCCCGTCAAGTTTTTTTTTTGATTGGTCAATTTCCCTCAGAGTTATTGCCCTTGATTTAATAAAAAATGTCAGTCTGCAGCCATTTCTCAGTAACTAACTGGTAGAATTTCATCAAATTTGAAATTGACATGAACCAAGATACTGCGCTGATGCCCGTCAAGTTTTTTTTTTGATAGGTCAATTTCCCTCAGAGTTACTGCCCTTGATTTAATGAAAAATGTCCGTCTGCAGCCATTTCTCAGTAACTAGCAGGTAGAATTTCATCAAACTTGAAATAGACATGAACCAAGATACTGCGACGATGCCCTTTAAGTTTTTTTTCGATTGGTCAATTTTCCATATACTTATTGCCCTTTAATTGTTTAAAATCCACAGATCTGTACATAACAAACCAACCAATTGGAAGAATTTCATTAAACTTCTTTAACTTCTTTCATTCTTTTCCATGAACATTTATTATAAACATGTTGTGTACACCTGGTCACCACCTTACCTTGGTCACCCCCCCCCCCCCCAATTTTTTTTTTTTTTTTCATTTTTCGTTTTCTATCAATATTTATAATCAACATGTAAACTGTTGTATCCTCGCCCCACCACCCACCCAGACAAACCATTCATTTTCTTTTAATTTGATTTTGACTAATGAAATTATTTGCTTCTTGGTAACATTCTTAACTTTTTGCTGGATATATTTTTTTGCCGTTCCTCAACTTTGACCCTTTCGGCGGGGGATTCCAATTCATCGAATTTGCTTGTTTTTCAAAGCTTTTGCTGTTCATGAACTGAACACACTCTCCAGGAAATGTTTAAGAACAATTCATGAGCTCTAAAAGTTTATGAACATTGTTACTGGTATCTTTATTCATTGACAAATCATGAATATTTAGTTGATGAACTGTTCACAAAGTTCATAAAAACTGTTCTTAAAGTTCTTGATAAAGTACTTGAACTGTTCTTGAACAATTCATGAAGTCAAGAACTGCCATTTCACAAGGGATGTGGAAGATAATACATTATAAATTATAGAATTCAAAGCAGCTTTATTTTAAATGGATTTTACAAGACTAATAGTATAATTTTTGTATTTTTCAGGGCCAAGGTCACTATTCACCGCCTCCAGATCGGAGAAGATTCAAGAATGCACATATAGATTGACTAGAACATAGTAGTGATTTAGTCGGGAAATGGACTTCTTAATGTAGCTGAACTATCAGTGGTGGAGCAAAGTGTTCATAGAAGTTTTTGAGACTGTGATACTTAAATTATACTTATGAGGTTTACTGATTTCGCTGTGTGTGTATGCATGTTTTCACACAGTGAAAACCAGGGAAAGCTGTATGAAATGCAGTAAAGCTTTTGGGTACATCCCTAGATTTGATACCCTTCAGTAACCTATCTTTTTTTGTAGTTATACAGAATTTTGGTGATCAGTTTTGTTGGCCAGGTTTTCGAGGAAAAATCCAGCTTGTAGATTAGGTCTGTCCAGGCGGATGGGCAGGCGGATGGATGAAAATAATGAGTCTCATGTTAAACTTTTTGTTCACTCAATATCTGAACAAGTGTTTCACCTAGGACCTTGAAACTTCATATGTATGTTGGTCTTGATGTGTACATGACCTCTAATGCTTTTGGGGTCACTGGGTCAAAGGTCAAGGTCACAGGGACCTGAACATTTAAAATGGTTTCTGCTCAATATCTGGACAAATATTTCACCTATGACCTTGAAACTTCATAGTACAGTAAACCTCGCTTATAAGGAACAGCTTGGGACCTCTAAAATTTGTTCTTTATAACCGAGGTTCCTTATATCCGTATATCGAACAAGTTCCTTGTAACCGAGGTTTGTATAACGAACACAATTTGTATGTCGAACACTATTTGACTGACGTTTGAAAAGGGCTACGTGTTCACACTCCGGGCCTACCATAAATCTGTATGTGAGAAAAATGCGAGTCTAGTACCGGTCCTTTTCTGGAGAGATGGTAAGGTAAACTGCATGCATGTATGTGACCGTAAAAGTGTTTAAACGCGGCCTTTAAACCTAAACTAAGCCAAAATGTACGTCGGATAGAATGACCGTAGTTTTTGTTTATTTTTTGTCAGTTATTTCGATCTTCTTTTTCAGAGAGCACTACATTATGACTATAAGATATGTTGCACTTACGCCCCTTACCTTGCTCTACTGCATGTTATGTTAAAAGGCATCAACAGTAATATAAAATAAATGTTCAATTTTCTATTTTGCAGACACAAGATAACAGCATCTTACATACGGATTAAAGTGCAAATTATACCTATAATATTGCTATTGTCTATTTTAGCACCTGCTTTAATTTTAACAATTGGAAATAAGGTAAACTGAACTGTTTGCCATTGTTAATCACGCGTAATTAGCACATTTATTAGGATATTTCCATCATGACAAAACTAGACTAATAATATCCAATATTATAATCCCAAGTCTGCTATCGTGTAGTATTTGAGAAATGTTAATGATGATATTATATATTTTCTTTTCATTTTAGCCTTGAATTAACAAACTAAAGATCATAGACATGAAATCATTTGTTTTTTTCAAGTGTATGAAAACGCGGGAAAGTGCCGAGATTACTCATCAGCGATTCTTAAGTTTATTTCCGATTTTCAATATTTTTTATTCTTTATGTCCATTCGCTATACTTACCGAGGGGTTTTCCACTGAATTTCATACTTTGGGACCGGAAAAAGTGTTCCTTATAACCGAGTGTTCCTTATAACCGAGTTCCCTATAACCGAGGATTTTTACATTGAATAAAGAAGGAATTAGATCGGGGAATTGAAAACTGTTCCTTATAACCGAGTGTTCCTTATATCCGAGTTCCTTATAAGTGAGGTTTACTGTTTTGGTCTTGATGCGTACAAGACCCTTGTTGATTTCGGGGTCACTGGGTCAAAGGTCAAGGTCACAGGGACCTGAACATTGAAAATTGTTTTATGCTCAGCAACTGGACAAGTATTTCACCTTGGACCTTGAAACTTCATAGGTATGTTGGTCTTGATGTGTACATGACCCATACTGGTTTCAGGGTCACTGGGTCAAAGGTCAAGGTCACAGAGACCTAAGCATTGAAAATTGTTTCCGCTCAATATCTCGATAAGTATTTCACCTAGGACCTTGAAGCTTCATACGTTTGTTGGTCTTGATGTATACATGTCTCCTATTGATTTTGGGGTCAAAGGTCAAGGTCACAGGGATATTAACATTGAAAATGGTGTTTTTCTTACTTACATTGTTTTACACCAATTTATTTCTTTAATTTCATTTTCTACCTGTCCATTTCTTTTTTTTCCCTTTTTCCTTCAATAGTGCTTATTAATTTGGGGGTTATTTATTGTATGCCTTTATTAGAACTTTAACTCATTATCACCTAATTCAAAAAACCAGCCAAAATGCTGTCAGGCATTAGCTGCTCGTTTTATTTGTTACACTTCTGAAAATGTACAGGTTTAATATATGCTTTCTAAATGTGATGAAAAATTAAGATTTAAGTATTGTATACCACCTTTAAGAGGGGTAATTGACTCATTTTATAAAAGTAAATAAAATACACTCTTCTAGTAGGGATTTCCCCAGTATATTATGGACCTTTCAGTTCCTAAATAAATTTCTACCAGAACGTTGGAAAAAGTAACAAATATGTCCCAAAAAATGAGATATACCACATTTTAAGGGAAATACATGTGGATGCTCATTCTTCCTATTCTGTTAGGTGTAGACAGTCAAAGAGTTTTCAGATTTAGCTGAAAGATAAAACTTTAATAAAAATGGCAGTCATTTTGTTTCCATGGCAATGTAAAATGAAATTCTTGATCTATTAGAGACAAAAATCTTTTGACTAAATTTTGAAAGAAAATGAATTCGAAATTCTTTCAACCATTTGAATGGTGGAAAGGTGACTTTGATATAAAAATCAACCGACAGTTTGGATTTTAATCCATTGATTGAAACTTCTGATGCTGTAGGTTTGTTTTGTGTAAACAATGAATATTACAATATCTCCAAAGACTCATTAATATGTATGAAATATGGTTCGCACAGACCTCGAAAAGTCCTTGAATTTGATGGCTATCCTTAAAAAGTCCTTAAATTTGATAAAAGCTGAAAAAGTCCTTGAATAGTACTTAAATTTTGAAAAAAATCGTAATTTTTTACCAATATGTCCTTTGGAATGGCTGTAAATGGAGTATCTTGATTATATTTTTGAAATACAAATGACATTTTACTTAAATTTAAAAGTGAAAAAAAACAACGAGAACTGCCCTTTGTTGTCAATACCATTTTCGCAGTTACGGTACAGAAGGATATTAGTTTTACCAAGGAAAGAAATTCTCACAAAGTGATATTTTGACAGTTTAACAGTTACCTTAAGTTCTGATATGAATTAATATTTGATTAAAGACTATCTATAATTTTTTTTTATAACATTTGTGTTGATTATGTTTTGATAGAAATGTCCTTGAAAAATGTAAAATAGTCCTTAAAAAGTCCTTAAATTTGTTTTTAGATGTTCTGTATGAACCGTGTGAAAGTATGCCTCGCTGTAATATCATTCTGTTAAAAATGTTGGTTGCCTTAATATCTGAGGGTATTTAATAAAGTCATTATTTGATTCATATTGTTTTGCTGTACCATACATCATGCTATACAATTATATTATACTGCCTTCATCAATTTAGTATTATTGAATAAAATTACAATGTTAAAACATACTTTCTTGTTTCATTATGAGGGAAGTAGCTAAAGCTAAGCTGAGATAACTGTGTCAGTCTTAATGTAAATACTTGTTGTATAAAGCTGTTGGAGTTACTTCCCTTACATCATGGACTTGATATTTGTTTATCAAAACTATCATGTAATGTGTTTGTACTTTTCTCTTGAAGCAAAAAAAAGCAAACATTTTTTAATTACTGAAAAAGGCATTTTATCTGGTTTTTAAACCTTGTTGAAATCTGTACAGAAACTTCATTGTAAATATAGAAACACCAGGTAATTACAGTAATTAATGTGGTATTAGTATAGTCTATTTTTGAAGTTATATGAATTGTGTGAAGTCATCCTAAAGGGGAGTGTCCCACTTAAAAACTATAATGGTCTATACTGACATGGGATAAAAGTCACTGAATAGATTCTCACAATGGTTTGCAACTAAAGGTACTGTTTCTTGGTTTGTATAAGGATTTTAATTGTAGACAGAGACTGATGTGTTTGTACATAATGCATGTGAAAAAACTTGAGATTGCAACATCTTTACATCTTTCCATCTTTCAAATTGTGCCAACCATATTTTTTGGAAAGATCTCTCATTTTTAGATAAGTGTATGATACAAAGAAACTTTGCCTAAATGTATATTCTTCAACAGTCCCATTGTTATCTGAGCAAAAAATTCAATTATAAAAATTGCATATTAATGGCTTTCTTAACATTATGTCCTTAATTGTTGATGAATAAGGGCACAGAAGAAATTTCAAAGACATTATTGCATCAAAAATGCAAAATCCTCTCCAGCTAACAGGGCAGGAAAAGGTTCAAAGTAACTGTATCATCTTAGAGGATGATTTAGAACCCTTGGCACAGTGTTTGCAGGTCTCTATGGAAGTTTGACAATGTGCATTTGATATTTATTCTCCATTTCAAATGACTGGCTAAAACAATGAGCTTCATACAACTTTTACAAAAGTCACTATATCTGTAGTTATTCTCACTCCTCTATTACTACATGAAGAGAAGTTGTTATTAGATGTTAGAAGGCCAAAAGGTACTGCCACAAACTTGTAGTTGGTTAGGGTTGTTGCATGAATCAAACAATACACATATTCCAGAAAGCTTCTTAGTTTTGTGAACCAGGGCTGGTATTCATAAAGCTCCTAAGGGAAAATTTTCCCTAAGGGACTAACTAAGGGAAAAGTTCCAAAGCATTTTGTGGACAATCGTCGAGATAGTTGGAATGTCTAACAATATTGTCACATAGAGTCTGGCATAGTAATGAAGATAAACAATAAATCTTATAAAGTTTACACTTTTCTTTTGTGCTAGGCTGTTTAGGAAATTTTACAAAGTTGAGGATTTTCCTAAGTTTTCTCCTTAGGAGCTTTATGAATACGGGCCCAGGTAAAACCCCAATACACTATACCTTGGTCTACCAGTATACTGGACATTGATTTGATGTCTGGGAATAAAATAATGATTTCTGCTTTGAAGTAACCACTGAAGGATTTGTGAATGGTTTACCATCTCAGCAAGAACCCTTTCACACATTCAATGATTATCTACTGACATTCCCCACTTATACAGAGGGGGTGTAATGTTTAGCTCATTATTCAGTCTGTGGTATGGGTCATTTGATCAGCAGATAAAGTCAATAATTAGGGAATGCTTATAGGCATCAGGCCAGGGATTCAGTCAAACAGCAAAAGCCTGAAAATCTACATTCTAAAGCCTGAAAAGTCCATTTTTAATAGAGATATATAGGGAAATTCGGGCAGCCAAAAGCCTGAAATCAGGAACAGTCTTGAAAAATCCCAAGCCTGAGGCATACATTGTTCAGAGGTCTTAGATGATAGCCTATGGCCATTAGTCGGTCCCCATTGGTTTTAAGGGTAAAGAGTCAGTAAGTGAAAGGTCGAAATGACCTGACAAGACTGAAAATAGTTTACACTAAATAACTTTTGAACATATTGTAACAATTTGTAACTGAAAAAAGTTTCCAATCAGTATCTGGAGCAAGCTTGAACCTTATGGCGATCAAATTCCTATTGACCATTACCACTGGTTAGTAGATGAAAGTCCCACTCCGTGACTCCAGTTACCTCCCTTTACAGTCTGTCCACAGTCACAAACAACAGCTATTAAAATTGAGGTATTCAAAATTCTCCAGTCTTCCAGATATAATTAACACTTTGATGATTTAATTGTGAAAAGGAAAACATTTCTGAACATCGAACATTTTCTTGTGCACGGATTAAATATGATATGATTAGCATTTCGCAATACCCAAAGAATGTTACCCACTGACCAGTGTATCATTGATTTGGGTTGTTTTTTTGCCTTTGATGATGTCACATCCTTATTACGTCACTGTAGGTATAATGTCATATACCAGTGCTAAATAGCAGTTATTGGAATGCACGTTGTCTCTGGCAAATTCTTAGTGCATTTGGCATTTGTATTTTATTAGGAACTGTAACAGTTATTTACCAGCAAAGCTAAATACACAAAACATTTTTGTAGAGAGATCTAGCTTTATATCTTATAATTTTTATTTGCCTTTTTTACTTATCCCAAACCGAAAATGTTCCATTTATTCTCCCTGGAAAAGGTTTAAAATCTAGTATTTTTATGAGCCCCAAAACACATGTGCATCCACTCAATCCGACCTTGACCTCCAGACTTGTCAGTTGCTTTTGAGGTCATAAGTTTGAAAGTCAAGATCACATTATACTTTAGAATGAAAATTACCATGAAAATTACCCAACAAGTTACCTCCAGCATGCCTTCATAGAAGCAAAGTATATAAACAACCTCTTTTTAGCTCACCTGAGCACAAAGTGCTCAAGTTGAGCTTTTATGATCGCCCTGTGTCCGTCGTCCATTGTCGTCAACAATTTGACTGTTAACACTCTAGAGGTCACAATTTAGGCGCAATCTTAATGAAACTTGGTCAGAATGTTACTCTCAATAAAATCTTGGACGAGTTCGATATTGGGTCATCTGGGGTCAAAAACTAGGTCACCAGGTGAAATCAAAGGAAAAGCTTAATAACACTCTGGAGGTCACAATTGTGGCCCAATCTTAATGGAACTTGGTCAGAATGTTACCCTCAATAAAATCTTGGACGGGTTCGATATTGGGTCATCTGGGGTCAAAAACTAGGTCACCAGGTCAAATCAAAGGAAAAGCTTGTTAACACTCTAGAGGTCACAATTTTGGCCCAATCTTAATGAAACTTGGTCAGAATGTTACCCTCAATAAAATTTTGGCCGAGTTCGATATTGAGTCAGTTAGACCCGGGTGAAATAGTTCCAGGGTTTACCATGGAATTCCATGGGAAAAAAAAGCCTGGAGTATTCGGACTAAGTTTCCAGCCTTTTCCAGCCTAACCAAATTATCAATGCGGAAAATTTGAAAAAGCCAAGGCTGGAATATGTACCATGATATACCAGCATCCCTGGAAAATATACCATGGTAAAATCTGGAACATCTTCCAGGCTGCCAGGAATAAAATTCCTGTTTTTCCATGAACCTGGAGTATTCGGACCGTTTTTTAACCAAAGTCTGGAAAAGCATGGAACATTTATGTTATTGTGACAAATGCCAGTCTAATTTACAGATTTTAATATTATCATATGATATTGGACCTTAGATAATTATAGACTGGCTCTAATCACAATTCTAAAAATAAAAATTCTAAAAAGTTATAATAGACTTGGACTAAACATACAATTCCCATTATTAAAGATGCTACTTTTTTGTTGAAAATTTGAAAATCATATTAATATTGAAAAGAATTAGACTAAGTGATAAATGTAGTTTTACAATAAAAGTACCTATAAATAACAAAAAGCTGCTTAATATGTGTATTTTTGCTAAATTTTCGATATAATGTTCTGCTGTTTCAATAAAGGGTATAATGATCTATAATAATAACTAAATTATCCATAAACAATTCTTCCTGTTAAATTTTTTTTTCCATATAATAACAGGTTAAAAACATTGATTTAAACCAAATATTCCCTGAATATACTGTGTAATATTGTAGTCAGCAGACTGGTAGCATTGTTTACTCAGTAGTGCCACCTGTAGAGATAACTCTACTGGCCTTTTTTTTTTTTTTGCTCCATTTGATATTTTCATTTAAAAAGAATATCCAATTTTCCTTCTTATAAATTAAAAGCATGATAAATTAGAAATTGCAGCTGCATAATAGTTGCAGTGGAACAAAATGACATGAAGTAAAAATCATTTGTTGCATTACACAGTGAAAACTAAACCACCTGCTTCCTGTTAGAATCCATTGTTCCAGTTTTGACATTGTTAAAGGTAATCTAGATTACTGTTTGAAAATAAATAAATTTTATGAACTCACCTGGTGCACTCTGTTAATTATTGTTAACTTCCAAGATGAAATAAGCTGCACATAGTAAAATATTTAGGGAAACACTCTCCCAAATATTTACTCCATTCTGCTCTCTGTCAAAGAACTTCCTGTGTAGATTTGAAATTTTGATATTCTTGGGCAAATGTGCCATTTACAGTCAGCTAATGAAGGTAATGATACATCTATGATGTTAAAATATTTTTGTACTAGAGGAAGATTTTATTCCATTCAATCACAGACTCATAAATTTTGAAGATTACTCTGATATAAAACAGAAAAACTATGGATTACTTTTTGTGGTACATGTACAGCCCCAGAAGTAGTTCCCTGACTTTATTTTCATTGGTTGATCTCTTGTTATGAGTTTCTAAATATAAAGCATGTGCCAGATCTTATCAGTCTGCATGAGATAATCTCCTGTAGTGAGACAAGCAATATACATACACTGTAGTAGATTAATAGACCCAAATGATTTATCACTTATCTAGGAATCCCTTTGCTAGGTAACTTTTAATGAATTGGTGAAAAGAATTGTACTATTTCATGCAATTACTGTTGCTGCTGTTGTTTTCTAGGAGAAAAAAAGCATGATATTTCAATAAATTTTAATATTAGTTTAAAATTTCAAGGATGTGATTTTTCCTTTTTCAGCTGATTTCCTCTTTATGGACAGAAAAAATTGAAAAAAAAAAATGTAAGATTATATATAACTAACCCCATCCTCTAAAAATGGCAACTTTGCTACTGAGTAAAAGTTAAGAGAATATCACCTGTATATCATATATTATTCCATATGACTTATATACTTACATGTACACTTGTACAGTTTTCTCTGTATGACCAATTCAGACATTCTCAACATAAAATGTATAAAAAAGTGTTAAAGATATTTTTTTTTGTCATATTTTATTGTCTTATTTATATTGTGCATGCTACAGACAAATTCATAGTTTTGGTATTTAGTGTGACATGCCCTTATATAGACATATATAGAAAAAATAAATGTTAACCTGATATTTAGATTCTTTGTTTCATGTCATTTAATTTGAATACCAATATGTTAAAATAAAAATAAATCATCATCAAATAATGATTTTTATAGATTTTTTCCATGTTTCTCAACTTAGAATTTTTTACTGCTTCCCACCTTACAACTGGCATGAAATTTTCTAAGTCCAGCTTTAACAGAAAAAGCTTGCGCAAGCTTGCAAAGCTATCGCAAGCTTGCAGAATTCTGTATGTTAATACACACAAGCTTGCGTAAGCTTTCTGCAAGCTTGCAATAGTCATGATCAGCCTTTAACACCCTGGACTGAAAAAGAAGCATTTTAAATTTATTCCTCAGTTATTTTGATTAAAAAATAACTAAGTTCTTTCCATGGTGGTCTGTAAAATTTCAAAGTTTTTTCCATATTTTTCCAGCCTTAAAAATTACTAAGTTCCACTTTCCATGTTGCCATGGAATCATTTCCAGAGGTTTCCAGCCTTTTACCTCTCTGGTCCAGCCTCTTTCCATCATAGTCCAGCCTATGCTGGAAAAGGCTGGAAATAAAATTCCACATTACATGGAAATTATACCACATTTCATGTAACAGAATATGGAAAAGTCATCATTTACCAGGGATTTCCATGGATTACCATGTAATACCAGGTATTTCCAGCATCATTTCCAGGCTGAACCTGGAAAATGTACAGCCGGGGATCTAAGGGTAATGTGGAGTTCACCATTTTGCCATTATAAGTTAACAAGTGCTGAGTTGAAAAAGTTGCCAGTTCATAAATTCTGTTATTGTTTTGCAAACAATTCTTTATATGAGAACTGCAGAAGCTACTCTTCACTCACCACTGGGACTTGAACCCAGACCTCTTCTCACAAAAGAAGTGTTCTAGCTTTAATACTATAGGGAGAAACATTTTCTGCAGCTTTTTGACAAATCAAATTCTTTTGTAAAAGTGTCAAAGTATAAACTGTCTTCACAGTCTTCGCCGTCAAGCTGACAACGCTGTTTACAATTTCTGAAATGTAACATGTAGCAACCTCATTACACAGTATTTTAAAATTTAGAAAATAACAGCAAAATCCAGTACAAAATGATACACATATATGCAACATAAAAACTTTGACCTGTGCCATAACTAGGAGTATCTAGTGGGATGTAGCTCAGACTTAAAATATATGTGGAGGCCCAACCGAGTAGGGGGTTACTAAAACTGAAAAAAATGGTGAAAAACACGCTAATCCCAAACCCACTCACACACACTCACTAGTATTGTGTATAGAGGCATGCTCTCATGGAAAAATGTTTTGTCAATAATGAGTGTAGGCATATTTTTATTTGTGACCAGGCTTTAAACAGAGCCCACATGGTCTGGTTACTCATAAAACGTATGGTTTAATAGAGGGCCTCTACACAAAGTTATATGTTAAATATGTAAGCTTTAAGCCTTGAGTTTTTAGAAAAGTGACACTATGAGTGGGGTCGATATGACCCCAAGGGCATGACTTGAACAAACTTGGTTGAAGGCCATTACACAATATTTCACTCCAAATATCTTATCTCTATGGCTTAAGACAAAAGGACTTTTTCATAAGTAAGTCTATGTAAAACAAGTGAAGCCAGGGCTGGGCCAGATTTCGTCCAATAGGCATGTTTTCAACAAACTTGGCAGAGGACCACTACCTAATTTTACATGCCAAATACTGGTAACGAAGTTCTGGGCTTTGTGGTTTCAGAAAAGAAGATTTTTGAAGTTTTTCTTAAGCAAGTTTATCCTAGCACATGGCCAATTTTATCCCTAGGGGCATAATTTGAACAAACTTGGTACAGGAAAAGTACACATTGCTTAAACTATTGGTCTTTAATGTGTAAGACTAGAAATCGAAGATTTTTAAGGTCTGTGTAAAACAAGTGAACCCCAGGGCAGTGAAGGACATAATTTGAATAATGAGTACCACTAGACAATGCAACATGCCAAGTATCTATGCACTGGGCCTTGTGGTTTTGGAAAAAAAAAAAGATTGTTCAAGTTTTTCTTTTTGGTTGCCATGGCAACCAGAAATAACCAGAAGCCCTAGAGCTTAGATATTTGGTGTGAAGCATTGCCTAGTGGACCTCTACCAAATTTGTTCAAATCATGACCCCGGGGTCAAAATTGACCCCCCCCACCCGCCCCTGTGGTCACTTGATTTTACATAGGAAAATCTTAAAAAATCTTCTTCTCAAAAACCAGAAGCCCTAGAGCTTAGATATTTGATATGTAGCATTGCCTAGTGGACCTCTACTAAATTTGTTCAAATCATGACCCCGGGGTCAAAATTGACCCCGCCCCAGGGGTCACTTGATTTTACATAGGAAAATTTTCAAAAAAATTTAAAAAATAAACCAGAAGGCCTAGAGCTTAGATATTTGACATGTAGCATTGCCTAGTGGACCTCTACAAATCTGTTCAAATCATGACCCCCGGGATCAAAATTGACCCCGCCTCAGGGGTCACTTGATTTTACATAGGAAAATCTTCAAAAAATTTCTAAAAATAAACCAGAAGGCCTAGAGCTTAAGTATTTGACTTGTAGCATTGCCTAGTGGACCTCTACTAAATTTGTTCAAATCATGACCCCCAGGATCAATATTGACCCGGCCCCAGGGGTCACATGATTTTACATAGGAAAATCTTCAAAAAATTTCCAAAAATAAACCAGAAGGCCTAGAGCTTAGATATTTCACACGTAGCATTGCCTAGTGGACCTCTACAAAATTTGTTAAAATCATGACCCCCGGGGTCAAAATTGACCCCGCTCCAGGGGTCACTTGATTTTACATAGGAAAAGCTTCAAAAATTTTCTAAAAATAAACCAGAAGGCCTAGGTCTTAGATATTTAACATGAAGCATTGCCTAGTAGACTTCTACAAAATTTGTTCAAATCATGACCCCCAGGGTCAAATTGACCCCGCCCCATTGGGTTACTTGATTGTAGATAGAAAAATCTTGAAAATTTTCTAAAAATAAACCAGAAGGCCTAGAGCTTAGATATTTGACATGTAGCATTGCCTAGTGGACCTCTACAAAATTTGTTCAAATCTTGACCCCCCAGGGTCAAATTGACCCAGGCCCAGGGGTTACTTGATTGTACATAGGAAAAATCTTCATAAATTTGCTAAAAATAAACCAGAAGGCCTAGATCTTAGATATTTGATATGTAACATTGCCTAGTAGACTTCTACAAACTTTGTTCAAATCATGACCCCGGGGTAAAATTGGCCCCGTCCCAGGGGTTACTTGATTGTACATCGGAAAATCTTCCAAAAAATTTCTAAAAATCATCAGTTTGACATTTGAAACATGTAGCTCATATTACTCAGGTGAGCGATCCAGGGTCATCATGACCCTCTTGTTTGAAAAAATATCAGTACAGAATATACAAGGAACATACAGGTCAAATTTCATCAACTTCTACCAAATGGTTTAGTTGTTTAAAAAAAAAATTGGATAAACAGATTGAAAAAGAGAGAAAATACTAACTTTAAGGTAGTTCTGCACGTTTGGATCGAAATTTTTTCTAATGTAGAATTTGATAAAACTCTGAATTTTCAAAACTTCAGAATATACATAGAAAATTCAACAAAAAAAATGATTAGGTCGAGTGCTTGATTTTTTGCTAGACTGATTTGAAAAACTTGGACTTCACGCAGTATTTCATAATGGGAGTCTATGGGAAAATCATTACTGTCATAACATTTTCGCAAAAAGAAATTTTTCTACAATGTAGATTTTGATGATGAAACTTCTCACAGTTGTAAATAAACACATGGCCTATAATTTGATGAAACAAAATGTATAGGTCTGTGTGCTTATTTTTGAGATATCTGACCATGATTAAAGTGAACCGGACATTTCACGCAAATTTTAAGACATTTTTGATTATTTTAACGTGCCAAATTTTTTAATATAAAATTTTAACTTTAGAAATATAGCAACAGTGCTATTGTAATAAATTTACTCACAGGTTTCAATTATTCATAAAATGATTTTCATTTCCGTATGCCGAATCCAGGCTTTATTCTAAGTTTTCCGGATAAATGATGTTACGCCATCACGTGCTGAACTACCTTAAACAAACTTATCTTTATACGTTGGTTGCTTTCTTTGGTAGAAATTTACAATTCCAGTCACTTCTACAACACCTGAAAGATGTTATATAAAAGTTAAAATTGTTACTCCTTAAAATATCTCCTTTAAGTACTGAAGTTTGACAAGATTTATCGTACAAAGACCAGACTGATTCTTAATTCTTATGATTTCACAGGAATGTTACAGATCTACAAACAACATTTTTATAAAGGAATCATCCATTACTAAGAAAACTATAAACATGGGGAAAACTTACCTTATTTCATGTCCTTTAAGGTATAGGTCCATGTTTCGGAGAAAAAAGTTCGAACTTCTTCAAATCATAGAAAGAAAGCATTGTTTTACATGAAAATATAACAGCATATAAAACATTTAGATTATTGTACAAAACCATTGTCAATTTATTCATATATGTATTGAATTCCGAAAAGGGACTACATGAAGGGGCCACACTTCTGGACAGTCCAGCGCCTTTAAAAACACCATTTTTAAAAGCTGTTACATGCCTTCGTTTTGATGCATTTGCAACATCGTGCGAGTGTTTAAACTTTACATAACGAGGTAAAACATCGTTTTGACAATTGTTTACATCAATTTCTTTACAAATGGCATTCTTATTTAAAGGGGGACAACTCATTTAGAATATTTTAAGTATCCAACTCCGTCGGACAGAACAGTAAAACATGTATTGGACAGATAAGTCGTGTGTCAAGATGCTGTTCATTCACTAAAAAAATCTGTTGTTTTGTGATATACGGCTAAACCTTAAATGCTTTAGCCAGTTTTATCAATCTGGTCTGCACAATGTAGCACACATCACATTCTATATCCTGGGCAAAATGTTTGTTTCAAAAAGTTAACAAGACTATTCGATTTATTACAAGTCATACTAATATTTTTTCCTGTCCTGCTCACAATCACATTCTTATGCACGATCTAAAACTTTGGCAAGAATTTACAATAATTCCTAGTCTTTTACATTTCAAGTATAGTTCAGTAATGGTGAAATTAAATTTGATATTTTCATGCAAAGTTACTAGGTACATGTATAATCTATTGTTTAATTATGTCAAAATAATCAAAATTAATGTAAAAGTTACAAGGTTAACCCATTGTTTTATTACAATAATCAAATGTAAAATATAGTCACATTTATATATATACAATCCATTGAAATAAGTACTGTCTTTCATGCTTTAAAAATACAATGAAATCTATTTCAGTAACTGAACATATCTTGCACAGTTATGATTTGTTTGTCTCCTAGTTTTATCTGACCTGTGAGTCATACTGTCCTGTGACAACAGAGCAGGAAAGATCTGACCTGCGAGTCAGATTGTCCTGTGACAACAGAACATGAAAAATCTGACCTGTGAGTCATACTGTCGTGTGACAACAGAACAGGAAAGATCTGACCTGTGAGTCATACTGTCGTGTGACAACAGAACAGGAAAGATCTGACCTGTGAGTCATACTGTCCTGCGACAACAGAACAGGAAAGATCTGACCTGTAAGTCATTATATATATCCTGTCCTGCGACAACAGAACAGGAAAGATCTGACCCGAGAGTCAAACTGTCCGGCGACAACAGAACAGGAAAGATCTGACCCCTGACCCGAGAGTCAAACTGTCCGGCGACAGCAGAACAGGAAAGATCTGACCCCTGAGTCAAACTGTCCTGCGACAACAGAGCAGGAAAGATCTAACCCGTGAGTCAAACTGTCCTGCGACAACACAGCAGGAAAGATCTGACCTGTGAGTCATACTGTCCTGCGACAACAGAACAAGAAAGATCTGACCGGAGAGTCAAACTGTCCTGCGACAACAGAACAGGAAAGATCTGACCTGTGAGTCAAACTGTCCTGCAACAACAGAACAGGAAAGATCTTACCTGTAAGTCATACTGTCTTGTGACAACAGAACAGGAAAGATCTTACCTGTAAGTCATACTGTCTTGTGACAACAGAACAGGAAAGGCATTACTAGTAAGAGATCTTATTGTTTCATTTACAAGGAATACTTAATAAAATTCTTGGACCAGTTTTGGGAAATTTGTCGATTTATTTACCTTAATATGTAAAATTTAAGAGAATGTATGTCACAGGGCCCTGTAGCTCTCTTACCACCTCACAACCAAACACAGCTTATTGCAGTATCCTCGAATACTTATAGGAAACAAAAACACTATAAAAATTGTGGTGTCTTGATCCAGATTGTTGAAAATATATCCAAACACTAAGAAATCTTTAGATTGCAATGTATTTGGGACTACTCTTTGGAAATAAAAACACTATAAAGTTGCAGTGTCTTGATCTAGATAGTTGAAAATATATCCAAGCACTAAGAAATCTTAAGATTGCGATGTATTTGATAAAAAAACAATTTGGCACCATGTACCTCAAGGTACTTCTTCATAACATATGCATGTTTCTGATTGGATGAATTGTGGTAATTTCCAAACTGAACAGAAAAATGTCGTCACAGTTTTAACTGTATATTGTTTTCAACACTACATTATCTGTATGAAGCCAGCTCTATAAATAGACGAAGATTTGACTGCCAGTAGCATCATGCTCACCACTCCTTTTATTTGAAGTTGGATATTAACTGGAAATAATATAGACTAAGGGATACCACAAGAGCTGTCACAGGAGACAGCGCGCTCGAATATTTTGATGCTGGATACTGGGCACATCTGAGGAAATTAGAGCTGTCACTGGAGTGTTTAATGACTCCAATTGTGGATGAAGATATTGCACAATAGCCTGAGTCTGTCAAAAACATCAACTTAAAGTAATAAGAGAGGTAAAGATAAAATGTATCAAAACACTATATAAGTATATCCTAAGCAAAAAGGGGCATAATTCATTAAATATTGGTGCCAGAGTTATGCACCTTGTGTCATATGGTGTGTCACCCACGGTGATGATGTTGAACAACTATTTTAAGTTTGAATCAAATCCATTCAGTAATAACAGAGACAGAGTGAAAGTGCATCAAAACTTTAACCTACAATTCTAAGTAAAAAGGGGAAATAATTCATGAAAAATTGGTCCCAGAGTTATGCACCTTGTGTCATATGATAAGGGTAATGATGTTGAACAATTGTTTAAGTTTGAATCAGATCCATTCAGTAATAACAGAGATAGAGTGAAAGTGCATAAAACTTTAACCTAAAATTCTAAGTAAAAAGGGGAAATAATTCATGAAAAATTGGTCCCAGAGTTATGCACCTTGTGTCATATGATAAGGGTAATGATGTTGAACAATTGTTTAAGTTTGAAGGAGATCCATTCAGTAATAACAGAGATAGAGTGAAAGTGCATAAAACTTTAACCTACAATTCTAAGTAAAAAGGGGAATAATTCATGAAACATTGTGCCAGAGTTACGCATCTTGTGTCATATGATGTGGGTGATGTTGCTGAACAACTAGTTTTAGTTTGAATCAAATCCATTCAGTAATAAACAGAGGTAGAGTGAAAGTGCACCAAAACTTTAACCTGAAATTCTAAGTAAAAAGGGGAAATAATTCATGAAAAAATGGTGCCAGAGTTATGCACCTTGTGTCATATGATGTGGGTGATGATGTTGAACAACTATTTTAAGTTTGAATCAAATCCATTCAGTAATACCAGAGATAGAGTGAAAGTGCATCAAAACTTTAACCTGAAAATCTAAGTGAAAAGGGGGGATAATTCATGAAATATTGGTGCCAGAGTTATGGCCCTTATGTCAGATGATGTAGATGATGATGAGGAATAAGTATTTCAAGTCTGAATCAAATCCATCAAGTAATTACAGAGATAAGTTGAAAAAAGAGAAAGTGTAAAAAAGCTTTAACCAAGGTGGGGATGCGGAAAGACGCCGACGCCGGGTCGAGTAGGAAAGCTCTCCTTACACTTCGTATAGTCGAGCTAAAAAACTGGAAAAATTCAAGACAAATTCATAAGAATACACTTTATTAATTTAGATTTTTTAATCTGGCATGATAGTATCAAATAATTAAACCAATATAGTAAAAATAAAATACATTCGAAACATACCTGGTCTAACTTGTCTCAGCTGTTTACAACTAAATTAAATGAATTAATAAAATTATAAAAGTAACTGTGCTATACTATTGGTAAAAGAATGTTAAACGGTCGATTGAAAATATATGTTTAATCATTAGTGTTGAAATATAGTCTGTTATACTGAATTTAAAATTTGCATTAAATAGAACAAATTATTGATGACTTTATTATCTTCTGTTAGCAATGTCTGATTAAATTTGGTCAGCAAGAATGTTTTTAAACAAGCTAAATCAAACATATAGGAGTATGCTATCTTTACTTTTCAAGTATTACTTCTACCACTTGTATAACTATCTATTTTTCTACAGCTACATATTATCTTACACATATGTACAGCTATTTACATTTATCATTTTTTTTTCTGTTTTCTTTTTTTTCTTTTTTTTTTTTGTAATTTTTCTGTTTGTATGTATTTTCTAAAATTATTTTTAAGACATTTTGACCATATAGTATGTTCAGCTTTAGCATAAATGCAGTTTCTCTTTATCACAGAAGCTTTAATTACACACATTTATACATGGAGATCATCACACAAACAATATTGAGCAAAAGTTATGACTAGATTACTTCATATTCCCATTGACATTTGACCCTCACTTTGGCACATAATCATATTTTATGATCATAAATAAACAAAATACAGCTTTGAATGTGTAATCATGTAGTTACACAAACGTGTATGTGTAACTCCACACTTGAAAAGCAAGACAGTCGCATGTCCTCTCTTGCTGTTGGCTGTAATTTATTTTTTCTCTCCTCTAAACTCCAAATCTGCATGTTCAGGCAATATGCAAACTAAAGGAAACTTTAGCTCAATACATGGCACAGGGATACATCAGTATACATTCATGTACTGGAAACAGCATTCTCATTTCTCTGATGTACTGAAATTCTTTGATCTAGATTTGAAAGACCTAATTTGTTTGAATGTAATGAGAATGTGATCATAGTAAATGATACTAAATCAAGAAATGTTGCTGTAACACATTTAGTTTGTTAGGCAGAGGCTAATTACCGATTATGTAAATGTGTACACTAATGTATCCCTGTGCTCTATGATGATACGCCACTTGTAACAGCAAAGAAAGCTTTAATATGTCCATTCACAATTTTTCTACAGATGGGGCACTTTGAAAGTGCTGGTGCACACTGTGGACAGCTGACCATATGCCCGCAGGGCAGGAAAATGACATCTGCACGTTTGTCCAAACAAATCTTGCACATCTGGTTTTCCTTTAATCTCTGATTTTCTTCTTTCAAATTTTCTATATCTTCTGAAAATACAATTGTAAAGATATCCTTTCATTAAAATGTTTTGTCTTACAGGATAGCAATATACTTGAGTCTTTTCTTAAAATCTGAAAAGTGAAATATTTTTCTCGCAAATACTGCTTTGACTTTTTCCATTTTTTGTTTTCATTACTAATCATTTATTGCACAGCTACCTCAACAGAGAGTAATGTAGCCAAAAATTTTAAACTGAAAACATTTAATCATTAAAGACAAACATATCTGCCATGTGTAACAAGTTGCCAAATAGTCATGAGGAAAACAGTTAATACTAGCCTGAGACTTAGTTACAGACACTAACCTTGCAGACTATAGAGTTACACCATAAATGACTGTATTTTCTGAAACAAGGCATCAAACTATTGTGGAAAATTTACCTGGGGTTTGCATATCCTCGGACTCCAACTCCTCGTCGTCAGTTGGGATGTGTCTTCTGCACTCTACAACGTTCTCTGACACACATGGTGAAGGTTCTGTCTGCTCTTCCTCAAGGTCCATCAATATCTCACACAAGTCTCTAGCCTTGAAATCACTGTTACCTGTAAAATTGTAAAAAGGCACTTAAAAATACTTATCCAATAAATAAACTAAAACAATTAGTATGAACAGATTTTACATCAGTACTCTATATCTAACATAGGATTCCAAAGAATCAGCCCCCAAGTGTTTAAGAATTAATTCAAAGAAATTTTTAATAGTACTATAATCTAATATTATCTAAGTACAAATTTCTTCTTTTTTATAAACAAAAACAATCATGTAATCCTACTGAATTATGAATACATACCGTATCTGTCAATGAATATGTCTATTGCCCTCTGGACCATTTCTTTTGGAAAATCCATTTCAATACAACTTTGTGCAGCAACACTTTCAAGATGGTTAGGTCCTTTCATGGCCGAATCAGTCTGAAGACAAAACATCCAAGTTAAACATGTATATTACACAGTGATATTACATGATATACCTGAGAGTTTTATTTTTAATTCATTTTCTTGACTGATGAACTTCAAACTATCAACTTGTTATTTACTATATTACAGGCAAAGACACTTTTTTATAAGTGGTGAAACAATTATGACAGAAATTTTATTTTTGTTTTTAGAGAGATATTAACAGATTGCATAATTGCATTAATGTTACAGTAATTAGCATCAGTAATTTCTAATATCCTAATAATTACCTGAACTGATGAATTATCTTCCTCTGGTTTCTCCCCACGACCAAGTTTCTCAACGTATGCCTGACCCTTGACTAACAGGATGTGTGGACATTTAGGATACCACTTAGCATGTTCTTCCATTGGTACATCATCCTGTTCCCAGTTCCTCAGTCCACCACCACAGAAGTAACATCGTACACTGTCACCAACTCCTGAAATAATTCATAGGATAAAATAATTTCTATAAATATAATCTTACACCGAAACATCAAATACCAAAGAGCTATAAAAATAAATTATTGTATTTTATACTTCTTTGTTTAAACCGTTAAAATCGAATGAATATCCAATACTGAAACATGAACTGTATCTATTTATGTCTTTCTACCCGATGAGTAATAATTACAGGTAGATCTATTGCATTTCCTTAAAAAAGGCAATAGTCCAAATATCCGGTTTAACTGATCAAAAGAATTAGACCGCTACACAATTTTGCTCACTGATGTACTTGACTGGCCAGTGCTACACTGGTCTACACAATCCAAAGAGCTATAAAAATAAATATTCAAATTAATACTTCTTTGCACAAACAGACATTAAAAAAAAAAAGAGAGTAAAATATCAGAATTTCCGATAATTTAATTATTAAAATGATGGGAAACTCACCTGTATATACAAGTCCTGCTTCGACAAGGTCATCCTTCTTGACGGGTAAATATTCTGGCCAGGCATCGAAAGATTCCATACGTTTTGCGTAGACGGCATACTGAGGAAATTTTGGTTTTTCGACGTTGATTCCGAGCGCAATCGGTGGTGGTCGTGCGGCATGTTGTTGAGATACGACAATATCACTGCAATTTTCCGACATTTCTTCAAATTCTTGACAAAATTTTCTGTAAGTTTTCAATTTTCAGCCTGGAAAACAAATATCCTTTACGTAAAAATCACCCAGCGCAACGATCAAAAATAGCATGTCTGTGTGTAAATATAGCTACAGAAAAACCCATTCGGAACTAAATTTAGATCAGATCGGAAAATCCGAATGCATAATCTAAAATTAGAGTAAGGAAAATCCAGAACATGTTTATCTAAAAATAGAATAAATGCGTATCGACACAAGAAAATACGGTCCGTCCGCCGCTATAAAAATTTAATCATCTTTCTAAATTGCACAAATTTCCCAGTATTTTCTGCAAATAAGCATTTGTATAAATGTTTTCACAACTTTGTCTTATCCAGTGAACATATTCCAAGATTTCAGCAATAAACCAAGAAGTTGAAAAGAGTGATTTTGCTATTATGCATTAAAAAAAAAAATATTAAAAAAAAAATAGGTTCCAAAAAAAATAATAATAAGCATTCCAAGAAAATACAAAAAAAAATCAATAACTGTAAACTCTTTGATACATTGAAGTAGTTGAGTCCTGATTTTCATTTTGACTGTAGTTTACATAATTAAATTCTGACCCAGTCCCAGAAATATTGTTATTCACTAAACTCAGGTTGACCCAATTTAAAAAGTTTTTAAAATTTAATCATGTATACCTATAACCTAATCGAAGCAGGACCTGTATATAACTTTTTACAAATGTTACTATAACTCCAAATGAATGTTTAACTCAACAAGTTACACCTTTATATATTCGCAAATTGTATTTTTAGCATATTGGGTATTCCCATTATCTGTTTCTATATATATATAGTAGTGGTTAACCATATTACTTAAGCTTTCTGAAACTTCTTATTTAATTTCCATGTAGCAGAAAGCATTGATAAATATCTTATCCCCAGTTATATCTGGATTATTGCCGGAAGAACTTGTCTCAATGCAAAAAGGTTGTCAAATACATAAATGTTATAAGTGCATATCCACTATTTAAGCTGAAATTTAGATATAATGTTATTTGTACCACATCACGTGTACATCATAAATAAAAGCAAGAAAAAAAACTATTTAGTTTTTACCATGACATTACAATAAAATGGTCACTTATCACTTAAAGTTTTTAACCATACATTGACTTCTGTATTCTTACTAACTTTTGTGATGCAGGTGTACAGGTAAATATGCAGGATAGGATTAATATTTGTGTCATTGACTGATCTCTAGTACTTATATAGACATCTACGCACGTTATTTAGGTGCTGAAACTCTTCTAACTTGATTTACCTAAATCTGATCGAGAGACGAAATCAAATTTCCATTGGTGTTATGCCACGAGCGATTTTTTTTTACATGACGGATGATCGATTTTTTTTTTATGGATAAATATTCTTTCAAATCCTGACAAATATTTTCTTAAGTTTCTGTTACTCAAAGAAATGTCTCCACGGAGTTTCAGTTCTTATTTAGGTCTAAAAATTCTTTGTTTCCGGCAACATGCTAAAAATAGGGTATGTAAGTCGGATTTTTTTTTCGATTTTTTTTTTATTAAGCGAGACTTTTCGGAAATTACTTTTAATGTCAAAAAATGAATACAAATAAAGGGGTTATGCCTTTATAGCATCATTAAGTTGATTTCTAACATCCGTGACCATGTTTTAAGCATAAAAAGTGCAATTTTGCAACTTTTTGTTACAAAAAAAAAAAAAAAAAAACACTCTCCAAGGCCATAAAACATTTAGGGTCGGGTAAAAATATAGGGTAGGTCGGGATACTGAAAAAAAAAACATTTTTTAAGTGACAGCTTTACCTGTACAAAGTAATCATTTCTGTAAAATTATGATAATATCAAACTACTAAGTTGTTTTGGAAGACTGTGAAAGGAAAACAATTTTGGGTTTTTAAAGTATTTGAAGTTTGAAGTGAACGTTTGAGAGTAAAAAACGTAAGCCGATAATATAATCAATTTTCATCATAAAGGCCTTTTCAAAGGGGAGAACGACAACAGGCCGCGCATGGTTGCAAAGTGCGCATGTGCAATTATCGTGTAAAAATAGCCCATCTAAAATTAGCCCGTACATGTAGGATCCCATTAGAAATATTTTTAGATAAATTGTCCGTTTCTGGTTTCGATCATCATAGAATGGGATAAGGAATTATTATATAAATTTTCATATCATTCTTTTACTGGCATGCAAACAGACACTCTGACATACATTTTAAATGTTTGCTTTTTATGTTATTTTTCATATGTCATCAAATGAAAATTGAAGCTATCCTCTACTGACTAAATCAGTGTGTATGTAAAAAACATCATTGATTGAAAAGTATTTGATAGAAATTTAAAAAGCTGAATGTTTTTGAAAAGGTAATACATTATTATTCTGATTTATTAGTTAAAAAAATATTGGGAAGTTTGTTTAGATGTGGATTTTAAACTAATAATGGAGAAATGCCCCAAATTTACCCCTGTACACCCTAAATCGGCGCAATGTAAACAATGGCTTGGAGAAAAAAAAACACGTGAATTCTTTTAAAAGTTTAATGTTTTGAAAAAAAATAGCTTTTTTTTTGTCTGAATACAAAAAAAAAAATTCCCTAAATTCATTTTTTAAATTGGGAGAAAGGGAAAAATAAATTGCTATCTGCAATACCCAAAAGCAAAAATTTAAAAGTAAAGAAATTTTTGTTGGGTTTGCAATGTTCACAAATGCCCAACCCTCGAAGCCCGGCCACAAAAAATTTGAAGTATGTTGATAAGGGGTTTTAAACTGCAATAGTAAATTGAAATAAAACTGCTTTTATAACATTTTATATAAAAATTTTAGTAAAAAATATTCACCGACTGTTTTCAGAAGTATTCAAAACAGGAAAGCCCTCAACAGACGGTGGTTTTTTTTTTAAATTTAACTTTTAAAAATTTTAAACCCTTTTAAAATTTTAAAACAAAAAAATTTTAAAAATGTACAGCCAAAAAAAAATGGGGTTGTTTTTCGAAAATTTTAAGTCTTGACTTACAAATAGAACATGTTCTTTTTCGAAAGTTTACCCTTTACGTACCACCCACTTTGACAAGCAAAAATTTGGAAAATAATTATTTGATAAGAGGGGGTTGAAATTAAATTCCAGAAAAAATTTTCCAAAAAATTTAATTTTTAAACACAAATCTGAAAAAAAAGGGTTTCCCAAATGCTTTAAGGGGAAAAAAGGGGGTGACAAAAAAAATTTAAAATGTTTTGTGCCGCGCCATGAGAAAAAAAAAAAACACAGTGCGTTTCCGACCAGCACCCCCTTTCAGTCTGGCCCCTTTTGTTCCAAAGGGTTTCTCTATTTGGGAAAATGGGATTTTGAAAGGAAATATCATTGTTCACTATGAAACTAGGTAAATCTCTATTTTTTTATATGGAAGTGGGAATACGTCTGTATTTGCCAAATGTACAAATTTAAAACTGTAATTTTTTGAGATGATTAGTGTTTTACAAACTAAAAACCTACCGTCTTTTTGGGGCCCTTTAAAGTTAAGTGCGAAAAAGAAATTTTTTTGTACCCAGTACTGTAAACAAGGGCCCTTAGTGTTTCGTTTTTCGAAGCTACGGGGAGCTGGTACTGTGAGAAAACCATGATATCTCCGCTTTTTTGGGTCCCTTCAAAAGCACCCGCGGGAAAACATGGTTTTCCTAAATTTTTTAGATAACAAGCTCGGACTTTTTGCCCCGGGTTTAAGATTTTAAAAGCTGGTCAGGTATATATCAGGGAAAAAGGGGAATAGGGGCCCCAGTAACCGGCCCTTTCAAAAAAACCCGTAATGGTGGGTAGAGGCCCGGTTAACCCAATAAGAATACTAAAGAACCGGTAAAAAATTTTGATAAAAAAAGAGTCGGAAAAACTTATTTTTTTTTTTAAAAACAAAAACGATGATTTAAAAAATTTGTTTTAAACACATGGTTATCCCGGGAAAAGGTATTTATTTTTTTTTACTCATGGGAAAAAAAACGATCGAAAATTCGACAAATTTAAAATAACATGTACTACTTGTACTGAATACCAATGTAGAGCTCTAAAAGGGCCCAATTGCTGGAAAAAACTTTTATTAATTGTCAAAAAAATTTTTTTTTAAACGTTTTTTTTTGGAAATTTTTTATATATAAAATCAGCGCAGAAAATTTACCATCTAATGGCCCTTATTTTTAAAAAATCGCATGGACTGTTTTAAAAAGTATAACAGGATTTCATTTTTGGCCCCCAAGCTGAGTCAAAAATGGGGGTAAAGTTTTGTCAAATTCGTTTAACCCTCCATTTGAGACAAGAGCTGAAACGTGCAAAATGATTTTTTTCCCAGCAATGCGACTTTGTACAAATTTTTTCCTATCTAAAAATCTTCATCGACTTAAAAGGGTTAGTCAAACAGATTAAAAGGGAAATAGGGTTAAAAAACAGAATTTTCCTTCCCAAAATGCCACTTTTTAAGGCAGTTCACCGCCATGGGCCCCCTTTTCCCAAAAACTTTTTTTGAACTCAGGGATTTTTGATTTGGGAAATTTTTTAATATAAATTTTTATTAAAAACCTAAAGGGTTTAAAAATTTTCAACTGAGAGCCCCCCATCAAACAAAATACCCCATTTGAAAAAAGATTATTAGTTTTAAAATTTATTTTTTAAAAAGGGATTTAGATTTAAATGAAAAAATGAAGTTTCTTTATAAAAATCAGCGGGAGACTGAAAATTTTTTGGGTGAAACAGGGGCCAGGCCATTGGCAGGGTTTTGACGCCGAATTTCATGCCCGCAAAAATTTGCACGTGTTTTATGTGTTCACCCCTTTGCCAGTCATGAAATGGGTTTAGGAGACATGATCACACGGGGTTCTATGATTTAATAGACCGCGCCCCAAGGCCATAAAAAGGTGACGTCGATATTGTATAAAATAGTAAAGAGGTTTATTTTTAAGTGGTAACTTTTCAGTGACGCTGATTATAATAAGCTCTCACTCAGGCCAAACGCAAAGGATGAAATGAGATTTTAACAGCGTTTTTTTGGGTAGTAAACTTTTTAATTCTTTTACTCAAACATTTAAAAACGAATTCAAACAAAACTTGGAACAAACTTTTTTTTAACAACTGGGGAAAAACGTATGGATTTTAAATCATTTTTATTCTTCAGCCCCCGAGAAGAAAAAAAAAAAAAAGGGAGAACAATAACCAAACTTCCATCTCGGCGAAACCTGTTACAAACAAATTTTATTTGCCGAATCGGGCAATGTTTTTTCCCCGGGGTTTTTAAAAAATTTAAAAATGCTTCTTTTTCCTGTGAGTTACCATAATTAAACATTAAAGCAATGAAAAAAAATTTCGAGAAAAAATTTTTAAAAAAATCTTTAAAACCCATTTATATAATAAAATATAGGGTTGCTCTTTGTAATTCTCATATTTCTTTTGATTACCAGCCCTCTAGTTTGGCTGTGTATTGTCTAGGGGTTTCCGGGTAACAGGACCTCTAGACTCCCGGTTTTTATTTTGTCGGGAACCCGGGGCCCCTAGTTTACTTCCAGATATCTTTACTTTTAGCTCACCATGCCCAAAACCGTTTGCGTTTTTCTTTTTGGCATAAAGCTGGGGCTTGAAAAATTTAAAGAATATATTTATCCATCCCAAAAAACTGTATTTAGGGTTCGTAGCAACAGCTTGTGCCGGCCCTTTACGGGTTCTATAAAAAACCATGGCCGATTTTTGTTCCCAGGGTTTTTAGTAACACAGGTAGAACATAGATTTATAACCCATATCTTTTTAAGTATGACCCAACTGTTAGGGTTTTGGGTAGCAACGTTAAAGTACGGATAAAATAGGGTAAATACCCTAATTTTCTCGGGTTTTTGACAAACGAAGCATTGTATATAAACAGACTTTAGTTTACTAGGAACCCCCCTGTTTAAATTTTCACCAACTTAAGCCCCGGGGATATATGCGTACTAAAAAAAAACCATGTCCCAAATTGTCCGGCGGTAAAAACAGTGGAGCATGAAATAAACAGTACTCTAGTTAACCCCTTATTTGAAACCCTTTTTCGTGGTTTGGGGAGGAACAGCAAGGGGAAAGGTTTTTAAGGCTTTCTATAAAAACCAAAGATCGATCTGTTGTTTATTTTTTGGTTAAAAAACAGGAAGAGCTGGTATATATCATTTTTTAAAAGATTACCAGTTTTTGGGGTGTTGTTGTGGGGTTTGTCCAAACAGTGGGAGCATGGTTTAAAAAAAATACTATAGATAACCATGTCCCAAAAAATGTCAGGGTTTTTTTTTAAAAAACCCTGGGAGCAGGTAAAAAAACATTTTTTCAGATGACCATGTTCTTGGGTGTTGTTTGTGGTTTTGATTTAAAAAAGCTGGATGACGGTAAAATGAGTATTAACATTACCATGGGCCCCAACAGTTGTCATGGTTGGTAACAACATGAAGACCAAAAGTTTATATCAGTATTACAGACAATTTGTCCTGGGTGTTGTTGCCTTTCGATTAAAACATGTATATGGAAATACTATAGATAAAAAATGGCCCTAAAGGGTTTTCATTGTTTGGTAACAACCGGGAAAAGCATTGGGATATATCAGTATTACAGATGACCCCTGTTTGGCTTTTTGGTTCCCGAACAAACGGGGCATGGTAAATATTATACTAAATAACCTTTCCCCAATGTTGTCGGGGTTTTGGTAAAACGGGGAAAGCATGGTAATTCAGTAAAACAGATGCCATGTTCCGCGTTGTTGTGGCTCAGTAAAAACAGTGGGGGAAAGGTAAATATGGGGTACATAGAAACCTGCCCCAATGTTGTCATGGTTTGGTAAAAGAACGGGAAGGGGCAGGTATATATCAGTATTAAAAGATGACCTTTTCCCGGCCCGTTGTTTTGGTTCAGTAACAACAGTGGGGGGCATTTTGGGAAAATAGTACTATAGATAACCATGGGCCCCCAAATGTTTTCAAAGCTTTAGTAAAAATCAGGAAATGATGGTATATATCAGTATTACAGATACCATTTTTTGGCTGTTGTCCCTGGGTTTTTTAACCCAAATGTGGAAACACGGGAAATATGAGTTTTCTATAGTAACCCGCCCCAAATGTTGTTATGGTTTTGGGGCAACGGGGAAAAGCATGGACAAAATCATATTACGAGACCAGGGGTTTTGGTGTTGTTATGGTTTTAGTAAAAACAGTGGGAGATGGTAAATATAAGTAAATATAGTAAAACCCTGCCCCAACTGTTGTCATGCTTTGTTAAAATCAGGAAAAGCATGGTTATATTTTAGTATTACAGATTACCATGTTTTGGCTGTTATTTTGGTTTAAAACAACATTTGGGGGGGGATGGAAATTTTAGTATATAGAAACCAGGGCCCCAAAATGTTGTCATGCTTTAGTTTAAAATCAGGAAAACATGGTATATGCCCGTATTATAGAGACCATGTTCTTGGGGTGTTTTTCTTTGGGTTTTTATAAAAACTGCTGGATCACGGTAAATATTAGTAATTGATAAAACCCTGCAACCCTTGTTTCATGGTTTGGTAACAAAAAGGAAAAAGCATGGATATATCAAATATTAAAGATTTCCCTGTTTTGGTGTTTTGTGGTTTTAGTTTTTAAAAAAAGTGGGAGCATGGTTTAAAAATGGGGTACTATAGATAACCATGCCCCAAATGTTGTCATGGTTTGGAACAAAAAGGGAAAAGCATGGGTTTTAAAAATCAGATTCCCGATGACCATGTTCTGGTGTTTTTGGTTCAGTAACAACAGGGGGAGCATGGCAAATATGAGTCTATAGAAACCAGGGGGCCCAAATGTTTTTCATGGTTTGGTAACAACAGGAAGAAAGGGATGGTATATACAGTATTACAGATGAAAATGTTCTGGTTGTTTTTTGTGGTTCAGTAAAAAAACAGTGGGACATGGGAAAAATGAGTATTATAGATAAAAAATGTCCCCAAAAATTGTAAAGGTTTTTGGGAAAAACAGAAGAGCATGGTAAAATTTTCAGTATTACAGATGCCCCTTTTCTGGCTGCTTTTGTGGTTCTATAACAACTGCTGGGGTTTACGGGAAAAATATGAAACTATAGAAAAGCAGGGCCCCAAAATGTTGCCTTTGGGTTTTGGTTTTAAAAAACAGGAAGGAAAAGGGGATATATCAGTATTACAGTTAACCAGTTCTGGTGTTGTTTGGGGGCAGTAAACCCAACCCGTTTGGGGGGGAGGTAAAAAATAATACTAAAAGATAACCATGCCCAACCCGGGTTTTGGTTTTTAACCCGGAAGAGAAATTTAAAAATCAGGATTTCAGATGGGCATTTTTCCGGGGTTTTTGTTGTGGGTTTTGATAAAACTTTTCTTTGGGTGACGGGAAATATGATTTTCTATCCATAACCCCTGCCCTAAAATGTTTTCCATGGTTTGGTCCAAAAGGAAGAGCATGGTAATATCGTATTTCAGTTAAACCCTGTTCCGGCTGTTGTTGGGGGTTCAGTAAAAAAAAAAGTGGGAGCATGGTTTAAAATGAGTAAATTGATAACATTGCCCCAACTGTTTTTCATGGTTTGGTAACAAAAGGAAGGCAAGGGAAATTTTCAGAAAATTTAAAATGACCATGTTTTTGGCTGTTGTTTGGTAACCAACAACATAGGACCATGGTAAATATTAGTACTATTTGATAAAAACCCGGGGCCCCCAAATGTTGGGGCCCCGGGGTTTTGGGAACAACAGGGAAAAGCATGGGATATATCAGTATTACCCGAGACGATGTCTGGCTGTTGTCCGGGTTTGATAACAACTGCTGGATGACGGGAAATAAGAAAAAAGAAACCATGCCCCAAAATGTTGTTTATGGTTTTAAACAACAGGGAAAGCATGTTTTTTAAATCAGTAGTACAGATGAATTTTTTTGGCTGTTTTGTGGTTAGATAATATGTTTCATTGGGAAAAAAAAATGCTCTAACATTGTTTAAAGTTTGTACAACGCTGGGCATTGGTTTTACAGTATATAGTTTTTCAGCCACCAAATAAAACAGCTGGAAATGGGCAAACAAGAGTAATATAAAAAAACCCCATTTCACGACTCTTTTTGTGGTTTTAAAAGAAAAAGCCGGGTGTGTTATGGGTTTGGTTTGCAGGGAACTGTAACATGATAATATGAAATACTATAAAGGAGAGATAGTATTTTAAACATTTCACCGTTTTTCCCATAGTTAAAAATGACCAAAAGGGAGGGGGGGTTTTGGGGAGCAAAAAAATTTCCCAAAAAACCTTGTTCTTTTTTGTTGTTTTTAGCAAAATTTTTCCCGGAGAGTTTTTCTTTTCCAAAAAAGGAAATTTAAACGTATGAATTCCAAAAAAAGTAAAATTTAAAAGGGACTGAAAAGTGGAAAAACTAAAAGGGTTTTAACCCTTTACAAAAGGTAAACCTGGAAATGAATATTTTTTCATGACCCCACTTTCCATTTTTATAAAACTGAAAAAATCAAAGGGAAAAGGAAATTCTATAAAAACCCGATTTTTCTGCCGGGCTTACAATGCAAAACGTTCCTTTTTATAAAAAGGAAGGGCCCTTTTCCCTTTGTTTTTGAGGGAAAAAATATTTTTTGAATTCCCTCAGTACTTAAGGGAAATTTTATTTTTGAAAAAGCCCCGAGACTGCCTATCAGAACCAGACATGTTGGGAAAATAAATGATAACCTGTTTTTAATATTTTTTAAAACTACAAAAGATTTTTTGTTTTAAAGGTACTATTTTACAAAAAGTTGGGGAAAGATTCTTTTACCTTTAAATCTAGAATGGATTGTTGAAGCTTTTTGTGGTGTTTAAATTTTTTACAAGTTTTTAAAAATAAACCCGTAATTTTTTACACCCTTTTTCTCAAAAATTTCTATTTTTACAAAGTGGGAATATTTTTCCCTTTGTCCCTTTTTTAAATTTATGTCATAGGGGCGTGTTAAGTTGGGTAAACAAACGACATTAAAGACTTTTGAAAAAATTTTTAAAGTCGCCATTGCGGGGAAATACGACATATGAATTCGAAAAATTTTTAAAGTCGTTCATTTGGGGGACAAACGACATACGACCTTTTGATTTTTTACAAAAAAAAATTTTAAAGTCGTTCAGTGAAAGACATTTCGGGCAACACATTCGAGAAAAAAATGAATTTTCGTGCAAAAAACTTCCCTATTTCTTGTCAAAGTTCGAATGTCGTTTGTCCAAGTTTTTTGCCAAAGTTTCCCCCTTTTTCCCTGTTTGTCCCCACTGAAGCATTTAATTTTTTTTGGTTTAAAGTTGAATGTGGTTGTCGGCCCCTTGGGGCCCCCTTTCGTGTCGGTGTTTTTGGGGCGCCCTGGCCCCTTTTTTTTTTTTTTTTGTCCCGTTCGGTCGTTGTCTTGTCGTTTTTTGCCGCCTTTTTTTCCGAAAGTCCCTTTTCGAATGCCCCCCTTCAATTTTTTCCATTCCCCCCCTTAGAATGCCGCAGTCCCTGTGGGTTTTTTTTTCCCCGCCCTTCAACCTTTTTTCAAATTGTCCCCTATGTCCCCCAAAAAAGCCCCCCCTTTTTCCCCCGGGAAAAAAGAAAAAAAATTCCCAAAGGGATTCCCCCCAAATTAAATGGGTTCCTTTATGTGCAATGTGGTTTCTGCCCGGAAAATTCAACCCTTTTTTTGATTCGTATGTCGCCACTGAAAAGACTTTAATTTTTTTTGGGCACATTCGAATGTTTGTGTATTTTCGCCCCTGTCGACTTCCCTTTTTTTGTCCAAAAATTTGCTGTTTGTTGTCGTTTGTCGCCCCGGCCCCCCTTTCCTTTTTTTTTTTTTCCCGTCGTGTGTTGTGCGCCCTGGGCCCCCCTTTTAAAATTTTCGAATTTCCCTCTTTTTTTGTTTGCCCCCCTGCCCCCATTCTTTTTTTGCCAAATTTTCCGGTGTCGGTTGTCAATGTCGTTTTTGCAACCCTTTTTTTCGAATGTGTTGGGCTATGTCGCCCCCCCGGAAAGCCCCCCAAAATTTTTTTTTCCGTTTGTGTCGTTGTGCCCCAAAGTGCCTTCCCTTTTTTTTTTCCCCGTTCGAAATGTCGTATGTCCTTTTGGTTTTTTTTGGGAAAGGGGCTTCCAACTTTTTCCCCAATGTCGTTTTGTTTGTTCCATGGCACCCCGACCCCACCCCCCTTCCCCCCAAATTTTTTGGTCCCCCAAAAAAAGAATGTCGTTGTCCGCCCCCGGACGACATTCAAAATTTTCAAAATTCCCCCCTTTTTTCGTTAGGGGGCGCGCCCCCCCGGGGACAAACCAAAATTTTTTTCGAATGTTCCCTTGTCGCGCACTGAACGACATTCAATTTTTTTTTTAAAGTTGAATGTCGAATGTCCAATGTCGTTTTTTGCCGAATTTAATTTTTTCGAATGTCGTAGTCCGTATGTCGGGCACTGAACGACATTCAAATTTTTTTTGGGCAAAGTTTGAAGTCGTATGTCGGGTGTCGCGCAAGGAAGACATTCAAAATTTTTTACTGTCGTATGTCCCTTGTCCGCAATGGCCACATTCAAAATTTTTTTTTTCCCAAGTGGAAGGGCGGAGCCCCCCTTCCCCCCCAGCCGTCCCTGGGTTGGTATTTTGTTATAAGTGCACTTTTGGACAGTATGGCATCCCAAAAAAATCAGCATTAATTGGGAAATTTTTTAGGGGGGTACCGTGCCCCTTAACCCCCTTTTAACCCTTTGAATTTTTTTGCATTTTTTTGTTGCCGATTGAGTTCCCCCTTTTCTAAAAAACCCCTTTTTTTGTGGAAACCTTTTTTAGTCTTCCCCTTTTTTACCCCCAAATTTTTTTGACTAAATTAACCCCTTTTTCCCCCCAATTTTTCCCCTTCCCTAAAAAATTTAAATTGGGCTAAAAACCCCTTTTGGGGTTTCCCGCCCCCCCGTTTTTAAAATGGCTTTATAACCCTTTTTTGGCTTAAAAACCCCCCGAATATCCAAAAATTACAGATAGACATGTTCGGGGTTTGCCCCCGGGGGTTTGGTAACAACAGCTTTGGGGCATGGTATTATGAGAAACATAGATAAACCCTTTTCTCCCTCTTTTTTTAAAGGTTTTAGGTAAAAACCTCGGGGCCCTGGTTGGGTTTTGATACAGACAATGCTCCAGCTTTGTAACACAACCCCTGACAACAGTTGGTGCCTAATTATCTTCCGTACTGAAAAAAGATGCTCCGGCGGTTTGGATCGGACCATGACAACAGTCAGAGGGTTTATCTATACTGATACAAAAAATGTCAAATTTTTGTTTTCAAACCTGGAATGTTGGGTCCTGATTTTATAAATACTGAAAACAGGGCCCCTTTTTGGCTAGCTGTTTTACACAAACATGACAACGTTCGCCTGTTTATCTATTTTTGTAAATAGACGATTTCTCTGTTGTTTAAAACAACCTGATAACAAAATTTTTTTGGGGCCCGGGTTTTCAAAAAGTCCTGGGACAAACCATGCTCTAGCTGTTGTTTCAAAAAACCCCGACAAAAATTTTGGGGGTGGTTAATTTTATTTCTGAAGGGAAAACCCGGTTTTCGGGTTTTTACCGGTCAAGGGCAACAGGCGGAGCATTTTTTATCTTTGTACGGGTACAGGGAAAAGGGCCCCTAGCCCGTTGCTACCGGGCCCCCGACACCCCGCCGGGGGAGGTATTGTACTGATACAAACCATAATCTAGGGGTTGTTACACAACCCCCCGAAAAATAGTTGGGGGCCTGTTTATCTACAAACTGATAAAGATCAAGCTTTTAGCTTTTTTTACCGGACCCTGACAACCCGCCAAAAGAAAGTTTTTATATAGTTTCTGATACATACCTACCAGGGTTCCCGCTGTTGTAAGCCCTTTTTTAAAAATTTTTTGTTGGGGGCCGTTTATCATAGTACTAATACAACCCGGGTCTAAAATGTTTTAACAACCATGGAAAAAGTTGGGGGGCCAAAGGGGATCTTAAGGGAATTTTACACAGCCATGCCCCGGTTTTTTTGTTCCCGGGCCATGCAACAGTCAAGTATGTTAAACCCATATTTCGGATACAATCATATCAACCCCCATCGATCATGCTCTTTTAAATGTTGGGGACACAACCTGACAAACCGTTGGGGCCTTTTTTTATCTAAAGTAGTGATGCAAAAAAATGTCCACCTGTTGTTTCACAACCGACAAAGTTGGGGGTTGTTATCTATTTGTGCTGGGATAGAAGATGCTCCGCGGGTTTTAAAAAGAACCATGAAAACAGTTTTTGGCCCCGGTTTTCATTTTTTTGCTCATAAAAAATAAAACCCTGCGCTGCTGTTGGTTTAAAAAGGGCCCTTTAAAACCCGTTTGGGCCTGGTTATTTTTAGTAAAATACAAACAAGGCTCTGTCTGTTTTTTACCAGTCCATGACAACAGCCCCGGGGCTCTTTTTATTGTACTGATTTAGAAACCCTTTCTTTTAATCTGTTGCTTCCAGACCCCTGACAACAGCCGTTACAGGTTTTTTGTCTGATAGAACCTTTCCTCTGGCTGTTGTAACACAACCTTTAGGGAAGTTGTGTTTCCCAGGTATTACAGACTAATACAACCATGCTGGAGTGTTGTAACCGGACCATGACTAAAAGCCGGGGGGGAGTTCCTCTAATACTGAACAGACCATGCCCCCCAGATGGGGTTTTTCCGGGGTAATTTAAAAGCCGGGGCATGGTTTTTTTTATAGTATGATACCAAACATGTCCAGCTTTTGTAACGCAACTTTGGACAATTGGTGGCGCCCTGTTTTTCTATAGTTTCTGATACATATCATGTCCAGTGTTTTTTAACGCAAAAATTTTACAACAGCCGTAAAACAGGTTATTGTACTTTTATGGACCCCTCCTATGGCTGTTGTAACAAAACCGAGGTAAGGTTTTGGGGCCAGGTACTACATTCTAATACAGGGCCCAATTTGTTTGTTTTTGTAACCGGGGCCATGACAACAGCCGGAGCAAAGATCGTCTATTAATACTGATCCGACCAGCTCCAGCTGTTGTTTCCCGGGTCATGGGCAACGTCGGAGCATGTTTTTTATAGTACGATACAATAAAGCCCACCCGTTGTAAAGCAACCTTGGGCAATTGGTGGCGCAAGGGTTTTTCTATTGTAAAATTTCAGACCATGCCCAAAACCCTTTTTTTTCACAACCCTGAAAATCAGTTTGGGCCAAAGGTTTCAAAAAGTACGATACGATTATGTCCGACTCTTGGTACCAGACCAAGGGCCACAGTCAGAGCATGTTTTTTCCTAAGTACCCTTTTACCAAGGGGCGCTCAACTGTTGTTACCCAACCATGACAACAGTTGGGGGGGGCGGGGTTTTCTATAATACTGATACAGACAAGCTTCGCTGTTGTAAAAAAACCATGACCCAACATTTGGGGGGGGCCCGGTTATCTAAAGTAATGATTTCAGACCATAATTTTGCTGTTGCAACACAACCACGACAAAAAGTTGGGGCCTGGGGATTTTAGAGGGCGTAACAAAACCCTACTATAGCGGGTTTTCACACAACCCAACAATAGTTGGGGCATTGTTTTCTAAAGTATTGATACAGAACGCTCCGGGTGTTTTAAAAAAAAACCATGACAAAGTTTGGGGGCCCGGGTACAAAAAACTGTACAGACCCTGGTTTTAGCGGTTTGGGGGAAAAAAAACCAAAAAACAAAAGTTTGGGAGTTTAAACTAAATTCGTACAGACAATGTTTCCTGCTGTTTTTAACACAACCCTGAAAGCTTTGGGGTGGTTATATTTAGGAAAATACAGATCATGCTCTAGCTGTTTTTTACACAACCCTGAGAATAGTTTGGGGTTTGTTTTTCTACATTACTGATACAGACCAGCTGTTAGCTGTTGGGAAACCCGGCCCTTTACAACACTGGAGCAAGTTTTATCTATAGTATGATAAACCAGCCCAGCTATTTTTACAAAACCATGACAACCCTTTTTGGGGCCCGTTTATCCATAGTACTAATACAGACCAAAGCTCCCTCCCGTTTTTTACCGGGGCCATAACAAAAACGGAGATTTTATCTATGCCGGGAAAAAGCCATGCTCTACTGATGTTTCCCGGGTCATGACAACAGCTTAGCATGGGTTATTCTATAGTACTGATACAGACCATGGGTCCCGGGTGTTGTTTTCACAACCATGACAACAGTTTTGGGGCCTGTTTATCCATAGTACAATACGCCATGGGTCTAGCTGTTGTTAACCAAACCCTGACATCCCCTTTGGGTCAAAGGGTTTTCGTTGGGCTGATACAATTATGCTCCGCTGTTTTTTTCCCCAGACCATTAACCCCCAAATCAGGCATGTTTTCCTTAGAACCCTTTCACAGAAAAAAGCTCTAACTGTTGTTACCCAACCATTTGGAAAAAGTTGGGGGGCTGGTTATCTATTGTATTGATTCAGACAATTTCTGGGGGCTGTTGTAAACAAAACCCTGACCCCATTTGGGATTTGGTTTTCCCAAAAAAATATGCAGACCTTTTTGTACCTGATTATATTTTTTGTACTGTACAGACCATGCTCTAACTGTTTTTTACCGGTCAATGACAAAAAGCCGCCCGCATATTTTTTAAAAATTGGGAAAGATTTTTAAAAACTATTTTTTTCCCCTTTTTGCTACCGGGGCAATTTACAACTGGGCTGAGCAGGTTTATTATTGTACTGATACAGACCATGCTCTAAACTGGGGTTTAACCAACATGAGGAAAAATTTTGGGGCGTTGGGATCTATAGTACCAAAGCAGATATTTCTTAGCTTTTGTTTTAAAAAACCTGAAATAGTTTTTTCCTTGTTAAATTACTGATACAGGGCCATGCGTAGGGTTTTAAAACCGGGGCCATGACAACAGCCCGGGGCATGTTTTTCCATAGTACTAATCCCGACAATGCTCCAGTTGTTGTTTTCTCAACTATGACAACATTTTTGGGGGCCCGTGTTTTTAAGAAAAATACAGACCAGGCCCCCATCTGTTGTTAACCCGGGCCATAAAAAGCCCCCGGGGCATGTTTGTCCCAAATTTTAAAGAATAGACTAAAGCCTAGCTGTTTTTTTTCACCGGTCAATGACAACAGCCGGAAACATGGGTTTTCGTTGTATGATTTAACCCAAACTCCCGCTGTTGTTAAAAACAAAAAATGACAACAGTTGGGGTCCCCCCCGGGTATCTGTGTACTGTTTTAGACCATGCTTAGCTGTTGTTTCGGCCAGTGACAACATCGCAGCATGGTATCTATTTTAAGATCAGCCCATCTCTAAGGGTGTTGCCCAAAAGGGGCAAATGACAGCCAAAAGGGGGGAATTTTTCTATTGTGATGATACCGATCATGCCCCCTAGCTGTTTTTAACACAACCATGAAAAAACAGGTTTGGGGGTAGTTTATTTTTAGTAAATAATAAGATTATTCCCGGGGTAATTTTTACCGGGGCCATGGCCAAAGTCAGAGCCTGTTTTTTCTTTTAGTACCTTCAGACCATGCCCTAAGCTGTTAAAAAAATAAAGAAAAACAATTTTGGGGGTAGTTTTTTGTTAGTTTCTAATACAGATTAAATTTCCCGGGTATTTACCCGGGCCAAAAGGCCACAGTCAGAGCCCGTTTTCGTAGTACTGATACAGACCATGCTGTAGCTTTTTTAAAATCCCAAACCATGACAAAAAGTTGGGGGGCTGGTTATCAAAAATAATGATGCAACTATGTTTTTACCTGTTGTAAAACAAAACCAAAGACAATAATTGGGGTCTGGGTAAACTAAAGTTAATGTACAGACCATGATGTAAACTGCTTTAAAAACAACCCTTTACAAAAAATTTGGGCATGGTTATCCCAAAAATACTATTTCAACAAGGGTTTCCCGCTGTTGTAACAAAATCATGAAACCGTTTTGGGGCCTTGGGTTTTAAATTTTGTACAGATTTCCGATAAAGCTTTTAGGGTTGTACACAAAAATGACAACCCGTTGGGGCCTTTTTATCTATAGTTTCTGAAACCAAAACCCTGCTCATCGTTTAAAACCCAACCATGACAACAGCTGGAGCATTTCTATTAAAGTACGATTTAACTATTTCTCCCTTTTTGTAAAAACAAACCCTGGGAAAAAAGTTGGGGGGGTTATCTATAAATACTGATACAGACCATGCTCTACCCTTTTTTACCGGTCAATGACAACAGGCCCCCCAGAATGTTTATCTATTGTAATGATATGAAATGCCCCTTTGCTGGTTTTCTACCGGTCAAGACAACAGCCGGGAGAAGGTTTATCTATTGTACTGATACAGACCATGCTCTAAATTTGTAACACAACCATAAAAAAGTTTGGGTCCCTTCGATCTAGATACTAATAAGACCATGGCCTCTAGCCCTTTTTTTAAAACAACCATGCAAACCCTTTTAGGCCTTTTTTACTATAGTACTTTTTACACACCTGCTTAACGTTGGGTTTCAAACCCTGGGAAACCCTTGGGGGTGGTTATCAAGTACTTGTACAACCTACTTTTGCTGTTTTTTACCGGATATGACACAGTTCGAGCCTTTTTATCTGTTTTTTATATACAGATCTTTTCCCGACCATGACAACAGTTTGGGACATGGCCCAAAGAAATTTTGAACATTTCAAAAACGTTTTTAGAAAAAAAAAATGATGCAAATATGAAAGAAATTTTTCACAATTTTAAATTTTTTGGGGATAAACCTTCTAATAGCACTAATATTTTTTCCCCTTTGGTTTCGGTCGTAGAAAGAATTTTGAGCGTTATCTTTATGTATATTCAAATAAATTTAAGCAGCCATTTTCCCAAAGTATGTTGCCCAAAAAAAAAAATTTAACTTATGATTTCCGTGTTTTTTTTGCCTCGTAAGTGGGTTATAGGCTTTCCCATGAGGAATGTCAAAGGGGGGAGAAAAAATTTTAAAACGTGGCCCGGACTTTGAAAACGGGGGCCCTTTTTCTTACAGGACGAACTCTTTTGACAGAGCTACCCGATCCCTTTCAAAATTTATCCAATTCAAACATAGTTTGAATTTTAGAGAACGGCATTCATTTTTCTCGTTAGTTATCACAAGGGCAGTGACTGTGAAAGGCTGCAATAACTCTAAAAGGGATATGTGAGATTAGAATTTTAATCAAATAAACATCACAATTAGGTTAGAAAGGGGAGCGGTGGTCTAGTGGATAAGGTGTCGTCCGCTCAATCCAGGGGTCGTGGGTTCGAGCCCCACTGGGGTCACGACCATGACTTCTCATATGACACCAGTACTGGTTTTTTCCAGGAAGCGGACTCGAGAGTGGTTCCAATAAGCTTGAAGCTTTCATCACAATCGAGCTAAAACTAATTAGGTTTAGGAAATACATGCTGTTTTGCTTCCTCTGAAGTACATGTCTAACTAACAATTTTAACTTGAAAGCAATGATGTCTACAAAAGGAAACACTTAGTTACAGGGAGTTTTGTTGCATATGTTTTATATTGAAACATTATTTTAAATGTTCTGCTGGCGATTTTTGTTTATTTGTATATCTGTCTACTTGCTTTACATGAATTAAATATTTTGAACCATACCTCAAAACTTTCTATTTCAAGGTAATTAATTATTTTGAACAAAATTGCATTAAACGTGGCAGTTTCATGGTGTAAGTGTAACCTATGTATATAAGAAAAAATATACGAATTCAACTGCACTAACCACTTCCAGTTAAATGAAACTACTACATCGTTATTTCATCCGCAGACGTGTCCACTTGATAGTTTTCAAGGCCACATAAACGGAAATAAATGAGACATATCAGGCTAATAATCATTTTGTTGTATGTTACATAACGTTGACAACCTTGCTAAGTCATACTGTACGGTAGGATACGTCACAATATGGAACTTAAATGATATGTAAATATTGGAATTTCCGACGTCTATAAAAAGTAACTAATTGACGCATGCGCATTTTGCAACCATGCGCGGCCTGTTGTCGTTATCCCTCTCCCTTTTCAAAGAGAACAATAGCGCTGTCTCGTATGTAAGGATCTGTGACGTCACTGACAATGTCTGCTATCTAAAAATAGCACAGGTCTCGATGTGCGGACAAACAATCGGTGCTTTTCCTGTATATTAGCATCAGTAATTCACAGATTTTGCATTTCTCTCCTCGTGTATTTTAAAGTTGATGCATATCAAACGAATGTGTTTCACATAGCTTTCAATTTCTATATACTACGCCTAAATACTGAACAGTAAGAAATTCTTAAAAATGTTGACAGCACAGTTTTGAATTTTTAAAATCCACGTCAGTAATAACACATCGAATTGTCATCAGTATATGAAAGGATGATGTTGTTCTACTATTTGTTTTACACATTCCAGTTACGGTCATATATCAATATAATTATATCCATTTGCTATTTACCTCATTCGCAAGGGTTCAAACATTTATCACTATTCTGCGTTTTTTGCAAAATGTAAATATATGATATCACATGATCACATCCTAGTAATCCGATTGAAATTTCGAAATGTCATGAACAATATGTATAACTGAAAGTCAGCAATATTTAATAACTTAGATCTATAGTTCTTCATTGAAACAATTAACATCTCTGTGAAATGCATCAGTATAATGATATGTTACAAATGACACCTTAGTGTGACATGTATAGATATTTGACTTTTAGCAATGATATTTAGATGTGATCTGATAAAACATGGTGCTAATTTAATGCAACACCATACAGTTCTACCTATGTCCTGTCATATATTTTTTCAATTATGAAGTATTTAATGGACCACGCTTTCAAGTACCTTGTATTGAGGCTCAGCGCGGTGTTGTGTGAACCAAATGTATGGAAAGAAGTACATGTGTTAATGATTTGCTGATATATGCTTTGAAAATCATGAATCAAAATTATTATCTTGCACTTACTTTTTCGACCGCTGGTGTTTCGAATCCGAAAATATTGTATATTTGTGATAAAGACTTTAAGCCAGTCCTTCTGATGCTATACTTTATTGATGTAATTTGCAGAATATTGAGTAATTTGTATGCAATGTACTGTACTTTTTAAAAAAAATTATTTGAACATCTTTTTAATGGCCCCGGTCTAACGAAACGCTAAAATAATATTCCTATTTATTTCCTACGTTTATTTCAATATACAATGTATATGCTTTATTGATTCCTTTATTTAGCAGGTTTTTCAAGGAATTTTGTGCAGGAAAAGTGAATTTTCCGTATTTTACCTTTTTAAATTCTCTTCGAAGTTTACTGAAAGGTTAATATAAAAATTTAGTATATATACGTTATATATAAACAACGGTCCCTTGTCCGCAATTCGCGCGTTGCATTATGGTATCTCTGCGGTGTGTTCTATTTATAGAATACGAGAGAGCGCTATTTCGACCAAGTGTCGTACTTTATATGAAAATTAGACCAAGTGTCGTATTCGGCTAAGTGTCGGATTCGACCATGTTTCATGTTCGGCGAAGTGTCATATTCGACCAAGTGTCTTTCGACGAAGTGTCGTGCACCGCTCTGGATTTATGGCTCTTGGATTGTTCAAAATTTAATCGATCAAACTGTGTCTGCTGTTATTGTTGATGATTGCATTCTGTGCTTCCAAAGGATCTTTTTATAGATTTTATAAACAGTGTCTGCTGTTTAACTTAATCAGTTCATATTCAATGTTCACAAAACTGGGCCACAATGAGCATAATATGTTCGGGCATTTCGATAACTATCCCCATTGCCTCAGTGGCACTGGAGTTATGTCACTTGAATGAACTAAAAATGCGAAAAATGTCAGACTAGATTTCGTGCATGTCATGCGTTGGAGATAACATGCCATGCGATCATAATTCACATGTGTGGTAATATGTTCAAACGTATATGCTATACCGAGAGTACAGAGGTCTAATGGATTTACATGCGAAAGGTCAAGGGTTCGAATTCTATCATGGCTGTAATTTGTACATGTTTATTTCGATAAACTGCATTTATAATGTTTTATACATTCTGCATATACACTAAAATTCAAAGAATAAAAAGTCATTTCAAGACAGCTGCTTTTGTTTAATTGTTAATAAATTCGACGACACGCCTCGGAGTGATGAATATACATGTTTAATCATTTTGGTGGGTAAGGCATTTCCTTTTATTCTTCTTTTTACATAATAAGGTTGTCACTCGAAATGCCATGGTTCGTTAAATGTTGTCACTATAGAAATGCCATGGTTCGTTAAATGTTGTGTCTACACTTAATGTATTTTCTTTTATTTCACAAGAAAAAAAAATGATAATGATAATGATAATAATAAAAAAAAAACAACCACTCCACCAGTCCGTACTTTGATTATACTATTAAAGAATTATTCATAATTATTCATATATATATAAATACAATATCTTTCTTTCATTGCTAACTCAATAAAATGTTATCAGATGTAATCAAAATTATTTTTATGTGGCACGGAAATATAAAACGGATAAAATTTATCTCCCCCCCCCCCCCCAAAAAAAAAATAAAATAAATAAAATAAAATGAAGTTTAGTTTATATAAACTTTCTTAAAGTTCAAGCCGTCTATAATTATATGTCATAGGCAGGGGTCTAGAATTTATTTATAGTTTTAATTTATCTGGAAACGAATGTAAAGACTGGTGTGATAGAGTTAGTAAACACTTTTAAATATACAAAATGTTACGAGTTTTACTCCACTGTATTAACGACGCCTAAAACAATTATGATTAACAATAAAAATTGCAATAGAAAATAGTGTGTTTAGTAGAGCAGATGGGAATAAACTTCGTACTTATAAAACGCGTAAAACTAGACATGAAAAACTGAAAGCTACTTTAAAATGATTCTCTAAAAACAAGCTAAAAGATGTGGTGTAGGGACAGTTAGCAGTATAAAGGCATAAAGTTAATTTTAAAACAGATATCAAAATCTATGACGTGGTTCCCTTTAGCAAAAAGGAGTGAAACTTGGGTACAAGAGGTTATCTCTAAATGTTAAGAATATTATATTCGGAGACCATTGTGATGTAAGCAAGTTATAATGAAATTATACAAAAAATGTATGAAAATTGTTTAAACCAAGATACCCATTTCAAATACATTTGTAATCAGATGTTTATTATTTAAAAGGACTTCAATTTTACCCATCCAATTAAGATCAAAATTTACTCTTTTTTTTTCGTGGCATTTCACGAAAACAGCTATTGTTTATTCTAATAAAAGTCTTTTACTTCTGGAATATAACGAAGGATACACGAATGAAAATTATATGATAACGAAAAAGAAAACAAACAAACAAACAAACAACAACAACAACAAATAAACAAACAAAAAATGAATCTTATATAATACGTAACGGTAACATGTAAGCAGATTTGAAATATTATATGTCGTCATCCTTTTGTAGATACCCCGGGCTCGGTTTAATTGAACCCATTCATGGAAAACGAGTATAAATATCACATGTTCCACGCCCCCTAGCGCATATTCTGCTTAAGCGGAACTGAATATCTTCTATAGGCTTATAATACATAAAGTACATTTACTTACATATTTCGAATAGAAATACTTAAACAAGCATAAAACTATAGTCAAAAAGCACTTTAAATTGAAAACGTAACAAACTGAATTATAAAAAGACAAAATGCAAATAACACAGTCTACACAATAAGACTCATATACAAGAACTGTAATGATATTTTACATCCATGCACAATGGGTTATAAGCATATCATTTCCGCAATAATGATAGTTTAAACAGAACGTCTAAAACAGCAGCTCACTGTCCATCATTGGTAGAAAATTAAAAATTTCCGATGATAGAATAAGCCATCCCAATTTCAAAATGAGTAATGCTGCTGTAAAACTCGACGATGATCCAACACTTTATAAAGCAGTAATCCAGTATTGTTGTACAAGCGATTTGTAAGCAATAGCCACACCCTGACTATGCTCCAAATGATTGTTTCATTTTAGATCCTGCCACAGACAGGACAATGTCCATCACGTGTGGCACAAGACTCACAAACCCAAACGCTACAACACACGGAACCTAAAGCTGCTTGACTATCGCTGCGTCGGCGACACCTTCGGCACATATTCGGCTGATCGTGAGCATCTAAGTATATAATAAAATGCTAATTTACTGCGTGGGACCACTGTTTCCTCCAAACATTTAAAATTGTTTACGACCTACGTCGCTCATCTTTTTTTTTAAACTCGTTCGCGACCACATTCCAGTCGTTTTTTCATATAATTATTATTTAAGAAAAATGCTATATACATTCCTCAAAAATTGTGAAACATGCTTAGCTACTTTTATTATTTGAAAAGAAAAAAGAAAACTACAAGACAATTATAACCATTTTTTCCACGGTACGTTTATTTAAATGCTTTTATGATATTTTACAAAATAAGTAACATTTTTGTTACGTTAACATTACCGCGCATGTTATTGAACGATAGTGGTACCTGTAGAAGCGGATCGGTCAATGTCGTCTCTTCGGACTCTTTCAACTCCCTCTTTTTCACTGATGCCGAAGACATTAATTTTCTTAGTCGTAGGACTACCACTCTCCCCTTGAAAACAAAAGAACTGCTATCTAAGTTTATGTGTACATTTCCGTTTGTTCGTGGTTGAAAAAGGTATAATTCCATTTTCTCATTAGGGGGCCTCCGTGGCCAAGTGGTTAAGGTCGCTGACTTCAAATCACTTGCCTCTCATCGATGTGGGTTCGACCCTCTCTCGGGGCTTTGAATTCTTCATGTGAGGAAGCCATCCAGCTGGCGTACGGAAGGTCGGTGGTTCTACCCAGGTGCCCGCTCGTGGTGAAATAATGCAAGGAGGGGCATCTGGGGTCTGCCTCCACCATCAAAGCTGGAAAGTCGCCATATGACCTACAGTTGTGTCGGTGCGACGTTAAGCCCAACAAAAAAAAATTTCTCATTGTTACTTGGATTTTCAAAATAGTGAAAGATTTAAATTTTTTAGTTAAACCTGCTACAATTTGAGAGTCAGCCTAAAGTTCTGAAGAAAAAGTTACTAACCAAAAAAAAATCAATGAACCACTGTACCACTGATTTATTAATGCTTTCAAAATATGAGTACAATTATACCTGCAGCTTTAAGGTATGGTTTTAGTTTGTAGCAGAATGAATTATATATAATATAATATACAGAATAAGTTCTGTATAAGTAAGTAAGTAAGTAAGTAAGTAGATAAGTAAGTACTTAGTCTACTGTTTATGTTCATGGTAACATAATACAATTCTAATATTTACAAACAAATTAAAACACAGTCCCATATGCCTATGGGTCACGTGTGTGAATAGCAGGTATCTGTGTTGTAGACATTATAAATTACAATATTTGATCAAAATACACGATTGACATTGGATCGAGAGATTGTAAAACGCGCGATGGACCAGCCATATGCATAGTTTCCAAGGTGTTAAAGAAAGACGTCAGACATTTTTTTTATTTATATTGATCTTGAGTCCCGGCAAAAATGTGCTTCAATCACATTATGTGAGGCCTTACATTCAGATCATGTATGTTTGCTATTTAAGTCTACATACCTATTTCCCTAGCAGATCTTTTCAGCTTTCTGCGGCCATCTGTCAGCACCTGATAATAAACAACATTTTTTTAATATAAGAGCGGTTGTTATTTCATACATTTATAGTATTGTGTAATATCATGATATTATTATTTAAGTAAGCTCTTGTGGAACAGTTATAAGAATATAACACTATCTGGTCAAATGAAATCCATCATATTAGGCCTAGAAAGCATAAGGACAGTCAGATCTGATAGCATATCGCTAGATTGCGTGTTTGCCTCGTCTTTCGTAGACATATTTAAAGCTAGTCGTGTATAGCTACATTACATAGTTAGTCTAGTTAAAACCACATTTCCATCAAAATTAACACAGTAAAAGCTGCAATTGCCCTCAAGCTATGGCAGTACCATGTACTCGTAGCGCAATGTACATACATATAGACTGCAATTACAAACGCATAACTTATGTTTAGCAACAGCGAATAGCAAAGCCAGTGTACCTTCTCTACAAATTCTTCTCCTTTAGTAAGAATAACATGTATGCAATGCGGAGCTTGCTTGGCATGCTCTTCCCAAAGACTATCATCCCACTTCAAGTTTTTAAACCATACACCGCAATGGTAACATTTCAGCGAACCATCAGCGCCTGTAAAAGCAGGGATGCTTTGGACATGAAGCGAACACTATTGTAGCTAACAGTTTTCAAGCTTTCCTTTTTAAGGAACATTCAACGGATAGGCGTAGAATATGCTTTCATAAGCAAAGCCAATCGGTCGGATGCGTTCTTCTTTTATTAAAGGCAAAATAAAGAGCAAACTAACTAAAAAGCAGAATACTCATCAAAACTATGTCTAATGTCAAGTGACACTCTGCTCTAGTATGAAACATATGAAATTAAAAGACCTTTCAGCCAAGTTCAGAACTGCCTCATGTAAATCCTTACCATACCAGGAAAGTCCAATTGTGTTTTCTTTCAGATACATTTTGTGTTTTAATATGGATATTTTTTCAAATGACGGAATTAACATTTTATTCCCCCAGTCATTGATATGTCTTAATTTAAAATAATCCAATTATCTACATCCAATTTAACATATTCTTTCTGAATGAAAATAAAAGTCATAGTACTAGAAAATAATATGTATTATACCGGAAACAAAACTGAAAAAAAGAACGACAGACTTTTAAGGCAAAACCTAAAGACGACTTAAAACAACAATTTAAAGACTGTAATAGCTCATTAATCGTTACAGAGTCTTTGTGGTTAAAACGTATAAACCTTTAATGATTAGGCTATTGTGCTTAGACTCCCGTTCGCTTTGCACACATATATAAAAAAGTGAAATTGCTATCTTTCTCATACCAAAAGTAAATGCATTCAAAGGAATGACAGTGGCCTCAATGGACAAGCGGTTAATGTCACTAGCTTTAAACCACTTACCCCGATCGCCGATGTGGGTTAGAGTCTAAGTTTGGGCGTAGAGGCAATCCAGAGGCTTACGGAAGGCCGATGGTTGTACCCAGGTGCCCGCCGGTGATGATATAATGCCAGGACGAGCAACTGGAGTCTTCCTCAACCATGAAGAGCAGGAAAGTCGCCATATGACCTAGAACTGTGTCGGTATGAATTTTAAGAATACATAAAAGGAATGACGAAAAACCGCTTATTTATTGGTGTACAGAATGTTACAGAAAGAAAATCTTAGAATTGTCAGGGGATACTAGTCTATGTGTTCTTCGTATAACACTTGATGTTTTACCTGTATAGAAAAATCCCGCATCCACGACTACTTTCAGATCAGGGAATGTTCGGCGAATATCCGCGTTGTCAAAGGATGCGAATCTAAAGTTAGGATGCATCATCTCTCTATGTTTTGGCATTGTAAGTGGAACACCTCGGGAAGTTCGGTACTGACCGGCGCATCTTGAACTTGGACTACACGAAGAAGACTGTTGTTGTCTTCTTAAGAGAAGATCATTGACCCCAAGTATCGTAAGATCTGATATAAATCCCACAGATTGAAACATTTTCTGGTAAAATATCTATATGCCTTTTTATGAAAATTGTAATATAATCTGTAATTTGTTTGCTGTTAGACCTATGTATAATATGTAATTTGGCTAACAATAACCTTTTTGAAACTCAAAGCCTTTGGCATTGTTGGGGATGGTTTAAACTAAAATGACACCATAATATTCTAACAAGGAATATATTTAAAAACGATAAAGTATATATTTAAACACTGTTTAAAACTAGATTGTAGTCAAAAAATTAGTAAACGTATATGTAAAAAGAATGTTTTCTGTTAAGAGGCATATTTCTTATTGTTAAAGTCTTCTTGTACAGGCAAATTGGAATATCTATTTCAGGCGGCAGGGCCTCGTTGCAGCCCGGTTATATTCACATACTCATATACAACGACTCATAGATTTTCTTTTGCATACTGTATTTTAATAAACATTGAATAATAAAATGTAGCGAAATAGTTTCTTTGTAGCAATATTTCTTACAGTAGCGCTTTAAAACAAAGCGCGGGAAAGTAACGTCTGTTCACGCACAATAAAGCTCCAGGTTAGTTTTAACTTTTCTAATGTAACTTTATGTTTTTTTTCCACTGTTGAAGCAAAAACTGTACTATCAGAAACAAACACGCAACTATCACAGTATTTGTAGTACATGTAGGCCCTGCATGGCATTTTACATAAAGAATATAATCAATGCACGAATTGTCAGTTATGATAAACAGAGTCATCTGGTATGGGGTGTCAGGTTAAAAACAAACAATCGATTGTAAAAAATTTACCTTCTGGCCGGCGGCTCCTACAGTCTCTAAACCTCTGCGTAGTACTGTTCAACAAAACATGCACATGCTATTGAAAGAAAAAGAAACTTTTCAAAATAGCAAATGAGCTTGAAATGTTCGCATACATTGCCGGATGTAAATGAGTCAGTAACTCCTTCTATCATTGTTCTGCTGACATGGACTTTGGCGGCTAATGAAACACACACTAGACACAATATTTGATGTTACTCAACAGAAATCATTATCCGAAGGATGAGGAAGTTTCTATGACTACCTTTTTATATAGCACTTCCGTCGTATTATATATTGCTGTTAACTTTGTCTTAGTCAATAATTTCCTCATGAGAGTTAATAGGTATTTCCTTATTTCACTGACCACTCTAAATGCAGACTGTTGTATAACAATGGTTTCGTAAAAGGTATGCAATGACGAAAAATCAAATCCAAACATTCCATTGAACGTATTTGTGTAGGAAGAACCATGTTGTTTTCAGACAGGCAGACGGACAGACATTATTTTTCACATCAGGTTATACACATGTCATTACAATTTTGAATTGGTAGAAACAGTGTTCTCTTATATTATATTAACTATGCTGTTTGAACATTTTGGCCGTCTGTCAAATGCTTGTACTGAAGTAAGGTATTACAGAGACGGCGAGTTGTAACATCTTTTGAACTCGTAACCACATTTTGCTGAGCCCAACCATTATCACTGTTCAAGGGTATATCTTTCTTACCTCTGCATTACAATTTTCCTCTTGCAAAACCTCTTTGACATATTCTATCCCTTTACTACACAAGAGATGGACACATGTAGGAACAAAGGATGCATGCAATTTCCAGATGTCGTCCAAGATTTTCCAGTTTGCGATTGTAAATTCGCAGAATGCGCACCTGACTCTATCACCGTCATCACCTGTAATGCATGTTCGTATGCTAAAACACAGTGTGGACGTCTGGTAATGAAGAAGGCTAAACTGCAACTACAGTTCCTGTTAATTATAACTTTTGATAACTAGGTATGATAAAGGTTTGATAATATGTTTGATTCTTCAAGACAGAAAAACTGTGTTTTAATAAGCTTCTAGTCTTTTAAAATATAGTTGCGAGGGAAAAAATACTTGGCCGTATCTCTATTTTGAAATGTTGGTTACAAAACGTTAGTAGAAAATTGTATACTTTTGTACACAAAGCGGCTTTACTTTATGTCAGTGATGCAGCCGTTCTTGTCTCGATATCGGTCTAGAGCGGAATAATAAGACACACAATGAAAACTTGTCCACTTTATCAATATACTTACAGACAAGATAGTAGAGACCAGATTCAGCAACTGCGCCAATATCGAATAAATTTCGACCTGGCCAGTTGCTCAAAGACGTTAGTCGCTCGGCATGTGATGAATACTTTGAATCAACCATATTCGGAACTTTCTTTTCTGAGAGGAATGAAAGACTAATGCAGCTGAAGGAAAGACTCCTGTCCCCTTAACTCTGCTTTGCTTCATTCTCTTTAGTTCGAGCTGACATTATCACGGAAAGCCATCGAGTTCCTGAAACAGCATCACTTCGAACTGAATAAATCTTTTAACAATTAATTAACTACTGAAAGTAAGCTTTTCAATTCAATTTTAATACAATGACGTTCAATTTTCACACTGCATGTATGAGAGCCATACACTGAACCGACCACCGGTAAAATTTTGTTTGTTATTTGTCGTATACTTCTGGCGTTGCTGACTCAAACAGCTTGCAGACCATAGTATACGTTTACACGATTTTTAATATATCAGCCCTGACGCTTGTTTATAGTTATCTTAGAAGCGTAAAGGGATCAGCGAGCACGCTTTGCTTCATTCCCGTTTCATATGACACTGTTTCACATCATGATTTATTTAGCAAAGACATCTTTGGCTTAATAGTTAAAACTCAAGATACCATGACCACGAACTTATAATGATCATCCGGCCAAATCAACATTATACTATTATTATCATTATTATTATTATTGTTATTTCTGTACCTGTGACAAAAAGTTACTTAATTTACTACATTTGTTCTTACATAAGAGAAATTGTTGTGTAAAATACGGCATTCTTTTCTGCTATTATTGATATTGATAGAAAGTCGCATGATCAAAGTTAGCACCCGCTATAAATTTTACCGTACGTTAAAATGTTTTTAAGATCTAAATGCAACTAGTGGATTAAGATTCATTTGTGATCATTTTTTATAAGAAGGGGCCTATATGTTTATCTGTTCTTATTTATAATGAAGACGTCTTCATTGAATTATATTTTTGAGGAATATCCAGTTATTTATAATTCCTGCCTCTTTCACTGCGAAAGCATTGTATTTCACTGTATTTCAACAATCCCTGCAAAACAGGTAATAAAATGCCCTTTTGTTATAGATACCTATACAAGCTTCAGGTTCCTATTATATAATAAACTAAAGGTTGCATTTTGGTAGCTTCTATTTTCTGTAATCAAGAAAACTCAATTATTCCACTTCCGTTAGAGCCATTAGACGAAACCTATTGCTTTATTCTGTTAGATGTAACCTATCGAGCGTTTGCATATGTGTGATAATAATTAGCAGGGAAAAATTAACAAAAAAATAAAACTAACAATTAACTAGAGATGCTTTTGAGAAAAGCGCATGTCCCCCACAACTGCCCCTATGAAAATGATTTTTCGGTTATTCAATGGCCGTAACTCCAAAATGCGTGTACCGATTTGGCAGTTATCAAACTTGGCCGAGGTCTCATGGTCAAACACATTTTGTTCAAGTTTGGTGAAGATCGGATGAGAAATGTTAAGACTTAGAGTGCAGACAAAAGTAAAAAGGCCATTTGTTTTTGGTAATTCATGGGCCGTAACTCCAAAATGCCTGGACTGATTTGGCTAGTTATTGGACTTGGCCGAGGTCTCATAGTCAAACACATTTTATTCAAGTTTGGTGAAGATCGGATGAGAAATGTTCGACTTAGAGTGCGACAAGATTAAAAGGCCGATTTTTGGTAATTCAAGGGCCATAACTCCAAAATGCCTGGACCGATTTGGCTAGTTATTGAACCTGGCCGAGGTCTTATGTTCAAACATATTTTGTTTAAGCTTGGTAAAATTTGGGTGAGAAATGTTTGACTTAGAGTGCGGACAAGCTTTGTGACACACAGACAGACAGACAGACAGACTGACCCACAGACTGGAGTAAATCAATATGTCTCCCACACCGCTGTGTGGTGGGGGACATAATTAATTAATTAATTAATTAATTAATTAATCAATTGACTATCATATTATTTTATTATTGTTGTTATAATTCTATCCTTATTTATTATTGTTAACAACAACAACAACAACAACAATAATTATAATTAACATTTAATATAATTATTATTGCTATTATTATTTCTACATGTTTTGCTATTATTAATGTTCTTATTATAATACTATTATTGCAGCACGTACGATTTCCTTAAAAGCTATGTTTTGGATAGGATTGTTACTGTTGTTGTTATCACGATTATCGGTTGCTGTTGCTATCAATATTATCATTATCAATATTGAAGTCGGTAGCATTATTATCATCATTTGAAATGTAAATGATATGCTACTTTAGAAATTTGATAACGTTTCTAGGTACATCACGGTAAATTAGGGATTCCATTAATCATAGCATATAGTCCTTAGCCCGGGAATCCAGTATGACAATTTCTAACTTTTTCTGCCTGCAAATTGACAAGTTAATGATTATTAGAAATTCGATGAATGCCAATTAATACTAACTAGCGCAAATTAAGTGGGATCTTTAATGCATAGATATTAGGTATGATTTCTTCTGACAAAGCACGGATATTATCAACGGCCGCAGTTCTCAATAACAAGATTGATAGAAAACCGTCCTTAACTTATTTTTAAACAGAAACCCTGATCTACAGCAGGCCCGTGTCCAGAAATAATTGACTGGAACGAAGACGTCACCGCCGAAACACATAGTGCCGAGAGCGGGTAGGTACGGGAATGTGGCTTTCTGATCATGTAAGGGGTGTGTGGGTGGTCTTCCCCCTGGAATTTTTTTGAAAAACTGCTATAAAATGGGGGCCTCAGGGCATTTACTGGGTACTCCCCTCATTTTAGGAGGTCAGGGGCTCTCCCCCAGGGAACGTTGAAATACAGGTACGAGATAGTGACTCTGGTGCAGTTTTAGGTTTAAACTTTGAGGTTATCGAGTGGTTACTCCCCTCTTGAATGGAGGCGGCAGGGTCAGGGGGCTCTCCCGCGGAACATCTTGAAATACAGGCATTTAATGGTGGTCTCTGGTGTGTTTCTGGGTCTAAATTGTTTGAAAATATTATCCCTTTGCCAAAATAGTTGAGTACTTCTTTGATAAGTATATTTTTTTGTTGGATTTAACGTCGCACCGACACATGATAGGTCATATGGCGACTTTCCAGCTTTAATGGTGGAGGAAGACCCCAGGTGCCCCTCCGTGCATTATTTTATCACGAGCGGGCACCCGGGTAGAACCACCGACCTTCCGTAAGCCAGCTGGATGGCTTCCTCACATGAAGAATTCAACGCCCCGAGTGAGGCTCGAACCCACATCGATGAGGGGCAAGTGATTTGAAGTCAGCGACCTTAACCACTCGGCCACGGAGGCCCCTGGATAAGTATAGGTCACTTCTCAACCAACTGGTGCGGATGGGTTGGGTGGGGGGGGGGGGGGGGGGGAAGGTGCACGAGCCCCCTCGGCACGGCCCTGGATCCAGGCCTGCTACAGGTACGTCCGTATTTTGACTCCAGAAATTATATCCGCAATACAGATTCAGTAAATGTTTTCACGTAAGTTACTTAAAATCAACTAACCGATACAGGTTTTTTTACAATAGATCTACATGGACTTTGGTAATGTACTGAACAGCAAAAGAAACTATCCAGATGTATAACTGGGATATCTTTTAATAAAAAAAACTGAAAGTTTTAAATCTGACTTGTTTCTTCATACCACATTGCACTTGAAGAACTTCACGTATTAAATTTAAACAAGAGCTCGTCGAACACGAAATGCCTCCCCTTGATGCATTCAGTAATAGCAAAATGAACAGAAATTATAAGCTCACTGTAAACAAAAGTTCTACCATTCTGGTTTAATCTGACCTAGACCTTTAACCTATTAACCTAACAAATGATTACAGAGTGATCTTGGTGCCATCCACTGAGCCATTTTTGAATGTTCCAAATTTCAAGACTAGCTCAAGGTCAAAATCAAGGTCAAATTTCATTTCAGTACAAAACAATGTGTATGTGGTCGAAATTTGAAAGCTGTGGCTTGAGAAATGTGAAAGCAGGTCACTAGATCAATTTCAAGGTCAAAGTTCATTATGGTATACAAAACTATGCATGTGCTTCAAATTTGGAGGCTGTTAGCTTGAGAAATATGAAAGTAGATAATAGGTAAAAATCAAGGTCAAATTTCAATTCTGAACACAAAAATATGCATGCGGTCCAAATTTGAAGTCTGAAGCTTCAGAAATGTGAAAGTAGGTCACTAGGTCAATCTCAAGATCAAAGTTCATTTCGGTACACAAAACTATGCATGTGGTTCAAATTTAAAGGCTGTAGCTTGAGAAATTTGAAGGTAGGTCACTAGGTCAAAATCAATGTCAAATTTTATTTCGGAACACAAAACTATGCAAGTGGTCCAAATTTAAAGCCTGTGCCTTCTGAAATGTGAAAGTAGGTCACTAGGTCAATCTCAATATCAAAGTTCATTTCAGTACACAAAACTATGCTTGTGATTCAAATTTGAAGGCTGAAGCTTGGGAAATGTGAAAGTAGGTCACTAGGTCAAAATCAAGGTCAAATTTTATTTTGGCACAAAAAACTATGCATGTGGTCCAAATTTGAAGCCTGTGCCTTCAAAAATGTGAAAGTAGGTCACTAGGTCAATAACAAGGTCAAAGTTTTTTCGGTACACAAACCTATGCATGTGGTCCAAATTTGAAGGCTGTAGCTATAGAAATGTGAAAGTAGGTCACTAGGTCAAGATCAAGGTCAACTCATGTCAAGGTTCATCTTGCCACTCAAAACTATACATGTGGTCCAAATTTGAATGAAGTAAGTTATGGACATGAAGATTCTAAGTTTTTCCCTATATAAGTCTATATGAACCATATAACCCCTGGGGCGGGGCCATATTTGACCCTAGAGGGATAATTTGAACAAACTTGATAGAGAACCACTAAATGATGCTACATTACAAAATATCAAAGCCATAGTCTTTGTGGTTTGGACAAGAAGATTTTCAATGTTTTTCCCTATATAAGTCTATGTACACCATGTGACCCACAGGGCGGAGCGATATTTGACCCTAGGGGAATAATTTGAACAATCTTAGTAGAGGACCACTAGATGATGTCATATATAAAATATCAAAGCCCTAGGCCCTGTGGTTTTGGACAAGAGGTTTTTTAAAAAAAAATTCCCATATAAGTCTATATAAACCATGTGACCCCCAGGGTGGGGCCATATTTGACCCCAGGGGAATAATCTGAACAATCTTGGTAGAGGATCAATAGATTTTGCTACATACCAAATATAAAAGCCCTAGGCCCTATGGTTTTGGACAAGATCGGAAACCGTTTAACTGTTCCTGGCCAATGTGACCTTGACCTTTGACCTAATGACCTCAAAATCAAATGGGGTCATCTGCTGGTCATGGCCAACCTAACTATCAATTTTCCCGACACTAGGCCTAAGCGTTCTTGAATTATTGCCTGGAAACCATTTTACTGTTCCTGGTCACTGTGACCTTGACCTTTGACATACTGACCTCAAAATCAATAGGGATACTCTGCTGGTCATGTCCAACCTCCCTATTAACTTTCGTAACCCTAGGCCTAAGCGTTCTTGAGTTATCATCCGGAAACCGTTTTACTGTTCAGGGTCACTATGACCTTGACCTTTAACATACTGACCTCAAAATCAATAGGGGCATCAGCTGGTCATTACCAACCTCCCTATCAACTTTCATGATCCTAGGCCCAAGTGTTCTTGAGTTATCATCCGGAAACCGTTTTACTATTCAGGGTCACTGTGACCTTGACCTTTGACATACAGCCCTCAAAATAGGGGTCATCTGCTGGTGATGACCAATCTCCCTATCAACTTTTATGATCCTAGGCCCAAGCGTTCTTGAGTTATCATCCGGAAACGGATTGGTCTACATTCCGACCTACCGACTGACCGACATACCGACCGACCGACCGACATCTGCAAGACAATATACCCCTCCTTCTTCGAAGGGTGGCATAAAAATCAATCAACCGTGGAGTCAGTAGTCCCACAATAGCCGTTTAAAAGGCTATATCTTCTGCGCGTCTGTTGCATTGTAGCCGTTTAAAAGGCTATATCTTCTGCGCGTCTGTTGCATTGTAACATCCAAATTAGGATTAGAATTTCGTGCAAAACGGCTTATGTGGGACTACTGCCTTCACGGTTGATCGAATTTTTAGATTTAACACGTGAAATTCTTCAAGTGTAATGTGGTATGAAAAAACAACAACAACTGAACTTTATAAATTTAAGTTTTATATTAAAAAATACCCCAGCTATACATCTGGATAGTTTCTTTTGCTGTTCAGTATGTATTGCTTGTTTTCTAGTTTGTTCCGTGCTCAATATTGGGTTTGATTTTGCTAGAGGCGTTCTCACAACGACACCATAACGCGAAAACGACATCAAAAATTATTGTGGGACAAAATGCGCAAATATATGGTAATAGTTAGGATAGGCAATAACAACAAAAATTTGGAGCTAACAATTACTCAATGAATCAATTGACTATCATATCATTTTTTATTGTTGTTATAACCTTATTCTTATTTATTATTGTCAACAACAACAACAACAACAACAACTATAACAGCAACAGAAACAACAAAAAATTAATAATTATATCAACAACAACAACAATAATAATTTCTATTATCATTTAATATAACTATTATTGCTATTATACTTTCTATAAGTTTTATAATTATTATCATTAATATTATAATTACGTATGATTTCCTTAGTAGGTGTTTTGGACAAAAGTATTATTGTTATTGTTATCACTATTATCGGTTGCTATTGCTGTAAATATTATCAATATTATTCTTATCATAATTGTAAATTGTTATATCATACATCACTATTATCGTCATTTGAAATGTAAATGATATTTCAAGAAACAAAATTTTGATAATGCTTCTAAGTGCATATAGATTCAGCAATAGCATTTTTCTATAACAAGTATTGATACAAGCCGTTTTTTAGTTTATTCCCCTTGCTCTACAGATTTGTCCGTATTTTAAAATCAGAACTTATATCCGTAAGTAAATGTTTTCGCGTTAAGTAACCTGAACATTTAAAAATCCATTAACCGATATGAGGTTTACGTGATTGATCGTTTATATATACCGCGTAAAATATTGACGCGCAGGCGCAGTGACGTCTTCAAGTGGCATCGGTTTTATCGACGGAAAATCCCACGTTAATGCGCACCCGGGGGTAATTCCGTTTTACGTTTGATCATATAAATCAAGGATCAAACGTTTCTTAGTTCGGTAAACACGTTTTCTGTACAGCTATTTGACAATACAGGGACGCTTCTTTTTTAGTTTGTTCCGAGCGTCTTGGGTTTGATTTTGCTTAATATTGGCAATCAGAGAGGCAGGCGTTCTTACAACGATTCAATAACGCGAAAACGACTTCGAAAATTGTTGATGGACAAAATATGCGTATATCTTTTAAGACATTTTACTCAAATTATTTATCAAATTTTATCCCGTATAATTAGGCATATTTTTATTTTTTTATAATCTGGTCAATAATAGGATTTTTTTTTCAAGTCAAATAAAATTCAAATTGATATTTGTAATTTTTATTTTTGTACTTTTTTTCCCATTTTAAGGCTTTAACGTACAATTGATATGCACAATTAAAGGGAAAGCAACGTTGTTTTGATATTTATTCTGCCTTCTTAATCTTCTTAGATAATTAATGGAAGATGACAGCTATTTTGTTTCCATGGTAACACAAAAAATGATGGATTTAATATAGTTTAAGAATTCACATATTACACTTGAAAGAAAATATACATATAAAAATATAAAAAATATTAATCATATTATTAAAAGGGTATTTACTAAATATAATAATACTAAAATGACTGCATTCGTGGTCAGCTGTGTCTTGTTCGGTGACAGACAGATTAAAAAGAATTCAGCGTTTATCAATGGCTGTATAATTACATTAAATTTATAAAATAAACATTTTATATCCCTTTAATTAAGCTTCTAACTGTTTTCTAGAGGAGAGAGCAGACTGTTAAATTTGAAATAAAATATTTTTTTCACGTTTGCTCATACTTATTTGAATTATATCGGAATTAAAGCCCTACGTTGTTTCATTTTAAGCGCATTACTATTTTTTTACATATAAATCTTTACTCCATGAGGAAACCAAAACTGATATGAAAACGTTAATTTTTACATTTAAAATCCTTTCCCAACGCGTCCTGTTGCTACTGGTGGATGTAAGGATATGAAGAGAACGAATCACTTACCTCTGGTGGTAATATTCCGATACAAATTTAGTCCGTGCAATGTTTTGGTTTACCACTAAAAGACTCACAGTTTGGCTTCCCTGCATTTATAAATAACAACACTGCCTGTATAAATAACAACACTTCATGTTAGTAATGCGGGGAATCACCTTAGATTTTAGATGAATTTAAAAATAAAACGAAGCTTATTCAATTGGGAAACCATATACTTGTTTCACGGGTAGGCGTTACTATGAATAGAAACAACTCAAGCCATGTTTACGTCACCCTTAAACACACTTGTTCACTTATACTTTAAATACTTTGTAGGCGTGATATTACAATTTTGTCAAAGTCTATAAAAATACAATGACAACTTTACTATGACAATAATGTTAAAGTACAATTTGAAGAGCGCTTTATCTAATCAGAGAAGACTTCATTTAAATGATAACAAATCCCTGTCGGTGTAATACAAACACTAACATTAGATTAAATGTAGATAAATGTAAAATTGAACATCTTTATTAGATTTAAAATAAATCTCGTGAGTTTTAATATAACACCAATGTCTTAGCCATTTTGTACAAGTAAAAAAAAAAAACAAACAAAAAACTTGCTAACTTTGGTCTTAATGTTCGGTCCTTATAGAATAGATATTTCCATATGTTTCGGCATCCACTTTTTCTTGTATAATGAATGGCAAATGAAAGGATGAGAATATTTGCAGATTCTAGTTCAGTTGTTATATTGTTTCTGGTCCTATGGGATCATGGAGTCCACACAATGTACTCGCTCGTAAGCCGATGCAGGAAGCATATGGGGGTACTGTTAAGTTTCGCAGTCTCCTGTGATCAGAGCCTGCTGTTATTTTACTTGGTTGTAGTCTATTTTTCCAAAATATCCTCTTGAAAATAATATCTAATCAATTGCATCATCTTTTAGATATTATAATATATTTGATATAAACTAAAATTTACCATGCACGACTGTTAACATAATCGAAAAATAAAAAACCTGATATTACTTCTCTTTATTACTAAATTACTATACTGTAATAATTTTTATTTTCTTGTTGTTTTCTTATCATGAAGTCCATTCATTGTTTAGGAATGATAGAGTTCCGCATAAGCCCTTGTTGGCGCTGCATATTGCACTACCTGCCGTGAACAGACTCAGTCAAACTCAATCTTCTATCATTTCTTCTTGATTGCGTTCTTTGTTTCTGAAGAATCCAAATCTTCTGGGCAGACCCATTTGATATTGATTAATATTGATACTTACAGTCTTAATACACTAGATCTTCTGGCCCCGTGTTCACCAAACATTATTCGGTCTCAGCTGAGTTCGAGTTTGAAATTTTAATATCAAGTTTATTTAAACTTGTATGTTGAATTCCAGCTGAGACTGACCACCAATAGTAAATAGCTACTTGAAAAGTTATTAATTTAAAATTCAACTTTAAACATGCTATTTAGATATAAATGACTAATAAAGTTTCAAACTCAAACTAAGCTGAGACTGAAAATGTTTTGTGAACACGGGGCCAGGGCAGACTTTTTTGATATTGATTAATATTGATACTTCCAGTCTTAATACATTAGCATATGTCTAAGTCTTCTGGGCAGACCTATTTGATATTGATTAATATTGATACTTCCAGTCTTAATACACTAGCATATGTCCAGGTCTTCTGTTAATGTTGATACTTCCAGTCTTAATACACTAGCATATGTCCAGGTCTTCTGTTCATGTTGATACTTCCAGTCTTAATACACTAGCATATGTCCAGAAATTCTGAGCAGACCAATTTGATATTGATTAATATTGGTACTTCCAGTTTTAATACACTAGCATATGCCAAAGTCTTCTGGGCAGACTTATTTGATATTGATTGATATTGATACTTCCAGTCTTAATACACTAGCATATGTCCAGGTCTTCTGGGCAGACCTATTTGATATTGATTAATATTGATACTTTATATGTATCAGATAGATTTAAAGAAAATGTCAGAGAAACGCTTTTAATATTATTAATCAGAAAGTAACAACACAACAGTCAGACAGTTAATTGGTTAGACACAGCAAAACAATGTTTACCTTTATAGTATGGACTGATGATGCTTGCTAATAATGTTTAAGTTTTTACAGAAGTTTTAATGATTTCTAACCCAGACAGACTGTCAAGAATATTATAATCAAGAACATTATATAAATCTAGTGTTACATAAATTATGCATGTGCATCAAGTTTAGTTCCATGCATCGCATATTCTGTACCATGCAGTTACTTATACATAGGACGTTGTTTTTCGATTGATGATACGATAACTTTATTGTCTTCATTAGTCTCATCATCAGCTATAAGAAATTATTTTAAAGTCTTTCATTTTTGTAATGATTGCAAAACATCACACACGCACGCAAACACGCATACACACACATATATAAACAATAGCTTCTGTATCAAAGAAACGAAGTGTTTCTATATGATATTTCCGTATATTACTTTGTTTAGCCATTGCTTGCGTACGTTTTCCTAATATTCTTGCATAAAACCTTTGTTTTTTGCCGATTTCGGGCATGCACAAACAGGGAAAAAACGTGTTCAAACAAGGAGATTCTCGTGAGCACGCGCTGTTGGTGAACGTTTTGAATATGCTGTTGCGGGTCCAACGTAAGCAAATTATGGATCCCGAATAAATTTTGGCCGAAGTCGAAGGTCCGAGATTTATGAAATCTTTTCATCTGCATTTTTATTAAAAATATCATTTTTCAACCTAACTTTACTTTAACTTGTAATAAGCGCTACCTCTCTTGATACGCGACTGAATTGACGTTCCTTATTATTGTATTATTACGCGTATTTGACTCAAAGTAAGTTTACACGCCGCGATTTAATCCCTGAAAATGATAGGCAAACAACATTTACAAAAATACAATTTCGTTTTCCAAATTAATTTGAGTCGTGAAAGTTGACATGCTTACTTTAAATCTTACACTAAAACTTTTAAAAAATGTTTGTGTCTACTTTACACATCTATGCAGTCTACTGATGTAGTGATGGTGTGTAATGTAAATCATAAACATGACGAAGCGTAAAGTTTGAAGGATTTTTCCATAGTTAATGAACATTTGATGAACAAAAGGTATTTATTATATATTTTTCAATTTATTTGTAGATCTCACCAACCATGTTTGAGTTTATAAATCCAATCTAAGTTGATTATATCGATGTTGGAAAAATCAAATGTTTGTGTTTATCAAACTTTGATCGCGATGGGGTGGGGTGCAAAGCAAAATTTTCTAGTTATATGCCTAGAGATTTCATTTTTAACGACATGAAGAATATAGGTATCGATACCAGTTTCTATTAAACGATAATATTTACACTTAAAAAGCGTAAGGGACAGACTATTAATTTAAACCAAGCAGGATTGTGTTCCGTCGGCACCTCACCTGCAAATTGTGTAAAGACAGGATGCCGTGTATGCCCTTTTCTCATAATTCCGAGCCTCTAAAGCTAAAGTTCATACCGATATATCGGAAAAAGGGGGAGTCATGCTTATTTTACATATATTTAATATTAAAGAAATTACCACAACAAGAATGTCCGTTCGACATGTATAAAATATGCACTGTTTCTGTATGTCCTGGAAATGCATAAATAAAACATGTGTCCATAACAACCTGAAACGGCCGACTTCGATCGGCTAATGTCAGCTGAATAGTCTTGTTTTTTTTTTTGATATTTCCAGCACTTTAGTTGTGTTTTATGCAAGAATAGCGATAACACACGTTTGTTTCGTGAAACATCATCTGCAGAATCCCTCGGGCTATGTTGGTGCACACGCCCTACGGGCTCGTGCACCAACCAATCCCTTGGGATTCTGCAGATGTTGTTACACAAAAAAACGTGCGTTAACCCTACATTGTTACATGAAAAAAAAAACCTTTAAAAAGGACGAGAGTTTTGATAATGTTCTAGCGACGAATCTAACTTAAATTTACTATTTGCGACAGAAAATAATGAAAAAAAAAAAATAGCAAACATGTTTAAATTTTGCAATTAAATATAAAGAATATATCGTTCAAAGCCTATAGGACTTTTTAAATTCTAAATAAAATTATGCAGGATCATAATATGAAGAATATCATGTACATTTATATCATTGACTTGTACTTTCATAAATAATAAAATCTGTAAAAAGATCTTTTGTAAGCAAAGAATGCAACCAAGAAGGATAATAGCAGACTCGGTTTGATTGAGTCTGTTCATGAGAGGTAATTAAATGTTCATAAAGTAAAGTGATATTGTTGTAATCTGCAAAACAGAGTTGTGCTAGTGGGGTTAAGGGTGTTTCACACAAATCCTAATTTCTCATACACAGACTCAGTGGATTTTAGTCTGCTAATCTTTTTTTAAGTTGCGGTGCTCTATGCTTCCACAGAATTTCTGAAAGATTGTATTTACATACGCAATAGCAGTCTTTTAAGGCTAATTATTAATTAGTTATTAAATATTTACAATTTTTGATTGTATTTTGTGCTTCCAATGAATCTTCTTAAAGTGTAAAGCTTCAAGTTAAAAGCTACTACTAGGTCCTTTGTAGTTTTAGATTACTGTCATATTCGGGGAAAATTTGTAAATCCTATCTAGATTGAAAATGATATACATACATTGAACATTCACTAAGGAAAACAACTACAGTGTGCAAAACAAAACTATTTATTCTGCATTTAGCATACAATTTGTGAACTCAAAACAATATTCATCATCAATATTTATCACAGTAATTTATGACTAGTAGCTTTCAGGTAGGTAAGTAATGAACACATATTCTTTTCCGATCAATGCTAGGGATAGACACCATTGTATTTCCCTAAGCAAGTGGCGCTTAAACGACGTCATATAGCACTACATGTTATGACTATAAACTACATACATAATGCAATGACATACCTAAATTTATTTGCTAATTTAGAATTTCCTTTAACGGGATAGGCATGAAAAATGATCTTACGATCACATACATGTCAGCCTGTGAATGATAACTGGATACTAAATGTCGCAAATGCTCGGTTTCTCATTCTCCGCTATCCCTCTGAAAGGAACAAGCCAGTCTTGCACAGGCAGACATTAAGTGAAATAAGTCCTACATCAAGACAAATAATTTTGCAAGTAGACTATTTTTCTGAGAATATGCACAAACACTGAGACAGTCTTAGAAAGGTTAATTTATCCTTACTAAACAATTGTAGCAATTTTAATCGTAACGCAAATTCCCGCGATGTATCTATAATTTTAACTTTATTGTATTATGAAAGTCTCTTAAGGTTAGTATCATTATTCCTTGGTGTTAATCACAGAAAAGAACGCTTTCAGTTGTCCATTGACAGTTTGTCTACAAATGGGGCATTTTATAAGAGCTGGGGCACACTGTGGACAACTGACCATGTGACCACATGGCAGGAATATCACATCAGCTCGACTGTCCAAACATATCTTGCACATTTGGTTTTCTTTTAATCTATGGTTTTCTTCACGGAGAGTTTCCAAAGGTTCTGAAATATATAACAATTTATTTATTAAGCTCTTTGTATTGTTAGTATAAGTTTTAACGTAAACCATATCAGCATCATCCGTCATTAAGGCATTGTTGTCTTTATGTTTGTAATCCGTTGGTTATAATTTATATAACATTGAAAACGTGTTCATAATTATTTGTTTTAATTTCAACTTTAAGAGATCATTAAAAATTAAAATCGTTTTGGTAACCAGTTTTGTACATTTGCGATCAACTGACGATATTCTTATTTTATTAAATACGCTCGTACATATCTAAGACAATTTCGATGTTTGAAATGCATGTTTTGAATTATTTCCAGTGTGCAATCCAATTACCTTCTATTCACATTTAATTTCGTTAACTTTAAGTTCAGTTGAATTCAATTTTTAAATGCATTTATAATCCTACCTAATTGCTCAACTTCATCTGGTGCCTTGTTGTCGTTTCCAAAAGACTCTGAGATTGTATTTTCGTTACAAGTGCTTAGTTCTTGATCTACGGGATTCTCCTCTATGTCAAAAAGAATTTCGCACAGATCTTTACCTTTGAAATCAGTGTTACCTGTTGAATATTATGACGAAATGTATACAAAAGCATAATCTTACAGGCATAAAATTCATAAATAAATACTTAAAATACAAATAAACAAAGCCTACTGCATTGTTCAATGTCGGGCTATTTATTCGGAAAATTAAAAGAACAAAGCGAACAAAAACTTGAAATGGGAATGTGAAACGATCTTGTACGTAGAAACCAAGAACTATATTAACATTCATTGCAAGAGCAAAAGCATTACTCACCATGTTTGTTGATGAAAATTGTTATTGCTTTAACCACCATGTCTTCGGAGTAACCCATTTGAATGCAACTTTGTGCTGCCGCAGTCTCTATGTGGTTGACTGAATCAACAGAGTCCTGAAAATTAGTTCATTGTTAAATATTCACATCTAAGTTAAATATAGTATAAATTTTAATACAGAAAACGGAGTATGATAGCACTTTAGAATGAACGGCCCTTATAGAAACACGACTTCATTTCAGCGTTTTACAGAACATTTTAAGTGTCAGCCTGTTCTGATGATTAATACCTTTAGACTGCTTATTCCATCGTCTCCGTCTGTTTCTGGCTTTTCTCCACGTATAAGTCTCTCAATGTATGCTTGTCCTTTTACCAGTAAGATATGCGGACATTTTGGATACCATTTGCCATGTTCCTCCATGGGCACATCACCACTCTCCCAGTTTCTTAAACCGCCACCACAAAAGTAACACCTTACGCTGTCACCCACTCCTGTTGAATAGAATAAATATTTAAACTGTAACAATTGTTGCTTACCACAAACAAATAACAACAACAAAAAACACAAGTAGGAAGAGTTTTGAAATCGCGTTATATTTTCTCATTTGTCAACAATAAATTTTAACTAGACTCTCCCACGGTCTAAAAATAATTCATTTGACTATTACGAGCCATCATTTCGAAAACCGAAGACATTCCTGATTGGATGTTTGGGATGTTTGCAGCTTTACCTAAAAAGAGACTTGCAGCTGCTGCAATTAAGGTAGTTCTTCACGTTTGATTAACAGGAAGTAATGACGTAACGTCATTTATTCGGATAACGTTGAATAAAGCCTGGGTTCCGTATACGGAAATGATTTAAATGCAGTCCGTGGGTAAAACAGTAATGTTTCAGTCTTTAAACATTTGACACATTAAAAAATTCAAAATAATGTCTTAAAATTAACGTGAAATGTACGGATCTCTTTAATCCTAAAAATCTTAAAAACAAGCACGTGGACCTATACATTTTATTTTAACATATTATAGACTATACCTATTTACAACTGTGAAAAGTTTCATTGAAATCTACAATATAGAAAAAGCTCCATCAGGGAAAATGTTTACACAACTGTTTTTTTTCCATAGACGCCAATTATGAAAACTTGTGTGAGGTCAAATCAGTTCGACAAAAAATCAAGCACACGACCCTATCTTTTTTATTTGCCTAACTTTCTAAGTACATTCTAAAGTTTTGAAAAATCATGACAATAAATTTCCACATTATAGAAACATGCTCTGAACGTGCAGAAATACCTTAAATAATGCACTTTTCCGCACATTTTTTGCATTGAGCGAAAAAAAGAAAACAACGAAAAAACAAGAACAGACAATTTCCATTAAAACCTCTACGTTATAAAATTAGCTTTGCACCTAATGACAGAGAACGGATAACTGGGGAAACCAGTGCTATTTATAACAAAACACGACAAGATGCCAAAAATATTGGAGACTGTATTCCGAGGTTAAAAGTATTTATAAGAATGCCACCCGCCCCCATCCCCCCCCCCCACCTTTTCGCACCTTAAGTTTAATGATATTGGTTTTGTTTTTAAAGATTCAGCATACCTTAAAAATAAAATAACTGAGCAGTGTACGTGAACTGTGCACGTGAGCAGCTATATTGTTTCTGTACTATGGCCTACTGAATCTGAAATAATTTTATCTTCTTATTTTGGAAACATAAAATGAAATGTGCACCCCCGTCCCTCTCGCCGGCTTAAGTGCAACTCTATTTTACATATCGAGGGGTGAATGCGAAAGAGTTCTAAGTGCATATAAATAAAAAGCACTTAGAACTCTTTCGCATTCACCCCTCGATATATTGAATGGACCCCGTGGCCCATAGAACCAGAAATAGTATCAATATTAAGTTAAAATACATGGTAATTATCAACGGTCGATTTACTGCCCCTAAAAGGTTGATATGGTAATCAATAATGTTTTTGAGATGAAATTTTGGAAGCATAGAACACTACCAAGTTTTATAATAACAAACGTAGTGTTAAGCCAGTATTGGTGCTCGACAGAGCTCTACAGAGGCAATAAAATGCATGCTCCAATTTTTTACCTGTATATACAAGACCTGCTTCGACCATATCCTTCTTCTGTACTGGTAGGTACTCGGGCCACAATTCAAACGATTCCATGCGTTTTGAGTAGACAGCATACTGTGGAAATTTGGGTTTGTCCACATTAATTCCCAATGCAATTGGTGGCGGTCTTGTTGCATGCTGCTGGGAGATTTTAACATCAGAAAGTGTGTCGGACATTTTTCCTGTAACACATATAATTTTGTATAAAATTCTACAATTTTTTAAATCATTCGAATGTATAATTTGACGTCATTCATCATGTATGTTAAAGTAATGAAATGTATATTTACCTTGAAAAATATGGTCGAAGCAGGTTTGTCAAGAATGAAAATATTTGATTGTAGTTCGACTTCCTCGCAGCGAATGTAAAATACTGACCGCGTTTATATATTTTATCGGTTAACCGGTTGGTTTTCCAACATGGGAGTTCGTTGTTATTAGCCAGAATTAGGTAAGTGGACTTTTGAATAAGGTTTTACACACAGATTCATCATCACTGTTTGGTTATTCGTAGAACCTGAACAAAAATAAAATAGATTTACCCTACAATGAATTGACATCACCCTGCAAAACGGATACAAAAAGAAATACCCGTCGTCTTATCAGTTTTGATACTCATACATTAACATACATAGTAGAAAATAGCAAATACATTCATGATACCACCCATTTCACCAGCTACTCCGCAAACTGCTATGGTGCTATGTCCATTGTAGCCTATATAAAATATAGCACATATTGTGTAGGTGTATCAAAACTGAGCATACATAATTATATAAAAAAAATGTCATTTTATTACAGGACTCCCTATACAAAATGCCGGGATATAGTTAAACAAAATTGCATGACTAAATAGAAAGAAAACAAAAAAGGCATTCACTTCTGATGGCCTAATGTGGCTTTCCTATAAATGGTCAAAACGGAAAATAATTTTAACTACTGACAGGCAAGTCATTCAGTAAATGTATTTCCGGTTACCAACAGTTGTCTTTGGACCTATGGATATTACAATAGAAAACTTGTATAAAAAAGTAAATAATAGGTCAACTGTCGAAGGTATAGAATGTTATAATTATATTTGTATCGCAGTTTAAATTTATTTTGAAAAAGTCAAAATATGTCATGCCACTGTGGTTTCCCATTTATAAAATGTTTATATTAAATGACATTCTATTTTTGTTTATAGGACACTTCTGTCATCGATTACTCATTCGTTGATACAATAAAAGCTAAAATTATACTTAATTGTTTTACAGTTTTGTTTTTGTTCGGCACCTGGGGTCTTTGTACACCATCAAAGCTGGAAAGTTACCATATGACCTATTATTGAAACCCAACAAAATAGATAAAGAAATATTTAATTGCTGCAATAATAAGACTTTGATACCTTATGGTTATGTTTTGGTTAAATATAGTCATAGCTTAATCCTAGTGCCACGCATTAACCTTATGCAATGTATAAAGGAAACCAACTGTTAGAGCAGGTCTCGTACTAAATAGCACTAATCAGAACACCCTTGTATAAATAATACAGAAAAGGAGAAATTTCGGTATCCTTTAAGTGATGATTAAGCAAATTGAAATGCATGTTTAAAAGAAGAAGACGTTCGAGCTGAGCATTGTGCCCTACTTAAACAGAGTTCCCGCTTAAAGATACTATATACGATAACATATGAACACAGAAATTTCAGAACTATTCAGACTGTAGGAGAGTTCCAGCCTAGGATCTTGATCTGTACAGGTCAAGCAGTATTTGAAAATAGTTTCAGACATATTTTGTTCGAAACCATACGAAAGGACTAGCAAGTCTTTTTTCAAAGACATTGTTTGAAAGGAATACCGTTCAAAGTTCAAGTTAAGTGTACTGGTTACTTGTTTATGGTATTAGTTTGCTTTGGAACATTGAGTAATTTGAATGATCCTTGAAATTGTTTAGCCCATAATATAAATCAATAAGAAAATCATTGGTAAACGAGTTATCAAGAGGAAAATTATATACACTGTATAAGAGAAATATGTTTCATCAGCAATGCAGTTTTAACAAAGGATATTTAACCTAGTTTGTGAGCTAGTCTAAGACATAACCATCTAAGAGATATGACTCATTTTAAAGACACAGGAAGACGACTGATGATATTGTCCTTGATTATATGTCATGGCACATAAAAGAGAATAATTGTGTTGAGAAAAAATATTACGGATCTGTCCTATACAAAATACCTTATATATAAACTGTTTGACCCTATCAATAGCATGAAAGCGATATGGCGAAATATATTTGAAATATGCAATAATAATCTCATCGGCAATATTTTTCATCTACAGAAAGATTAAAAACCCGAAGAAGAGTGTTCAAAACAGTACTAACCAAATCTAGTTATTATGCAACAGTTTCTGCCACAGTACTGAGATTAAAGATCCAGTGGAACCCAGAGACCTATTTTTTCCACAACATTCTAATAATACCGGTAATATGCAACTGTCTTACAATTTGACAGGTGGACAATTTGGCAGCCCTCCCCGAATTAAAGTATTTCCACAACTTCATTTGCAAACTTTTTCAGTCAATCTCTTTTCAGTATAGTTTTAAAAAACATTGATAAGTAACTATCTTACACAGTAGCAACAAAGTTTCGTCTAAACGTAACTTTTTATACAATCTGACTAAAGTACTTGATCTTCTAAACGAAGATCTGAGAACGGCCTATTCACATTCGTCTTCTGTATATTTTGGATTTCCATTATTGCTATTTTTATGTTATCCAATCAGACGACTTGTTCGATTGTCAAAGGATAAGAAAAATATGCGGTTATTCCAGGACTCGAACCCGGGACCCCTCGCTTACAAAGCAAGTGGCCTACCGACTGAGCTAACCGGCTATCTGACACATTACGACATAAGAATTGTAAATATCAAAAGTCAATGCTACATGTAGATTTGCAAGATGTTGTAAGCTAGGCTCTGATTGGCTAGCGAAAGAGCCGTCAGAACGAGGCAATGAATAGGTCGTTTTCAGATCCTATGCGTAGCGTAATAGGATATGTACTTTAGTCAGATTGCTTTTTATACATCAAATACTGTGTATACTGATATGATGATCTAACGAATAGTCCACAAGAAGAATTTGTCTAAAGGTGTTTTTGTTCTAGTATTAGTTCTGGTGGTCACTAAAAGGGGTCATGAAACTCATTCGAAAAACAAATGTGTGTGTGTGTATGTGTGTGTGTGTGTGTGCGAGAGAGAGAGAGAGAGAACATTACAAGAGTGCTTTGCGGCAAATATTGTAATCCTTGTTGCGTATCAATTATGTGTCTTGTTTTAAGCATTAGTCAAAGGGAGATCATATGTGGGAAAATTAATATAAAACGTGTTTTTGATGTTTTAATCAGTAAGTTAAATAGGATAATTTCTTCTAATTATGTATTTTCTTTGCATCAATCATGCAGATGTAAACTGAAAATTTTTAAATCTCCGATAACTAAATGGGAGTATCACTCTGTAATTTGCAATGCCTGTATGGCAGTTTTTGGTAGATACTAGAGTACGTCGTAGGATGGTAATTTTCAGATGTCATGAATTTGTTTGGTTCAAGTCAAACCATCCAATTCAAGTCGAATAGCCCCGTTTTGCGTCTAGTAATCTGCTAACTTATCGACAAATCATTGCCTTCGAATTTAGAAGGAGAAAATCCTCAGATCTTTTTGTTGGTAGTATAGATACGTAAAACATTTCGTCAAGTCTTTGTATAACGACAATAATAAAGTCCTAGTCTCATTATGAGACACAATACAAATATGATCGGCTGCGACTGGAAATCGAAAGGGACCATAGGAAACTCTTGTCACATGACGGTCTTGTCTAGTAGCGCGAATCAATTCAGTCTTGTGGAGGTTTTCGATCATGTGCCATAAATCCTGTCGCATTTGGTCGCAGCTGGTCGTAACAGAGTATGCTATTATGTTGATTGGTTGAGTTCTATGCTTCCAAAGGATCTTTTAACAAATTTAATTATCTATCACAACATCATTCTTTAAGTGCTGGCGGCTGTAAAGTGTCTCCACGTACTTGGACTCGGTTGTAACATTTTCTGGTCCTTTGGGATAATCGACAACATTTATATTTACTGCTTATGGCGGTACTGGGATAAGGGTTGGTGGGGTGGGGGTTGGGGTGAGGGATATTGAACATTCAATTACCTTTTATGAACAGATTTAATTACACATAGTCTGCTTGGTTGCATTCTGTGCTCCCAAAGGATCTTTTCACAGATTTTAATGTTTCCTTTTGTTCTACAAATTTTGTCTTGAGTGGTCTTACGTTGTTGTAGTTAATCGTGGAACTCTTAAGTCGAACCAGTCAATTGATGATCGTACGACAAATCGGCCGAGATATTGCGACAGGTTGTGCTGTAACTAGCATGTCTTGTTGCGTGAGAGCATAGAAAAAGGTTAGACCTGGCCAAGACGGTCTGGGTCGCACGTTCGACGGGGGCAGATAGGAAGGTTTTATCACAGACATTAAATGCATAACTGAAATAGTTAAATAACTATCAAATTGTAAGTTATTCAAAGGTAAATACAAACAAATCTCACTTTTGATTTTCCATGCAAAACATTTCCTGTTAATTCCATGTTCAAAACAACAGGACAACCATAGCGTGTCATTATTGATTTATAAATTTAAATTAATCTCAGAATTTAGCACGGGAATTGTCAGAATTATAAATCAAATTTGTTTTACATTTCTCTATCAGTTAGCATTTAAAATTCATACCGTGTTTCTTTTGAAAATATTTATACCTTTATCGAGAAGCCAAATTCAACATAACCTTTCGCAGTACCTTATATTTACCTTATATGTATGTATTGTCCACAGCTTGGGTATAAGATCAAAAGTTAGTTCGAACTCGTAAGGAAAGAGGGAAAAACAACGCATATTGGTTTTGAATGAAAAGTGAGCATTTATTCAAAAATGCCAAAAAAAAAAAAAAAATACAGAATATAACAATTATATACATAAGCTAACATTCTACTTGTAATAGCGATTACCCGAATAAACATAACTGGATGTCAGAAACCCGTCACCCACGCAACTACATGTAATACATATAAAACATTATAAAGTTAAGACAATGGAACACTTTCTCGGTATTGACTTTTGGGTTTGATAATGAAAACATAATATACTGAGCGAGAAACACTTTGTGATATTCATAGTTTTAAAACAACCCTGACTTTTGACAATAAAAGTTAGGTTGGCGGAGTTGGAGGAAGTGGTTTCAAATTTATAAATAGCAAGGGGACTGTCCACGCCAAATAAAACAACAATAATTGCTTGGTCCAATACATCAGGTGGTGAAACTCTTGAAGATGACTGCTTAACGCCATAATTTATGTCACAAATTTTACTTGGTTTTAAGGAGTGTTTGGATTGTTAGATTCATTCTTTGGTTTGCAGTTTATAATTGCTTTTCCTAGATTGATTTGTTTAAGTGTTGTTTCTTGAATAGCGGTTTTATTCGTCCTGTACGCGTTCTTCCGACATTCTTGAATTGGCGCTTGTTTTTGTAATGGCTAATCTACGAACTGCCACTCCATTCTTTTAACACTTTGCATGAATATTCTGATCTTAACTTTACAGCACAGTTAATACAGTTATTACCAGTACACAGTGAATATTGTGTGTTTGTGTGAGAATAATTGTCAGAAATCCAAGGTATGTCATGTTATGTTTTGTGTTGATTATCTACATGTTATACATGAACGTAAATATAGAATATGATTAAGATGTGATATGTTTAGGTTCTGCCAGATATATTAACCACTAGGCTGAGTAATGTTTTTTTCATTGAGAACTATGTATTTTATGTTTTAAAGGGTATCTTGTAATGTATTTATTTGTAATAAATATAATGTTATTTATGATATGCATACAGATAGCAAATAAGAGTAATTCCTATGCAAACTGAAGAGCTAATCAGTCTGATAATGTAATGAAATCATAAATGTCTAATTAGGGTCTGTGCCGTCATGTCGTAGTTTTAACCACAGGAAAGAACGCTTTTAACTGTCCATTAACAGTTTGTCTGCAAACAGGACATTTGAGTAGCGCCTGAGCACACTGAGGACAGCTGACCATGTGACCACATGGCAGAAATATTACATCTGCTCGACTGTCCAAGCATATCTTACACATTTGATTCTCTTTTAATCTATGGTTTTCTTCAAGGAGAGTTTCCAAAGGTTCTGAAATATAAATTAAAGTATCAAATTATTTTGAAACGGAAACGCTTTGCATTTTTTTTCAATGTATTATCACTGTCATTATCAACTCCGAATGTCAGTATACGTATGTGTTTACTTTTTACTGACTTCTTCATGCAATACTTCAAATAGATACATTCACCACGTATTATGTATAGAAAGAAAAATTAATAACGTTTATACAACGTAAATAGACGTAAATGATAATCATACCAAGCTGATCTGCATCTGCTACTTCTTTTTTGTCGTGTTCAATATATTCACTGCTTTCATCTCCGTCATTAGTACTTTTTTCTTGTTTTTCGGGATTTTCTTCTATATCGAAAAGAATTTCGCACAAATCTGTACCTTTAAAATCGCAGTTACCTATAAAGTATTATGATGAAATATATTAACATATTATCAAAAATACATGTAACTTTTCGATACTATACAACACATTTATAAAACACTTTGTCATGGACAAACATCAGTATTTTCTAATAGTGTAACAAGACATATATCAGAATAGGAAAACACCGCAGAACTTACCGTTTTTACTCATGAAGATTTTTACTGCCTGTTTTACCATTTCTTTGGAGTAGCCCATTTCAATACAGCTCTGCGCTGCTACAGTTTTTATGCTGTTATTTGTATCGAAATAGCCCTACAAAATGGATATTAATATACAGGTTTCAAAAACAAAGCCCAAGAATTCATACGCCAGATTATTCAAAAGGTTACGAATACAAAATGTATAGGTTGCAGTGTATAGTGACTCTGCACAATATCAATGGCAAACAGTGTAGCTCTGAACTAATTATTTCTGAAAAGTATGGACAGCCGTAATTTCGTTGCTAATTTGGTAAACATTGTCAGAAGGAAATTTGACAATCGTCGAAAATATCAAAGCTAAAGAAACGGTAATGGATGAGAGCTGGAGTGTCAATGCGAACTGTTTTATCGATCGTCGGCTCTTGCGGAGACGACGGTGAATGGAAAAGCCTGTATCGTAGTATGGCTTCGAGTTTGAGAAACATAGATACACGATACAGAATCAATACTTTGCATTGGCGATTTTAAAAGGAAACAATGCAACGGTGTGGACATGTGAAATTCAGCGTTTTCGAAAAAAATGGAGTTGGTTATGGACGGCTGTTCTACATCGTCAGAAAAAAATAACCGGCAACGCATTTGATGACTTATATCAAAGTTTCGGTGGTAATGCCAAAATGCAGTTTTATCAAAAAAAATCTGCTCTAACTACGGCTTTCCGTAGATCAGGCAAATTCATACACTTATAACTGCATTATCATCATACATGTTCGATAGGGTTTGAAACGTCTTTAAGAAAAAAATAATGATGTCATCTTTCTTTTGTCAAGATCACGCACTTGTCATTTGACCCCGCCTGATCTAATCTGAGACAGGATGACATAGTATTTAGTGACACTACTCGAAATGCTATCAATAAAATTTTGAAAGCGATTTGATATTTTACTACACTTTGACACCTCTCTCCAACCTTGAAGTTAAAGGGAGCGCTTAACTGATTAAAAGATGGAGCGTGTTGTTTGATTTATATTTTTGAAACTTTTAATTCTGCCATACCTGGTCTTTGCCGATATCGGTCTCTTCAGGTTCTTCACCTCGGTTAATTCTGTCCACATAGGCTTGTCCTTTAACCAGTATTACATGCGGACATTTTGGATACCACCGTGCATGTTCTTCCATGGGAACATCGCCGGGTTCCCAGTTTTTTAAACCACCGCCACAGAAATAACACCTCACGCTGTCACCAACTCCTTTTCAACGAAATGCAATAAATTAAATGTGTGCAATACAATGTTATAAGTCAAATGTATCGACTTAATTTCTAGTAATTGGATATACTTGCAAGACAATACATCTACAGCTATGAATGTTATCAGCCGTTGTTTTCCTGCAATTAGCTGCAGTTGCATTTCCTTAATACATTTGGATGGGCATATATTTTTTCTTTCCTTGCACGGATAATAAAAAATAGTTTATCACATGGTTGATAAAATGTGTCACACTCAGGCCGAGTATAAGATCCTTATAAGATCCGGACTTTTTAACGTGAAAACTGGACACTGTTAACTATGTAACATCGATGGTTAATATCAATTTATCGGTTCACGAAAACAAATTGTTTGGATATAAAAGCCTATATGTGGCAATCCAAAGAGATAGGGTAAAACCATTTAAACATGTGAGTTCTCGCTGTTCAAAGTGAATATACTGCTTAAACAGAAGGGGTAAAGTTACAAGGTTACTTTTGAATGAAGTAAGTAAAATTCGAAACAGAAACACAGGATGCGACCATATTTTTTCAATGTTGAAGTTAGAATTCTGTCTCGTTAAACTCGTTTACTTGGAGCACCCTAGAAAAAAATGATATTGACATTTTTATTTTGTGTTATACATTTGTTTACCAATAGTTTGATGTTTCTTTTATTACAATTAATGGTAAAATGAGTTCTCTGCAAACGTTTTGGATAGTGGCCATCACTTTGAAATTTGTCTCGTCTTGAGCTTGAGGAGATACCATATTAAGTTATACAAAATTTATATAAAAAAACAACGGCACGGAAAAAGTTGTTAGAATTGCAAAACAGTGCGAAACACGGTCACCTTTAAGAATATAACAAGTAAATGCCACTTTGTAAATATTAATATTAGGCATCTAATACTTTATGTGGTTACAACTGAATTCGTAGTCATGGCTAAAGCTAAAAGTACAGAATCATTGAAACAACCTTTTCACAGGAAGAGCTTGATTTATTCTCACTGAATTTACATCCTTTTATAGACCTAGTTCAAGTGTGTTGAGATGATGCTGCTTGACACTCATTAGGGACCACCATGGCTAAAAATAGAAAACATCTTTATTTAATTTTGGAACTGGTCTGTTGTATCCTAGTGTGAACCTCCCTTAAGTGTTAATGGTCTCGCTCATCAACAGGGCGAGAAGTAGAATAATTCTTCATAGGATTATTCTTCTGAATTGCTGGACTAACTTTGCCAAACTGGTCTGTAGCAGTATGGATTCTTCTAAGAAGTTTCTCTTGATCATTTTAAAAGGCCAATAGAGTTAAAAATAGAACACTTAAACAGTTGTTTTTCTCCTGAACTGCTTAAAGGGTATAGTGCCATCATATATGTTCAAAGTCAGATAAGCAAGATCAGACGAATGACTTAAGGTTATTGTAACTCTCTTGTTAAAAGTACTTACCAGTGTAAACGAGACCTGCTTCTGTTAGATCTTTCTTGTCTGTGGGAATATTTTCTGGCCAATTTTGGTACGATTCTAGACGTTTAGAAACAAGGGCAAATTCGGGGAATTTAGGTTTTTCTACGTGTATTCCTAGTGCATCCGGTTCCGGACTGGTAACTTTTTGACTCGTTATCTTGACGAGGTCCAGCATATTGTAACTTCTGAAAACTAAGAATAAAATAAAAATTGTTAAAACAACGCTCTAGTTTAACATTAGATCATTTTTCAAAAGTGTTGATATATACGATAAAAACACAAAGTTCGACAATGTTGATTATTTTCACTTAATCTTCTATTGTTTTTGTTAAAAATCTAATCTAAGGATTACAAAGCCAAATAAACTAAACTAGTGTCCATAGTGTCCGTAGTGTCCTATTTTCTACAGGTAGAAAATGAGTAACATCAACAGTGATTCGGAAATAGTCAAAATAGTTGAGAAAAAGTTATGTAAAATGAGCAATATTTAAAAAATCAGATGTCATTTTACTGGCCACTTAAAGATCTATCCATGAATACAAAAAAAAGAAAAAGAAGAAAAAAAAAAAAAAAAAAAACAAGAAAAAAAAAAAACTGTTCGCGTTAAAGCATTACGCCCATTTCAGTTTATGAAAACTGGGTCCACTGTATTAGCATGCGGATATTTTACCATATCATACCGAGTATTTAAACGCGGTGCTAGATTTATTTTTTTTCCCATGAATGTAAATATAAGGCCGTTTTTTATCTTGGTAAACAAATGCCCGTTATTCAAAAAAACATGAACCTGTCAAAACTTGTTGAAGGTCAAAACTTGTTTGTTAAATGTTTAAAATAGAAAAATCTTTAAAAAGGAGCTGGTTTCCCAACAATTATTTCACATAAATATACCTAATTTTATAAACATCTAAACAACTGTATTTTTACCAAATATGGTAGGGCGTAAACCGAATCACGTTTCTATATATATCGCGTTGGTTAATATGATCATGCATGACATTTTTTAACACGGATTTCCACTTTGATGACAATAAATAGTATTTATCCGGTGGATTAGTATAGTGCATATTTTCTGACCTGGCGAAAATATTTTTAGTACAGACTTTACCATTAAAAACAATAGGTAACTTTTGCATATCGGATTTATTCGTACGGAATGAAACCAAATCTAACGATGTAGCCGATTTCCCTAAACTAAATGATAGAATGGCCCATTTATGACCTTTCTATAAATATCCCCGCCAGGTCAGAAAACATGCACTATACAACAAAGTAGATATTTGCTTTAAAAGTATGCATACTTAGGACATGAATGTTTTTATTTATTTATTTTTTACATTATGATGCCCTTGTGATGCAGACGCATTTTAATCAACCAATCTATGTGACAATTGTTTATGGAACAGGCAACAAAATTACATTAAAAGGCAGGCAATATTTCCCAATCAATACACACTAAAGGCAGAGGTATTGATTTGTTTGTTTGTTTGTTTTAGTTTTAACGCCGTTTTTTTTTTTCAACAGTATTTCAGTCATGTAACGGCGGGCAGTTAACCTAATCAGTATTCAAGGATTCTGTACAAGAATAAACTGTGTTCTCCGCAAGTAACTAACAACTTCCCCACATGAATCGTCAGAGAGAGGTATTAACCAGGTGGTTAAATCATAATTATCATTTCAATCCAAATACGTGTACAGTGTGAATTTAATTTACATATTTGGTAAATTACTTATTTGATTTAATTAAATTTATTTTAATCACCAGTTTTCAGAAGACTTAAAGTTGACTAAAAACATTTAGGGTCGGGCCAAAAATTTAGGATAGGTCGGAATATCGGGAAATAAACAACGTTTTCACGCCGTTCATGAAATCAAAATCTTTCTTTAAAATCAAAAACTGGTCATATTTTGAACATTAGAATAGGAGTTTAAGTTTCTAAGTTATCTCACAAATGCCAAATCAAGAAAAAACACGCCCGAGTCGGGAATCGAACCCGGGCCGCCACGGTTATAAATAAAACCTTTCCTACGTTCTTGATCACTACACCAAGGAGAATACGGAGACATATAATCAAAGCAGTTTACCTTGAGTAAGCGGTTTATAATGTACAAATTAGTAAAAACAACTAATTCTCTAGGGTTTCCATAACATATAGTCTGTTAGTAATTAAGTAAAGAAAAATAGCATTAATAATTTCCTGATACCTAAACATGTCCAGGGGCGGATACAGGATTTGGGGTTAGAGGGGGCGTAAAATGTATCTAGAGTAGAGAAAGTGTGAGGGTAGATGGGGGGGGGGGGGGGGTCCGGGGGCATGCTCCCCCGGGAAATTTTGAAAACAGTGGATCCACCTGGTGCATTCTGGACGTTCTGAGGTACTTTATTTGCTATTGACAAAGGACATATTTTTGACAAAATCAAAACAAATGAAAAGCTAATTAGAGTCACATTTTATGAATTTTCAGACTGCGAGCGTAGCGAGGGAAAAATGCATATTTTATATTCGTCAGACAGAAGAAAAGACAAATTATGTGTACGCGAGCGTAGCGAGTCAGTAAAAATGTACATTTTGCAATTATTTTACCCAGAATATAAGACAAATTACCTATGCTCCGGCGATTTTAAAGGGGGTGCGCCCCCTCCCCTGAATCCGCTAGTGCATGTCCATTTTGTTGTCAAACGATTTTGAGGGTAGTACCTTTAAATTGCCAATAAAAGGACATTATTCGTGTTATAAGGTATCGCTTTCTTCGTCAGATAAGGATATTGGAATAGCTAACGACAACTAAAGTTTTAATGCCTTAACCTTATTAGCACAAAACATAGATTGTGCTGTATTAGTTGTTGTTTTCATCAGAAGTTATGCTCGATTTCATTTTGAAAGATTTTTGCAATGCCCGCTAAAATATTGCCGTCAATATAATCCATGCAACCTTCAGTTTAATGTGAAATAAAATAAAACAACCTACTTTCTTTGGGTACAATTCCAGCACGATCCTAGTTCGTGATATGCTCTTGGTAACCACAACAGTAGCACTATATTTGATTTTAGGGGAAACCTCATTGGAAAACCAATAAGTAAAAAATAATTTCTACGTATTGCTAACCATCATTAGCTCTGACTAAGCATTAGCCTCTCACATTTACCCGCCTTGTCTAAAATAATAAAGGACACATGGCGTCTTACTCAATCATATGACTGTGTCCATGTGGCGTTAAACAAAACAAACGTCTGGTCTCATATGGTATTTCTTATCTGGAACACATTAATGCCGTATTTTGAAAATACTTTCAGCTAAAAATAGGACAGCTCCATAATATACCCACTTACTTGTATTAAGTCTTGTAATATTTTCTAGTCCTTTTGGATCATGAAGTTCAAATTATTGTACTTGTATAACAGAAATCCGCATCCTGTGTTAAGAGGTTCATTTCACTACTTCTTGCTTCTCAAAAACAGACTCGCTGTGCTTCCAAATGATCTTATTTCACAGTTAGATTAGCTTCAATCAGTTTCTTGTCTCGTAGATTGTAAATAACTTTTTCTCCCAATGACTTATCTAGCGAAACTTTTACAGTTCGCTTGTTCAAATCATACTTCTAATTTTATCAATCTAAACTGAGCTTACGAGCTTGTTTTACAACTACATTTATTACTCACATTCAGCCGTTTTGCATATAATTGTGAATGGAATATCCGGAAAGTTTACAGTTCCTGCTATGAATACTTAACATGCTCGTAGCTATAGAAAACAATACTTTATCAACAATGCAAGGAGAGCTTTATTGTGTCACACACATCACAAAATTGGATACGAACTCTGAGAAACAAGTGACATGAGTTGTAAATCATTACGTTATTCCAATTTGACAGAAATATATTGTAAAGTTGGTATGTCCCGAATTTGTGATGGAAAAACCAATGATAAGATAGAGCTATCCATGGTAACAAAAAAAAAAAAAACGACATAAGGAAGGTTTTAAAGAATGTGCAGGTGATACATTCTGAAATAAAAGTTCAACTAGGACATTTCGAGTAAAGTACCAATCGGATGTTCGGAAGACAGTGATAGGGAAGTAATATGAAACAAGGCACCGCCTAGCATGGAGATTTATCTTTTATATATCCACTTTCAAAGAAATATTCAACACTCAAAAGAAAGTGAAACTTTGCTCTAAACAGTGAAGTTTACATTTAGTTTTATTACGTTATGATCAATAATAATCGAAGTCATTAAAGGAAGATAGTGTCATCATACCTCTTACAGCGAATATCATACTAAAATTTACGGGGGAGCCGTGACGGTGACGTCATTCACCGCGTTCTGCCTTTAGGAGTTTTTTTTTTTTGTTTGCACTCCACGCAGAAACATGACGGCCTTTACACTAAATTACTGTTTTAAAAGTGCTTTTCAGTTGCATGTACAGTTTTCATTACGAAAAAGAAGTAAAAAATCATGTTGGCGCGGTTTACGATTTTCTGTGACTGATTCGGGGTGGTCGGATGTTCATGCAGACAACCAGTCTGCGGTGTGTACATAAACCGAAACCGAAAAACATCGAAAAAATTGCCTCAGTGTATGCAAACAACAAAGACAAATAACTATATACGGACGTTACCGTCTCGAGGATTTTCATCCCCTATTAAAATCAGTAGATTCCCGGCAAGAGAGGCTTTTACAATTTAAAATTTAGTAAGTCTATAATGCAAGTACTTCACATCATTTTTATATATGTAAAACACTCAACAACTGACTCAACAGAATATGCAAATACTATTTGAAATGTCACAACTGGAATTGATCATAGATGAAAGGATTTGAGATATTATGTTGACAAAACAATTTATTAAGTCTGTATATCACACAATTATATTTCAACAGGAATGATAATTGAATCACATAAACATATTAATACTACAATAGTCGACTTGTCATTTTGAAGTGAAAATAAGGTAGATACAACACACAATATGAATAAACAATACCAGTTAGGGAAACGACTTGGAGTGTCAAAGTGTACACAATTGAGTCTATTTGCTCCTTTATTTATGCACACTTTGACCTAATTTGATCAATCCCCGAGGTGCACACATTGTACCTTAGTAGAAGTTCTCTCAGAATATGGTAAAGATAAGTCATTCTTATCCAAACTGAAGAGCTAAAAGATTCATCACCAGTCTCGTAATGTAATTGATGTTATTAAGTCACTACATCATAAGAGTCTACTAATGTCTATGTCGTGACGGCCTTGTATTAATCATAGAAAAGAACGCTTTCAGCTGCTCGTTAACATTTTATCTGCAAATAGGGCATTTGTGTAGCGCCGGAGCACACTGTTGACAGCTGACCATGTGACCACATGGCAGAAATATCACAGCTCGACTGTCCAAACATATCTTACACAATTGATTATCTTTTAATTGAATGGCTTTCGTTTTTGCTTGTAAAGGTTTACTGAAATATAACGATGGATTATATGTTGCAATCAGTATGATTATCATTTTTACTGAGTCAGACATGGAACTATCACTGAACATGAAGTGTAATAGATACGTTGCTTTGTTGTTGGGGAATAGCGAAAAGTCAGTTTATGGTTATTGATGTTTATTAAAATAATATATCCAGAATAAAATCTAAAGAGTCTAGCAAACTGATGCAGAAATACAGAGGTACAGAAATATAATTGTTTAAGCAATTACAAAGGCAGCATTCAATGACATATCAAAGAAACAAACATATTGAATCAAAAGATTTTACAGTAAGGTGTTAATGATACATGTCAATCAATATGGAAAATAAGAGACTTTGAAGAACTAATTATAAACTGAATGGAGAGATTTGGTAACAAGGTTCTAATGACAAATGTCAATCACTTTGGCCTTCCTTAACTCTTTGAAGTTTGAGACCACCCAGACTTCTAGAAATATACAAAATGTACATGTAAAAAATATAGATGTGAATATCACATACATGTATATAACAGAAGTTATTATTCTTAAAATTGTGCTCCTGGTTACCAAATGTTTGATTTATATGAACAATTACTGGTAATTTCATGTTTGTAATATCGAGAGATGAAAATTCGTTCAAAAATCTTCAGTACGTGCTTTTGGTAATGTTGTTGATTTCTGGGGTCTGGTTATGGATATTTTAAACATGTTTACCGTATGCCATTGGGATATGTCTATTCTATTCATTGTTTGCTAACATGTTTTAATGTTTTGATAAAATTTACCTGTTCTGTCCATAACATTAACATTCTTCATTTAAATCAAAGTTATCACAGTAACAAATGTGCAAGACTATGAATACAAGATTTGCAAAGTAAAGGCATTGGTCTCCAGATTTTGGATAAAAATGATCTTTCTTTAAAATTGTTGTTTGGTCTTATTATGAACATTAGAAAATGAGTTTTTGTTTCTCACTGTTAAAAAATTGAGATAAAATATTATGTTACAACACTTTATATTGTAGAACATTTAATCCCTTTTCTATAGCTGAATCCATTGTTTAAATATTCATTCTGCCTATGTCCAAAAATAACTGAATATCTGTTCCACATCATTCAATATCTGTTTAATATCGTTCTTAAATATCATTTTGTTTTATTAAAACACATATTTTTTGTACTATTGGCAATGCACTACTTGTTGCTTAGGATTCACACTTTTTACTTATATGTTCTTACGTGTGGGTCAAACTGCTGTTTGACTTCTTATCTTATTATGCACTGTGCTATTAAATAAAACTTACTGGAATCAAAGTAACATAATGTGCTTCTAAATATACATTTAATAATCTAACCAATCAAAAGACTATTTAATACGTTTTCATTTAGGTATTAAAGTTTTTACATTATTAAAATAGAAGACTAAGGGCAATTCAGACCTTCTGGTTATTTTGGTGTATGATTAAAACTAGCCAGAATAAACTGTAACACAAAAATGAAGACGTGCTGACCACTTGTAAACTAAATGCTGATCAAGATCTCTATCCACAGGGAAATTTATTGCCGTGTGTCATACTTGTGATAAGTCAGCTAACGATTTATTATGAGATATCGGTCACAAGCTCTGACTAGATTAACCAGACTAGATATCAGAGCCAAGACTGATAAAGTAAGAATATATAACAGAATTATTTTTTCTATAGAAAGATTATCTAGTCAGTAGCCAGAGCCAAGACTGATGAAGTCAGAATATATATAATAGGATTATTCTTTCTAAAGAATAATATTATCTGGTCGGTAGCTAGACTATTTGTTAGCATGTTTACATAAATTATTGTTAAATTAGTATTGGTAACTTTGTAAGTTAGTCTATCTATCCATTTTTATTTTAGACAGAAGCTACTGGAGACTAACAAAAAACCATAGTTTCTTGAGATTCCTCTATTCTTAGTACGTTATCTCCTTTCTGTAGATTTGCACATGGTACCGACAGAAATAAATACGATTAAGTACTTAGTAACTAATTGGTATAAAAATGAACATATATTACAAACATAATATATGTTTAAATCCATGAAAAATTTTAGTATTCCTTAAGTAAAGGTAAGGATTTAGTTACAAACAACATTAATTTAAACTGAATTATAACAGTTTTAAACAACTATATCTTTGCGAATGTTGTATATAGATCCATCAATGCCTGAGTCAACTCATTAAAAAAAACGAAGGTATATGATACAACGTACTATAGTGAATACACAAGTAATGCTCTAAATTCAGTAAGAGATAAGTATTTAAAATTTTATTTACATTTATCTTTACGAATACCATGAACAGTAAAAGTAGTGAATTCAGTCACTTTATCTAAAAAGAGAAGTGTGACTTCCGAGAAGATAATCTGGAATCGGGTACGTAAAACATATTTGATATGGTTTTGAGAAAATCAAATACAAAAAAGCTCTGTGGGTGTTAGCAGGAAAAACAAATACTATTATAGAAAGAGGGCATTGATGGCCCTATATCGCTCACTAGAGATGATCTGGCCTACTGACCTAGTTTTTTTTATCCAACACGATTCAGCTTCGATTTTGACCTAGTGATCGTCAACATAAATACTCTGACCAAGTTTCATAAAGATTGGGTCACAACTGCGACCCCTAGCGTGTTCACAAACTTTTCCTTTGATTTGACCAGTTGACGTAGTTTTTGACCCTACATGACCCAGTTTCAAACCTGACCTAGAAATCATCAAGACAAACATTCTAATTAAGTTGCATAAAGATTGAGTCACAACTGTTGTCTTTAGAGTGTTCACAAACTTTTCCTTTGATTTGACGAAGTTTCAGAAAGATTGAGTTTCAACTGTGGCCTCTAGCGTGTTCACAAGTATTTCCTTTGATCTGGCCTACTGACCTATTTTTTACCCATAATGACCCAGTTTCAAACTTGCCTAGAGATCATTAAGGCAAACATTCTGACCAAGTTCCATAAATATTGGGTAACAACTGTGCCCTCTAGAGTGCTCACAAGCTTTTCCTTTGGTCCGACCTACTGACCTAGGTTTTGATCCCAATAACCCAGTTTCAACTTTGATTTAGAAATCATCAAGATATACATTCTGGCTAAGTTTCATACAGATTTGGTCACAAGTGGCCTCTGGAGTGTTCACAGGCTTTCTCTTTGACTTGACCGAGTGGCCTAGTTTTTGACCCCACATGACTCAGAATTAAACTTAATCTTTAGATTATCAACACAAACATTCTGACTTATTTTCATAAGTTTTAAACTTAAATTGTAGTCTCTAGAGTGTTGACAAGAATTTCCTTTGATCTGGCCTAGTGACCTTGTTTTTGAAACCTGATAAATCAGTTTCAAAATTTACCTAACAATCATCAAGGGAAACATTCTGACCAAGTTTCATAAAGATTAAATCATAACTGTGGCCTCTAAAGTGTTTACAAGCTTTTCCTTTTATTTGACCGGGTGACCTAGTTTTTAACTCCACATAAATTAGATTCAAACCTGACCTAAAATCATCAAAACAAACATTCTGACTAAGTTTCATAACTATTTGGTCACAACTATGGTCTCTAGAGTATTCACAAGCTTTTCCTTTGATCTGGCCTACTGACCTAGTTTTTGATCCCACATGACCCGGTTCTAACTTCATCTAGAGATCATGAAGACCAAGTTTCATAAAGATTGAGTAACAAATATGGCATCTAGAGTGTTCACAAGGCAGACGACGGACGACGCACAACGGACGTCAACGGAAGTCGGAAAATGACATGTCACCATAATTCACCTTCAGTACTTCGTGAGCTAATCATGACAATACTAATCTTAGTAAATAATATTTAAATAGTCAGTCATTACGTGGAAATCAAATAGTTTCTGCAATATTACGACACAAGAGAAACAACATGTATATAGTAAAGAGATAACTGATGCATTTATACACAATTTGTGTAAGAATGAAAAATGAAAAGTTGCTTTTGGAATTTAATTACAATACCTACGTTATGTAGATCTGATAATGTCCAAATTTAGTCTATTACTTCCAGATTGAAGGTAATTTGACGTTTGATAAATAGTAATGTTCGTCTGACCTGTAATGCTGCTAAAAATAACAACAAAAATCATATATCTTCTGATATTTAGATATACAAGAAACTGTCAAGATACCGTGAACAGTATTCGTATTTACTCATTCCAGATATTAAACATGAGACTTTTCAACGTCAGACCACAAAGAGAAAACTGTGTGACTCTACAGAAGACATTATGGAAACAGGTAAAACAGAATATATATTATAATCTGCTCTCTAGAGCTAGCCACTGAATAACTACACCTGTATAAATTCTTGTGGTCCTTCAGTGATTTTTTTTATGTGGGAACTGATCTAACTATCTGGGAACCTAACTGTGTAATTATGTATTTACTGAATTAGAATATTGAATATAAATTATTAAAATATTAATAATCCTTGTGCATTGAGAGACTGCTACATTGGATACATTATTACATGATTTTATATGTTGGTAATGTATATTATCGACATGAATGCATCTTCAGAGGATTATTTTTGGAACTTTTCAGTATTTTCCCCAAACATATGACCCAGACTAGCTACTAGACTATAATATATTTCCCATCGTTTTCTTGACCGGTCTATATCTTGAGTATAATATAACCTCTTTACCATTTATTTTTGCAATAGAAAATTTTGTCTGTAGAAATAGATCAGTGAAAATAACTCTTCTTTTACACAAAACTGATCACTGGTCGTAATAAAATAAACTTGAAGTCAAATGTTCAAATTTATCTAGAAAAGACACAGTCTTTGAAAGTGTATTAAATTCTAATACAAAAGCCATAGCAATGAACTTGGTTATACCGTAAACGTAATTAAAAGCTCCGAAATTAAGTAAAATGTTAAAGGAATATCAGGGAATGGACCTTGCTTTTAAGGCTATCAGGTTGCTAAAACTCAATGTATATCATTCTTTTTATCGAAACATTATATCATTAAATAAAATATTTTTGTTTCTATACTAGACATAAAACAGAAAATTAAATCTTTAGATCAGCAAATGTTACCTTTACCTTAACATAATTTAATGCAGGAATTTCAAAAAAAAAAACAAAAAAAAACAAACAAAAAACATGCCCTTAATGATCGGTGCAGAGTAAAGAGTAAAGAATATGGCATCAATAAGACTAAATCAAGTAAGGGAGTTTTTTTGGCAAATGATTTAAAAGCTTATTGTTAGAAACACATTCAATTTATGTCGATCGATTTTCCGTGTATGCCTACAAACCGAACGAAAATTCACTCCGAATAACAATATTTCATTTGAAATAATTCACTGTAAGAAACATAATTATAAAAGTTAACTAACCATAAAAATGGTCATTTAAAGTTATTTTTTTTGTTTTTGTCGGAAACGGAAAAAATCTGTGAATGTCTTTTCTTTATCGTGTAAATACTGTAACTATACGTACCAAACACCTGCCACCTATCGTCCGTCGTCACAATTTACATAAAAATCTTCTTCTCTGAAACTACCATAAATAAACCACGCCATGAGAAAACTAACATAGTGCGTTTGCAGCCAGAATGGATTTGAAATCGAACAGCATGAATCCTGACTAGACTGTGTGGATGCGCATTCTGGTCTGGATCCGTGCTGATCGCAAACGCACTATGTTGATTTTCTCATTTTGCGGCTCAAATTTATAAACCGCTTGCATCCATACGTCGAATATTTTACAAGCATAACTTATTTCCCCTGTATTTCATATCAGAAATTGATATCAAGTATCTTTGGCAACGAGAAATGCATAAAACTAACGTTCATATCATATCCTTTTCTGGATTTTAAGTCGCCCATACTTACTATGCAAACAATCTTTTTATTGAGTCATCGCAAAGAAGCCGTGCACTCAGCGTTTGGTACAGTACAGAAGTATATTCAATGAGCGGCATTCAAATTACATTTTATTTCTAATACGAATGATTTAATAGGGAAAAGAATACCTTATACACTCATTTTCTTTGAATAATGAACCAAATGTATTGTAGTTTATCTGTGAACTTTTTTTGTCACCCAGTATAGTTAAATTGAATTTAAGATTATATAAAAATAATTTTGTTACAATGAAACCAAAATGGTTAAGTATTTTGTATGAAGAACTTTCTCATTGTTCAAACAATATTGCAAGAGTGTCTGTCCCCACCCCAACCCCAAGAAAAACCCGTTCCCACTTTCCTCACAGAAATGCAAGTTTGCGTAATGTTGTTTCAACAGAAGCGTTGCCTTACTGAATGACAAAGAATATTACTGACCGAATATAAAATCTTGCGTAACATTTGTTCACAAATTACAACAAAGATCTTTTAATTATTCAGGCATTTAGTTACGTAATATGCTACATTTACATTTCTCAAGTTGCAAACAGAGGCTGCAGTTAAATCGACCAACGGCTCTTATACTTAAAAAGACGTCAGCATCAAAGCTTTATTACGTAAGTGTAATACCAAAATTACATACGCACGCGACGTCAAACATGTGATAATATCGTTATTTATATTATATGTTTTATATTCATAACATATTTGATTGTTTGTTATTATAATTGTATGTTTCTGATTGTTATTGTAAACTTGACATTTATTATAATCTATAATAAAGTAGTCGAATATCTCGTCATTCATATGGTATAGTACCATCCGTGGATACATATGACATACCTTACTACGACTATGATACTTAGATGCACCTATTATTATTAGGTTAATATACGGCTTGGTTGTGCAGAACAAATCGTTCCTTGACCTTTTTATCATATACCTTCGCTTCATATTCATCTTGTTATTTTCATTTCACATATTTTTTCTACAAACTTACGACACCTAAGCATCATTTGTGTTGATTTTTTTCATCAACAGTGCCATCATTATTTGACAATCGATCTGAAAATGATTTAGCACCCTTTCACCCGCCATAATGACGTTGCTACGTGACGTCAACGTCAGAACGTGCTGACGTTCCGGTTACCCGGGGTCATTATGAGTATGGCGCGTGAGGCGCACTGCGTCATTATGGATTGTCAATAGAGGCCGTAATGACCGTTTTATATGGCTTTTTTGTTACTATTTATAGTAAAGTATAAAATAATGTAATATTTTTGACGTGTTTTCTTGTAGCGTTTTGCACTTTCATATCATTATACGTTATTCTAGCATAAAACTGCTGTTATTGTCACTTATCGGGAGTGTTTTAACAGGATAGAAAACGTGTGTTAGCAGAGAGATTCTCGCGATCACGTGCTGTTATAACACCTTTTTTTATATATGCGCGTTCCGTGGCAAAGCGTAAACGTATTACGGTCCCAAAACGGATAATTCAAAAGGAAATGACGCCAACGTGAAAAAACTACGTAGACTTTTCCGAGCATTTCATGGAAATGTAATGACGTTGAGGGACAATTTATGCATTCGCCTGGTTTTTACGCGTTTTGTGCTAGAATAGCGTCAGCGCATGTTCTTTTCATGTTATAACATCTTCAGAATCCCTTGGGAATCGTTGGAACCCTCGCCCTAACGGGCCCGGGTACCAATCAATTCCTTGGGAGTCTGCAGATGTTATTACACGAAAAAGAAACATGCGTTATCCCTATATTACAACATTAAACGGATACAAGTGTACTACATTGATGTAAACAAAGAATGAGTTAAACATAACATGATTGCTCATTTCAAAGCCCTTTGATCAAATTAAAGTGTGCGTGAAATAAAATCTTGATTTACTAAAAAAAAACCCAAGAGATCACAGAGTGATCTTGGCGCCCACCAGTGTACCATTTTTGAGTGTCCCAAATTTCAATACTTACTGACTAGCTCAAGGTCAAATTTCATTTCCGTACACAACACTGTGCATGTGGTTCAAATTTGAAAGCTGTAGCTTGAGAAATGTGAAAGTAGGTCACTAGATCAATTTCAAGGACAAAGTTCTTTGTACACAAAACTATGCATGTGCATCACGTTTGAAGGCTGTAGCTTGAGAAATTTGAAAGTAGGTCACTAGGTCAATCTTAAGGTCAAAGTTTAATTCGGTACACAAAACTATGCAAGTGGTCCAAATTTGAAGGCTGTAGCTTGAGAAATGTGTAAGTAGGTCACTAGGTCATCACCAAGGTCAAATTTCACTTCAGAACACAAATCTATGCATGTGGTCCAAATTTGAAGCCTGTACCTTCAAAAATGTGAAAGTTGGTCACTGGTCAATGTCAAGGTCAAAGTTTGTTTTGGTACACAATCCTATGCATGTGGTCTAAATTTGAAGCCTGTAGCTACAGAAATGTGAAAGTAGGTCACTAGGTCAATCTTAAGATCAATAATGTTCATTTCGGTACACAAAACTATGCAAGTGGTCCAAATTTGAAGGCTGTAGCTTGAGAAATGTAAAAGTAGGTCACTAGGTCAAAATCAAGGTCAAATTTCATTTCGGAATACAAAATTATGCATGTGGTCCAAATGTGAAGACTGTGCCTTCAAAAATGTGAAAGTAGGTCACTAGGTCAACGTAAAGGTCAATGTTTTTTTCGGTACACAAAACTATACATGTTGTCCAAATTTGAAGGCTGTAGCTTGAGAAATGTGAAAGTAGGTCACTAGGTCAAAATCAAGGTCAAATCTATTTCGGAATACAGAACTATGCATGTGGTCCAAATCTGAAGCTTGTACCTTCAAAAATGTGAAAGTAGGTCACTACGTCAATGTAAAGGTCAAAGTTTATTTCGGTACATAAAACCATGCATGTGGTCCAAATTTGAAGGCTGTAGCTTGAGAAATGTGAAAGTAGGTCACTGGGTCAAAATCAAGGTCAAATTTCATTTCGGAACACAAAACTATGCATGTGGTCCAAATTTGAAGCATGTACCTTCAAATATGTGAAAGTAGGTCACTAGGTCAGTGTCAAGGTCAAAGTTTTTTCAGTACACAAAACTATGCAGGTGGTCAAATTTGAAGACTGTGGCTACAGAAATGTGGAAGTAGGTCACTAGGTCAAAATCAAGATCAAATTTCATTTCTGAACATGACACTACGCATGTGGGCCAAATTTGAAGTCTGTACCTTCAAAAAAAAGTCAAAGTAGGTCACTAGGTCAATGTCAAGGTCAAAGTGCTTTCTGGTGCACAAAAATGCATGTGGTCCAAATTTGAAGGCTGTATAGCTTGAGAAAATGTGAAAGTAGGTCACTAGGTCAAAATCAAGGTCAAATTTCATTTCGAAACACAAAATTATGCATGTGGTCCAAATTTGAAGACTGTACCTTCAAAAATGTGAAAGTAGGTCACTAAGTCAATGTCAAGGTCAAAGTTTTTTTCGGTACACAAAACTATGCATGTGGTCCAAATTTGAAGGCTGTAGCCTGAGAAATGTGAAAGTAGGTCACTAGGTCAAAATCAATGTCAAATTTCATTTCGAAACACGGAACTATGCATATGGTCCAAATTTGACGCCTGTACCTTCAAAAATGTGAAAGTAGGTCACTAGGTCAAAATGAAGGTCCAAGTTTTTTCCAGTGCACAAAACTATGCATTTTGTGGTCCAAATTTGAAGGCTGTAGCTACAGAAATGTGAAAGTAGGTCACAAGGTCAAAGTCAAGGTCAGCTCATGTAAGGTTCATCTTGCCACTCAAAAATATACGTGTGGTCCAAATTTGAATGTTGTAGTTATTGACAAGAAGATTTTAAAAACTTTTCCCTATATAAGTCTATATGAACCATGTGACCCCTTGGCGGGGCCATATTTGACCCTAGGGGGATAGTTTGAACAAACTTGGTAGAGAACCACTAGATGATGCTATATTACAAATATCAAAGCCCTAGGCTTTGTGGTTTGGACAAGAAGATTTTCAAAGCTTTTCCCTATATAAGTCTATGTAAACCACATGACCCCCAGGGCGGGGCCATATTTGACCCTAGGGGGGATAAGTTGAACATTCTTAGTTGAAGACCACTAGATGATGTCACATACAAAATATCATAGCCCTAGGCCCTGTGGTTTTGGACAAGAGATTTTTCAAAGTTTTTCCCTATATAAGTCTATATAAACCATGTAACCCCCGGGGCGGGGCCATATTTGACCCCAGGGAAATAATTTGAATCATCTTTGTAGAGGACCACTAGATGATGCTTCATACCAAATATCAAAGCCCTAGACTCTGTGGTTTTGGACAAGAAGGTTTTCAAAGTTTTTCCCAATATAAATCTATGTAAATTTTAGAAATAAACAAAGGGCCATAACTCACTCATAAATTGTTGAACCAGTCTGATTTTCAGGGGGACACAACTAGGGTACCAATACATCATCATTTGACATTTCGTCCGCGCCCAAGAACCATAATGTTCTATGTGTATTTTTCTTGTTTTCGAGAAAATCAAGTTCGAAGTTTAAGGGGTTTATCTGACAAAGTTTGGTCAAAATCCCCCCAGTAGTTTCTGAGGAGATGCGATAACGAGAAATTGTTAACGGACGGACGGAGGGACGGAATGACGGACGGACGGACCACGGACGCAGAGTGATTTTAATAGCCCACCATCTGATGATGGTAGGCTAAAACTAGATATATTTAAACAAAATTTTCCCGCTATGGGCAAATCTGAATCGGTCCAACCATAACTAATATATCTATGATAAGATTCAGACAATTATATCTTCTAGTTTTGTTACTGAACGAACATGTTGGAGTATTTACGCTATACTTGATTATGCAAATAGTTGCAATAAAATATCTATTATTTGTTTCATCAATTGTCTTTGTTTATTTGTATATTTTTGTTTGTAGACTTCGCACTTATATTTTCAAAAAATATTTTTAAATTGCCCAAAAAATGCAGTGTCTTGATTGTCTAAAATTGTAATAACCAAAATCATGAGTTTTTATCTTTAGATTTTATTTTGGTTTTTATGTTTTTACCTTTTTTATAATATTAATAAAGTATATAAGTCTATTTTGTTTCGAAATGTCTTTGACATCTATCAACAAATACACACAACAGGTCACATCCTCTATGCATACAGAAAAAAACAAAACATTTAGGTCATTGTAGATTACAAACGACTTATATCTAGAGGTACCCATGTACCAATTCGTTTTACTGCATGATGAACAGTCATCTATTGATTGAAAAATCCGTGTTGCACAAATCTGATATCTGTTTTCGAATAAATTTAAAGCTCGTATAGATGCAGTAACAAAGAGGGTCATAACCCTTTATATGAACATATCATAAGGGAAAAGATGAAACTAATTGTCAGTTTTCAAAAGTACATTGAAAGGTTCTCTCAAGCAGCGGCTCATGTATAAAATGCAACAAAAATTGAAGGGTGTAAGAAGGCTACCCATAGCTAAAAGTTTTGTTTAAAACTTATGATGGTAAAGACATTTTATTTTATTTAGTAACAAATATCTAGTTGTAGTATCAAGAACTATGATACAAAACTATTTAGAGCTTTAAACTGTTTTTCCAAACACTGTACAGGTCTACATACTTGTTATACGCCACTTCAACATATTTAACGAAGTATTTAGGCATCCGTTAGGCGGTTTCCACAATAATCTTCTGTTAGATTATATGAGCTACGTCTCAGATACTTAACTTACTTGACTTAAAAATAGGCATTTCTTTTCATATTTACATACATAGATGTACGAACATAACAGCTTTACTAAAGTCGAAGGTTTTCCGCTAGTGATCTAGTGGCCCTTGAAAGAAAAATATTTGAATGTTCTATCTACAGTGTATGTTTATGACCCTTACTGGGAGAGAAAACTTAACACATATCTGTTGTTAAATGGTCATGGGATGACCTTATTTATTTGTACAACATATAAGAGATAATCATTGAATTGTAATACAAATGTATAAGCGTTGCATTGGAAATCATTTTTCTATAAAACAGTCAGTGAAAACAGATGTATAAGATTAACGAATGGTAAAGAATTGTGAAGGGTTCGTTCGAAATGGCAAAACTGTAAACCAATGTATAAAATTCTTGAATGGACACAAAATGTAGGGGGTTTGTTCGTAATAGCAGACAAAACAATAACATTAAAAAGTTTTTGACATGGGTACCTCCTTGTAATTTTAATAACTACAGTGGTGCAGGGGATAGCGGTGGGCCAAAACGCGTATTTTTCTTTGTGTTTATCTAACCCACGCTAAAGTAGACTGATTAATCCGGTTCTGACCAGTTTTGATAGAACTAAATTCCTGACCATTTGCCGTCATATTCCTGACGGTTACTCCCTCCCAGTTCATGTCATAAAATACGCTACACCGTGAAGTGTAGCTTCCCTTTATGACCCTTACTGGGAGAGAAAACTCAACACATATCTGTTGTTAAATGGTCATGGGATGACCTTATTTATTTGTACAACATATAAATGATAATCATTGAATTGTAATACAAATGTATAAGCGTTGCATTGGAAATCATTTTTCTATAAAACAGTCAGTGAAAACAGATGTATAAGATTAACGAATGGTAAAGAAATGTGAAGGGTTCGTTCGAAATGGCCAAAAAGATAGATATTTGCTAAATTTCTATCTGCCCCACATTTCGTCCACGGACAATAATCTTCTGTTAGATAATATGAGCTACGTCTCAGATACTTGACTTACTTGACTTAAAAATAGGCATTTCTTTTCATATTTACATACATAGATGTACGAACATAACAGCTTTACTAAAGTCGAAGGTTTTCCGCTAGTGATCTAGTGGCCCTTGAAAGAAAAATATTTGAATGTTCTATCTATATTTACCTGATAATCGTTACCAATTATTGGATACCAATTTTCAAAACAGTCTGATACTAGAAACTAAATTCTAGAATATTTCTTGTTCTCTTTGCTCAAGCCGTTTCTGTGGACACGAGGGGTGTTTCACTTTCCATTACTTCTCATGAACGCACTCGATCAAACCGAGTCAGCTATTAATTCTTTACTTCTAAAGAACCTTCATATACATTTTATTGTAATTTTAACAGTATCCTATAACTCAAAAATCAAAACAATACAAGAAATGACTGTATACTTACTTTTGTGTGCTCACTGCAAGTCACATAAATATTGATTTTGTATTATTTCAACCGCCTGGCATTTATTAGGGCTATTCATTACAATGTTGCAAGTAGACAAAACATATCTCATATTTTTAAATACTTATTAAGGATTTATCTAATGAGCACAAATGTAATTGCCTATTTTATATTATAACAAATTATCAAATGCTAAAATATTTTAACTGTGACGCGTCCTTGAATGTTAAAGGGTTTTCCGCAATAGGGTTGCGAAGACTTAAAGTACTACTGAACAAGGAACAGTTGTAAGAGGAGTCGATCTGGCTAATTGGAAGTGCACAACAGTAAACTAGGCAAGTTTAAACACATACTGCATCCTAATATATGATACCAGCACACATTTGTTTAATGTCACAATATGCATAAGCTGGGTTCATGCGAAGAATCATCCAATAGAAATCTGCTCTGTCTAGCAATGGTCACACATAACTACTATTTCTACGGGAAGACAACAACTGCCAACTGTAAGTGAGTACCACCAAAACACTGTTGGTTTTAATATCTACTCATCTTCAGTTGGTAATTGAACCCTCGAAAATTATTATTTCTAGTCCTTAAGGATAATGGAGTGCTTTTTAATACGATTGATTCATTTAGGTCGGTTAAAAGGTCGTTAAAGTGTTGTTCTGCTCCTTATCTCTCATGAACAGAACAAACCATTTTGCTTGGATGTGTTTCTTTTTTGCTTACAAAGGAGCTTCATATTTATTGTTTTTGAAATAGTTTTGCAATTATAACATAATAAAATATCTATATACTAAGCGTAAAATATAATAAGGCATACACTGTAATTGAGCCCACATCAATTCACTTCAATAACTAGAAGATGTTTTTTGTAGAAAAGCGCATGTCTCTACCAATGCATAGTCATATAGGCAAGAAGTCAATAGGGGACAGGAGCAAAAGTTAGAGACACTAATGGTTGGCTGCAATATGGTTAATCTACATGGCATGTCCAATCATCCCACTAAACTTCAACTTCTGGGCCTAGTAGTTCTCAAATTATGAATTGGAAACGGGTTTCCATGTTCAATCCCTTGTATATAGAACGACTCCAAAATCAGAAGTGGTCCTCTACTCAGCATGTCCTTACATCCTATTAGGTTTCACAGTTCTGGGTCAAATGGTTCTCAAGTTATTAACTGAAAAGAGTTTTCTATGTTCCCCTGTGACCCTGACCTTTGATGGAGTCACCCTAAAATAATATGGGTCATCAACTCTCTAAGTCCTATCACCCATTGAAATTTGAATGTTCTAGGTCAAATAGTTCTTAAGTAATCGTCTGGAAATGGATTTCCATGTTCAGTGCGACCTTGACCATTTAAAGAGCGACCCCAAAATCAATAGGGATCATCTCCTTTGCATGTCTAATCATCCTATAAAGTTTCAACGTTCTGGGTCAAGTGGTTCTCAAGTTAATTACCGGATATTGTTTTCCATGTTCAGGTCCCTGTGACCTTGACCTTTAATAGTGATCCCAAAATCAATAGTGTTCATCTACTCTGCATGTCTAATCATCCTGTTAAGTTTCAACATTCCGGGTCAAGTGGTTTTCAAGTTATTGATCAGAAATGGTTTTCCATGTTCAGGCCCCTGTGACATTGACCTTTACCAGAGTGACATCTAAATTAATGATGGTCATCTACTCGGTATGACCAATTATCCTATGAAGTTTCAACATTTTGGGATTAAGTGGTTGTCAAGTTATTGATCGGATGTGCTTCTGAATGTTAGAGTGATCCAAAAATCAAAAGGGGTTATCTACTCTACTTTGCATGATCGATCATCCTATAAATATATTTATTATAAAGTTTCAACATTCTGCGTCAAGTGGTTCTCAAAGTATTATTGATCAGGAATGGTTTTCAACGTTCAGGAACCTGTGAACTTGACCTTTGATGGAGTAACCCCAAAAACGATAGGGATCGTCTACTCCATAAGCTTTAACACCCTATGAAGTTTGAAGTATTCTCAAGTTATTTCTTTCGGTCTTCACCTGCCCTGGACACAGTCGAACAATGTCCACCGATACAAGTAAGTAATGTCGTCTGCTTTTGAACACAACGGCAAAAGAAGTATAAAATGTGTATACAACCGTTTCAATTTCACGAAAGTAGAACTGAGATATATCTACGGATACTGGTTATATTTATAAGAGATAACTTCAGAGGCTGTTCGAATTTGGTATAATTATGTCCATTTCCTTCTCAGCTTAGAAATATTGGAACCATTTGTTTGAAAAAAACAAAACAAAAAAAAAACAAAAAAAACGATTAGTTTGTTTGTAGACAGACAATTAGGAGACGAAGAATTGTCGTTCAGACACTTAATGTTTCAATTTGTTCATCAAATTCCAGCTAATGCGTCAATGCCACAGTCTCTTTCCGACAAAAACTAACAAGTCTTTCTGGGAAACATCAGACGGTGAAGCGCCCTCTAGTCACAAGTAGTCGTCTGCGTTCCTGGGAAGATGGTGATACAGCGCCACCTGTAGGAGTGAGACAAACATTACAGTCAAACCTCGAGGAAATCGACTGCAAACTCAACTATTATAGTGATTTTAGTATTTTGTATTTTCACATTCTAAATGAAATTTAGTCAAGTTAGCTTTGTTAAGTTATCTTTGAAATAACTGAAGTGGTCATACTGAAAATAGAATGTTAAGAAATTGAAAGTGTATTCTCTCTGCAACGTACAAAATGCATGCTCTTTTATTTTAATGCTGTCACTTCTATCAAACATAATAAATAACGACTGAACGTGAATTCCATTTTTTTTCAGCGGAATGCAGAATTTTGAATATCAACTCTGTGATATTACTGTAACGTTGCTTGGACAGAAATCAACCAGGCTTAGAGAGAAAGTGCCGGAACTAGTTCACCCTCCTACAACGTAATCCATAAGTCGAGGTCCTCAACTTGTCAAATATATAAATGATCTCTTTAGACTTCTCGATAATTTGCGACTTCACAGAAAAGTCTGCAAGATTTTTCTGACTGACGGCTGAAAACATTTTTTATGAAATGTACAACGTGCAATTTTCAATCTTCATGATCAAAGATCGATATTCAAATCTCCAAATCATCTCGCATTTTAATGCTATCATTAGTATGAATGTGTAAAAAGAGTTTTTATTGACTGCCGTCAAAATTTTATCTATCCAGCATTTATTGCTCCGAACTGAAATTAGAACATGTTACACACAAGACTTCTCATGTTCAAACCCGTGTCTTCTGTCTTCTGTCATTATACCAACTTTCGCCCTATTCTGGCATATGATTTTATATAATTTTCTTGCAGTTTTATTCGTAGATTATTATACTAGTAAAATGACCTCGAAAAGTTCAGTTTTTGTCCAGTGTTTGTCGATTCTGATATGTTTATAGTCTGATATTTACCACGGAACTCTGATTGAAAGAAGGAAGACGTCAAAAATGAATGACGAGACATAAGGTTTAAGAAGAGGTCGTATAATGCTATCAAAGGACGGAAAACTGTTACAGAGCCCGGTCAATTGTGCACCATTAAATTTCAAGTTCTTTCTTACCATACATTTTCATCTGCCGCTAATAAGTTGGGCGGATTTGTGTTTTCTCTTCGCATGAAGTGTTTTAATCTAGTATATTGGTTGTCTCCCGTTAGAACTCTTTATGAGAGGTGTGTGAAGTTGGCGCGTAGCTCGTAGATCGTAGGTCGACAATAAAAATGTCTACTTTGTTGACCTGGGTCGTAGATCGTAGATCAACCATCGGAAATGAGTTCAGAATTGGTTGACCTGGGTCGTAGCTCGTAGATCAACCATCAGAAAAGGGTTCGGGATTGGTTGACCTGGGTCGTAGATCGTAGATCAACCATCAGAAATGAGTTCAGAATTGGTTGACCCGGGTCGTAGATCGTAGATCAACCATCAGAAAAGGGTTCGGGATTGGTTGACCTGGGTCGTAGATCGTAGATCAACCATTAGAAAAGTGTTTAGAATTGGTTGACCTGGGTCGTAGATCGTAGATCAACCATCAGAAATGAGTTCAGAATTGGTCGACCTGGGTCGTAGCTCGTAGATCAACCATTAGAAAAGTGTTCAGAATTGGTCGACCTGGGTCGTAGATCGTAGATCAACCATCAGAAATGAGTTCAGAATTGGTCGACCTGGGTCGTAGCTCGTAGATCAACCATTAGAAAAGTGTTCAGAATTGGTCGACCTGGGTCGTAGATCGTAGATCAACCATCAGAAATGAGTTCAGAATTGGTCGACCTGGGTCGTAGCTCGTAGATCAACCATTAGAAAAGTGTTCAGAATTGGTCGACCTGGGTCGTAGCTCGTAGATCAACCATTAGAAAAGTGTTCAGAATTGGTTGACCTGGGTCGTAGATCGTAGATCAACCATCGGAAATGAGTTCAGAATTGGTTGACTTGGGTCGTAGATCGTAGATCAACCATCAGAAAAGGGTTCGGAATTGGTTGACCTGGGTCGTAGATCGTAGATCAACCATTAGAAAAGTGTTTAGAATTGGTTGACCTGGGTCGTAGCTCGTAGATCAACCATCAGAAAAGGGTTCGGGATTGGTTGACCTGGGTCGTAGATCGTAGATCAACCATTAGAAAAGTGTTTAGAATTGGTTGACCTGGGTCGTAGATCGTAGATCAACCATTAGAAAAGGTTTTAGAATTGGTTGACCTGGGTCGTAGATCGTAGATCAACCATTAGAAAAGTGTTTAGAATTGGTTGACCTGGGTCGTAGATCGTAGATCAACCATCAGAAATGAGTTCAGAATTGGTCGACCTGGGTCGTAGCTCGTAGATCAACCATTAGAAAAGTGTTCAGAATTGGTCGACCTGGGTCGTAGATCGTAGATCAACCATCAGAAATGAGTTCAGAATTGGTCGACCTGGGTCGTAGCTCGTAGATCAACCATCAGAAATGAGTTCAGAATTGGTCGACCTGGGTCGTAGCTCGTAGATCAACCATTAGAAAAGTGTTTAGAATTGGTTGACCTGGGTCGTAGATCGTAGATCAACCATCAGAAATGAGTTCAGAATTGGTTGACCCGGGTCGTAGATCGTAGATCAACCATCAGAAAAGGGTTCGGGATTGGTTGACCTGGGTCGTAGATCGTAGATCAACCATCAGAAATGAGTTCAGAATTGGTTGACCCGGGTCGTAGATCGTAGATCAACCATCAGAAAAGGGTTCGGGATTGGTTGACCTGGGTCGTAGATCGTAGATCAACCATTAGAAAAGTGTTTAGAATTGGTTGACCTGGGTCGTAGATCGTAGATCAACCATCAGAAATGAGTTCAGAATTGGTCGACCTGGGTCGTAGCTCGTAGATCAACCATTAGAAAAGTGTTCAGAATTGGTCGACCTGGGTCGTAGATCGTAGATCAACCATCAGAAATGAGTTCAGAATTGGTCGACCTGGGTCGTAGCTCGTAGATCAACCATCAGAAATGAGTTCAGAATTGGTCGACCTGGGTCGTAGCTCGTAGATCAACCATTAGAAAAGTGTTCAGAATTGGTTGACCTGGGTCGTAGATCGTAGATCAACCATCAGAAATGAGTTCAGAATTGGTTGACCTGGGTCGTAGATCGTAGATCAACCATCAGAAAAGGGTTCGGGATTGGTTGACCTGGGTCGTAGATCGTAGATCAACCATTAGAAAAGTGTTTAGAATTGGTTGACCTGGGTCGTAGATCGTAGATCAACCATTAGAAAAGGTTTTAGAATTGGTTGACCTGGGTCGTAGATCGTAGATCAACCATTAAAAATGAGTTCAGAATTGGTTGACCTGGGTCGTAGATCGTAGATCAACCATCGGAAATGAGTTCAGAATTGGTTGACTTGGGTCGTAGATCGTAGATCAACCATCAGAAAAGGGTTCGGAATTGGTTGACCTGGGTCGTAGATCGTAGATCAACCATTAGAAAAGTGTTTAGAATTGGTTGACCTGGGTCGTAGCTCGTAGATCAACCATCAGAAAAGGGTTCGGGATTGGTTGACCTGGGTCGTAGATCGTAGATCAACCATTAGAAAAGTGTTTAGAATTGGTTGACCTGGGTCGTAGATCGTAGATCAACCATTAGAAAAGGTTTTAGAATTGGTTGACCTGGGTCGTAGATCGTAGATCAACCATTAGAAAAGTGTTTAGAATTGGTTGACCTGGGTCGTAGATCGTAGATCAACCATCAGAAATGAGTTCAGAATTGGTCGACCTGGGTCGTAGCTCGTAGATCAACCATTAGAAAAGTGTTCAGAATTGGTCGACCTGGGTCGTAGCTCGTAGATCAACCATTAGAAAAGTGTTCAGAATTGGTTGACCTGGGTCGTAGATCGTAGATCAACCATCGGAAATGAGTTCAGAATTGGTTGACCTGGGTCGTAGATCGTAGATCAACCATCAGAAAAGGGTTCGGAATTGGTTGACCTGGGTCGTAGCTCGTAGATCAACCATTAGAAAAGTGTTTAGAATTGGTTGACCTGGGTCGTAGCTCGTAGATCAACCATCAGAAAAGGGTTCGGGATTGGTTGACCTGGGTCGTAGATCGTAGATCAACCATTAGAAAAGTGTTTAGAATTGGTTGACCTGGGTCGTAGATCGTAGATCAACCATTAGAAAAGGTTTTAGAATTGGTTGACCTGGGTCGTAGATCGTAGATCAACCATCGGAAATGAGTTCAGAATTGGTTGACCTGGGTCGTAGCTCGTAGATCAACCATTAGAAAAGTGTTCAGAATTGGTCGACCTGGGTCGTAGCTCGTAGATCAACCATTAGAATAGTGTTCAGAATTGGTCGACCTGGGTCGTAGATCGTAGATCAACCACCAGAAATGAGTTCAGAATTGGTCGACCTGGGTCGTAGCTCGTAGATCAACCATTAGAAAAATGTTCAGAATTGGTCGACCTGGGTCGTAGCTCGTAGATCAACCATTAGAAAAGTGTTCAGAATTGGTTGACCTGGGTCGTAGATCGTAGATCAACCATCGGAAATGAGTTCAGAATTGGTTGACTTGGGTCGTAGATCGTAGATCAACCATCAGAAAAGGGTTCGGAATTGGTTGACCTGGGTCGTAGATCGTAGATCAACCATTAGAAAAGTGTTTAGAATTGGTTGACCTGGGTCGTAGCTCGTAGATCAACCATCAGAAAAGGGTTCGGGATTGGTTGACCTGGGTCGTAGATCGTAGATCAACCATTAGAAAAGTGTTTAGAATTGGTTGACCTGGGTCGTAGATCGTAGATCAACCATTAGAAAAGGTTTTAGAATTGGTTGACCTGGGTCGTAGATCGTAGATCAACCATCGGAAATGAGTTCAGAATTGGTTGACCTGGGTCGTAGCTCGTAGATCAACCATTAGAAAAGTGTTCAGAATTGGTCGACCTGGGTCGTAGCTCGTAGATCAACCATTAGAATAGTGTTCAGAATTGGTCGACCTGGGTCGTAGATCGTAGATCAACCACCAGAAAAATGTTCAGAATTGGTCGACCTGGGTCGTAGATCGTAGATCAACCATCAGAAATGAGTTCAGAATTGGTCGACCTGGGTCGTAGCTCGTAGATCAACCATTAGAAAAGTGTTCAGAATTGGTTGACCTGGGTCGTAGATCGTAGATCAACCATCGGAAATGAGTTCAGAATTGGTTGACCTGGGTCGTAGCTCGTAGATCAACCATTAGAAAAGTGTTCAGAATTGGTCGACCTGGGTCGTAGCTCGTAGATCAACCATCGGAAATGAGTTCAGAATTGGTCGACCTGGGTCGTAGCTCGTAGATCAACCATTAGAAAAGTGTTCAGAATTGGTTGACCTGGGTCGTAGATCGTAGATCAACCATCAGAAATGAGTTCAGAATTGGTCGACCTGGGTCGTAGCTCGTAGATCAACCATTAGAAAAGGGTTCAGAATTGGTTGACCTGGGTCGTAGATCGTAGATCAACCATCAGAAAAGGGTTCGGGATTGGTTGACCTGGGTCGTAGATCGTAGATCAACCATTAGAAAAGTGTTTAGAATTGGTTGACCTGGGTCGTAGATCGTAGATCAACCATTAGAAAAGTGTTCAGAATTGGCCAACATCTATGACCATATCTTCATGAAATTTATTCAGAATGTTTAACTTGATGACTCTTATGCCAATTCTGAAATTGGATCAACTAAGCCCAAGAACTATGTCACCCTTTTAAGTCAAAAGAAAAAAACTCAGTAACAATCTGTAGGCCACATTTAAGACCTTATCTTCATGAAACATAGCCAGAATGTTCATCTTGATGATTCTTAGTCCAAGTGTGAAACTGGGTCATGTGTGGTCAAAAAGTAGGTCACCTACTCAAAACAAAGGGACGCTTGTGAACATTCTATGGTCAAATGTATGACCTTAACTAAATATAAGTTTATAGGAATGGTCATTTTAGACTTGAACTTAATAATAATGCTGTTGTAAATTGCTGGAGCTCATACCTATGTATTTGAATTTGTTTGTGTGCATTCTTGCATTCATTTCAAAGTTATGTAAAAGTGAATTAAAATAACATGCTTCAATTTTTATTTATTCAACAGGACCATTTGGAAAGACACGAACTGGGTCACCTCCTAGGTGATTCTGGTTATCCATTAAGAAAATACCTCATTACGCCAGTAGCAACTCCGACCACTGAGAAGGAAGTTCAGTTCAACCAAGCTCATTCAAGTGGCCGGATGGTGGTTGAAAGAGCATTTGGAATGTTAAAATCTAGATTCAGGTTTTTACTTTTTATTTTTACTTAATATTATATCTAAATTCAACAAAGATAAGTTTACTGCTTAGTAGATGTCAATCTGTTCGCATCTTTTTCTAGACAAAAATGACTCTTATTTATGTTAAACTAAAAAACAGTACAGTTTTTATTCCATTTTCATTTATCACCACATGATCGGATCAGAAAAGGCTATAACTTAATCACTAGGTATAGGTCAATGTCACAGTTTAAATGTATGGGCTCCATTTTTAGCTCAACTGTCACATAGTGACAGGGCGAGCTTTTGTGATCACCCTTCGTCCGTCATCCATCCGCAATTTCGTGTCTACACAATAGTGGTTTCATTTATGACTTTATCTTAACCAGACTTGCACACAATTTGTATCACCATAAGATCTTAGTTTCTTTCTTGAACTGGCCAGAACTCATTATGAGTGCCAGAGTTATGACTCCTGAAAGGGCCAAAATTAGCTATTTTGACCTTGTCTGCACAATAACAGCTTCATTTCTAAATTTAATTTAATCAAACTTTCACTAAACTTGTGTCAATATAAGATCTTGGTTCCTTTCTTTAAACCGTCAGATCCCATAATGGGTTCCAGAGTTATGGCCCCTGAAAGGGCCAAAATTAGCTATTTTGACCTTGTCTCAACAATAGCACCTTCATTTATGATTTGATTTTAAACAAACTTGCACACAACTAGTATCACCATTATAAAGATCCCGATTCCCTTTTATACGCCTCAAGGGGCGTATTATATTTAAGATACTCGTTTTAAAGCCCAGTCCTAAAACCTGTAGAGGAATTTCCGTGCAACTTAGGTCTGGTTTACCTGTTTATGGTTGTATAGAAAATGCTACTTAATTGCTTCTTTGTAACTATGCAGAAATGCATTGAATTACTTGTTAACTTGGTAGTAAAATTTCAAGATTTTCAATTATCTTACACCAGATGTAAATCATAAAACTTACAAAATTTACTTTCGATCAGAAATTGATATTTTGTATGCAAATTAGGTATATAAAGTCCACTAATATCTTTGTAAGTATGTAAGATAAGTTTTTATCCTTCAGATGTTTGCACAGAACTGGAGGAGTTTTATACAAACGCCCTGGAAAGAGTTGCTAGATTGTAACGGCTTGTTCAAGACTACATAACTTCTGTTTAGAAAGAAACATTCCATTGCCAGATATCAACCAAGTCATTGTTGACAGACAGGAGGAGGTGCTTGCAAATACTGCAGATCTAAATGCTGTTGCTTATCGGCAGCACCTCATTGAGCGTTTTGGCTAGAAGACGGATAACTGGGCCACTTTCTTAATCTCATCTGTACCATTACAACAATTAATTGTAATTATTAGTCCCCTACTGGTTGAAAACCAGTTTCGGGGACTATAGGAGTGCGCTTTTCCGTCATTCCATCCGTCCGTCCGCCCGCAATTTCGTGTCCGGTTCATAACTGTCATCCATGAAGGGATTTTTAGCTCGACTATACGCAGTATAAGGAGAGCTATCCTACTCGCCCTGGCGTCGGCGTCTTTCCGCGTCCCCACCTTAGTTAAAGTTTTGGTGCACTTTCTCTTTTTTCCACTTATCTCTGTAATTACTTGATGGATTTGATTCAAGGTCAGAGACCACCAATTCAAAAAAGTACAGGGAACTTACTGGGAATGAGGTAAATGTATACCTGGGAATAAGGTAACGTGTGTGCGTTCTGATTGGTCAGTCATGTAAACAAACCCAGGAAGTGATTATTTTTTCAAAATTGATATTTTTTCACTGCATTTACAGTATTTTATTATACATTTTGACAAAATTTGCTACATTTTATGTGTATTGAAAAAAAGGTGGTCATCTCATTCACACGAAAATTACTTAAATAAAGTATCACTATTCATATGTTTTTCGTCCGATATTTTGGTAGAACTAGGATAGTTCTTGAAAAACTTGTAATTAGATATACATGTTTCGATGTATGGAAGGCCGTACACGCCATAATGTTACAATGTAAGTCTATTGGAAAACAGTTGGTGGTCTCTAACCTCAAACTTGAAATACTTATTCCTCATCATCATCCACATCATCTGACACAAGGGCCATAACTCTGGCACCAATATTTCATGAATTATCCCCCTCTTCACTTAGATTTTCAGGTTAAAGTTTTGATGCACTTCCTCTATCTCTGTTATTACTGAATGGATTTGATTCAAACCAACATCATCACCCACATCATATGACACAAGGTGCATAACTCTGGCTCCGTTTTTTCATGATTTATTCCCCCTTTTTACTTACAATTTCAGGTTAAAGTTTTGGTGCACTTTCACTCTTACCTCTATTACTGAATAGATTTGATTCAAACTTAAAATAGTTGTTCAGCATCATTTTAATATTACTTGGCATAAATGTACCTCTTAAGGTAGTTCTGCACGTTTTTATCGAAATTGTTTCTACAATGTAGAATTTGATTAAACTCTGATTTTCAAAAACTTCAGAATATACCTAGAAAATTCAGCAAATAAAAAGATAGGGTCGTGTGTTTGATTTTTTGCTAGACTGATTTGAAAAATAGGGACCTCACAAAATACTCCATAACGGGAGTCTATGGGAAAATCATAACATTCATAACATTTTCGTGTATAGACATTTTTCTGCAATGTAGATTTTGATGAAACTTCTCACAATTGTAAATAAAGACATGGCCTATGATTTGATGATATAAAATGTATAAGTCCGTGTTCTTATTTTTGAGATATTTGACCATGATTAAAGTAAACCAGACATTTCACGCTAATTTTAAGAAATTATTTTGAATTATTTAACGTGTGATATGTTTTAATATCATATTTCGACTTTAGAAATATAGCAACAGAGCCACTAATAAATTTACTCACAGGTTGCGATTAACCCATAAAATGATTTTCATTTCCGTACGCCGAATCCAGTCTATATTCTACATTTTCCGGAAAAATGACGTTACGCCATCACTTCCGGTTTATCAAACGTGCAGAACTACCTTAATAAGATGATGTGTCATGCACAACTTTCAGACCCCTTGCTCAAAGGTCAAGGTCACACTTGACAGTCAAATATTAACATGGCATGAAAAGGGTCTGTTTCGTGTCCAGTCCATAACTCTGTCATTTATGAAGAGATTTTAATATCACTTGGCACAAATGTTCCCCATGATGAGACGACGTGTCATACGCAAAATGTGGACCCCTGCCTCAAAGGTCAAGGTCACAGTTAGGGGTCAAGAGGTCAACAGGGCTTTTTTCCTGTCCGGTCCATAACTTTGCCATCAATGAAGGGATTTTAATGTTACTTGGCACAAATGTTCCTTATGATGAGACGACATGTCATGCGCAATATCTGGACCCCTAGCTCAAAGGTCAAAGTCACAGTTTGAGATAAAAAATCAATAGGATTTCTTTCCTGTCCGGTCTATAACTTTGTCATGCAAAATAGGATTTAAATATCAGTTGGGAAATATACTTCCCTGGGTGAGACAACATGTCATGCGCAAACCCCAGGCCCTAGGTCTTTGGTCAAGGTCACACTTAGAGGTCAAATGTCAGAAATAAAAATGAATTTGTCTTAAGCATTTCTTCTTCATGCATGGAGGGATTTTGATGTATATTGGCACAATTGTACATCATCATGAGGCGAAGTGTCATGCGCAGGTTCCTTCTTTAGAATTACTTCCCTTTGTTGTAACTTTTTTAAAATTGACCGTTAGAAAAAACCAAGACCACTTTTCTGTGGTACAACATAGATGTTACTTTCAAATTTTAGGTTATTACAGCTGAGATATTTATAGTCATTTTCCAGTAGGGGACTTTGTATTGCATGGCAATACTTCATTCACTTGTTTTTACTAGTAAAATTCTTAGTGCCTACGACAACTGAAAATAAGTTAAGTTTCTTTATAAGTATGTAAGTTGTAAATGTCAACAAAATTGATTGATAATTTTGAAAAATTTTGTAACCATGTCATTTTTTGGTTTCATTGAGATCCAGCCAACATCTGATAAAACTGTATTTATAAATTGTAACTATTTTTCACTTTCTGAATTTCATGGTACATCTGTTACCATCTATTTACATCTGAATATAGTTCTTTTTGTTTGCACACCAATATTTCATATGTGGTATTAACTAAACAATATTTGATGCCAAAATAAACATATTGAATTGTATTGTTTATATGTTGAAATGGACAAAATAATAGGATAAAAAACACATGCACAATGTTTTGTTTTTAATTATTAAAGTTGAAGTGTATTCAGTTATTTGAACTGTGGCAGTTTTTCTATCAATGATAATAGTAAACTTAGCTCGGCTACTCGAAGAATAAGTAGAGCTATGTCAGCATCAGCGTTGCATCTTGGTTAAATTTTTGTATCAGTCCTTTTTTAGCAGATACCATGATAAAGGTTCCTCATATAGCAGTTTTTATTTCCAATATGTTTCATTGTAATTCAAAAATGTTATGAATCCAGACACTTATTAAACTGACTACAAATGTATTTACCTTCATCATGCTGGACATAATTGGTTCTGACTTTGCAGCCAGTGCAGATCAAGATAAGACTGCACATTCGTGTATTCTGAACATAATCTGCTCTGTTGAGTCAGTTTATTTAGGTAAGCATTCATTTTCACTGTTAATAACTCTGTCAAAATTGAAAGCTGGACAAGCATATTAAAGAATTTTAGTATGGGAAAGGTTTATTTAATTATATGCTTATGTACAATTAAAATGGTTATAAAACTTCCTTAGCAAATCTGAAAGAAAGTGCAGGGAAGCATTGCCCTGCAGCAACTTACATTTCTACCAAGTTTAATTGAAATCCTCCTATTCTTACTTGGAAGGACAGAAAAACGGTTTAAACCACAATGATATTTACATGAACAAAGGACTATACCTCTTGTCGTACTAATACAATTTTGACAAGCGTTTCCCTATGCTGAGTTTAAATTTCAAATTCTACCATGTTTTATATAATTACTCCACATCATGTAATTGATATAGTTTTGGGTGGATGAAAAGTTGGCAGTCCAGACAAAGCCACAGCTATATTCCTCTGCCTTCACTGGTAGACAGAAATGTGCTGAAACCATTAAGAAACAACAAAGTAAATAAGTGCTACAAGATTTACTTTACAATATCTCAGTTTTAAACTGTGTACATGAAATTTCATCCTCCTTTATATGCTGTCCTCTGTTATCTGAAGTAAACAAGAAAAAAAGAACATAGTGTTGAAAATCTCTTTTTTGTACTTTTTTTAAATACGGCATAAATGCTTGCGACTTAATTGCACATTTCATGCAAATCTAAAGAACGGAATTAAACAGTGTGTGAATGTGACTTGATAGATATAAAACTGTGTGTTTTAAATCAAAGGAAATGAAATAATTTGAAATTACTGTTGTTGCATAAAACTATGAATACAAGGTAAAGATCTGTTTATAAAGATTTGATATCAGGCTAGCTATAATGTAATTTTGTCACTGATCACACGCTTTCCTTTGTTGATATCATATTTTGCTATCAACATGTTGAAATTTGTCGATATCCATTTCTGCTCAATACAAAATTTTCATAGATTAAGACAAAAATTGTTTTAAATCGGGATTTCCTTCAATATCAATGGGTGAAAATTCTTTTGAAAAATGATAATCAATTTGAAAATTGCATGTTGTAGTCTTTTTCAATTTGAATATCAACTTCTTAGTATCATTTATTTCAAATCTAACATTGTAAAGCCTAAACAATTCTATGTTTCTGGTAAAATAATTTATACAACATTCAAAATGTAAGTGTGGTCACATGACCTGACAGTTACTTTCACTTGGTCACATGACAAAAAGGTTGAAAATAATGTTTCTGGTAGTCAAAATATCTCTGTATTGGGTAATTGGATTTTATCATTGTAGACAAAAGAGAGGTATAATAATGCTTATTGTTAACCTTATAAATATTAATGAATTGTGACATTTAAAGTACAGTAAACTTACTGTTCTGTAAAAAGATCCAGGATGCCGGACAAATCATTCTTTTCTGCCAGTGTCTTGGTTGCTAACTTAAAAAACTCCTCTTGCACAGCAAGGGTTTTCACTTGCTGCTCTGCAACCTTCCTCTGACTTCTGCAAAGTGCAGTGATTTCTTCATAGAAGTTTAACTGAGCCTTTTCTAACTCAGTCAATGATCTAATGAAATAAAACAAGAAACAACTTAAAGGTGGTCAATCACATTTAAACAACATTTAATGACATTTTTACTTTTTGTATACTCTGGTAGAGAATTATTTAAGGAAACAAAAAGACCGATTACAAAGAGTTAGATTCCTATTTGAAATGTATATTTTATTATTTTTATAAAATTTTGTAATTACTACCCCTTTAATATGAAAGTATATAAAAAGCTGGTATTTCTTTTTATTTCGATACAATGTCTAGTTTTACATTTGCATTTGATAGACATATCAACTATTGAACAATCTGAATCAAAATGCAAGTTTAAAAGCTGTGTGTAGCTTCTGAATTCATTTATTTCCAATCTATCTTGGTTGCGCAACCAAGATAGGCAAAGGGAGGTAATAATAATTTTTCAAACGCGTTTCTAATGAATTCCATCTAAATACATAATTTTTAATGCAAATATTTTACAAATATATTACAATATGTCTAATATTTATACATTTCCTTCGGCAAAGTATGTTTATCAAATTTATACTTATGATAAAATAACTCTATCTTGGTTGGGCAACCAGGATAGGAAAATGAAATTTTAAAAATACCTCCAGTGAAAAGCTAATTTGTATTAAGTGTTAAGTGAACGTAAATGAGTGTAAATGATCAGATGCTAAAGTTTCGAACAAATCCGTTACATGGCCAAAATCTGATTATCCACCTTTAAGTAAACACTACAAAAGATAATCATATCTTAATGACATAGCCAACTTTCAAATGCAACACTAAGTTTATTTCTCTCAAACAGATTTCAACAATAAGGCCCTAAAAGATGTCCTAGCTACAATGTAGTTAAGTTCATATTCAGTGTATTCTTTATTGATACAGCCTTAAATTCTCATGATTATACCCCCACAAAACAAAGTTTGGGGGTGGTATATAGGAGTGAGCTTGGCGCTCGGTCGGCCTGTTGGTTTTGCATGGTTTATGGATGATAACTCAAGAAAGGCTTGACCAATTTAAATATTTTTGGTATACAGGTGTAACATCAAAAAATACAGGTAAAGTTCTACTTTGAGGTCCGTAGGTCAAAGGTCAAGGTCACAGGGACTCGGAACAGTTAAGTGGTTTCCGGATGATAACTTGAGAACGTTTGGGCCTAGGATCAAAAATTTTGGTACACAGGTGTAACATCATGAAATGCAGGTCAAGTTCCACTTTGAGGTCTGTAGGTCAAAGGTCAAGGTCACATTGACTCAGAACAGTTAAATGGTTTCCGGATGATATCTTTAGACCGCTTGAGCCTAGGATCATAAACTGAAATGCAGGTCAGGTTTGACTTTGAGGTCTGTAGGTCAAAGGTCAAGGTCACAGTGACTCGGAACAGTTAAATGGTTTCCGGATGATAACTTGAGAATGCTTGGGCCTAGGATCATAAATTTTGGTACACATGTGTAACATCATGAAATACAGGTCAAGTTATACTTTGAGGTCAGTAGGTCAAATGTCAAGGTCACAGTGACTTGGAACAGTTAAACAGTTTCTGGAAGATAACTTGAGAATGCTTGGGCCTAGGATCATGAAAACTGATAGGGAGGTTGGTTATGACTAGCAGATGACACCTATTGAGTTTGAGGTCAGTAGGTCACAGGTCAAGGTCACAGTGACCAGGAACATTTAAACAACTTTCAGACAATAACTTTAGAATGCTTGGGACTAGTATCAAGAAACCTAATCTGGAGGTTGGTCATGTCAAGCAGATGACCCATATTGACTTTGAGTTCAAAAGGTCAAAGGTCATTTAAACCTGTTATGGACAATAACTTGAGAACGTTGGCGGAGGATCATGAAACTTTATAGGGAGGTTGATCATAAATAGCAGATGACCTCTAATGATTTTGTGGTCAGTAGATCAAAGGTCAAGCAAGTTCGGCCTAAAAACCGCTTAGTTCTGTGACAATGTCATATTGTGGGAGTATAATTCGTCACTCCTGTGACAACTCTAGTTTTACCTATTTTACATACAAGGTCCATATGCGCAGACCCGTAAGAGAACATTATGACATCAATTATGATGTCAAATTGCCACATGACGTCTATATTACATTTATCCGCAGGAAAATAAAGTCCAGCATAATATTTATTAAGGTATGTCAATGAGCATGTCAGAATGAAAATAATCAAGGCCTTCTTGTGATTTATCCTCTCATTTACCAAGGTTTAGAGTTCAGATGCTTCATTAGTTAACTGTGGTAAATTAGACAATAAACCCCTCGAAGTCACTGATAGTTTGTTAAAAAGTAAAAATACCTTTTCCTCTTCTTGCTGTCTCTCACTTCATCTACAACTTCTTTCCTGCTTTCAACCTGCAATACAAGCATTTTTCATTCAGATGTGTCTTTTACAAAAAAGGACATTAGGAAGATCCAGACTGTTAAGTTATTGCATGAATTCCAAGAAAATGGAATGATATTAGGTCCTTATCAGATGGAATCCTCTTTCATAGAGATCAGTTTTTTCGGGATGGAATTATTTTTCCCACAGTTTTACATTAACAAGCTATGACGTCAAATTTTATTATCAGACATGTTAACTCAATTTGCAAGATACTGAAAAATGTCTCATATATAGGTGCTATACCTATATATAAACACTGACATGTAAAAGAAGAAATTGTGTCTCTTGAATGAGACGCCACATATGTTGAATGGGCCCTTAAAACTTTAAATAATTCATCTTTTGTTTGGGCATTTTGTACCATTGCTTTCTAATCCTTAACAGACAAACTAAAGTGTGAACATAGCTGAATTTTTGGGGATTTCATAAGGACTTCATTTCCACCTGACATTTTTCTGCTTGCATGCATCTGAACTAAATAATATGTACTTTTAACTTTTAGCCATTTCTCAATCAAAGGACAGCCCTTGATAACATTATATAGATACCTGTACATGAATAGTACTTGGGTGGATTACCACTGTCTCCTCCCCCTCCACCTGCACAACGGTCTCACTCGTACTTGGTTGCACACATGTTTCCCCGACACCTATTGATAGTGGGTAATAAATATTTACTCTTACAGTGAATGACAGACAAAGATATATAATTCAGTCTATTTCAGTTCTTAATATATACTATAATCACAGGAGTTTGAAATTCAGCCAATAAGACCATGGAAGACTGTCATCAAGAAAATAATATATACCCACTTTATACAAAATAAACACTTTATACATCACTTAATAATGACCTGTGTTTTTACTGTATGCAGACATTTTATTCCCTAATGAAGGCTAACTAAATGTCTAAACTTTGGAATCGAAATATCGAAGAAACCTTTTTGAAGTTGTGTATACTTTTACATATATATGAAGTCTTTCTTATTGGTAGAATTTCAAACTCATGTGATATAATGCAATTCTCATTCAGCTTTCTGATTATTAGACGAAATCCTCTTAAGTATGTTGAATGAGTGCAAAGATGAAACAGTTACAACATGTAACTTAAATAGAAATGAAAAGGGTATATCTATAGTTAAACCTGTATTAAGATTAAAAAGTGGCAACTTATACAATTTGCTTCTTAAAAAAGTGACATAAAACATAATAACAGTATCATCGATTGATAAAGATGAATGGATGTTTAATCTTGGTGACCACAAACACAAGTTAAACCATCTGTATACTCTGTAAATTAAATTTCATACTATAAAATAAAAGTAAATGCAAATGCTTCCTGTTAATTTGAAATAATGTTTTTCAGCTGAATATACTCCGAAGGGGTTTAGTGCAGTTCTATTTTCTAGTACTTTCAAACTTGCACCTATAAAGTTGTTTTAATTAAGATGGGTTTGTTTTATGTGACAATTGTCAAGACAATAACAAAATACCAAATGAAATATTTGAGCCACGCCATGAGAAAACCAACATAGTGGATTTGCGATCAGCATGTATACAGACCAGCATGTGCATCTGCGCAGTCTGGTCAGGATCCATGCTATTCCCTTTTAACGCCTATTGCAATTTAGAGAAACTGTTAGCAAACAGCACGGAGCCTGACAAGACTGCATAGATGCACAGGCTGGTCTGGATCCATGCTGGTCACAAAGCCACTATGTTGTTGTTCTCATGGCGCGGCGCATTTTTAATTTACCCTTTACCAGTAAAGGAGTTTTTTAATTTACACACTGCAACATATGATTTGTTATCTATATTCCTTTATTTGAAAAAAAAAATTCAAAGCTGTTCAAATGCTACAACCTTCAGCATTCTTTTTGAATTTAATGTCCTGTCCATCATTGAGTCCATCTATTACGGCAGAAGGTATTACTGATATTATCTGGAAATAAGCAGAAAGAATGGAGTACAATCATAAAATTCTTTAAAAGGTGTTAAGTTAAGACTACAGAAACTTCAAATTTCCTTCTCAATAATTGTACCTTAGCTCCTTTCAGCTATTGTAATAATGTTGGTGATTTGTTTCTAGCTTTTGAATATTATTCTCCAATTATCATTAATATTAAAATACAAGAAAAAATAAGCATCCTCAAGGATTCCTCAATGAAACACTTCTTAAAATTATAAGTTACCAATCTTTGATACCTTCTCTTCCCAATCTCTCAGTGAATTCACTGCCCCACCTCCACCTGTCTTCCCCATTTCCTTCCTCCTGATCTGCTCCTTCTTCTTTGTCTGACTCTACATAAGACATTGTAATGATGTTTGAAATATAAATGTTAACAAAAATATATAAAACATATATTTTATTGCCAGCCCAGTTAGCTGAATCAGTTTCACACAGGAAGTTGAAACTTGTAATTCTAGATGAGGGTTTAAACTGGGATCCACTGTATGGTTACTATATATAGTTGAGTAAATTATTAAATGAGGAACAAAGAGCTAAAGAAATAGATCTTTTGTAATAAGACTGACCCCGCAGAGATTTTCTGTATTTTATAATTCCTCATCAATTTTTAGATCATGAAATGAAATTCAAAGAGTATACCTTCAAATCCTTCCATTTTTTCATCTGTGACCTCCTCTACCGACCTGTCTGACCCTCCAATACTGTTAATTCTGGAAGAAAATATTAAAGGTCCGATATTAAATGAGTGCATTGGGTACAAACTGAAGGTCAAACTCAGTATTTATCTACTTATAAATCTGACCATACAAAATTATAAAAATACTATAATATAATATTATTATTATACAAGGGCTTGGTGCAAAACCATTGTAAGTATATATAAATAAAGAACAAGATACAATAGTTTTGCGCCAAGCCCTTGTATAATAATAATATTATATTATAGTATTTTTATATTTTTGTATGGTATAATAATAATTGGTTTAATTGTAAAAAAAAACAAAAGTCAGCTAGTGTAGTCAGTTAAAAACTCAGTCAGAGCTTATGTTGTTTTGTTATATCTTATATGCCTTGTTGACTTAAAATTAAACCTATCTTGTCTTGTCTTGTCTTGTCTTGTATTTATTATACATGACACTTTCAAGTTTGTTTTTATTATAACTGATTACATAATTCTATAATTCATCAGTCATTTGTAGATCTATTTGAACAGTGTTTGTGTTCACAAACACAAATTACAGCATTTGCAAATGAAGAAATCAGTATGCCTCTTCTCTCGATTCAGATCTCGAACCTTCGTCTTTTGAAGATTAGCATGCAGGCAGCTATTTATTGATTTTAAATTTTTGCATGTTGTGGTAAACCATGATAGTTTTAAAAAGGGAAAGAAAAATATAAAACATATGTGGTAGCATATGTGGTAGCCTACAGACTTATTTGGTTCAATGAGACACCGGCTGGCTATTTCATTGGGCGGGTGTCGACACAAGCCCAAGACTGGCCATCTGAAACTAGCTAAACCTAAACTTGCATTGTATTAAGAAATTATTTGCACAACACTACTGTAATCCTTATAATTGTAGCCTTACTCATTTGTCTTATCAGGATGACTTATTTTAGGATATGTACTTACACGACTGTCCGAATTTCTGGGTTGTCCGAAATTCTGGGTCGCAAACCAGTATATATTATAGATATCCATGTATGTATATTATACGATATTTTTAAGTGGTCATCCTTCTAAGACGTGAAGGGACGGCGACAGTCAAAAGGCAGTTATTATATCTATACAGTATGACGCATTTTAAAAGCATTTGTTCAGATAAGGGGGCCCCCGTGGCCGAGTGGTTAAGGTCGCTGGACTTCAAATCACTTGCCCCTCATCGATGTGGGTTTGAGCCTCACTCGGGGCGTTGAATTCTTCATGTGAAAAGCCATCCAGCTGGCTTACAGAGAAGAAGCCATCCAGCTGGCTTACAGAAGGTCGGGGGTTCTACCCAGGTGCCCGCTGGTGTGATGGCAAGAGGGGCACCTGGAGTCTTCCTCCACCATTAAAGCTGGAAAGTCGCCATATGACCTATCATGTGCTGGTGCGACGTTGAATAAAAAAAAAAATTTGTTCAGCTAACGAATGTCTTTGTCAACAATAGGATCAGTCACAGTACTTTAGAAATATAGAAAGACGCGGAAATACGAAATGAAAAATAAACCTTTCACAAATATCCCTCCAGAACTGCACCTTTTCCTTTTCACTTGTGTCTCCGTGCCTACCATAAATGGTAGACACATTGTCTGTGCATCCGTTGACAAGGACGCTGACTTCGTTTACTTGCCAATTACTCTTTCTGCTTGTTTTTACTTTTGTAGCGGACATCTTGTCATCTAGATACAGACGATTTTTGACATAAGTCACGTGACCCGGATGTTTACATTTCAGACTGCATCACTGTTTTTAGGTCGTACGACGGAAACAGTCTTAGCTGCGACCGAAGATGTACGACCGTGTTCATAAAACGGTTCGGCCGTAGTCGCAGAAAAAATCTTAAATATCTGTCTTACGATGCGACCGGCCTTACGACCGACCTCGATGATAAAACGGGCCCCTGGGTCGTAGATCGTAGATCAACCATCAGAAAAGGGTTCGGGATTGGTTGACCTGGGTCGTAGATCGTAGATCAACCATCAGAAATGAGTTCAGAATTGGTTGACGGGTCGTAGATCGTAGATCAACCATCAGAAAAGGGTTCGGGATTGGTTGACCTGGGTCGTAGATCTTTAGTCAACCTTTAGAAAAGTTTTTTAGAATTGGTTGACCTGGGTCGTAGATCGTAGATCAACCATCAGAAATGAGTTCAGAATTGGGTTTCGACCGGGGTCGTAGCTCGTAGATCAACCATTAGAAAAGTGTTCAGAATTGGCGACCGGGTCTAGTCGTCGATCAACCATCAAAATGAGTTCAGAATTTGGTCGACCTGGGTCGTAGCTCGTGGATCAACCATCAGAAATGAGTCAGAATTGGTCGACCGGGGTCGTAGCTCGTAGATCAACCATTAGAAAAGTGTTCAGAATTGGTTGACCTGGGTCGAGATCGTAGATCAACCATCAAAAATGAGTTCAGAATTGGTTGACCGGGTCGTAGATCGTAGATCAACCATCAGAAAAGGGTTCGGGATTGGTTGACCTGGGTCGAAAGGATCGTAGTTTCAACCATTAGAAAAGTGTTTAGAATTGTTGACCTGGGTCTTTAGATCGTAGATCAACCATTAGAAAAGGTTTTAGAATTGGTTGACCGGGGTCGTAGATCGTAATCAACCATTAAAAATGAGTTTCAGAATTGGTCGACTGGTCGTAGCTGGGTAGATCAACCATTAGAAAAGTGTTCAGAATTGGTCGACCTGGGTCGTAGCTCGTAGATCAACCATTAGAAAAGTGTTCAGGATTGATCGACCTGGGTCGTAGCTCGTAGATCAACCAATTGAAAAGTGTTTAGAATTGGTCGACCTGGGTCGTAGCTCGTAGATCAACCATTAGAAAAGATTTTATAGTTGGTTGACCTGGGTCCTAGATCAACCACTAGAAAAGTTAATAATAAACAACTCTGTTTTATACAAGGTTTCGGCTTTATTTGCTTTTATCAAGTATAGATGACCACATCACATTTCGACCATGTTCATTGCAGACCATGATCAAAGCACAGATGACAAAGACACAAGATACATGGGACTCTGAAAACAAAAGTTAATGTTTACAAAACGTGACAGTTTTCTACTATATATTTTAAGCCGTATTGTACAATCTATAAGGTTAAAAATTACAATAATATATTAAAGTCTATGTAAAATTATAAAACCTGTTGTTACATTTAATGTAATTTACTATTACAAAATTATAAAAATTAAACTTAAGATAAAAAGTGTACAAATACTGTGAATGTAATTACCTCCCTTTAATTCTTACGAAAAAATATAGACTAAATAAAGTTTAAGAAATCATTTAAATATTTATCAAAACTACTTATCAAAAAAAATTATATAAATGTATAGAATAATCAAAACTTATGACAAAGAGATTTAAGTAAATGTTTTTAAAACGCTTATAAAACTACTAAATCTACAAAACCTGTTAGTGTCTATTTAAAAAAAATATATAGTGTTTAGAATTGGTTGATCTGGGTCATGGATCGTAGCTCAACCATCAGAAACGCGGTCAGAGTTGGTTGACCTGGGTCGTAGATCGTAGATCAACCATTAGAAAAGGGTTTAGAATTGGTTGACCTGGGTCGTAGATCGTAGATCAACCATCAGAAATGAGTTCAGAATTGGTTGACCTGGGTCGTAGATCGTAGATCAACCATCAGAAACGCGTTCAGAATTGGTTGACCGGGGTCGTAGATCGTAGACAACCATCAGAAAGGGTTTGGGACGGGTCGTGGACCGTAGATTAAAACCCATTAGAAAAGTTTTTATAGTTGGTTGACCTGGGTCGTAGAATCGTAGATCAACCATGGGAAATGTGTTCAGAATTGGCTGACCTTGGAAATGACTGACCATAGGGTAACACATTTCGAATAAGGAACTGGACTTTTGCAAGTCGAGATGGTACAAGCAATGAGAAAATAAACCTTACTCGCGGTTTAAAACGCTCCTGCACATGAAAAAAGAAGTTGCATTATAGCACGATAATTTAAATTGGAAAACCCGAACAAGGAAAAGGGAACCGGTTCCCTTTTCCCCTTTTTCCCAAAGTCAACTAAGGAACAGAACATAGAAAATGAAAATACTTTAATCGAAATAAAATCTTTTCAAAAAGTTTATATACATTATCTTCATGAACTGTTTTAAAGATGTATGTGGTATTTTTCTTGGATATGAGAGAGTATAAATCGCAATAGAAAAACAGTTCGAATGAGGAACTGGATTTCTCCGAGAAGACATGGTTCAAGCAAGGAGAAAATAATCCTTATTCGCGGTTAAAAACTATCCACAGTATAAACTGAACACGTTAGATCATAATAGGAGTAAGTGAGATCGAAAATCAAATAAGGAATAAGGAACTGGTTCCCAAATTCCTTTTTAAAAAGTCGAATAAGGAAAAGAAACAGAAAAAAATTTATCACAGTAATATCTTCTAAAACAATGTAAAATAGATAGTCGTCATAAACTGTTCGAAAATAATCCTTAATCGCGGTTTAAGGTGGTTCGGGGGTTTTTCCTACAAATTTCGAAGTAAAAGATATAAGACGATATTTATAGGTCTGTACGTTTTAAAACATCTCCTGTCTTTCATTTGGAGAAAAAAAAAATTTTTTTCCGAGTTCAGGTTACATTCTACCAATTCATTTTTCTTTTTTTAAATATAAACATTAAATATTCAGACTTCAGCCACTTAAGAGCATTTCAATGATATGAAAAGCATATACATAGTGTATATGGTCATTTAGTATTGACGTGTTTTGTTACATATAAGAAAAATGATCTGTTCTGAGAAACATCATCTTCTAAAAGTGCTCCCCCCTGCCCCCATGAAACTAGCCGTTTAGCAATTACGTATATGTAGACATTTTCTCAAAGAATAATGCTGACTCTAGGAAATTCTCTATGAAAATGGTCTAGATCTTTTCTATCTTTTCTAAATACAATATGCAATAAAACTAAGCAAAAAATATAACTGTCACCCCCTCATATGACTCATTATATTAATTTGTCCATGCATGAACAACATTTTGATTACTTCATATTTAACACTGAGTAGTCACTTCCGTTTGTAACCGTCCTCCACATTTCCTTTGGACCCCCCCCCCCCCCCCCCCCCCCCCCCCTGGCGGCACATATATTTTTCAAGGGAAATCGCCGCTTTTCTGTCATAATCGCACTACGATTAATGTTATAACAAGACTCAAGAATATAGCTAAATCCAATGTTATTGTTTGCAGGTTGCGTTTTGTAAATTATTTCATTTGGAAAATGCTTGAATAAAGAGATAACCGTAGTTGGGTGGGGAAAATAGAGAAAAAATTCAATGTATTTCATGGCCGTAGAGTCGATATAGAATAAAACGGAACCGTCAAAGTTCTTGATATCCAAATAAAATCTTCTTAAATATTTTCTGAATAATAAAATAAATAAAAACGGGGGATCTTCATGGCAGATTTTTGAAAAATCTATTTCCTTTCTGTTGGTAAGCTAGATATCGAGACGTTGATACATCATTTATGGTGTTAAAGCCACACAAATGTTTTGTTCATTATGTCCTTTATAGATACATTTTTGTATATACAGGTCAATGAAAGTACAAGGAAATGAAATATTTTTACTAAAACAGATTCACATTATTTACAGTGTCAAGTAATTTACAATCTAAGTATATTATCTATAAATATACTTCATTATTATACAGGTCTCTCTTTTGTCTACAATGATAAAATCCCATTACCCGAGAAAGAGATATTTTGACTATCAAAAACATTTTCAACCTTTTTGACTCGTGACCAAGCGAAAGTGACTGTCAGGTCATGTGACCGCGCTGATATTTTAATGTCATACAAGAGTAATTAACTGCTTCAATTTTTTAGCCATACGATTGCCTCCCTTGTACACATATAGTAGTGATGTCACTATTCAATGTGTACACAGGCGATTACCGCGCTAAAGATGAAACTGTTAAATAGGTTAAAGGTCAGTAATTCAAATCCTTCTTTGTTTCATATAAAAAACGACAACTTCATATCGTCTTTACGTATCTTTAGAGAACATCACTTTTTCCTACACCTATTTTTCATGAAGGTTCTATCATAAATTAACGAAAAAAATGAAAAGAAAATAGGGGGTTATGTAGTTCCTAGTGAAATGCCAGTCAGTTGTGGTCTGCAACCCTAAAAATGGCGCATATTACCTCCGTCCGCGCAATAAACACCTACTTCGGTTTCGATCTGCAAAACTTGCCATGTGGGGTGTATGAACATGAAAACCGTCTCATTTCATGCAGAATGTCTTCTAGTAGTGAGAAACGGTGATTAAAGCACTCGTTCTACACGAATTTGCGCAAAAAAAGGGAAAATTAGGATCTATTTATTATGGCTTCTTCGACTACACCACGGAAGCAACATTTTCGACCGAATTACTGACCTTTACTCCTATAGAAATGTTTCTTTTCAAATACACATAATTTTCATTTCTATTTTCAAGAAAGATGTAATACCAAACATATTCCCAAAGTTTCATTGTGAAATTTCGAGATTTTAGAGAAATATAGACATTTAATAGAAGCCACCCCCTACCAATTTACGGGGCTAAATTTTGGCCCTATGGCCTTTTATTGTATATTTGGTAAAAGTTTCACTCTTTTGCATATTTTCACTTGGATTCTAAAATATCATTCATTCCGCATGAATAAGACCCAAAAGGATGCATTTTGTGCATTTCTGACATTCTGGAGACAAAATACTGGCTTTTTAACCCAAAGAAATCGCTGCTGAAAAAGGCATCTTCTCAAAATAATGGTCAAATTCAAAATTTTCAAATTTCACTATTTTTTTGCATTGAAAACACCTTTTATATCATAAACAACCGATCTATGACTATTAAGACTAATTGCGATGTGTTTCGAGAAAGTCTTATTTCAGCTCTTATAAATTAAATGAATTAAAAACATTTTTAAACATTTTTATGTACAAAATTTTGTTCGGTATAATAAAGTAAATATCATATGGCAACGTATGTGACATTGATATTGTCAACCCTTGAAACAGAATGTCACTACTCGGCTTTCGCCTCGGGTGACATTCTGCCCTCGGGTTGACAATATCAATGTCACACACTCTGCCATATGATATTTATATAATGTCAGTTAAACAAAATTCTTAAATACGCTAATTTTGTTTATATTATTACGTAAAATGCCATTCACTAATGAGGACTAGCTATGGACACCCTTGCCTTTTCTGTCAGGGTATTAAAATTTCAGTCTGTCTCAAATTCTTTTAGACTATCTACAAGAAGAGAGTGTACATTCACATGGATTTCTAAATATTTGCGTCGTTATAAGCGTTGGTGTGCACTCTTTAAGAAATGTATCCAGTCGATGATTGCTTGAAGACTTCACTATAATCAATTTCTGATAAATTTATGAGCCGTGATATGCAAAACTGTAACAAAAATCAACAGAAAAATCTGACAAGGCGCATGAAAACGCATAAATATAAAATCCTCATTCGATGCTTGCATATCGCAACATCTGTTCATTTTTCGCTCAATGTCACGGTCATTCTTAGCTATGTTTCTCACTGCAGTCTGCCAGAGCTGGAAAGGTCTTCTGCGCATGTCCTGAATTGATCATCAATTGGAGCACACAGCAAAAAATACCGAAATTATTGCATGACAGCATGCATTTAATGTATAATATGTATAATATGCTGACTAAAGGTTAGAGTTAGTATTACTATTGTCACAAAATATATATATTAAAGATACCTTTCTTCAAATTGTTTGAATTCGGTATATACCGGAGTCTGTACTTTACACAGGCGCCCCAGGTCTGCAGTTAGTCGAAGTATTCGCATCTGCGTCAAAATGCGCTTTTACACTAAATACCAGAAAAATACTTTGTTAACAGTATTCTGGCGATCATGTAAATAGCAAAAAATTTCAAAGTAAATGGATGTTTATTTCTTAGTTTTGTCCGTCTTTTAAATTTTTTTAAAACACCAACAGAAAGCATAAGATGAAGACATAGGAATAATATACACAGCACTGGAATATCATACTTCGGTTTGGAATAAATTTGAGAGGGACAAACCTTCATTAAAAAAGAATGACCCCACTTTGCCGCCGAAATTCTACAAATTATAACAAATTCTTTTTATACAGGGGAACGTTTAAACTGCGTTTAAAGGATTATTATCTCACTGCTTTACCTTTTCGTCTCCGAAAAGTCCAGTACCTTATCGAACTTTGCACCTCTATTTTTAAATCATGCTCTCTCATATCTGTGGGAAAATCCGCTTAAAATCCTCTAAAACATTTATAACGAGAAATGTATATACACTTTTTGAAAGGATTTTTTAAAAGTGATTTTAAATATTTCATTTTTCTATGTTCTATTCCTTATTCGACTTTTGAAAAAGATATAGGGAACCAGTTCCTTATTCCTTATTCGGTTTCTCGATCTTAATCACTCGTGCTATGATCTAGCGTGTTCATTTTATGCTGCTGAACAGAGGAAGGATTATTGTCACACTGCTTTTACCTCAGAGTGTTCTCCAAATAAGGAATAGAATAAGGAACTAGTTCCTTATTCCTTATTTGAAAAAGGAATAAGGAATAAGAAACCAGCCTACTCGTTATCATGGAAAATGTCTATAGCTTATTGATTTTCTTTTCGCAGTTCTAGATATAAATATTAATCGAGATTCGCTTTCCAAGGAATATGTTATTGTTTTGATTCTTTTCAGAATTTATAATTAAATGCGGTGAATGTTTCCTTTTCATAACATCTGCAGAATCGTAATCGGTTGGTGCTGGGTCCAGTAGGGGAACGCTAAATAAAACAACTGACGTTAAACCTGTCCACAAAATTGGAATACAGTTTTGTATTTTCCCGCCAAAAAAAAACCATTACATGATCCCAATTTTTTTGCTCACCAGTACCATCCGTGCACTCATTGTATTCTTTAAACTAATTACATAAATAGTGAAAATTGAAAGGAAGTTGCTGACATAGGCATATAAGCAAGCAATTTCAGGTCATTTTTTTTCATATTCGTCTGTCTGTCTTGCGACAGTAGAGGATGACTGGGTTAACAGAATGCCGTGAAAAAATATGGTGTACCATTTGGGTCTAAATCTGCTTTACGTGGGCGCACATTTCAAAATACAAGTTTCACTTAAACAGAGGATTTTACACGAGTGCTTGTCATATTGAATTTATTAATCAGTTGAATAAAGTAATAAAAAAGCGAGGCTGTGCCCAGCAATGTGCAAAGTTTAATAAAATCAATGTGGGGAAAAATTTTTGTTATCACATGTAATTTTTTCCGCCAAATCAACTTCCTTCATTCTTTGTTACGATAACGCACGTTTTTTTTTCCGTTTTTATAACGTCTGCAGAAAACCCCAGGGATTCTGAATATCTTATTACACGAAATGGGAAAAGGCGCTAACGCTATTTTAGCATAAAAGCGCAAAATATATAATAAATAAATAAACTCCACCTAAACGACATTTGTTCTTCGTTTTTTTCTCATTTGGGCGTCGATTTCCCTTTGAATTATCCCTTTGTGGCCGTAATACGTTAACGCTCTGCCACGGAACGCGCATCATGAAAAGGTGGGTGTTTTAACAGCACGTGAGCGCGAGAATCTCTCTGTTAAACACACGTTTTCTCTCTTGTTAAACACCCTCGAAAAAGTGAAAAGAACAGCAGTAATGCTAGAATATCTATTATAGAACAAGTATATCCGGCTTGAAGCGACGCCAACGTCAAAACTGTATTACTCGTACACTATAGTGTATAAATGGCTTTATTTCATTTTAAAAGTATGTGCAAATATACATAATTATATAGGTAATGATTATATATTAATTTACTCATGCACGTCCTTATGTGCATGGTTAATTGTAAATATACAAGCACTCCGAATAAAGCGTGCATGCATAAAATTATACGCGTACAATGGTTAATATGTAGGTGCACGCGTATATATACAAGCACCTAGAATTACGCATGCGTGCGTTAAATTATACGTGTGTGTATAAATTTACACGTACATTAGTAAATGTATAAGTGCTGCTCGAATGTGCGTGCATGCCTAAATATATACGTCCACATGTATAGGTGGACGGATAGCTCAGTGGTTTGCACACTGGCCTTCCAATCCTGAGGTCGGGGGTTCGATCCCCGGCAGCTACTCGGGAATTTTCAGAAACGCTTTTCAGTGTTTCCCACCTAACTAGAGGTGTACTGGTCAGGAACCCAGGCAATCCTTGCGTGTATCAGTGCTATACACTGGGCACGTTAAAGAACCAGGCTGTCTATTCGCAACGAGCTAGGCTAAGTTAGCCGGACAAGCCTGTATCTGATTTCTGATCTCTCTGTCGTGGGGGCTTTGTCTCACTCTGTCCCTCTGGTCAGATCGCTCTGTGTCTGTACTAGTAGAGGATGAATTATGCGCCCTGTGTGGCTGCATTTGAACTATGTAAAGCGCCTTTGAACGTGAAAATTGATCATGAAAAGGGCGCTATATAAATCTGGTATATTAATAATAATAATAATAATAATGTATATTTTTAAACGTACGTGCGGAAATATGTTCAGTACATCATTTTTTTTCATACTTTCCTTGTACATGTATATTTGAAGTTTGTGTTGTAAAATCATGTAGAAACCTGATCATCATCCAATATCAAAACGCCCCCAAAAATCAAGTAAGTGTACTTTTCTTGTCAATTATCAGGTTTAGAAAAATATCGACAGTAGACCAAGTGTTGCGTTTCTTGATGTACTCAGTATATGTGAGGGCACGCGTACATGAACTTATGGCTGCAGGAAATCTCTCGACTTGCATGAGTGGATAATAAAATGCGTGGGATTATTATACTGCACTGTAAAAGCCTATAAAGAAAAGTCAGGAACTTTAGTATGCGGAATATTGAAATAATTAAATCTAAACGGTTTTGTTAATGTATTAATTGTTTACATAATTAAATTAATTTAATTTTATTAAAATATTAACGCAATGATTCTAAGGCACAAAAGAAACTTAATACGTGTTCATTTTACTATTTAATTCATTAATATTGGTAAATGTCATCACCAGAATTGACGAAAACTCGCGCTTGCATTTATTTTGGTTTCGTGGGTTGTTTTCAATGCCTTTAAATTTAAAAATAATTCGTGTGGGGTTTTCAATTTATGTGACTCTGGAAATATATTATCTGGGAGTTTTCAGGGAAAAGCTGCTACAAATTTTAAAGGGGGACGACTCCATATATACAACTATAGGCATGGAAAGCCGCGGTGTGCCATGCCAATTTCCATAAACTAAACTGCCGTGCGCAGGAGATAAGTTGTCGTGCGCACGAAAAAGATGGGGCGTACGCTCGAGATAATTGCCGTGGGGTTCGAGGATAAGATGTCGTTTCGCTCAAGTAAGATGTCGTGTTGAGATAGGTTGTTGAGCGCACGAGATAAGATGTCGTACAATGATAGAATATGTCGTGCGTTCGAGATAAGATGTCGTTCGCCTGAGATAAAATGTCGTGCGTTCGCGATGAGATGTCATGCGTCTGACATAAGATGTTGTGTGCACGTTATAAGATGTGGTGCGCTCAAGAACGTTCGAAATAAGATGTCGTGAGCACGAAATAAGATGTCGTGCATTCGAGATAAGTTGTGCGTACGAGATAAGATGTTGATAGCACGAGATGAGATTCGTGCGCGCGACATAATCTAATCCTTAAAGTTGAACAAAATAAAAGCATTTCCTAAAGTACGCACACATTGAATGTATGTTCTATACTGACTAAGGTTAGGATTCAGTTAAACCTAGGTTTCTATTGTACATTCAATGCATGTGTATGTTAGATGAGGAATAATTGATCTATTCTAATAACACTCGAAAAACACTTTCATAAGGTTAATGAACGTGACAGATGCATAATGGATAGACAATTGCTAAAGTCATTTTTACCATAAAATAAAATTGTATAGACATGTCGAAAAAAGGCATACGCAAAAAGTAATGAGCCCATTTTATGAAAAAGGCAATTATTGAAACCGGATCCAGGGCCGGAGTCAGAGGGATCGTGCCTACCCCCTCCAAAAGTCCGCTAGAAGTGAACTATACTCATCAAAGGTGCACTCAAAATTGAGATAAAAAATCACCAGAAGGCACCATTTCATACTTTTACTTTAAAAAAAATTCAGGAGAGTATGGGTACCCTTTCCCGTACATACCCCACTCTATGCATCTTGCCGATAATAAGCTGGCGCCCCCGATGAAAATTGTCTAGAACCGGGCCTGGAAAGCACTGTTGAACCGTAATTTTCACACATGAAATGCTTCTTGCTCTTAAATGATTGTATTCTTCTGTTTCATCTTGTGTTAGAGTTCATTATTTTACTACTGATTGGTTCAATGTACAGGGTGGATTAAGACAAGGCCGTGTGCTGTCTCCGATTTTAGTTTAAACATATTTATTCTCAAAATAGAGTACATATACTGGTACATATGTCATACTGTAGTGAAGGCAAAACAGGAAAGGATAACTTGAGAATGAAATACAAGTCTTATACAATTCCTCTCCTTTGCGGACAAAATATAACTGTATGAGCATATCGAGCTTAAAACTGTAATGAGGCTAGGAATATAGTCTTAAAATATGAAAAAAAAATCGTTGTGAATGTAAAAAATGAAAAGAGGACAATGTATGGTAGAAGAAAAGTATTCACACAAATGTAGAAATTAGAACAAGTCAACGGTAGAATAGAAGAGAGAAAGTGGGAAAAATGGGAATATCTCAGGGTTGCTAATTATAAGAGAACCTTTGTAACTTTCGGATATGTATGCTTGTACATGAGTAAATATAGTCATGTTATCCTGATCAGAGAGGTCTGGGTTTCCAAGCCCAAACCCAGTATCCAAGTCAGTTTCGAAATTCCGCAAATTATTAAGAAGATTGTTTCGACAACGATTAAAAATTCTGCATTCAAAAAAGAAGTGGAAATTAGTTTCCATCTGTTCACACTGGCAAAATGGCATAGGAGAAATATTTTTAGGTAAAGATGATGATTCAGTGCACTTCGTTATGTTCGAAGTCGTGTATGGAGTACCTGGAGTTTCCTGATTCCGGTGTATTAATAAGCTGGAGTACACTGCTTGTTTTTATTTAGATTACTTTTAAATGATGAAAGTGTTTCAAATTACGGATATCTGGTCTCAATAAATTCCAATCACGTACAACGGAAGGCAAAAAAGAACTGAAATATAAAGATATTCTTGCAGGTACACCATGGATATTTTCAGAGCTTCTTAGGTTGTAGCGAGTATCACCTGACTCAGGAACTAGAGAGGATAGAGGGGTCAGATTACATTACATTTTGAAGAACATAAGAAATCGATGTTTGTAACGTCTGTCGGAAAGTGACTCACAGGGTACTTCTCTCTTTAGGTTTTCCAAGGAAACAAGTTTGGTAGCTCCGGAGACAATGCGAGCACATTCATTTTGAATTTTGTTGAGTTGATCCATTTCATACTTGGTACAGTTGCCCAACACTACGTCTGCATACTCGAGTATTGGCCTTATGAAAGAAATATACAAATGTATATAGTTTCAAGGGAGCGACAGTCAAGTGAGAATTTAAATTTATGCATTATGTTTATCCTCTTCTAAGCCTTTTCTACAATGTAGTTGATATGAGAATGCCAGCAACAATCGTTTGACAGGAATACACCTACAAGATGTTTATGTTCGAGTACCTCTGGAATAATCTGGTTAAACATTCCGAGAGGATGATGTAGTTGAAAATTTCATTTTCTTGAAACTAAAAGCGCTTCTGATTTGGAGTGATTAAATTTAACAAGCCATTTTCTGCCCAAAATGAAATTGTTTGGATTCAGATTGAAAAGATTTGCCGCAATGTCCGGTGCTGAACTATAATATAAAGACTTGTATCATCAGCAAACAGGTCGATGCATGATCTGATATTTCATCAACGATGTCATTGATAAGATAAGGAAAAGAAGAGGCCCGAGTATTGAACCCTGTGGAACTCCAGCTTTGAGACATGCCCAGTTCGATTTGACACCTGGCAGTACAACACGTTGACGTCTATGTATATAATAGATAATCTTGAAACCACATGTGAAGAGAACCTGTGATTACTGTGTATTTTAGTCTACATAGTAAACCTTTGTGCCAGACTTTGTCAAAGGCCTTGCTTATATCGAAAAATACGACCATTATCTAGAGCTTTATCGTATATGAAAACAAGTTAACTGTGGAGTCATCCGGAATGAAACCAGACTGTACAGGAGTTAGAAAGCGAGAATCATGAAGATGGTTATAAACATGCTTGAAAATGAGGCGTTCAAGAACTTTTTCAATAGTGTTTAAGTGTGATATTGGACGAAAATTATTCGGAAGAGTGGCATCACCTTTCTTGAAGATTGCGCTAACATGGGCTTCCTTCCATGTGGCTGGCACAGTAGAAGATTGGAGTGAAGCATTGAAAAGGTCACAAAGAGGAAAAGATAGTTCAAGAGAAGCCTCAATTATAATTCTGTCACTTATACCATCAGGACTTGCGGCCTTGTGGACTGATAGAGACTTCAAAACATCTTCAGTTTCTACCGGAGAAAGATGAATTTCATTTAAAATAGTGGTAGAATTCGTAGGACCAAGATAATTTTAAGTATCTCTATATTTTCGTCATCAATGTATGTCTGCTCTTGGAAGTAATCATTTAAAAGGTTAGCTTTTTCAAAATCAGAAGACGTTGTTTGACGAGTGTTGGAGTTATATAGTGCAAGAATACAGTTATAGGACAAGGGGTAGCTGGAGAATCAATTTTGATTTGGAACTTTCAGGCCTGTTATCTTGTCAGCATGATGTCCCATTAAGAATCAGATAATGTGAATTAATGGCACTGACCAATTTGATAAGCTTGGAATCTGTTCTAATGGTGGTTTGAGAATTTTAGAACATGTTCAATGATTGTAAAACTTTAGTCAATGTTATATTTTGTCTCACAACAAGAATGAATGTGATAACCCAATAGTTGTTTTATTTTGAGACGTGTTTTATTAAAAATCTTTACTGAAACTGTTTTACATAAAGAAATTATGAATAAACAATTTTAATCATTTTAAAACTGTAACTTGTGATAAAATAAATATACATGTAAATGGCAATATTTTAAAATACTAAAATATGAATGCAACTTTGAATCGCAAGACCTAAAGCTTGAAATTTATAATTCAGGGGTGTAATTAGGCTAAAATGGAATTGTAGGCCACTGTCCAAGGAGGGTATGGCATGCTTCCACAGATAGATGCAAAATGGTGCTTTTTGGTTTATATCTGGACTTTTATGTTTTTCATTTTTCAAAATGAAGTGTAGACCCGGGGGAGCTATTGTACAAATTAGAAAGAGACCAGTGTCATAGGTGTAGCTGGACCATAATGGAAGTATGAGTCATTGTTCTAAGGGTGATGGGGCGATGTTACCCCTGAAAAAAATACATTCTAGATAAAACATGATATGTTTTGGTGAAGTTCATAATTCAGGGGCATTACTAGGCTAAAATGGAAGTGTATGCCACTGTCCTGGGAGTTCTGGCGCATGCTCCCACGTAAAAATTGCACAAATTAGATGCAAAATGGTGTATGTTTGCAAAATTCATAATTCTGGGGTTTAGCTAGGCCAAATTGGAAGCGTAAGCCACTGTCCTAGAGGGTTCGGGAAAAATTGGACACTATATAGGCAAAGTGGTGCATTTTATTTTTGTGTATAACTGGACCTTTAAACTTTTTCATAAAGTGTAGACCCAGGGGAACCACTGTTCCTTATAGAAAGTACACCAGTGTCAAGTGCGTAGCAGGGCCAAAATGGAAGTGTAAGCCACTGTTCTAGGGTGTTTGGTTGGGGAGGGGGGCAGTCATGCTCCCCCGGAAGATTTTTACATTCTAAATGCAAAATATGGTGCTATCTGGCAAAATTCATAATTCATGGGCTTAGCTAGGCCAAAATGGAAGTGTAAGACACTGTCCTAGGAGGGTTTGGGAGCATGATCTCTGTAGAATTCTTACATTATAAATACAAAGTGGTGCATTTTTGGTGTATATCATGACGTTAATTTTTTTTCCTAATGAAGTGTTGGTCGGGGGCAACTACTGTACCTCAGAGAAAGTAAATCTGTGTCAGTGTAGCATGGCCAAAATGGAAGTGTAAGCCATTGTTCTAGGGGTTAGGGGGCATGCTCCCCTGGAAAAATTTTACATTCTTAGTTAATTTCTAAATGTAAAATTGTGCATCTTGGCGCATTTTGTAACCTTTCCGTTGTTTAAATCGTCAATGCTGCAGACTAAAACCCTGGAAAGAGGATGTATGGCCAGTGTATAATAGTGATACATTTTCGCACTGCCTCTTTTCAAAACTAAATATGCTAATGTTATATTTAGTACACAATATATATTTCCCCTTTTTTCTATAAAACTGCATTCACATTTAGTGAAGAAATAACATAAGTACTTTAATATTCAATTTATATTTTAACATTATGTACAATATTTAAAGGTCTTTTGAATTTACTAACACAGAATATTACTTTTTGTTGACTCTACCGGACAATAATTCATAATACCTAATATGCTCCAAACCTTTAGACAAGCCTGTAAGGGGTTTTCTTGGGGTAGGGACCTCTGGGTTTTTTAGAGATTAAGGATCATTTACATTTCAAATTTTGTTGAAAATGAAATAACAAGTAAGACTTCATCAGTATTCACCTTAAACTTGGATCTATTAATGGTTTACAGATAACAATGTTCACCCTATCTTTCAAAACATAAATAACCGAGAAACACCAAATAACCAAATAATTAAATCACGAGGATTCGAACTGGCAGAAAAAATATATAAAGATTAAACAAAATAATGTTAAATATGTTGTGAAAAAACTATTTTTAATGATAATTAACCTGTATGGTATTTATGTTTCCCACACATTTGGTAGCCGTTACGAGATACAAGGGACGTTTTCACAAACAGTTTCTTTTACTTAATGACGGTTAATGGATTATTAAACAATCAGTTCCTTTTGCCTATTATCATTATCTTTTGCTAAATAACAATAGATGCATACCGGTATTATTATGCCTATTAGCTCGACTATTCGAAGAATAAGTAGACCTATCCTACTCATCTCAGCATCAAACCTTGTTTAAATTGTTCGTAACAGTCCATATTTTGACAAAGTCTTTTGAGATAAAGCTTTGAAACTTCAACACTTATTTACCATCACCATGTCCAGTTATAGGCATGAGTACAATAGCTCCATCAAGGATTTTGGCTGAATTATGACCCCTTTTGACTTGAAATTCTTGGTTAAGTTTTTCGTACCAGTTCATATTTTGTGTAACGTGTTTGACATATATGGCTTTGAAACTTTTATCACTTGTTTATCATAGTAACCTCTATCTGTAGATTAGAGTACATAACTTTGACAAATAGTTTGACTGAATTTTGGCCCTTTTTGGACTTGGAAATTGGTTCCATTTTTGTACAAGTCCATGTTTTGTCAAAATTATTTGACATATTATGGCTTTTAAACTTTAAACATTTGCTTATCATCATGATTTCCATTTGTATGCAAGAGTACATAACTCTGACAACTATTTTGGCTGTATTATGGCCCTTTTTGAACTTGGAAATCGGTTCAGTTTTGCGGACAAGTCAGCGTTTTGTCAAAACTATTGGACACGTGGCTTTGAAAGTTTGAACACTTATTTAATATAATCATGATTTCAATCTGTAGGCAAGAGTACATAACTCTGTCAACTATTTTGGCTGAATTATGGCACTTTTTGGACTTGGAAATCAATTAAGTTCTTTTATAATAGTCCATATTTTGCCTAAACTGTTTGTTATATGGCTTTGAAACTTTGACCACTTGTTAACCATCATAGTCTACATAATTATGTAGGCAAGACTTCATAGGACACTAGGACAAGGACTTAAACCCAGTTTAGCCCTTTTTTGACATAGAAATTAGTTAAGTCTCTAATACCATTCAATATTTTGTCTAAACTGTTTGAATTATGGCTTTGAAAGTTTGAACACTTGCTTAGCATCATGGTCAGGCACTGCCATTATAGTGTGAGACCCCAAATCCACAAATACAGGAACATAGTTTGTCTTATCTATATTTTTTTCTTTTGTCTAAAATCTGTGGTGATATTTTGACCACATTCTTACATCAATTCTTCGAACAGTCTAGTGTCTAGCGTGCTGTCATCCGACAGCTCTTGTTTTTTTCTCTGCTGAGTTTCACATATAATTCATTAAAATGTTAAACTAATTAATCTGTTATCAACAGTTTATAATCAGCATGGAACAGTGTATTCGTTTGGAGTTCCTTTGTTATTTAGGTTTTGAAACAGAAGGTAAACAATTAGGTAAATGCTGGCATCTGTAAACCAATTAGATCCAAGTTTCAATTGAACACTGGTTAATTCTTATTTGTTATTTCATTTTCAACAAAATCTATGTAAGTAACCCTGAATCTCTAAAAGATGGAGGTCCGTACCCCTAGAAAACCCCAAACAGGATTGTCTAGAGGTATGGATCCTTACCCTTAGACACTTCATTTCATGTGTTCTAATGTTAAATCAGTTTGTTAACTGTGCACACTTATAACAAAAATGACTTGTTTAAGTAATTACAGTTACCTGTTTCCTTTTTTCATATTTTCAGAGCTCAAAAATAATTGATTTAGTATCTGAGTTACACTTGAATCTAAATGAAAAGTTTTAAGCTACAAGTACTTTACTGTATGACTGCCTACTTCAATTTTTTTAGTTTACATGTTAAATATATTTTAATTCACAAGTTTTTGTTTCATGTATATCATAATAACTTTGAATTTTTTAATGACTTTACTGATGCTTGAACAGAGTTGTTTCAAATTCAAGAGCTATGACATTTTATACTGTATGCTGTATGGTATCACAATGTTGTTGTTTTACATGTTTTACACATTTCTTCTTATCATTTCACACATTGTCCAGATTTGACCACTGTTGTAATTTATAGCCCCACTGCTGAGTTTAAATGTCTGTTTTATTGACTTGGGGGCTAATATTAATTACATGCATCATTTTAGCAGTCTAGGAGAAATTCCCTCTCTACCCTTGTCCTATAACTGAATAACATTGTTGTTCGTTTTAGAGATGAAGGATTTTAAAGTAGTCCACTAGTCTTTGCAAGAGAACGATCCGTTTTTAAGCTTGTCTGGAAGTTTTATGAAGTATTGTGATTTGGCTTCACGAATGGGCAAAACAGTTTCATTTCGGACTTGTCGAAATATTTGCTAGTGACGGGGTGAGTTTGTTCTCTTAGCTTTTCTGTAAATACGCTTACGCTTTCGTATGTTCTTCCTCATATTATTGTTCATCCAAGAGACGTCTGAGGGTCTAATTGTGACACTTTTATTAGGAATATTATGTTTTGAAATGACTGTGATTTGATTGTCTATATTGGAGGCGTATATATTGATATCTGGGCCGATACAGCTATTCAAGTTGAAATTGTCGATTTCCGTTCTTAGGCTGTCATAGTCTCCCCGATCCTATTCCCATACCAGTCTGTCAAAGCATTTTTGTTTCAATTTATTGAATTTGAGAAGCCCGATGATTGGGATGTGGTACCGTTGGTCTTGTTAAAGAAAGTGTTCCCCAACACCTGAAAGAAGAATGTTATTTCTGTTTGACACGAAAATGAGATCTAAAATGGATGTCGAGTGTTCAGTAAAATGGATTGGTTCTTCAATAAGCTATTCTAGATTAAATTGGTATGTGATGGAAAGAATGTTTCTGTATGGAGTTGGTCATAGAGCTTTGTATTTAAAATTTATTATTACAAAGAACTATTTCAAGACATTCAAGACGATTGATCTCAAGGTCTGATCTATGAATGAAGGTAATGTATATTCTCTCTAACATACAAAATAACTTCTCCATGAGAATCACCATCACGATCGTTTCGTTCGGGTTTATGATATGAGTGCAGCACTAAGTCTTCATAAGTAATTGAGCGATTTAACCATGTCTCAGAAAAGGCCAAAATATCGAATTCAGAAAGTTCTGCGTATAAAATATCGAGTTTGTGTTGTATACTCTGAAAGTTTAAATGTATGAAAGAAAGATGGTTTGATACCGCTTGTGCATCCGGTGATGTGTTTGTCTGAGATGATATAGAAGAAGAAGATTCTGGACCTAGATTCTTGTGAGCATCTCCAGCAGTAAGTAGGAGGCATGCAAGCCATAATGAGAATGTGACAACAGATAAAGAACTCAAAAGACGCATAATGAACAAGCGATTATCATGTAGCCGGTCCATGTTCAGCTGCATGGTTGTTTTAGGGTATGTATTTTATATAGTTACAGATAAGAGCATTCGCTGGCAAAGAGTTGTGCACTGACAGGACGTATTCCGGACAATTATAAATACTTACGAATAGAACGAAGTGGGATAAAATTAGTAGGAACCCGTAGTGTCGATACGTGTACGTCACGGCATGTTTTGGCACTGATTTCGTGGTCATGGTCGTGTGATTGAAAGGGTAAATAGTATGAATTCAAGAAAAGACGTTATAGGAATGTGAATGAAATCAGGATAACTTTTATAGCTTACAACCCCGAATGAGACATAAAAAAACAAGAAAGCATGGGACAGGAGTTATGTACTTGAGGCAAGTAAGAAAAAGTGTACAGAAAAAAGGAAGCGTATTTAGGAAGAAGTAGTAGTAGATGAGATGTTATCAATGTGGAAAAACTCATGTATTGAAAGCAGGCCACCTTGAAAACGTTATATGTCTCTGATTTTGTTCACCTTGTACATAAATGATTAAGCATTGTATTTAGAGATTTAATGTTAGAATCACCATTGACAACGAGCACGTCTGCATTTTATTGTATGCAGATGATATAGTCTTGTTGGTAGATAATGCTCAAGATTTGCAGATTTTATTAAATCCTCTGTCAGATTGGTGTAAAATAAATGGTATGTCTGTTAATATTAATAAAAGCAGCATAGTCCACTTTCGGCCAAATTCATTTTTGAGAAGTGATTTTTGTTTCCAGTGTGGTAATAATTAATGCAATAAGTATTACTGACAAGTACACTATCTTGGTATTGTTCTAAGTGAACATTTACATTTTGGTGTTACAGCTAAGGCAGTAGCACAGAGTGCTAGTCGTGCCATTGGTCTAGTTGTTGTGAAGTGTAAGACAATTAGTGGAGTCCCGTACAATGTATTCACAAGATTATATGACTCCATTGTTTGGCCCGTCATAGAATATGGTGCGGCTATATGGGGCTGTATCAATGCTATCCAAAATCTTGTCATGAGATACTTTTTATGTAGGAAAGTACACACCAAATGCAGCTGTCATGGGTGAAATGGCTTGGCAACCGCCTTTAGTGCGGCAGTAGAAAAGCATCTCTAGATACTGGGCCCGTCTTTCTAACATGGATATTTCTAGAATCAATAAGCGCATTACACTCTGGGCTACGTCTAAAGCAAACATTAAGTGTAAAAATTGGTTATTATTGTAAAGATTCAGATAAGCTTGTCTAATTTGAATGGATATCATAAGTGTTCCAATTCCTGTACATTTTTTTGTTTAGAAGATGGTTGAGAAACAAATGTATAAATTTAAGAATGGTTGGTTACGCTCTATTGTCAGGGTTGACAGTGCTTCTGGACACGGTCATAATAAATTACGTACATACAGATTGCTAAAATCAGAATATTCTCCTGTGACGTACTGTAATATTTCTCTTCCAATTAGACACAGCTACATTTAGCAAATTTCGCTGCGGTGTGGAACAATAAGACCTGACGTCCACATAGCCAACAGCCCGATGATTTGCGGATAGGTTGCCAATAAATTTTGCTACTTTCGGGAACCTTTCGGGATCATTAATCAATAAAATTGGTGGAGTCTTGCCACCGGGCCTTGTCGGCATATTTTTGAGGAGTGGCATAGGACCGTTTGTGGCATAAACGCCGAAACATATCCGAAGTAGCTGAATGCGACGCGGAAGAATGCCGACAGCTCCAGAATTTGGCTCCCGAATGTTTCCCAATCATGCGAAAAGGTTGCGATTACATTGCAGAACATGCTGAATTGTTGCCGATAGAATGCTGAAATGTTGCCGATTTGAGAGTCGGGGTATATAAATAATGCCGAACTACGATCTTGTTATGATATCTTGATCTAAGGTCCCGGTTTCGAGCCTCACCAGGGCCTGGCGACTTCACACATTGGGGTCAAGTACTGGTCTTTCCAAGAAAATAAAGCCCATGTGTATCGATGCTATACGCCCGGCACGTTTAGGAGCCAAGGGAGTCCATTCGAAGAAGAGCTCGTGCCTGGTGCCCAGATTCCATTGTATCTTCACTCTTTCTTAAACTACTCTCCCTTGAGCAAAACCTGTGCGGAAAATCACCTACCTATACCTTGAAAAGATTACAAGACCTTGCACCTTGAAACCTCTCTTCCAGCACAAAAAAAAGTGTTTACCAACATCCTCCCCCCCCCCCCCCCCCCCAAAAAAAAAAAAAAACAACAACAAAAAAAAAACAGCAAAAAATGTTTTCTTGCCAAGATGTTCACTTTTGACATTTACCCCTCTCGCCCCAAATATACCCTTGAAATTATTATTATTATTATTATTATATACCACATTTATATAGCACTCTTTTCATATAAAAATACGTTCAAAAGTGCTTTACATAAAAACATTTATATAATGTTCAATAAAAAATGGGAATTGAACTATTATAGAAGAAATTAAAACTACATTACGGTAATAAGATACCAAGCATTTTAAATTGGAAGGTAGGCAGATCAAAACATGAAACAAAAATACAATATCATAAAACATTAACTGACCTATCAAAGACACAGGTCAGAGCAGAATAGAACAGAAGATATCTTACATTTTGAACAGACAGAATTAAACGGTATGATGTCAGCGAAATGCATCACAGCATGCAAACCGTCCCGGATGATTGGTCAATCCCTACCTAAACGGTCCGGAGAACATCCATGATACATCCCACAGAAAAAAACACCGCCAACATTATTCTGTCACACTGGAGTTCTTAATTAAAGTAATTAATTGGCCGGCAAAGTACCTACATTATAAATCAGGTAATCAGTGAGATGTTAGTTGCCAAAGAATTGTATGAAATAATGCGTCTTTAGCGCTTTTTTTGAAACTTTGCACGGTCTTGCACTCTCTTATGCCAGATGGGAGGGCATTCCATAACCTCGCAGCAGCTGTCTGAAAACTCCTGTCACCAAATCGTATTGTTCGACATTTGGGCACCACTAGTTTTAATGCATTATTCTGCGATCTCAGATTTCTGGATGGTGTAATATATTTCTAGCATGTTCGCTACATAAGCTGGTGATTGATCTTTGAGTGCCTTATATGTATGTGTTATAATTTTGTTTTCTACCCTACATTGCACAGGAAGCCAATGGAGTTCACGCAGAACAGGCGTTTTATGGTCGTATCTGGATGTTCTGGTTACGATTCTAGCTGCCGTGTTTTGGACATATTGCAGTTTGTTCATTGACCGTTTTGGAATTCCATATAGAAGTGAGTTGCAATAATCCAAACGTGATGTAACAAGAGAGTTGATAGAGATTTGGTTGCGTTTGCGGTTATATATTGTCTGATGTGACTAATTTGCCGCAACTGTGCATAGGAATTCCTACACACACTATTCACATGTTGCTCCATCCTCATGTTCGAATCCAGGAAAGCACCGAGGTTCCTGACACTGCCTGATTGTTTGATTTCAGAGCCGTCCACTTTCACAGATATGTTTGAAACAGATTGTGTCTTGTGTTCAGATGAAAATATGATTAATTCTGTTTTTTCAGCATTGAGTTTCAACATGTTAGTATTCATCCAACTTACTATATCCTTTAAACAACTTTCAACGCGATGAATGGTCTCCTCAATAGACATTTTATTTATTGGTTTGAAGGATTGATATAACTGCGAATCGTCCGCATAGAAATGATTGTTCAGTCCGTGCTTTCTGCAGATAGCTCCGACTGGTTTTTGTGTACATTGTGTAGTTCTTTGGCCCAGGACAGACCCTTGGGGTACACTGTACTTCATTAGCACTGGTTTGTGATAGCTCGCCATCTATGCATACGGTCTGGTAGCGGTCACTAAGGTATGACATCATCCATGCGAGTGGCTTGCCTGTAACACCAAAGTGACGTTCAAGGCGATGAATCAACGTCCCGTGGTCAATAGTGTCAAATGCTGCAGAGATATCAAGCATCACAAGAATAGTCACATTGTTCTTATCCAACGATTGAAGAATGTCATTTTGAACTTTTAATAGGGCGGTTTCGGTTGAGTGGAATTTTTATAAGCAGATTGATTAACTTCATGAAGTTCGTTGTTCCTCAGATGATTTTCAATTCGAACATCTACCACTTTTTCTAAGATTTTAGACAGAAACGGCAAGTTTGACACAGGTCTATAGTTTTTTAGGACATTAGAATCTAGGCTTGGATTTTTTAGAAGAGGTCTTATTCGTGAATGTTTGAACGCTTTGGGCACATACGCAGCATCTAGAGATGCATTCATAATTGTTGTTATCACTGGTGTTAGTTCGTCAAGACATTCTTTTAATAACCATGTTGGGATAGGATCTAGTTCGCATGATTTGTTCGCTGACTTTTTGATAATTGATTTCACTTCGTCTTCTGAGGCTTGAGTAAACTCTACATAATTGACACCTGTGTATTCAGTTTCTATGTCATCTAAATCAGATACAGATTGTGTTTGAGATGCTATATCGTTTCTGATTGTTTCGATCTTTCCAATAAAGAAGTCACTGAAATCTTGTGCGAGATGCTGTGGAGATGATTGTGATGGTAAAAAATGTGACATTCTGCTAATCTGCTGGAGTTGTTGTGCTATTCTGCTATTCTGCTATTCTGTTATCTTCACGCAGATCCTGTATTGAACCGTAATTTTCACACAAACGAATTCGTCACACGTGTGAAAATTTCGTACGAATTTCTCACACATGTAGGACCATATTTGTAGAAAAATTTCATTGTTACTAAGAGTGTTTTAATAATTGTGGCTCTATGACATATACGTACGTATGTTGTCACGAAATGTGTGAGAATTCGTACAAATTTTCAGCATGTTGACTAATACGTATTGTGTTAAAATTACGTATTCAACAAACCACCCTAGAAAATGCTCTTCTTGTAACTTTTCAATGTCAGTATTTTATTTCCAATATACGTTTCATTTTGAGTGACACTATGAAACACAGAACGCAATGATAATTCAATGCAATAAAAAGTAAATTCTTTTGCTTTTTAATTTTACAACTACATATAAGCATCAAGTATATTATTTCATTAGGCTGCGAATTAACACACACGATTTTTATATTCTTTATATGACTCTCCTACATACCAAAATTTTCCGCCAGCGTTGTGATTTTAAAACATTGACTCATAGAATATTGTTTATGAAAACATTCTTTTATATTAAAATTTGAATGTGTATTTATCCTAACATTCTAGTGGTATAGTAGTCGTCCTTTAAATCTGCATTTGAAATCACATTTAAAATGGCAAGCAATGGTGTTATGAAACACAAATGCGTCCGCGGAAGTCTTGAAAGACAGTAACTGTAGACAGTATCATGCGGTACAGTTTCGACATGTGCAAATTTAAGATCGCACTGAATTATTAAAAACATGTTCATATGTATACATTATATGAGGGGAGGGGTTTTTATGTAGAGATGCTGTATAATTTATTGTTACTAATTAATAATGAACAGTAGATTTTGGGCTAAGGAGTTCATTTCAATTAAAAAACATGATAAGCTCCGTGTAAAAAACTCAACACATTCAAAGACAGGTCGCGGTTGATCCATTTTGCTTGACATTTCTATACATTTGTTCCTAAATGGAAGTAGTCGCTACTGTTGTCTTATTCTTAGTACTGCTAAAATCTCGGAATTTAGGTAAAACATAGAAATGTAATGAATTAATTTTATTGGAGATATCACATGGAGGGAGAAGATCCATACAGGTCTAATTTGCGTTAAAAGACTAAATTTTCCATATGATGGCGTCTCCGGCGTTCTTGGGCCTTTGCTCCCGATCCCTTGCAAGGGCAGTTCCCGATCACAAACCTCCTGGCCTTTGTAGAGCATTGACAGCTGTGAAATAATGTCAAATCATGTCTCAATTTTCCTTTAGTAATTCAATTTGTTTGATTTGCTTCCGCGGGTGGGTAAAGAAAGAACTGCTACGCGCTGTTGATGAAAACCTTAATCAATATTATTTTTTCGATTATGTACAACCGGATAATGCTTCCAACTTAACAAATAACCTGCAAGAGAATAATTGTTTCGCTCTGTCTTCCTTAATGTACAAAAACTGTGTGTATGCCTAGTAAGTTACTACACTGAAGTACTTGAAATTTTGGGAAAAAACACATTTATTGTTGAAAACAAAACTAACATCGTAAATTCTCGCAACTTCTACTATTTCCGCCTTTTTCGAAGAATATACCAGGACATAGAAATATGACGCGTACTTATTCCGGTCCGTCCGTCCCGTCACATTCCTGTCCGTCCAAAACTCTCCAACCACACAAGATTTGAAATGTTACCATAATGGGACAGGTGTCATGCGCAAGACCCAGTCCCTACCCACAAGGTCAAGTCACACGTAGACGTTCAAAGTTAAGCAGTCTGTTTCATGTGCTGGTTCATAAATCTGCCATTCATCAAGGGAGATACAATGTTACCCATATAACGACTTCATCGCAAGATGCAGAACCCTACTCTAAGTCAAGAGTCAAAACGCATATAGGAGAATTAGACCCCTGGCCATCGATTTTCACGCACGAAGTGAACATATTTTAGATAGCGCAAAGGTTGGATGCTTTTACTTATTTAAAGTTTTTGGAAAAATCGAATCCACTTTTTCTGCAGTAAAACAGGCAACATGTTACAATCCAACTATTAAAGGAAAAACGTTGGACATTATTTTAATATTTTTTTAAGATTAGACTTCCCCTTTGTTGTTTACTGTAACAACTTATATTGATTTTTTATAGATGAAACCCTAGTAAAACTCACACCACTCTCTGAGGTAACAACATAGATGTTACTATCAAATTTTTAGGTTATTTTAAGTATATCCACCTAGTAAGAGTGTTTTGTACTTAGTAATACAAAACTTACTCCCTTTGTTGCTACCAATACTTTTTGCATTTTACAGTTCGATGGCAAAAAGAATTATCATTTTAACCAATTGGAGATATAATTATATTGAAATTACTTGTTTTGAAAACATGGTATTGTTGTATTTTTTTTTTTAGGAATTTCATGGCTTTAAAATGTAACACTTTAGCCAAATTTGCATTTTACTATTTTGAACTGCAAAGTGCAAACTACATTTTGACATCATTCTCAGTTCCATTGTGCAAAATGAATTTTTATTGTAAAATTCAAAATATACTTAAATTTTGACGGAGTTTTGTGAATAAATGGTTAATGAATTGGCTTTATCATATGAAAATGAAACATTTTTAGTCTCATTTTGTGTTGTAAGATGAAATGAAAACTTTTTTATTTCATTTTGCTGTCAATTTGTTTATTTTACAATTCGAATTACATTGTATAATAATATTGCGTGTGGATTTTCGAAAACCATGGTATTTTTTATGCTTTTTCCAGGATTTCTATTTTGCAGTTCATGATATATTTGAATCGCGTGCAGCTTCTCAAATTATGAACAATTGCAAATTTGCAGTGTCGAATTGTAAAATTACAATTTTAGTTTGCGTTCAAACATGTATGTACAAGAAGATCTGTATTGTATTTTTTTCTGATAATACACCATTTCAAAATCATTGCGCTTTTATAATTTTAACTACAAATTCGCTTTTGAATTGCAGACAAGGTTGGATAGATTGCAGACAAAAACATATATACTGCTAGTAGTTTCGACAGATGTGATTTTGTGTTAGCACTTTCCGATTTAAAATGGATATATCAGTTGTCGGATAGCTTTTTCTTATTTTATTAAAACTGTAAAATGTGCTAAGATGCACTTACAATCGCCGCTTTAACGTACATTAGTGAAATAGTATTTTTGACGTTTGCGGTTAGAATTGTTTTCAAAATCTTCAGGAATGTTGATCATGGTAGGGGAAAAGCCATGCCGTTTTAAGAAGAACTATATGAAAAATGTTAACGCCATTTATGGAAACTCCCGTAAATTCAGTTATGTAAGCGTATAAAACTTGATTAAGGTTTGATAGTTAAAAGCTAAATTACTTTCGAATCAAGTACAGAAGCCTATCAGTGTAGTCCCAAGTACATAGTTTATCATTAAACAGTGGTGTCCACACTTTTCTCCCGTTTATCGTCCCAGTTCTCAATAGCATGATTTCGTTTACCCAAAAAAAAAAAAAAAAAAAAAAAAAAAAAATAAAAAAAAAAAAAAAAAATAAAACAAAAAAAAAATAAAAAAAAAAAAAAAGAAAATAAAAAAAAAAAAAAAAAAAAAAAAAAAAAAATTAATATAATAAAAAAAAAAAAATACTGCGCTATGTTTTTAACCTTATAACGATGTGTAAGTATTGTAGTCAATTTTTCATTGACATCGTCCTTGCAAGTCAGACATTGTGTATTCACAAATAATTATTCCCATCATGAGAGCAAAAGCTACATGTTCATTTCAGGAATAATTTTTTTACCTTATAATTTTTTTTTTATTTGATAATTAATAGACTGGAGATTTCTGACAAAGGTGTAATATTTTTGCACTGGCGACTTTTAAAAGGGAATCTTAATATCACAGCCAAATTTGTATCCCGCAGCAAGCAGAGCTGTAGGTGCATGGTTGGCAAAAATCACGTAAACTTTATGTTGGTCTGTAACAGCTTATAGGGTACTCTATTTTGCGTCGGTTAAGATGTACATTCTTTGAGGCAAATACACACTCACGCACTGCTTTGCTGAGATAGTTACATCAAACAGCTGAAGAATGTGTTCAATTATTGGATAGAATATCAGTCATAAACCCTTGTTTGCAAGTGGCAAATTATTCCCTATATATGCGCAATAAAAACTGTTACAAAAATGTAATCCTAGCATAATAAACTTTTTTTTAAATTTGGATGTGCCCAAATTTATGATTCTTACATTTATATCTAATCTTTCATACCTTACAGTCTCTAAACGAATTGGGGCAACCCCAAGGTCTACCATTTTTGATGACTGAGCTAAATTCTATGACCCGGGTCAACCAATATCCAATGTAATTAACATGGTTGATTTATGATATACAATCCATGTCAACCAATTCTGAATGCATTTCTGATGGTTGATTTACGAGCTAAAGACCCAGTTCATAACCAATTCCTACACTTTTCTAATGGTTGATCGACGAGCTAAAGACCCAGGTCGACCAATTCTGAACGCATTTCCATGTTGATCCGACGAACTGCGACCCAGGTCGACCAATCTGAACACTTTTCTATTGGTTTATCTACGAGCTAGAAACCATGTCAACCAATCCTGAACACTTTTCTAACGGGATCCTACGGTGCTACGACCCGGTCAATCAATTCTAAACACTTGTCTAATGGTTGATCCTACCACTACACCCCAGTGCTAGCCAATCCCGAACACTTTTCTAATGTTGATCTACGATCCTACACCCAGGTCGACCATTCTAACTCATGTCTTCTGTTGATCTACGATCTAACACCCATGACAACCAATTCTAAACACTTTTCTAATGGTTTGATTCTAGCGAGCTACGACCCAGGTCGCGCCAATTCAGAACCATTTTCTAATGTTTGATCTAACGATCTGCGACCTCAGTCAACCAATTCTAAACACCTTTTCTAATGTTGATCACATCTACGACCCAGGTCAACCAATTTTTTTTTTGCCGATCCTTAGTCTGTGTTGATCTACGATCTACACCCAGTCAATCCAATTTCTGAACCCTTTGATATGGTTGATCTACGAGCCAACGACCATGTCGACCAATTCTGAACTCATTTCGATGGTTTTGATCTTCGATCTACGACCAATTCAACCAATTCAAAAACCTTTTCTAATGGTAGATCTACCAGAATCAATCGACCCCAGGTCACCAGTTCAAAACACATTTCTATTGTTTTCTACGATCTACGACCCAGGTCAACCAATCCGAAACCCTTTTCCTGAATGTTGATCTACGAGCTATCGAACCCAGGTCAACCAATTCTTAACACTTTTCATATGGTTGATCTACGATCTACGACCCCAGTCATCCATTCGATCCCTTTTTCTGAGGTTTATCTATCATCTACGACCCAAGTCAATCCAATTCTGCTCGCATTTCCCGATGGTTGAACTACGATCTACGACCCAGACTTCCAATTCTTAACACTTTTCCTAATGGTTGATCTACCGAGCTACACCCAGGTCACCAATTCTGAACAACTTTTCTAATGGGTTGATCTACGAGCTACGTCCCAGGTCGACCAAATTCTGAACTCATTTCGATGTTGATCGACTGATCCTACGAACCCTTCAACCAATACTAAACACTTTTCTAATGTTTGATCTACTATCTACGATCCAGGTCATCCAATTCTAAACACGTTTCTAATGGTGTGATCTCGATCTACGACCCCAGTTCATCCTAATCCCGAAGAACCCTTTTCTGATGGTTGATCTACGAGCTAGCGACCCAGTCCGACCATCCTAAACACTTTTCTAATGGATGATCGAGCGATCAGACTACCCCAGTCAACCAATGCCCGAACCCATTTCTGATGGTTGATCTACGATCTACGACCAGGTTCCAACCAATTCTGAACTCATTTCTGTGGTGATCTTCGATCTACACCCATCAACCAATTCTGAACACTTTGTTCTAATGGTTGATCTACGACTACGACCCAGGTCAACCAATTCTAAACTACTTTTCTAATGGTTTATCTACGATCTACGACCCATGTCAACCAATCCCGAACCCGTATTCTGATGGGTATCTACACTACGACCCAGGATCAACCAATTCTAACACTTTTCTAATGGTTTATCTACGATCTACGACCCATGTCAACCAATCTGAACACTTTTCTAATGGTTAATCTGACGATCTAAGACCCATCGAGACCAATTTCTGATCGCATTTCCGATGGTTGATCTTACGATTCTACGTCCAGTTCGACCAATTCTGAACACTTTCTAATGTTGAGTCTACGAGCTACGACCCAGGTCAATCCAATTCTGAAACTCATTTCCGATGGTGTGAGTCTACGATCTACGACCCAGGTCAACCAATTCTGACACTCTTCTAATTGTTTGATCTACGACTACGACACAGTCGACCAATTCGAACTCAGTTCTATGTTGAACTCTACGACTACGACCCAGGTCGACCATTTGAACACTTATTCTAATGGTTGATCTACTACTACGACCCCAGGTCGAACCAATTTCTGAACTCATTTCTGGAGGTTGACTCTACGATCTACGACCCAGGTCGACCAATTCTGAACACTAATTCTAATGGTTGATCTCCAGCTACGACCCAGGACCGACCAATCTGATCACTTTCCTAACGTTGATCTACTAGCTAGCAGCCAGTCAACCCAATCTATCTCTTTTCCGATGGTTGTTATACGATAACGGCCCTCTAATGGGCAGACTATTCCTAATACCTTTTCTAATGGGGTTGATTCTTACGATCTACGACCCATTCAACCATTTCTAACACTTTCAATGGTTGAACTAACGAACTACGACCCAGTTCCAACCAACCCGACGCACTTTTCTGATGTTGAATACGAGCTACGACCCAGGTCAACCCAATTCTAACACTTTTCTAATTGTTGATCTAACGATCTAGCGACCCATGTCAACCAATTCCGAATGCCCTTTTCGCTGATGGTTTATCTTCGAACTAACGGACCCTGGTCAACCATTTCTGAACTCTTTTCTAATGGTTGATCTAAAGCTACGACCCAGTTCCGACAATCTGTAAAAGCTTTTCTATGGGTTGATCTACGAGCTAACGGACCCTGGTGACCTATCCCGAAACCCTTTTTCTGATGTTTATCCTACAGCTACGACCTCAACCAATTCTAAACACATTTCTATATGGTTATCTACTATCTACGACCCGTCAACCAATCTTAAAACTTTTCACTAAAATGGGTAATCTACGAGCTACACCCAGTCGACCAATTCTGAACCATATCTGATGGTTGATCTACAACTACGACCCAGGTCCAACCTATTCTAAACATTTTCTAATGGTTGTTCTACGTATTCTACGACCCAGGTCAACCAATTCTAAAACCATTCGTATGTTGATCTACATCAACGACCCAGGTCAACCAATTCAAACCTTTTCTTCTAATGGTTATCTTCATCTACGACCTCGAGGGTCAACAATCCCAAACCCTTTTTCTGATGGTTGATCTACGACTACACACAGGTCAACCAATTCTATCTAAACACTTTTCTAATGGTGTATCTACGAGCTACGACCCAGTTACAACCAATTCCGACCCTTATCTAAGGTTTATCTACGATCTACGACCCAAGTCAACCAATTCGGAACTCATTTCCGAGGTTGATCTACGCTTCTACGACCCAGGTCAACAATTCTGAACACTTTTCTATGTTGATCTTCGACTACGACCCAGGTCAACCAATTCCTAACACTTTTCCAATGGTTTGATCTACAGCTACGTCCCAGTCTACCATTTCGCCTGAAAAACGCATTTGCTTCTGATGTTGATCTTCGATCTACACCCAGGTCAACCAATTCAGAAAAATAACCACCGTTTTTCCTAAGTTTGACTCTACAGCTACGACCCAGGTCACCATTTCTGAACATTTTTCTAATGGTTGATCTACGAGCTAACGACCCAGGCAACCAATTCTGAAATCATTTCCGATGGTTGATCGACATCTACCACCCAGTCAACCAATCTGAACACTTTTCTAATGTTGATCTTCGAGCTACGACCATCCGACCAATTCGAACTCATTTCTGATGTTGACTACGATCTACGACGCGCAGTCGACCAATTCAGAACGACGTTTCTAATGGTTGAATCTACTAGCTACACCCAGGTCCAACCAATTTCTAAAACCTTTTCTAATGGTTATCTACATCTACGACCAGGTCCACCAATCCCTAACTCCTTTTCTGGATGTTGATCTACGATCTCCGACCAGGTCAACAATTCCTGAAACTCATTGCTGATGGTTTTATCTACGATCTACGACCTCAGTCAACCAATCCGGATCTCCTTTTCTGATGGTTTGATCTACGATCTACACCCCAGTCGAACCATTCTGAAAACTTTTCGTAATGGTAGATCCACGAGCACGATCCCAGTCGACCAATTCTGAACTCATTTCTGATGGTTGATCTACGATCTACGACCCAGTCACCAATACTGAACACTATTCTTTTGGGTTATTTACGAGCACGACGCCAGTCCGATCCAATTCTGATCACTTTTCTAATGGTTGATCTACGAGCTACACCCAGGTCGACCATTCTGAACTCATTCTGAATGGTGATCTACGATCTACGACCCAGGTCGACATATCTGAACACTTTTCTATGGTGATTCATACGAGTACACCCAGGTCGGACCAATTCTGATCTCATTTCTGTTGATGATCTTCGATCTACGACCCAGGTCGAACCCAATTTTGACACTTTGTATGTTGTTCTACGAGCTAACGACCCAGGGTTCGGACCACATCTATCTCTTTCTTATGGTTGATCTACAGCACGACCCAGGGCAACCAATATCTTGAACTCATTTCCGAGGTATCTACGATCTAGCGACCCAGGTCAACCCATTCTGTACACGTTTCTAATGTTGATCGACTACTACGTACCCCATTGTCGAGCCAATTTCTGAACTCATTTTTCTGATGATATCTACGATCTACGACCCAGGTCACCCAATTCTAAAACGTCTTTCGTATTTGTTGGATCTACGATCTACCGAACCCAGGTCAACCATTCTAAACACTTTTCTAATGGTTGAATCAAGCGATCACGACCAAGTCAACCAATCCAGAAACCTTTTCTGATGTTGATCTACGATCTACGACCCGTGTCAACAACCAATTCTGAACTCCTTTTCTTGATGGTTGAAGCTTACGATCTACGACCAAGTCCGACCAATTCTGAACACTTTTCTTTGTTGATCTTACGAGCTACGACAGCCAGGTCAACCACTACTCAACTCATTTTCTGATGGTTGATCTACGATCTACGACCCAGGTCAACAAAGTAGACATTTTTTATTTGTCGACCTACGATCTACGACTACGCGCCAAATCACACACCTGCCATTTGCAAGAAACATGATATGGAAGTTAGTTTGTATATGGCAGATACAACCTTATTTAGATGTCTGATCATTGCTTTTTGATTTCAGTCCGGAAAAGATGAAAACACTTACACGAGGAATATATATATGACGTTTTATGTGTTTAACTCTTCAGTTCACTATAAATACTAATTTCAATTGTTCCATTTTATTCAACCGTTTTGGCAAACAGTTTTATGTAGGCTTTTAATCGACTTTATATGTTGTGTATGAGCAAGTCTTTTCTACATATCAATTGGTATTTGAGAATTATGAAAGGTATTTCAAAATTCATTTATATCTTTAAGACAACTGATGTGTATAAAGCTTATATATCATTCAGACATTTTATATCACAGCCATGATAGCAGTTATGGAGCGCATTGTCATAATAAATATGAAAAATTATGAAAAACATTTTATGTTTTGGTTCTGTTTTGTATTGTATGTAGTAATGATATACTAACTGTTATTGTTTCCGAACTCACTATCGGTATTAACATGTTAAACATTTGTTACTGACAACATCTCAACAAGTACCAAATGCGGGTACGTCCATTTGTCCGATGTTCAAAAACGAAAGCCTTAGTGTCACTTGTTGAATCTTTCTATATAACTGTTTTGAGTTTGCCTAGATTCAACTGATTCGACTGTTCCAAAAGATAATATATAGTAAAAACAAGCATTTGGCGGCCGTTCAACCCCGATATATGTAACAACTTCACATGCTGCATATTATCCCTACATGGTTTCATGTCTCTATTGTTTTTATGAAAAGACGAAGAACTTAATTAGGTACATGAAACACAATTTTTTAACTGTTTTCCTCAACGTCAACGGCCACAACACTGGTCTGACTGTGTGAGATCAAATTAATATATAACTATATATACAAACTGCAATGTTGATAACAATCCTGTCATTTTTGATGATACCGACTCAATACTTTCTGCGAAATGCCCGACACTAATTCAGACGGACGGACGGACGGACGGGCAGGCGAGAGCAACACTAATCACCATAACCAAACATAACTAAGGTGGACCGAGGAGGGAGGGGGTGCACAAAAATAGAGATGAGTCGCGTCATGAGAAAACAAAAATTATGTGTTTGCGACAAGCAGGGGTTCAGACCAGCCTGCGCATTCCATGCTGTTCCTCGCAAACAGTTTCTCTAATTGCAATAGGCTTTCATAGCGAACAAAGCCACTCTGTTGGTTTTCTCATAGCACGGCTCAGATTATTTCATATTGCAACATTTCAATGCAAAAGAAATCGTTTATCGCAAGCTGCACCTTAAATTATACTTCATTACACATCTTCTTGAAATATGTCCAAACATTTCATGCGAAAAAAATATACGGCTTTCTTTTTACGACGGGTTACAATGAAAATTCATATCATTTCCGACTGTAATATTTGCATATGTAGATGAATATGCACTTGCTTATTTGTACTTTGTCTCGCAATTGTACAATCTTCAAAGTTGGTAACCTGAAAATTACCATATATGTTCACGTGATAAAGACAACTATGAAAGATAATAATTTCCAAATACAAGAGTGAATGTAAGGATTAGAAAGTAATAGATTTTTTTACCACGGATTGATAACTATCTAGTTGCAAACAGCATACGCCGTTTTAGTACTAAGACGTTCACTGTATAAATGTGCGTAACGTCAGAAAAAAGCGGGGAAATGCGCAACGTCATAACATAAATTCAGCTTCTAGTCTGCCAATATTCTCTGAGTTGAATAGCAGTCGGAATAATAACCTAAAAAAGAAAAAAATCAAGATCAGAATTTTGGAAGAAATCAAATGAAGCATATGATAATTGTTTGTAAAACTGAGTTATGGTTGTTCTAGCACTAACAAGTCGCTTTACGATTGTTGCTCAACATATATAGTTCAACATATATAGTTGAAATTGACAATATTCTAAATAAAACAGTGTAATATATTTCACTGTGATATTATCAGATGTATTTCTCTGTGAGATTATCATATGTATTCCACTGTTAGATTATTAGATGTATTCCACTGTGAGATTGCCAGATGTATTCCACTGTGAGTTTATTAGATGTATTCCACTGTGATTATTCAAAGAATGTTCACTGAAAATTTATCTGACGGAACAGAGAACGTGCAGACAAAGATAGTCTGCATGGATGTGCACGCTGATCTTGGTCTGCACTGGTCGCAAAGTCAGAATCACTTGTCGCCAGACGGCTAAAGGTTAAAGACTGCTGCTGTGATAGTTAATAAAATCTTTAAGAAGAAAACATTCGAACTTATATTCATAGTTTAAAGTTGCAAAACAAAACAATCGTGTTTTCCGAAATATTTCGAGGTATATTTAGCAAAATTGAAAACACAGTTATGGCTACGGCTTTTTCTTTTAATATTCTAGTTTCTCTGTTACATCGACAAGGATATTCGATGTCTTTCTTAACCTTTCTTTTGATAATGTTTTAAAGCAAACAGTTAATCAACACCGACAAAGTGAGAATCTGAACGAATTTATGACCCTTAAATGAAAGATTAAATAATTTATTCACTTGCATGCAGCTAACTACGAGATCCTCACTAACAGTTTTACTACCAACCTTGTGAAAGACAGCACATTTTCATCGCAAAACCCGTACAACGTAGAACCAGACAGTGATTACGAATGGGCAATTGACCATGTGTTCTGCAATGGAGACGCCAAAATCCTTAATACCAAAGTAAAACTATTTCATTATTATTGAATATAACTGAATTTGAACATGAAATATCTTCTGAGTAGGAAAAGATATGTTTAAAGAGGTAGCTGCACAATTTCTACAGTTGTACAGTTAAACTAAATGCTAACATATTTTTTTTCTGCATCTTGCTTAAAGGTTCAGTTTCAATAAATTGATTCGGTAGGCCTTAGACCCTTATCATATAAACCAGAAACATAAATTAGAGCACATGCAAATATTATATTGAAGTTAATGTGCAGGTATGTACGAATAAGCTTTGAAGTTTGCAGCTTCTTGTTTTTGACATGTTTACTAACTGCTAATCCTTTCACAGACTGCACTTAAAAACGACAAGAGGTTGCCGGGGCCACGGAAACTACCATTGAGTGACCATTATGGAGTAAAGGCTGTTGTTAAAGTTAAATACTAGCAGTGATGAATTAAACAGATCAAAAGTTACATACTGTATAATGTCAGCAGACGTATGATGTACGAATAAGACAAAATTAACACAGATATCAATGCAATAACTTGTTCATGAAGTTTGTTTGTTTTTGCAAACAATAAAAGAAATAAGCATTTATTGTTTGTTTTCTCGATTCTTATGGTATTTTGAAAAGCAGGAGGCAACATCTCCAGTGGCTCAAATGTTTTGCAATCTGGTGACTTCGGCCTTTATGCTACGAATTAGATGTGTACTGTGTCATGGCTTCTTTGAAATCTATCCTGTTCTACAGCAGACAAGGAGACGTGACCTTAAGCTGTACAGTGTGGTTACAAATAGAAAATAGAAGGGATTAACAGAAATTTTCCGGTGCACTTTAACTGCCAGAAATAATAAAGTATTGTAATTCATAATATAAGAACTTCATAACATTTATTGATCTTCACCACGGTTTTTATTGTTTTATTTTTTGACAGAACGCAGATTATTACCAGTATTATCAGTAAAACAAAAGACATCAGTCTAGACGGCCACTGACATTCCAGTAAAAACACACAATTCGTATGAAGTGTATTATATGGGATGAAATGTTTAAATCTTGGCTTTGGTTTTCTTTATAAAGACGCTTATAATGTCCCCAAGAGACAGCCTTTGGCCAGGCTTGCATCAAGATACTTTCCTGAAGTTTCAGATTTGATGCAATGTCCCTTACAAAAATGTTTGGCTGATACTCTAACCTATACTAAGTCCCAAACAAAATTTATTCGGTGTTACCAAGTGGGTAAATAAAGCTCATTGCGAATAAGTCATTTACTAAAAAGTATTCAACTCATGACATAAAATACATTTGATATCGCGTTTTAGTTTACCAGAGACCAAAATTGCTCACAGTAGCATATGAATGTAGCGTTTGTTTTACGACTGTTGACATGCTAATCACATGAATAAAAACAACAGAGGTCATTGCATTGACCTTGAACCTTAAGGAAGTCGAGTTTTTGGTAACTTTCAAGTAAGTTACTTTCACACTTGATGGTGGATTTTAAACTGATGAAGATTGCGATGTGAAGATTTTTGTAGGTAAGCCTATTCCAAATAGAGTTTACATAGACCTGCCTTATATACAGCTCAGCACAATGTGCGTTGCTGCATATCTTTGAACATTAACGTTTTTAATTCCGAAACGTTTTTTTCAACGTGGTTCATATCGTGGTTCAATATCCTTGAATCACGAATCGAAACAGCCCGGCTCATTTTAGCAACCTACAACCTTTCTACCTGTTCAAATTGTAATTTGTACTATCAATTAAACATCCTACGTGTGTATATTTGTATTAAGATTATATGGGCGAGCATAACTACGGTTATTAATCTTTATTATTACATATTAGTTACGTGAAGGGTATGTACCATAATTCACCACTTTCCCCATTTATGTTTGCAACATGATTAAATGACCTTATTTGCAAAACAAAAAAAATTCTTAGGTAGTTTTTAATTGGCTTAGAGCCAATATTTTCTTTGTCCTGAATGGACAAACAGAGTTTGTTTACAAGCAAATAAGGTTAGATTGTATTATATTAAACAACCTTTAATACAGAGTGACTACATAGGCTAAATATCTATATGGAACGAATATAAAAGCAAAACAAATCCAAATGTTCTTAAATTAAACTTATCAATGTATTTTATTCACCATAGAGCGCAATATATTTATACTCTAGAGTTGAAGGAAGTGGGAAAAACTAGTTTGAAATTCCAATATTTTGACCTTTTTAAATTCCAGAGACTGGACACAGTCTTTCTTTTGTGGGGAGATTTGGAGAAAACCCGGATATATTGACCTACTTTACTAAACAACCTGCGTCAAATGTCTTTTCTTTTGATGTTGTTTTTAAAGTACGACTTATTAAGAAACCCTAATTATATCGTCCGATAATTTAAAACCTAATTCGTGTAGTTTGATTTTCGGCAAACAGAATAGATGTAGGGTAATGTGTTTTATTTAAAATTTTCGCACCTAATGGATAAAAAATAAGGCAAATTATTACTGTACTTTTGTATTAAATTCAGTTTACGAAAACATATATGTAACCTTCTAGATCATTCTAAACAGACATAGAAATTTTGTTGTACCATCAAAAAGACAACTCTCACATAACTGCTATTAAAGTTTTGTTAACCTCGGAATGGGAATCAAGTGTCAATAAATTTGGCAGTCCTAATGTCATTCCACTCGACCAGTCGAACATTGCAACATAAACATGTGACATGTTTTTTCAAGGGAAAATCATTTCAAATGAGTCCTGTCACTTTTGTTGTTTAATTCACGTTTTTTGACTCCATAAAGTCTGAAATGAGTGTCTGTGGAAAATTCAAGTAAGCATTTTCCTCTTAAATTGATCTGACTTCAAAATGCAGGTTTAAATGCAGGTTCTCATCGTCTACAATCTACTCTAGAAGACAAATGATTGGTCATTGTATTTATTCGTTCCTTGTGTTTATTGCTTTGCCTTTAGGCTTTTATTATGCTAGATGTCACCGTTATAAATGGTTTCGCGATAATATCTATGTCCACACTAATTTATTCAGGTCGATTGTTAAAAAGATTCTAAACAGATATTAACACACTCGACACCTCATTTCTGATGATATCCTTCAAACTGGGAGCGAACCCGCGAAGTCCCGCACTCGAAATGGACGCCCTACCACGTCAACGCTCAGTTAATACACTATATATGCACATAAAAATGTTAAGAGTACAAACCAACTTAGCCAAATATACATAAAATCTTCTGAAACACACAACTAGAATCTGATACAACAACATGTAAAATACATAGATCATCTTATATAATGTGCGCAGCAAATTGCCAAATACAAAATAAGACGTTTCAAAATACTTTTAGCGGGAAAAAAATGACTGATCATATGATAAATGAACTATATGACAGGTATAGTATAAGCATATAAGTAATAGTTATTGTTCGAGTAATAGGTCTGCATTGTGTATATAGACCTGTGAGGGATTTGTGAAGCGAGCGAGCCTAGCGAGCGAGGTTTCAAATCACCTCACAGGTCTATAAACACAATGCAGACCTATTACTCGAACAATAACTATTACTTATATGCTTATACTATACTACATGCTTCTTTGTTTTATATATTACAGATTGGTTTCGGATTTGAAGAACGTTTGTAACGTGTATGTATGATAAAAACAAATAGTTGGAAGAAGGAACAAGACAATATGTGTCACAATTTATCGGATACTATTAATATAACAAAATGCCCAACTTGCTACGAACCTGTAAATATATTTGTCAGCAATTAGAGCATGACATGTTGTATTGCATGAAACATCCGTGCACAAATTTGAAAAAGTCTCTGAGATCATCCATGTGTGCCTAGTCAATTAGTCAAAATTTGACGCGGATGGTATTCTATAAGTTTTTTTCATAATTATTCTAGGAAACTTTAAGTTTATCTAGCTCTTTAATTTGACACTTAAATATTATAAAAAGTATTGATGTAGATTTATTTTTACATTATCACAAGAAATGCGTATCATAATATACCCTGATTTTGGCACACGCCAAGAAGACACAACGGAATGTGCTAAAAACTGCGCAGACACCATCGATAAGATATAGAAACCTTGAGTTTTCTTGACAATGAAAGTAATTAGTACAATTAATCTAGAGGTTGGTAGTTCGAGGCCTCTGTTTTGAATGACATGGCATCGATTTGAATAAACATTATATAGTTTAATGTCGTTTTGGTTCTCCGCACCTGATTCACGTGAGGAAGTTGTCATATACTTGTGGATGTCAATACAAGTATAGAATCAAGGATACATTGTACAGAGCAAAATATCTAATAATATTTAAAGGCATAAAAATGTCAACTGTTAATTTGATATAAGTTAACGACATTCAGCAAAATTAGAACATTTTTCAGAATACAAGAAATGTTCTTTAACAAGTTACCCACTAATTACCACTACCTAAAAACTGCCTTTAAATATGTTTAAACTGTCAATCTTATTTCAGACACGCTCGGAATGCATCACCATAATTTAACTGGGTTATTTTCAAAAATACAACTTCGTTACTTATGTTCCATGTTAATTGTACAGAAAATCGTCACATTTTTCATTAGTAGATTATTAATTAACTTGCAGGAAACTTGTGTATATAGTTTGTATTTTCTGCAATTATATAATTCTCAATATTTTTCTTTGTAAAATGAAATGTCCTGTTTCATGAAGCATTCTTCATTCTGACAAAGGAGTATGCCCGTATTAACTTTCAGATAAATACCAAGACATATTCAGAACTGAATGTTAAAACTTTACAGTAAAGTCATGCTCTAAGATCAATTTTCATGTAAAACTGGTTGGATTTTTTCACTTAAAACGTACTTTTTTGAAACTATTCACCTTAAAGCCCTGCTCCGCTGCTATTCAAATTCTTTTGTGTGTATGCAACCCATGATTACAATAGGTAACAGTTAACGGCCACGTGCCATACTGTAGCACGCAAAACCACAGGTATTTCATATAGAATTATATATGATATAGACTCTATTTTGACAGGCGTTACTGTTCACAGTCAGGATTTTCATGCTTTTTCAGTTACAACTCAAGGTTAAAAGGTAGGACGGGAGCAGGGCTTTAAATGTCATGCACGGACTTCTCATGATTCTACTGCATTGTTTCGGTCGCTTACGCATAACTTTAAATTTAATCACTGACAAGTGCGTAAGTGTGTCGATAATTTGGCTTTGTGGTTAAAGCATTGGACTAGCACCGGAGCGACTCGGGTTCGATTCCTACTACAGGCAGTTGAGATTTTTGTGTAGACAGTAGAAGTAGGACAGGTCTGGAAATTGTTATAGACCTCTTAAGTGGTCTATAAGTTATTTATAGACCTCGTCGGAACAAAGAAGCCGGTAGGTAAATTATAATTACTCACTTGGCAAAGATAAGGTTAATTCTGGTGCATCTGAAATGTCCCTTTCTTCTGAGGATGTATAAAACTTTTATGGTGGCACTTCTTGCTCAGCAACTTTATGTGACTCGTCAGTTCCCTCCGCAGTGGAACTTTTGCCAGTTTAAATTATATTAGCACTAGACGATGGCTGACCAACTATAAGGTAATTCTTATCGTTTTAGACCCACGCTAGTTATATTTCCTGTTGGAATAATCCACATTGGCCAAGGATAACAAATCTTTCCAATTGCGTTTAATTTCATCAATGGTTTGTTATTGCATTAACCGAACTAATAAGTGGAAAATACTTAGGACTCCGGGTACATTTTTATGCAATCTCGCCAGGCATATGTATGTTTTGACAACACAGAAAATGACGTCACTCGACCGTCAGCTATTTCTGGAAGTAAAGAAAATGAGTGTAGACATACTAAACATGAAAACGAAAGTCGCCTTTGCATTGGTCGATAGTTAGGGGTCACGCGCAGGGGTCACCCCGTCAAAATGTATGCGCGTGGACTTCTTCATCTTTTTTTGCCTCTAATGGGGAGTCAATTTTCAGCATTTTCTAACAATTTGAAAATACATGGGTTTTAGCACGACTTTTCATCTACGAAATCATATTTGAACTCGGGAAAAGCACAAATCCCACAGGGGTTCGTAACGGAGCAAGGGTACATAGAGATTTTTGGAACTTCGTCAAATCGCTCAAAGGTCCTTTTGATGTTGTCTGAAAGCGTCAGTATTTGCCTCGGATGTAAGATATTTCCGTATTTGAGAGCTGCAGACCTAGAGACTTCAGAAATATTTTCAAAATGAATTGAATTTCGTGTAATAAATGTTGATTCTACGGCAGCGTGAAAGGGCCATCAGACGCCAGTACTTTTTAACACGTTACAGTTTGTTTGTTTGTTTGTTTTGGGTTTAACGCCGTTTTTCAACAGTATTTCAGTCATGTAACGGCGGGCAGTTAACCTAACCAGTGTTCCTGGGTTCTGTACCAGTACAAACCTGTTCTCCGCAAGTAACTGCCAACTTCCCCACATGAATTATCAGAGGTGGAGGACTAATGATTTCAGACACAATTTCGTTTACCAAATAGTCACGAAGAACACGTTACAGGTGCGGAAAGGATATTCGTTATGTTCAAAAAGTTATTGACTGAAACTATTTTTTACATTCTTTCTTTAAAACCTACATTTACATAAAATCGTGTTGTAATGTAATTATACAAACGGCAAAGAAAGGGTGCATATGTTTGTATGTTTCTGGTATATATCTTGCAAGGAAATCATTGTTTATAAGAAACACACCTGTTATATGATGTATGATATGCTTGAATTTTAGAACAGTCGTACTCTCGACGGCCGTAAAAGTCTCCCGGTACTTGGATTTAGTCTTGTATATTTTCTGGTTCATGGAGTCCATTCAATATCTATGAAACAGAATTCCGCTTAAGCCGGTGCTAGGGGGCTTGAGACGTGTTGCACTTTATTGCCTCTTATGAACAGACTCAATCAAACCGAGTTTTTCCGTACATCGACCAGATAAATAAATATTATTATATATCATAGGTAAAAACACTTAATTGTCAGAAAATTCACAAATGCACTTTTTTAATTTGAAAGATATTGCCAAGACACCGAGGGCTTCGTTAAGTGTATATTAAAAGTAAAAAGGATTTTATACGATTTCTAAGGTAAAGAAGTTGTTCAAATATCTTGTGACGGGGTGGTTTTGCTGTCCAGCTCACGCCACCCTCCCCCTACCCTTCCCCTAGGACCCCAATTTTGAAGTCGTTGACGCACCAGTGTAGAAGTATACTTTCGTCACAACTTGATACAGCTATCAATATATTCAAGAAAAACAACTAACGTACCCAGATACATGTATCGTAAGTCCTTTAAGCTTAACTGAAATTAAATTAAGTTACTTTCAGAATAAACATAGGAAAGAAAAGTCGTTTTGAAAAGTTTTGTTTCTTTATAAAGATGTGTTAATAATGTCTCTTGGCAAAATATTTGTGCAACCATCTTTGACTATTTTTTATTTCTGATTTAATAATCAATACAAGTTTTGTTGTTGATGTTACCTTATTCAGCTACAGGGTTGTAAGATAACTTGGTGTTTAACGTTTGTTGTCTACAAAGAGATAAATTAAAGTGATTTGAATATGATGATCAAAAGCAAATATTTACTGGAGGCATAGACATCAAAAGTGTTATTTTTTTCATCGGATTGATAACCAAAGCAAACAAACAACAAAATAAAAAGAGAAAAACACCACTTTATCTGCTAAAATATTCAACCTAATAAGAGGTAGAGAAGACGTGTACTTTAGTGAAACATTGTTGAAAGGCCGACTTTTGTCAAAACAAATAATTGAATTTTTTTAGCAGTTCGTTTATATGCGATTAACATTTTATTCTGTATGAACATCAAATAAGACTGTTTACTTGAAGATAAGAAAATAGTATTATCACATTTGTATTTCGAAAACAAAAACATTTGAAACCCCCTTAAACGTTTATTAACCGATAAAGCAGTAATCGTTTCAGTTGTACTTTTCTGGTGAGTAACAAAATATCAAAATATTTGTTTTGTCCTGCCCGTTACCCACCAGATGTTTTAGTTATTAAAGGATCAACTCTTTAAGAAAATCTTAAAAGGGCAGCTCGATTAATATTCTCAAAATTGCTCTAAAGTAAAGAAATGTTAGGAGGGGAGCTCAGCATATACTGTAACCATCCTATCAGACATCATCTGGTATGTTTATTTGTACTCAAATTATCAATAATCTCAAACATGTTTAAATACTATATTAGTATCTTGGTTTATAAAACATCAAACAATATTGATATTCTTATATAAGTGACACAATTAAAAATTGTGAAAATACATGCTGTAGCATTTGTTCTTAATGGATTTTCATAAGGATAAAAACAAGTTGCTAAAAGCAGATGAAACAGTTGTCCAAAAACATGGTTAGAAAAGCACCACTTTTAATACTGCACATAAACTTTAACAGTTATAGCTATCAAGGGGGAGGGGAAATAAAAACACGAGATATTTAGCCTAGTAGTTTCTGAGACTTATATGGAAAACTTAAACAAAGATTAATAAGGATAAAATTTTAATAAAATAAAAGCTGGAGTTATATACCATGTCCTTTTAAGTCATTCTATGATGCCACAGACATGTGTGAAGTTTGAAAGTATTTTCTCCAAGTGGTTTATTGGTAACCTGCTTACATGCAAAGCTTTAACCAAAAAGTTAAAACGGGCATAATACTAATGAAATAAAAGACATGTACCTCCATCTACGTGATACTCCGCAAAATCAAACAAGGTTATATGGCGGAGGCGCAAGTCATAAGACAAATTGTTAGAAGTCTCAAATCTCATTTACAGTTTAGTTTATCTATGTCTCGTATGTGTATGTCGTAACTAAGCATAAAATATATATATTACAGATCAATACACATACGTTCACAAAACTGAATTAACAGAGACAAAATCATAAGATATTACATAAGTAAATCTTTCTTAATAAGACTAAAAGTAATCACAAAAACAGTTATAAGTCTCGCACAGTACTTGCTAAACCAAAATAAAAACGCAATAAAATTGTGTTTTACTTATATGCTTTTTTTTGCACTTTTAAGTGGAGATAATCTTTCTTTGCTTTTTCCCCGATGTAAACAATTTTTGTCTACAGGGCGTTCCAAACAAAATATCAGGCCTCGTCAGCTCGATCCCGCTCCTTTAACTAAACGTATTAACTTTCAAACGTGACTTTAAATTGATGTTTGAATGAACGTCTTCTTAATTCGCCAAATCCATAACAAGAGTTTTGATGAACTAGTTACACATCATTTTAAAGACTTCCTGAGATAATACTAGCATATTTCTGAATTTTTAGATATCTTAAAAAGTGTCAATTTTATAGCCTGAAATGTATTTTCCTCGAGTAAAATTCTGGCCCATTGCTTGTCAAAAATCATTTACATTACATGTGACTTTAGTCAAAATCTGCCCCTAAATTATCAGAAATAAATTGAAACTCCTAAAATGACCAAAATTGTTTCCATTTCTAACTATAAGACAGTAGCAAACACTTTAGTGTACCCAGAACCATCGCAGAAATACCCATAGTATGGCATTTTCGGTCGAAATAGCTAGAATTTGCGACGTAATGTACAGAAACATAAACTTGCACCCACCTTACCAAAGATTTCTTGCTTCAACATTCGGAGGTCAGGGAAAAAAAAACTTTTTTCTTTTAAATAAATTTCAGAAGAGGTCGAACATTTCAAGTTTGAAAGGTGTATACGTTTTCGTGTACTTTAAGCTAATTTTGCTTCATAAAGCCATATTTGGGATAGTTTGTGGATATTTTTGAAGTGTATAGAGTTGGTAGTGCGATGTGGTTTGGACATCAGATTTGCCATAAGTGACAGAACATTCTTGAAAAAAAGGAGTTGTACATTCTTTAAAAAAAACTTGAACCTTTGCCAGAAAGAAGTAAAATATTCATTGGAAACCAATTTGTTCTTCAAAAATACTTCCATTACATTCTAACAATGATGTCAAACGTGAATTTAACATACTAAATAATGTATGTACAATGATTAAGCAAGAGGTATTCTTTAGGACATAGACTCTTTAGGAGCTGGGCTAATTATATGTTTCTGTCCCACCTTGTTGGTACCCTACCCTATCAAAACATACATTGAAATAGGAGTGTATAAATAATACTGTTGTATCATTCTTCAAAACATCACAGAGAATATCGTCAAACCCACACTAACCCCACATGTTTTCCTTTCTTTGCCAAAGTCTGCAGCATTTTTCACAGGTAACACCGAGGAGTTAGAATTCAAACAAGGATATGCAATAACAGCTTCAAAGCAGGAACCGGCTGATATATATTCTTATTCAAAAGATTTTGACTGACATTTCTCCAAAGCATCGTAATTTGAATAATATTGAACCATCGTCCAGCACCTCCATATGGACTCCCCTTTTCCGTGTCCTGTGAAATATCTACTCTATGAATAATTTCCCTTCTACATCGTTTGTTAATTCACACAGATTTTCATTTAGTACTACACTATAATCCACAAAAGTAGATACTAGTACCTTAGTTTAGACGGAAACTTTTGTAACACTGTTGCAGTATTTAGAGATAATACCTAATTTTCTAAATCATGATAAATAATTAAAAATGATGTAATGGTGACTGTTTGTATAACTTTTAAGACCGAGCGTAATATTAAAGTCTTGATTTGACAATGTTGTAGCATGTTGCCTCAGCTTGAAAAAGTTGTCAAATAAATGCATGTTGCATGATATAAAAATGTTTTTATGGCTTATAAAAATAATTTAGATCCAATATTTAAGCTGAAATATAGATATAATGTTATGTGGATCACACATCATATGTAAAATAAAAAAAATTTAAAATTTACCTTTAAATTAACATTTTAATGAAATGTTTAATCACCAAGTTTTTAATCGTACAATTTGTTCATTGTTCCTTTTGACTGATGTCGTACAGGTTCATAGATAAATACCTGACAGGATTATTATTTGTTTCATTGATGGATCTTTAGTACTATATATTAACATTATTATCATTATTATCATTTTATTATTACAAAACTGTAGTTCAATATTCTATGATATACAGTGATAAGTTTATGTTAGTCATAATCAAAGGACCATCATTAATGTTAAAACATACACACATTAAACTCGAATCTTTGTTTATGTATTCAACCACGTCATAGCAAGTAAACACATCAAATGAGACCTTCCCCTAGTAAATTGACGTAAGTCTTTGGACCATTGCATCTTTCAATCAGATTAAGTTTTTTTGTCATCAATATCTGTCATGCCCATGTGTCTATATAAGTAAACATTTTACATTCAAGGGGTGTGTGTAAGTTTATCCGGCATTTATTAAAAACGCTTAAGGTAGGTTGATATTTTTATTCACCTGTTTTTATACTTTATTTTATAATAATTATTTATTTCATATTTATTTTATTATTTATTATTGAATTGTATAAATTGTTCGTGATCAGTTGATTGTAGCATTATTAAAGCATATTTCAAGCAAAGTTATATTTTCTACTTTCTTAACTAAAACTGTTATTTTATAATAAAACATAGTAATTACTGTCAAAATTTTAGAAAAGTAGTTTAATTTGCTAATATTTATAAATAAGAAGTATAACCAAAATGATTCAATGAGATATTCGTTTACACATAGGAAAAACTATGAGGTCATGTGCATTATATTTCTTGAATCCTACTTGTTGTTTCTCTGACCGAAGCCAATTTTCGATCATAAATAAATGGATCTATAACTCATGAAACGAAACAAATATTCTTATTTTAAAAGACTGAACCATAAAATCCCATTAATTTCATTAACACAGTCTATTGAAGAAAAATGTTATTGCATCTTTATAATATAGATTTTGGTATTGAAATCAGTTAATCTATAGCGTAGCTGTTATGGAGATTTTGTCAAAGTAGCGCTACAACACGGTTGCTGGTCAAACCGTACATAAGGCGTGTTTTTTCCGCCTTTTTTCTCAAAATATTCTGTTGTTCATGATTGGCTTGTATATTTACTTATTGCATACCGTTTAGTTGTGATACATTTTTCGTATGATTCAGTATATCATATACATCTATCTAAGACTGAAGTCGAATATTTTGATTGTGACATACATGTTCGAGTAATAATATAAATTCATGTATAACTAATATACATTTATGTATATGAATTAAGAAATAATGTATAGCAAAACCGTGTTTTAACGTTATAAATACACGGAAAGAGGTTATACGTCCGCGGAATAATTTCACGAGGGCGTAGCCCGAGTGAATTATTCTGGCGATGTATAACCGATTTTGAGTGTATTAAATTAGGTAAAACACGATTTTGCTATACATTATTTCGATTCTAATATGCCCTTCATCTAAAACAGTAGATAAAATATAGTAGCGCTCTTTCTTGGTCGCAACAAAAACATTGACGTCATCGCACGTTAACGTGACGGACGTCATTTTAGAGTAAGTGTGTTTTAACAGAAACAAGCATATTAGAATGTATCATATATGACAGAGCTTTTATACACAATAAAACAACTTCATTGTAAATATTAAAGAAGAAAATATGAAACAGATATTATTTAAATCACAATTTCAAAATTAAGAAAAAATGATATAAAAAGTAAAAAATATCAATTAGCAAATGAAAAGTTAAATTAGAAAAAATACAAAGAGTAACCGCAGTTCGAACTCATGATATTTCATAATATTTGAAAATGTGTACTGAGGTTCGTTACATTAACATTTACACATTCCATTTTTAAAGCTAAATGCTTTGATCATTAATGTTCAGCTACTGTAATGTAAAAGCTACCGAGGGATATATATAGACAATGTATATCAACATTTTCAAATCTGACATTTACATTAATAAATCTAAGAAAAATTCAGTCTCACTAAAATTAAAAAAAATATATATCTATATATGTATGAGGAAAAACAACAGAATCTCTGTTAACTGGACTTATATGTTTTTGTACAGATAGATATAAAAGCTAATAACCAAATATACAATATAAATCACTGAATTATCTTTAATGAAACATCATGTAATACAAACAAGTCTTTTTACTTAACATCGCATTAAGGTTTGTCATTCCCCAACCCGTTGACATTCAAGTATCAGTGGAAAGTCACATCTATATTTTTCTCCTGCTTTTTCAGCGTTCTCCTCATATTGGCCTTAACTTGAATTTCTAAGTTTGTTGTTATGATCTGATTTATATGATTGCTTGATCTTTGCGAGCCGAGCGGTAATCACCACGAGAATGACGCGAATTACCCTACTAAAAAGCTGTTCATCTACCGCTACCTTCTTTATATTTGCTGGATTCACTGCTCCTATCTCAATGATTCCCTGCCAAGTGATTTCTATGTCGATGCTGTTCAGTTTGTTTGGCTTTCACTACGCGACTGCATTTCACTATGATATTAGCAACTTTTTCGCGAACTGCATTTATAACATTTACATCTATGTACCTGTATATTTGCATCTATTAATCTATCATGCAGCATTGCTGTTCCTGATCATTACGCAAAAATATAATAGTTTCTTCTTTTCTTTTATAACTTTACTTTTATTTTCCCATGTATTAATTATTATAAGCTCTCTAATCACACTTTCACTCTCCACATCTTTCATTCTCAACCCGTCAACTTTCAAAACATCATGAATTTTCATTCAATTTTTCACCAAGTTTGTGAATGTAAATAAAGTTTCATACGAAGCCTACTTTTACAAATTAGAATTTCGAAATATGAAATGATTAACAAATTCTATCAAAGAATTAATTTATGCTGAAATGTACTACACCTTGCGTTTTTACATGTAGTATTTAATTCTTTATCATAAACAAAAAGTAACCCATATTCACCGATTCAATGAATTTTAGAAAGGACTTGTCCAAATGTTATAAACAGTTTAGATAAATCAGTATATATCTAAAGCACATGATGCTTATAATGCCATTATCTTTAAAACATGTATTAAAACAGCAGTTATATATGGCCGTAACATACTTGTTACATAGACATATGTTATTTCCATACCCGTCCAGTCAGTCCAGTTTTCACCATAATGTATATATATATTCACTGCACTTCAGATGATGTACAAGAAACAGATCGTGCAAGTGTGTCTCGTTATACTTTTATTTGGACATTTTGTTGAAAGTGGTAACGTTGGCAAGCTAAAGGTAGTGTTACTTTTCCCCTTGAATATCATTATATGTCTACACGATGAATTCATTTGTCTCGCTTTCGTAGTGGACATTTTATGCTCAGGATCCTTCGTTCTTTAACCTTTACCATGCTTAATGTCTAAAATGGATTAGTCCATCATTCACTTGTTTATCAAAGGAGTGTTCACTGAAAATGTACTGACAGAATAACGAACAGTGCAGTTGCACGGAGGTGCAGGCTGATCTTGGTCTGTGCTGGTCGCAAAGGCAAAATAACTAACCGCCCGCCAGAAGGCTAACTGTCAATCATCCTGACAACACGTGCTTGATAGGAAACTTCTGGCTACACATGGAACGTATGAATGTTTATCAGCTATTTTATATTCTACCATTGAACTTGCTCGTTACATCTGGATAAAATACATTTGACAAAACACTTGCGAGAAATATAGGAGCATCACTTGTCTCTTTATCCACAGACCGATATCTATGGCAATAAATGCCTCGTGTTAATAGATTTTCCACTTCAAAGGCGCAGCTGATACTTTACACATCTCAATAAACATGTCTTACTGTAAAATGTAAAAAAACTATCATCATGTTTGCAATGTAGACTACATCACAGAAAGTGATAAAGTGAACAAATTTGTACTTTTACGTTTCCATTTGACTCTGGTACCCAATCAGAGAAATTGTTAACTTTCTAAAAAAAAAAACCAACTTATTTTCAGGTTTTGACGTTCAACGCAGGGTTGTTAGATGCTTCTTTAGCAGAAGATAACCCAAATATTACAAACAACCGAGAAGAAAGACGCGATGCCCTCATCGATTATCTAAAGAAATCAGACGCTGAACTTGTCTGCCTGCAAGAGGTTATATATTTTTTTTCTAGCGAAAAATTATCTTTATGGCCAGTTGCTTTTTTTTATTGTCAAATTGTATAATTCGTATGCAAAGGGAAAGAAAATTAATGCAATAACATGGGGGATTGACGTTACCACAGATTAATGACGCTGTGGATGCCATGCCCATCATTGACGTCTGGCCTCGTAAACTTCGTCACCTCAAAAATTTCCACTAACTAGTATGCCATTCGAAAATCCGAGATATGTATAAACTCAAAACTTCAACTAAATAACTTGAAATTTCGTATACGTAATTCAAAATTAACAGTTAATAAGTAAATATCGGGTTAATGAGTCAAAGTTTCGAGTTAATAACTCATATTTTCGAGATACTTAATTCGAAGTTTCAAGTTTATACCTGGAAATTTCGATATAGTACGTCCTTATCCTCAAAATGTGAACGTCTGCCCCCCTGTCAAAGGCCAAATATGTTAATGGACTACTTCTCTTAAACACCCGAATTTGGGAGTCACATTGTTGACTCTTAGAAAGTAAAAAAAATACAAAATTAATACATCTGACTACATATCCATTTATGATACCCTGCATGCAGGGATTTGAACATATACTACCACGCATCAGTGTATTACTTTCCCTAGCCACTAAGTTCAAACACTACCCGGTCCCCTTCTATGACCTCTCCTCAAACTGTAGAGCTATCCAGGTACCCTATGGTAGCTGTTCATGTAGAGAATATTTATGTTTCCGTGTCATTCGGGCTCAAACTGGGTCGAAAACCTTCTAGATGATTTAAACATGATAGAAATAGAGTATTTTTAAGAGCGAACACTGCCTGGTTATCATATAATAACGATACCTATCCCTCCCCGAGGACTACATAATGTAGTCCATAAAACCCTACTGCGAATTTCAAAGGTCAGTCGGCTTAACATAACCTTAGGACGGCCAGCACATATTTATGCAATCTCGCCAGGCATATGTAGGTTTTTGACAACACAGAAAATGACGTCACTCGACCTTCAGCTATTTCCGGAAGTAAATAAAATGAAAGTAGAAATGCTAAACTTGAAAACGAAAGCCGCATTTTGATTCGTAGATAGTCAGGGGTCACGCGCAGGGGTCACCCCGTCTAAATGTATGCGCGTGGACTTCTTTTTTTTTTTTTTTTTTTTTTTTGCTATACGGGAGCCAATTTTCAGCACTTTATTACGAATTGAAATTACCTGGGCTTTAGTACAGCATGTCAGCTTTTAATCTATGAAAAAATATTTGAGCTCTGGATAAACAGAAATCCCACAGGGGTCCGTAACGGACCAAGGGTACATTGATAATTTTGGAACTTCATCAAATCGCTCAAAATGTCATTTTTGATGTTGTCTGAGAGTGTCAGTATATGCCTCAGATGTAAGATATAACCGTATTTGAGAGCTACAGACCTAAACATTTCAGAAAATATTTTCAAAATAAGTTTCGTGTAATAAATGTTGTTTCTACGGAAGCGTGAAAGGGCCATCAGACGCTAATACGTTTTAGTACGTTAAGGCTGCGGAAAGGATATGATATACTTTACTATTAATTTTACATTTTTACAAACGTTTAAGCAGTGTAGAAACACAACGTCCTGAGCTTTTTGCCCTCTTGGGACTATTTCTAAGCGATTATTGCTTGCAGTTTATTCTATTTAACAACAAACAACAAGACTTAAAATAAATTACCTTATAGAGGCTATGCTTACTTGTTTCTACCTGTATTGTGCCCAAAACAGCGAAAAAGACCGAAGCTTTTTAATCCCATGGTGGCTGTTTACCATGCTTTTTGTGCGAGCAATGCAATGGCAAGCTGAGAATTAGCTATTGCAAAGTGTAAACCAAGAGAGACTCGTTCTAAATCAATATTGTTTCTTTTTTTGCATATGTGGTATATGTACTTGGAAGATCTTTCAGTCTCATTTACGCTGAATATTAGCTAAATAATCGGGCCGCTGACTACCTTTTAAACAAAGCTAACCTTGTTTTAAGGCAAACATTAGCTTGTTTAATAGGTTAGAATATATTATATCATTGTTTCTTTCACTTTACTAAAATCGCCATTTAGGATAGTTATACTATTGTGACACTAGTAATATTATGAGCATTTAAGTAGATGAATGTTCAGTTTCATACAGAAAACTCCTAAAGTTTATTTAATCGTATTTTTCCATAAATAGGTTCCTTTTGGACAGGACGTTGAGAAAATTGTGAAAGAGGTTAGCAAGAAATTTCCGTACTCATTCAGTCAACTGCACCAAAGTAATGGAGCTCTTCCTCCACAATCAACTACAAAATGGGGTAGGTAAACGCATTTTGTAACATTAAACTATATGCATTACGAACTATACATAATAAATAGATGGCTATAACATGAATTTGAATCTACTGATATGAAAAGTAATACTAGTATTTAAGATTTGGGTAAAGAGAGCTTCAGTTGCAAATTAGTCAAGTTGGTTGGCATGAATAATTTATCAGTTCCAGCGTTACTCACATTGGGTCTTCCTCCATCATTATAAAAGCTAGAAAATCGCAATGTGGCCTAAACTCACGCTGTTCCGGGACATTTATTGCAATCTTTGTAATATCGCAGTTATTAACGGTAAGATCGGTCTGAAGCCAGCCTCCATTCGCTGATATGCTTTGTCTAAAACTGCAACTTTTAGGTCAATATCAACCTTCACTACCTTGGCTTTGTCGTCTATTGTTGACAAAATAATTCTCAGCCTTGCGAATTTGTCTGCATGCCCACTCTTTCATGCGTGGCAATTGTTTACACTTCAACTCGTTGGCGGTGCACATGTAAATCTAATTTCATTACAAAAATCAAAGTACGCGAAGGACTCTTAGTAAGTTCTCTACTCGATGTGTAAACCACAAACAAAAATGAATTTGCACAGTCAGAACAAATAGATAAGTGCCAGTGGACTTTAGCACTGCCTATCATGGATTTATTTGCCTATTCCATTGGAAACATTCACAGATGTTAGCGTAACTCCCAACTTTAAAAGGATTGTTATAATATAATATTTAACGTTATGTAATGTGCACATAGATGCACAGATAAGTAATATAAATGAGCCGCGCCATGAGAAAACCAACATAGTGGGTTTGCGACCAGCATGGATCCAGACCAGCCTGCGCATCCGCGCAGTCTGGTCAGGATCCATGCTGTTCGCTAACAGTTTCTCTAATTGCAATAGACTTTGAAAGCGAACAGCATGGATCCTGACCAGACTGCGCGGATGCGCAGGCTGGTCTGGATCCATGCTGGTCGCAAACCCACTATGTTGGTTTTCTCATGGCACGGCTCAAATGTCGTAATGCAATGAAGAAAACATATGTGTTGAAATAGAATATTTAGTTCATATATGTATTGTTTCTGTTTGCAGATCCTTCATGTAATCCTGGTATCCTTAATGCGGTATTTACTTGTGCTTTAAATAACGGATGTGCCACTGGTAGTGAGACAGTCCGACCTGGTGCAGAAATTTTTCAATGCATCGTGTCCAACTGCTTAGCTGAAATTAGTGCACTTGTTGCTACAAGCGGGGAGCCGTGTCTTTCATGCATAACAACAAATTCACCGCAAAATTATTTTACAAGGTAAAAGATCAGATTTACATATATGTATGTATTAAGTGCATTTTTATATACGTAGACGTCATATCGTTTCTCGTTCACTATTAGACTGAACACCTTAAATATCAAAACAGAGTTCGATATAAAATGACTTCGACAGGAAGAAAAGTGAACATCGGTTTATAATAATTATGCGTAGAAATAAATTGAGATTGCTGATAATTTTCTTTAGTCAAAGCAGATGCTTTACTCCTTTCCAAACATTTTTTCGTTCTATACAGATTACTCTGCAAACATTCGTTTGTCAAAAAGTGCATTCCAGATGCCACTTTTTTTCAAAATTTAATTATTTATCATTGATGAGAGAACATCCTCTTTGCTAAACATGTGAAAGCGTCATTTTCGGTAGGTCATTTTTGTCATTATAGGGATAACGCATGTTGTTTTCGTAATATATCATCTTCATATGTTAACTTATCGCATGAAATGAACATGTAGAAAATTAAAAATTGAATATATTAACCATCAATTTCATCAAATGTCCATGAAATGTAAGGGAATTTCAAAGATGTTTGATCACGTTGACGTCATTTCCTTCTGAGTGTGTGTATGTAAGCTTATTTGTATAGTCGCCACCGGTAACCCATATGGGCGACTCCTTCAGAAGACTGTTAGTAATGTTAGTAGGAGCATAGTGGTTTGTCGTCCGAGTTCAGATGCACAGGAATTGAAGCGCAAGTGCTTAATATGTAAGCATCTGAAAATGAACAGTAGTACATAAAAAGTCATTAGACGACAAATCACAAAAAGACTTTGGCAGTTTTCATTCTTACATGTTCATTGAAATATTTGGATAAAAAATATACTTTGTGGTACCGTTAAATGTCGCACCACAACGCACAACTTCTGCATAGAAACCAGCACCAAGTTGCTTTATGACTTTATTTTTGGGTTACCTTATTACAACTGCCATGGATCTATGAATATACGTACAATTGATATCACTGTTATGTTTTATTTTACTGAACTGGCCATTAAACAATGTGTCCATTTTTCATTAAAATCTGTCAAAATTTGGCAGAGATGTTGAGTATTATTTAAGTACTGTGGAGAGTACCGCGTGGAGGCTCAAACCTTTCATTATCAAATCAATTACGTATGTATGGCGCGGCAACATTGAAAAACAAACATGCAGTTCAGAACCCATAGTTCACACAATGCATACTCACGCACACACTCATCTAATCTTATTTCGGGTTCAAAATTATTGAAAGTATTAACTAAGCTGTAATGACTGTTGAACCTAACTTAGTTATGTTTTCTTCTTTTGCTGTGCGACATTTAGCGTTAAAGGTGCGACATATAACGGTGTGCAAATCTTTGCGACATTTGGCGTTAAAGGTGCGACATATAGCGGCAGATGATTTCGCGACATTTAGCGATGGTTGCGACACTTAACGTCAATCCTGCGACATTTAACGGTGTTTACGACATTTAACGGTGGTACGACATTTAACGGCGCCACATATTTGACTATATTTATCCGGGTAATAATGAACCGGACGTCATGCGGCATTTTCACGTCATAACTGACATCATTATATTTTCTTACCGGTCCTCGCATCAACCTGTTGTTTATCGCAGAATATATAGAGCTCGGTTTTCTATTCCGTTTATCTTGCAATCAAATAAAGCCATTACGCACTGACAGGTTCCCCTCTCTTGTAGGTGTGCTGGTGCTCCATCTACGGATTTGTGGAATATGAACAAGATGGGACTCTTATTGTTGTCAAAGAAAGCACTGTCTGAAACTCATGATGTGGAGTTTTTTCCAAATTATACTAATATCTTTCCTCAAGGATATCTCCGTGCTAAGGTATATACATATTTCTTATTCGTCTTGCGCATACGTTTGTATCAAATGTCCGTTTACAACAAAAGTACCCTCTATATGATAAAAACAAACAAAAAAGTCGAAGTAGAGAGAATTGTGAGAAACTTTAAAAATGAGTTCACATATTTCTTTAAACCCAGCTATTTACATAATCTTAACTAAGATATCGCATCATAAAATAACATTTTTGAATTGAATTTACATGGTTTTAATTTTCACATATTAGCTGCGTTTATATGACAATTCTGACATGTTGTCGAGCTGCAGTCATTTCAATAGCTATACTATATTTTCACATAGCGATTCAGAGGCTGTACACTTTGTAGAGGGGGGCCTCATTGTATTACTTCAATTATTCTTATTGTAGTCATATGAGCCTTATAAAAATAATGTACTAAGGCAGACCCATTTTTGTACGATGTGGAACTTGTTAATCACTCAGTGAAAATCACGTGCTCTATATACATTACAATGGCAGGTTCGTTTTCTTGTTGATAAAGAGTATGTATGCGTCTTGAATATTTTTGTTCTTATATGAATTGTTAAAATATAAACTTACGTTCTTTTTCATTACAGTAAGTAAATGTTCATTTTGTATGTTAATTAAAAGAAATAATAAAATGGAATTTATTGTTATTGCGACAGTTGTCACATTCTTACGTTTCTTTTTTAAGATTGTATTTTTATGTAATATACAATCTGATCGCCCGCCTCTTCAAATGAATGTAATACAAAACATACTTCGTTCAAAATTACCTTATTTGTATTTGTTTTTTTTCTCCTGACTGTTCATTCATAACTGATCATTTACGGTTATCTACATTCATTTGATATTCTGAACTCTGAACTACAAGAAAGTATTGCAACATTTGATACACTTCGGAGTGAGCTATTGTTATCACTCACCATCCGTCGCCCGTCCTCCAACACTTTTCTTCGAATGACATTTCCCTTGAAACCATTTTGTGGAAGTTGATGAAACTTGACCGAAATGTTCCTATCAACTTTTTTCAACTGGTTCCGATTGGGTGCATATAGGGGGCATCAGAGCTAAAAATACATAGATCTTCAAACGACATCTCCTCATAAAACGCTGGTCCGATTTTGAAATAATTTTACTTAAATGTCTCTTGGGTGACCCTTTACCAAGATATTTCCAAATATCCCAATTTGACCACCAGAGGGCATTGTAACATTTTTAATAGCTATTCAAAAATCTTCTTGTCAGAAACTACTTAACTTTTACACAAATGTTCATTGGATGACCCTATAAAAGATTGATCTAAAAAAATAATGGCCACCAAAGCTAACTATATAAGCAAGTTCCTAACAACGTCTCCTTAACCGATGGACTGATATGAGATAATTTTACTGAATTATTTCTTCGGAAACCGTTTACTAATATTCTTAAAAGCCATCTTGAATTGTCATAAAGAAAACTCTTAACTGCCGGGCACAGGCCTATTTTTCCCTATATGCTTCCATGGAAAACTTGAATGAGCAGGTGACTTTTCAAAGTTATTTGGCAAAAAATCGTTTCTTATAATATCTGTCTGAGCTGTGAAAATCTGGTTGGCGATATAGGGCCACCTTGGCCTTTTTGTTTATTTTTTTCTTACAGGTGAATGGAAATAACTTGACTGTGGCTTGCGTTCATGCGATACAGTACCTTCCATACACATTGGAATGTAAGACTTTTATATAGGAAAGGAAGAACACATTTATCAAAATAACGATTGTTTTTTTTAAAATTGCTGAAGAAATGTATGAGACTGCATATATATGTACCCAGAACTTATTGACCTAATATCAGTCAGGACATCATTGGCCGTCTTGTTGATGTCGCTGACTTGAATCATGCCGGCCCGAGGCCTCATAGGGTGTAGATTTCTTCATGTGAGGAAGCCATCCATATTGCTTATGGAAGGTCTGTGATTCTACCCAGGTACCCGCCCGTGACTGAAGCAAAAAAAAAGCCCAAATGATATCGATCATTACATAGTACAGACATCATTCCTTTGTATGTGTAAAATATATTTTAGACAGATGGAAAGGTCGTCTATGTATCACAAAATGTAAAATGGAGATTGTATCACTTTAATGCTAGCAGACAATTACAGCTAAACTATGTCTTTTTTCATCACAATTTAATCCAGTAACAAACGATGAACCTCATGATAATACATTGTTTAACTGTTTATTCACAGTCCCTAACATAATCCTTGATAATGTTTACTGCTTTCTCAATTTAAAAATGTCGCAAAGTGAGTGTGCACTATGCAAAAGTTTTGAAGTGTAATAATTAAGTCGTTATTAAAACGTCGTTTGTTAGCATTATCTCATACTGCTTTTTTTCTTACAGTTCCTCCTTTGGGTACTGATTACCCATCCTACGCCGCGCAAAATGCTCATGAATTGCAAGAACTTGTGAATAGTTTCAAGGATGTTAAGCCTTCAGCTCTTCTTGGCGATTTTAATGTTGGACCAGCAGCTCTGTCAGTTAACGAACTCGGGCAAGGTATGCTTTGTATCACCAAAATTACAATTAAGATAAATAAAGGTTATGTCTGCCCCGCTAAATGGTTCATTTTGTATTAACAGGAATTTCACAAACACAATCAATAAGCTAAGAGCTCATACCAAAGACGTGATGTACCAGTAGCTCCCTTGCTTGGCGCTCAGCATTAAAAAGGGAAACTGGCCTCTTCTCTCATACCCTCGTGGCGATGGATTCCATCAGGAATGAGGTGTCGAGAGTGATAAATATAAGTTGTAGAACTTCCTTCACAATCGATCTAAAATAAATTATGTATAAACTAAGCTAAGAGCTATCACGGTTTACATAATAACAGACCAATTAAGTGTAATTTGGAAAGTCAATTTTTTTAAACCTGGAAAGTAGTAAGATTCACATGTATCGGAGATGTAACGAGATGTGTGTCTATAAGACACAGGTGCCCCCGCCACTCCTGCCAATATACAATGTAAATGTTTTCTTGACTAGGTGAAATATGTTTAAAGTTATATGCAACACAAACATTTCAACACTTTATGTGTATTTTTTCAATAAGAGACCATAACTCTGGCCTAGCTGAGTGAAATTCCAAAGGGTGCACAACTCTAGGTGAAGTGAATTTTGAGATCCATGGGACACAAACGTATATTTTGAATAAATCAAGGGCCATAACTCTTGTCCTGCGAAGTGAAAAAAAACTCAGGTGCATAAGTTCGCCACAACTCTGGTCTGACAGAAAGAAATCCGAACAAAATCCGAACACAATCCAAGGTACACAACTTCACACGCAGAATTACATTCCTTTGGTGTTTCGTGACCCTAGGTCAAATACTTTTTGAGATATATGCGGCTCAAACTTATATGTCTTTTTATGCATATTTTTGACTAAGTCAAAGGCCATAACACTGGTCTGGCTGAGTGACATCTCTAACAAAACCCCAAATGAACACCGTCACATGATGAATGATATTTCTGTAATGTTTCATAATCCTGTGTCAAATCCTTTTTGAGATACAAGCGACACATACTTAGGCCCTTATTATGCATATGTTTGACTAATTCAAGGGTAATAACTCTGGTCTGGCGGTGTAAGATTCCAATTAAAACACAAGATGCACAACTCTCTATACTGAATAGCAATCCAGTGAGGTTTGATGGCTCTGTGTCAAATACTTTCTGAGATATGCATGACACAATTTCTCACGGACAGATGTTCGGACTGTGAGGTTTGATGATTCTGGATTTAATACTGCTGAATAACAATCCAGTGAGGTTTGATGATTCTGTATTAAATACTTTTTGAATTATGCACAACTCAAAGTCGGACGGACGGACAGACGAACGGACAAGGTCAGCTATAAGTGCCCCTATCGTTTGTTGTTGTTCTTGTGAGGGTGGGGCATTCTTCATCTTATAATTACTAGTGTTCACTAACATTTATGCCAAGAAATATTAAAACGTTAACCTGTCTTACGAAATTATTTATTTTCTTACAGATAATTACGAGATTTTGACTTCCCATTTCACTACAAAACTCGTCAAAGACAGCACCTTCTCTACAAGCAACCCCTACAATGGTGGAGAGTTTGCTCAAAATGTCATAATTGACCATGTATTTGTAAATGGAGATGTAGATGTTCTTAACGCCAAGGTATTAAAACACATGCTTCTTTAAATAAAAATATCTGCGCAAATGTCATGTCTCTCAAGCCCTTTGTTACAAATTAAAAGTTTTCATTCTATCTAAAAACTGAATTGGTTTAGTTACAAATGAAATATTATGAATTTAATAACACTTTCAGCTGATATTTCAAGAAATGTTGAAAGTTTTGGAACAAGAGTTTATAGTCTTCATTGTTATTCAGAATGATGTGGCGTATGTCCTCCTCCGCATTGAGCTGAATTCTTTTGTCTAAACAGCAACTGAATAATTTTGTATAATTTACAAATACTATTTTTATATGAACAAGTGTACTTATTGAAACTGATACCGCCCGTCAATATTTTGTCAACATCGTGAATAATTCTAATTTACTTAGACAAATCTGTTGTTAATAACATTTATCACATATTTGACGAGAATCTAATATTTGGTATTACACTAGTGCTGTTTTGATATTGATTTTGGTCGAATTGACTTTGTCTGTAATTTGGAGAGAAAGAAGAAATTGCAATGTTTCAGCAGAAAGGGGTACCATGTGTTAAAAAGAATCTTACATTTGTATCTTTCAAAAGTGATAAAATGCTCGGCAGATTCTCACGTTTTATTATTTATTCAACTCGTTTCTTAAATTGAATATGAGAATGCTCTCATGTAAAACCACAGTCACACATACGGCGCAGATAGCTACGTTTAGCTACGGATAGAAACGTAGTTATCCGTATCGATCCGTACCTGAGCCGTACGGACTGGTACGGATTGATACGGGTTACTACTTTAAGGTACGGCTCAGGTACGGATCGATACGGATTACTACGTTTTTATCCGTGGCTAGACGTAGCTATCCGCGCCGTATGTGTGACTGTGGTATAAGATCGTTTATGTAAAAAATCAAACATGAGTCCAAATACATTATTTCATTCATTTTGCGACATCTACCCAGTTTTTATAACATTAAAGATTACTGTAGTGCTGTTTTTATAAAATGAGCAAGTAAGTGATAAAGATTTAGAGACGAATGTATTCGCTTTTCGCTGATACAAGGTGAAATATCAAACCTTTCATGTGTTCCCAAGGTATGACAGTATCCTGATAAAGAATTTGTTTTTGTGATGATACCTGCCTTACAACATTCGTTCATTAAAAGATTCTAGACATTTCAGTGTAGTTTTTTAACTTTTCAAGCGTTGAGGCCGTAACATGAATTACACCATTCAATTGATTTACAACACATTTTTCTAGATATGTGAAAAATTAAGTGTACATTTAGTGATATGAAAGATAGTGTCGGATATATCGAAGGGCGGTAGAAGTTTCGGTAAGTGTATATATTTACTGCTAGAACAAGAGACGTCGTCTCAGTTATGTAGAACTTCGTTTGTTTCATTACTTGTTGTGTTCATATATTATATACGGTTTGTCCGACATTCGCGCGAAACAGTGCAATAATAAATGAGATAAGTGAAAAAGATCACAGGCCATTGATTGGTAGTTTCACTTGATTTCAAGAGCGAATTGGATTGTGTTTAGCGGCAGGAGCTTCGTTTGGCCATTTTCCAGACATGTTTCTGTAATAGAATTGTGGTTAGTTCATCTACCCAATGTAACAAACTTCTTCAGTGAACTTTCACCTGGATCAATAGCGTAGGACCGTTGCCTTCAGACATATTTAAAGATTTTATATCTAATCTTAACGTAATTCAAAATTTAATCGCTTCGTCTGGTATTGAGGTCGCGGCCGCTAGACTGATGGCGTTGTGCTCATCCTACTGAGCTAACAAAACGTTCTAGCTGGGCTTTCTAAATTTCATTTGGACATTCTCGTAAGCTAAAGATGACGTCTTTTGAAGTTTTGCATTTCTAATTGAATTTAACGTATTTATATCATCTATATTTCGTCTATTATTTTCAGGTGGTACTGAAACGAAACAAGGTATCCCAGGGCTTGCCGGTCAGTGATCATTATGGAGTTAAAGCTATGCTCAAGATCAAAAAATGTAATGGAAAATAAAACTGAATGTTTTTGCAAACGGAAGACCGAGTAGCTTGGATAAGAAAACAAACCTTTGTGAATTCAGTACTGAAAATGTTTCAGTGTGCGGAGAATTCTTATGTTAAAAAGTCAACCCTCTAAGAGTTGTTTGGTATAGAACGTTTAAATTTGAATTTGTTTTTCCCATTTGGAACAATGCCATGTTCTTTCAGCTCTGAAGACATAGCATCGGTTTTGAGTTGTGTTTATACCGGTTATTGCCTCTTTTTGTTGTATATAACGATACAGGTTTTTGTTACCCTGTCTAAGGTTTTATCCTTCCTAAAGTTGCTTTTTATTCACTGTTTTTAAGTAACTTTTGATACTAGTTTAGATGACTTTTGCCGGCAAAAGTGTGTGTTTGGCTGTCACTCAGTTATTTCAATTACATTTGTAAACGTTTCAATTGAACTTAGATGAGTTATAATTGAAATACTATTTTCATCAGCAATCCGTAAGTCTAGGTGGACTGCATTTTTTACATTTTCAAAAAAACATCATCAAGTCTTGAATAATAGTGTTATGTATGATATACACATGTGTCTTGTAATGATTTTATATCACGGGTGGTAAACGCGCAACCTAATTCCCGCTGGGAATACGCTTAAAATGGGTTGCGCGACTTCCGGTGCTGGTGTTACGCGTAAAAATAGACGAAATTGAGGTATGTGAAGTCATGATTTTGCTTCGTATGAGACAAGAATATTTTTTCTCGAAAAAAGGAAACTGCTATTCGACACAAATATGATGATACATCGTATATATAAAATATTTGGTTTGTAATTTATGATTCTGCTCTATTATCACAAAAACTCGGGCGACACGAAGTCTGAAAAAGTATGAAATCAACAAAAATGGAAGTTTCTGACCTCATATACCCCTAATCTGAGGACATCTGATGCTTTTTATGATAACTCAACTATTATGAAGTAACGGATATCAAAATCATTTGCTTCAATTCCTGCTTACAGGGACAAAATTGACAAGAAATCAACGGGAATGGCGTTGCGCACCGGGAATGGAGTTGCTCGTATACATCATAATGTATATAATGTATACGCGCAACTCCATTCCCTGGGCGCAACCCCATTCCCTATTGTTTTTTTTTGCCAATCTTTTCCCCAAACGCAACATTTCGTTCAAGTCTATGTAATATTCATGACTGTTATACACGTATTTGATCATTAGAAGCGTCATATTTCCAGAAAGAAGGCACAAGAGTTAGAAAATTTGCATTTTTCATGATTCCAAACTTTTTTGAAAGACCGAGCCAGCAGAGATTTCATGATATCAGGGCTGATTCTTAAATTAATAATTTGGTATTTCAAACATATGATCTTTATTCACTTTTGTGTCGAATAGCATTTTGCTTTTTTCGAAAACACTCATCAAGTGTCATTATTTACAAAAACAAGAACCCACCTACCTCGCTTTTGTATATACTGGTGCGCAACACCAGCACCGGAAGTCGCGCAACCCATTTTAAGCGTATTCCTATTTACCACCCGTGATATGTTTAAAAAATATTTTACATTTAATATTGACACAACCTACCTGTATCCCGAAATGTCCATGACTAATTCATTTCTTTTTGTTTATACATGTTAAAAGCCTCCATATAAAAATGTAATATTAAATATCTATAAGTATTTGTGTAAACTTCGTGCAACCTACAAACAAGAACGTTAAATGCGATTCTAAATTCTTTTACATGCGTCCCCATATCGTTGTTTAAATGTGTGGAGCAGTCTGAAAGAAGAGACCGTTTGTAGCAAAATGTAAACATTTTAAAAGCCCGATAAGACAGAGAGTGGATGTCTGATCGATTTGATCTGTAGATTATTTACTTACTTAAGATAATTACAGGAACTGTATAAAAAGATGTACAAACAAATTGATTTGTGGAATAGATAAGAAGAATTCATCTCAAAAGACTCCGAACAGAAGAAGTAAGCCTCCGTGTATATCCAGTAACACCAAAATGCGGTTATAGACCTTTCTAACGTAAACGTAATTACGAAACGGAAAACTGAATCCGTAAAATTTTAGGCTAATTTGTGGTCTATGGGAGACAATTTCATCCAATAGTAATACAATAGTATCTCCCTTAGACCATTATATGCAAATAACATTTACGTATTCAGTAATCCGTTTCCGATTTACGTTTACGTTAGAAATGTCTAATAACAGATCATCGACGTAAAATAATATACTAGAAAGCGCAAATAAAAGGCGTAAATCGGCGTCGAAGGAAGACACGGTGAGTAAACTGGCCAGTGCGGAAATAAAAGAATACGTCCATACGGCTTCAGATACATTGTGGTTTTAAAATGCGATCTAGGTACATGTTTGCACCAACTATCTTACTCCGTTATTATTACTGAAATAGAAGAAATGCGTGCAAAAATAAAAAAAAAGAAAGTTCTGCCTTTGGAAAAACTACAACATCGCTGGTATATCTATGCACTAGCCTGCTCTTGGTGCACTCATTTCAGCCCATGCATCTTAGAAATTTATCACACACTATATTTCTTATACTTTACAACAGCGGGTGTTATGTGCGGCAGCTATACTTCATCACAGTGTTGTTATAATTTCTGGTACTTTGAGATCATTTAGTTCTTAAGATTGCATATCGTTTAATAAGCTGGCGCCAGGGGTGGTGAATAATGTTGAATTATTTAATAACGGTTCATCAACAGTAGTGATGGGAATCGGTTAGAAAACATTCAACCCAATCAATCAGAATAATTGGAGAGCCTAACCTTATCGATTATTAATTGGTTTAGCAAACATTATTTGAGCCGCGCCATGGGAAAACCAACATAGTGGGTGTGCGACCAGCATGGATCCAGACCAGCCTGCGCATCCGCGCTGTCTGGTCGGGCTCCATGCTGTTCGCTTTTAAAGCCTATTGGAATTAGAGAAACTGTTAGCGAACAGCATGCATCCTAACCAGACTGCGCGGATGCGCAGGCTGGTCTGGATCCATGCTGGTCGCACACCCACTATGTTGGTTTTCCCATGGCACGGCTCATTTAATCTGAAAACCTAAGCGTCAGTGGATGCCGTAATAAAAAGCATGTGCAGTTAAAACATTAAATACGGTCATGTTTTAAAAGAAAAGCAACTTTCTGAAATTTGCATACATTGTTGTCAATGCCAAGTCGAAAGTCTTATTGAAAACTATGAATACTTTTCACATGACTGATTTGACTAGTTCAATCGCTTGTAACATAGAGTAAAATTAAAAAAAAGGTAAGCCCGATGTCGACGACGATATCACAACAGAAAATCGGTTAAAGTTAGTATTTTCTCTACCAACTGATCGTCGCCGATCCAGTGATAATAGGTTCAACAATAAGAGGACAGAATTGACCAAAACGAGTCCGCAATTTTCACCGCTTGCTTTGCTTTCAGTGCTCCCGAGGGATCCCGTTCTTTCAGAAATTGTAAAACGAATCCATCGATAGATACAACAGCAGCAGCTGTACCTCCATCACCACCTTTAAGTTCATTTGCATGGCATTAATCGCCACTTACAACAATGCTTGAGTCATATTTCTTAGGCACGTTAATACATCTTTTCTGGACAGGCTTAGTGCTACTGAGCAGTTTCAACTTGATAGACAAAGAAGATGATATCGGCTAATACCACGTATTGCATTGCAACACATGATACAAGAAGCACATTCATGCAAGAATCGATGTTTTGAAACAGTCCAATTGTTAAGAGCACAATGGATTAATAAATTGGTCACCGGACTAGCTTGCTTCAATTTCTTTAAAACTATGAAAAATATCAAATTCAAATTATTCTGATTTCTTCGAAAGTAATGCATTGAACTCACTCGATTCAAGTTCTGTTTTTGGTTAAGAAGCTAAAGGAACCTTTTTATACAGTTTAATTGTATAACACAATATTATATACCTACCTCCAAAGAAAGTTATGTCATGGACCAAATAATATTATTTTCCTATAAGTTAATTTCGCTCCGGAGTATTGGCCGTAAATTTACCGCTCGTTCAACGGTGAATACCATTCTGCCCACTTTAACGTTAAGAAGGAAATCCCTAAAAAATAGGGTTCACCTGTTTAGTACTGGATACCGGGATGTATCCTACGCATATCCTGTATATTGATTGTTACTGATTGTTACTATAGTAACTGACAATAAGAAACAAATTTCAAAATTATTTTTGCTTTTAATAATCAGTTGAGACAAATGCATGTGTTTGCCTCACTACAGTAGTAAGCACTATACTAGTAATTGACATGAAGGGTCACCAGACAGTTGCTAAGCAACGCTTACAAAATGTAATGTTCAGCTGTCATGGGCTGTTTGTAGATGACGCCTGGGTTCAATAAAGTATTCAAGCAAATAATTTATTTAAAAAAAATGTATTTAGATTCTGTTAACAATGCACTAAAACATATTCAATTTACTATTATGATATTGCTGGTTACAGTGGCATGGGTAGAATACGGGGTTTCTATTCTCATCCTCCACTCGAATGAGTACACAGTGCAATAAATCCCGTATTCTCACTCACGCTATGATAACCGGCAATATTACCCTCGTTAATAGAATCTAGCTGTTATACAAAGAATGGTTCAGCCGATTTGATTCAAGGTCAACATAAGAAATGTTTCTGCAAAAGTTTTCACCCAATGGACTGTCAATGAAGAAAACATACTACCCAACCGATCCATAAAGTGCCCTGCTAAAACAAAACATCGGTGGAAAATGAGCAACACATAGTCTGTTCAGTCCATATACCCGGTAATCTGTTGAATAGATCGTTTCAGTGTCAAATATTTTCTGACATAAGGTTAATGCACCAGTTATATACGTCTTCACACACGGAACGGTTTTTCGATGTTCAACAAGGTCATTGCATATCCGTATTTTATCTTCACGCTTGGGACACAAATAGTCCTTAGTATTACAAAGCCCGAGAACTATGTACAAAATAGTTGGTCTACCATGTGGTGATGTTCTTACTGTGGACGACCGAATAGACTGTTCCAGTCCTTCAATAGCTCATTATGAAAGATGAGTACACTTTATACTGAGGTGACGGCTAGAATTGTATAGATATTTAGCTTTTCTAAACACAAGCATGTGCGCGATGAAATCCGAATACTTGGGTTAAATATTGGACCAAATAATGTTTGTAATACCGGTTGCAACAATGCAAAATATTCAGCCCTGAAACAGACGCGTAAAAAAACATTGGTCAATGAAAGTTATAGATACATGAGAGCCAGTGCCTGGATGTGATATTTGTTTCGGCGATGTTTGATAAAGTAATGTTTAAGTAAACGTACCAACAAATTAGTGAAAATACCTGTAATATGTAAAGATAGCAAAACAAAATCAAATTCTTGTCAAGAAAGCTTCCGTCGAAGACACCATTATCTCTAAGTTCCTTGAAATGATGGATCCAATATTTAGCACTCTTTCCGAAGCATACTCCATCAGCATTTATGGAATGTGCAACACATCTCACAAACCCTAGCACCGAATTATGTGGAACTTGATTATTTTGAAAAAGTTAATTGAGTCCATGATCGCAAAGGTCGCGAAGATACAACATGAATTGCTTTTAAGCATTTACATTCTATCTTATGTTTTAAGGAATATTGTTAAAAATAACGGTATTTATTCTGAAGTACTGTAGTGTCTTAAAGCAATTGATTTAGATTGATACACTTACTATTACGGATATTAATGTTGATATTTTTATGTATCATTTGGTTGCCGAGATTGAAGACGCTGTGATAAAAAAGAGACAGAGGCGAGCTCCCGAGGTAGCAGCGCTGCAGGTGTCAGCACGGAGTGATATCACATCAGAGTTCATATATATTTTTTTTAGAAATTTTTACATATCAACTTTTGGACCACTTTAGTTTCGAATGTTTATATTTATTTTCAGTGTTCCAAACAGTTGACCTCCGAATGTTTTTGTATTCTCTTTCTATGATTTTAAATGTTATATATTTTCTTTCAATGATCTAAACAGTTGACCTCAGAATATTTTATATCTGAAAGGTTGACCTTAAATTATTTATATTGTCTTTCAATGATCCAAACAGCTGCCATGCAAATGTGTGTTTATATTTCTGTTTCAGTGACAAAAAAATGTATTAATTAAAAAAATTGCCCAATACAAAACAGTAATGAAACGAGAGCATTGCATGAAAAGTTCTGCCTTTGTATCTCCTATTAATTGCCTTTTCTATCCCGAGATAATGTATTCAAATATCCAATTTTAAATCGTCGTCATTTTACTCAGAAAAACGCATGTATGAATATGTAATGTAACACACAGGATTATAAATAAAAAATAAAAACAACAATGGTCTTAAATTATATACAATACATAAGCAATCTCGAAACATTCCTCTTCAATTGTCTCTCTATATGAGACCAGTAGGACGTGGAGTGACGGAACAGTCTAATAATACAACATGCCGTGCTAGTGAGAAACAGCCGAAACATGCTACATATGAAAGTACATACGAAAGTGGCCGTGCTATTTGGAAGGAAAATGTTGCATCTTTTTGTAGGATAAAACTTCGAAAGAGACTGACCAGAAAACTTGTCTGTACACAACTGCAACACAACCCTGTTATCTATACGCAATGCTTGCTACAAAACCAGAATTTGGTCTATAAAACAAACATTGTAAAATGCCAAATTATTTCTGAATGAAAAACAGCAACATAAATTCAAATAATAAATATCCTCATTTAAGTTTCCAAATGAAAATGTTTTTTTTTTATATTGTCAGGTTTTATAGAGGTTATGAGTCTGATCTATGTACATGTACTCGTTTATGTAAAAATAACTCTGCATGATTATACTTTATATATTGAACGTTTTCAGGTACATAGAAAGCATAGTGATCAATTTTCAAATTTGCGCCGCCTCTGTCGTTTATGAGATTTATAATGAAAATGTTACACCTACACGTATCATTGTGCCATAATTGTCAGTTTTGTTACTAACAGTTGACTTGACAAATTTGAATCAAAATCGAACGGCGTAGTGCTAAAAGGCTGATCAAAATTGAAATGTCACTTTCATTGTATTCTACTGGGAATTCTCCTTCTTCTGAATAGTAACATGATCAAGACACAAACATACGCACGCACGCACGCACGCACGCACACACACACACACACACACAAACACACACACACACGCGCGCGCGCGCGTGCACACACATACACACACATGCACACATGCACGCGCGCACACGCACACACACTTTTTATATCCCGCAAGTATGGTGTTATATGAAAAGCAATATAAGTATGATTTGATAAGCTGCATGTAATCTCATGAATATTTATAATAAAATGTTCGTATATCCACCATAAGTTACTTTCATAACCCTGTGTCCATAATTGCATAATCCTTAAACTTCTTCTGTATGAGAAATGAATGTTTTCTGAAATGACGGTTAGAACAAAACTCGAATGTGTGTTTCTGTTTATAATTTGGTTTGGATCTACAGTTGAATGTCGCCGCCGATTTGACAAGTTAAAGGTAAAGGGATATATATTTCAGTCATCCTTTTTCAAATTTCGTATAAACAAATATTTCAGCAGCTCTTTGTTTCAGCGGTGAACAACATACCTGTAGCAGCTTCAATAATAAATTTTCATATATAAAAAAGCAAGGATAGATATCCAACAGGGAATTTTGCCTTTACGTACGCTTTATTTGTGATTTCTATAAAAAAAATCCTGTGAAAGAATAGAATGGAAACAAGCAAAATAATAACAAACTTGTTTTAAATGAGTCTGTCTGAGACGTAATGGAAAGTGAAACTCTCCTGACGCCCCCTAGCATTCATACAAAAAAAATTGAGAGGGGTACATTTTGGAAAAATGATCGGGAATGATTATGTCCGCATACATAGATCAAAGCGCTCAAAATTTTAAGTCCTCATGTTTAGAAATTTTGAGAAAATACTCCAGGAACTGTTAAAATTGTAAAGCACTTCAATGATTTCAAACAGGTTTGAACGGAAAGAGATCCCACATCTAACACCACTGTCAAGAAATTTAATTATGTATGACATTTTTCTTCATTTTAAGAACATTTGGTAAGAAAAGTTGAAAAGAAATGTTGAATAATTTTGATCGATTAAACACTGTTGCAGTAAGAGTTTACGAGTTTAAATTACAGTTGTTTGGCTTCATTTATGTAAATGGAGGTACTTATCTAACATATCTAACATTAATTTGGGAATAAAGTTGGGAAAATCATCAACTTTGTTGTTCGATGACGTGCAACAGATTGACCTTTCAGAAAGGCAATTATAAATATCATCGCTGCAGGTTCATATATGGCTCATTTTCACGAACCAACAAATTCATGAAATTCTAAGACGGTAGTACCGTCCTTGATTAGTTTAAGCGAGCTTACAACATTTTCACTTTTATTGTGTTGGGCGACCTGTGGGTTTCCACCTCTAGGACAGTACAATGGTGTGATACGATGATAAGAAACAACCACTAGTTAAATACCATCGCTCCAGTTTAGGTGACGTGAGGTCATCTTTTGTTTGCATGACCATAAATTTGCACACTTGGTTGTTTTGATTAAGAGTAGACTTCAGTTTATGTAGATTTTAGTCGTCGAATGTACATTAAAATGGTATTAAAACTTTCTTGGTGGTACTGAATGTCTGCTCGTTGTGGAAATAATTGTCTTTGTGGAAATCCTGGAACTGTTTTCATGGTTGTTGTTAAGATGGTCTTCAGAACTGGCAGATATCTCACAGTTAGTATACTTTCTGGCAGTGGTAGCAGCAGCCACCAAAAACAGCATTTTTTCAGGTTTTGACTTTCAACACCGGCTTAGAAGACGCTTCCTTGGCAGACGACCCTGTTGTTCCAAATAACCGTGAAAAAAGACGCGATGCCATCATCGAATATCTAAATAAGGAATCAGATACAGACTATGTCTGTCTGCAAGAGGTTGTAAATGTTTTATTCCGTGTATGCATGTTTAAGAATAAATAGTATATATATAATTTAATGTGGAATACTCTAAATGAGCATATATATATATATATCAGGTAGACCTAATTATAAAGTAGACAAAAAAGTGATTTATTTTTGAACTTGTCACAAATGTACGATCTATAAGATTCAAAAGATAAGTCTTGTTCAGCCATTTCATCAACATTATTGGTCGTTTTCAGTGTGATCTCTGAATAATTGCACTGATAAGTACATTTTGATTCAGTAAAAACTTATCTGTACAAACAGGTTGCATTTGGACAAGACATTAAGGCTATAGTAAATGGACTTAGTACAAAGTATCCTCATTCGTTTAGCGGTCTACATCAAATGGATGGAACCCTTCCGCCTCGGTCAACAGTAGCTTGGGGTATGAATATACATTTTAAGCATTTAACCAACGTTTCTAATATGGTCTATAAATAAGAGCATTATTAATTTCAAATAAATAAATACAAGTTGTTCCTGAATAACAAATTACAATATAATACAATACAAAGTGTTGGTTATCAAAGAACTGCATTTTGCACAACAAATGAAAAGTCCATAAGCACGGATGATTTAGTAAATATGTACCAAATCGAGAAGTGTTTAAAGTATATCTTGTGAAAAACTGAGGAAAACTTGTCTTCGATCTGTTTTAAGAACCATCTTGTGATGCTGGTGGCTTTAATGCGGTGTTCAGTTGTGCGGTGGCCAAAGGCTGTGCCACAGGAACAGAGACAAAACGACTGGATGCAGGACTTTTTCAATGCGTTATGAAAGAATGTTCAAAGCAATTTAAAGCACTTGTGAAGTCAAGCGGAGAGAAATGCCTTTCTTGCATACTTTCAACTTCAATACAAAACTTAAAAACGAGGTAAGAGTATTTTTAAGAAATAATATATCACAAACAGTGATTTGTCGTTTGGAGTTCAGATGTGAAGGAATTACATCACGAGGGCGCAGCCTAAGTGCTATAACGGTACGCATCTGAGTGACAAACACTGATCTTATTCGAGAGCAAATCATTGAGAGATATTATTTCGATTATAACATGTTATAAAGAATTACTACTCATATCTTTAAGATATACACGAAATATTTGCCCGTTTAGTGCGGTTTTCTTTTCCAGCGCGCCACCTATGACATAACAACTGTGACGTACAAACAGTGAATGTGTAGCATAATAACGCGCAGTTTCAGTTTCTTTGTTTAATACGGAAATAAATCGGGTCGTGATAGAATACTCCTTTACTCATAAGAAGACAAAAGGTGACAATAGCTTAATGTATACACAGCTTACATCATCAGTCAATCAAAAACATACGTACTAAATATAAAATAACGAATTTGACTTTTCCGTACCATTTTCCTCCTGCATTAATGATGCCTTGTAATATTTTACAAAGGAGAAAATAAACTACGTGAAAAGATCCAACCACGCTCAAAGAACGCCTGGTAGTATATGTGTTTGACAATTACAGAAAGATATACCGACAAAAAACAATTAGACAATAAGAACAAAATATACAACTGAAGGAATACAGTTTTGCACCGCCTTGGAGCGGTCAATGGCAAAATACCATAGGATAGGTTTATCCGATTTATGGTCACACGGCGCATGAAAAACTTACTCTTAATGCCGACCATGTTCAACAAGTTACAGAAAAGTGTTAAACAAGATTAGTTATCACAAACAAAAGACATTTGTTAATAACTACCCGTAGTCGCATGTACGTTTTTATTTAGTTATACATTTTCGCAGTTTTGATAACGGTAGGATTGCTGATGAGGTTTATAAGAAATATGAGCCTCGCCATGAGAAAACCAACATAGCGGCTTTGCGACCAGCATGGATCCAGACCAGACTGCGCGGATGCCATGTAAGGATCCATGCCGTTCGCTTTTAAAGCCTATTGGAATTGGAGAAACTGTTAGCGAACAGCATGGATCCTGACCAGACTGCGCGGATGCGCAGGCTGGTTCCATGCTGGTCGCAAACCCACCAGGTTGGTTTTCTCATGGCACGGCTCAAATATATTGATTACGTTTATTGAAGTCTTCAACATGACTGCATGCTCTTGTAAATCTTATTAACTGAGATATTTGGTATGGATAAAAAGTGTTTTCAGCTAAAGTTTCTTTGTAGGTGCACAGGTTCTGCTCCGTCCACAGCCCTCTGGAATATGAACAAAATGGGACTTTTGTTGTTGTCAAAAAAGGTTCTGAGAGCTACCGCTGCGGTGGGGTTTTATCCTGACTACATAAATTGCTATTCCACAGGGTATATTCGAGCTAAGGTATTTGTATCTTGTCTTCGTTTCCATTGCACTGAAGTGTATGAACAACCAGACGTACAAAGAAAAACGTCATATTTCTATTAAGGCAGGCATAAAGATGCAACGGTAATTTTATTATTGGACGGTCCCAAAATCGAAACCTGATTACGGGGCCTCCGTGGCCAAATGGTTAAACTCATTGGCTTCAAATCACTTGCCCCTCACCGATGTCAGTTCGAAACGTAGCTTGGCGTGAAAGGTTGGTGGTTCGAACTAGGTACCCACCCTTAGCTAAAAAACAACAAAATTTGAAAAAGTCTACTACTTTTGTTGGTGTCACTCAAAATCCAACAAACGGATATTATAATATTGGCACATTCGTACTCACTGTTCAGACATGCATTTGTATGGAGAAAATAAAACGTAAAATCATGAGTAAAGTAACATTAATAACATTCATTTTAGCGATGCATTCGTTGTTGTTTTAAAGGTATATATTTTTTTCATAAAAAAATAATATTGCCAAAGATAAACTCACATTTGTTGCAAAATAACGAAGGTATTCTTTTATTGTCGAACAGGTTGATGAAAGTAACCTTCATTTGGTCTGCATTGATACAGTACAGTACCTACCTTATACATTTGAATGTAAGACTTATATACAGTTATAATTGTTATATTAAGAATATCTTGTCTATTGCTTTTTGTTATAGTTACATCAAATGCTAAGACTGGAAATATAGATTTCTGTTTTTCAGTTACCGTAGCCATTAGCTATTTGATACACTTTTCTTAAAAATGCTGTTATAATATATTATGAAAGAAATAACTTGTAAACTACTTCAGTTTCATTTAAATGTCTGTTTGAGTTAAGAGTTGTTGAAATAGGAAAATACATAACAGACTTAAGTCGTAATTGATACATTGACTCTTTTCCGCTGTTGATAAAGTATTTAGTTTATGAGTGTTTCCACCGATATCGAAAACATTTGTTCCTTACATTCCCTCCAATGAGCGTTCTCTACCCGACGTACATTCTTCAGAATGCATATTAAATACAACAACTTGTAAAGTTATTTGGGAAAGTGAAACCGCTAGTCATTTTTGGTGATTTTAATGTTGGACCTGCTCGAACATCAGTCAGTGCGATAGGGAAATGTAAGTTATTAATTTGCCAGTCTTTTTGTTTGATAAAGGAAATGGTAGAACATCCAGTCTTCATCTTTTCTTAACGATGAATTATACGTAAAAAATAAAAATGGCCAAAATATGATAAGCGATAAGTACTAAACTGATACTTTGAAATATACATGCGTAATACAATCATGTAAGAACCTGTCACCGTTCAATCCATTTACAGCTAACTATGACATGTTGACCGATGCTTTTACTACAAAGCTTGTAAAGAAGTGCACAATTTGTCCAGAAATCATCTACAACGTTGGAGAAAGTATCCACAATGTCACTGTTGATCATGTTCTTGTAAATGGAAGAGTAAGAATTCGATCTGCTGCGGTAAGAATTTGTTATGTTTGTTTATGGCATAAATGTCAGCAGCTGTTGTGCAGTTTGCTCTGATCGAACTTATAGTTTGCCCGGTAATCTTTGCTAATCCTTTTACCATGCTTATGTATTAGAGGGTAAAGTACTATAACAGGCTCAACCAAACCGAGCCTGCAGCATTTTTAGTAGTGTTGGACGACCTGTGGAGTTTGCAACTTTTTCTAATTCAATGGATTTTTTTTAGCTTGGATTGTTTATAAGATAAACAAGACCGATAGTTTCCACACATTTTCATAGCTTTTATATATATGTTTGAGTGTTTAGTTAGGATTTTTCTGTGCTAAATAGCATACAATGTATAATCATTTTTTGCAGGCAAAGTTAACACCAGACGAGGTGACGGTGGGGACACAAGGTTTGCCTGTAAGTTACCATTACGGAGTGCAGTCTGTGATTCAAGTGCGAAAACGTAGAAGAAGAAACAGGAAAATTTGAATCCGAATTACATTACATTCGGGATACTGGAGACTTTGTAATGGAATTCTAAAGTTGCAAATGCAGTTTATTCGCAAATGTTCATTCTCAAGTGAATTTACTTTGTCTTTTATATATTAAGAAATGAACTTAAGAAATAAAGATGTGAGCATATATCATCTTAATTTTTGTTTGGCTACATACGACCAGCATAATATCGTTTAATTTTTATTTTTTGTTTGGCTACGTACGACCAGCATAACATCGTTTAATTTTTATTTTTTGTTTGGCTACGTACGACCAGCATAACATCGTTTAATTTTTAAGTTTTGTTTGGCTAATACGACCAGCATAACATCGTTTAATTTTTAATTTTTGTTTGGCTACATACGACCAGCATAACATCGTTTAATTCTTGTTTGGCTACATACGACCAGCATAACATCGTTTAATTTTTAAGTTTTGTTTGGCTACATACGACCAGCATAACATCGTTTAATTTTTATTTTTTGTTTGGCTACATACGACTAGCATAACATCTTTTAATTTTTAAAATCAGCTTTAATAATATGGACAGATCCCTCATACTTTCATTTAACGGCTAAAACATCGCCACAAAGTACAAGATAAAGCGAGTTCAATGTTGGAGACTGTGTCGGGGGGCGTCACACAGCATTTTCCCTCCACTAGTTTAATAGTATATTGTAATTTAAGTAACAATTTTGCAGTGGAATCTTAGTTAGGACATAAGTTCACCTTTGATTCAAGCTTTAAGAAAGTGTTAGAATGGCATATCTCAATGTATCAATATATTCTAAAACCAAATTTGTTTGATATTAAAAAGAAAAGCGTTATATTTCTTGGCACGCATATTGTGTGTCTCTTTATGAAAACAACCGTCTGCTTGCTTACTTCATACCAATGCCAAAAAATCCTAATAATGAACGTTTTACGTCGTTTGTCAAGTATGACCTACTTTTCATATTTGGTTTAGATCTAACAAATTCACATGGAAGACAAAAATACATACATGTTTCTTCAAAACAACTAAGAAGAGCCAATCAAACTTCATTATATATTTCTCTTAGTTACGGCATATGATGCGACAAATAATTTCATCATCATTTGACACATACACTACTAGTTCATTAAATTTGTACGTAATAAACTCTAAAGTACTAAAGCTTACAAATTGCGTTCTTTTGTGGAACAATATCTAGTCACTATTCACAACAACTGGTCACTTATCTCATCATTCAAGTTACTAATTCCACAGTTTGTATAGGTAGTATGAAAGATAAACTTCCGTCCAAGTATTGGCTTCCTAAACTATATAAACGACCGAGAAATATTACTTCACAATTTAATCAAATATTTTTACTTAAAAGACGCCTGTAAACAAAATGATACTTAACTAATTTACAAAATCTGAATTTACAACCTACGTAGAATAATCCACCATCATTTGCTCCACTTGACATGTTACCAGTTCCGGTACTTATTAGATACACAGTACATATGACTTCATTACTTTATATACCACTTTACTACATGATTAATAAATGACATCCTTGCTGCTTTTATTAAAGTGAGAATGCTACTTGTGTTGCATGCAATTGGAAATTGTTAAACATTTTACCATGTGGACTTATCACGATGACTGTAAAACATTTATGTTAGTTTGGGCCTGCAGTTTTCCGACAAGTAAATGGTATTCCCATTAGAAATGTGTGCGTCCCTTGCAGCAGATTTGTTTTTGTTTTGCTTTCCAGTCATTTCCCAAATACGATTGGTGTTCAGTTTATATCTAAAAAGTATAAAATTAAATATCTGATGAGAAGCATGTATACTTATTTAAAAAAATGTGTTTTGTACTGTTTTCAATATTAAAATATCTTCTCGAAACATATACTTTGATAAGAAAATTTCAAATGTAAATGCGCGAAAATACATTATTAATCAAAAGGCTTGGTACATTGGATTTTGAAGGTTTACTTTTCATATAGGGGTATCAAAAATACGGTAACCGGTTGTGGTCATAACATTTATTTAAGCTCTAAACAAAGTTGGGTTACAGTGTTTGAGATATGAAGGGAACTTTTTGAAATTAAATACGCCGCTAGTATGATGTAAAAAGTCACTTATCCGACATAAAGACAAATGTCAGCCGAAATTGGAAATTCTCTTGGAATTACATTTCGTGTTATTTGGGAGCAAGTAACAGAAAATGCAAGGTTTATCAGCTCAGCACTGGGACACGACTCTGGAGGATGTATAAGGAATATGTGTATTTGGCGGTAGAAAAAACATTCTGTTACTTCTGATGAGATTGCTACATAAGAAAAGGGTCAACGATCAAGAGAAGGAACTTGGGATCGATCAGCGTGATTCTTTTGCTATAGCCTAATGTTAGGTATAGAGATAATAGTGCGTTTCAAATTATCAACGAAGGAACAAAGTGTACAAAAGATTTGGCAAGAGAAATGGTTTTCCAAACAAAAAAACAAACATCTAGCCATGCATCTAAACAGACATTGAAACAATCTAGAAATACTGTTTCATTACTCCCTAGCCTCAAAAGACTAACGTATATAGGAAGTCCAAAAGACGGATCTGCTGAGACCTGGACCAATTAACCGTATAATCAACGTTGGCGTCTTGCTGTCAAAGGTCTCAAATCATTGAAGTATAGATAATTTAACATATATTTATATTTGTATTCTGTTTATAAATAGGTTGAACGCCTCTCATATGCAGGCAGATTGTTATTGTATTTAAGTTCGTTTTACTCAAATGTTGGAAGGAGCTTCCGTCGAATAAATTTAGAAAGGACTTTTTTCTTTGACTATTTTACCTCAGTTATGGCCCTTTGATAGTTTTGCTATATAGAATATGGAAAAAAATCTTGTGTCCAACTCCTAAACCACTGTTGAAAGGATATGTTTGAAAGTTTCACAGATGAAGGACATTCATGTAAAGATGACCATAAATAATAGACGTTTTCTGTGGCTTTTTTCTTTCTAGAATAATGACCCTTTCTTAATCTCACAAAATAGGCCATATTGAAGAAAATTTTTTTGCGTTCAAATACTCATACACTTTTTGAATGAATGGATTCAAGGTCGCTCAGATGCACAACCTTATCTGTATACAATGTGCTTCACACTTTTAGTCGAACTTCTTATATGTGAAGATCGACTTTATTAAATACTTTGCTATTAAGAAGATGGCACAGTGTGTAGGGCATCCGTGTCCAATGGACACAATTCTAGTTTTAGACTACAACGCTTTATATATGATAATATTATCCCTTCAAAAATATATGGTATTTAAAGACCAGACTGTATTTAAACCCGCCACATGATTGGCGTTCAATTCTTTGAAATACATGTAGTTTGACACCACACTTTCCTCTTTCTTTGTTTCTGACGAAATATGTTGCAGCTAGACAGTTAGCAGCATATAATCTCTGATTTATCTATCATAAACAGTTCGTACTTTTATAATAGCAACCACATGCCACGCACATAGCTAGATTTGCGTACTGTTAATTGCTCCAGACATCTATATCCTTTCTTTATGAGCACTTCACTTATATAAAACATTCTACAATGATGGTCAGGACAAAACTCGTATGCGTGTTTCTATTTATAACTGTTTGGATGTCCCGCTGAATGCCACCGATTGGACAGGTTTAAGGTAAAGTACTTATATTTCTGTTTCGTATGTGTCCTTGCTTTTAGGCAGAAGCATTGATAGAAATATTAACGTGCTTTTATTTTAGTAAAATTTCGTCAAAGTTTTGGACCGTCATAAGTTATTTTGTTACATCAAGAATGATATAGTCTTTCAACTCTTTGTATATCATTTCAAAGAAAACATTTTAGAGTCGTTGTTAGTATCTACTCGTTATTGCTTTATTTGAGCGTGTTCATTGGAATTTCTGGGAAGTCAATTTGCACGAATTAATAAGCTGCATTAAATTTGTTGATAAATGAGTGTTGTCTGGCATCGTAATTAGCCGTCATGGAGATTCTGATGCGTTTGTGCGTAGACATGCTTTGAAAATCAAAATGAAAATGATGAGAACAGAAAATAACTCTTTTTAAAAATATATTTAAATTGATAGAAATTTGGAGCAATCTTAATCTAGTCTGGGGTACTAATATATTTAAATTGATAGAAATTTAGAGCAATCTTATTCTAGCCTGGGATACTAATATATTTAAATTGGAAGAAATTTGGAGCAATCTTAATCTAGTCTGGGGTACTAATATATTTAAATTAGTAGAAATCTGGGGCAATCTTAATCTAGCCTGGGGTACTAATATATATTCAAATTGGTAGAAATTTGGAGCAATCTTAATCTTGCCTGGGGTACTAATATATTTAAATTGATAGAAATTTGGAGCAATCTTAATCTAGTCTGGGGTACTAATATATTTAAATTGGTAGAAATTTGGGGCAATCTTAATCTAGCCTGGGGTACTAATATATTTAAATTGATAGAAATTTAGAGCAATCTTAATCTAGCCTGGGGTACTAATATATTTAAATTGGAAGAAATTTGGGGCAATCTTAATCTAGCCTGGGTACTAATATATTTAAACTGGTAGAAATTTGGGGCAATCTTAATCTAGCCTGGGGTACTATATCATTTTAAATGGTATAGAAATATTGTTTTAGGTTCTGACGTACAACGCAGGCTTGCTAGATGCTTCCTTAGCTGAAGATAATTCCGATATTTCAAACAACCTTGAAGACAGACGCAATGCCCTCATCAAGTATCTAAAGAAGTCAAACGCTGATCTTGTTTGTCTGCAAGAGGTTGTACCTGTTTTCTAACGTTCGGAAATTGTCTTGTTTTTCAAAGTTCAATTGGTATTTGTGAATTGTGTTCATCAATAATATTTCTTCGATCAAAATCAGCCGTTTTATTCTTCTCATCAGCTATTTTGTCATTCTCTCGTTATGAGCATTTCTGATGAAGATTTAACTTCTGATAAACTATTAATTCTTGATTTTAAGATTTAAAACAAAGAAAATGGTAACTGATAGAGAGCGCTCTTTCAATAAATGTTACGCTCTCAATGATAAAGGTATTAGAAGTACACAAATCCTGTGTTAATAGCAGCTAACACTTCTATTACAATACAGATTGCATTTGTTTTCTTACGATATTGCCCTTTACTAAATATGCTTGAAACCTTTATCTATATCATACTACACATGTATAGATATTTACCATTTCAAATATACATGTAGATATATGCAAAATAAATGAATTTTCAAATAACCCGAATCGTGTCACGTTACAATGTATCAAAGAGTCCAATCCATTAAACCGTTCATCATTCTACTGTCTCAAAAACAATTTCAAACTTTTTCTAAATGGACACTTTTAAATAATTAAACAATAGTAATCCCTAAAATTTGTATTTACAGGTTTCATTTGGACAAGATGTTGAAAAGATTGTTAATAGGGTAAGAAGGAAATATCCACACTCTTTCAGTGAACTGCACCGAAAAGATGGAACACTTCCTCCCCAATCAACCACAGTATGGGGTAACGTTTAATAATATATCGGCTGTCATAGAAATATTCTGCTATGTTACTTTTTAAGCAAAAGGTTGTCCCTCGCTTATGCAAATAGTCTATCACAGAGGACCTAAACTATAGTCTCAATAAAATACTGTGCCCAACGCTGGATGAATGTCAGTAAGTAAGTACGATAGAAGTTCCAGAATTTTAACAGCGAATCCTCATCCAGTAAAAGGTAGAGAATCCACACGAAACATGCTTCCCATAATAGGAACCAGCAAAAATATAAAATATCGCGAAAACAGGGATTAATATGTATAAATATAATCCGAAATTTATAAATCTCTGTGTATATTGTTTTCTGTTTAAAGATCCATTTTACGGTCATTTTCTCGTTGTATATACCTTGTTTTCTCGTAAAAGTGCTATTCCGTGATCAATGCATGTTTTCTGTTTAAAGAGTCCGCCTGCGATAAATGCATTTTTATATATCTTGTTCTCTATTAGAAGAACCGGCCTGCGATCAATAAATATTTGTAAATCTTTTCTGTTTAAAGAGTCGCATCTTTGTACATCTTTTTTCTATTTAAAATGCCATCCTGTCATGAATTCACGTTTTCTGTTTAAAGAGCCGGCCTGTTATCAATGCATGTTTGTATCTCTTGTTCCTGTTAAAAGAACCATCCTGTTATCTCATTTTGTTTTCTGTTTAAAGTGCCATCCTGTGATGAATTCGTGTTTTCTGTTTAAAGAGCCGGCCTGAGATCAATGCATGTTTGCATCTCTTGTTTTCTTTTAAAAAAACATCTTGCGATCAAAGCATCTTAAAGTTGTGTATCTTGTTTTCTGTTGAAAGAGCCATCCTGCGATCAAATTGCTCTCGCCAATTTGTTCAAATGTGTTTTATACAATGGATGTGCGAACGGTACAGAGAAGGTGCGGCTTGGTGCAACTGTCTTTCAGTGCATGGAATCGAATTGTAAAGCAGAATTTACCAACCTTGTTCTAACAAGCGGCGAGAAATATCTCTCTTGTGTCACTAGAAATTCACCTCAAACATACTTCACAAGGTAAAGTGTCTGATATTTCTAGATTTATATGAATACAAATATCTTCTACGTGTATAACGCATTATAAATATGTATGTGTATAACGACAATGCTTATTGTTCAAGTGGACATTTGAACCCCCAACTCAATAGTGACCCTATTGTATATTTGATAGTTCCTACAACAAACCAGTTACAAAAACAAAGATATATGTTTCTACATGACAAAAATGTTGATGGTGGGGAAGGGAGGTGTGGGGCCGAGGCAAATATCCAATTTAGAAATAAATATTTTTGCCAGTATATTTAATATCATTTAGAACAGATGTACATATCATATTGCATTCACGTATTAAACGATTTCGTTCCTTTACAAATTTCAGACCTAATTATATATTTTAAAAAACGCATCATAAGTAAGTAAGTAAGTTTATTTAGGTAACAAGTGACATAGCATGGCAATAACAAAATGCATAAATATCAGCAAAATTAATAGCAGACTAATAAGCACATGTTAAAGACCATGAAATGCACACCAATACCAAGGATAGTACAAAAAAGTGAAAAGTGATATTCAATTATTTCAATTGTGGTCCTATGGCCATATAAGATCTTCCTCAAAAAAGAATATAATACATGTAATTCCGGAGATAAAAAGAATATATTCTAAACCTTCATATATACATTCTTCGGTGCAATTTAGGATTCCTTACCGTTACATATTAAGTAATAGGTCACGTTAAGAAACATTTACTTGAATTTTGATTTAGTAATCTGCAACTGAAAAACATGTACGTGTCTGTCTAATGTCTTTCGTTGTTCAAACTTTATATGTATAGTATACTGAATAAGGTTATACATGTATGTTGTGTTTTTATTATGATATAAATTAAGATTATTATTTTATAACCTTAAATTCTTTTACACTGACTTAAAGCTTTCAAAATGCATCAGAAACCATTATCTTTACAACTAGATAGCTTTTTAAAATTTATAGATGCACAGGTGAGCCTTCTACAAATATTTGGAATACGAATAAATTGGGACTACTACTGTTGTCTAGGAAGGCACTGTCAGATACCAATGCTGTGGAATTTTACCCTGATTATACAAATGTCTTTCCCCAAGGATACCTCCAGGCAAAGGTAACAAATCTGATCTTCAGGTAGTTTTAATAACTTCGGAAAACATCATTAGTTGTGTGCTAACCAGTTTCAGCGAATAAAAACATTGGCTTATTCCGTTTTTGTCCGTTTTTTTTTACGGAAAGTCATATATTCGTTAAACTATATTTACGTCCGAAGACAATGGAGGGTATTATCCGCCACAATACAAACTGCTACATTACATATTTCAAAGTAGTAAATCATAATAAACTAAGACGGGCAAACATTTTCAAATAAGTAAAGACGTTTAGGGAAGCAAGAAGACATAAAAATAACTTTAAAATAAACTCATTGAAAGAAAGATTTACTTTTCTAGTTTACTTCAATAATTACAAATTACATGCACCAAGATGGCAAATCCATTATACCCTAGGTCAAGGTCACCAAGGTGATATACTTAGGTTATTTTTAAGGTTGAAGCTTTTCGACAACCTTTGTTTTTCTGTCATATCTTTGTTACTATTGCTTATATCTTACTGTCACTTCACATAAACATTGTCCAGCATACACACAAAGCATGTGCAGGGGCTGGGCCCATTATACCCAAGGTCAAGGTCACCAAGTTGTTATACTTGGAATTATTTCATGTTAATTTTTTTCGAAAGCAACGTTTATAGACATATCTTTGGTACTTTAAAAATAATGACTTATCATCTGCATGTGTGGTTACAATCCCCATAACTCTAATTTTATTTTGACAGAATTATGTCCCTTTCATACTTAAAGTTATTTTGGCAATCTTCGCTTTCTGGATATAACTTTAACCCCTCCGAGTAGTAGGGTCTTTTTATATCTTGGTGTATCTTCCTTTTAAAGTAGAGGTCTCTTATTGAGACATAAATTCATTTTACTGTCAAATCGCCGAATAGTGGAGCGCGCTGTCTTACGGACAGCTCTTGTTTAATGATGCAAGGAAAATTAAGAAATGAAATATAAATAACACCAAATAGTACTGACATGCATGTTTTATACGCTTTCACTGAATGCAATTTGTAATTACTTTAATTACATTATTGCAATTAACACTCATGAGAGTAAAAAGTTGACCCTTGGAAGCATTAGACTCTACCCAGCTGAGTGAATGTAATTTTTTAATTTATTACTTGTAACATTCAAATTAGTTACACGGAAGTTAAGAGTTGTCATGTTGTAATAACCCATCTGAAATATGCAATTTAGCAATTTTGATACTCTGGGGTAAGAAAATGGGATTTGCGTTTATGAACACTCAAATTGTTTATTTGCAAAATTCAATTTAGCCACATGGAAGTTAGAAATTATCATCTAGGTGCATGGAATTTGCATTTACTAATTTGAAATATGTAATGTAGCAGTTTGTATTGTGTCGGATAGTACCCTCTGTAGTAAACTGCCGAATTGCCAATCGAAACTGCGTAATTACATGGAAATTGCCGAGTGTCAATACGGTCCGTCACCTTAAGTATCATATTATAGCCACTCCTTGGTTACTCTTGCAATGTAGTGTTGAATAAAATATTACAAGGGTATCGTGCCAACTTTAAGAAACAGAATATTGACAACAACCGAAGACTAGTGGGCGTGATGGGTGTTGCACTTTCCATTACTTCTCATGAAAAGATTCAGTCAAACCGAGGCCGCTATTAATTGGCTTGGTTTCATTCTATGCTTCCAAAGGATCTTCTTACAGAATGTTTTGATTACTAGTTACTTTTTCAGTTCCAGTTTCACTAACTGTACATTTACAGTTTGACAGTAAAACAACAAAATCTCGGGTATATATATTTGTATAACCGTTGGCTAGATATCTATGATGTTGGATGAAACTAAGTTTCACTTTACCAGTACAGTATATAGTTTTCACATATAATACTTAATCGAAATAAAATGTTTGAGACGTCAATGTAAGGGGATATTGACGAGGTAAAACGGACGAATGAGATGCTCTTTGCGTTTTAAGAGATTTTCAGAAACTGGTAAGTATGTGTTATCGTGGCAATAATGACATGTTCTTATAATTACGAATGAGCATTCAGACGTATATTATATTTCCGGTATGTCGAAAGTTGTCTGGGTTTCTTTGCAGGTTGATGCAAATAATCTGAATGTGGTCTGTGTTCATGCTATTCAATATCTACCAATTACATTTGAATGTAAGCATTCATTTATCTTATTTGATTATAGGAAATAGTGTTCATGCTTAATGCTATTTTGGATTGATAAAAGCAGTTGTTTTATTGAGTGTATGTTTTTATCAAACGTTAGTGAGATGTGCTTTGAACGGCATTTCTGTGTGTTTATAGAGATTTATAGGAGTATGGACATCTTTGAGTTTCTTACTCAAGTATACGCATTGTTCTTTTCGGAAAGTTTCATAAGTTCTTTTTATACGACGTTGAAACTTTGTGGCACCTTTGCTGGCATTAAAATCCATGTTATTTTATATAAAAATTGTATGTCAGCTACATACTCATTTCCTTTATTATTTATTTCTGAAGATTGCTTCTTTTCCTTTGGATTACATTTTCATGTTGCAGTCCCACCGGTTAGTGATCTATTCCCAACCTACGCCGACCAAAATGCGTTCGAAATGCAAGATCTTGTTAAGAGATTCGCGAGCGTGGAACCTCTAGTTTTACTTGGTGATATGAATGTTGGACCAGGAGCCCCATCAGTCAGTCCTCTTGGGTTGTGTATGCAAATACGTGCTTATCTTATTGATGGCGATGTCATTTATAACATTACTTTATTTATGCAGGTGTAGACAAGAACATATCCTAGATACTTGCCAGTACAAAATAGTTATTATTATAGAAGTTTGATCTGGGATGCTGTAATCGGCTTGAGTGAATTTTACCAGGTCGGAAGACACAAGGCGCGCAATCACCGAGTGTGATCCGACCTGGCAAAATCCGCGAGAGCCGAATACAAAATCCCAGATCTAGCTCTGTTATTAATGACCATTTAATTATATACCTCCATTCTCGTACGAAATAACAGTTTATCGACTGTATTTTTGTGAGCGCTATTTATAAAACTGTATCAGGTCATGCATATTAAATGTAGATAGTCCGGAAACATACAATACAAAAGGTACAATACGGATTTTTTCTGCCTGTTCGTATTTATTTGTCAAAAACAGAATATATGTAGGTATATAAGAAACTATTCTCTCCGAACTGCCTGACGAAGCACATAATTATGAAGGACCAATGAATGTATTTGTATTAAAATAGTTCGATTGTTTTTCCGCTCTACTATATTTAACAATATAGAAGTTAAAGCTCGGACTCCCTGATGTAAAATTCAACGGCGCTTTATACTTAGATAATAATATACTGTTTATAAAGGTTTGATTTAATTGAACATTATCTTACTTCATTAGCGTCTGATCGCGTTGATAAAGAATAATGTAGTCGGGGCCTCCGTGGCCGAGTGGTTAAGATCGCTTACTTTGAATCACTTGCCCCTCACCACTGTGGGTTCGAGTCTATTTCGGGGCGTTGAATTTCTTTATTTGAGGAAGCCATCCAGCTGACCTACGGAAGGTCGGTGGTTTTTCCCAGGTGCCGGCCCGTGATGAAATAATGCACGGACATCTCCTTCCTCCACCATCAAAGCTGGAAAGTCACCATATAATCCAATAAAAAATAAAGTATTTGTAGTAAAATAGTCTCATTACTACATTTAGCACTAACCCATTTCAATACAGACTTGTGAAATCTCGGGCTCTTTGATGTCAAAATATTCATTTACTTGCAGCTAACTACGAGATTCTGACCTCTGTGTTCGATACAAAGGTTGTGAAGGAGTGCACGTTCTGTTCAACAAACCCATACACAGGAGGAGAATTCGTAACAAATGCCATATTAGACCATGTACTTGTGAATGGAGACATAAAAATTCGCAGAATCAAAGTAAGATACAAAGCTAATCATCTGAGCCCAAAATGACCTTAATACTTATTAATTTAGCTCTGTTGGCTGGTAAACTGCTTATTACAGTTTCCATTTGGGTGTATGTAACTACTCGACTTTCTCTCTTCCAGGTCGTGCTTAAACCAAATGATTTTGCGTTGGGAGAACAGAACTTGCCACTGAGTGACCATTATGGAGTAAAAGCTGTGATTAAAATACAACCAAAAAGAAGAAAAGAAATAAACAGAACAGCCAAAATGTTTAAAGAACTTTTTAAAGCTCAGCTTTTTACCACCACTGAATACGCTTGACTAGTCCCCATAATTTTTATGACACGTTTCTATTATTTTTAATTGAATAAAGAATATGCCACAACTAGCCAAATTTGTGGCGGAAACAACTTAATTTTTGTTTTACTTGTTGAAAAAGTAGACTATATTTTTTATAACATACCATATGACCATTGCATCAAAACTCAGGTAGCTAGACTATTTCCAAATTTACAAGATGTAGTAGAGCTTTTGTTGTTACCCTTTCAATATTCATTGAAATGTTTATTGGACAAACATCCAATCAATATATATCGACATGGTTCAATGCATCCCCAGTCCCTCTTGAACGTTGTGAATTAAAGCAGTGTCAATGATTCTTGACCATTTTAGTACACATTTTACAATTTCCAACAGATTAAATTGCTAAAACTGATTTCACTGTATCAATCCTCGGCGGTGACCTGAGTTGACCAAATCTTGACTCGAGGCCACTGTACTGATTACGGTAGTAACAGATCAGCAAAACATATTAAGACTTTTTTGACCCATGTCATTCCATCAGCAACTTTTAAGTCAGTCAATCACATTTGAGCAATCTTTTGTGACATTTTTCAGTTTTAATATATTCTGTTAGAAAAGAACAAAAAGACCCATTCCATCGAGTTAGATGTCTATTGGAAATGTATATTTTATTCATTTTCATAATATTTTGTAATTACCTCCCTTTAATATAAAAGTATTTAAAAAGTGGACTGTTTCTTTTGATTTCAATAAAATTTCCGGTTTTAGGTAAGGTAGGTATAAGTATAGTAATAGTATTCAAGTTATGCCTCGTTAAGGTTTTCAAAAAAGGGAGGTAATTTAAAAAAGCGCACATAGAGTTTTGGATCCTTGTCACTGCACTCCCTCTCAATGACCTCTATCAATATGTAAAGTATCTAGACAATACCTTACATAGTATTCAAGTTATGTCCCTGAGAAGATTTTGAAAAAAGGGAGATAATTTTAAAATGGGACCACTTAGAGTTATGGTTCCTTGTCACTGCACTCCCTCTATAACCTCTATCAATATGTAAAGTATCCAGTCAATACCTTACATAGTCTTCAAGTTATGCCCCTGAGAAGGTTTTGAAAAAAGGGAGGTAATTTAAAAATGGGACCACCTAGAGTTATGGTTCCTTGTCGTCACTGCACTCCCCCTAATAACCTCTATCAATATTACTGCTCTACTGCTAACTTCATATGCGTGCGTAACACTTATGTTCGTAATATATCCCTAGAAGAATAAAACTTTACACAATGACAAAGGACATTGATCGGGTATACAGTGTACAAGAACCATGGGTCTTCTGTATACACTGTACAAGAACCATGGGTCTTCTGTATAAACTGTACAAGAACCATGGTTCTTCTGTATACACTGTACAAGAACCATGGGTCTTCTTTGCTTACTTTTTGAGTTGTCTTCCTTTATTTGATTCATTCATCGCACATTTGTCCAGACTACTATAAGGAATTAAGTTAAACCTCACAAAATGACAGAGAAAATTGAGATAATGTGCAGTGTACAAAAACTATAACTATTTTATTTACTTTTTGAATTATGTCCCTTTATTATCATAACACTTTTGTCCGTAGTAAAGGACTTGTGGTATTTTGTATTGTTGTTGGGTTTAACGTCGCACCGACATAATTATAGATCATATGGCGACTTTCCAGTTTTGACAGCTTTTGAGGAAAAACCCAGGTGCCCCTCCATGCATTATTTCATCACGGGCGGACACCTGCTCACTGAGATCTGTAAAAAATGTATTTTATACTTCTTTGGTTGTGCCAAGAAATTAGAGCACATGATTGTATATTATCTGACAGTATGGAATATGCAATTTAATATCGGGGACTTAGTTGATGAGTTTGAGCTCCATATAAAGTGCCGGTGTAATGAAGTATTTCGACCCCCATAGAATAACGACCCCCCGGTCATTATTCTATAGAAAATGTGACTCCTTTCCTGTAAAATATTGACTCCCCTTATAAAAAACTGACTCCCTTTGAAAACTCTATAGAATAACGACCCCCGGTCATTATTCTATAGAAAAACTGACCCCTCCAAGTAAAATACTGACTCCCTAAAGATGACTCCCTTCGAATCTCATAGAATAACGACCCCGGTTATTATTCTATACAAAAAGTGACTCCTTCCATGTAAAATACTCACTGCCGAAATGACTACATTCGAACTCTCATACAATATCGATTCCCGGACATTATTCTATTTAAAAAAAGTTACTCTTTCCGTGTAAAACACCGGCTCCTAAAAAGACTTTCGACGATAATATCTATTAAAAAGTGATCCCCACCAAACCTAACGGACAATTTTACTAGATCTACAACTCTAATACCCTCCATTGCCAATAGTTAACATTTTGATTGTGCTACTACTACTGGTGCCGCTACTTCTATTGCTATTACTACATGTACTTCTTCTTCTTCTTCTACTACTACTACTACTACTTCTACTACTACTACTACAACTGCTGCTACTGATACTACTATACCTGCTTTCACTAATACGTCTTGTACATCTACCTCTTCTTCTCCTGCTGCTGTTGTCGCTGTCACTTATTCCTCTGCTGCTGCTGCTGCTGCTGCTGCTACTACTACTACTACTACTACTACTACTACTACTACTACTACTACTACTATTACTACTGCTACTACTACTACTACTTTCTATTGTTACCGCTACCGTACTTTACTGCCACTGCTAAGTATTGCAACTTCTATTAATACTAATTTCCATGCTAGCAGTTTCTTGTGCAGTTTTCTTCTGAAGAATTACTTCATACCGAAGTGTGTTTTGTGAACGTATTGTGAATTGTTATTTTCCTGAAAAAAAAATGTATACACCAAGATACAGCGTCTAGAAATAGAATCCCTTTTCCCGTTGCGGAATGCTCTGATTTCTGTGTCAAGTGATGGTATATGGGGCTAATGGTCAAACGGAAGGACGGACGGACAAGGTCAAATCTATATGCCCCCCTCCCCCGAGTGGGGGCATAAAATGCAGCAATTAGGCCTTAGATACATGAGTTATCACTAAATTTGACCAAATGACCGGGGGTCATTTTTCTATGGGAGTCACTATTCTTCGTGAGGTTCAGTTTACTTCACGTAGGGGAGTCATAGTACTATGATCTGGAGGTCATAATACTATGACCGGGGGTCACTTTTTCTATAGAATAATGACCGGGGAGGGGGGTCATTATTCTATGGGGGTCGAAATACTTCATTACACCGGTACACCGCAAGAAGACCATCAGGGGTTGATACTAAACATGTTCATTCGGATGAACGTTACTGATATTCAAGTTCAGTTGTATAGGTATTAAAGATTTCCATCATGAAAGTATACACAAAACTTCCTGTTTTATGGATTTATCTGAAATATTCTATAAAATCTCTTTTTAAGATAGTACTTGTGAACAGTTTTGATCTTATAGATATTACTGAAGCTGTTGGAATCAACTGAAATAACAAAAATATGTCTAAGCTCTAAATATTAATTTACAAGATTGTTGAAATACATTTCATGGGCACTTATAGGGATATAAGAGACCAACGAGTGCAAATAGTCGGTTTTATATACGCAAATCATCGGCGTGTCTGTTGCAAGAACTTCTATCAGAAACAAACAATATTTTTTTAAGATAGTTAATCATAACACTTGCAATCTGATGGTAAAGAAGTATGCTATAATATTAGGACAATTTCATAAAAAATGTTTCAGATTGTTATGCATACATTATTCTCGCCGCATTCAGTCGAAATTAAAGTTCCATTATAAGACATCCCATAAAACTTGTGTAACCGCCTTCCCCTCTCAACGCCGTTTCCGCTGTCCATTCGGTAGTTTCAATCCATACCTCATCTCCAACACTCAACTGTAGCACAGCTGACCCAGAGCTTTGAACAAAATTGTCGTGGTTATGAGCATTTACAAATATTCCTTTGACGGCTTGCCCATTTTTCATGATCTCTGCTTCGATTAGATAATTTGGTTGCAGTAGAATTGATGCAGAAAATATATAAATTCCAGTCTTAGGGGCGGTGAATAGTCCATGGTGACCATGGTATCCTCCCCCGATGGTAGTGATAACGCTGTCAAATACGATTATTTGATGCTTAACAACATGACTAACATCATGTGAAAGGTATGCCTGAAATGCTATAGGTGAGGGAGTGCTCCTTGCGGTTCTGGAGGGAAGATGGCTCTTTCCTACAACAGGAGGTAAACACAATATTACACTATTATTATAAAACATCTTACATTGCAAGAACTTATATAAAACATTCCTTGACCCTGTAATTTTCGTGTGTACCAAAGGATTTTCACCTCTAGTACTTTTCGTTAGCGTAAAAGTTACGTTTAATAGCTTATTGCTTTTATTTGAATTTTACATGGAGACATTTATTTCATAATATGTGAATATGTTGTCCACTATTTCAATGCAAAGCAGTTTATATCGCCAATTTGCTCATTATTGACAATGTAATATGCTATGTTAAGCTAGTAAAATATAAGACAAGTTGTCAAACAGATTATAATTATAATGTTACTGGTTATTCTATTTTCTGTTATACTCTCTTTCGCAACATCTGAACTTGTTGGTCCCCTTTGTCCAAATTCTGCGTTTTCGTCGGTAAGATGTCTTTGTTCATTTATCTTGCTGAAAGGTGGATTCGGGGTTTTCTGCTTTTTGTGAATATCTGAAATAGAAAATACGATAAAGTATCAATTTTGTCTTTTTCAGATGAATCTTAAGTATTTTGGCCAATAAAACATTCAACGAAGGCCAATAAAACGTTCAACGAATACAGTTTTACGTAAAAAGGTTTCAGTGGGGTATTGGCCTGCTCCTTTTTAATTTAGATGAAATAGTTTTATAATTGAACATTCAATGGTTAAAATGAGTTTGTAAAGTACGTTGTCCATAAATCAATATCAGTATTTATATTACCTTTCTCCGTTTCATCAATCCATCGCTCTTTTGACACATTGTTGTTATAAACATCTGAATGATGTTTTCCAGTTGGACGTTGCAACCATATCTTGTCAGTCTGTGACTCGATAATGTTTTCAAGAAATGAAATACGTCTATCTTGTTTCTGAATATGCTCCTTTTGTAGGTGTATTGTGTCTTCAAGAATGCCCAATTTCCGTTTGAACTCTATACCTAAAATGTAACGGACTAAATCAACGTCTGATTGAAGAATTTATTTGTTGGGTTTACCGTCATCCCGACACAATTTATGTTGTTTAGCGACTTTTCCGGCTTTTCTTTGTAGAAGGAAATACCATGTTCTCCTCCAGGTATTATTTTGAACATAGACAGGCACCTGTGAAGAACCACCGACCTTCCGTAAGCCTGTTGGGTGGCTACGTCACGTTAAAAATTCTACACCCCGTTTGAGGTTTCGAACTACACCGGCAAGTGACTCGGGACTACTTCATTACCCGTAATGGCTCATTTTATTTCTCTTCAAACATGAATACGGTAGCTAAATGAAATTGATAAGTATCAGCATCAGTGTCTTGCCTCGAATTTGAGACCGCAGAATAAGTATGCATTGATTTACATAAACAGACTTGTAGCTAGTAGTTATAAAAATAAGAAAATATTTACATTGTATTTTACCTTCAGCTTGTATATGTTTGATTAATTGCATGAGATCCGTCTCCTGAGGTTGTGACGCTACCAGGGCAACAAAACATATTTCTGCCAACAGTAAAGCTATTTCACACGCCGCCATTGTTATTAAATGCTCAAAGATAATGTTTGTTAGATAAAGTACTGACCATGCTTGCAGAGATATATTTAAATAAAAATGTACGTGGCCTCCTGTCTAGCAGGAAACCTACTTACATGTCACTGATAAATGCATGTCAGTTACGAATGTCTACTAAAAATATGATAATACATGTCATTGATTTTACTAATGAATGGACCTGTAATTATACTCGATTGAAATTTTGAAAACATCTTTAGAAGAAAGGTTACGTCCTAGCTGATATCCACAGAAACAGTTGGTGCGATAGAAGAAAATTTAATAAATTGATATTATCAACGTAATTTGAATGTAATCACAAAAACGCAAAAACAAATGAAGTTCTTTTTTTTAAAATTCTATCTAGACATAAAATTAACATAAATGTACAAAATACACATAAACTACATAAATCATTTAACTTTATTGACAGCAAAACAGCAACAAACTTATCTTCATACGTTTATAAATAACACTAGTTCATGACTGATAAAAGAGTCTTTATTTGATGCATACCAGTTCGTAGTAAAGATGTCTCCTACGGTATGCCTCGATTTCTTTTTGTTCGTATTTGAAAAGCACACACAATTTGTCATTGTTCCAACCAGAATTATTCCCGATACGAATCAAAATGTTTAAGTCGTAGTATCCCGTATTACCACGTAGTGACCTTGAGGAGGAGCACCCTTTTTTCTAAAAACAAAAGAAACAAATGATTACAGCATAGTCGTTGAAGGGTATATGTAATACAGCTATTAAATAAAAGAAAACACTTCCTTTTATACTAAAAATATGTTTCTCTTAACTCCAACTGAGATTATTTATAAAGTCGAAAGTCGAAGCTTTTGCTATAGTAGGAAAAACAAACAAAATGGCAAGAAGCAATATAGGGTAGTGAATATTTTCTAATAATTATTTTAAGAAACGCTCGGATATTTAAAATAAAAATCGGCATAGCTTGCCCAAAAGAACGAACAAATAGAAAGACAAAAGGGCAAGGTACATACATTACAAATCATTACCATAGGTTCCAGTCTTTTATAAGGGTGGCAACTCTGACAAACGTGTGTAGTGTGCACGGTCTAGCTCAGTTAACAAAATATAAATACTTTTCTATGGGCTTCCTTGTCACCTGATTAGAACATGAATGATTTAAAAATAATTGGCTATCAGCAAAATAATCAATGCGAATTAATCTATCTCAGTTTAATCGATGATGAATTCTGTTGTACGGTGATTCACAACAAACGCAAAGCCTACATCTATGGCACGCCCATTGTCCAAAAATTACGTGAATCCAGGTTCACGGTCGAAAAACTAGGATTAACGATTGACCAGGTTTTTTCAAACACTAACCTATATTTTCGAGCGAAAACATAAGATAACGGACGTAAACCATAGTTTACGCTCTTGAACCCAGGTTTACGTTCGATAAACTAGGTTTCTCGATTGAACTATGAATTTCGGCCGTTATCCTAAGTTCACGAGCGTGAACCTATATTTACGGGCATAAACCTGGGTTCACGAGCGTGAAACATAGTTTACGACCGTGAACAGTTTACGATCGTGAACATGGGTTCACGTAATTATTAAACAATTGGCGTGCCATACGTTAACTACACATCTGGTCCGTGAAAAAAAAAAACAAAAAAAAACAAAAAAACAACAAAAAACATTTGGGCAAAAAGCATAATTGTGAATGTCTGCCAGACGCTTTGTGAGGAAAGCAGTCATTTCCTTGCCTTCGACACTGTTTATATCATTAAAATCAGTCAAGGAAAAAGGAATTTATAAGCATAAATCTTACCTGAATCGATCGATTACCTTGTGTCTATCGAAATGTCACATGGGGCGGCCGCCCAGTACATAAGATCTACCAAAATACTACCATATGTCGAGTTCCTATCGCAGTGGCCCTTAAACGAAACACAGAGATTTGAGCAAGCTCTCAGGAAGTGACAGGTGGCCAAGAACCCATTAGACTTTAGTAATAATAATGATACATTTATTTTTCAAAGTTGTTGATCGCTCGGCAGCTAGGCAGATTCTATATTACATTTATTTCCGCGATGTTGACCCCTTGGCTGTCAGGCAGATTCTGATCTCTTCATGGCGCTGCCCGCTTATTTATACGCATCTATTCAAATGTAATTAATGAGCAGTTAATGATTAAGACAAAGTAAGGCTTCTAATAGCAGATTTTAGTAAAGGTAGTATTATGTAGCTGGTTTTCGAAAAGGCATTGGTCTTGCTATACTATGCATTATAATATACATTTATGTGACCTTTAAGTGTAAAGTTTGCGGAATGGAAACAAAAGTAAGAACGTAGACGTAAACTGTGGACCTTTTATCGGGATCATATAGTGTAAAGAATAAATAAGTGTTTCCCAGGTTCAATTTCTATTTACTTCAATGTCGGGATCATATAGTGTAAAGAATAAATAAGCGTTTCCCAGGTTCAATTTCTATTTACTTCTGTTCATAAGTTTTACAGTTTACAGTTTAGGAATAAGGTCAGTAATTCGGTCGAAAATGTGCTTCCGTGGAGTAGAAAGAAGTCCATAATAAATAGATCCTAATTTTCCCATTTTTTGCGCAAATTCGTGTAGAACGAGTGCTTTAATCACCGTTTCTCACTACTAGAAGACATTCTGCATGAAATGAGACGGTTTTCATGTTCATACACCCCACAGGACAAGTTTTGCAGATCGAAACCGGAAGTAGGTGTTTATTGCGCGGACGAGAGTAAATATGCGCCATTTTTAGGGTAGCAGACCACAACTGACTGGCATTTCACTAGGAACTACATAACCCCCTATTTTCTTTTCATTTTTTCGTTAATTTGTGATAGAACTTTCATGAAAAATAGGTGTAGGAAAAAGTGATGTTCTCTAAAGATACGTAAAGACGATATGAAGTTGTCGTTTTTTATATGAAACAAAGAAGGATTTGAAATACTGACCTTTAACCTTTATTAATTAATCAAGCCAAGGCCCATAACGGATGTGACGTCAGTGGAGGCGCAAAACGCCGACATTAGATAATGTAATGTGAGGAATAAAAGTTACTTTGTGTGCAACTGTCGTTAGAGCGTCTTGTTGAATTAACGCCTGGCATAATGCGTACATTGCCAAGAAGGAAGAAAGGACGATGAAAATGTCGATCTTATAAAATTGCCATATATATGTAATTTTTAATTAATTCTTTAACATTCAACATGCCAAGGATAAACACACAAGATATTTAACAGTCAATACAACGCGTATTATATCATGCGATAAGAAATCATGACAGCAAAAGCGTGGATAAAAATGGCCTGTAGACATCACAAACAAATACTCCATTAAGTTATTATTCGGATCTTTTCAGCATTGATGTTTTTTTGGAGATTTCACAAACAATAATCACGAGAAATAAAGTATTCATTCTGGTATAATATTTTTGGTAAATAATTGCTAGTAATACATTGCGTTGTATCCCAGTAGCACTCCCAACGTCTCTTGTCAAATACCGATACCAGCTGCCATTTACACTATTACGCTTTATATCACGATGGGTCTTGAAACTAGAAAGAACAAGTAAATGAAATATTGCCAATGGAATACATAGTCGTCGACCGCAAGATGACTATTTATCTCATTTGTAACATAACCTGTCAATGATGTAGAAGGCATTATTACAGGACTCCTTACATAAACCGACGCTCTATAGTTTGTGCTATATGACAGGTCTATATTCAACGTGTGTTTGCTAGACAATCAAGTTTAAGTTTCACAAGGAGCTACGTTTCCAAACGCAAAATCATGTTCACCAGGTGTATGACCATTGCCCCCCTGATGCATTAAGTAATTGCACAAGGAACAGAAATTATTTGGTCACCGTGCACTGGACGTTTAATATACTGCCCTCAAATCAATAATTATGGGCCATTTATCAGTCATAAGTAAATTCCGCATCAAATGTGATCTTTGACCAAAGCATTCTCTAGTTATTTGGCAAAAAAGTTCTACTGTTCTGGGTCAATGCGACCTTGACCTTTGACCTACTGATCAATAGGGGTCATCTGCTGGTCATGATCAACTCCCTATTAAGTTTCGTGATCTTAGGCCCAATCGTTCTCAAGTTACCATCCGAAAATGGTTTAACTGTTCCGGGTAATGTGACCTTGACTTTTGACCTCAAAATCAATAGGGGTCATCTGCTGGTCATGATCAACATCCCTATAAAGTCTCGTGATCCTAGGCCCAAGTTTTCTCAAGTTATCATCCGGAAATGGTTTAATTGTTCCGGGTCACTATGACCTTGAACTTTGACCTACTGATCAATAGGGGTCATCTGCCGGTCATGGCCAACCTCCCTATCAACTTTCATGATCCTTAGGCACAAGTGTGCTCAATGTATTGTCAAGAAACGGTTTAACTATTCCAGGCCACTGTAACCTTGACCTTTGACTTACTGACGTCAAAATCAATAGAGGTCATCTGCTGGTCATGACCAACCTGCCTATCAACTTTGATGATCCTAGGCCCAGTTGTTCTCAAGTTATCGTCCGGAAACGATTTAAATTTTCTGGGTCACTGTGACCTTGACCTTTGTCCTACTGACCTCAAAATCAATAGGGTTCATCTCCTGGTCGTGACCAAGCTCCCTATTAACTTTCATGACCCTAGGCCCAAGCGTTCTTGAGTTATCATCCGGAAACCGTTTAACTGTCATACTGACCACAAAATCAATAGGGTTCATCTGCTGGTCATGACCAAGCTCCCTATCACCTTTCATGACCCTATGCCCAAGCGTTCTTGAGTTATCATCTGGAAACCGTTTAACTGTTCCGGGTCACTGTGACCTTGACCTTTGACCTACTAACCTCAAAACAATACGGGTCATCTGCTGGTCATGACCAACCTCCCTATCAACTTTCATGATCCTAGGTCCAAGCGTTCTTGACTTGTCATCCAGAAACAGATTGGTCTACGGATCGACAGAAAGACAGACATATGCGAACAGTATACCCCACCTTCTTCGAAGGGGGCATAACTAGAAGATGCTTTTGTAAAAAAGCGCGTGTCTCCCCCAATGCATAGTCGTATATGCAAGAAGTCAATAGGGGACAAGGCGAAAGTCAAAGAGACACTGATGGTTGGCTGCAATAGGGATCACCTACTGGGCATGTCCAATCATCCCACTAAGTTTCAACATTCTGGGCCTAGTGGTTCTCAAGTTATGAATTGGATATGGTTCTCCATGTTCGGGCTCCCGTGACCTTGACTTTTGATCAAGTGACCCCAAAATCATTAGGGGTCATCTACTCTGCATGTTATCCTATTACGTTTCAACATTCTGGGTCAAGTGGTTCTCAAGTTATTGATTGGAAAGAGTTTTCTATGTTCACACCCCTGTGACCTTGACCTTTGACGGAGTGATCCCCCCACCACTTCCCTAAAAAAAAACAATAGAGGTCACCTACTTTGTAATTCCTATCTCCCTATGAAGTTCGAAGATTCTAGGTCAAATGGTTCTCAAGTTATAAACCGGAAATGGATTTCCATATTCTATCCGCTGCGACCTTGGTCTTTAATAAAGTGACCTCAAAATCAATAGGGGTCATCTACTCTGCATGTCCATTCGCCCTATGTAGTTTCAACATTCTGGGTCAAGGGGTTCTCAAGTTACTGACCAGAAACGGTTTTCGATGTTCAGGCCCCTGTGACCCTGACCTTTAATAGAGTGACCCCAAAATCGATAGGGGTCTTCTCCTCTGCATGACCAATCATCCTGTGAAGTTTCAACATTCTGGGTCAAGTGGTTCTCAAGTTACTGACTGGAAATTGTTCAGGCCCATGTGACCTTGAACTTTGATCAAGTGACCCCAAAATCAATAGGGGTCTTCTACTCTGCATGTCCAATCATCCTATGAAGTTTCAACATTTTGGGTCAAGTGGTTCTCAAGTTATTCATTGGAAATGGTTTTCCATGTTCAGGCCCCTGTGACCTTGACCGTTGATGAATTGACCCCAAAAGCAATAGGAGTCGTCTACTCCATAAGCCCTGCCACCCTATGAAGTTTGAAGATTCTAGGTCATATGGTTCTCCAGTTATTGATCGGGAATGAAACGTGACATACGGAAGGACGGACAGCTGGGGGGGGGGGGGGGGGGGGAGACATAATAACTGACCTAAAATGACATTCTTATCAGAAAAAAGTCAGGCACTCAGTCGAATTTGAATCACAGCCCATTAATTCCACAGAACAAAAGGTAGCTTTGGCCCAATGCTCTAGGTGGAATTTTCTAAGTATGCACATTAAATCAGTTATACTGACCTTGAACCTGACCCCACTCACTCCGATATGCAATCCCAGCCTTGGTTTTTCTATAAGTTATTTATATGCAAAGTTTAATTTCAATCCATCATTCGAAACTAAAGTTATTGAGCAGTAACTGTGGGTTTTTTCTCTCATTTTAGTAACTGTGACCTCGACTCCAGATTCAATCCCAATCTTTGTCTTACTATAAGATACCTATTGGCCAAGTTTCATTTCAATATATCTATCCGAACTGAAGTTATTGAACATAAACGGAATCTTGACCCACCCATCCATCTGCCAAACAACATCGCTAATTAGTTTTCAACTTTGAAAAACCTGGTTAATTACATACCAGCCTTACTGAATGGCTTGCCGGTCACTAGTTAAACTATTGCCAGAGGTTCTATTGACTATTGACTGACAAACAGGCAAGGCATTAAGTAAGTGTATCAGAAATAAATTTTCACCAGTTGTTAACTACAAAAGCTATTGACAGCTGTCAGGTAATTTATATGTGGAGTCATGTATCTTACAAATGTGACCTTGACCTTTAAGCGGGTGCTGCACATGACACATTATGGGGAACATTTGTGCCAAGCAATTTTAAAATCCTTTACTGGATGGCAGAGTTATCCAGAGACAAAAATGTGGATACTATTGAAATGATGTAAAGAAAAGTGCAGGCTTGTAGTCCAAAGAACCAGTCTTCAGAATGGTAGGGGACTAAAACAAACTAGGGCAAATACATTTTAGAAGGAAAACTTTTTACTTTCATAATCATTATATGTAACAAACATGATATATATATATCAAACATTCAATCAAAATAAATACACTACACATGTTGTTTAAAAGGTGGTCAGTCACTTTAAAGCAACATTTTGACATATTTATTTTTTTGCACATTCTTCTATTAGCGATTTAAAGGAATAAAAGAGCCATTCATATAGTTAAACCCCTATTAGAAATGTCCATTTTATTTTTTATAAAATTTTATAACCCCCTTTAATATATGAGTAATTAAAGGCATATCTGGCAGGGTTTTTTTTGTTCTTCTTCGTCAATTGTATTTGTTTTGTTTTCTGGGAAATGTTATTATTTTCACATGAAATGCTTGAAAATAGATTAAACATTAAAATTCTTATGAACAAGCGATTGTAAAGTGTATTTTGTCAAATTCTGAAGGTCAAAAACCCATTTTTGTTTTTGGCAATTTTAGCTTTTTAGTTCTCAGAAAATGTATTTTTTCTTCGAAATAAGAACTGTGACCTATGACTCTTTCAAATATTTTTAAAGAATGCAATGTTCTGGATCTATGAATTTATTTTGTAAAAATTGGAATTAAATCATTTTCAACTTATTGTTTTGACCTTTCACTGTGTCTTATCTTTAGTACCGAGAGATCATTTGTTTTTTGGTTTAACACCATTTTTCAACAGTATTTCACTCATTTCATTTATTTAACACTGGTCAAGTAGCATTACTAGTGTTCCTGGATTCTGTACAAGTACCAACTGTTCTCCGCAAGTAACTGCCCATTTCCCCATATGAATCAAAGGTGGAGGACAAATGATTTCAGACACAATGTCTTTATCAAATTGTCACAGAGAACATATGCCCTGCCAGGGGACTGAACTCACAACCCCGTGATCCGCAGACCAACGCTCTTACCTACTGAGCTAAGCGGGCGGGTGGAGGACGAATGATTTCAGACACAATGTCTTGATCAAATTGTAACAGAGAACATAATTATGCCCTGCCAGGGGAATGAACTCACAACCCCATGATCCACAGATCTGCACGCTCCCTACTGAGTTTAGTAGAACTGAGATGAATTCTGTTAGCATCTTATAGAAAATCAAGACTAAATTTCAAAATATGATAAAAAAAATCAGAGCATTTTTGCATATTTTGTTGTTTTGCATTTGTCAAATACTGAACATGCAATTGATTTAAAGGTCCATTACTAAGGGAAAGTGAGTTGGCAATTTTTTTCATAGCCAGTGCATAGACTTCTGCAAGACACTAAATAATGAAGATTGGCAGGTCAAAATTTACAGAAGGTCTTTGGCACTCAAAGAAATGTATGTGTATTATGTTGAAATTTCAATGAATCGACAGAATGACCCCCCAGGTCTTTTTAACTTTCTTCATACTTCATAGAAAAATAATTGTACATATACTGCGATTTATTTCGAATTTCTACATACCAACTTTCATTTTCCAATAAAATGAAATAGTTTCTGTGCTTTTTAAAAGAAATTAAAATGTTCACTTTCCTTAGTATTGGACCTTTAAATACAACACCCTGACTTTTAATGGCTAATTTTAATTTATTTGTTGAAGTCAACAAATGAGCAAAACTTTAGAAAACTCTGTCTCTTAGAAGGAAACTGTCAGATGTGTCTTCAAGAAACTGAGTATTTCTTTCGATTTCAATATAACTTCTAGTTTGATAAGATGAACAAAAGTGTTAAAACTGTAGCTTTAGAATTATTGTTTTTCCAATCTATCTTAGTTTAGTCAACCAAGGTAGGCAAATGGAGGTAGTAATAATTTTACAAACCAACATTTCTAATGAATTTCAACTAAATATAACAATTGTTTAAAAGTCTTTTTACGAAGTAAGAAGCACTGCTGTAATACTGCCTCACCAATTCTCAAACAGTGCCACAATACACATTTTTTAAATTCATAACTTTATCATGACATCACAGTACATTAGGGGTTCTAACTGACCAATCAGAGAGCTGCATTTTCAAGTACCTGCCAGTTTCCACTTGGGTATAACAAAGTATTTGCAATGAAAATATAGTGACTTTAGAAATAAACATCACATTACTTTAGAAATCAAATTAAGATTTTTCACTGCACATGCCCCAGATGATGTTACAAACAACAAACTTAGAAGTTTCATTGAAATATTATATCAATGTAATACCTTTATTTATTTTAGTTGTAAATTTGAGATTTTACACAGGGAGTCTATGATAAAGTCCGAGTAAAATGTAATCAATACCCAAGTGAAATAAGTATCATTCCGCAATGTTTTGGACATGTTAAAATTATGAATAGAGAAATGTTTTTACACTATCAAGATCCCCTGAGATCAAACACACATGACATACTGACAGAGCCAGTGCACACAATTTAGTAACTGCGAGCCTTTCTAATTAGACTCTGATTCACTGTGTGCCTACATGATCAATGCATACTTTCATTATCAATAAATCTAAAAACAAAATACAAATACACGTCAATCTGTTTTTATACCCATTGACTGATACATGTAGTACCCTGTATGAGCAAAAATATATAACGAACAGGAGATCTTTATTACAGCAACAAAAGGTTCTTGCCAAGTTAGTGTTGAAAATAATCTTAACCAGTGATCAAATTTGGTACCAAAACAATATTTCTTTATAAATGATAACAACAACAAATTAGAACAAACAAACAGAGCTATGACAGCAGACGCAACAAACATCACTTAGGTCTAAAACATCTGTAACAGCAGCTTTTTCTAACAAAATGTCATTCTTTATAAAAAACATATTTTTTTCACAAACACACACAAAATTTTCCTTCGATCAAGAAATAAATCAGGGTTTAGTAGTCCACATTTGGGTATGAAAAACACGAATGTCTTTAAAGCTAGTGGAGGTGTCAGTGGAAGAATAACGCAAGTTTACCATGAGTAACATTTGGAAAATTTAATCATCTCCCAAGAAAACTTCATATATGTAAACAACTTTAAATCATCAAGCTTTGCAATAAGAATTGTTTCCCCTTTAAGCAACGTAATTGCCTCTGGAGTTCATTATATGTTATAAACACACAGATCATGTAAGTATACTACTGTGTATGCAGAAGAGATGTAAACATTGGAGGGTAAGAGGATAAGTGACAATGATTTGGACCGATAAGTTAAAATTTGGAAGTACATGGAAGGAATGTTAATATATTTACCTATGATGAAAAATGGCCCCAGAATGTTTCAATAATTCAATGAACAGCGAAAAATGTTGAGATTCAACTTTGCCTGATAATGCATGATTAACACAACATGAAAATATAGGACGTAAAATAACTCGGCGATAGAAAATGATCACATTTAAAGGAGCTGTTTCAACACATTTATTCTTCAAAATTATGACTAATCTCACAACATATATATCAAGCACTTTAATGCAAACAAAAATTAATGAAAAAGAACACAATTACATACGTATGTATAAATCTAGCACTACAATGACAATTTGAAATACAACAACTGTCTTACAGAACGTACTCGAGTGGAAACAACTAAGATGTAATGCCCATTTCTACCAGTATTCTTCACTTTAAAATGAACACATCAACTAAACTCTTTGACTAAAGCCAGACAGAAGTAAAAAATGTTTTATAAATACAGCTCCTGAAATTAAAATGAATAGTGACAATAACTGATATCTCAACTCAGTACAGTCATATGGTCACTGTCAACATAATGACCAATACAACTAAAACAAATTAATCTTCTATATATCTGTATTTCTCATTCATCAAACGGTAATGTATACTGATCACCTAACTCATCCCGCCCCCCCCCCCCCCCCCCCCCCCCAACAAGGATGCTAAAGAATTCATATGAAAGTTACACGAAAAATTAATATGTTAGTTGCTAGGCAACATTTCAGAATACTAAATATACATAACATAAATCAAACTATTATTTGAAGAATTAAATTCTACATAAAACTTAGTTCTGACTAGCATAACTTAACTGACGTCATTTCTATTTTCTGATGGTCACTTCCGTTAAGCGATGGTATAGCCCTGAAGTGTTTACCTAACAATTCTAATATGCTTGTCTCTGTTAAAACACTTTTACGCTAGGATGACGTCAGGTTAACATGCAGTGACGTCAAAGTAATAAGTTTCTATATTTTATCTACTGTTTTAAATTAAGGGCATATTAGAATCGAAATAATTTATAGCAAAACCATGTTTTAACACTATTTATACACTTGGGACATTCAATTATAGATATCAGAACTTTCAACAAATTTTATATAATCATACCATACTAGTTTTAAAAGCATAGATTTCCACACAAAAAAATGCTAACTCGGGACATTCACAATATTTCACAAATTTTAAAGTGAATATTGCCTAGTACCTGGACCACTGGCCAGGCCCCATGTTCACAAAACAGTTTCAGTCTCAGCTGAGATTAATAATGAAACTTTATTTGTTATTTGTATCTAATTGGTATGTTTAAATTAAAATTTTAGGATAATCGCTATTTCTGTGTGACAATTTAGTATAGATGGTCAGTCTCATTTGGATTTTAACCTTGCAGTTTTAGTAAAATTGTTATCAAAAATTCAAACTCAGACTCAGCTGAGACCGAAAAATGTTTTGTGAACACGGGGCCAGGTGACAATTACAATGGCGGGAAAATAATACAAACAGCAGTGTTCATTTGAAATTTCTATATCAAACTCATTTCAAATTTGTGTTTTTTGTTTACTTTTATATCAGATGAAAAAAAAAAGAGAAAAAAATTATGTCAAAATGAATGAGGACAGTATGTAACATATAAAAGGATACAAGTTATAACAGGATAAATTTATGATTAGGTTTCAAAACAGGATCTATTTTCACTTCGAGATTCAAATCTCTGAAGCTTGAAGTTTTTCTGCTAGGTAATAGCTATGTATTACTATGTATTGCAAAAAAACCCCAATGTAAAATGTGTTTAACTATGCATGTTAATTTTATGCAAAAATACAAGCAGAAACAACAACATTTCACAAGAAATAGTCTGACAGCATGGAAAAGAGCTATATTGTCATTTCCAAAATGATTAATTCTGTCTTTATGAAGAAATATTAAATATCAATCAACAAAAGAAGCAGACTGCAGTAAAGAAATATAGGGACAACACCAAATAACATATAAGGGAATCTTTCATTTTCAATGCAATAAAATAACCTAAAATCTTTTGCACCAAGCAAGATCACGAGATCGTTCCTTGAACTATATACTGTAAAAGCACATATTTTCGCACGGTAAAAATTTCTCGATTTTGCAATTCTGAGTACGTTCGCCAAGATTAAAATTTGCGAAATCGTAAAAAAAGGTCTCCAACTTGAATTTAAATAATACTAATAGTGAATATTTATGTGGGGATTAATTTTCACAAGATACAGGGCCTCTTGAATATAGCAAAAATTAAACCCTTGCGAAAATTTCTGCTTTTACAGTAGTGTAAGTAAGGAAACCTTTTACAAAACAGACTTTTCTAACTATAGAAGAGAGGCACTATTTCATTACACTGATAAGAATAATTTCACTGTTTTCAGGCATTTTGATTTTGTGTAGTTTCTATATAACTATGGCACTGACATGAAATTGAAGTTTAGGAAATGATTTCCAAAACAACATATCAAGCCATAACAAAATGGAACAACATTCAACACTATGTCTTATTTTTCATCAATCATTTTTCCCTTTAATTTCATGGGTAGCGCCAACTGCCATTGACTTATCCTTATCTATTTTAACTTTCTCTACAAATTTTGTCAGTTCTTCATCAGAGCAGTCACTTTCACTGTAGGACATATGGGGAGATTTCCGGAATCCTCGATTCACAAAACCTTGTAATTTACCACAAGATGCAAGAAGGAAACCAAAGTAAGGAGGCGACGGCTTCATGGGACGAGAGATGTATTCTGGGTGATACTGTACACCAACAAAGAATGGATGACCTGCAATGTGAAATAAAAAGAAGCTTAACCCTTACCCTGCTAAATTTCTGTAATGAACTTGTCCATCTTTCAATTTGGACGGTACCATTAACTGTTAAAAGGGGTGCTTACCAAAAAGATACTGACTGAATGGCAAACAGTGCAGACCATGATCAGACTGCATGGATGTACAGGCTGATCTTGGTCTGCACTGGTTGCATAGGCAGAACCACTTGTCGACAGCAGGCTAAAGGTTAAAACTTTTGTCTGAATGTGAAAACAAGCAAACTTAAATTGTATAAAATAAACTTCATAAAGTTTTGTAATACTGTGGTTCATTCTTGAGATTTCAAGACTGATACAAACATGATTTTCCTGGCAGTTTTTGTCTTTAGATGTCAATATTCTAACATCCCCAATGCCATAATTTTGCATACAGATATGGTATGTATCATATGTGTAGGAGTTTCATAATTTATTCAAAGAAGCATCAAGCGTAAAAATTCACTATCTATCAATGAAATTCCATTGAAGTTTAGCCATACATGTTTATAGCAAGCTTTGTAGTTTTAAAGATTATCTTATAAATTTGTTTTCAAGGAGACACTTGATCCGTGCGACAATTTTCATTGGTAGAAATTGTAAACATGTTGACATATCAACAACTACTATCTCAAATATAACAGTAACTAGAGCTGCTTTTGAGAAAAGCGCATGTCTCCCACAACTGCCTTATCATCTGAATAGTAGTATATGAGTCAACCATGCACCAAGACCTCAACAGCCTTGTCAGACATTCAGTGCTTTGATTATCAAAGGCCATAATTCCAGTGCCTGGGCTGATTTGGCTAGTTATCGAACTTGGCCGAGGACTTATTGGCAAACACATTCTGTTGAAGATTGGTGAAGATCGGATGAGAAATGTTCGACTTAAGAGTGCGGACAAGACTTGTGACAGACACACACACACACAGACAGGAGTAAATCAGTATGTCTCTGTGGTGGGAGACATAATAATATATATACTAACCCTGTAGTTCCATGATTTCCATTCGTTCTCCGTCTTCACTGCGCCCCACAAACTTCATACCCTTATCTTCAAACTGTTCAACTAATGCTGGATTTACCTAAATATTGTATGAAAAGTTACATTTCTGCCACAGAATGTCTGATTTACCAAAAACACATTCTTCAAAATACAACTTATTGTACAGTTTACAATAACTACTCTTAAGCGGGACGCACATGTTTTGCCAACAACAGCTGTCCATCAGACAGCACGCTTGACTATTCCACAACTTCTCAAATAAACATTACAAAGGCAATGACAAGTTGCATGCAAAACTTCAACCCAAGTTTCTCAGTCAAATAAGGGCCATAATTTGTACTAAATTCAACCAAGAGTGCTCAAACTTGGGCATGTAATTATGTTTAATGAAAAGAATGTCTTGTATGAAGATTTGCCCGTTACCGAGATACAGCTCAATAGTTGAACGCAAAATTCAAAAAGTGCAATATCTTACAATAAATCAAACCAAAAGTTATCAAACTTGCTTTTTTTCAGTAGGTCTGATGACTAGGAAGCACTGTGTATAGTTTCAATCCAGTATACATTGTTGTTACTGAGATACAACTTGATAGCAAGTTTCCTGCCAAACTATAGACAAATTTTTTAAGTTGAAAAAGGGCCACAGTTAGTATTAAGATCAACCTAGCAATATCTGTCTTGCCTATTTCTGTATGACTGATGACCAGAAAGCATTGTTTCAAGTTTCAATCCTGTTACTAAGATACTCCTTAATAGTTAGTTGCATGAAAAACTTAAACCAAAAACAGTCAAAATTAGTACTATATTATATTAAGATTTATCTAAACTTATTTCAGTAAGTTCGATGACTTGGAAGCCTTTTGTGACGTTTCAATTCAATACATGAAATAGTTACTAGGACATGATTTTGCAAATAAAATTTTAACCATGTTGACGGCAATGCCCTGCTGAGTAGAATAAATCTCACTATTCTTTGAACAGTCAAACTAAAAATAACTGGAGTGGCAAACTGTCACGATGTAATTTTTAGTAATTCAAGGGCTATAACTCCAGAACCTTTGGGACAATCCAGCTTAATATCAAGCGTGTCCTAGATATTATACCCATATACGTTGTAACAAAGTTTTGTGAACATCGGATAAAAACTACCCAAGTAAGAGAGCAGACACCTTCAAAGGAACATGTAAATTACGTACGTCTTGTTTCACAGACATATAAAAAGAAGTGAGAAAATTTTCAACCGCAGAGTACTTGTAATTTGCCTTTAACTATTAAGCAAAATTGAAATGCTTAACTAAATATTAATATCTATATTTTCAAAGGCTTTAATCTATAGTTAAGACAACATGAAAAGAATTAATAATGCATGTTCAAGCTGTAATGGCATCTTACCTCGTATCTATGTCTATGTCTTTCTTCTACATGGTCAACATTGCCATATAACCTCTCTGAATGAGAACATATCATACAGGTTAATATACAAAACTATACAAAACAATTCCATATGCTGAAAAGCCTGTAAACACAACTATTTCATCTGGCTCTAGGTTCTGTCAAGCAAGTAGATAAAGATGGAGAGCCAATAATAAGCATGTATTTGCATGTATGATATATGTGGTCTTAACTAAAAGTTTAAACAAGAGTAACATAAAGTGTTGCTGCGGGACTATAATGAAGGATAGTAGGGATGTTCAGGTGATACCAAGTAATAAGGTGTGTGTGTTTGGGGGGGGGGGGGGGGGGGGGGGGGGGGGGGGGTTTAGGAGTGTGTATGGGCATACTAAGTAACAAGTTGGAGAAAATACAAAAGTGATCTGTCTGATAATTTTTTCCAACCTCCAACCTTAGACATGTAGAATAATGTTTAACTTTAACTTACGAAAATATAAGCTCTTTCAAAATAAAGAGAAGAAATTCATGAAAACCACTAATTCAACCCCAACAAATTGAAAGCTTTATTAGTCTGCATAAAAAAATGAAACCAAATTCAACTTTTATATTATATATATTGAAATATTATTTTAACAATTATTAAGCACAGCACTGGCAATGACTCACTCATCAGAGAAGCATCTGTCTTGAACAGTGTTTTCCGTAGACCTAATCTCATAGTTCCTCCCATCTGTCCTGTGTTGTGTTCAGGCATGTCTATCACCTTCAAATATAAACATACATTCAAAGAAAATGCATCAATCCCTGAAATTAAATCCCAAAGAACAAATAAAAAATCCTTTCTTTTATCTTTGAAAGTTGAAATCCACATATTGACAGATCCCCATGAAATAGGCGTTTCGGCCAAAACCAAGAAACTTTATGCCCATAAAATCAAATGATTTCCCAGTAACTAAATATACCTGTATATTTAAATCAAGTTATGTAATTGAGTTTTAAACCATTTTCATACTCAGTTTCACAACAAGAGCTGTCGGAGGAAAGCAACACTTGACTATTCAACAGCTTTGTCAATTGAATGAATAAAAGTCGAAAAGGGGGCATAATTTTGTAACAAGAGGACCATGATGGTCCTGAATCGCTCACCTATCCCCACATGACCCAGTGCTGAACTGAGTATGACGTCGTTATTTCTATCATTTGACATAGTGACCTAGTTTTTGAGCACATGTGACCTAGATATCATCAAGATAAAAAATTCTGACCAATTTTCATGAAGATCCATTCAAAAATATGGCCTCTAGAGAGGTCACAAGGTTTTTCTATTATTTGACCTAATGACCTCGTTTTTGAAGGCACGTGACCCACTTTTAAACTTGACCTAGATATCATCAAGGTGAACATTCTCACCAATTTTCATGAAGATCTCGTGAAAAATATGGCCTCTAGACAGGTCACAAGGTTTTTCTATTTTTCGACCTACTGACCTAGTTTTTGACCGCACATGACCCAGTTACGAACTTGACCTAGATATCATCAAGCTGAACATTCTCACTAATTTTTATGAAGATCCATTGAGAAATATGGCCTCTAGAGAGGTCACAAGGTTTTTCTATTTTTAGACCTACTGACCTAGTTTTTGACCCCACGTGACCAAGTTTCGAACTTGACCTAGATATCATCAAGGTGAACATTCTGACCAATTTTCATGAAGATCCATTGAAAAATATGGCCTCTAGAGAGGTCACAAGGTTTTTCTATTTTTAGACCTACTGACCTAGTTTTTGACCGCACGTGACCCAGTTTCGAACTTGACCTAGATATCATCAAGGTGAACATTCTGATCAATTTTCATGAAGATCCATTGAGAAATATGGCCTCTAGAGAGGTCACAAGGTTTTTCTATTTTTAGACCTACTGACCTAGTTTTTGACCCCACATGACCCAGTTTCGAACTTGACCTAGATATCATCAAGGTGAACATTCTGACCAATATTCATGAAGATCTCATGAAAAATATGGCCTCTAGAGAAGTCACAAGGTTTTTCTATTTTTAGATCTACTGACCTAGTTTTAAATCCCACATGACCCAGTTTCAAACCTGACCTAGATATCATCAAGATGAACATTCTGACCAATTTTCATGAAGATCCATTGAGAATATGGCTCTATAGAGGTCACAAGGTTTTTCTATTTTTAGACCTAATGACCTAGTTTTTGACCCCCACGGACCCAGTTTCGAACTTGACCTAGATATCATCAAGGTGAACATTCTGACCAATATTCATGAAGATCTCATGAAAAATATGGCCTCTAGAGAGGTCACAAGGTTTTTCTATTTTTAGACCTACTGACCTACTTTTTGACCCCATGTGACCCAGTTTCGAACTTGACCTAGATATCATCAAGGTGAACGTTCTGACCAATATTCATGAAGATCTCATGAAAAATATGGCCTCTAGAGAAGTCACAAGGTTTTTCTATTTTTAGATCTACTGACCTAGTTTTTAATCCCACGTGACCCAGTTTCAAACCTGACCTAGATATCATCAAGATGAACATTCTGACCAATTTTCATGAAGATCCATTGAGAAATATGGCCTCTATAGAGGTCACAAGGTTTTTCTATTTTTAGACCTAATGACCTAGTTTTTGACCCCACGTGACCCAGTTTCGAACTTGACCTAGATATCATCAAGGTGAACATTCTGACCAATATTCATGAAGATCTCATGAAAAATATGGCCTCTAGAGAGGTCACAAGGTTTTTCTATTTTTAGACCTACTGACCTACTTTTTGACCCCATGTGACCCAGTTTCGAACTTGACCTAGATATCATCAAGGTGAACGTTCTGACCAATTTTCATGAAGATCTTATGAAATATATGGCCTCTAGAGAGGTCACAAGGTTTTTCTATTTTTAGACCTACTGACCTAGTTTTTGACGGCACGTGACCCAGTTTCGAACTCGACCTAGATATCATCAAGATGACCATTCTGACCAACTTTCATAAAGATCCCACAAAAAATGTGACCTCTACAGTGGTCACAAGCAAAAGTTTACGGACGAACGCACGGACGGACGCACGGACAACGGACGCTGCGTGATCACAAAAGCTCACCTTGTCACTATGTGACAGGTGAGCTAAAAATGCAAAGCAGAGTTATGGAACCTGTACAGTGCATATCAGATCATCACAGTGGGCAAGTATGTAAAGTTTCTATCTATTTCCACAAGTGGGTACTGAAATACCAGCTTACACATAAAAACTTTAGGATGCCGATGCCAATGAACGGAGGAGTCCAACAGGAAGTTGTCACACAGAGAATTTTCCAAAAAAATTGTTTGTATGTTCTTTAATACATAATTAAATGAAAACAAACTTCAACAGTATCTGTCATCATGCAAACTTTTGTACTTCGACTATTTTTTAGAACGCAATTATTTGGCATCTAACTAAAATGGACTAAAATACAGAAGTTCCCAAAAACATAAAATTATGTATTAAACATGTACTTTATAACTGAAATGCCAAGCAATAATCTTCATTGTTTACTATATCTACAAATATTTATTGATGAAGTAATTCAGTGTTCTACGAATTATCTGCATTAACAGCTGTTTGCAATGAGAAAGTGAATTCGCAAAAAGATGCGCACAAGCAACACCTAGATACAGCTTTAATCTCTGGCCTGCTAGCGGCAAATGATTCTGCCTTTTCGACCAGTGCAGACCAAGATGAGATGTGCAGGCTCATCTCGGTCTGTAATGTTTGCTGACATTGTCAGTAAATTTTCACTGAGTACCCCTTTGAATAATAAATGGTACTGCCCAAACTGAGATAGAACAGTCCATTTTAGAAATTTAGCAGGCTAAAGGTTAAATATATGAATCTCCACTGAGATACTACATGTCCTAGTAGAATTATACCACTACATTTTAAGCTTTAGCAATGACTTGTGACAGGGCCGCTTACCACTGGGTTCTTTGTATCTGGGACATTTTCTGTGGAATTAGCATCTGCCATACCCAGCTCATTCCTTGCAAACTCTATAACTGCACACTGTAGACCTAAACATATACCTGAAACAAACACAAGAACTGAACATCATTCAACTCCCTCAGTATGCTAAATGTCGGTGAAAAGCTATGCATAACTCATGTTATATTATTAAAACCACTTTGACAATAAATAAAATTTTATTTGATTTAATTTGATTTTAAAACTAGAGTTGCTTTTGAGAAAAGCGCATGTCTCCCACAACTGCCTAATCATCTAAATAGCAAGTCAGTCTTTATATACTGTTTACTCACTACAAATATACCTTTGAATAGTAAAAAGGATGATTTTGGGTAATTCAAGGGCTATAATTCTGGACTGCCTCTGGCGATTTGGCTAGTTAATGAACCTGGTCGAGGAGTTATGGTAAAAAACATTTGGTTTAAGTTTGGTGAAGATCGGGTGAGAAATGTTGGACTTATAGCGTGGACGAGAATAAAAAGGCCAATTTTCGGTAATTCAAGGGCCATAATTCCAAAGTACCTGGGCCGATTTGGCTAGTTATCGGACTTGGCTGCAGACCTATGGTCAAACACATTTTGTTAAAGTTTGGTGATGCTCGGATGAGAAATGTGCGAGTTAGAGCGCAGACAAGAGTAAAATGGCCAATTTTCGGTAATTCAAGGGCCATAACTCCGAAGTGCCTGGACCAATTTGGCTCAATATCGAACTTGCCCTACTAGAACGCATGCACATTCATCAAGTCAAAAGGACTCCTATACTACTCAGACTGCATGCGGATTCCTGGAGCCAAAAGGACCCCTATACTACTCATGCCAAAAGGACCCCTATACTACTCATGACTACTCATGAGTAGTATAGGGGTCCTTTTGGCTCCAGGAATGCACCTAAAATCTGAGCATTTTTCGGTAATTCAAGGGCCATAATTCCAAAGTGCCTAGGCCGATTTGGCTAGTTATCGAACTTGGCCGAGCACTTATTGGCAGACACATTTTGTTGAAGTTTGGTGAAGATCGGATGAGAAATGTTCGACTTAGAGTGCGGACAAGCTTTGTGACAGGCATACACACACACACACAGACTGGAGTAAATCAATATGTCTCCCACACCACTGTGTGGTGGGAGACATAACTATAGTTAAACACATTACTCTTATAGACTATACATGTGAAAAGGGTCATACAACACAAAACATGCCCCCCTTGATGCATTCAGTAATTGCACAAGGAACTGAAATTATTTGGTCACTGTACAGAAAAGTTCTACTGTTCTGTTTGTTTGTTTTGGGTTTAACGCCGTTTTTCAACAGTATTTCAGTCATGTATAGCGGGCAGTTAACCTAACCAGTATTCTTGGATTCTATACCAGTACAAACCTGTTCTCCGCAAGTAACTGCCAACTTCCCCACATGAATCAGAGGTGGAGGACTAATGATTTCAGACACAATGTCGTTTATCAAATAGTCACGGAAAACATGCGCCCCGCCCGAGGATCGAACTCGCGACCCCGAGATCCGAAGACCAACGCTCTTACCTATTGAGCTAAGCGGGCGGGCATTCTACTGTTCTGGGTCAATGTGACCTTGACCTTTGACCTATTGACCTCAAAATCAATAGGGGTCACCTGCTGGTCATGATTAACCTCCCTATCAACTTTCACGACCCTAGGCCCAAGCATTCTCAACTTATCGTCCGGAAATGGATTAACTGTTCTGCGTCACTGTGACCTCGACCTCTTGTCTAAAAATCAATAGTGGTCATCTACTGGTCATGACCAACCTCCCTATAAATTTTCATGATCCTAGGCCCAAGTATTCTTGAGTTATCATCTGGAAACCGTTTAACTGTTCCGGGTCACTGTGACATTGACCTTTGACCTATGACCTCAAAATCAATAGGGGTCATCTGCTGATCACGGCCAAATTCCTATCAAGTTTTATGATCCTAGGCCCAAGCGTTCTCAAGTTAAGTCAAGAAACAGTTAAACTGTTACAGGTCACTGTGACCTTGACCTTTAACCTACTGATCTCAAAATCAATAGGGGTCATCTGCTGGTCATGATTAACCTCCCTATCAACTTTCATGATCCTATACCCAAGCCTTCTTGAGTTATCATCCGGAAACTCTTTTACTGTTCCGGGTCAATGTGACCTTGACCTTTGACCTCAAAATCAATAGATGTCACCTGCTGCTCATGACTAACCTCCCTATCAACTTTCATGATCCTAGGCCCAAGTGTTCTTGAGTTATCATCCTGAAACCGTTTATTGTTCCGGGTGACTGTGGCCTCGACCTTTTAACCTACTGATCTCAAAATCAATAGGGGTCATCTGCTGGTCATGACTAACCTCCCTATCAACTTTTATGATCCTAGGGCCAAGCGTTCTCGAGTTATCATCTGGAAACCATTTAATTGTTCAGGGTCACTGTGACCTTGACATTTGACCTAATGATCTCAAAATCAATAGGGGTCATCTGCTGGTTATGACCAACCTCCCAATCAAATTTCATGATCCTTGGCCCAAGCGTTCTCGAGTTATCATCCGGAAACGGATTGGTCTACATACCGACAGACCGACCAACAATCTGCGAAACAATATACCCCTCCTTTTTCGAAGGGGGGCATAATTACAGGGCCACTCAGGGTCCACGCTTCTAGGCGACGTGAGCGAAGTGGTCGCTTTTTTTCTGATGACTTCGCTCTGTTTGTACAGAAAAGCGAAAAACAAGTGGCCCTAAAATCTGGCACCCGAGGCAGTTATCATACATGTATATACCACATCTATCAGCTTCTAATCAGCTTGTAAAAACATTACATAATCAATTAGCGAAACTTATCCTGTTCCGGGTTGTGAACTTCACCTGTCAACAAAGATACTCCGCCTATCACTGAATATCGTTAGGATGATTTTAATTGGTTGAAAACTTTGGAAACACCAATCAAACGAGGCGAAACAAAATTGCCTTTAATTGATTTTGTACATCACTGATAAAAAGTGTGCATCACATGTGAAAACAAACAACTAAAAACTGTCAAAAGTAGGGTAAATAAAAACAAAAACACAAGTATGTCGGCGCAAGAGTCAGTAGCTGATTATAGGATGATAGCCCATCGCAAATTGACCGATAGGGCCTAAAGAAAAGCTCTGAATAATAACCAGAGTTGTTCGTAATGTACGGTTTTAATTGCGGCTGCCAGACGTAAATATCCGTGTTATACACAAATTAAATTGAAATTCAGACAACAGATATTTAATTTCAATCAATAAAAATCAATCACAATCAATCTTAGATAAGAACACATAGGCTTTTATCTTTTTGTAAAAGTTTTTGAAAACGAAAGTAGGCTGTCAGAATGTCTGCTCGCGGTGACAACTTGCCGATATTTCATGAACATTTTTCTTAATTTTCTTCAATAAAAGGCATTGTCATTGTAGACTTTAATATCAGATACTGTCCAGTGCTGTTAAATTGTCTTTGCATCATCACAATTTGTCAAAGATATTCTTTAGACGGAAGAATTGGGCAATGCTTATGGAAGTGTATCAGTATCCGGACATAAAATTTTGGATATCCGGATTTTGACCAGCGGGGGTTTAAGACAGGGGTGTGCAGGGGTAAGAATTGAAAAATTAATTTTCTATTGTTAGTTTTGACTGGTGGAAGGAAGATGAGCCTGGCAAATCGCACTGTGTTATATGTAGACTGGCAAAATTTGATAAATGCATATCCAAGGGGTCATGACACATGAGCCGAACAACAAATCACACTACACATGCCTGTTATAATACTGATGGTGATTTAGTATTATTTATGAATGTGTCAAACTACTGCATAAATACATGCTCACTGTGTGTGTTTGTATTTTATACTTGGCATTTTGTACTTATAAGTAAAATAGGTGTTGTTTTGAAATGTTAATTATTCCTTTAATTGTGTTGTACCATCGAAACTGTAATATACGGTTTAATTAATGACTGTTTTGACCCGCAGCCTCACTTCTCCTGTTCTGAGAAAACTTCTCCCTATTTTCACTGAAGGGAGAAGTCACTTCTCCCAATTTTTCTGGGCCAGCTTGAACCCTGCCACTGTTTCAAGCTTTTCATGTCAAAAATGAATTTTCAAACTTTAAAGTAAGTTAGGATACTATTCATGTGCTGTCCAAAGACAATAAAGAAGACCATCCAAGGAACATCCCTGTGAAGTTTCATCAAAATTGGCTTGTTGGTTTAGGAGATGTTGTTTAAAGGAAAGTGTGGACGGACGGCCGGATGACGGCCGGACGTCGGATGGTGAGCGATCACAATAGCTCACCCTGAGCACTTTGTGCTCTGGTGAGCTAAAAAACCACTGAAAATGCATCTCTTGCTTGTTGCTCTGTTGTATTAACTTAAGGTAATAAACAAAAAAAATTCAGGTACCTAGGAATGGAACTTTCTTACTGCGTGCCCAGTTTACAGCCAATACTTTCCCTTCCGTCCCTCGTACACCAAAACCACCTGGCACCAAAATACCACTGTAAAATATATATATCCTTCTTTATGCAATTCTTTTATCATAGATTTGTATGGATCTCTCATGCTTCCAGATCATACAGAATATACATGTATGAGTCAAAATACAAGAACTTTTCAAGCAACTTTCAAGTATTTTTTAAAAATTTTAAGGACTGCTTTTCTCTAAACAATGTCTTGTAATCTGAACTCGTTCAACTTTAAGTTACCTTCATTTTTTCCGCTTCTTTTTTATATTCATACTTTTGACAAAGTTATTCAAGTTTTTTTTTGGGTGAAATTAAAGCATTTTTTTCAGGTTTGTTAAGAGTTTGTTGTCATTTTCAAGGACTAATATCAAATCAAGGTTTCCATGAACCCTGACATAAATTACTTGCAGTTAATCATCTCGTGTTCACAAAGCAATATCTAGTCCTAATTGTAACCGGCTGGCACCCTGCTTCATGTATTTAGCAAACAATACTTACTCAGCACTAACCAGCTGGTGCCAGGCTTCATGGTATTTACAAGGGTCCTCTGACAATGTTTCCATCTCTAAATCTGCTGCCTCTATATACTAGAAAAGAAACATCAACATATCATTGATATAGTATAGAAATATTAGATTTTAGACAACACACTTGTGCACTACAAACACAAAGACATGTATGTGCTACATAATTGAAACACAAGCATATTACTGAACAGCTCTTAACATCGTGCTCACTAACTTTCTTAAAGATAGTGGCCGAGAGAAATCTTTCATTAAAAACTAATCAATAGTCAGCAGATAAAATCCAAAATTAATTTACATTAACTCTTCTACTGAAACTTTTCTAAATGAATTCTTACTTTACATTCTTATAGTTAAATGTTAATGGTCTTACCTTTAAATTAAGCCTGTGACTCACAGCCAGTGCTGAATGTTGTAAAGCTTTGATCACAGAGGCGTAGGCATCTTCAAGTTTTGTGTATTTACCAACCAGTACTATAGTCACTTCTCTCAGTAACCTGTCATATCTGAAACATAAAATCTAATCATTTAGACACATCTTGCCATAACCTGTCATACTACTCTTTTCTACACTTTTCATTCAAACTTTTTAGATAAAACATACCCTTGACTTTTCCCATGACAAAAAACAGTTTTCCTTGACAATGTTACTGCATATTTTACATAAATAACATTATTCTTGCATTACATAATATTAAAAGCAAAGACGTAATGTCTTATTTTCTTTAAAGGAAATGTGGTTAGATTTTGCCAATATCATTATTTTAAGCTAAAACCTTTTATATTTTACAATATAAATCATTAATTTCAGAACAGATTAGCAATGTTGACTTCTACACATCACTACCGCCTGCTGGTTAGACCAGAGCTGTCTGATGACAGCGCGCTCGACTATTCGAAGAATTGATTGAAGAATGGTGTCAAAATATTTCCACGGATATTCAGACAAAAGAAATAAATAGATTAGACAAACAATGTTCCTGTATTACTTTGATTTCGATAAGTCTTGCACTAAATGGCAACATATGAGGCAATTTCAAAGTCCAAAAAGGGCCATAATTCAGTCAAAATAGTTATGTACTCTTGCCTACAGATGGAAATCATAATGATAAACAAGTGTTCAAAGTTTAAATGCCATATGTCAAATAGTTTTGACAAAACATGGACTTGTATGAAAACAGAACCAATTTCAAAGTCCAAAAAGGGCCATAATTCAGCCAAAATAGATGACAGAGTTATTTTCTCTTTGCTACAGATAGAGACTATTATACTAAACAAGTGATAAAAGTTTCAAAGCCATATGTCAAACACTTAACAAAAAATATGAACTGGTACGAAAAACTTAACCATGATTTCTAAGTCAAAAGGGGCCATAATTCAGCCAAAATCCTTGATGGAGTTATGTACTCTTGCCTATAACTGGACATGGTGATGGTAAACAGGTGTTAAAAGTTTCAAACTTATCTCAAAAGACTTTGTCAAAATATGAACTGGTACAAAATATTAACCAAGATTTCTAAGTTGAAAGGGCCATAATTCAGCCAAATTCCCTGATGGAGTTATGTTCTCTTGCCTAAAACTGGCCATGGTGATGGTAAACAAATGCTGAAAGTTTCAAAGCTTTATCTCAAAAGACTTTGTCAAAATATGAACTGGTACGAAAAACTTAACCATGATTTCTAAGTCAAAAGGGGCCATAATTCAGCCAAAATCCTTGATGGAGTTATGTGCTCTTGCCTATAACTGGCCATGATGATGGTAAACAAGTGTTGAAAGTTTCAAAGCTTTATCTTAAAAGACTTTGTCAAAATATGAACTGGTACGAAAAACTTAACCATGATTTCTAAGTCAAAAGGGGCCATAATTCAGCCAAAATCCTTGATGGAGTTATGTACTCTTGCCTATAACTGGAAATGGTGATGGTAAACAGATGTTGAAAGTTTCAAAGCTTTATTTAAAAAGACTTTGTCAAAATATGAACTGGTACGAAAAACTTAACCGAGATTTTAAAGTCGAAAGGGGCCATAATTCAGCCAAAATCCTTGATGGAGTTATGTACTCTTGCCTATAACTGGACATGGTGATGGTAAACAAGTGTTGAAAGTTTCAAAGCTTTATCTCAAAAGACTTTGTCAAAATACGAACTGGTACGAAAAACTTAACCATGATTTCTTTGTCAAAAGGGGGCATAATTCAGCCAAAATCCTTGATGGAGTTATGTGCTCTTGCCTATAACTAGTCATGGTGATGGTAAACAAGTGTTGAAAGTTTCAAAGCTTTATCTCAAAAGACTTTGTCAAAATGTGGACTGGTACGAAAAACTTAATTAAGGTGTGATGCCGACGCCGTGGTGGGTAGGATAGCTCTACTTATTCTTTGAATAGTCGAGCTAAAAAGCGACAGTAAGATAAAATGAAAACCTTTGGCATTTTCACAAATTGCCCTAACAATTTTACTTATTTATTTATTTTGTTGGGTTTAACATTGCACCAACACAACTGTAGGTTATATGGTGACTTTCCAGCTTTGATGGTGGAGGACGATCACAGGTGCCCCTCCATGCATTATTTCATCACAAGCAGGTACCTGGGTAGAACCACCTACCTTAAGTCCAGAGTCCTAACAACTTTAGAAATCCTGACAATTCTTGAAAACATTTGAATTTCTTTCACACTTGCCTGTCTATGTGTATTAGTTTGTAAAGCTAACTGAAGGATTCTTATTGTTCCTTCAAATGAAAATACGACCCAACTGTGACTGTTACTTAAGGATCTCACTTCAAGTCACTGACCTACAGGTCCTGTAAATTCTTAGGTGCTGGATTATATATTAACTGATATATTGGGACCAAAACTATATAAATCAAAACTCTCTATCAGCAATGTAGGTTATGAAATTCCTATGGCATCAACGATTCTACTGAAGTACAAATTGTATAAATATCTGAACCCTGTCCATGTTTCAATAGTAGGATTTTTTACTTGTCCAAAAGATTTGAATTAGTTTCAAACAAGCAGGACAGAATGAAGACACAACTATTATCATAAAGTCAGTATTTCTGCAAGTTAAAAATCAAATCAGTTGACATATCATTCTATGAATAAACAAGGTTTACTGACCTATCTGCAAGTTCTTTCCAGCTTTGCATAAATCGTTTAGGTCTGGTCATATGTGGATGTAGTTTAAGGCGCTCCATCATGTATTTAGATACACCCTGTTCTTCCATCAGTATAGGGACTCGATATATAGATGACAAATCATGAATACTCAAAACCTGTAACACAACACGTTTCAGTCGGAAAATTTACCACCTACATACCTTTAATTGGAAATATATTATCACAAAACAAAATATGGTTGCTTTATAATTTTATCATCCATACTATAATTATCTTTATCTATAAATCTGCTCATATGAGTTTAACAGGTAAACATATTTCTATATATCCTTCATAGCTTTTATCTATCATAATGTTGACAATAGAAATGGCCTGTCTGACAGCTGTAATAAAGTCATGTCATTACTATGACCTAGCAAACTAGTCACCATTGTAGGCAGAGCTCTAGACAATCAACCAAAAGGTTGCAAGTAGGAGACACATAACGGACTAAGTTCACAGGAACAATTTAGCTGAACACATGTCTTCATTATTCATCTTCCACCTGACAATTGGTAATTGTCAATTATTTGTGAAGAACTAACACAGAATTGTACACTGATGGTTCAATGACGGCTATTAAATAACCAAGTGCTAAGCAATGGCGTAAAAACGTAACACACAAACATGATTGCAACCCGTTACTTTTAGATATTGTGCTCATCATCTTCACATGTATACAATTTCTACATGTAGATCCTACCGGTAAGTAATATCAAAGCCTTGAGATGTCTGGTGGTTGCGGGTTTTGCTAGGTTTATTTTCATTTTAAATGCCAATCTATAAATATACATGTATAAGAAACAAATACTAATATGCCTTGATCTAAGATAAACTCTGCCTGACCTTACATGAACAGCTGGAAGTCAGTGATGTAACTATGGGCTGGAATATCTAATCATTGACAAATCTTATATAACCTAAATGGCCAGTGTGAATGGATAGAGGATGAATAAGAAATGCTTGATCATTGATAATTCATCCGCATTGTTCATGAATGGGACTACTTTGTGTAGCACATGAACAAATTCCTTTAGTTGTGATTTGGAATCAAATAAAGATGCTACATGATTGTCAGAAATACACTTAACTTTGTTTGCGGGATAAACCCGCAACCAAAAATGAAAATTAGTGCCAGGATTTGGCAAGTCCTTGAGAGAAACTGGAGTACAGACCTAACAAGACATAAACCCATTTGATGCCTAAAGACTGCAACATGTCAGTTGAAGTGCAACTTGGTTACATTAAAGGTCCAATACTAAGGAAAGTGAACATTTTAATTTCTTTTAAAAAGCACAGAAACTATTTCATTTTATTGGAAAATGAAAGTTGGTATGTAGAAATTCGAAATAAATTGCAGTATATGTACATTGTACAATTATTTTTCTATGAAGTATGAAGAAAGTTAAAAAGACCTGGGGGGTGATTTTGTCGATTCATTGAAATTTCAACATAATACACATACATTTCTTTGAGTTCCAAAGACCTTCTGTAAAATTTGACCTGCCAATCTTCATTATTTAGTGTCTTGCAGAAGTCTATGCACTGGCTATGAAAAAAATTGCCAACTCACTTTCCTTTAGTAATGGTCCTTTAAATGTGTAAGTACTGTTTTATCTATTTACTTGTTGAACATACCTGCTGTGGCTCAACATGACAAAATAGGGACACTTTTTCTTTTATTGAGACATCTATTGGTTTAGAACTTCTACATACAATCTGTAAAAATACAAGTCAAAGTGTTTATTATTCACTATTCAGGGTAATAAATCACAGCACCTCTATACTTTTGTTTTGGTTTTTACTGTTATACACCACAGAGAAAAATCATAGTATTTTCATTTTCATGTACAATTATATTCTTATAACTAGTAAGCTAAGAGGAAATTCCATAAATTTCTAGGGAAAGTTTTAGAAATGTCTTGTGATATTACACTTCTATAGTGATAAAACCCAAATTCTACCAGTTCATGTTTATGTAATCAGAACATATTAATCTTAGATTTTGCAAGGAATATAAGTTACCAAATCTGGAGACAATCCTAACCCTCGTAATTCACGTATACTCGACTGTGTAGGCTTTGTCTTCTGTTCACCTGTGGCCTTTGGCTACAAAACATCCAAATAATTTTACAAAGTTAAAAATGGAAAAATGATGGCAGGCAACAAGGTTAAAGTGAAATGGTACCAAATAGCATGTTGAGTATATACAATGCTTTATAGCATTTAAAAATTCAAAATGTCAATATTTGGTTTTCACTTCATATTATCTATCTTTTCTCCCACTCGCATAATGGTTGTCTTTTCTCTATATTCATTACAGCTATCTTTACTCTAATCTCACACCGCTTCTCTTTTCTCAAATTTTACATTAGCTGTCAATATTTTTGCACACTGCCTATTTTTTCTCTCAAATTTTACATCAATAGTCTCCTCTCTTAATTTAAGATTGCCATTTCACACTAAGCAAGTTTTCTCAAATGATACATTACCTGTGGTACAAGACTGACATGTACACAGCAGAAATTATCTCTCTTGACCCTAAACTGGAACTGACGGAACGCTTCAACAAACGGCATGCCTTCTATATCTCCTATAGTTCCACCAAGCTGAAGAGAAATACAACTGTTATATTATTCCATCATAAAACTTCCAAATCAAACAAACAGGACGCTTTTTTATTCCCTTTCTCTATTTCAATGTAACTAAAGGACAGCAGCTGAAATTTCAATGTAACTAAAGGACAGCAGCGGAAATTTCAATATAACTGAAGGACAGCAGCTGAAATTTCAATGTAACTAAAGGACAGCAGCTGAAATTTCAATGTAACTAAAGGACAAAGTGGAAAGTTATCTCAACAGATTCAATAAAGATTTATCAAGTGAAAATTTCAGTCAGGACTTTTAAAGATTTTTTAAAGACTTTTTTTCTAACTTTGTTAAGGACAGTTTTTTTTCTCTCAATACATATATGTTTTTACTTTTTTTTCTGCGTAAAACAAATTCCACTCTTCAGTAACTTTTTGCTGACAAGATTTACAGGTGCATTGTTTTATTTTGAACACTACTACTTGTTGTTTGATTCAGCACTTTTGCTGGTGGTGATGGTGAAATTTATAAAGAATTTAGCACTTATATAATTTACTCAGCTGTCAATAGTTGATACATTCCTTACAAACCTGTCACTTTTGAATGTGATTTAAACCATGTTTAGCCCATGTTTGACTTACCGAAATGTTTCTCACGTAGTTTATAATTTGTTCTAAATTTTCCATATCAATCAACCATTAGTAATTTATTAAGTACCTTTTAATTGAAAATACACTTATTTACAAGTATACTTTCGCAAGTCTGTTACTTCCATCCCAGTACAAATTATGTACGTGTATTTCTCAACTTAAGTTATTGTTACAAGCTGAATGGACATGTAACTCTTTCATGCTGGCATAACTAAACCACCGAAAGAACTAGAACATTAAATCCATATGACTTAAGTATTTAGTTTGTTTGTTTCATCTGGTTTAAAGTCATATCGACATATGATGACTTGGCAGTTTCTAACTGTCCAGTTGGACCCTAAGTGCAACTCCTGGCATTATTTTAGGCACAGGTGAGAACCTGTGTAGTATCCCCAACCTTCTGCAAGCCAGCTGCATGTAAAAAGCAGGGCTTGAACCCATACAGGTTGTGGGGTTGGTGGGAGTGATTCAAGGTCAAGTTAAGGTCATGGAGGCCCTTTCAGTAATTAAGAGAATTACCTCTATAATGCAGACATCTGGTGTTTTGTTGTCACCATCTACAGGAACCCTAGCTACACGCTCCACCCACTCCTGTATAGCATCTGTGATATGTGGTACAACTGTAGATATAAAATACAGGAACTATACTAGTAACAAAACTGTAACACTTTTTTCTCTTTTCTCTTCTGCGACAAATAACCTGGTAAAAAAAAATGCAGATGCATGCAATGACAATCTCCTCCCCACACTTCCCTTTATTCAAACTTCAGGATACTTAATCAGATATGCAAAGGAAATACTGTGTGTAACTGTTCATATTAATTATAATGTGAAAGGCATTTTATCGTGGCCTTAACAACCAGTGGTGTTTCCTGTACTAAGATAGAGCTGTCAATAAAACAGTAAAAATTACAAAAAATTTACCTATCCTATGCACACCTGTATCATATTTTAACGTAAAATAATTTTGGCACTTCCATGCTTCTGCAGGAACAACATTTACTTTCTAGTCAACATTTCACATCATTTTGTGACCAGATCTTGAGCAAGGTTTTATTCTAGGACATATCACTTTCATGACTATAAATTTCGCCAATCTGGATTTGACAGAGTCCTAGTTTGAAATGAGGTACTGTATAAACAGTTTTGAAATTCTACTTTTTTACAAAATCTTAATATTGTTATACAATGTTGGATTTAATTTAACCATATTTTTCAAAAAGTAATTGTATACAAAGGAAATCCACCTCAATGTCAGATTTTTGTTCAACCATTTTGAAAACGTTGGTTCTCCAGCAAATTTTCACTATGTGCTTCTACTGGAAAATTACATTATGACCACATTTTCACAAGAGTAGATTTCAACATCACTTTTCGAAGTTGTTAAAGAGAATTCCTATAGTTTTTTTCCTTTCATAGAATTTTTTTAAATTCACATATATGATAGGAAAATTCGTGCTGAAAACAATGAACAAATAAAAACAATAGGTCACCAGGCTTGTTTTTGTGAAAAATTGTTTTGAACACACCCACTGTTGCTGAAACTGCCAGCGATTTTTCAACATTTTCATAATTTTCTGCTTTTTTATAAATACCAACCAAAATATACATCCAGGCAGCACAATACGGTTTTTTCTTTTTACAGATTTTATTATATACTTATTTTATATCATAGTCATATTTGTAATATTCTATCCTTACAATAATGGGTACAAATGAAAAAAAATATTGTTTCATATTTACTTTTGTGAACTTTTTTCAATGAAAAATACCCATAGTAAAGAATATTTTTTTTTACATTTTGAAAAAACTCTTTCATAGAATTTTTTCTTTTTCTTTTTGTGTATAGATAATTGTATTGTGAGCATAAAAATGGCTAAAAATGTATGGGTCACCAGGCTAAATTTTTTGTTAAGACCGATAGAATACAACACCTGTTCGGACGGAAATGGCGCGAACCTGGCCAAATTGATTACATGTATGTCTGCTAAATGTTAAAAAAAAGTTTTAAAAATTCTTAATTCTTTTTATAATTGAATACTAAATAATCTGAAAGGTGATATTGTCTTATCAGTACTAAGTCAATTATCTGACATTATATGAACAACACTGTCTTTGTACTAAAATGCGATGTGAAAACACAACCACAAAAATAGCAAGACACCTGTCAGGCATGATACTTGTCAATACAACATAAATCAGTATCAACATTTGATTACTGATATAACTTATCAAAAATGTTATTACATTCAAAATTCCTCATATTTAAGATTGTCTGTAACATGTTTCAACAAATGTTGACTTCAGTTCAGTTTTCCATAGAAAGTGTCGGCTGCGCAGAAAGATGCGCATAAAAAACTATAGGAATTCCCTTTAACAAATCCAGGGAGGTAATTATGTAACAGGCTAGATACACCCCATTCTCATTTCAAATATTCTGAAAATCTATGACTGCTAACAGAAAATTGTTTGATATCATATCAGGGTTTTTTCTACCTATTTTGGGAACATAGCCTATACCCCCAAAATTGGGAATTTTGATGCGTAAATGTTCCAAATTGGGAAATATTTAGTCCCATATGGTATAGTAAGGATGTGTTTAAGCACTTTCTCATACACTTGTTTTACATTGTACAACCTCTTTAACATACTTCCATTACAAAATTGTCCATAATTTGGTCAATGTTTGTGCAATTTTGATGAAATTTTTTTCAGAATGAAGATTGGGAATTTTTGCACTCATTTTGGGAAAAAAACATACTTTTTGGCATTGGGAATATAGCTGAATAACGGCTATAAAAACGGCCGAAAAAAAACCCTGCATATCAACCTACCTTGCACTGTTTTACCAAGGTAATCTCCCCTTCTCTCTTTGTTGATCACATGTTGGTATATCTTTCCTGTTGTTATGTTGTTGTCACGGTGAAGTGTGATGTCAAGGAAACGTTCATAGTTACCAAGGTCAAGGTCAACCTCACCACCATCATTTAGAACAAATACTTCACCTACAAAGATGCAACTTATAATCTCAGGCATATGTGTAAACTCAGGGTCTGACATTGTATACAGAACATGATAAAGCCTAGCCTTTACCACACTGAGTATTCTAAAGTACAACAACTGCAAACTGTATAACACAACTCTCAAAGCATGTACATGTACAATAGTGAATAAGAAAAAACAAGCAAACTAAAAACCCATGCCACGCTGATATCTGCTATTCTGGCTGGTGATGAAAGGGCACTTGTCAAGTTAAATATATTTATTTATTTCTTGGCTGATAAAAGGGCACATGGCACACACAGGCAGTTTGAGGGACAGAATGGCGGCACTTCAAAAAGTGGCATGGCGCTGCGCCAAGTAAAAACAGCCTGCAGGAAAGGCTTTAATTCCATCTAAATAACTCTGCAATTTTGGATATAATGCATATATGTTTGTTTACATTGACAGATCCATTAGATGTTCCATAAATTTATGTTTCAAGCATGCTGACTGGACGAAATATATATTGGTTATTTTAACTAGTCAAGCAGGCCATGCAAAAAAGATGAAATTCAATTTTTTTTATAGGAAATGTCAATTTATTGCAGCCTGCCAGCTGGGTGACCGTCTCGAAAGATTGCCTCCTCCTGCTGAAAACATGATCGTCACAGGCAATAGGGCGAGTGTAAACTTACCTCCCCATTTACCTATAAACAGCACTTACAGTGATGTCAGATCTTTATTGTATACGCTTTACTAACCATGTTCATAAGGCGAGAAGGTTCCAGCATCTATGTTGATATATGGATCAATCTTGATGGAGGTAACTCTTACACCTGACGATTTGAGAATTGTTCCGAGGCTGCTGGCAATCACCCCCTTGCCGATCCCACTGATTACACCACCAGTAACCAGGATGTACTTCATCGCCGCTCTTCTCAGTAAACCAGCCAGAATTAGTTTTTAATCTGAAGCAAAAGAATCTCAGTTATAACTATACACACTACATACAAACAACTACCCTCAGTAAACCAGAGACTAAACAAGCAAATTCGATGAACTGGTATCCCCCGCCGAATGGGTTTGTGGTGAGGACTGGCAAAGAAATATATCCAGCGAAAAGTTAAGGAGGTTACTAAGAAGCAAATAATTTCTTCATTAGTCAGGATCAATTTAACAGAAAATGAATGGTTTAAGTGTACATAATAAATGTATGTTATGTTGATCCTGACTAATGAAATTATTTTGAATGGAATATGTTTACTGTAACAAGGCAGTCTGAAAGACAGCTAAATCCCCCGCCACTGGTATGGATAGTGAAAAGGGTAAACCTTTGACCTTGAGCTGTGACCTTGACCTTAAACTGACATGGCTGACCCATGAATTCTGCACATCGTCTAGATGAGGTGATCATTTGACCCAAGTTTCATGAAAATCCTAAGAGGTTTAGGAGATACAGAGCTCAAACCTTTGGCCTTGAGTTGTGACCTTGACTTTGAGTTGACATGGCTGACTCATAAGTTCTTGATGAAGTGATCATTTGACCCAAGTTTAATGTAAATCCTTCAAGGGGTTTAGGAGAAACAGAATGAACACAAAATGGAGGGCTCAAACCTTTGACTCTAAGTTGTGACCTTGACCTTGAGCCCTCAGTTTGATGAAAATCCTTCAAGGGGTTTAGGAGATACAGAGCGGACACAAAATGGAAGGCTCAAACCTTTGACCTTGAGTTGTGACCTTGACCTTGAGCCGACATGGCTGACTCAACAATTCTGCACATCATCTTGATGAGGTGATCATTTGACCCAAGTATAGTGAAAATCCTTCAAGGGGTTTAGGAGATACAGAGCAGACACGAAATGGAAGGCTCAAACCTTTGACCTTGAGTTGTGACCTTGACCTTGAACCGACATGGCTGACTCATGGGTTCTGCACATCGTCTTGATGAGGTGATCATTTGACCCAAGTATAGTGAAAATCCTTCAAGGGGTTTAACAAAATGTTACGGAAGGATGGAAGGACAGAAGGAGACCATTCATATAACCCCCCCTCATTTGTGGCAGGGGATTAATAAGCTTAGCTTTTAGAATTATAATTATGGAGTTATTTGAAATGTGAGCATGAAGTGTAACTAGAACGACATATTGTACTCGGAACTTTTTTACGGCAGACAAGTGCGTTTTAGCATTCCGTTTGTCCGCAGACAAGCACAGATTTTCTGGTTTGAAACGAGAAAAGGAAAGAATAATTTAGAAACGCTAAACACTGCTTCAAGTTTATGGAGTCTATAAACGAATTTGACGTACAAAACGTATGATTCACCCGCCGATGGGCCTCTTGATTTCTACAGTTTTGGGAAAACCATTCTGCGACTAAATTCAGCATCTCTTTTTCTGCGTTCTGATTGGTTCCTTGTCATGGTCTCGCGTGATTTTGCACACGGTATCTTGGCGAATAGAAACCGGAAACGTAAACAGATATCAGTGATTCACAAGGTTTTGGACAAATTTGTCGTTGCAACTTCGTCTGCTGACAAAAAATGGAATGCAACAGGCAAAGCACAAAGAGCTTGCTAGTACGAGTCAGAAAGTTTTACGTGTCCTTATATGTCTTCACATGGTATGATAGCAGTCTCCTAGGCATTTCTGTTAAATGTTCGACTGCCTCGCGGATGAACACAAGCAAAGGTTTTGGAAACCTATATTTTTAAACAGTTACAGTATTACACTTTACTATGATTGCAGTTGTTACTACCTGTAGAAATCTAGATTACTGTTCAACATAAAGAATTATTATTGATTTCATTGAAAATCCGGGCAAGTAAGTTTTGACTGCGGACAAGTAGATTTTTAAGTCTCATTTGTCCGTGGACAAGTGAAAAATATTGGGATTTCCACACCCCTGTGTTGATAATAAATACTGATGTAAAATAAACAAGAGTGCCTGACTGTCACAAAATATGCCCGTCATTGAACTTGGCCTAATTCACGCGCCATAATCCAAGACTGCCTGGGGCAATTTGGCTGGTTATTAAACTTGGCCAAGATATTATGCCCACAAACATTGTCAGCAAGTTTGGTGAAGATCAGATGAAAACTGTGCGACTTTGAGAGCGGACAAGGCTAAATTCGCAGTTTTTCGCAGTCCAAAATGGATTTACTGTTTAATTTTCTATTTGATGATTGGATAATACGTACCATACTTAGTATAAACGTTTTGGACTTACAGTACATGGACTGTTTAAAAGTGTGTTTACTTCTTAATACATTGGATACTTACCTGTGTATTACTTATTATGTGGACTTATAAAAATGAGGTAGGTGATTTTGTTTCATTCTTGACTTTTTTTCCTCCAAAAAGGGTGGGGGGCGTTAATTAGAGGGGGGAGGGCCTTAATTCGGGAAAATACGGTAGTTGTAATATTTCAAAGTCAAAAGTGTCAATAACATGTGCATGTCCATTCTATGTTGAAGACATATACCAAGTTTCATTTCAGTTGGATGGAAACTGAAGGAGGAGTTGTATACACAATATACAGAAGTAACTGAATATTTCGAAGACTGAAAAAGGCTAAGATCTCAGAAAAAAATAATCGGACATGAATTTGACAATTTGTGCATGCATATTATGGAATGTTTTCTTTAAAAGCCCAGGGGAAAATATGACCTTCTGCAGGGGAAGATACGAGGATTTTAGGGGAAAATATAGCTATTTTTGGCTTGGGGAAACAGCCTATATTCGTCTGTTAAAAATAGCAAAAATATTCACTGGCTGGATTCAAGTAAATTTGTATCTCTTGCGGATGCGCAAGTAACTGCGTACTGTGATTTATCATCCATTCTTTTGGTCCTTCGAAGTTTTGACGGTTAGACTGCCCATCACAAATATAAAACAATCTGACCGTCGAATTATTTTGACTAGCGGCAGTACACCTTTCCTAAAAAGTACAGTATCCCGGCACAACCAGTTTTCAACCCAGGGGCGTCGGAAGGTGTTTGATATTGGGGCCGCGAGGGGGGGGGGGGGGGTGGGTACGGGATGAAGCATCCCGTATGGGGGGTAAGTGGGACCTCCCCCTGAAATTTTTTTAAAACAGGATCATAAATGGCGAGTTCTGGTGCATTTTAAGGGTACTGAATCGCAACTCAAGTCTCCAGTATTTTCTTACTATTTACATGACTATAAACAAAATAAAGTTTAATAAACTCTTATCAGAATTAATAATGTATAACGCAATACAAAGAATGCATGTATGTTTTTTTTTGTATTTAATGTATTGAATAATAATCATTCATGTTACATTCATTTCTTATTTTTGTTTGAAATATCATTTTTTGAGTAAAAACAATTTATGTAATTAATTCTTTACATCTTAGCGGTGTGATAAATCTTAACACTTACCTCTTTCATTAAATAAAAACATGATAATTATTTTTCTGAATTTTATAAGTTAATACCTTAGATCTTTGCGGCTGGGTATAGCTTAAACATTCCAGTGACTAAAGACATGCCAATTAAAAACATGCTGATTTGTTCATGCGTAATTAAGTCCAATCACGGACACGTGTGTATGACTCCCAATCGTGTCACCGTCACCACGGTAACACACTAATCTGGACAGCGTGTTTTGTTTAACGCAAAGCAAAATTTAATAAACTATACAAAATATTGGGTCCGCGGACCTGCGACTCCAACATAGGAATTTACAAAAAATTGTTCTTGGGCAAATTATTGGGGCCGCAGACGCGGCCCCTGCGGCCCCACTTCCGACGCCCCTGCAACCGCTTAACAAGTTTTCTGTGCAGTTTTGTACAAATGCAAGTCCAAATCTTTGGTTTATTGTCTAACACTTTCTATCAGCATAAGTGCTATAAAAGCATATACCATTTAAGTTTCAAGTTTCTAACTGATCAAATCCCTGGCAGGATGATTTTGAAAGCCATCAGTAGGAAGTCATGCTGAAAATTTACAACCTAAATTCGACCACAGGTGGTATTTTCCTTCCAGCAAAATGAAACAGCACTAAACTTTTACTGTAGTTTCATTACAACATGGCAAACATAATACACCCAAAATTCAAGTTTGGCAACAAACACTAAAACCAACATGGCAGATCAATATACTATAGATGCACTTGCCTAAAGAACTGTATCATGTGCTCAATAACTCAAGAGAACCAGGGTGTCACATCTTCTACATTGACAGCTGTCACATATGACAATATATTATATAATTGCTAAGCTTTTGACACTCCAAATATTTCAAATTGCTTAGAAAATGAAAAACAATGTTGCAAGGACAGGCATCATGATTGCATTGTCAAAATAATTTAATAATAATACGCTTCACAATTCTGGCAGTAAGCATGTGTTAAGCAATAAACATTTAGTGCAAAAGATATATAAATACTAATATAGGCTTAAGCAAGAATAGGTAGTAGACAAGGAAAGATGCAGGTTTTTTAGTAATAAGAAAAACCTCATGAAAACATAGTACTGCTACATAAATGGAATTTATATAATTTTCTAAGTACCAAAACTGAAGGCGAATAGGTTCCTAACATGTTCTGTCTCTGCTGTAAACAGTGAAACAATCACAACTGATAAATTTTGCTTGTAAAGATTTTTATCATACGAAGTCCTAGGCAGTTGAAAATAGGTTGTGTTTGAAAATAGGTTGTGTGGGGATATAAATTTCCTAAAACATGTAAAAAGCGTGCAGATAAAATCTCCTGGATTTAAATCAAATCTCTTGGAAAATTGTCCAAGAAACTTAGCATGTATAAAAATTTTATATTTCGTATTACTGGTATCGGAACAGTACCCGAACAGTAACAGTATCCAACTTCTCGTAATTTCTCCTTTCATGTTACCCTTCATAAAGGGAGTACTATATGTTTTGGAAGGCTGTTTCACAAGCAAACATCAAGTGAAATTTCGTTCATCAATGACAAGTGTTTACAGAGAAATTCTACCTTCTTTATTAAGCAATCAACTTTCTGTTTTGTTTACATCTGAGGGATTCCACATGACACGCATGCGCGGAAGACAAACCCATGTTTGTCCTATTCCAGGGAGGTAAATCCTGAGCTTATGATTTGCACTCCGTTGTAGAATTACTCTCCCTTTATAATTTAGATAAAATATTTAGGAAATTATACTGCGATTGCATCACATGGGTATTTAGTAACAAGATAGACATTCTCGCATACCAGAAGTCTACCGTGGTTCCCCGGATTTTGACGAACATCTGATGGATGAGAATGCAAGATAGAGTACTGGCTTCAAGTGTAAGAGGACGTGGGTTCGAATCCCAGCCTCGGCTTAAACTTTTATCTTTTTTTTATTACATTTTTAAAATCTATATAACACAGCTTAAGGACTTAAAATCAATATAAAACTCCCATATACCGGGGTAACAATGTATACAGTAATCAAATAAACTACTGTTTACAAGCTAGACAAATACACGATGTGAAAGGTGCTTGTCTGAAGTGTTGCATAATGATTGTACAGGTGATGTATGGTACCATACGTAACGGAACGGAAGGTAGCCATACCCTGTACGATTTATGGGAAAAAGTAGTAAAGGTTAATTACATAATTTAAAATCAAAATTATAAAAGATTTTCAGTCAAAACTATTCTAAAGCTGCTTAAAAAACCATTTATCGGAAACTGGTACTGTAGATAAACCAATTAACGTTAATTAGACTGCCCTTTCGGAGCCCCTGTTTTTGGACGCATGCGCAGATAAGGCCGGTATTGTTTACATCCTTGCAAAGAGTAAAGACTAGGGTTTAACGATTTGTAGATTTCTTTTGTAAACAATTTGTATTTAAAAATAAATATAATGAAAAACCTCATTTTTTATCGGAAACTGGTCTGAAACCAGTATAGCTTTCCAGTACGTCATGTGCCTTATTAATTAAGGGGACGCATACTTTGAAATTAGAAAAAAGTGGGTGGGGTATTATAAAATTTACCTGCAAAAAAGTACAAGGTTTTGGTAAATGAAATGAATACTGTTTCAACTGTTATAAGTACACAAAGGATTGCTCACTAAAATAACAAGATAAAAAATTCTGACTAATTTTCATGAAGATCCATTGAAAAATATGGCCTCTAGAGAGGTCACAAGGTTTTTCTATTATTTGACCTAATGACCTAGTTTTTGAAGGCACATGACCCACTTTTAAATTTGACCTAGATATCATCAAGGTGAACATTCTCACCAATTTTCATGAAGATCTCGTGAAAAATATGGCCTCTAGAGAGGTCACAAGGTTTTTCTATTTTTCGACCTACTGACCTAGTTTTTGACCGCACATGACCCAGTTACGAACCTGACCTAGATATCATCAAGCTGAACATTCTCACCAATTTTCATGAAGATCCATTGAGAAATATGGCCTCTAGAGAGGTCACAAGGTTTTTCTATTTTTAGACCTACTGACCTAGTTTTTGACCCGTGACCCAGTTTCGAACCTGACCTAGATATCATCAAGGTGAACATTCTGACCAATATTCATGAAGATCTCATGAAAAATATGGCCTCTAGAGAGGTCACAAGGTTTTTCTATTTTTAGATCTACTGACCTAGTTTTTAAACCCACGTGACCCAGTTTTGAATTTGACCTAGATATCATCAAGGTAAACATTCTGACCAATTTTCATGAAGATCCATTCAAAAATATGGCCTCTAGAGAGGTCACAAGGTTTTTCTATTTTTAGACCTACTGACCTAGTTTTTGACCGCATGTGACCCAGTTTCAAACTTGACCTAGATATCATCAAGGTGAACATTCTGACCAATTTTCATGAAGATCCATTGAGAAATATGGCCTCTAGAGAGGTCACAAGGTTTTTCTATTTTTAGACCTACTGACCTAGTTTTTGATCCCACATGACCCAGTATCGAATTTGACCTAGATATCATCAAGGTGAACATTCTGACCAACATTCATGAAGATCTCATGAAAAATATGGCCTCTAGAGAGGTCACAAGGTTTTTCTATTTTTAGACCTACTGACCTAGTTTTTACCCCCACGTGACCCAGTTTCGAACTTGACCTAGATATCATCAAGCTGAACATTCTGACCAATTTTCATGAAGATCCATTGAGAAATATGGCCTCTAGAGAGGTCACAAGGTTTTTCTGTTTTAAGATCTAATGACCTAGTTTTTGACCCCACGTGACCCAGTTTAGAACTTGACCTAGATATCATCAAGGTGAACATTCTGACCAATATTCATGAAGATCTCATGAAAAATATGGCCTCTAGAGAGGTCACAAGGTTTTTCTATTTTTAGACCTACTGACCTAGTTTTTGACCCCACGTGACCCAGTTTCGAACTTGACCTAGATATCATCAAGGTGAACATTCTGACCAATTTTCATGAAGATCTTGTGAAATATATGGCCTCTAGAGAGGTCACAAGGTTTTTCTATTTTTAGACCTACTGACCTAGTTTTTGATGGCACGTGACCCAGTTTCGAACTTGACCTAGATATCATCAAGGTGAACATTCTGACCAACTTTCATAAAGATCCCATGAAAAATGTGACCTCTAGAGTGGTCACAAGCAAAAGTTTATGGACGCACGCACGCACGGGACGGACGGACGACGGACGCCGCGCGATCACAAAAGCTCACCTTGTCACTTTGTGACAGGTGAGCTAAAAATGAGAAAAACTGAAACAAGAAAGTTATTGTTGAATTACATAAGACTTCTTGTGTACATTCAAAATCAACAATTAAGACTTTTTGGTGCGAAAATAATAGTGCTTCACCTTGTCCAAACATTTATCAATGTCCTACAGATTCTAATTTAAAGAAAGATTGTGAAATAAGTTCACTGTCTTGCTTTTCATTTCGCATATGTGAGCTAAAACACATTATTTAGTTTGTTTACAAAGTAGTGCATAAGAAAAGATACGGTGGTCAAGGAATGCCACATTCCAAAACTAAAAGAGTATATTCCCCTTAATACATTAAACATTTATCGTTACAGAAGTCTAGTGGCTTACAATAAAGGCCTAGAAATGTTGCCATTATTAATTTTTAACTTGGTATTCATGAACTACAATGCACTTAAATATCAAAACACATTCAACAAACTTTTGAAAATGTATTGTCTTAAAAATCCCTAAAATAAGGTATGAAATTTGGTTGAGAGGTCCAATCAATGTGTATATGTGCAAAAGTAACATTCTAATCTTGTTCACAAAAGTTACTAATACACAGCAGGAATGTCAATGATCAAAACTGGACGAATATATACAGTTATCCTCACTTTAATGTCATTTTTAATTTGTCCTTGAATTCTCCACCATACTTTTCATAACTCTGTTTGCACGAAGTGCACGAGAATGCTGTCATTCACGTAAAAAAACGGGGTCAAATAAGTTGTAAATGCAATATCATCTAAACGTAATTAATGGATTATGCTGTCCAAGATAAACTTTATCTCATAACGTAACGAACGTGTATAATGTTGTAACAACAACTTTACTTACACTGATTTAAGTAGCAGTCGGTTTATAAGTGACTTTATTGATTCATTTTGTGTTTTGTTATTGTTGTCAAAAAGTATAACGGAAGTGCCTCACAACTGAAGCGGAAACCAGTTTGATGCGCAAAGTAGTCCACTGTAAGTAATGTTTTTTGACAAATGTCTACAGAAATTAATAATTTTCTAATATTAAAGACGAATATCTGAATAGGATTCATTATTTGATGAGAAATTATAATCATCGACATGTTTTTTTTAAAAATCGTACACGTGCTGACACCTAAGTTGTCTCTCGTTGTTTATTAGAGTTACCTTTCGTCCGGCGCAGTAATACATTTGCAGTGAATCGCCGAGAAGTCGTGGGAAAATTAAAAACCATGTAAATAAACTAAAGGCAGTGGCTACGATTACGGTACCGTAATCCTAGCCTCCGCTTCTAGGATTACGGAAGTTCCGTATTCCTAGACAACCCTATGAGGATAGGCTAGGGTTACGGAAGTATTTAAGAGACATTAAAAATATGTTAGGACATGCATAAATGATGTTGTAAACTTCTTATTTCACTTTATTAAAATAGCGATTTTTGATGCCTGCCTTATCATTCCGTGTTATCTATCCGCCATTTTGGGTTAGTATAATCTTAAACGCTATATTAATGGCGGCCCGCGGAAATATAGAAATATGAGGGTAAAAGTTAGGTTTAAAAAAATATTCTATACTTCGATTTTTTTTATTTATAACCATATTGTATGTTATTAAAGACCATTTGTGTTGATTTGATGACAAAAATTGCAGGTATATATTTCCGCGTGCCACCATTAAGATTATACTAACCCAAAACAGCGGATCGATAGCATGAAATAACAGTGAAATAAGTAATTTTACAACGTCATTTATGCATGTCCTAACATATATTTGATGCCTCTTAAATACTTCCGTAATCCTAGCCTATCCTCATAGGGTTGTCTAGGAATACGGAACTTCCGTAATACTAGAACCAGAGGCTAGGATTACGGTACCGTAATCGTAGCCACTGCCTAAACTAAAACTAACCACCTTTTCAAGATGAATTTCAAGTGATCGACATTATGCATTTAACCCGCCTGACCTGTGTAGCATCTTAGATATCTGTTCTAAGGTATTCATTGTGTAGAATGTCATGTTATGCCCTTGCAATGCTAATCCCACTCTGATTTGTTTGTTTACATTTTTTATCAATGAGAAATATGGCGTCCATCCCGAAATGAACTGACGTGGCGTTAAATTTTTACATGTTTAAGCAAACCTGGTATGTTAGAAAGAAAATCTCATCCCTTCAACATTATTTGGAACACTGTTATTGTAAAAAACCTGTTTTTTCCTTATACAAAAGCTTTATATTTTGTGTTGAATGTACTTTCACAAAGACCTCCAATCTGACTGAAGTACATCTCCTATTACGCTACGCATAGGATCTGAGAACGACCTATTCATTGCCTCGTTCTGACGACCCTTTCGCTAGCCAATCAGAGCCTAACTTACAACATCTTGCAAATCTACCGGTAGCCTTGACTTTTGATATTTACAATTCTTATGTCGTAATGTATCAGATAGCCGGCTAGCTCAGTCGGTAGGCCACTTGCTGTGTACGCGAGGGGTCCCAGGTTCGAGCCCTAGAATGACAGCACAATTTTCTTACTCTTTGACATTCGAACAAGTCGTCTGATTGGATAAAATAAAAATAGCAATACTGGAAATCCAAAATATACAGAAGACGAATGTGAATGGGTCGTTCTCAGATCTTCGTTTAGAAGATCAAGTACTTTAGTCAGATTGCAAAGACCTCTGTTTTCCTATTACATTCATAGTACCACATCCTTATCCACAAAATACTGAATATTACAGGTGTCCATCAGTATTATATCAGTTTAGGAATATGTTTTTTATTTTCCCACCATCGATTTCTTGAATATGCACCCCTTCCGCATTTCTGTATGAACTGTGAATGTAGCAATATGCGTCCCCTTAAAATCGGGAAACACTACTTTCTATAGTTTTGTCGGCCATAGTCCAGGCTTTGCACCACTAAAATTATGACTCTAATATACTGACTAAAGGTTAGGGTTAGGTCGACTATGGCCACAGTGGTTCGTTTGCCCTATGGAAAATAGCTTTAAAATCACGTGCTTTTTTATAAATAATATAGCGCGAAAACATATGACAATGTAATCTGTAAAGCTGCCCCATAAAACCACTGGCACTTTAATGATTTCAAAATTTTGACAGTACATCTTTCACTACAGCAGCATAATAATATGTACTCTGTAGTACTCTGTAGCCTAAAAAACAACTAATTTACACATTTCTTACCGTTCCCGCAGATTTTATGGCTGTATTTTATATGTAGCTAAATGACGGTTCCCGTTATCCGGTATCTAAAGCTGTTCGGAACGTGAAGAGAAAGACAAAAGGAATAAGATAAGATAAGATGGGATGAGATGAGATGAGATGAGGTGCGGTGAGGTAGGGTAGGGTAGGGTAAGATTTAGATAAGGGCAGTTCCAGAATTAATTGTATGGGGGGGGGGGGGGGGTCGGAAGGCACTTTTTGAAAAAAAGACATCACCCATAATTTTTTATTTTTCTCCAACCCCACTACCCATAATTATGAATTTTCCACTAACCCCCACCACCTATAATTATTAAATTACAAAAAAATGAAACATGGAGAGGTCTGTTACCGTTTTCCCTTTCCATATCTCAACGTCAAAGAGTCACCAAATTGCTTCATTCCGCTTCGAAAATTTGCCGTTAGAATAGAAAAATGTCTATACCCCACCCACCTGATTTATTATAACCGCACCCGTAAAACATGTTCGTTTACCGCTTCCGACCCAGCACTTCAAGGAGTGAGTCGCCGGAACAAGTGAAACAATCGTCATTACATGCCTGTCTTTTCTTTTTGGAAGTTGAACACATAAATATAATATTAAGAACTCGATAAGAGCCTGTGACGGACGAACAAACACGATATAAATTCAAGCTCTTAAGCATGCATTTTCATTTGGTTGTAGAGCATTTTGTTTACAATTACATGAAAGTTTCAGCACAGTAACGTTTCTGGTGACACGAAAATATAATGCCAATACCTAATTTTCTATAAGCACGCGGTCATTACCGAAGGCACGTGCAGTTTTCCCGCCAAAATACAAAGAAGAAACGTCTGCTTCCGTATCTATCAAGATCATGAAGATGGCCCGATATCTACGGATATTTAAAAGCCGGATTTTCATTCGTTTTATTATTCACGTTTCCATCTTGACGTTCACATCTAGTGTGTTCAACCAAACATTAGGAAAATCTTCCGAACAGTGTACGAAAATGTATATATCGATCTACTACAGTTTCTACTGAAATATGGTTTCGGAAGAACCATGCTGTGTCATTAAAACATACATGTATCATGCCCTGACGCCGACAAGACTTGTAATTTCTTTGGACATGATTTATGGAAATTTAGTCATCCGTTTTTAGAATAATGATTTCACGCAGTACATGTTTTAGTAAACTTGTTTTAAGGCACTGTCCTCCAGATCGTACGACAACAACAAAAAAAAAAAAATAATACTTATTTAACGACTGTTAGGCGCATATTCCTCCGTGGTGTATATTGGTCAAGACCGCAGATTTTTTTTATTGCGGCCCGGGTTTGATTCCTAACTCGAGCATGTTTTTTTTTCTCTCTCTTGATTTTGGCATTTTAAGACAGATTAGAAACAAAAACTCGTGTTCTAATGTTCAAAACATGACCAAACTTCAAGCGAAAATCTGGAAGTCAGTGCCTTTAAAATAGCTAAACGCAAAAGTAACAACATGTGATCTTTTTGTCCACATACTGTTTAACGTATAATGGAAATAATTAAGACAGGTAATGTTTAGGAAAAGATATGAAATATTTCGCAAGTCACATTTTTTTTTTACTTCAGCGTAAAATAAGTTTTAAAAAAGTTTTCTTTTAACGATGCTGGCTTTGTCATTAATACTTTAAACTGCAAAAATGCACTTATTTATGATAGGTCTGTCTATCATTTGCATTAATCGGGGGCAAAATACTAGTATGAAATCAAACGAACACATGACTTCTGTTTTTTATCATGCTAAACGTAAATCATGCAAGTATTTTAAAGAAATTGATGTTCGCGATTTTTTACAGTTTAACTTTGCATTGATGCATAAGCGATTTAACTGAACAATTCGACAGAAAAATAGATAAACCGCGTGTGCAAGTTTGAATAGTTCAAATACACGTATTAGCAAAGAAAACATTTGCGTAATACTGCAGTAAATATGATTGTGTGCGACATTAGCGACTTCCCATAATTATAAACGAGAATGACTGCCAGGAATATTACAATGTATGATGTTGGTTTTCTTAGCGGCTTACACATTTTCTTGTAAAAAAAGGTTTCCGAATCGGCTAGTTAGTGCTTCACAAATATGTTGAAACACCTGAGGCAGATATGTCCTTAATATGGATGATGACGATTTGTCATTTACGTCGGCATCCGACGAATAATGAACTCGGTACTATTGATTTATTAACATACGATTTTGTGTGGAACTGCACGAGGATTCTGTACGCCTGTTTTAAGTATTTGTGCAGCATGGAAAAATTCGGCTAATATTAGGGAAAAGTGATCTACATGCAAATAATTTTTACTCAATTCACGCATGTTTTCGTTTCGGCCTGTCTCGATTTCATTTAGCTTTTTTCCCCGGCGTATGCGAAACAGCCATAACTGGTACAAGACAGTACGTGGCATAAAATTTATTTGTACGCGTCACGTGCCATTCAGAATACACGAGTGCGAATGAAAGGCGGGAAAAATGAAGTATCAGTCGGTCTTCACGGACTTTATTGACTTTCGTACACAAGTGCGAGATATCGTACTTAATCAATGATACTATTCTATTACGTCAGGAAATGTTGATTGACATACTTTCCGCGATCAAGGACGCTGACTGCAAATTCAGCGGGAACGAGACAGAAAAATTAAATATTTAATGAACAGAAAAAAATCCTATTTCTTAGATCGGTAGTCACGGTCAAAATTACGTCCCGTTTATCGCGGTCAGTTTAGAAGATCAAGTACTTAAGTCAGATTGAAAGAAAGGAAAATGTCCATGAATAATTAAGAGAGGTGATTAAACCCACCCATATTTTTTTATATTTTTACAATCAACCCACCACCCATAATTATGATTTTCTGATGGACCCACCACCCATAATTATGATTTTCCGATGGACCCCACCACCCGTCAATAAAAAATTCGGTTGCCGTCCGACACCCCCCCCCCCCCCCCCCCCCATAAAGTTAATTCTGGATTCGCCCTAAGATACAGTTAATTCTGGAATCGCCCTAAGATAAGATAAGATAAGATTTATCTAAAGTCGGCAAGATAGCAAACAAGTACAACCTAAGCTCATGTGAACTTTTAAACCGACTAAGGATATCTATCCAGTTATTCAAACTGTACCCCTAAGATTTTTTTTTCAAGAATCTAATGTTTTTTGTGCGTTTATACATTGCGTAAGTGTAAGAGCTCGGAACTTTATCAATCATTAGTTAATATTCATGCATATATGTATTCTATATACTAGTATACATGACGAAAAAATGCGGAAAACAAAACAAAACTAGCAATGCAAGACTCTTAGAGCCACTGCAACGATGAAAAATCCGCTAAGTTTTATCAATCCTGAACAGAAGTGAAATGTACGGAATCCTGTTGGGGCCATTTCCAAAAGCACGATATATCGCGATGTCACTTCGCGTTGTCGAGCGTCGTATCGCATTGTCGCTATGTCACTTCGTAACGTCGCGATGTCACTTCACGTTGTCGTGTTTCGACCCTGCAAACGCGACGGCGACATTGTAGGGATAATACACGTTTTTTTTTGTGTATTAACGTCTGCAGAAGCCCGCGGGGTTGTTTGTCATAAACATATCCCAAGGGCTTCTGCAGGCGTTAATACACAAAACAAACGTGTATGGTCGCTATTCTTGCATAAAAAACATTACACGACGACTAAATGCATTGTTTTCATATGTGATGACTTGACGATTCCGGTACATTTTTTATTTACCATTCCTGTTGTTCTTGGAAACGGTAAACATGTTTTAAATATTCATAACCGGGGCACACATAACAACAACATTACTAAAAGCGTGATTTGAAGGTTTTTGAGCATCTTATTTTTATTTTTAGTTATTACAAACGTTACATTACACATAATTTAGCATATAACTAAAAAATTTGATAAACAGGAACACAATTATTTTAAGAATAACAACTTTACATTCGAATTATTTTGAGTACGAACAAACAGAGTACGGATGAGTACGAAGCTAGTGACTAGCTTTCGAGGTTTATTATATGAATTCTGCGAACAATCAGGTAAAAACAAACCGACTGATACTAACAAAAATCATTAATATAATACCTAAAAACGGGCAATAGCACAAGTTACACGCGATACTTATTTATTCACAGTTATTTACAATAACTGAACAGACGCTTTTTAAAGGGAGTAAACTCTAAGAGAAGCTAGTGCGTACTTGATGGGGGCAGTACGTTTAGGGTTGGAAACTGATACAGCTAAACATACTATGGATTACATTGTATCTATAATGCTAAAAGAAGATGTTATTATGGAAGAAACAAGATGCAGATGCCAAATATCAGTCTGGGCAGAAATTCATACATCCGTCCCTGGCAAAGCATTTCAAAAATAAAAATCATGTATTAACAGCACGTGAATTGCCTTGTTTGCACACGATTTTTCTCCCGTTTATAAATGGGCGGATCCAGTGAAAAAAGTAGTTTTTATGCAAGAATATCAAACGACATGCGATAATCTCAAACGACGCTCGACAACACGAAGCGGCATTTTCCTAATGTCGTATCGTATGTCGCGTATCGCGGGTTTGGGTGAGGGTCGAAGCGCGACAATTCCAAACAATACACGACACGCGAAGTGACACTCGACAATACGAAGCGACATTTTCATAATGTCGTATCGCATTGTCGTGCGTCGACCGGTGTTCACTTGAATAAATACCGGCTAATCTTGGTCGCATTTTTTAGAAAAATTCACCAGTTTCATTTTATTATTAAAAGCGTTAAAAGTAAGGTATCAAAGTGAAATTTCTTTTAATAAGCAGTATTGCCTAATCGAATGTTAAAAACAATGTTCTTCCCCGACGGGCACGCCGTCGGGAACATTTGCTGAACTTTGTCATTTTTGTCTTAAAATATTAGCAGTAAAATAAGGAAAACGTGCTTATAAAATATTTATTTTGGGTAAATAACTGCAAATAAAAACTTGTTTTGATAGAAAATGACAAAATCTGAATGTTTGTGACAAAAAAGACATCTGTTCGTCCTTGTCTGAGAAGCCATATCTTCATAACCTGATGTCCGATTTTAACAAATGATACCTTGTTGCAAAGGACTAGTCAGTACCTAGAGAAAATAGGCCACGTCAAGTTCGAACCTGGTCGGCTAGGGGTCAAGGTCATAGGTCAAATTCCGGTAATATTCTCAAAATATGAACTTGTCAGAGCAGTCAAGACGGTCCTGAAAACCCAAGCACTACCTTCTGTGAGTCCAATGACACCATTAAAGCAATTCTCACGACTCTCTAGGTACTGACTTGTCCTTTGCAACAAGGTATCATTTATTAAAATCGGACATCAGGTTATGAAGATATGGCTTCTCAGACAAGGACCACCCCTCTATTTAATATATGAAGAAGTAAGCATATTTTCACGAAAACTGATACATTTTGAGACGGTCCTCCGATGAAACCGTCGGCGGTAAAATTATACAAGTTACGTATCCGTTTAGACAATGTTTGAATTTAATATATAAAAGTTATTACATTAAAATATCTTGTGTTTGGAACATTCTACAATTATTTGAAGTTAATTAAAAACACGGACATTTTCCGTACGGAAAAGTACGGAAATATTTTACCTTTTCACCAGTAGACGGGCGACATGCGATATGACATTATGAAAATGTCACTTCGTATTGTCGAGTGTCACTTCGCGTGTCGTGTATCGTTTGGAATTGTCGCGCGTCGACCCTCACCTAAACCCGCGACACGCGACATACGATACGACATTAGGAAAATGTCGCTTCGTGTTGTCGAGCGTCGTTTGAGATTATCGCATGTAGTTTTATAATGTCGCCGTCGCGTTTGCAGAGTCGACACACGACAACGCGAAGTGACTTCGCGACATTACGAAGTGACCTAGCGACAATGCGATACGACGCTCGACAACGCGAAGTGACATCGCGTTATATCATGCTTTTGAAAGGCGACATTTCAAAGTGGATATCGCGACATTGTCGTTTGGGATTGTCGCCGTCGTTTGCGATTGTCGGGTGTCACTTCGTAATGTCGCTATGTCACTTCGCGTTGTCGTGTGTCGATCCCACAAACGCGACGGCGACATTATAAATGGCCCCAACGGGTTCCGTAGAAATGCGATCTGCATGCAAAGTAAAAATGCAGGGAAGAATAGGTGCAAGAACCATAACTCCGCTTAGAACAAAAGAAAACACACATTCCATACGAGCTCACAAAAACCAACTTATTTTCCGGATGCATGGTGAAAACAGTGCAAAAGGACAGTTGCAATAACATTATATAATCGTCCCAGAGTGAATACAAAAAATCAGCTACTAATACAGTAAAGGGCTTCTTAGGCACATGACTAATTTATTTTCCAATATTTAGCCTGCTTTGCGATGTGTGGCTCTGACTTTCTTTGCTACAGGCTCAGTGCTGGGGTTCCACTCTTACACTATTTAAAACAATGACAACATACAATATATGACATAGACCACTTACCTTACTGCGGCACACAAACCTGATAAGCTTTAGCCTTATCACGACACTCACTTATAATTAACGTATTTATGCTCGTCTGTATTAATTTAACTGTAACTGAGCAGATTAAAACTTAAATTCAAATATAGTTTTATACATAGCCTACGTAGTCACGTTGACCTATATTGTTGAATAAAACTATTGTTTTAAACTTGATCAGTACGTATACATATAACTATTACAGATACACATCATTTTAAATCATAATGGTTTTGATTAATGTTTGATTCTCCCTTGCAATGAAAATTAGACCTGTTTTCGATAAAAGGAAAGGCAAATTTGATATTTTATTGTAATTATTTCTCAAAAGAGAGGACAAAAAAATAATACAGAAACAAATAAATAGTATACAGGGTCAGTTCGATGATTGATATTTAGAGATTATTAGATTTTTGTCGAGAAATATGCATGGGTTCTGCAATATTATTCCGCGAAAGAACGAGTGCACATTTCTCAATCTTTTTATTACATACGCACACACCCGATATGAAATTTGAACGTCAATATGGAAAAATATTGACGTTTCAGGTTCCATTGAAACTTTTTTGGGTATGTAATAATACTTCTTATTATATACTCATTAAGTTTCAATGGAACTGAAACGTCAATATTTTTCCGTATTGACGTTCAGATTTTATATAGGGTGTGTGACGTCATTTGTGACGTCAGGTTCATGTATGCCGGCGCGTTTAAAAGTTCTTTATTTGTGCCAAGTAATATTAAAATCCCTTCATGGATTGTAGAGTTATGGACCGGACAGGAAAAAAGCCCTGTTGACTTTTGACCTCCAATTGTGACCTTGACCTTTAAGCTAGGGGTCCAGATTTTGCGGATGACACGTTGTCTCATCAAGGGGAACATTTGTGCCAAGTAATATTAAAATCCCTTCATGGATGGGAGAGTTAAGGACCGGACACGAAATTGCGGATGGACGGACGGACAGACGGACGGACGGAATGATGGAAAAGCGCATTCCTATAGTCCCTGAAACTGGTTTTCAACCAGTAGGGGATTAATAAAAAGATTATTAGAGTTGCATCTTGTATAAATAGTGTTAAAACACGGTTTTGCAATAAATTATTTCTTAATTCATTTTAGTCATTTTACACAAAAAATATGACCCTCAAAAATATCTATTTGAGAAAGGAGTTGTGGAGCTGTGTTACTGTAGCAAACTCGTGAAAGATGTTACATGGCATTCAAGTAACCTTGATTTTTACAGATTTTATTGAAAATCACCACTGAGGTCAATGCCTACACACTTGCCACAAATTACTAGTATTGGAAACACAACTAAAACCGCATATCACCACAAGTAGGCTATAAATGGCAAATATACGCCTATATTCCGTGGAATAAGTACTGTGGCAAACTTACAAATTTTTGTTTCGTAGAACAGTCCTTCCCTTGATAATAAGTGGTCCGGATAGGTTATCCACCGTGGTTTTACACTTTCTTTGTATTATGTAATATTTTCCGTATCTAGCCACATACAAAAATATTTACAGGAAGGAAAATTCGAAAAGCGCATGTAACAAAAACAGATAATTTCCTTAAATCCTTTATTGATGGAGTAGTTTTCTATATTTTTTTACAAATAAAACAAGGACATTTACTGATAAGAAAAAAGAATTGAAGTTAACTTGAAACAATAATGACTCCGTTTCACTTTCAAGAGCTAACAGAAAACGGCAACTTTCGATCATTTAAAGGCTTGTCACTAAACATTGAAATAATGAAAACGTAGATCTAAACAAGACGGCAACAGTTTTGAATCAAAGACCTTTCCAATCCCATTATTCTTAATGAGACAATAGATTACAGCAAAAAAATTCTTAGTCGAGGAAGAGGGATAATGTCGAGAAATAGCAAAACAGTGTTATCCGGTTACTTGTGTGTTGCATATTTTAACATCGCAGCGAACAAATGTGCTAAATTCAAAAAAGGCATACTTTGTCAAAAAGCAAAATAGAGTTATGGAAAATGAGCTATGCATGTCACATCATCACAGCGGACAAGTATGTGAAGTTTTAGACTATTTCCAAAGTGTTTACTTAGATAACAGCTTATCTACAAAACATAACCAAAAATCCTAAGTCGGAAAAGGTGCATAACTTAAACTAAACAGAGTTATGGAACCCATGCCCTGCATGTCAGATCATCGTAGTGTATATGCGAAGACTCACTAACAGGATTGTTCAATAACTCTACATATTTTCGAATAGGCAAGCTTAAAGTATATAGTCACTGGTCGATCAACATGTTATGTAACCTGAAAGTTATACGAATTTTAGTTGCCGGTTAACCAGTACACTGCAGTAAAAAAAATGCTTTTAGCTATATAAGCTATTCTCCTTAGACACATTTTGGACGTACATGTACTTGGTTCTTCCTATTATTAAGTAAACTTGTCTGTTATACCTTGTAAAAAAGGAAGTTGTTGTTCAAATGATGCGTATTTTTTTTCCTTTTTTTTTATAAATCAGGGAGTTATAACAAGTCTTCTTGTGTTCAATGGATAAATCTCAGTAAAACTGATTTTAGATGATATCAATTCTGGACATTTTAATGTAAAAAAAACATCTGTATGTAGACATTGTATTACAGGTCAAAATTAATTCACCTTTACCATTCAAGACGCACGCACGCACGCACGCACGCACGCACGCACGCACGCACGCATGTACGCATGATTAAGGCAGATTTGTTTAATTCACAGCAAAGACTGTTCACATGATAACATTAGGCGGACATTGGCCGCGTAGTCATATATCACGTGTTTAATTTGAGTTATCATTTCATGATTAAACCTTTTCCAAAGGTAAAGTTTGAGAGACACTAAACTATGTAGATAGACAGATTCTTTTATTTCCTCCAATCATGAAGAGCACTATATACACATACACAGATGATGAAACATATAAATCAATTTAAATATCAAATGCTAACTAACAAACATTCTAACACGACCAGCAAATAACCTATATACATGTAGAGCAAAATCTGTCTCGGGTTATTCTGCAATAAACCACTCGCGTGCAATGACGTCATCCGATCCAGGTACGTAGTACGGTCGTAAAAAGTAGTTACCGTTTTTTCTAACACTGTTGATACTAGTATGTCGTGTTAGAACCGAAATAACAAGTTCCCAAGTGTGATTTATCGAAGAATAACCCGAGTTTTTCGTTCTTATGCGAAACAATATATCACTCAGTCCTACGGCTTTCGTGATATATTCTTACGCATACGAACTCAAAACACGGGTTATTCTACGATAAACCACGACTGGGAACTTATTATTTCTTAATTTAGCAAATTTTACATTTTTTACATATTACTATATTGTAATAAAATTGAATTTGTTGTTTCCTGTCATAAGTTAAAATTACAATTTCTATTTAAATGTTATCAAAGAAATACGTTATTGTATAAAGTAGTGTTTGTAATTTAAACAACAATAATATTAATGAAAATTAAAAGAAATTAATCTTTAACCTGCTGGACTCGGTGATTTTGCCTTTGCGACTAGTGCAGACCAAGACCAGCCTGCACAGCCATGCAGGCTCATTTTTGTCCGTACTGTCCGCTATTCAGTTAGTAAATTTTCAGTGAACACCCCTTTGAATAAGAAGTGGTACTTCCCAAATTGAATGATGGACCAGTCCATTTAAGAAATTTAGCAGGGTATAGGTTAAACAATGAACTAGATCAGTGTATACTATGAGCTGCACTGTAATATGCACTCTATTTGGAATAAAGATCAAAGAGAAAATCTGAAGTGCATCCCACAGAAAATAAAACACTGTTCCTGTATAGATTTTAGATTATTAGATATTTAGCTTTTTATTTTTTTCTTCACTTTCAAACTGCGCCTATTTACAATCTGTATATTAAAAACAATAATGAAAATTAACCAAGTAAATTAACGTCAGTATGAGAAAGAACACAGTGTTTATTTATGATAAAGTCATTCAAGTTTAAGCCAGAACGAAACTATCCTGACAGGACATTTTCATAAAGCAGTGCCCGTATATGAAAGCCTAAGTAGTGCCCGTATATGAAAGCCTAAGCAGTGCCCTATATGAAAGCCTAAGCAGTGCCCTTATATGAAAGCCTAAGCTTGAAATTTAAATATATAGACTTGCACAAGCCCACTTCATTATATGTTCATCCAGTGATGTTGCGATCATACATTTTCTTCTAAAGATTTAATCATATGAGAACATTTTATACAAAACTGATACAATTGGCAAGTACATAATGCTTGTATTATTATCATTGACAGTGGTACATAAATGAATTATCATTTTACATTCCTCACTAGCAGTTCTACCGATAATGTCTAGATAGATGGCAAAACTAAAGGTGTCTACAATGAGCGTGCAGAATTTAAGCCTCATTGCTTCATTACACGTACAAAAGCAGAGGAGGTGTACCGTCTGATCATGATCACAACCTTTAATCCATGGTATCTATAAGTGTAAAGCATCCAAGTAAGTTTCATTTATGACAGGAAAATCTGGCATTATTTTAAACATAAATGTATTCATTTTTTTCTGCATCACACTTACATTAAAGAGTAATAACGCCTTTATTAAAAATGTGGCTGCCACGTTTATTGGTGACATAAGATATACCGTTTTACATTCACAATCCTATTTTCGGTAATTTTTGTCTAACATATTTTTCATAAGTTTGAATATTTGATCAACATAATAGAAAGTATTATTGAATCCATTGTTTTGATTATCTCCCTTTACGACACTGGCTGTATAAGACAATGCGTGTATTAAAAGTACCGTTTTTTTCTAACTAATGAAATGATTGACAGTTGCTCTGTCTATTTTTATCCAAAAATAAAAACTTGATTGAATTTTGAATATTCTGAAGTATGTTCTAAGTATACTGACCATTATTTGACTTAGAGGAAAGAATAATAAATACACATTGCCAGTAAGTTCCTTCAATTTTTTCCCTCAAGAGCTCCACATTGTATGTACCTTAAATTAAATCACCCGTGGCTTATTGAATTAATACGCCTGAAATTATGATACCTGGTGTCTTATTGTAGAACCAAAGAACATCACAGCCGCTGCCAGTCAAATATTAAGTAGTTTCAAGACATTCGTACACAAAGTAGTTCCCATAAAACATGCTAACTTCAGCAGCAGAAATGGCAACGAAATCAACCATTATACTTGAGATTTTATCAATTGTAATTTGATAAGAACAAGTATGTGCAAATTTCATGCAAAGTGAGTAACTTGTAAGTTCCTGTATATACATGTAGTTTGTACTGCAATGAAATGTATGATCTATTGCCATTAAAAGAATGTGTTCTTTTTTTAAATCGAAATCTTGGAGTGGAACAGACACAATCATAAAAGTGTATTCATTTTTTTAAAAGGTAAGTATATATTAAATCAATTTTGCTTCTACATGTAATAGAGATGGTACACAAACCTACATTTGAACACCATCACCTCCACCAACAACAACAAATCAGTGCAAAACTGAATCTCATATAGCTAATCTCACAATAGCAAAACTTTAACATTTCGCCGTATGGTAAATGCGGGGGCTTGCGACAGGCAATGATTTGAGACTACTCAATGCTGCAACAAGTTCTATGTAAGTCCGCGAGAATAAAATCTGCGTCATTTGGATATGATCCCGATTGTTTCATTTGCGTAAAGCAGGAGAAAAGCTATTTGATCATTTGTCAATGTCTTAATCAGGTTGAAGTATCCAAATGGATTGGTGGCTCTTATAAGAGGGAAAACAAATAATAAATATACAGCGAAAATTTGTTCTGTACTTTGAGCATTACATACAAGTAGCTCCGAAACGTCGGCATGATCTAAACTCAGCGAAAAAAATGATAAAATGATTTGATTTATCAGTTCTGTCAATAAAAGTTTCAAACTGCTCTGTGTTGTCTGACAAGCAAGTTCAATTACTGACGGACACCTCAGTAATGTGAAAATACCCTCTGCAATTAATGTATCCATGTGTCGTAGCAGCAGTACCGTCTGCTGTTCTGTGCATTTATTTTCCAACAAATTCCTAGATGGCATAGTGTAACATTGAAGATGTTTACGGCTAATACATTGCCGCAGTAACTTCAAAATCTTAACAAACAAGAGGTCAAGATTTTCCTTAGTAACTTCGCATAATTTTGTATCCTCAAACACCCAAAACGTAATGTTTTTGACTAAGTATGATTTGATTTCACTGCAGATGGGTTTCAGCTCTTCCTTTACTATGATTTTAACAGCCGCGTATATCTTAATCTGTGTGTCATTGAAAGACCTTACTAACGCTCGCTCTGCAAGTGTCATAGAGACTCTCCACTGCAAAGCTTCATCAATACTTCCCTTCTTTCCTGCAGGTACTACGAAAACATCTGAGCGTTTCACTTCTTCTATCAGTGCTTTGCTTGGCCAGTCAAACTTTCTTTTCCTAGTGCACCATTCTTCAACCAAAGACGGAAAATGACACGGAAATGCCTGAACGCAGTCGACATCTAAATACCGATCCAGAAACGGTACTTTGAATCTAAATGGTCTTGATGGTCCTGAAATTTCATCAAACTGTAAATGTCTTTTAATCCAACCTCCAGGTTTATCGAATCGGCGGTATTCTATTGCAGTTATTAGTTCCCGATTATTTGTAAGGTAGTAAGAACCATTATGCTCTTCCAATGCATCCTTCACGTTTGTACGAAAAACAGCGTTCCTTGGGTCATCTGGGGTCTGTTTCATCGGCTCAAAACGTAATTTTGTGTAGCCATTCGGCACATTCTCGAAGTCGAGCGTAAATAAGGAATTATTTTTATCTTCGTATGCATTTTTATGGAAATTATTTCCAAAACATTTTACCGAACGTTGAATAAATAATACATCTAAATCACTATCAAGTGAACACGCAATTCCTTCTCCTCGGCTTCCACAGATCTCGATATCTAAGTCTTCTTTCCAGTTACGCCTGCAAATTTGTCTTATCGCTTTTGCAGCATGTTCGTATATTTTCAACCGTTTCTCAGCTTTTGTATAACCAAGTTTTTCTAATATATCATAAAAGTCTGGCATTGCAACAAATGTTTCAGCATTGTCTGAGCAATAACGAAACGGTACATCACTTTCCAATTAAATGAAGTAATGTTGCTGCATCACATCAAACTATGATAAAGTGGGTTCGGAGAATACTATCTTTAATTTCCTAATTAATTAGATATAAATTATTGTATAAGTTATAGTCTGTCCCACCTTATTTTGGACCTCCGATAATTTATTTATACTGCAAGAAAAATTGTCAAAAATGACATCGTTAATACCAGAAGGTTAATAATTCTAGGCACCTTTTTCATTTTTTTTGAAAAAATGTAAAATGAAGTTAAAAATCAAGATTTTATGTTTTTCCCATAGACTTGCGTTGTAAAGTGACGTGACGTCCATTCCAAGATGGCGACGTCCATACACACGTCATTTGGGGGTTTGCTCACAGTTCGCGACGTCTGTTATATTTATTGTTGAGAGACATGGAAAATTAAAACCAACTTTGTCCAAAAATTGTACGGAAGGCCTTGAATTAACATTTTACTTCAAATTAAGTAGTTATTTCCGTTTCAGGTTTTAGCTTTTTTTTTCTGAAAATGTGTTTGTATATACTTACTCGTTAGCATTGACGTAAAATAAACACATGTCGCAAGTCAAGTGCGTATTATTGTTTCAGCCATTTATATCATAATAGAGGTGGGGACAGCAGAGATGCGCGCAACCCATTTAACTCATTTTCATTATGGGTTACAGATATTTACAATCGTATCAAATGTTCAGATGATAACAGTCTGTTAAAAAGTTGTTTTTAGATAGCGTGAATACATCGACGCCCCAGAATAAGAAGGGCGTAAGAGTTAGTTATGCCCTTTTATGAATTATACATTTTTTGAAACTACATATCAAGGGGCATAATCCTATTAAAAAAATGTTTCAAACTTCTGTTTTGAATTCCATCCTCATGTCTTTATTTCTCATGCTTGGTCGTGAATCCAAAATATAACATCCTACGCCTATAGAATATCACTATGCACATATGCCGTGATATTTTTGATGACGGAATAAGACCGGGCATTATTTCATCACGGACGAGAATCTATTTAAGTGGATCTACAGACATTCCGGAAGCCAGCTGGATGGCTTTCTAACATGAAAGAATTCTACACACTAAAAGCCACCGGCGTTTAGGGGCAAGTCATTCGAAGTAAGCAGCCTCAACCACATAACTGAGAAGCCACCTTAACGGCGGCCAATTGAAATACACTCCAAAAACTGTTCACATTCTAATTTAAAGGCATATAAGTCACGCTGTCGCTTTATTTATATGGCATCCTTAATGCGACTACAAGTGCCATTTAAAATATTTGATAAAATTTCAATAATCTTCGAAACTAAAGTTTGAATTGGTCTGTACATGTATGTGATAAATGTTTATATTTTTCAAATAGATCTATTTAAATTTTTGTGGGATAGATCTACAGCTTTTTATACATTTGAAACATTTTGTAGACCTATTATTCTTGAGTTTTCTGTGTAACATTTATTTGTCCAATTGTATGACGTGAGCCAGTGTAAACATGAACTGAATGTGAGCCAACTTATATCCTTTAATGATCTTCGACAGTCCTCAATAATGTCATGTTCTAACTAACAATCATCTGCACTTTATAGATATTTCAAATTTATAAATATAACGCACCTTCCGTAACCGGTAAGGTTGTTTGTTTTTGTCGGTGATAGAAAAATCCCCTTTTTACACGTTTTCTTTTAAAAGTATCGATATATTATAAAGGAAACTTCTAACTTTTTTTTCTCAGATTTAGGTCTGGGCTCAAACTTAAAGCAAACAACCATTCTCGCCTTTAACTTAAATTTCATCCACGTAGTCAAACTGGCACGGTCGACAGCTAATTTACTTTACCCTGTTTACATTCGGGAATCAGTTCACTTCAATATTTACTAAATTAATTGTTTATTTATTTATTTGGGTTTTACGGCGCACCAACACAGTATAGGTTATGTGGCGCCAAACAGGACTACAAATTTTGCTTCCACATCTCATTTACATCGAAATAAAAAAAAATTGTCTTTGGGGTAGCTATGCGCAAGAGAGCCAACAAATCATACCGCCTATGCACTTGATCGCTCGAGATTATGGTGACGTCATATATTGTATGACATAATTACACTTTAGCGTTTGAAAAGTTATTGTGTCATGGCGAGCTTGTTAAATGTGTAGAAGGCTATATTCTAAGAAGGATGGAGCATTTGACGACTTTGTATCGTACAGGTTCTTCCTGGATTACTGTATGCATTTGAATAATACTGTAATTAAAGATATTGTTTCAAATGCATAGTTCAGCTATTTGCTTGAAATTATTCGAAACACTGCCGCAGATTGACTGGATCAATTTTCGGATGATGGATTTTCTGTGTAAAACTTCTGACTTTGAAAATTTTGCATTGAACTGGACATCGATTGGAAGGAGATTGAGGATAAATGGAATTATGATTAAAGGAATTGCTCTACAGTAGTGAATACTTAATGACAGGATTCTTTATTGCAAAGTATATCGTTGTCTAGCCTAAGTTCGTGGATAGTGCAAGTTCGTGGATTCCCCATTACATATGACGTCACACTCCATCTTTGGAGCACGCGCGCACTAACCAACCGAAAACCGGAAGTAAACAAACCTTTGTCAACAACCAAAAAAAAAAGTCAAAATATGCGGTTTAAACAGGTAAGAACACTAATAAAAGCCCAAGCATACAGAAATACCTTATATTTACTAATCCCAAATGGCCCCTTACTCGTAACTCCCTTAAATACCTTAGAATGACATTTTTATTTCCCAGATATCAACTCGTCTGCTTTGTTTACATTTTAACATGACAGCCTCGTTTTGGTTTTTCATTACATTTAGGCCAAGGTTATTTTATTATGTGTTGATTAGTCCAGAAACCTTACCCATTTTTACCAAAAAGATAACAATCTTTTTTTTTATTTTTAGATAAATCCTCGTCCTTTGAAGCAGAAATACCGCCTCTACTCACCTACTGCCATGCACAATGCCTACAAATGTATAAAAGATGAAAATGTCTCAGTGTGTAGAGCTGCTAAGATTTTTGGAGTGCCTGAGCAGACCCTTAGGGACAGAATACATGGTAAAATTGATCCGGATTGTGTGACTACTGGAAGGGCCCCTGTTCTTTCTCTGTATGAGGAGTCTAAAATAGTTGACCATCTGAAAACGATGGCTGGGTACGGGTATGGATATACCAAACAAGAAACAGTTGACATTGCCACTGACTATGCTATCAGATTAAGTAAACGAACCAAATCCAACCCGCTTACTCTGGCTTGGTTTGAAGGTTTCAGAAACAGATGGCCAGATGTGAAAGTACACAAACCAAGAAGTTTGGAACAGCTGAGAGCAAAGATGGCAAATGAGAAAAATGTGAACACTTACTTTGACAATCTCAGGGGAACACTAGACCAGTATGATTTACATGACAAACCCCACCTCATTTTTAATATTGACGAAAAGGGTATCTCGTTGGACCATAAACCACCACATATTGTTCATGTACATGCTAATCCACCTGCAGTCACAACTGGAAAGAGCAAAACAGTCACTGTCTTGGGCTGTGGTAGTGCCAGTGGTGTGGCCATTCCGCCCTATTTTGTATTTGCAGGAAAGCGCATGAATCCTGACTTACTGGCGGGCAAATGTGCTGGTGCAGATGGAACAGTAAGCGAGACCGGCTGGTCCAATGGTGCTATCTTCAGACACTGGATTGAACATCATTTTATCAAGTACATTCCAGGTCGCACCAATGAACCTGTTCTACTTATGTTGGATGGTCACAAGTCGCATGTTTCTGTAGGGCTTGCAGAGTGGGCTCTGGAACAGAATATTGTCATTTTTGTCTTGCCTGCTCATTGCTCCCATATTCTCCAACCCTTTTATGTTGCCTGCTTTGGACCCTTCCAAAAAATCTATAACATCCAGTGCCACAAGTTAATAAGGGACACATCTGCCACTATTTGTCGGTACAATGTGTGTGAGCTGGCGTGCAAAGCCTACACTAAGGCAGTATCCCCTGAAAACCTACAGTCTGGGTTCAGGAAGACTGGTATATATCCCCTGGATAAAGCTGCCATACCTCAGGACAAGCTTCTACCAGCTGATGTCTACCAGGAGTCTGCAGAATGTAGTCAAGCTAGTGAAGCTTCTACAGTGGAAGGGGGCATTGAAGTTAACAAAGATGAAGGATGTAGTGTCTTCATGAAAGAAAAAGAGAAAGAAATCAGAAACTGAAAAGCAGAGAAAAACAAGAAAAACTATGAGCAAAATAGTGTCAGGAAAAGAGATGTCTACAGAAAGTGTAATAGAGCAAATGAAAGAACATGAACTAAGTCAGAACAAAAGGAAGCCAGAACAAATGCAAACAAAGGAGAAGTCAGTTAAAAAATCAATGAAAATCAAACTCTTGAACAAACAGTCCAGTCCAAAGCCAGGCCCTTCCACTGAGAAGTCTGCTGAAAGCCCATATAGATGTGAAATGTCTGACTCTGAGTCAGACAACATGGACACTGAGCCATGCTGTGTATGCAATGCACGCCAGCCTATTGAAATTTCTAGAAACAGGTCTGTTAAGTTTGTTGAGTGGGCTCAGTGTGATGGTAAACATGGCTGGAGGCCCTGTTTACACTGGGTACACCTGAAATATTGTTGCCCCATAACTGAAGTTACTGAGGGTCAGAAATTCTACTGCCCTCACTGTGTTGACTATGAGGAATAGGCACTGACTTGTGAAAAAAAATCTTATTTGTAAATAATTAACTGTAAATAAATCATTAATGACTATATTTTGTGTTGATGTTAAATGCTATGTAAAACAAACTTTTTTTCCTTAGCCTAATTAACAATTCTCATGAGCACATAAACTGATGACGTCATCCACGAACTTTAACGAAAATGAAAGTAAGTAAACTAACTGACATGCCTGTTTTGTTCTGCACATTTCTGCAAGGTTTATGGTATTTTTCACGCATTTTGCATGCTTTTGAAAAGGAAATTGATTAAGTATTTGATTGTAAGTATAAATTTATTGCTGTTTGCAAATTTTATTCGAGTATGAAATGGTTGTTTCTTGTATCCACGAACTTTGACCAGACAAGGATAAGTTCTTTTTCTAATTTTCATTTTTACATTTTTCAAAATTTCGTTTGTAGATCTGTACTAAATTGTAAATTCTATTTCAAACCCAATCTGTTTTACGGGAGGAAAAATAGCTTTTTCAAGTGTAAAAAATAAGTGTGAAACGTCCCCGAAGAATAACACGTGAAATTCCCCGAAAATCTCCAAAATAGAGACTATTTGGCAATGTCGACCAGAAATAAACAACAGTGATTTTCCATAGAGAAAATGAAATTCAGTCGCATGGGAAAACCAGATGATTGTTGCAAAATCCTTGAAATTCCCGAGGGTGACTTTTTTTTTAATTCACAAAAACATGTTTTATGTTCTTTCATCCCGTTCCATTTCTTCATATCAGTCCCAAATTAGGCGGGACAGACTATAGTACTAGTTATAACGATTATCTTCATTGTATGTCTTGAAGTAGATACTTTTACAAAGTATAAATATTTTGAGAGTTAACTTGTTGACGAGGACATAAAACAAAATCAAAAACATGCAGTAATTAACCTTTAGCCTGCTGGCGGCAAGTGAATCTGCCTTTGCAACCACTGAACCAGTTCAGACCAAGATCAGCCTGTACATCACATGGTCTGCACTGTTCGCTATTCAATTAATTAATTTTCAGTGAACACCCCTTCAAATGATAAATGGTGTTGCCCAAATTGAATGATGGACCAGTCCATTTTAGAAATTTAACAGGGTAAAGGTTAAAAAGCACTAACACCAATGATGATGACTTCATTATGGTCAATCGTTTGTGCATGTCCTGGACTTGCTTTAAGCGAACTGCCTTTTATTAATGTCAAATACCAGCTGGCAGTATTTTTTTTTATCAATTCTGACTTTCATTGCATGTGTTCTACAAAGACAAAATTTAAAAAGAAAAGGTAGTTGGCTTTCAAGAGTGAATATTTTATCAATAATCCCAACCGTCACAACTGCGATGATACGAAAATAGATACCAATGCCTGATGAAATGTACATGTATGTAACGCTATTGAAATAAGATCGGTGCTTTAACCCTTATAGTCCACCGGCTACTAGGTGAAATGATCCTCACCCCCACCCCCGGGATTTTGGTAGACTATCATATAATTGTTATATGATTAGTTTGTTATGTAAATTTGCTTGTTTGCCATTTTTTAAAATTAAGATTAAAGAAGTCATGCTCAATTTTAGACAACTACCCCTAATTTACTTAAATTGAAAAGAAACTGGGGTACACTTAAATTTTCAGACAATGCGTTTTTCATAATGTATTTAATTTTTGTTTAAATACACCAATTGATAGCATATGCATTTAGTTACAAATTGGTAACAAAATAACGTCAGGCACGTGAAAAATCGCAGAATTATCAGAAATTCAAAATGGATTTTATTGAGATTTTACGAAAATGGGAGGACAAAATATGTATTTGTAACTGTTAAGATTGTTTGATTTCATGTTTCTTCATTTTGCTTAAATATTTAAGAGCTGAATCTAATTGTCTATCTTTTTTGAAGCTAAAATTAGCTAAATATCAAACATGTAAAAACTTAACACCAGTAGCCGAGTACTTTCCACCTGTCTTACAACTAAGGTATTATTTTATGACATTGGTATACTTATCGAGAATAGCATGGCAGAAAATGATGCTATACATGTTTAATATACGCTTTTAAGTCATGAAAATGTTGAGTATATTATTGCAATTCTTTTAAAACAATATTAACTTAGGGAGATTTTTCTAAAGTTTAATAAACAACAAAGTTATTCATCTTACATATTAGAGGTACATTTTTTCGTAATTGTTTTATGTACGTTAGATAATATACATTAATTATTCATAATTGAGATGACACGTGATGCTGGACACGATTGATTCTGCCTTTGCGACCAGTGTAGATCATGATCAGTCTGTACATCCAATGATGTCATTTGCTGATTAACGAGAGTTTTCTGTCACGAGAAACAACCACCACTTAACTCAAAGACATTGTAAAATGCCAGTGCGGACATTACGCCCAATGTCAGTTAAAAGAGCATTTTCATATTTTTGCTGTCCCAAGCCTTTATTTTTAAAAGTATGGTACACATGGTGTCAGCTTGAGCATTTAATTGCAGAACAAGACCAAGTTTATCAGTATATATCGTTTTTACCAAATTAAAAACTGATTTTAATGAAATATTTACCAAAAGTATTCCAAAAAATGTGACATTTTCAGTGTCCTGGCTGTGGGGCTATTGTAAGTACGAGGTCAGCTGAGTATAAATTGGTTATTTATGACACCGTTTTATCCTAAGATTAAAGAAATAATGTTTGGAAAACATACTAATATTCTTGTATAGACTGTAATTGTGATCATTTGATTTTCATATGTAATACTTGGGTGTCCCTGAATCTCACGTAAGATACGTTAACATATTTTGTGCCCATGAGTCTCGTATAAAGTAATGTCATTTAAACATGGATTATACCTATATGACATTTGCTTTGGTGATTTTGAATGTCCACAATAGTTAAAGGAGTAATTCTTTTTCAATCAGGACAGTGAGAAGTCAACAATTTCAAAAGTTCAATTGTTGCGTTCATTTTACGTAAGATACGTTAACATTGAAGCAGCTGGATACAAAAGAATAACATATATAGCATAATTCAGAACAGTTTTTCTTCATAGTCTGTGTTATTTTAAAAAGATATAAACTTGTACGATTAAATAACAATGCATGGACGTTATATTTTCATTGAAAACCGAATTGTTAGTAAGATACGTTAAAGTAAGATACGTTAATATATTTGTTGAGAATTCGTTTTCATTTGCGGTAAAATCCAATATTTGGCTTCCATCACTGCTTATACCCTTAAAGAGTGTTATTACATCCAACAGAAGTATGCGCTGACGTATGATCTTCAAAGTTTTACAAGCGGGAGCATTTAAATTTCGGTATTATATGGAGGCAATAAACACACAGGTACGAAGGTAAGTTATCATGTTAGACTTATTCTTTTTGCATTTCATGGCAGTATGTACCTTATATCTTATTCACAATTGCATTTTTAAAATCAGGCATGAGTTCTGGTGAAGAAAATGTGAAGAAACAAGTTTAACGTATCTTGCTTAAATTTAACGTATATTACACATGGTATCCAATATGTATTACATAATTTTTAGAATATTTAGCTAGGCTGATAAGTAAATGCATGTTTATTAAATCTCTTAAGGATTAAATTCATACATTAAATTAAATGAAGATAGTTTCATTGGTTATAAAACAGGGAATTATTGCTGGTATACCTTAACGTATCTTACAATTGTGTTAACGTATCTTACTTTTATCAGAACTTTGCAGAAGGGACAGCCTTAGAAATAACCTGAAATGCTGAGATTGGCAGCTTATGAAAAAAAGAAATCTGAAGTTAGAAAAAAAGAAAACTGTCCATGAAGAGAACCTATAGTTTTTCAAAGAAGAGCAAGTACATATATTGTCACACTGAGGAAGTATAATGTTTGAGAAAAGCACAACGGAGTACATCGCGACTAAAAATCAAGTTACAGTTACACAGTTACAAAGCTGGTCTTGAACACGACCAAAGTGCCAACAGAATAAGAGGAATTAGCTTGATGAACACGGAGACCACATTGGGAAAGGAAGGCAGATGAAATGAACGATGTCCCAATTAATATAGTTAGTTAGAAGAAGAACAATAAACAGACCGATGATACTTTAATGGAAAATAATTATGTCCCTAAGCGGAATTCCAACTTTGAACAGTTCCATTTTAGGAGAACAGGATGAGAATAAAAGAACCAGAAAATGAAGAGTGTGCGAAGGTATCTTTATAGAGGGATGTAAGCATAAATATAAATTTAAACTATTTAAATGGCCGCCTAAACCAGAAGTCGATTTTGCATAAATTGTTTGCAGTATATAAAATACCATGCACCGCAAGACAAGACGAAGAGACAGTTCAAGTTTCATGATAAAATACTACTCATACTATCAATATATGGTAATAAATTGGTCATTTACTTTTAAATAGACTTGTATTCATTTAACAACAAAATATTCTTTAAAAATTTAAGATGGTGGTCATTGCGTAAGATACGTTAACATAAGTTGAGCTCGGAACATTGTAATATATTGTTCTATACGAAGTTCAATGCCGGACTTTTAACAATGCCTGAGCCATAACTTGGTGTAGAAATAATGTACTTAAGGATTAATATGGTTCTATGAGATATATCAATGTTTTGTTAATTCTGAAATGATGTGTAAGATACGTTAACAAGTTCCTTTCATGGCTTATTATGTATCATTTATTAGACTTCTAGAATTTTGATTTGCCGTGGCAAAGTCACGTTGTGATGAATCACTCATTTCATGTGTTCTTTTGGCATAGAATATTTCCTTACCCTATGTCATAGTCCTTGGTAAGATACGTTAAAGAACGTATATTTTATCTTAAGGAAAAATATAAACTAACTGGCACATAAAGCAACAGTCGATTTTCACTTTGTGAATGGAAAAATAGTTAATTGATGTAAAGTCGTTGTTAACTTTGAATAAACTTAATTTTTTGTGAGTAGATCATAAACGACAGACAAAAAAGAATTATATTCTTATTTCTTTTATTTATTCATCAATTTTAAGAGTCTGAAAAAAATTTAAATCAAAAGTCATATGGAATCACATACCATGGAAATGTTACCATGTATGATATGAACTAAATTTAATAATGTGTTTAAAAATGAAAATCTTTGTTATACCTTTAAGATGATTTATAGAATATTTAACGTATCTTACAATGGGAACTATATATGTTTGTTCCAGTAACAGTCATGAGTTAGTGATTGCACAGACAGGGCCCCCACATGTGTTTTATTAACGTTCAAGGGTTATTTCTTCAGTTTGTTTCAATAAAATTCGAGAAAACACAAGTTGATTTTCATTCAATTCTTAAAATGAAAATGTCCCTTTAACTGACATTTGGCGATTAATGTCACACAATAAACACAAATATTATTCTTAATTTTTTAGGAAAATTTTCACCATATTCCAGTTCATTTTCTTCCGCCGAAAGTTTCTTACTCCTAACTTGTGTGTTTTCCTTTGATTAAATTAAATCTTCACGTGCACCTTTCTGTGGGGGCATGATTATTATAACAAACGAGGAAATATGTTTAACGATTAGAAAATTACCCCAACACCGGCTTCAAAGTCCGCCAAATAACAATTTTCGGTTGACTACAGCCTGCACCAGTGTAACACTGTCTTAACTCAATTCCGTACAATAACGTTCATAAATTCATGGACTTTTCTTCAAATTCAACCAAAAATTATACTGCCGCAAGTCTTTGCATATGACCAATAGGAACACGTAAGATTAAATAAGATGAAATAATATTAAAATAATTATTATTTTCTTAGAAAATATACACACATTTCCTTATGAACTGATACGTTTGATAAGAATAGACACACATGGAAAACATAAAACAGATGAAGTTTTGTCAGGTAGAACACCACAGACAATAGGTTATTACTGGTGAATTATAACTGCATTGTTTAGATAAAGGCCTTATAGAGTTGTGCCGTCAAAACGTGTGCAACTTCAAAAGGATGAAACACTGACACTTACACAATTGTAATTTGAAAGATCTGCAACTGTAAGTATACAAGATATGAATTGCGGTTTGAGGAATATCCATTAGTGTATGAAATATATCGTTTAGTCATTATTTCATGCGGAAGTGGAAACTGCTAAACCACGGATCTATTCCTAAACAAAGATAATAAATTTTATATAAGGAAATAGAATCAAAAAGTGCATAAAAACTCATTAAACTATAGTGCGATCAATAGAAACGAGGAACGAAAATAAAGTGTCACACAATGATAGAGCACAGGTCAACTTTCAGTTATTCATCATTAAGTTTATTTTTATCTACTGTTTAAAGTAGGAAACTGAAGCAATTCGTAGTAACACTACTAATCATTTTGTTTAGGTCACCCGGATACGCCCATCTTAACTGCTCACGCCCAAACTTTAACCGCAGAGCGAAACGAAATAGCGGAGGTGTAATTGTGTACTATAAAGAGTGCTATAGAAAATATTTAGAACTCGTATCATTAGATAACAAAGGTTTAAAATACTAAAACAATTCACGCACTCGTATAAAGATGCATATATTTGTGTGTGTTACATACCCGAGGAGGATTCGAATATGTACAAAAATATAAACTCTACTTTATTTGAATTTGACTTTTTCGAGCACTTGAACTCTGCTATAAGAAAATATAGTGATATGGAGAATTGTAAATAACAGGTGACCTTAACTCACGCACGGGTGATAAAGCAGATTTTATTAATGACCTACATTTAGACCGGTTCATTGATATCCCGCAAACTGACAATGTGGCCAGTGCTTTACCAGTACGCAAAATTTGTGATAGTCCTGGTAATCCTTTTTTGATCAAAATTGTTGACCCTGTAAAGAGAATAACTTATGTATAGTGAACGGTAGAATAGAAGGACATTGTACATTTCATGCTACTTATAGGGATAGACCAATATCTAGTATGGTTGACTATGTAATAACATGCCACGTATGTTTTAGAACAATCACAGAAATGCAAGTTTTTGACTTGACGGATTTTTCTACCACTGCCTTGTTCTGTTTAAAGTGTAATATTAATATACCGGTATTTTCACCGGCTGAATATGATAAAATATTATGGAATACATCTAATACTAGAAATTTCCAAGATCTATTGTATAGTAAAAGTACTTTGTTTAATGAAATCAATGGAAAACTGATATCTGGCGATTATGATATAAATCAATGTATGAATAGTTTTTCTGAACTTGTACATGATATTTCTTTACAATGTTTCACAAATATATGTATGCTACAAAACGGAAATCATCCTGGTTTGATGAAAAGTGTAAAAAGGCAAAAGCTGAATTCTTCGCCTCAAAGCGTCTATCTATGCAAAATAGATTTGATATAAATAAAATGACTTTCTATATAGCAGAAAAATTACGTTAATACTAAACGTAAGGTGAAATTTGTCTTTTATAGTAAAGAGAAAGGGAAACTGTCAGAAATGAGTAAAAAGTCTCTAAGAAAATTTTGGAAGTACATTAAGAAGTTTAAAAATTCTAACTATGTGTATAGTGATGTTAGTTAAAATGACTTTGCAAAATATTTTTCAAATATGTCAAGTAAATCATACAGTCAGTTTGATCAAAGTGATTTTAATGATAAAAAAATGAAGTATTACATAATGTTGAAGAATTAGATCGTCCGATAACTATTGAGGAAATACAGAAAACTATATCTATGTTAAACCGTTATAAAAGCGGTGAAACTGATTATTATAATAATGTAGCCGATTTCTTTATTGGTGCTGATGCCAATGGCTTTATATCGCCATTTCTCTGTAAAATGTTTAATCATATATTTGATAATAACGTGTATCCTGAGGCACGGTCCAAAGGAGTTATATGGCCGGTTGCAAGACAATTATAAGCTAGAGTTAAGCGATAGTTACTTTGATCCGCCGATCAAACGGGTTGCCTGAAACGCCTTCTTGGGTAACCGTTACAATTCTTGGCCAAGATATGGCTGGGTTGCACGACAGTAATGATTTCTCAGTGGACACTTCTTGTACAAACCTGGTTGTTAGTAGGTTTATCGCCGAGTCAAAGCATATTTCAATTTATATACATGGTTTGTTTTCAATTGTACATGAGGTAAATTAAAGTATGTTTGTGTTTGATTACCTGGATACGTTTGAGAAACTTTATTGCGTTTAACTATAGCAATATTATAACAATGATGTTACTATCTCCGTCAAAGCCCCCTCCTTCTGAAACAATGTTTTCGCATTGTTACATTTGCTTTCTATCAGGCTTATTATTCTCTGCAAGCTCTATAAAAACTTTTTTCCCACAAGGAGAAAATAAAACGCCCTTTTGCCTAGGCATCTTGAGTTACTTGTATTAACAAGAATTTTGTTGAATTAATGCTATTTGAGCCGCGCAATGAGAAAACCAACATAGTGGCTTTGCGACCAGCATCGCGCAGTCTGGTCAGGATCCATGCTGTTTGCTTTCAAAGACTATTGCAATTAGAGAAACCGTTAGCAAACAGCATGTATCCTGACCAGACTGCATGGACGCGCAGGCTGGTCTGAATATATGCTCGTCGCAAAACCACTATGTTGGTTTTCTCATGGCGCGGGTCTTTTGTTTCCAAATGAGCGTGAATGTTGAATAATTCGGTTAACAATAATAATTTTAGTTGTCGTGAATTGATCTTTTCGACGCATGGTAATTGTTTTAAAACATTGTTATTGTTATACTTATAACTTGTGTATGTTACGTTTATTTAAGACTTCTTTAATTTGAGACCTGTTTGTCGAAGAAAATTTAAGTAATTCTGATATGTGTATTTTTGTATAAATGTATAATTATAAATTGACTGTATGATTGTGGATGTGAAATTTAATAGAAGGCCATACTGGAAATAATCTGTATAATATTTGTATTTGTACACTAAGTATGTGACCTTCAGAAAATAAAGTTAGTATTATTATTAGTGGGGCCTAAAAATGAATGTTGATAAAACAAAAATATGTGTCTTTGAAAAAAGTAAACAAAACAGGTCTGAAGAGTTCTTTATTAATGGTGAAAAGATTGAAATTGTAGATAATTTTACATATTTGGGTGTCAAGTTTATGTATACAGGAAATATCTCAGGTGCAGTTAAATCATTGTATGATCAAGCTTTAAGAGCTTACAACAATTTGCTGTCTTTGTTTAAAATAAAATTAGATGTGAAGACAAAATTATCGCTATTTGACACCATGGTTGCTCCAATTATTCTATATGGATCAGAGGTGTGGGGTATTTATAACTACAAAGATGTTGATAAACTGCACGTTAGATTTTGTAAATATGTATTAGGTGTAAAACAGCCAACCCCAAGCTGTGCAATTTATGGTGAACTCGGACGACTACCACTATCAATTATTTATATTATATTGATATATGTATAAACGGTGAAAAAAATTAACAAGTTGATAGCTTTACATATTTGGGAGTAAAATTTACATATACTGGTAACATGGCTAGTACCGTAACAGCATTGTCAGACCAAGCTTTAAAAGCGTATCATAATCTTTTGGCGTTGTTCGATAGAGTTCCTATAGATATTAAAACAAACTTGTACCTATTTGACGGTATGGTTGTACCAATTATATTATACGGAGCAGAAGTTTGGGGGGCATACAATTATAAGGAAGTAGATAAATTACATATTAGATTCTATAAGCAAATATTAGGAGTACGAAAACAAACACCAAACGAAGCAGTTTACGGTGAACTTGGTAGATTTCCACTGTCGGTTTTAGCTAAGGAAAGAGCAATTAAATTCTGGTTAAAAGTAAAAAAGAATGCTGGTACAACTATTAACACTATGTACACTGAACAATGTAGCAACACGGATAGAAAAAGTTGGGGATATTGTATGAACTCTTTGTTAGAAAATTTAGGATATTCATACCTTTTAACTGATTTTGATGAAAATATTAATTACTTCAATAGTCTAAAAAGACGTCTACGAGATCAGTACATACAAAACTGGCATGTATCTGTAAGTAGTAAGCCAAAACTTGACTATTATGTGAAATACAAAACTGAATTTTCTTACGAAACTTATCTTTAAAAAATGATACATTACGTAAACAATTTACATGCTTTAGGTTAAGTTCTCATACACTTGAAATTGAATCTGGTAGATATAATAATATCAGTAGAGAGAATCGATTATGTAAATGTTGCAATCAAAATAATATCGAATCAGAGTATCATTTTCTCATGTGCTGTACATTGTATTCCGACTTGAGTCGTATGTATCTTGGGCCAGTGTCCTGGCCAAATATGCAAAAGTTTGTTAATTTAATGTCTACACATAAGAAAGGTCTTTTGTTGAAAGTTTCTAAATATCTGAAAGAAGCTTTTGTTAAGCGTTGTGATACCCTAAGAGATTTGACTGTTTCTTAATATGCATTTGTATATATTTTGAGTTGTCGCATTTATGATTTATGATTGTGTTATACATGTTATATATGTCTTGCCATATTCACTTTGATATTTGTTAGATGGCCAAAGGCAAATGTATTTGCCGATTTGCCAATAAACTGAAACTAAACTATTTGTAAAGAAAGGTCTATAAAATTTTGGTTTCACGAAGTGAATTTATAAACAAATTACCATCTCAGTTTTGCAAAAATCTTTTATGTTATATTACTAGGAACCATCACTTACCAATTGAAACTGGAAGATGGAGAAATTTCCTCATAGTGAAAGAATTTGCACTATTTGTAATGATATAGGAGACGAATACCATTATATCTTATGTTGTCCATTATTTAATGACGATAGAATTCGATATATAGATAGATATACAAGAATAAGACCAAGTATGTTCAAGTTTATTAACTTAATCACATCTAGCAATTTTAAAGTACTGAAAAATTTAAGTATATTTTGTAAAAGGATTATGAACCATTTTAGATAATAACTGGCATCATAAAATAGTCATTCACTAAATACTTTTTATGTATGTGTTGTAAAATTATAAGACTGTTGATATTCGGTCGTTTTGTAATACTCTTTCCAAATCTCATGTAATTACTTCACTATGGCCTGTAGCATGTCTAATCAATTTTCGATTTCGTTATTAGGCATGCTAATGCAGGTACAAATATGATCAATATATGACAGAAGTTTAATCTCCCATGTATATTTTATCCTTATATCGGAAATGTAAAGTACCTTTGTACAACCTGTATATTCTAATTACTATATTTTATTGACCTACAAAATATTAATATTGACTACTATAAACACACGTTCGAAAACAGTATAATTAATTGCTATCTTTGAAGATGAATATCAATTGAGTATTAGTCTTACGAAGTTAAAGACTTTGAGTTTCTACATTCTGTTCTGCCTAGAAATGTAATATCAGCCTATAAGAAATCACATTTATTTTTTTGATTTCGAATGACATACTTTGTTTATCCAAGTACTGTTCATTATATATAATTTAGAAAATACAATTCTCTTTTACTATCACATTACCAGTAAAATATTTTTCTCTTTTTAATTTTGTATTCACCTTTTTTTCACAGATACTGAAGGTAGTCGTTTTCCCATTTATTACTGTATTCAAACTGTTTTCTGCATGTATACTTATGTAGTATATGTTATATATGTATGTATGTATGTATGTATGTATGTATGTATGTTTGTATCTATGTAAGTATGTATGTATGTATGTATTGCTGATGCTGCCCACGCATTGTGGGACTCATGTCAATCTGTAAATAAACGAATTGGAATTGGTTAAAAATTATGAAAAAAACTGATACTCCAATGTATAGGATGTATCGAGATCTTTGCAATCATGTAAATACCAACTGTTGGGCATCTAGAATTCATTCAATTATTGACCATCTTGGCTTTACAAATGTGCGTTTTATTTATGATAGAAATGTAAATTACAAACATATGTTTAAAAGGAGGCTACGGGACCAATACATTCAAGAATGGAATCATGCTATTACTACTATGTCTAAATTATATTATTACTGTAAATTTACAAAGGCGTTCGAATTTGAAGAATATCCCAACACTATTGTCAATGATAATCTGAGAAAAAGTTACACTTGTTTTAGATTAAGCTCTGTGTAGTGTAATTAGTTTACTCATCTGCACTGAAGCTCTTGTTGTTGTTTTTTAGTTAAGAAACTGATGTTAAACAGTTCCGAACTACTTTTTGTGTAGCGTAATTAATTGACCTGCGGCGCATAGGTGCGACATTGAATATTATATAATTAACTGTATAGTACTTGTATGCTATTTAAATGTTAATCCGTCCATCCAAATCCTGAAATATCTTACAAATAATTCATAAACATATGTATATGATAAATGTCAAAATCCGTTATAATTGTTTGAATGTCATCTGTATTTTCATGCCATGCAAATATGCTTGTAAATGTATTTATCACGAGGAACTTTTAGTTCAAGTGAAATAAAATTCTGTTCTGTTCTGTTCATGTCAATCTGTAAATAAACGAACTGGAATTGGAATTTACGGCGGTATGTTTAGGACATATGTTATTTTTTTTAAGATTAAATTATCTCGTGCGCACGACATCTTATCTTGTGCGATCAACATCTTTTCTCGTGCGCACGACATCTTATCTCGAGCGATCAACATCTTATCTCGTGCGTACAACACTTATCTTGAGCGATCAACATCTATTCGAGCGATCAATTATTTGACGTCAACATCTTATCTCGAGCGATCAACATAGTATCTTGAGCGATCAACATCTATCTCGTGCGCACGAAATCTTATCTCGAGCGATCAACATATCATCTTGAGCGATCAACATATTATCTTGAGCGATCAACATCTTATCTTGAGCGATCAACATATTATCTTGAGCGATCAACATCTTATCTTGAGCAATCGACATATTATCTTGAGCGATCAACATATTATCTTGAGCGATCAACATATTATCTTGAGCGATCAACATCTTATCTTGAGCGATCAGCATATTATCTTGAGCGATCAACATATTAACTCGAGCGATCAACATCTTATTTCGTGCGCACGACATCTTATCTTGAGCGATCAACATCTTATCTCGAGCGATCAACATATTATCTTGAGCGATCAACATATTATCTTGAGCGATCAACATCTTATCTTGTGCGATCAACATCTTATCTCGTGCGCACGACATCTTATTTATATATATTAAGGCCCTTTGTGTGTGCATTTAGGTCATCAGTAAAACATACGGACAAGTTGTTAATTAGGGTCCCGCCTATTCCACTGCTATTTAAACTTCCCACAAGTACATGTACAAGTTTATCACATCAGTTGGGAAAGAAATGCATATAGTTGGTCATCCTATCTTCAAAATCAAATGAACATAACCAATGATGCATACTGCATGTTAGAACAGCAACAAATGATAAATTCGCGCAGAAAAGTTGCATGTATGAATTAAGGGAAAACAAGGAAAATCGTTTAATATATGGACGAAGTATGGAAGCCCTGGAGGGACAATTGATTTCCGTACTTCCCACTTCTGACTTCTAACTTTTGCACTTCTCACTTCCAACTTCTTGACTTCCTACTTCCTACTTCTAACTTCCGCACTTCTGACTTCTAACTTCCACACTTCTGACTTCCAACTTCCCGACTTTCGACTTCTGATTTCAAACTTCCACACTTCTTACTTCCGACTTCTTGACTTCTTACTTCCTTCTTCTAACTTCCGCACTTCTGACTTCTAACATCCGCACTTCTAACTTCCAGACTTTCGACTTCTGATTTCCAACTTCCACACTTCTTATTTCCGACTTTTTGACTTCTTACTTCCCTCTTCTAACTTCCGCACTTCTGACTTCCTGCCTTTCGACTTTTGATTTCCAACTTCCACACTTCTTACTTCCGACTTCTTGACTTCTTACTTCCCTCTTCTAACTATCGCACTTCTGTCTTCCACACTTCTAACTTCCTGACTTCCGACTTCCAACTTCCGCACTTCTGACTGCCAACTTTCCTTTTTTGGAAGTCGGAAGTAAGAAGTGTGGAAGTTGGAAGTCGGAAGTATAAAGTCAGGAAGCTGGAAGTCAGAAGTGCGGAAGTTAGAAGTAAAAAGTGCGAAAGTTATAAGAAGGAAGTAAGAAGTCAAAAGTCAGAAGTAAGAAGTGTGGAAGTTGGAAATCAGAAGTCGAAAGTCGGGAAGTTGGAAGTCAGAAGTGCGGAAGTTAGAAGTCAGAAGTGTGGAAGTTAGAAGTAGGAAGTAGGAAGTCAAGAAGTTGGAAGTGAGAAGTGCAAAAGTTAGAAGTCAGAAGTGGGAAGTACGGGAATCAATTGTCCCTCCAGGGCTTCCATAGCGAAGCCTACATACTATTTTTTTTCAAGGAGTTAAATTTATTTCTTTGCATCATCACTGATTTTTTGCTGCCTTTTTTATCAGTTTCCGTATTTAAATGTCTAACCCTGCAAACATGTGAAACAGTTATAAGTATAATCTAAATAAAAACAAAAACGGTGGCAGCCGTATGTTTTTACTAATGATCTGAATTAACACAAAGGTCCTTAATAGATATTGATAAGATGACCGAGAAAAGATGTTGATCGCTCGAGATAATATATTGATCGCTCAAGATAATATGTTGATCGCTCGAGAAAAGATGTTGATCGCTCAAGATAAGATGTCGTGCGCACGAAATAAGATGTTGATCGCTCAAGATAATATGTTGATCGCTCGAGATAAGATGTCGTGCGCACGAGATAAGATGTTGATCGCTCAAGATAATATGTTGATCGCTCAAGATAATATGTTGATCGCACAAGATAATATGTTGATCGCTCGAGATAAGATGTTGATCCTCAAGATAAGATGTCGTGCGCACGAAATAAGATGTTGATCGCTCAAGATAATATGTTGATCGCTCGAGATAAGATGTTGATCGCTCAAGATAAGATGTTGATCGCTCAAGATAATATGTTGATCGCTCGAGATAGAATGTTGATCGCTCAAGATAAGATGTTGATCGCTCGAGATAAGATGTTGATCGCTCAAGATAATATGTTGATCGCTCGAGATAAGATGTTGATCGCTCAAGATAAGATGTCGTGCGCACGAGATAAGATGTTGATCGCTCAAGATAATTTAATCCTAAAAAAATAATTGCATGTCCTAAACATACCACCGTAGGAATTGGTTAAAAATTATGAAAAAATCTGATACTCCAATGTATAGGATGTATCGAGATCTTTGCAATCATGTAAATACCAACTGTTGGGCATCTAGAATTCATTCAATTATTGATCATCTTGGCTTTACAAATGTGCGTTTTATTTATGATAGAAATGTAAATTACAAACATATGTTTAAAAGGAGGCTACGGGACCAATACATTCAAGAATGGAATCATGCTATTACTACTATGTCTAAATTATATTATTACTGTAAATTTAAAAAGGTGTTCGAATTTGAAAAATATCCCAACACTATTGTCAATGATAATCTGAGAAAAAGTTACACTTGTTTTAGATTAAGCTCTCATCATTTGGAAATAGAACGTGGAAGATTTAACGGAACTGATAGAGAAAATAGATTATGTAAACTATGTAACCAACATGTTATTGAAACTGAATACCATTTTATGCTGTGCTGTAATAGATATGAACAATTAAGAAAGAAATATTTGGGAACCATTACCTGTCCTAGTATACAGAAATTTAATAATTTAATGTGAACGAAAAGTAAAAGGAAAATACTGAATATAGCAAAATTTGTCAAAGAATTTATGTCTTTAAGGAAAAACTACATTGAAAGTTTAATTGTTTCTTAATATCATGCACTTGTGTTATTTGTGCTGTATAATCTTGTAATTGTATTATTTACTGTGTTTGTTTTATAGTCTATTGTATGACTATGTTACAGTGTGTCTTTGCCATAATTCGTTATGAATGTAAATGGCCAAAGGCAATTTTATTGTCGATATGCCAATAAATTTGAAACCTTGAAACCTTGATTGTAAATACTGCAGAAAATTTTGTAACGGCGGAATGTTTTATCTATTAAATTTCGGCCTAAATGACTTTGTTTACTATCGTCACCAGTCAAATAGCACGAATTCTCAACAGAAATTAATTTGGTTGACCTTATTTTTTTTGTTATTATTTTACAGTTGTTCAGAAATATTAATTACTTTGTTCACCTGGTCAGCGTATTGTTGCTGTTTACAACTTTAGCAAAACTGAATAAATTTCGAATGTTTTGTTTATAAGATTTGACCTTAATTATTTTGTTTGTTTGTTTTAATTTATTTTTATTATTATTTGTTGAATTTGGCATGCAAGAAAAAGATTCAATCACTGGTACGTGGTAGGTACAGATGGAAATATCCGGCTCTCCTGTAACATTTTAAGCGAAAAAACAGTTACCATCGAGCCGTATACCTCAACATGGGTGCAAAAAAAAGATTCTTTCACTGGCTGTAGATGCGAATGAGAATATCCGGCTCTCGGCTAACTGTTTAGGCGGTTACTCGGCAGAGCCTCGTTACTGCCTAAACAGTTACCCTCTAGCTGGATGTTTCCATCTGCACCTACAAGTGAAAGAATTTTATATTCCAGCACCTGTAAAAACGCCGGAAATTCCCGTCTGGTATGCAAAAAATAAATGCATATATACATTGGCCACGACGCCATTATTTCTTCTTCAACCAGTGAAGCTAGAAAGCTACTATATTTGATTAAAACTTTCGAAAACACTACCAAATCAAATCATTCAAAACTAGATAAATAAAAGCTATAAAAAGCAAAAAGAAAGAAAAAAAAACACGCAACGTAGCTATAAATAGCACAATCGGTCCATCCATTGAGGTTCAATACCACTCATGCGCCATTACACCTGCTTTAGCGGAGCTCTGTTATACAGAATAATTTATTGGGCTTTGTGATACTAAAAGGAACAAAAAGTATAACAACATTATCTTGTTTCAATTTTAATAGATCAACGCAAGTTAACTTTTCTAAGTAAGACTGTTTTTCATAATATAACATATTTAAAAGCCAGCTGCGTCAAAATATATTTTCCTTGAGTTGTTTATATTTTCTTATTCAAACGATAATCAATATGACTGTATTCTGCTATTTTGCAGATCTGAAGGTGAAATATAGCCTATTCCTCTTTGATAAGACAAGAAGCGTATTGTATAATACAAATATAAACAACATATGTACGGTTGCCTGACTGAAATTATTTCTTCTCACATCAGCTGAATTAAACAAAAACACTTTGTTCCGCTGAAACTATTGGAAACGCTGCACAGTCCCTAACAGTATCAGTTCAAGTTCCAAACCTGGTTTGACGCGTGCTACATGTGTTCTCTGATACTTGAGAAAATAACGACATATTTGTTCAACCATTGCAGTTAGAGTTCCATAAGGCTTAAATTTTTATATTAAAATCAGATAAAATATTTGCCAAATACATGTGAGCCGCGCCATGAGAAAACCAACATAGTGGCTTTGCGACCAGCATGGATCCAGACCAGCCTGCGCATCCGCGCAGTCTGGTCAGGATCCATGCTGTTCGCTAACGGTTTCTCTAATTGCAATAGGCTTTAAAAGCGAACAGCATGGATCCTGACCAGACTGCGGGCTGGTCTGGATCCATGCTGGTCGCAAAACCACTATGTTGGTTTTCACATGGCGCGGCTCATGTTATGCTTAATTGTATGGTTAGAATAACACTACTTTCATTACTGCACATGAACATATTCCATTAGAGCCATAAAGGGAGGTAACAAAAGCAATGAGTTGAATGAAACTTTACATTGTGTTAATCAATATTCAGACCTTTCACAAATGTTAGAGAAACCAATTATCGAAAACAAAATCTAAAAAGAAATCCATATATTTTATTTTATAACAAAAAAAATAAAAACCAAAAAAAAAAAACATGAGGCACCCACATTGTAAACATTATAAACAAAGTCATAATGAGCCTTTAAATATTATTATGAGCGGTTCTTATGCTAATGGAAAACTGACAATATGTTTTGCTTCGTAATCAATTTTCAGCTTCTGTCGAAACTATGCCAATATTCAGAACGATGACATTTTAAACACACGTCTAATTTACTTGTCTCCAACAGATCTTTTTTAGTTTTGTTTACCTATACACCCATGAACATAACTCAGTAAAGCTGGTATATTCAAATGTGAAATTGAAAACTAATAGGTTATTTTTGTCTCAACACGTCAAAATGTTTATCCATGAAAAGGAAACAACATAATTGCTCAATCGTCATATTTTTAATCAGATCAAAGTATCCAAAAGGATTCGTTTCTTGTATAAGCGGGAGGACTATTTTTATATACAAAATGAAAACTTCTTCTTGACTCTTTGCATTGAATAACGCTTTCTCAAGTATGTTCCCAATGGATGGAGGTAGCGCGGCTATAGACAAAAGGATTTTGTCTGCGGCTTTTTCAGTTAGAAGTGAAAAAATACTTAGCTTAGGATAGACCGCCAGTTTAGTCATCAACGGACACCTTAGCAAAGTAAAAATACCCTCCGGAATGATGATATCTAGTTGCCTTGTTAATTCTCTATTTTCATTTTCTGTAAACCTGCGTCCTAAAAGATTCCGAGAAGGTATAGTGTAACACTGAACTTTTCTTCTTCTGATACAATCTTTGAAATATTTCAGAATTTTTATAAATATGCAATCAAAGTTTTTCTCTGTAATATCGCTTAATTTAGTCTCTTCAAACACCCAAAAAGTAATATTTTTCACCAAGTATGAAGAGATATCATTACATATAGGTTTGAGCTCTTGCTTAACTATCATCTTAACAGCCTTGTATAATTTGATCTGTGAATCGTTAAAGGATCGAACTAAAGCTCGTTCCGCAAGTGTCATGGACACCCTCCACTGTAAAGCTTCATCTCTACTTCCTTTCTGTCCTACAGGTACTACGAAAACATCTAAACCTTTCACTTCCTCCATCAATGCTTCGCTTGGCCAGTCAAATCTTCTTCTCCTTGTGCACCATGCTTCAACCAAAGAAGGAAAATGACATGGAAATGCTTGAACAAAATCAGCGTCTATGTACCGACCCAGGACCGGAACTTTGAACCTAAAAGGCCTGGATGGGCCTGCAATTTCATCAAATTCTATATGATTCTTAAACCAACTTTCATTATTGTTTTTGTGGCGATATTCTATTGCAGTTGTTAGTGTGCGTTCGTTAGAAAGGTAGTAATTACCATTTCGATATTCAAGAGCGTCTCTTACATTTTGCAGGAAGCCGCTGTTCTTTGAATCATTTGTAGACTGCATTGATATTAAACGTAACTTTGTATATCCATCTGGTACGTCCTCAAGGTCAAGAGAAAATATTAATGGAAACTTCAATCTTTCTGGCAAATTCAAATGACTTTCAAAACATTTCACTGAACGCTGAATGAATAAAATGTCAAGGTCACTTTCAAATGAACCTTCAAGCCCTTCTCCTCGGCTTCCACAAATATCGATATCTATGTCTTCATTCCAGTTACGGTTGCAAATTAGTGTGCCTCCTTTTGCCGCATTGTCATAAATCCTAAATCTTTTGTCTAAATTGTCTTTTGTATAACCAAGAGCTCCAAGTAACTCATAAAAATTCACCATTGCAATTTTAAAGACAGAAAAAATAAAGATCTTTATCCCGTCTCAAGCAATTTAAAAATGAAAGTTTGCAATAAATTTATTCAGTGTTTTGTGTTTAGTCTGCAAGTAACGAGTTGTTTCAGTTTCATAAAGACACCGGCGGTTTCGTACCCAAACGTCAATCGAACCTTCCAATTAAATCTAATTTGTCTTTTGATTAATTTTTTAAAAACAACTCTGTTATCAGTACGTAGTTCAATAAAATTTGTCTTCAATATCTTCCTTATCATAAATTCGTAAGATTATCTAAAGGATGGCAGCAGAAAGCAATTCGCATTATCTTACTGTTTTAAGGTTCGAGCTGAATAAGTGTATTAAATGAAACTGAAGAACACTGTAAAGTTTGACGGGTTCTTATCAGCATTCATTTCTGTGACAGAAAATATAAGATAGAGGTAAAATACACAGTCTAAATTAATCTGTTCCTTAATCTTATAATGGCATAATTGATGTATCATTTAAAATATTATAGCATATTCTTTATCAAACTTACAAACACATCCTTATAGTACGTTCACAGGTGTTTATGTACAAATGCAACCATTTAAGCTTACTAAAATTACTTTTTTTCAGCAGATACAGATCAATATGACTAAAGAGACAGATGAACGGAAAGCCACAAGTACACTACTTGGCTGAAGTCTGGCTGAACTCTGGCTACTCTGGCTAATTTCACGCACATCCGATGAAAGAGAAACCATTTTTACTGTCTACGAGACACATTTCTTTTGAGATCTGGGAAGGGCCCTAGATAATGTTGGAATAGCTTTTGGCCAAAACCATCTGTATGCATTTAATTAAATGTTTTTGTAAATGTGATGTATACATGTGTGTATATATATATACAATAAAATGTGATGAAACTAAACTCAACCGAGACATCGATTTTCAGAATGCGGCCACCGTGAATAAGCGAAAGTAGTACAACCAGTTTCAAAAGATGCAGTTAGATGTTACGGAGGTCAACGTAAGAGGTAACGGGGGAAACAACCAATCAGTGAGGATGATCTACATCACATGGCCAGGAAAACCATTCATTTACAAGAACCTTCTCTATACCTGACTCCATAGAATCCAGATGTGTTTTCTATCATCAACCGAAATTCAAGGCCATCTTGGGTTGTAAGTTATTGAATTGCATTCATATCTGCCTGTTATTGTTAGAAACCACTTCCGCCCCCAATAGGAGTGTCGACCCCGGTATAGCGAATACCATTTTCACAATAAGATTCTCAGGATAATAGTATTTTAGACTTACAGAAACAAAATGACAGTCTGCAAATATCAAAAGCTAAGTTATTGTCCTCTCTAGAATCTAGAAATAGCCAATATAAAATTCACGAATTTTAATTTCAACAATGATGGTAATGTACGTCTTCTCCGCAGCGCAAATGTTCTTTTTTTCCTATTATAGACAAAATTACCAGAATATCCCTTACGAAATGGTAAAAAAAAACTGCGAATATGCCGCTTACATGCTGCGAATATGCCGCGAAAATACCTATTCGCAGGAAGTACTCGCGGCATATTCGCTGCTACACGCGATCATGCCGCGATTAGTTTGATATATATTGTATACATTACAGACATTTTGCCTAAATGAATGGTGCTTCTTAGAGAATGATAGGAATATAGTCTTATTTGTTTAAGTCAGAGAATTTGTGTTTAATATCTATACTCATATATCTGAATAAATATGAGGAATTTGGAAAATGAAATAGATGCTTAAAATTTTGCAGAGCGGAAAAAGAAATAAAACTTTTAATGACAATTTTCAAGCTTAGTAAGATTGATAATTAACATAAACCTATGACAGATTTGTAGTCATACATATAACTTATGAGCAGTGTGAAGAAAAAAAAACATTTTGATGAAATGAAGATATGCACTGAGACACTGTTATTGAAAATACAATTAACGGTTGAAATTCAAACATATTTTATCATTAAAATTCAAAATGCACCAAATATGATATGAAAAGGTTAAGATAGTGACAATCTGAATTTGATCAATAAATCTATATCTCTGCTTCCTATTAATTTATTTGTTTTTGCACTTTTTCTGTGCATGCTTTTTTGTGCACAATTTCTTGCCAGGTTTCGCTTGGTAGTCATGGTTTTCAGCTAGTTCTTGGCATGTTCGCAGCAAGTAGTTCGCGGAATGGTTGCAGCAACTTGTTTGCGGGATGATCGCAGCAATTGTTCGCGGGAAGCTCACAGCTACTTGTTCGCATGAAGTCCGCGGCAACTTGTCCGCAGCAAAACTAGATTGCATATGAAAAGTGAACACCAAACGAACATCCCGCGAACTTTGTATCAGTTGTATCAAAAGTGTCCGCGGCATGTTTGTAACAAGTGTTCGCGGCAAACTGTAATATTTCCTTAAGGGATAGGATCCGCTTTCTATACACAAGACGTTTTACCCAGAGACTAATCTTAATCATCACCGTTACCATAACAACAGAATATAAACCCTTTGTCACGCCCTTGTTATGAGAGTTTTGTCAAGCTAGATGTAGAGTTAAAGTACGCCCATATGACGGAACAACTAAATTAAAGATTATCTTGTTATTTTTAAAGTAGCAGCTAGAACTCGTGACTGGGATGACCAAATGAAAACTGAAATATTTGCATGTACTCTAAACGGAAGAACTCCAGCATTCCTCATTGGCCCACATTGATTTCAGCATCTTAGTAACCATGCAATCAAGCAGGTATGATCCTCATAAGCAGCCAGATCTTTTCAGAGCATAAATGAACTCGAACAAAGACTAAGAAAACGGATGAATCTGGCCCTTGTACATGACATTGAAATACTCTCCTATTTAACAAGTCCAGATGCGCCCCTGATCATAGTTGACCAGTTATCAAAAGAATATTTCATCGAGTCCTTGAACGATAGCAAAACGAATTTGTTCATCAAACAGGGTGCCCCTAAAACTGCAGCTGAATATATAGAATTACATCAAGTACATAATGTCACAATAAACGCCCGTCATAGCAAAGTTCTTTACACTAGCATCTGTATTTGCAAATGGAATTTTAATTCTGTGGTTCTATAGTAACTCTTGGAGAGCACCATTTCAAAATGGCTGGTTTGGAAATAAATTACTATCAAATGATTCAAACTTCAGCAATTTTCAATAATTCAAGGTTCATAACTGTAAAGACACTGGCCCAAAATAACTATACATGTCGAACTTGATATAGACGTTACAGTAAAATATATTCTGTATAAGTTTGGTAGACAGTAAACCAAAACACTGACATATCCAATTCTAACAACCAGGTTAAAAGGTTTCAAGAATAAGCGATTTATAATAGCAACAAAGGGAAGTAAGTCCACAAGAAATCTGTATTTTGTTTTTCTAAGTCCACAAAAACTCATTACCAGGTAAAGATGCTTTAAAATACACTTAAAATTTGAAAGTAACATTATGTTGTACCACTGAAAAGTGGTCTTTGTCTTGTCCCCACGGTCAATTAACAACACAGAAAATTGAGTCTCTTAAAAATCTTAGTCTACATAAAAATCCTTACCAGGTAGAGATTGGATGTAAGATGCATGTTGTACTACAGAAAAGTGGTCTGGATTTTCCCTACGGCCAGTAATAAAAAGTTACAATATAAGCTATTTATAGTAATAACAAAGGGAAGTAATTTAAACTAGGGGCCTGGTTCTTGCGCGTGACACTCCATCTTATGATGATGAACAAGTGTGTCAAGTTTCATCAAAAGCCCTCCATGCATGAAAAAGAAATGCTCAAGACAAATTATTCTTTAATCTGACATTTTGCCTGTACGTGTGACAATGACCTTAGGCATAGGAACCTGGTTCTTGCGCATGACAATCCGTCTCATAAAGGTGAACAATTGAACCAAGTTATATCAAAATCCCTCCATGCATTAAGAAGGAAAGCTCCGGACAAAGCCTATATGTCATGAATTGTGACCTTGACCTAAGAGTTGGGGGCCTGGTTCTTAAGCACGACACTCCGTCTTATGATGGTGAACATTTGTGCCAAGTTACATCAAAATCCATCCGTGCATGAAGAAGAAATGCTTCGGACATAGTATGTGGACGTCGCCCGCCCGCGTGCCCACCCGCCAGTTAAAGGTGTTCCCATAATGCAACCCGTTTTTCAGACGGGCGTATAAAATATGCATTCGCATACAGCAAAATTCTATGGCTTTCGGCAGGTAAATAAAACATGGATGGAAAACGCTGACAATCGCCACGTACATAGGCTGATAACCAATTGAACAATACTGAAGGTTAATTACTTGAAAACGCTGTAAAGAAACACTTACAGGCACACATTCAGATCCTTGACCTTACATGCTTGGCCGTCTAATAATACTTGTCCCATACTTTCCCGTAACAAACGTAATGTAAAATAGAAAAAAATGGGAAAAGTGGAAACTCTACAGGTCGCTCAACACGACAAAACGAAAATGTCTCAGGCTCGGTTTGAATGAGCCTGTTCATGGACGGTAGTGGAAATGCATGCTACCGTCCATTCCCTCTAGCCCCGGATTGAGCAGAACACAAGATTTGCTACAAGTAAGCGCATTGCCGTAAACCAGGCTAACTATAAGAATCAACCAAACCATTTTTTTTTCATCTCGTGGCCCCATGCACAGTGACAGTTGTTCATTATCTATGCATTATTCAATAGAAATTAAATACTCTGACAATAAAGGATAACTGACACTATTTTGACACGATCCTGAAATTTACAAATGACAAGTTTGCACTACACATAACTGGTCTGGAATTGGTTTTATAACCGTTAGATCATGGGCTCGTCAGCTAATTGGCGGGGCGGAACAATAAGGTGATAAAAATAATGAAAGTGTTGTTATTTTGAAAATGATATATTTTGAAAAATATCTAACAAAGTATATCACAAATTGAGCAACAATGGTGTAACTTGTCAGCTTATGTAGTTGTTTTATCTCGACATTACATTAGTGGTCTGCATGAAAGTTCAGTATATAATCATTCGAGTAAGCTAAAACAATGGTGCCCGTTATCACAGTAAATTAAGAGTTTGAGAAATTACCCGATAAAAATATTGCGTTAACTGAAAAGTGGCATCTACAAGGACGGAATTATTATTCTCTTATACATGAGGAATTCTAAGCAGTGTATATACATGTTGTAACCTTAGTTTGTCATCCTTGTTTTCCTGTTTACCTATTATATTTCTCAAAAAAAAATATTGTTTAACATTTTTTAACAAATGTAACACACAGGGCAAAAAGAAGGAACGTCGAAAACATACTTCTTGGTATCAGACACGTTAAATAAATCATAGTTTCTGCTAATGACCAGCCTATAGTTCAGCACTAAATTTTGCTGTGCTAAAGTCAAAACTTGAAAAAATATGTTCTGAAAATTTGTTTCTGATGTCATGTAATAAAGCACTTATTGATTCTTTCTTACTGGCCAATAGTCAAAACTGTTTCCAATCGGTCTATCGGATCTCAGGCAATAGTTTTGACTACTGACCGTCAGGTCATTCCGTAAGTGTGAAATAGTGCATGCGAGTACTGCATGTTTAATTTAAAGAACGATACTTCCATTCCGCCAATCAAAAGGCTCATGGAAACATGTTTCTTCTACTGAACAAGTTCTGGTTCTTTGATAAGTGCGATGGAATAGCTTACCTAAACATTATGGTTATAAAACCCATTAACCCTTGCCCTGCTAAATTTCTTTTATGAGTTATCCATCTTTCAAATTAGTACCATTACCTATTAAAAGGGGTGCATACCAAACTGCTGCTGGAACGGCGAACAGTGTAGGCACGGATGTGCAGGCTGATCATGATCTACACTAGTCGCAAAGGCAGAATTAATCGTGTCCAGCAGGATAAGGGTTAACCAATATATTAAAAGCTTTGACCGCTGGACTTCCCTGTCAAATAGCTTACGACTTTAGACATAAACAGATTTCAACCGAAGTTTGATATACACCATTCCTGATATACACCATCAATATCGTGCTGGGTTTGTAAACCTTGTTCTTATCTACCAATGGTACGAATAATTTCCAACAAAGTACTTGTATCTGACATATAAGAGTTCGAAATTTTCGAAAGATCAAATTTGTTAATAAACAGTACATTATCAGTCGCTACAGGTTCATATATCACTGTCACAAATTGACATACGGGCCTTATTTTATATGTAGTGTAAATGCAGGTATTGCATCATCTTTTTGTAAATTTTTGAGTTATTGAGGTAAATGTCAGATTTCACGCATGAAATACCTCTCATGTTTTTCTGTATTTCATAACTTAAATTTCCATGTAAATTTCATTAAATTCTGTTCAGTAATAAGAAAGTTGATATTTTATTACCTTCAGTAATTTATGTTTTTATCCCCAAAACCACTATAATGGGCCTCAAATTGTCAATTTAAATCCGCGCCAAAGTAGTTAGATTCCCCGGCTATATCGTGAATCCCGTGAAAATAGAAATAGTAAGAGTCCACGGCTTAGCCGTGAATCCTATGAAATTTAGTATTTGGCGGGACATTATCCTTTAAATAGACTGGACTAGATATGCCTTGCGCACACCACCTTACGACTTTATAGACGAATCTATGTCTGAATTATTTTCTTGCTAGAAATTTATGCTCGATCGAGGTAAGAAATTTATTTGTTAGATTTTTGTATGATTTTTGCATTACGATTTTTATTTGGTAAATTTTTGTGCATTCTACAGAATTCTGTAACATTTACTTTTCGGCATATGATTTTAGCTAGTTTCGGTATGTCAGGATGATTTATTAAATTTTTCAGACTTTTGTAAATTATTTCGAAAGAGGAATCTAAAATGTTTCATTTATATAAGATGTAAAATTTGTACTGAAATTTGTAACATGATATTTATAAAGTACTTTGTTTCAAAAACTTATGTCAAACATTTTGTTAATTATGGAACGCCATTACTGCATTGTATGGTTATGTATAAATTTATATGGCAAGTCTAGTACCATGTATATATTATTGTAATATGAATTGTGTGACAGTCTATTGCATACACATACAATGTCCGTTTTAGTGTATGGCATTAGATATTATATGGATGCCAACTATCATATAACGTTTGATTTACATTGAATTTTGTTAATTTGTAGTTGTAAATAATGGCTGCAGTTTATCATGTCCGTATCTATAATGTTTCATCATATACTTTTCATATCATTTCATACTTTAACTTTAGTCTTTTAAGTAAGTAATCTTTGTAATAATGGAAGTAATAAGTGACGTATTTTAATCATGTGACGTATGAACTTAGTAGCACATATGTTTTGTATAAGTAGCACGTATTATTTATGGGAGCCTACGGAGGTATGGTATACCCAAAGGAGCAGTTTTATGCCCTGACTTATTTGTTTTGCTATGGTGCTTACCATATGTTATATATTTTAGCTTCTTCCGCCAGACGATTTTTCCTGGTGATGTCATAACCCGGAAGTACAATGCCCGAGGTTCACTTGTCTTCACTCGCCTGGATGTGATATTCCCAGCGCAGAGCTTACGTCCCATGGTTGTGCCGTAAACCGCAAAGACGATGATTTTTGTTATCCTCTGAAGTCAGCTCAGGGATGCAATCACCTACCACCATAGGGAGCCAACACGGAATCAACGTATTCACGGTTTAAAGGGACTGTATTTTGAATTTAGAAGCTATGTTTTGTTTGTGCTACTTAAAGTTCACAATTACATTAAAGACCTGTGTCACGTCAGATTAGAATGGACTATAAGAACTTTTGTATCTAGAGATACTGAACTTTCTTTTTTTTTCTTTCTTCTAATCAGTTTTTTTTTCTTTTCATATCTATTCATTGTTAATAATCATCTTATGTAAATAAATTTGTAAATATTGTAAAGGGTGTTGATTTGTTCTGATGGTTACTGTCGCCGGTACGGCCTTTCCTGTCACAATCACATTAACAACATCAATATTCCAGGACAAAACCTAGTGGTCGGGTAACGACGTAGGTACAATACTAGACAACCTGCTTTATTCATAACATCATATGAGCCGTGCCATGAGAAAACCAACATAGTGGGCATGCGACCAGCATGGATCCAGACAAGCCTGCGCATTCGCGCAGTCTGGTCAGGCTCCATGCTGTTCGCTTTTAAAGCCTATTGGAATTGGAGAAACTATTAGCGAACAGCATGGATCCTGACCAGACTGCGCGGATGCGCAGGCTGGTCTGGATCCATGCTGGTCGCATACCCACTATGTTGGTTTTCCCATGGCACGGCTCATTATTATGTTCTGAAAACATTGAACTTTGAAAACCTAGATATGAATTTAATCTTTTAAGTATTTCTTTTAAGGGCAAAATTATATGTGAATCATAAATTTAAAGTTAATTAATAAAAAATAATATTTAAAACTTTTTGTTCAAGCATGTAATTAAAAATAACATTTTTTATCTAATTTGACAAAGATGGAAGTAGATCGACGCACATGTCTATATCTGATATACAGAAATTGTAATTTCTTCGTATTGGTGATTTTGAATCTGGTATTTGTTTCAAAATTGTAAGGAAGCATGTTATCCCCATTACTCAGCGTACTTTTTAAATATGTATTTCTTTTATATATTTTTAGGCCAAAATGTTTGTGTATTTCGGGTCTCCTTGAAAAAGTGTCTTTTCAATTTAAAAAGTTTTAAATATTATGGATCCGTGGTCTATAAATGCATAAACTTCACTTTATCAAAAATGCATATTGTTGCGCTGCAAGTGATAAAATAGAACCGGAACTAAACCCTGTTGTTTGTCCTTGAATCGTCATGGCGTCTTTCCTTTTTACGAACGTTGATTTTCCATGGTTTGTTTAAATACACAGCTATAAGTAAATGTTCCCAAGAAAAATTCATTTGTTTGAAATTATATTTTCTATCAATTCTTGATCATGATATGCACGAAATAGATTCCGTCACTGACTGTAGGTGCGGATAGGAATATTCGGCACTCGGGAAACTCGGCAGAGCCTCGTTACCGCCTAAAAAGTTATCATCTAGGCGAATATTTCCATGTGCACATATAATGAGTTACAGAATCTTATATTCCGGCTCCTGTAAAATCACAGAATTCCAGTATGCAAGAAATAAATGCAAATACTGCTATATTTGATTAGAACTTTTGTAAACGCTACCAACTTAAATCATTCAGAGCTATATTAATAAAAGAACACAAGCACAATCGCTCACAGTGAGTCTATTCGTGCGGTGCAATACCACCCATTCCCTAGAAGAACTCGTTAAACAGAATAATTTAATGGGCACAATGATACTAAAACGAACAGAAAATACAATAAAACTAACTTGTACTAATTCTAATAGATCAATGCATGTTAACCTTTCTAAATAATACAGGCTTTCATAATACAACATATTTCAAACCCATCTGCGTCTTAACTTATTTTCATTTTTTGTCTATATTGCTTATTCAAACGATAATTAATATGTATTCTGCTATTTTGCAGATACTATGCCTCTTCGATAATTTGTTTGTTTGTTTTGGGTTCAACGCCGTTTTTCAACAGTATTTCAGTCATGTTACAGTCAATCTGACTAAAGTACATCTCCTATTACGCTACGCATAGGATCTGAAAACGACCTATTCATTGCCTCGTTCTGACGGCCCTTTCACTAGCCAATCAGAGCCTAGCTTACAACATCTTGCAAATCTACCTGTAGCATTGACTTTTGATATTTACAATTCTTATGTCGTAATGTATCAAATAGCCGGTTAGCTCAGTCGGTAGGCCACTTGCTTTGTAAGCGAGGGGTCCCGGGTTCGAGTCCTGGAATACCTGCATATTTTTCTTACTCTCTGACAATCGAACAAGTCGTCTGATTGGATAACATAAAAATAGCAATAATGGAAATCCAAAATATACAAAAGACGAATGTGAATGGGTCGTTCTCAGATCTTCGTTTAGAAGATCAAGCACTTTAGTCAGATTGTGTTACAGTGTTCCTGGATTCTGTACTAGTATAAACCTGTTCTCCACAAGTAACTGCCAACTTCCCCACAAGTAACTGCCAACTTCCCCACATGAATCAGAGGTGGAGGACTAATGATTTCAGACACAATGTCGTTTATCAAATAGTCACGGAGAACATACGCACTGCCCGAGGATCGAACTCACGACCCCGCGATCCGTAGACCAACGCTCTACCTACTGAGCTTAGCAGGCGGGCTACCTCTTTGATCAGGCTAGAAGGATATTGTATATACAGTGTTAATAGTTGTTGTCTGACCGTAATTATTTCTTCTCACAACAGCTAAATGTAAAAAAAAAAGATTCAGCGCTATAACTATCGAAAAACAATATGCAGTCCCTAACAGTACCAGTATAAGTTCCAAACCTGGTTTGACACGTGCTACATTTGTTCTCTGTTACTTTAGAAAAAAAATCGTCAACCAATACAGTTTCATAACCTTAATGTTTTTATATTAAAATCAGATGAGACAGCTGTCCAAATACATGTTATGCTTAATAACATGGTTAGACCAACATTATTTTCATTGCTGCACATGAACATATTCCATTAGAACCTTAAAGGGAGATAATAAGAACAATGAGTTCAATAAAACTTCCTATTGTGTTAATCAATAGTCAAAACTTTCACAAATATTAGAGTAACTAACTATCGAAAACAGAGTCTAACAAGAAATCAATATTATGTTTTATGTTCCTAACAAAAAATGTGACAGCCAAATTGTAAACATTATAAACAAAGGTATTATGAGCCTTTAATTATTATTGATACTAATGGAAAAATTTACAATATTTTTTGCTTCGTAATTAGTCTTCAGCTTCTGATGAAAATATGCATATATCCAGAACGATGACATTTTAAACACTAAACTTACTTGTCTTCAGCCGATCTTCATTTGTTTTCACATACACAAATGATCATTACTCAGTAAAGCTGGTATATTCAAATGTGAAACTGAATAGGTTATTTTGTCTTAATACGTTTAAATGTTAATCCATGAAAAAGGGACGAAATAATTGCTCAATCGACATATTCTTAATCAGATTAAAGTATCCAAAAGGATTCGTTCCTTGTATAACCGGGAGAACTATAGTTATATACAAAATGAAAACTTCTTCTTGACTCTTTGCATTGAAAAACAGATTCTCAAGTATATTCCCAATGATTGGAGGTAGCGCGGCCAAAGACATAAAGATTTCTTCTGCCGCGACTTCTTCAATTAGAAGTGACTCAATACTAAGCTTAGGATTGACCGCAAGTTCAAGTATCAACGGACACCTTAGCAAAGTAAAAACTCCCTCTGACATGATTATATCTAGATGCCGTGTTAGTTCTCTCTCTTGAGTTTCTGTAATCCTGTTTTCTACAACATTCCGAGAAGGTATAGTGTAACACTGAACTTTTCTTCTTCTGATACAATCTTTGAAATATTTCAGAATTTTTATAAATATGCAATCAAAGTTTTTCTCTGTAATATCGCTTAATTTAGTCTCTTCAAACACCCAAAAAGTAATATTTTTCACCAATTATGAAGAGATATCATTACATATAGGTTTGAGCTCTTGCTTAACTATCATCTTAACAGCCTTGTATAGTTTGATCTGTGAATCGTTAAAGGATCGAACTAAAGCTCGTTCTGCAAGTGTCATGGACACCCTCCACTGTAAAGTTTCATCTCTACTTCCTTTCTGTCCTACAGGTACTACGAAAACATCTAAACCTTTCACTTCCTCTATCAATGCTTCGCTTGGCCAGTCAAACTTTCTTTTCCTCGTGCACCATGCTTCAACCAAAGAAGGAAAATGACATGGAAATGCTTGGACAAAATCAGCGTCTATGTACCGACCCAGGACCGGAACTTTGAACCTAAAAGGCCTGGATGGTCCTGCAATTTCATCAAATTCTATATGATTCTTAAACCAACTTTCATAATTATTCTTGTGGCGATATTCTATTGCAGTTGTTAGTGTACGTTCGTTAGAAAGGTAGTAATTACCATTTCGATATTCAAGAGCGTCTCTTACATTTTGTAGGAAGCCGGCGTTCTTTGATTCATTTGTAGCCTGCATTGATATAAATTGTAACTTTGTATATCCATCTGGTACGTTCTCAAGGTCAAGAGAAAATATTAATGAAAACTTCAATCTTTCTGGCGAATTCAAATGGCTTTCAAAACATTTCACTGAACGCTGAATGAATAAAACATCAAGATCGCTTGCAAATGAACTCTCAAGACCTTCTCCTCGACTTCCACAAATATCGATATCTATGTCTTCGTTCCAGTTACGGTTGCAAATTAGTGTGCCTCCTTTTGCAGCATTGTCATAAATCCTAAATCTTTTGTCTAAATTGTCTTTTGTATAACCAAGTGCTCCAAGTAAATCATAGAAATTCACCATTGCTATTTCCCAGTCAGAAAAGTAAAGATCTTTATCCCACCTCAAGCAATCTAAAAATGAAATTTTGCAATAAATGACACTGGCGGTTTCTTATCTAGGCGTCACCAGCGAGCCTTCCAGATAAATATTTAAAAAAAATCTTTTGATTAATACTTTGCAAAGACCCTTCTTGTCAATACCTTGATAAACTTTGTTATATAATTTCCGTATTATATATTGCCTTCGTGAATTCGTAAGATTATGTAAAAGATGGCGGCAGAAAACATTGCACGTTATCTTACTACGTTTTAAGATTCAAGCTATCGGTTAAATAAAAAAATAGAAACTGAGGAACTTTGTAAAGTGTTAAAATATTAAGATAGAGATAAAATACGGGATCAAGAAAAAAACTGTGGGTGAAGCCCCTTTGCTGAATGTTTGAATAGGCAGACAAAACCCCCTTCATCCTTTTTACAAAAAGGACAAACCCCCCTTCGCTGAATTTAACAGGAGAACAAAAAACCCTTCGATTTTTGTCAGCCTGTGCCAAACATGAGCGAATGGGGGTTTTGTCCTACACTCGTAAAGCACACCGTTTAAAACAATCTGTTCCTTAATCTTAAAATTTCATATCCGTTGAATCACGGGCCACAAGGTGACCAGTTAAGCGTTTTTCACAAGACCAATGTGCCACCCAATCGTAGCAATACAGTTTGCAAAGTTATATTCTTATTCAAATGAGTTCCTTTTTAAAAAAAAAATGACACCAGGACCCAATTTTACGAAAATACTTGTTTGTTAATTTTTGTTGCTATTTGTTACCTTTTTAGCAAATCAAGTCAAAGTCAATTTACAAACTTACTAATTTTCGTGAAATCGGGGCCAGACAGCAGCATGTAATTATCTGGCTAATGCTTGGACCTTCTAGAAGAAAGGCTAGATTTCCTCATCGTGGTGAAAGGAAATGTTGATGCTTGTTAATTATACATCAGAACTTTTTCATATGATGTTATCACAAGTTGCCAAAGTAAAAGGTAGGAATAACGCATTATTGTGCATTGTGTAACGGAAGCACGGTGTGCCAATCTTCTACATAGACGGAAGTTTATATTAAATTATATTTATATTAATTATGCGTATTTTTTCAAGTAAAACCAACTGAAGTAGATGTGTGTGAAACAATGGTAGGGGAAATTATAGCTTTTAACCCAAAATACCAAACTCTTCCTGTTACCAGTACGGCATATTAACTTTCCAAAGATGATTTTTCTTATTTTGACTGGGACAATCTTTCTAAGAAAAGTCAAACTGCACGCAGGAGTTGCTTCCCTTCCACTTTAGAAATCTCTGCCTATATGTAAGGGAAATCACTGCAAAAGGAACTATTATTTTATTAGTCTGATTTCTTTATTTCTAAAACATCAACCTCAGATACTTATGCAGCGTTATCGTTAATTCAACACATATAAATGCATAGCAACCGAAAATTGCTTTTATAAAGTATTCACCAAAAACAATCTTTGTGCAGTAAGATGCGCATAATGCCACTTTAAACCGCCTCGTCTGCGTGATTCACAAGACAACTTTATTTAATTTTTCATTTGGGTTTTACGGCGCATCAACACATTACAGCACATGACTAAAAACCTTGTTTTCACGTCTCATTTATATCGAAATAAAAATATGAAGTAAATAAACAAAACAAATGAAGTAAGTTAAGAAAAATTCATACACAAAGAGATACACTTCAGACCCTATTAGTCGCTTCTTACTAACATGAGCCGTGCCATGAGAAAACCAACATAGTGGGTTTGCGACCAGCATGGATCCAGACCAGCATGCGCATCCGCGCAGTCTGGTCAGGCTCCATGCTGTTCGCTTTTAAAACCTATTGGAATTGGAGAAACTGTTAGCGAACAGCATGGATCCTGACCAGACTGCCACTATGTTGGTTTTCCCATGGCACGGCTCACGTGCACTTTCCACACACAAATTGTACCAAAACGACATAGATCAGATTTATCATAACCCTTGAACACGCAGCATTTTGAAACGGCCATGCCCGAGCATATAGACTTTAAGTCTAAAAATTTACCGTACTTCTGTATCCCTGTAGGTATGTTGGAAAAACTGCATGTAATCAATGATGCTCAACCATGTATAATTCACAGTGAATTACCTTATATTTACAAATAAATGCTGAATTTCCTTGAACTTTCTCCCTTGTCTGCCATTTTATCTTAATTCATGAAGTTTGCGATATTGACGTAACTGGGCCGCCCTCAACCAATAAAACAAGTAATCGTGAGCCAAATTGCTCTTAGCATATTTTGACCAACCACAATACCACAATGACCCGTAAAAAATCAACTCTGACTCCCTTTGGTCCTAAATATTTGGATTAGCTTAATCAATTACTTCTGTACATTCCTTCGACTATTCGTCAGGCACACTCACAGTATGTCACTGTAGATATAATATTTTCAATCCAGTTCCAACAAAATACTGTCTTTTAGTGAGCATAAATTCCGATCTAAAGGGTTGCTTATAAAGGAGTAATTTGTTTGCACATTGAAGGCATATTAATACGATAAAGGTCTGCGAGGTGGTAAAGGTATTTTGTACATAAAAGGTACAAACTAAGACATCAGGCATCATCCATCCCTGTCCTGTTCCCTTTTGAGATCCCATCTGAATACCGCAAGGCTGGTGATTTGTGTATTCTGTGTGATTATTTGATGATGATTTAATGTTAGAGAAGTTACGTGCACATAAATCCACAAACAGTGACAAACCGGCTACAACAGCCTTGCCTTTCATACCCCCTCCCCTCCCCCAATATTCATCATAATTCCATGCAAGCACAATTATAAATAAAATCTTAAAGAAGATCCTTTGGAAGGATAGAAGGCAGCCAAGCAAATTAATAGCAGACTCGGCTTGATTCAGTCTATTCATGAGAGGTAATTGAAAGAGCAACACGCCTCACGCACAAATGAAATTATACATATTGTGACTGGAAACTATGCTTGTTTTGAATTTTTATACTTCGGTAAAAAGTGATTCAGGGTTGCATCCTCAAGTCCTAGAAGTGCATCGTTCTATTCTTGTTTACACAGAACCGTTATATTTAACTCCTTCGTAATCTCTTGCCACAAGAGGGTCGTCACAAAACTGCTAGTAGCAATGGGGTATAATTTCTCTCAATCCAATTCTTTTGTAAACGTCCCTCTTATAGTTACACGAGACTTATAATGGTATAGAATATTGCCATGCTTTCCAAAATTTATATGTTGATGATAATCTGTACAGCGCAAATAACCCATCTAGTCAAGATCGGCATAATAATGCACACTTGCCGCCCACCCAGACTGAGATCGATCCAGAACTACAGTCCTCCAGGCCGAATAATGTAGATGAATAATCACGTTAACAGTACACCAAGTGGCTAATTTCAACTCCTTATACCGAGACACATTACTTTTGAAGTACTTATAGGCTGTCTATTCCGGGGAGGGCCCTAGGTAATGTTGGAATAACTTTTGGCCCAACCCATTTGTATGTATTTGATTGATACTTGAGTAAATATGATGTGTACATCTGTGTATATATATATTCTATATTTAAACTAAACTAAACCGAGACATCGATTTTCAGATAGCGGCCATCGTGAATATTAAAGGTTACCGAGGTCAGCGTCAGAGGTCACGGGAGGAACAGCCAATCAGCGAGGTGGATCCAGATCACACGGCCAGGAGAACCAATCATTGACGAGGAGCTTCTCTTCTCTGCCAGACTCCATTGAATGCAGTTGTGTTTATCATCATAAACCGAAATCCAAGGCCATCTTGGGTAGTAAGTTATTGAATTGTATTTATATCTGCCTGTTAGGGTTAGAAACCCCTTCCGCTCCTAATAGGAGTGTCGACCCCGGTATATTGGTGTCAGAAGTAACCGGGAACACATCGCCTGGAAATCGTCTAGTAAGTCCCTGTCCGATACGTAGTAGAGGGTGAAAGCCGGTTGAACTGTCCCTCCGGCAGGGGTAATATAAACGGGGATCCCGGGGTCGGTTAGTTGTGGTTATTTCTAGCCCGGCCTGCACGGTCCGCGGACTGTGGGAAAGGACAATTTGGTTAAAGGCTGTATCGGCCAATTTTTTGTTTTTGTTTATTTATTTGTCTTCGATATTCTTATTTCTGTGGATTCAATTTTTCCGACAAAAGGAATTGTTTTGTCGCATTTTGCAAAAGTTAAAGCCTCGCGCATGGAAAACGTGCTAAACCGAAAGTATCTTCATTTTACTCCAGAAGTTCAGGTAACAACATCAACCGGTGAATCGTAATATTTCTAAATTATTCACAGATCATTTTAGAAAAACAGTAAGAGTACTATTTCTTTTAGTTAATTCGAGGAAGGTATCCTTCTCTTATCTGAATAGGTTGTTAGGAAATTATTTTATTGGGTATACATCAAAGGATAGAAGGAAGAAAAAATGAAAGGGAGGGTGTGGGGATATTTTCTGTTGTTGAGCTCCGCACTTTCTACATCTAAGGTTATGGCTGAGAGAGGTAATACCCCTTGCAGCAATGTGAAATCCCCATATAATGTGCGGCTGGGACTTAATTGGGATTAAACCCACCTATGTGGGAACATGAATGGCCTTCACCGGAAGTGGTAGCCCATCACTTACCAGCCATGTCAGACAGACAATAAGGGGTTTGAATATTTTTCCACAGGGGCGATAGTCTCTCACAAACCAGCCGTGACGGCAGAAATGTGACCTAGGGGCAATAGCCCCCATACACCATGCAAGACAGCCTCTTATGATAGGCCGCCTGTGGCACCAGTGCCGGCTATATCCCCGGTAACAGTCTCGAGCCAAGGTCATGTTCGTAATCTCCCAGAAACACACCGTGGGTATTCTATGCCGTCTCATGTAACTCCCCATTCCAGTAGAGAATGCTATGACCATTGGAATGACAGGTCAAACAATTCGTTCCTGTATAGTGAAAGTTTGTCTGAGAAAATACAAGTACAATATACTGGAGAGGGAAACCCAGGGACTTAAATGCCAGAGGAATGCCTTCCAAGATAAGGTAAATACTCTAACTCAGAAATTTGAGGTACAGGCCAGTTCATCTCTTGTGTGTCAAAGGTATTAAGAGGGACGTAAACTAGCACTGGAGAAATAAAATAAGTCCCTTGAAGATAACTTGGCATGATGGAAAAAGTATTCGGATGCCATTGTTAAGTTTGGTTCGGAGAAATTTAAGAAAGATGAAAAAATTATAGGAGTCCTAAAATCAGAAATTAACCTCCTTAAAGACAATTTAGCAAGGGTGACTGGGTTGAGGGAGGAAGCCCACTTACACTCCTCCAAATCAGAGAATTTCCCTGAAATTCGTAAGGTAGGTACCTCAACGGAAAGGGGAGAACGGATTTCACCCCTTATATTCCAGGATGGTGATATGTCCATCATCCAAGAAAAAAGAATGACTCTTAACTGGTTTGTGAACATGGTTTATCAGGAGCCTTGCAACTCTGAATGCAAGATTAATTACATGAGTACTCAAAAATAGGATAACCCAATTACAGAACCCAGTGCATACAATGGGAATTTGTCCTGTGACAGGCCTGCACTTCATATAGGAGGTTTTTGGTTAAGAAGGTACTGCTCCCTAGCAAGGACTGTGAATCTCTAATTAAGTATCAGGGTGTGTCTCCTAGCGTCCGGCTGTTTGTTCTCTATTGGGTCCAGACTCTAGTCTCGAGGGAATCAGTGATGAATCTCCGCAGGGTGCAGCACATTGACCTGTAACCAGCTTGATGACTCTGTTTCAGATGAATGTGAGAGTAATATTGCAGATACCATTAATGCTAGTAGGCCTGATAGGAATAATGCCATATTTATTTCAAACAAGTTAATAAGTAAAGGAAATCATTCAGAGACCGTATTCACTCATAATCCTAGTTGGAAAATAGTGCAGATTCCGTATTTACCCTTTCTCTGGGCGCCCCTTGCAGTTTAGAAAATACGGATACTGTATCGGCCCCTAATTCTAGCCTCCAATGTGATCTTGACAGTAATGCAGATACGGTATACCATTCTGCCCAGCGTCACGTGCAATATAGACACTGTGGATACCGTAGTAACCTCTCGGTCTAGCAGACCGTATGAATTGGACAATGTTACAGACACTGTATGTACCCTTCCCTCTAATGCCATGTGCAATACAAATGATATAGGTACCGTAACAGCCACTGATTCTAGCACCCCATACGCTTTGTACCATAAAGCAGATACCGTACTTAACCTTCCTTTGGATGCCCTAGAAAGTATGGATACCGTATTCACCCCTACTTCTAGCATTCCATGTGTTTTGTAACATAATACTGATACTGTATCTAACTTTTCTGCCAGTTCCATGTGTGTTATAGACAACACGGATACTGCATTCACCCCCAAGCTCCAGCAACTCATTAAAACTGATATAGTGTCTACTCATCCCCCAAGGGCCTCATACTATTAAAACAATACGGAAACTGCATTCTCTCCTGATCCTAATGTCCAATTAGCTTTGCACAAAAATATGAATACCGTATCTACCCCTGTTGCAACCACCTTGTGCAAATTAAACACTATGGATACTCAGTTGGCTCCAGAGTCTGAGTGCACTGACGATTGTGACAATAGTGTAGATATGGCTTCCATGGAGCCGGTATCCAGTAATGGTCATGACTTGAATATTGTGACTTTATTTAATATTGGTCTGTATATATTGATGGTAATTCAAGAAGACAATTATAGGAACTGCCTCACAATATGATATCCTGTAAGTGAAATTGATGTAAGCCTATCTCTAGTAGCTAAAAGTAATGTGCAAAATGGTACATCCGATTTGCCCAGTCTGAAGACTGTAAGTAATTCTTTTGATGGCAACTCTTGGACTTCAAACTTTATGGGTGAAGGTCTTGACCAATGACTTTCACTAAACTCCTTGACAAGTTTATGCGAGACTGTGGTCCAGTTTAATACCCAGTCATTTGAATCTCAACTGGCTTCTTTGAAGCCTAAGGTCAGAGATGAATTAAGAATATTGGGAAATATTGTTACTAAAAGTCAAGCCATTTGTGGGAAGTTCAGAGGCCATTTCCTTCCAAAAGTTTGTGGACCTCATACTAGCAACCCCATTCAACATCAAGAGCTCCCTTGGGTATTGTCTTCCAATCACACTGAGGAATTGCCTTTTAATCACATTGGGGAACCAAAAGTTAGTTTAACTCTGTTCTTTTTAGCCCATGAGGGCTCACAGGCCTGGCGGTTGCTGCCACTAGAAACTTTGTCAGTGTATTCGGTACCACCTCCCCTACCAGGTTCCATTTCCCCGCATTTAACCTGAGGGTATGTACGTCAAGTCCTTCTCTATGGCAGCAACTATGGACCAAATATATGTTGAGCGATTCTCTTCCTGCGTTACAAACTGTAGTGTCCTTGTTTGGGGATCTGTGTCCTTCACCTCAGCTTTACTCATCCCTTCATTCAGAGACTGGTGGGTTACACTACCCTTTCTGTGCACAATCCGAGGGAAGAGTGTCGGGTTATGACAACAAGTACAGTATGGGCCTTGCCCCTGTCACTATGGTTTTACACCATTATGGAAAGATCGACTGGAAGGGTTTTGGTGCAGGGTCTCTGGGATGTAGTCAGGTCTCCGGTTTGAATTGACAGACCCGTAGGGGCGTGTTGTGCCAGAATCTCACTTGTGGGTCTGGTTATGGTTTGGCGTCGCTTACTAACATTAACCCGGTAATTGGATGTGTGGATTTGGTTGAGCGGATGCAGGATATATTTATCTCCAGTGTGAGACCGCAATCTCTACAAATGACGGTAGATATGGCTGTGCAGCCTTTATTTAACCACAGCATCCTTTGTAATTGGGTTGAAGCACAAGTCTTTTCCAGATGGGAATTGAAATTTCGGGACCTGTCGCGGGACCAGTCTGGTTTAAGCAATAGAGATCCTTAGGCTTGAGGCTTTGGGAAAGGGACTCCGGGTAACGGATCATCTACTTTGGATCCTCTTTCATGTACGGGTCAGCAGAGGCAAAGCCTGGTCCGCCAATAGACGCAGAAATTGCGTCCATCTGTTTGGGGTCTCCCAAGCTTCCTGGATATCCCGAGTTTATCCTTGTAATAGATGCAGAAACTGCGTCTATTATTTTAGGGTCTCCCCAGCTCCATAGGAATCCCAGGTTTATCCTTGGAAGAACCAGTCCTGGTACTGTTGAGTTTTACATCTATCTCAACTCTCAATTGACCTTTGCTTTTCCATAGACTATAAAAAATCTATGGGGTCTCCTCAAACCTTAGTGTAGAAGGGCCCGAGCTTAAACCCGTTTTGCTTCTAAAGGTTAATATGGATCTCCAATGATCTTTATTAAGGTATTTCTATTACGTCCATGGGTACCCCAGGTTTCTCAGATTTGTATGTTTTGCTAGATATCTTGGCTGTGTTTTAGAAATTTAGTTTAGGTATCCCATGGTACACTTTGATATGAGTATGATAGTCATCTCCCTGGGTATCCCAGCACCTAAATGATTTGGTATGTCTCTCCGGGCAACCTAGAAGTTTATAAACTGATGTCAATATGTGTAACCTCTGGTATGCATTAATATCAGTATTATGGTCCTTCCCCTGGATATCCCAGGGCCTTAATAATTTGATGTTTCTCTAGGCTACCCAGAAGTTTATGAACTTAAGTCAGTATGGGTATCCCATGACCTTAATTCCTGTTTTGATAAGAGTTGTATGGAATAACCGCTTCTACATAGTAATTAACCTCCTATGGGGGAATCTCGTCTGTTTTAAGAAGTCATGGTGGTCTTGTCTGCTTCGCATTAGATGTATAATCGTTATTGGTGAAATCTCCATGTTAATTATATAGCAGGGTATCCCTGCTATGCCTGATTCTGCAAGGAAACCATCTGTTGCCTCCCAGGCCGCCTGTCCGATGTGAGATTCACACCCGCTCGTTAGAATCCCCTTCCGCCCCTAATAGTAGTGTCGTCGACCCCGGTATAGTGACTACCATTTTCACTATAAGATTCTCAGAATAATGGTATTTTAGACTTACAGAAACAAAATGACAGTCTGCAAATATCGAAAGCTAAATTATTGTCCTATTTAGAATCTAGAAAGAGCCAGCATGAGTTTCATGAATTTTAATTTCAACATTGATGGTAACGTACATCTTCCCCGCAGCGCAAATGTTTTTCCTCAGTATTATAAAGACAAAATACCAGAATATAGGATCCTCTCCCGTACATAAGACCTTTTACCCAAAGACTAATCTTAATCACCACCGTTACCGTAACAACAGAATATACCCCCATCTCCCAATATTCTTTGTCACGCCCTAGTTACGAGAGTTATGTCAAGCGAAATATAAAGTACGCCCATATGACGGTACAACTAACTTTAAAGATTATCATGTTAAATCTGAAATAGCAGCTACAACTCGTGGCTTGGATGACCAAATGAAAACTGCAATGTTTGCCTGTAATCTAAACGGAAGTGCTCAAGCATTCCTCATTGACCTGCCCGTTGAAATCCGAATTGATTTCAGTTGTTTAGTAACCGTCCTATCAATCAAGTTTGATCCCCAAAAGCAGCCTGATCTTTTCAGACCATAAATGAAATAAAGACTAAGAAAAAATCATGACTCCGGCCCTTGTCCAAGACATTAACTCGCCCGTTTTACCAGCCAAGATACGCTCCTGAACATAGTTTACCAATTCTCAAAAGAATATTTCATCGAGTCCTTGAACGATGGCGAAATGGATTTTTTCATCAACCAGAGTGTCCCTAAAACTGCAGCGGAAGCATTAAGCTTAGAAATTAAATGCGGCATGAATATACAGAATTACAAAAGCGGTCGCATCCAGCAAAATTATCTGACCTTCGGCAGATAAATGAAACATAAAGGCAAAACGCTGATAATTTCCACGTCCAGAGACTGATAACAGCTTGAATAACACTGCAGGTTAACTGCTTGAAATTGCGGTAAATATATACCCACAGGCATACAAACGAACCCCTGACCATACCTCTAATAAGAATTGTCCCTTACTTTCCTGAAACAAACGTAATGTTAAAGCGCGTTGTCGTAAACCAGACGTTTGCACTACGTGACTGTTGAATCATGGGACTCGTCAACCAATGGCAGGGCGGAACAATATAGGTAATAAAAATAATGAAAGTGTTGTTATTTTGAAATAATATATTTTGAAAATATCTAACAAAGTATATCACAAATTGAGCAACAATGGTGTAACTTGTCAACTTATATAATTGTTTTATCTCTACAATACATTTAATTTAGTGGTCTACATGAAAGTTCAATATAAAATCATTCGAGTAAGCAAAAAAATGGTGCCCGTTATCACAGTAAATTACGAGTTCGAGAAATTACCCGATAAAAATATTGCGTTAACTGAAAAGTGTCATCTACAAGGACGGAATTATTATTCTCTTATACATGAGGAATTCTATGCAGCGTATCTCCATTATGTAACCTTAGGTTTACATCCTTGTATCCCTGTTTACCTATTACATTTCTCAAAAAAATATTGTTTAATGTTTTGAACAAACGTAACAGACTGGGCACAAAAAAGGAACGTCGAAAACATACTTCTTAGTATCAGACTTCTTATATGAGTCACCAGTCCATAGTTTGTGTTACTGACCAGTCTATAGTTCAACACTAAATTTTGCTGTGCTAAAATCAAAACTTGAAGAAAAATGTTCTGAAAATTTGCTTCTGATATCATGTAATAAAAGACTTATTGAATTGCTTACTGGCCAAAAGTCAAAACTATTTCCCCTCGGTCTATCGGATCTCAGGCAATAGTTTTGACTTCTGACCGCCAGGTCATTCAATAAGTGTAAAATATGTGCATGCGTTTACTGCATATTCAATTTAAAGAATGATACTTCCCGTCCGCCCATCAAAATGTGAACATGTGAAACATATTTCTTCTAATGAACAAGTTCTGGTTCTTTGATAAGTGCGATGGAATAGCTTACCTAAACATATTACGGTCATAAAACCCATTAACCCTTACACTGTTAAATTTCTATAATAGAGTTATCCATCTTTCAATTTAAACAGTAACATTAACTATTAAAAGGGGTGCATACCAAAATGATCTGACTGAATGGCGAACAGTGTAGGCACGGATGTGCAGGCTGTTTATGATGTACACTGGTCGCAAAGGCAGAATCAATCGTGTCCAACAGTATAAGGGTTAATTAAAATGCAAGGACATGAACTTGAAAAAAAACCTCTTTTGTAACAAAAGTGTCAACAATAGATAAAACAACAAAAATGAACGAAAATTAATTACATAAAATCACGACTCACATACAGTAAATAAAAAAGTAAAGAAATATTTACAATACTGTTTAACATCTGTTGAATACCATTATAAGAATACTGAATTGTTAGATAAATACATTTTGTAACTGAACGAAGCAAAACCTTTAAATGTTTCTAAACTTTTAATGAAAATTATGACAGCAAGTGTGTTTTAATAAGTTTTAGATGGGGAAGTAAATATTTAAATTTTTCATTATATATCTCAAATATTTCCAAAAGAAAAGCTTATTTAAAAAGTGTTGCTATAACGATTCTGCCAGTACATATACATTATTATTACATAACTGACGATGTGGCACTCATTTCTTTAAACCGTGTTATGTATGTGACAATTTGAATATGTGTAACAGAAATATGCATGTTGAAATGCCTTAAATACAGATCATATAAAAATGAAACAAGAGGTTATTTCATAAAAAAGTACATACATTTTGTAATGAACTTTGTTTTAATACGAACAGACATAAATGTCAAAAACAAACAAATGTAATAGACATTAACACAACATGTGAAGTACATGTATAACTTCATTGCACCAGTGAAAGGCCTATTTAAATGAAAAAAAAATCTAAATTTAAACAAAACGTATCAATATAAGTTGCATCCTTGATTTTTTATTACGGTTAAATGTTACATAAAACATGTGATCAAAATTGAAATATTTTCATAGTACTACGACGATTTTTAGTTCCGTCATGCGTAGGTATAACCATCATACGCATGCGCAGGTATAACCATCATACGCATGCGCAGGTATAACCATCATACGCATGCGTAGGTATAACCATCATACGTTATTTCAAACGAAATTGTGGTTTTACACCAAACTGACTACTTTTTAAGAGAGTAAGCATCGCCTGTGAAATGGCAGTGTCACGGGTATATCTGACTGAATACACGCAAACGATAGCTCAAAACTATGATTGTACGGTAGATAACGGCACGTATATCATTGATAGGAAAATTAAGTCCAAACAAGTAATAAATAAGTAATTCTTTGATCGCATATTTCGTTTTAAGTAAAGATACACATTAATTGGTTTATTTCTCACTGAAAATAAAACGGACTAACACGACATGTAATAATGAGTGATAATCAGTTTTTCATAGGAAGTATGTTTTTTTTTCATTAAAAACGTTTCATTTCTGCTAACTGAAGCCTTTTTGAATACAGGTAAATCCAATATTTGCTTTACAATAGATCTATGACTGATTATCTTTGAACATCCCTGGACTTATTGGACTCAACTGCCACATTATCAAAGTTTATTAGTACATACCGGTGTATTTGTTGTGTAAAAATAGAAACATTTTCATAATGTGGTTTCTTCATGGATACATATTTAACCATAAGTAATGTAGCGTGATTTAAAGCATTTTTGCAGACATGCTTTATTAAAAAGTTAAATACATTTTTGAATAATCTTTCTGTACAAAAGTCAGTTTTCCGTGATATTTTTTCAATAGTATATAAATATATTACCGGAACTATTTTTATTCTTGCATCCGCGCTTCTTCATGAAGACATCCAACCAATGATATTTAGTACAAAAATATCTTTTTTTTTCTCTAACTTTCTTAACTGCATAAAATATTAATATAAAAAGGTAAGGCTATATTTTGATAACTGTTAAGACTATTGCTGAAATAAAAATCATAACTAAGATAAATATAGATCATCATTCGGTGACGTCAGCAGGTGTTATTGTCGGCATTACGAATTCCGAATGCCGAACACCAATCACGTGACGAGGGGACTGTTCCAAATGGCTGTTTACATTCTGTGGGTTATATGCCCCTGGACCAGGAGTAATATTTTTATTCTTGTAATTATAATTTCTTCCTAAAACAGAATATTCCGGACTCTTTCGTTTCGTCACTGAAGGCGAAAAAGCGCCATATCTCGCTGGTCCAGGTGTGTTTGCAAGATCTTCTGCAAAGCCGTGTTTTTCTCGTCTGCCGTATAGAGTAACAGACGGAGCGCCTTTCTGGTTTGGAACATTGCTACCTAGAGTTGACGGGAGCTGATACACATTAGGTGAAGGACCATTGTCTACGGATCGCATCTTGGTCCTCGGCGATATACTGTATTGTGGCGCGTTCTTCTCCCACAGAGGGCGCCTGTCGGTGTCATAAGCGCCTGGACCAGGTGTAACATTTTTCCTGACTACGAAAAGAAAATAACTTAACGTTAGTTACATGTCATAGTGTTTATAGTGGTTTTCATACTTCAGAAATTAACCTAGTTTGCTTGCGGAATGTCAGTAGTTCTACCCAGGTGGCCCCCGTGCCAGAAATAATTCTTTGATGTGCACCGGAATACTTTCCTCTGCCACGTGGCAATCTATTTCGGTGTGACTTAACCCTTACCTCGCTAAATTTCTATAATGAACTTGTCCATCTTTCAATTTGCACAGTGTCGTTAACTGTTAAAAGGGGTGCTTACCAAAAAAGATACTGACTGAATAGCGAACAGTGAAGATCATGATCAGACGGCACGGATGTGCACGCATATCATGATCTACACTGGTCGCAAAGGCAAAATCAATCATGTCATGATATGGTTCAATACCTAACAAAGTAAGACAAACCAATTCTGAAACTGGTTTTAACAAGTGCTTTATGAATATGCTCGTCATATTTCTGTTGTAATGCTTGAAATTCTTTAATTTATATCTCAACCTCGTAATTTCGATTATTTATGCATCAAACCAAGAAAAGCAAAAGTAAGTCCTATAATAAAAAATAATTCCAGATAACAAGTTTTAAAAACTGAAATTCTGTGCATGAATGAGTGAAAGGTTTTACTTTGAATTAAGTAATAGAAAGAGCATTGAAACTCGAGGGTAAACGATTTGTACGAGGGGGCATAGCCCCCGAGTATAAATCGTTTACCCGAGAGTTTTAATGTTCTTTCTGTTTTGTATCATAGCCATCCATATATGGTAGTTCAGTAGGCGTTCCACACTGCCACATACAGCAGTTCAGTGAGTACTTAAAATCCTTGCTTTACAAATGTGTAAAGCTCAGGTAAAATAAACCAATGCGAGCGCAGAAAATCAATAAAATGCACGTCGCTGTCTGCTGTTAGAGACACGCCCATATATGCTGGCATACTTTCCTATCCAACAGTGCGGTAACTAGCGTGCGGGTATTTAATCACACTGGCCATAGCTTTATCAGATCAAGTGGTTCCAACGTTGTTTGAGCGGTGAATTTTACGCCGATCAGATGGAGAAATATGGCCGATACTACAAATTTCCGGAATCGTAAGTATGAGTTAAAGGAATTTCTACCCGTTAGATAACGAATCAAATGAAACCGATGGGTGCACCTGGAGCGCAAATGTGTCTATATTTTAGCACATGTGTCTATTTAGCTGAGATTTGTGCCGTTTATTTAAACACTTCTGTACAGTCCGGCGGGGGAAGGAGATTTTTGACAGTTTTTGACAATATCGCCTCAAATATAGTGTTTATCGGGAGCAATTAACTGTTAAAACACTTTTTATATAAAGGGCTACCTCTTAAAACAAAGCGTGTGTATTTTCATAGAATTTTTCAGGGTTGTTTCTGAACAATTGGCCGAAAACCTAATACAACGCCGTTTCGAGTGGGTCGCTATGCAACGCAATCAAGTGGATACCGTTCTGTGTCTTACTTGCGAAGTCTTATCCGTCTTAAAAACAGTCATTAAAGCCTAACAATGAATAAATTTAGTGAGTTTTATATCATTTTAATGATCCCGCCATTTCTAATATCTTGTACTAAATATATATAATACATTTTTATGCTCGCTTAACATTTGATATATTTTTGCGGACATTGTCAAAAACATCAACACAAAAACATAAAGCAAGGGTGAACATCGAATAATATCATTAAGTAAATGATAGTAATAGTTCGTAAAAACAAGAACCAGGACATTTATCTCCTCCACGAATGGTATACTGAACAGCATGCCAAAAGCGGGTTGACTCTTTATGAGGATTGTTCAAATATGAATGCATCTCAGCACATAAAAATGTATCCTTGATAGATTTCAATGAAAATTTTATTTGGTCCCCTCGAAGTATTCACCTCCAACAGATTTGCAAAATTTCAGTCTTCTAATCCAATCCTTGAAGCCTTTCTCGTAGTATTTTCTAGGTATACTATGAAGACACTGGAATATTGCAGAACCGAGGTGTTTGCGCTGCACAAAGTTTCGACCAGAAAGGTATTCTTGAGCCTTAGGAACAAAAAAAAAACCCACACGGGGCAAGGTCAGGCGAATGAGGAGGGTGATGAAGGGAGCACAACAACCTTTTCCTGCTTCAGAAAGTCTTGTACAATAGACGCCTTGTGAGATGACGCATTTTCATGTAGCAATCTGACATTGGCCAAACCAGTTGCGGGTCTTCGAGTTTTGAAATATTTCTTCAGTTTTCGAAAAACTTTAGTCTTGTTAAACTTCGAATTTACGGATTTGCCTTTAGGAACAGCAACCTGAATGGCAGGACCCAGAGTTGTGAAGAATATGGCATACATTACATTCTTGACACTCATGGTCCGCTTTGCAATGCATGGTCTTTTGCCAGACTTTGTTGCCCATAGTTTTTGTTCTGAATCTTTCGTTTGGGCTCGAAAAAGTGAACTCATGTCTCGTCACCAGTGACGACATTTGCGAAAGATCGTGCATTGTAATTTGGAAACTATTTAAGCAACAAGTTCGCGCATTGCACGCGTGCCTTTTTCTGCTCATCTGAAAACAGATGGGGAATCTTCCTCATTTTCAAATTACCTTTCAGAATTGTATGAGCTGCTCTTATGAGATGCCAATCATACTAGCTATTTGCCTAGCGGAGTATCTTGCATCAGTAGCAATTATTTCTTTCACTCTAGCAACCATCTTGGCAAACGTTGCTGTTTACGGCTGACGGCCATGTGGTTCATCTTCTGTTGAAACTAACCCACATTTGAATTTCTTAAACCAACGGATAACTGTCGAAAAAGATATTTCATTATGCCCATAAACAGAACATATATCATCAAAAATGTCTTTACACCCTATACCAAGAGTACAACGATTCTTAATATAGGACCGTATTTCAACGGCGTACGCTGACCTTCTTCCAACCATTTTTGTATTAGTATACACAAGTAGGCAATGTTAGCGAGGGATAGACACAGCTAAAGTGAACGGATTTTAATGGGTGTGGTATCAATGTATAAATGTACAAATGAAATACAGACACCAATGAAAGAAAATAAACGGACTAGCAATACTAAGAGAGACGTGTTACAGTTGTACTATTTAACTGCCTCCAACAAAACTTTTTGTTTTCATTGGTGTCTGTATTTCATTTGTATTTTCATTTTTAAACGGCGGCCATAGAGTTTTATTACATCGTTTCTGTTTTATGGAGGACAAATAAAACCTTGCCTTTTTCCTGGCCAATTTTAACGGTCTCTGTGATTTATCTCTCTGAAAATAAATGAACGTTTCACCAGGAACATGAATGAAAATATATACAAACAACTGATCAATACTTTTATCATGGACCAAACTTTATTTATTTTGTATGAACAGCTTAAATGCACAACAAATCAGTAATGAAATCACAATGTATTGGTTTTAAGGGATTAAAAGTGACCAACTGTAACTATACAGATTTAAAGAGTCAACCCGATTTCGGCATGCTGTTCAGTGCCATTCGTGGAGGAGAAAAATATCTGTGAACTGGTTCTTGTTTTAACGAACTAATACTATTATTTACTTAATGATATTGTTCGATATTCATCCTTGCTTTATGTTTACAAATGTGTTGATGTTTTTGACAATGTCCGCAAAAATATGTGAAATGTTAAGTGAGCATAAAAATGTAAAAGTACAATATATTAGAAATGGCGGGATCATTATGATGATATAAAACTCTCCAAATTAATTTATTCATTGTTAGGCTTTGAAAATAATGACTGTTTTTAAGACGAATAAGACTTCGCAAGTAAGACACAGACCGGTATCCACTTGATTGCGTTGCATAGCGACCCACTCGAAACGGCGTTGTATTAGGTTTTCGGCGGATTGTTCAGAAATAACCCTGAATAATTCTATGAAAATACACACGCTTTGTTTTAAGAGGTAGCCCTTTACATAAAAAGTGTTTTAACAGTTACTTGCTCCCGAAAAACACTAAATTTGAGGCGATATTGTCAAAAACTGTCAAAAATCTCCTTCCCCCGCCGGACTGTACAGAAGTGTTTAAATAAACGGCACAAATCTCAGCTAAATAGACACATGTGCTAAAATATAGACACATTTGCGCTCCAGGTGCACCCATCGGTTTCATTTGATTCGTTATCTAACGGGTAGAAATTCCTTTAACTCATACTTACAATTCCGGAAATTTGTAGTATCGGCCATATTTCTCCATCTGATCGGCGTAAAATTCACCGCTCAAACAACGTTGGAACCACTTGATCTGATAAAGCTATGGCCAGTGTGTTAATACCTGCACACTTTTAGTTACCGCACCCAGCGCTCAGTGTATACGATTTACCTGCACCAAATGTGTTAAGAAAAAACACCGAGCTATGATACAAGTCAGGTTTTGACATGAACAAACCACAAAGATCGATGTTCATTTACAGCAACAATAAAACACTGTCGAATGAATATATAATTCGAACAATGCTAAAATAGTTAATGAATTTAGCGAAGTAAAGTACACGTTGTTATTAAATGATCATTTGTATCATAGCTCGGTGTTTTTTCTTAACAAATTTGGTGCAGGTAAATCGTATACATTGAGCGCAGGGTGAGGTAAGTAAAAGTGTGCTGGTATTAAATACCCGCACGCTAGTTACCGCACTGTTGGATAGGAAAGTATGCCAATGTGTATGGGCGTGTCTCTAATAGCAGACAGCGACGTGCATTTCAGTATTGATTTTCTGTGCTAGCATTGGTTTATTTTACCTGAGCTTTACACATTGGTAAAGCAAGCATTTTAAGCTGTATATGGCAATGTGGAACGCCTACTGAACTACCATATATGGATGGCTATGATACAAAACAGAAAGAACATTAAAACTCTCGGTAAACGATTTATACTCGGGGGCTACGCCCCCTCGTACAAATCATTTACCCTCGAGTTTCAATGCTCTTTCTATTACTTATTTATTAGTAATATTGTTGTAAATAAGCTTTGTTGTGTGCCTCTAACCGACCATTCATAGTTGTATCGTACATGAACTAATTCTTTGAATTACCCGGAGGTATAAACTTATAAAATATGCATGGTTGCTACAGCATTTTCCCTTGTAACTCGTGCAATTTAATGGTTTCAATATGAATATTCCCGAATGTCATATACAAGCTGTCATGGAACATTTGAGTTACTGTGATAAAATGAACTGCGGTTTCATTCCGCATATTTCATTTAGACGACGTATCAAACAGAACATATTATTATTACCCATGAATAATATATTTGTAAAGAACAATATGTAGAGTGACTGAAGCTCTTTTTTGCGACAGTACTGTTTAATTTGACGCTAAAGCTACTTGCACAGTTTTGGTGAAAATTTTTCAGTATGTTCATTTCCACCAAGTTTGGCATAAAATGTACATCTGAAGCTGAAAAATGATAAAGTGGGTGAAAATAAAAGGTTGATATTGGTAAAAGTTCTGCATTATTTCAAAAGCGTTGCAACGGTTTGCTACCTTCTGCACAATATTTTCGGGTATTTTATAAGAATTTCTTACAAAAATCTTCTGTCAATAAGTTTTTACCACTAGTCACTTTCAGAGTACTCACTTTTTATGGACTTTTTGAGAAAAGTTATTTTTCGCCTTAAATGTGTGGGTTAGTCCCTTAAATTCCAGCTCAATATTACAAATTAACATACCAGTTTCAAAAATAAAACTCGTGTTTAACACCGTTGTGGATTCGAAAGCTCGCTTTGGATGTAGAAATTCGAAAGGTCAGTAGTTCTACCCTGGTGCCCTGGCGTCTTCCTAATCCATGAAAAGCTGAGAAGTAGGCATATGGCCTGAATTGAGTAGGTGTTGTTTAACCTCTACCCTGCTAAATTTCTAAAATTGACTTGTCCATCATTCAATTTGGGCAATACAATTTTATTTTTATACTGACTGAATAGCGAACAGTGCAGACCATGATCAGTCTGCACGGATGTGCCGGCTGATCTTGGTCTGCACTGGTCGCGTAGGCAGAATCACTTGCCGCCAGTAGGCTAAAGGTTAAGACCAAATACAAACAATAAAAGTCAGACTTACCCGGTGTTCTGGGTCTGACCCCGAATGAGTAGGAAGGTCTGTTCTCCTTGCCCCTTGGGCCTAGCAATGGGTCGAAGTTGTAGGCAGGTCCAGGACTGTCAGTCTTGAATGCTGCAATTAGCAAGAAAATAAATGTTTATACTTGTGAAAAAGACTAAATATGAACACTGTTTTGATTAAAATTAGTTATTTTGCATGCTGTTTTCGCAACTGAGGTACACGCACAGTTTTAGAATCATTAAGAAGTGCTAAGCATAAACAAATGGAAAAACAAAAGCCAAACGTCAAACACTAATGTTTGAAGATGAATTTGACAGTTGAATATTATAATAGCAAGCTGTTGGTCCGGTACATTTTGAAAAAAAAAGTTCACCATTGCTGTGTATTTTATTTAAGAAATATCAAATTATGTCAGCAGACATAAAATGTTGCACTATCGTCCCCCAGCGTTTTATGTCATTCCCACAATAATGCAAACAATATTAAAGTATCTTTTAAAAAGATACACGGCCGCATTAGTCAATGCATACTTTAAGTTACGAAATGTTCATGCATTCTGCACTTTTACATACGATCGGGTATTTATTAAGCAAAACAAAATGCAGTTTTTATAGTAAAATTTTCATGTTTTTTTTCTCCATATTTTACAGAACAAGTATTTTACATCATAATTAAATTAATCATAATCTTGGAAACTTTGACCCCAAAAGAAGTCTAAAAAGGAGGAGCCGAAAAGAGGGAGGGGGCAAAATGACCATTTTTAAAATCGTCAAGAGATACGAAATTACCAAAATGGGGGCGAGTTGACTAGGGTACGAGTTGACTAGTGGACGAGTTGACTCAGTGTAAATCTTTTACGGGAGATCACTCTGTTTCAGAGTTGCAGAGTTGAACGATTCAGGTTTATAACGTTTTACCAGCTATTTCTACAGGAGCCTTGCAATGGATTATACTGTCAGAGCACCTGCACATCCCTAATAGAAAATATTATTACTATTCCATATTTATTTCAATTTTTCATCCACAAATCAAAATGTGTAGTTTTAATCAGTTGTCAAATGAATAAACAGGAAATAAAGATAAAATCAATACCGGTCTGCTGCCGGAAAAAGACAAATTTCTACCCCACCTCATGTATTATATATTTATAATTCGAGTGCAAATGAGTCTAATTTGTTTTAAAAATAAACCTGAAATTAAAGGTTGTGTTGACAGTAGTTTTGCTCTCCTCTGTTTTCTATACCTAGGTTGTAAACGGTTATTGTAAACTGATTTCATTTTGTCTACAGAAGGTTCAAGAAATGTAACAAAACCTTGGTTACAATGGAATAAAGGAAAACAATAAACTAAACCAAACAAGAACTCCAGAATTTATGTCCCCACAAAGTTCTTGAAAAGTATATAAAGATTAGCTTTGATGTTTGCAAAAACTCTTAATGATTCATTAATTAATGGAGGAAAATCCAAAATCTGATTCAAGTGCTATATGTTGTTTATCTTTATGTTCTGAAGATTGATAGATTTAATATTCTAGGTCATCAATTACATTTAAGAGGTCTGAAAATCATCTTACACCGTGTCAAATAAAGACTTGTCCAGATACTTAAAATAAAATATAACGAGATCATTTATAAAAAAAATCGTTATACAAGAATTTATGTGAAGCTATTTATATACGATTTCGGAGACCTACGGTGTCTTTGCGGCACTCACCCGCTCCTCTATATCACTCAACGTTGTAGTTAAAATATCATTAAAGATAAATCAAGTTTTGTTATCAGTACTTCACGTTACACAATATATTACATGAATACTTGAAGTTTCCTCGAGATATTTTGTATTGTTTACAATCCAATTAAATATATACTTGAGATTCAGATGTCGCTTTGAAGTAGTTTTTTAACTTAATCCTGTAATGTTCTTGAAACGGTAATAAAAATCGAGATATCACTTTACATACATTATTTTGTCTGATTATAAGACTTAGTTTTATAGGAAAAAAGAAACGATTTGGGCTAATTTGCATTATTTTCTGCAAAATACTTGGTTAATGTACAATTTCGCTGCCGTTATAGTTAAGAAAAAATGTGCATAAGCGATAATGGTGACCGTATTATCCTGATAGGATTCGAGCTCGAGTTTTATAGTCAGAGGTCCGGCTTTCCATCTAATGCCGTCTGGTCTGTTATATAGAAAATGATGACGGTATCAAAGTACACAGATTATCATGAATCAAGCTGCATAATGATATGATGTTAAGCATTTGTATTTTTTCTGTATCATAATGATGATGGTGATGGCGACGACGACGACGACGACGATGATGATGATGATAATGATGTTGATGATGATTTTGCTGTTGTTACTGATGACGATGATATTGTTGTTGTTACTGATGAAGATGATTAAGATGATGATGCTACTTTATTCAAAGAGAATGACACACTTGGCTATAAGCCAGTCTAATATACAGGCCTCAAAACTTAATCATACGACGCAAATATTTCAATTTTATACCCGCTATCGAGGGTCATATATTTGCCCCTACCCCTGTGTATGCATAGATTACAAGTACGTAAAATAGCAAATTCGTCGTGGGCAGGACTACATGTAATAAGGATTGTCGTGTTTTAAATAAACAAAGTAACTCATTTTACAAAAGGAGAATGACTAGTTTATCGCTTTTATCAAAAGGAAAAGTTGAAATGACATTCTAGCATAAAACTGTCGTTTTGCTTTTTCGAAGGCTGTAACGTTGTGTTAACGTTGTTATAACATATCTTGATATATACGTGATCAATGGAGAGACGTAAACGTAACCTTATCATGGCAATTTAACGCCTACTTAGGTCGAGGAGTCTAAGAGGAAAATATTATTATACCAGTTTAATATAGCGCCCTTTTCGTGATAAACACGTTCAAAGGCGCCTTGTACGCTTAATATGCACGTAATTCATACAATTTAGCTGTTTTACACGTTTTATGCTAGAACAGCGTTTACGCATGTTCGTTTCCTGGTAACAGCATTTGCAGATTTCTCCTGGCAGTCTTGGGCAAAATGGGCTCGGGCACCAACCAATCCCTGGGGATTCTTAAGATGTTACGACATGAAAAAACATAATATGAGCCGTGCCATGGGAAAACCAACATAGTGGGTATGCGACCAGCAAGGATCCAGACCAGCCTGCGCATCCGCGCAGTCTGGTCAGGATCCATGCTGTTCGCTAACAGTTTCTCCAATTCCAATAGGCTTTAAAAGCGAACAGCATGGAGCCTGACCAGACTGCGCGGATGCGCAGGCTGGTCTGGATCCATGCTGGTCGCACACCCACTATGTTGGTTTTCCCATGGCACGGCTCATAATTATGTTATCCATACATTAAAAAACTTGAGAAAACGCAAACGGAATGCGTTTTACAAATAATGTAACAATTTCCTTTGAGAGAACGTAATGCTATTACACCTTTACTACTTTCTGAACAAATAAAACACAGAACGATCGATTAATTGGCCTTTCATTCAGTATTTTATAACGTTCAAAAAACGTTAAAACTGTCACCATGTGTGTTCGTTATGGCTGCCTTTTTGAAGCATTTCCGCAGCATCGATAAGGTTAGCAGATTAAATAATACACACAGGAAATGCTGTCGTGGAGCCTATTTAAGATATTCTATAGACACCTGAAATTGTGTCCTTTAAAGGTACATGTAACCCGCTATGCCAATTATCGTTGAAGAACTGAAGGGTAAAAATGAAAATGAAATAAACACACTGGAAACAAATATGAGATAACTTTAATTTTTAAAAAATAGAACTGGTTATAATTAAATGCATAAAGTACTAAATTTTTAGAATGTTTCTATCATGTTCGTATGAGAAAATTGTCATGAAATTGAACCACGGATCTGTAGATTTCCGATACGTGAAAAAAATGCAACACACTGGTGTACTCTGTTTCAAATAAGGAACAGGAAGGTAAAGTCCAGCCTTTCACCAATTAAACATTTTACTGTGTGCTTAATTTTCATTACATTGTGAGTAATCTCACTCAATTAAGATAATATTTTTTTTCCGGTTTCATCATTTATACAAAGAGATTCGACAAAATATAAACGCGCTAGCATTCAACAAATTTTTTTTTTCGTGTCATTGAAATGAACGCAGCAATAGGTCGCAACCATGAATACGCGCTAGTCATCTAAGGAACTTTTCCCGTGACTATACGCGGACGTCGCCAAAACAGCGTCCCGTTATCACTAAGCAGCGTTGTTGTTACTTTGGCGCCTTCCCTGCTGTTTATACCACATGAATGTCATAATTTTCAATGGAAAAGAATTGGGCGAATGTGTTGCATACAGCCTAGCATCATTATATTAGAAGCGAATATTGTGAAACAACAGATGTTTCAGAAATATATGGAACAAAATGTGGGAAGAAAACTACTGTGAGGGTCGTAGGTGAGCTGATGAGAATATGTGATTGGTGCACGACGGAAGATAGATAACTAGTTGATTGTACAGGATGCATAGTGCCCATTTGCCGAACTGCGCGTTTTAGGGGAGAAATGCATGATGGAAACAGGCTAGTATATTTTCCCGTTGGGTAACGTGGTCCTCGTAACCTAGGGATATGGTATAGCATGTATAACAAGTAAACAATAGAAGACACTGTCCACTTGATGTTCTGTGCATTATACTGAAGAATGTATGAAACGCCGTTTCTGTCGTGCTGTTATCTGATGCGAAATGCGATACTAGTATATCTTTTACATTTTAAATAGCCAATAACGGCTGACTGATTCTTTATTGTGCCTTTCTAGCTCTGGCATTTCTATTAATTTAAGTGGCAAACAGACATAACAACAGTAAATGTGTGTCTTCTGGTCATGCTTCCGTGAATAACAGCAACAGTTCCTAGATCTGAGTTATGCTGAAAAAAAAAACGTATTTTTTCTATAAAATTCCAGTTTATCTTTAATGTTCCATATGGAATTAAAGTATTGTTATCTATAATAAAGAAGTTTTAGATATTTGGCATGTTAGATCCAAGCAAATCATTTGACTTACACCATGACCTTGACCCAAAGGAGAATGCTGGAGATTGACGCTTTGTTACATCAGCGTTGTTTCTGCCGACAGTCGGTGGCAACATGTAGTGAGCAGGTCCTGGTCCTGAAAAATAAAGATGTAACATTATGACAAATGTGGACTTCCATATGAAACAAAAAATCTCTGGCATGTGGGACTGACAGAAATTAGGGCATTATTATGATAAATGGTATTGTCAATAATTTACGCAAAGTCCGCGCTATTATTTGATTTTTTATTGTCCCATTATAAAGGGAAAAACGACGCGGAACATATGAAGTAAATTTAAGTCATGATGATGATGATGATGATTATTATCATTATTATTATTATTATTTTTATTATTATTATTATTATACCAGATCTATATACCAGATTATCTCCAAACATTATAAAATACTGACCATAATCGAATATTATATGCGCAAAAGGTATATGCTTTTATGACCAGAAAAGTGTAAACTTAATTTGAACAAGAGTGCCAGAACGTCACAATATACGCCCGTCACAGCAAATTTCTTTACTCTAGCACCTGTATTTGCAGATGTAATTTTAATTTTGTGGTTGTTTAGTAATCATTGTAATTCTTTTGTTTTTCTAAGTCCACAAAAAACTCCTTACCAGGTAGAGATACCTTAAAATACACCTAAAATTAGAAAGTAACAACTATGTTGTACCACAGAAAAGTGGTCTTGGTTTTTCCCTACGGTCAATTATAAAAAAGTTACAATATAAGTTATTTATAGTAACAACTAAGGGAAGTTAATCTTTAAAAAAAAAAAAAAAAAAAAAAAAAAATTCCAAAAAAAAAAAAATTGTAAGTCCACACAAAAATCCTTACCAGGTAGAGATTGGTCAAAATACACCTCAAAATTGGATGTAACATGCATGTTGTACTACAGAAAAGTGGTCTCGATTTTTCCCTACGTCTAGTAATGAAAAAGTTACAATATAAGCTATTTAAAGTAACAAAAAGGGAAGTAATTCTAAAGAAGGGAACTGCGCATGACACTTCGTCTCATGATGGTGTATAATTGTGCCAAGTTACATCACAATCCCTCTATGCATGAAGAAGAAATGCTTCGGACAGTCATTCTTGTATCTGACCTTTGGCCTCTTAGTGTGACCTTGACCTTAGACCTAGGGACCTGGTTCTTGCGCATGACACTCCGTCTTGTGGTGGTGAACATTTGTGCCAAGTTATATCAAAATCCCTCCATGCATGAAGAAGAAATGCTCCGGACAAAGTTTTCATTCTTGTATCCTTTGACCTCTAAGTGTGACCTTGACCTTAGACCTAGGGACCTGGTTCTTGCGCATGACACTTTGTCTCATGATGATGAACAATTGTGCCAACTTTCATCAAAATCCCTCTATGCATGAAGAAGATATGCTCCGGACAAAGTTTTCATTCTTGTATCCTTTGACCTCTAAGTGTGACCTTGACCTTAGACCTAGGGACCTGGTTCTTGCGCATGACACTCCGTCTCATGATGATAAACAATTGTGCCAACTTTCATCAAAATTCCTCTATGCATGAAGAAGATATGCTCCGGACAAAGTCATACTTGAATTTGACATTTGACCTCTAAGTGTGACCTTGACCTTAGACCTAGGGACCTGGTTCTTGCGCATGACACTCCGTCTCATGATGGTGAACAACTGTGCCAAGTTTCATCAAAATCCCTCCATGCATATAGAAGATATGCTCCGGACAAGGTCTGTGGACGCCGCCCGCCCATCCGCCCGCCAGGGGCGTTCCCATAATACGTCCCGTTTTTCAAACGGGCGTATAAAAATGGCTGTGTCTCTCTTACCATGCCGTTTCAATTTAATGAGATGAAAATGTGAAATTACCCTGCAGCGCGCTTGTGTTTATTGAGTGAGTGCAAACGAGCGAAATTACAGTTCATTACAATAATGGATTTTGTGATTAGTTAATATGAATTGTATGAATATTTCATGGGGATTTAAATCATTATGGCCTGATTGGCGTTTGTTCCGATAACTGCAAAATTCCGCTCTATATTATTGTTGGCGTATCTCTTCAATCTATCTGTGTTTATTGTCGGCGATTTTATCGGCTTAACTCGTTTTACAATATTTTAATTCCAACTTGAACAATTAATGCCTCATTAGTATTACTGGCCTTAGTTTATTTGAGGTGAACGGAATGAAAATGATTATTGATTTAATACAAATATTATTCAGTACAAAGGAAAATGGCAAAAGGACCAGGACAAATACCAAAAAAATGGGATGATATATGTGCATACATATATACGACAATCAATACCTTTCTAATTTGAAAAGGATGCAATATCTCACATGGTGGGAGGGAAAGGGTGAGGGGACGGGATGGGTGGAGCAGTCTTTGTGATTAAAATCGCTGCGTAGTCTTACTCAGACAGTAGTTTTCATTTGAATGCATGGGCAACGTCATAATATTTGCTCCCTACATGCGAGGAGCATCCTAACTGTAAATTTAATGTTTATGTTTTATCTTCAGAAACGTAAATCTGTAACATACAGCATTTACTCTGACGGAAAGTGGAATGACAATCCCTGAAAGAGATGAAATATTCATTCTCAAAAAAATGCTCGATTTGGGTCCTTCATTCGCATAAAAGACTTCTTCTCGGTTGATTTGCTATCAATGTCCTTTATCAATTAATCATTAATTTACTGTACAGAACTGCTCTTTTTGTCGAGAACATAATCACCCCTAGGTACACTGGTTACACGATGAAATGATTTCTGACGAGCCTCGGTAACGGATTTCTAAGCAATGTGTCAAGGATTTCAGGTTGACTTCTGAGTTATTTACCGTCATTGGAAACGAAACAGGCTTGCATTTCACAGAAATGATACGTCTGTTCAATACTTAACTGATTTCTGAAAATATAGTGTTATTTTGCCTCAATTAAGAGAAAGTCATTGAATATATAATGTAAATATCAAAATAAACATAATGTCACATTGTTTCTTCAATGTCACATTTAACTATGTCACGGATTGCTGTCTAAATATGGTTTAGAAATATGAATAATTTAGAAATTTCTTTTATTTAAAATACGTCTGTAATACTGGAAACAGACATTTCATGATTTATCAGTTATTGAAAGCATCTCGGTTAACAACAACATGCCGTTCACGTTCATAAGTATTAAAAGTAGTCAAAACTACAAAAACTTTTTAAAACAAGTCACTTTATTTTTAACCAACGTTTCGGCTACATTAGCCTTCTTCAGGGTTCAAAATAAACATAACAAAGGAAGCGACGTCAACGTGAAACGATGTCGATGACGACAACGTCAAAATTAGACAAAGAGTTTGGCGTAAAAATCATAAACAGGATCATAGTATGATACATAAATACTGGTGAAAAAATGCAGTATAAGTGCAATGATTAAGGAAAGGCACCAGTAAAAACTGATTATGGAATACATACACAGTAATAATATATACGTATATATTGTGTAATGTTCACGTTTATACACAACTCCAATTATTTTGGAATTGCAAATGGTGCATCGCTTTGATATATTACAGAATAATTCCCGGGAGTATGTTACATTTTCTCTTCTCGCAAATGTTTTCTATCTGGACAGTTTAAGTTGACAGATTTTGTTTCTGGTTTCAAATCAATATGTAACTGAATCTGTTACTTTATCTGAAACTTTCAAACCGCCTAAGAATCGGATGGTGCGCAGAACTCCGTTGCCGAGGCTCGTCAGAAAACATTATTTCATGTGACCGACATCCGTACGCGTGATAATGTCTTGTAACGGTTTATGGTCTTCATAGCGTGAAACCTTATAATAAATTATAAAATTCATCATAAATCATGATTTCAATTAATGAAAAATTCTAACACGATCCGCAGCAACTGCTATATAAACATATAGCGAAATCGCCTATACATGAATCTACGATAAAATATGGTTGGCTGTTACATTTCACCCCCCTATGATTGTAACATAAGAGCTTCTACTTTAGTTCCATTACATACGAATTATTTCAGGGCCAAACGGTTGAAAACAGCATTTCAAAAACATAAATATAATAAAAACTCATACTGACCTATGTGTAGGTCCGTAAAACACACTCTGATTTCTACGAGCGAATTCAATTAGCTTAATTATGATTCAGCGGTGACGTCATAAATGTATGACATAAAGTATGACGTCATAATGATGTGACGTCATATAAATGTTAATCTCGTCACTCGTATTAAATACAGGCTCAGCTCGCTTATTTTGATGATTCTGTTCATAATTAGTTTGCGAGCTGTTAGATTACTAAATTATATATACTTCTCAAAATTCTGATAAAAAATAAACAAATATATATACGTTCCATTGGCTATGCAACACTTTCTAACCATAGGGGGTAAATTGTAACAGCATATGACCCGAATGACGTATTACGCTGAAAATGTAGTATTCTACTGTAAAATGCGAATTATTTGCATTGTTAGAATCGAAATAATAAATATGTTCCAATAATGTTATCAATTAATAAAACATGGGCAGTCGTTTGGATGCGAATAATTAAATCACTCGTGCTGCGCACTCGTGATTTAATTATTACGCATCCAAACTCCTGCCCATATTTTATTAACTGATAAAATATAGGAACAGATTTATTATTTCTTAAGTAAATCATTTATCTGCAATCAATAGATCATGCATAATGCACCATTCTCATATATTCTACATTGTCATGTCGTATAATAATTGCCAGTTCTACTGCTCAACTACGCTAAGGTGGTAAAAAGACAGGCTATCTGTTTCCTACTTGTAATATCCATTTTGGTATATTTATTTTTTTAATTTTCAGATATAATTTTAATGCAGCTTGAAAATGAATCACTGAATCAAGTTTGTTAACTCAAGCAAACAGGAACTATTTAATTGTAAACTGACACAAGTCATTTTTTTTCTTCGCTGAGAAAGTGGGCAGACATACAGTAATCGTAATAGGGTGTTATCAATTACATCTGTGTTTTGTAATGCAAAGAAACCAAATGCCTTTTGTCTGTCTTGGCTCTAACGTCACTTTTCAACAGTATTTCAGTAATGGGGAGGGCAGTTAACCTAACCAGTTTTCCTGGATTCTGAACCAGTACAAACCTGTTCTCCGCAAGTAACTGAAAACTTCCCCACATGAATCAAAGGTGGATGACCGGAATGATATCAGACTCATTGTATTTTATCAAATCGTCACGGAGAATATACGCCCCGCCCGTGGATCGAATTCACGACCTCGTGATTCGTAGATCTGCGCTCTCCCTATTGAGCTTTGCAGACGGGTTTACTAACTGAAACTTCCATTATATGTAATCTTAATCGAATAAAATGTAATGTAATCGTAATCAGTAAATAACTTTTCGATCTGTAAAAAGTGACATTTTAAAATATTGTACAGCCTTTAACGAAGGTTTATGCCATAAAAATGTTGGCTTTACGTGACAATGTCCCTACTTGTATGCAGGTACAAAAGAACAGAAAGACTTGGAATATGAGAACAGTCAAATTTTCTTTAATCACAAAAGTTGCACGTTGGACCCAATACTTGTTGTATTTGTGTCATATTTAAAATATGTATCAGTAACGTGGGTTTAAGTGTAGTTCTATTTTATATGGGATAATAGCGATACCACCTCAATCATCATTCAATATTTTATTTCAAAAGGAAAAGATGACATGAGGAATAGTATTTATTTATCTTTAACAAAATGTTTATCTGCTACGTAATGTAATACTGAACTGATATATTATTAGCTATAGAAAATAAAAAAGCCGCCCATTACACTCATTCAATTGAGGTACCGAAACAATAATGCTAAACAAACTACTACACTATCAAAATCTTTCAAATATTTATCTACTTTTATGACAATACTGTTACGTAAAAGGATCAATGTATACGGTGTTAACGATATGAAAGTTTTTGTTTTGTTTTGTTTCGTTGGATTCAACGTCACACCGAAACAATTATATGTTATATGGGGACTTTCCATATATTTTTTCATCAAAGGCGGACACCTGGGAAGAACCACTAACCTTCCGTAAGCCAGCTGGATGTCTGCTTGTCGTGAAATTATAAACTTGGCTATTTGTGGTTAAAATGGTTCAACTGTTTTGCATGGCATGTAAGTAGAGTTCTCAGACACTCCAAACTGAAAATCACTGAGAAACCTCTGACGTTGGACAAACTACATTATTCTAGCTCACATCTTGTCAAATGAATGTCCCTTTTAAATCTTTTTATGATACGAGTTTTATGTAAGCTGGTTTACTTCAAATGCTTTAAAAGTTTTCGGAATTGCAAAAATGATTGCACAGAGACAGTCTCCATAAATTCCGCTAAAAAAAGTATGCTAGTGGTGTGGTAATATTCTAAAATAATCGAGCGCATGTGAAAACTCTTGTTTTACTTGTTACATACTTAATGTTATTACACAAACTGCCGGTCCATATTTGTGCTATACGACCGGTGTGTATCCAAAACGTGTTTACTGGGCATCTAAATTCAAACATTTAAAAAAGTGAAAATTTCAGATGTCGTGTAATCAAAGACTTATTCAATGGTTTATAGTTCAACAGTAAAAACTATATTGGTCCTCGGTTCTTTGGACATCGGGCAATGGTTTTAACTATTGACTGGCAGCCATCCATTCAATCAGCGTATACTATTTGTAAGTTAGAGATTATAAATTTTGTTTAGTTTTAAAACGCGTCAAGGGATTATATTTGGCAGTAGTAATTATTAATTTAAAACATATGAATGAAATATTTATACTAACAGTTGGCAGTCAGGTCGTTTTTACAATAAAGTGTTAAACTGTCAAAATCGCGTGTGGTAATTATGAAAAACATAAATGCAACACTTCAGCATTTTTTTTTTCGCACAAGAAAACAATTTATGTTTAATATATGAATATAGTTATGATAGCATTAAAACCGTGAACTCATGTTTAGTTTGGTACTGCTCTTTCTTTCATAAAGTTTCGCATTTTCCACAATAAAGTTGTTAGCTCTAGGTTTTTGCTTTCTATGTTCCCGGTTACAAGCAGGCTTGAGGAGGAGGGAGGGAGAGAGGCTAATTTTAAACCGAAAGGACTGGTTAAAACATTGGGTAGGTCCTCCATCGATTTAAGAACTACTCAATAACATTTAGACAATCATTTTATGGTGTTGTTGCCACTGTTGTTGGTGCTGATGTTGATGTCGTTGATATAACATTGTTATAGATTCATATTTCTATATAAAAAAAAACAGTGATATCAAATATAAAAATACCGCCACGATGTATGAAAATTCGATTTTTCAAACATAAAATGTTTTCTTTCTTAAACAGGAAAATGATAGTTATAAAACTTATACGAACCCCTGATTCTGGCTTGAATGGGGATCTGTCCTGGGTCCCCTGGTTTCTCCCATTTCTGTCCCTCGGATCCTGTCATTGTAATAGAAGAAAGCTGTCACTCAAATAATCCAATTATAAACGAATAAGACAATTTTAGATAAGAAATAAACCGTTCACAATCTATTGTAATCCAATTCAAATCCGTCTTTTCCTATAAATTAAGATTTTTTGGTCCTTTTTTCTAGAAGATAAACATAAGAGTTGTATATTTTCCCTGGAAAAAATGTATAGTCTTATTGTAAGTGAATAATACTTTTTTATGCAATTACTTTTCCAGTCATGTTGAAGATGGATATTTTAATTTCAGAATTTTAGAGACATTCGATGCGCGTCCTTTCCTTTTTTGCGTGTCTTGTCCGCATTAATCCTTTTTTGTGTTTTATTGTTCTTGCCTGTGTTTTATGTGTTTATACGACTGGTATCTAAGGAACACGGTGCGATGCGCCGCTCTGAACTTTCACTAAACGAAATGAATAAATGATGGATACCTTAAATGTTTTATAGCTTTTGAATTAGCCCGCATTGATTCACAGTATAGAATTCCACTATCCCAGTTTGTCACGCGCATTTTAGCAAATACCCTATACGTTAACAATAAGAAAATGCCAAGTAAGATTTCAATGCCAAAAAAACATAAACCGTCGTATACATCGTTGAATAGATACACAGGAGTACTGGCTAAACAAATTGTAAAAAGTTTATCTCAGTATTTTCATAGAAAGAACACTGATCAAATATTAAAACTGTAATAATTCAGTTTTCGAAAACATGAAAATTGTTAGATTAATCTGATTACAAATTACAGCTCAAATATTAATCTTGTATGAAAGTTTGCTATGTAGGATATGCGATTAAAATTAGATTTTGTTTAAAGTTATTAACCGATATATAAAATGTTCTAAAAAACATTAATCTGTTACTGAACTATTATTAACTAAACAGAATATTAAATTGATCTGTTTCATGATAAAAGAGAGAAAGATAATGATCACGGTTGTTTTGTCGATGATAATTATGATGATGATGACGACGACGATGATGATAATGATGACGACGACGGCGACGACGATGATGATAATGATGATGATGATGATAATGTAATGATGATGATGAGAGTTATGCTGATTATATTGACTGATGATGATGATGATGATGATGATGATAAATGGTATTAATCATAATCGTGATAATGATAATGGTTATGCTGGTTCTGTTGACTAATGATGGTGATGATAGTGGTTGTGTTGGTGATGATGACATGATGATGACCTATCGAAGCGCTAATGGTGACGATAATAGAGCTGATGATGAAGATGATGATGCTGATGGTGACGGTGATAGAGCTGATGGTAAAGATGATAATGCTGATGGTGACGGGGATGGAGCTGATGATGAAGAAGATGATGATGTCGAAATTGACGAAGATATCAACGGTAATAATGGTGACGTCACACCTTTGCTGTCCTATCTTGCTATATTGTACATTAAGTCCTACACCAGAATCGTGCATGCCGGTGTATAAATACATTTTGTTTCCGCTTAGACTAGCATATTGTATTTGTTCTATATTGAACAAACTTGAAGTAAGGTGATGTATGATTTATGTTTGAAATGAACTGAAAATGTATCAGGAAAGCCATTCATTTTTTTTTTCTCCTTTGTTTTCATCGATCTCGACTAATATTATCTAAATGTAGCTCTTAATGCCCGTGAACAGCGTATATTTTGATAAGGTTTCTACATGGAAGAAAGGAAAGACACCACTATGCTTTCACTCTTGGGCCTATGAGGTTAAGCTCCGCGCGATATTACCAGATTATTGGCAATCAATGAATATGTAAGTAGAATGTAATATAACAGCGTTTCACTTTCCTTACACAAGGCATGTATAGCCAACCAACACAGAAACTAAACAGAGCACAATTATTCCGCCATTGGTCTTTAAAGAACGGTTTATGTCACTGATAAAATATTGTACGAATTCAACAATTCAAACTTGTCATTAAATTATTTTCAAGTAGTTTTTAATTCGTTACCGCGCAATTGGATTAAACATGATCATGTAAGATTTTCTTGTCAATGTAATTAGCTATTTTGTGGTACTGAAAGTAGTCGTTCCTGTGTGTGTCTGGCTTAATCTCTTGCCCCCTCCTGCATGGTCGCAAACACATTATTTACATTTAAATGAAAAGGAAACGGCATTTTTACACCTGAATCGTTGTTCACATATTGCGTGCTTATGAACTCCCGAAATTTATTTACTATAAGTATGCAAGTAGGTTCGTTTCCATATGAATTGATCCATCAGAGAGAGTAAACGTATATTAACTTGCGAGTTGTTATGTTAGGCTCTTGGTTGTTGTTGCTAGGCGCTGTCGCCGTTGCGGTGCAGGTTCGATCTTGGCTATTGCTAAAATAAATTATATTTTATGGTACATGTCTGTGTATTAGGATTTTGGATTTAGGCAAAACTAACAATACAATGTAACAGCAGTAGCAGTAGCAGCAGCAGCGGCAGCGGCAGCGGCAGTGGCAGTGGCAGTGGCAGCGGCAGTAGCAGTAGCAGTAGCAGCAGCAGTAGCAGCAGCAGCAGCATCGCCAGAAGTGGTTTAAGTTGTAGTAGCAGAAGCAGCAACATTAGTAGTAGTAGTAGCAGTAGTAGCAGCAGCAGCGGCATCGGCAGTAGTAGTACCAGTAGTTGTAGCAGCAGCAACAGCAGAAGTACCACTAGCAGTAGTCGCAGCAGCAGTAGTTATAGCAGCGGTAGCAGAAGTATAAGTAGATGACCATAAGAAGATTTATGCTTGGTGAGATTTATACGGTCTCACGACACTTCATTAGGTTTCCTACTAGTTAATTTTTATCAAACTTCGAGCTGCCTCCCTTGTAATATTCTATTTAGAAAACATAACAAGGTCCCACATCTTTAGCAAAATATAAGCGAACAGAACGCACAACTAGGTTTGGTACCAATCACCCGTGTGCATCAGGCCAGGATGGAAGGACAGGCGTCTGATGCTAAACTATAATAATTATTTTTGCCTCTCAGGATGATGATTATGATGATGATGATGAAGATTCCAATACGTTGCAACACTAAAAGCACGAAAGGAATCAGTGAAAAATGTGATTTTCTTGTAAATACAGTTTTCGGACAAACACAAAACTAATGTGAAAGTGTGGAGAATATGATTTTATTCTTCACAAGTATGTGAAAACTGTGACCTTGGAAATAAATGGCCCTGCAGACCTTCTAAACCAAATATGAAGTACTTCGTGAAATACTGCTTTCAAAATATATCATGGGAGAGCAATCTGCATGATTACCGCCATAAGAACATTGGGTTTACCGCACATTACACCGATAAACTTAAAGGAAAATTTTTATTTGACAATAAACTTAATAATTTTTAGTCACAGTTATACCCGTTTATGACAGTTACGCTTTCACGGTAATTTCTTACGTCTCAACCTTAAGAACCGATGTCAAACTGATATCAATGTTCCCATAAAAACATGATAGAGAACACTGTATCGGACATAGGGACTTCTGGCAAATCATCGAAGAATCATTTAGCGCGATTCATGGATTTGTCATAAAATCCCATTGTAGTTTACGCAGCGTTTATTTGGTCTTTTCGCCTTTTGTGTCCTTGTTTATGTATTTTTGTGTATATGTTTATCATATACATCGATGTAAGACTTCGGATTTGAGAAGACCTCGCTTTTTGTATATAACGCAAAAAATATCTTTGTCAGTTAATTACATGATGTATACACTTGTACATTTTGTATTACACTGTAAGATCCTGTAAGCACAAGAAAAACAAGAAGTATCTTTACAAGATACACGGCCGCAACACTTTAAGCTACGAAACGTGCATGCACTCTGCGCTTTTATATACGATCGGGTATTTATAAAGCAAAACAAAGTAAAATTTTCATGTTTTTTTTATGTAGAAAATATTTTACAGAACACATATTTTACATCATAATTATATTAATCATAATCTACAGAAATAATGTATATCTATTAACTATTTATGTCCCTGTAATCTAGGAAACATTGATAAAAATAAGCCTAAAAGGAGGGACAGAAAAGTGTGGGGGGTGACGACGGAAAATGACCATTTTTGAAATCGTCAAGGGATACGAAATGACAAAAATGGGGACGAGTTGACTGGGGGACGAGTTGACAGTAAATCGTTTATAGGAGATCACTCCGTATCAGAGTGCCACAGGGGATTCAGGTTTATGACATTTTACAAGCTATTTCCACAGGGTTTGAAGTAAGATTTTTCTGAAGATTATTCACTTGCTCAAGACGGCCCCAATCATTGTTAAGGAAATATTTTAAAAAAAAAAAGATTATGGACCTTGAAGCAATGCACATGTCAAAATCCTCATAAACACCTTTCTAATGCCTAATTGTCACTGGGGCAAAAACAAATTCAAAATGACTTTTTGGCATTTTTTTCTGAGAAGACTTTATAACTGTAATATATTTAAGTGTATAATATGGCTCATGGACCCATACTGTGTCCTAGGTACGTTACTGCCACCTGTGCCTTTTATCAGGTAAGATGTGGATATGTACACAGCATATGCACAAAACCGTTGTGTTACTTATGTCGTGTTTATCTAGCAAAGCAAATCACTTGTGTCATAAATTAAAAAGTTTTCTGTTGCATGTGTGACTCTATCGAGTTCAAGTGCAGTATTCCCTTTCATTAGCTTCAGAGCTTTGATCTTATGACGTCTCTTTTCGTTTCAAAGACATACTTGGGTTACTATACTTATGGGCACCAAACATGGGGGGGGGGGGGGGGGGACATTTATACTTTGTAAGCCCGATTTCTATTGGTTACTTTGCAAAACGTAATATTTGGTCTCTAATTTTTGTTTTATTGATACTATGAAGCTGGAATCCAGGTTGGTCATAGTTTCGGAACGTTCGGAGTTGTAGGTGTGTTCATGTTGTTTTCTCACTAAATTCCTTACGTAATACCGGCTCGCTGAGGCGAGCCGGCAAAAGCCCCGAGTATGCGATAGTATTTTATTTATTAGGTAATATGGCGGCTTTCAACTTTACATGGTGGAGGAAAAGACTCCAAGTGTTCCTCCGTACCTAGTTTGGACCACCGATCTTTCAATAGTTACACTGATCGCTAGCTATACTGATAGCTATCTCAATTCCTAAAGCCAGATTTATAATTAACAGCTTAAACGCGGAAGTCCAATTCCTGAAATGTTATATTGTGTATTTCATGATTTTCTGAATAAAAATATGTTTAAACTAAGTCATAGGAAAAATTACCTGTTTTCTAACTAAGGGATGTAAAAGCCGGTATAATTATTCTACTTTATCGAAAATGCAAAGCAGCATTGTAATCATAATTATAAAAACATTTTAATCAGCTAAAATCAAAACATTATTCCTATCAGTCATTAAGGTGGAGTGCGACCTTTAAATTTTTTTTAGATAGATCTATGAAAAATTAACAGAAGAGAATTGAGGATATTTCTGATTTATTCCAGTTTTCAGTTTGGCTCTTATTTAAGCCACATTTGTTTGGTGCGCTGTCAAACTTGGCCACTTACGGCACTTTTTGGGCGTTATTTCTTGGCGTCATTTTCATTGTTTCTGTACGGTTTTCAGCATATCCCTGTTTTAGCTGGAAGCGGACGCGAATGAAATTTATATATTTTTAAAAGATTTAAAATTTCCTTTCCTGTGATATAAATTTCGCGAATGATTTATGACGTACCTTAAGATTATGACGCATTAAAGCGTCAGACTTATATAAAACGTAACGTAGAGTTTAGCTGGAAAATTGTCCGTTTTTCAAGAATAACATTTTTTCTTGTCGAGGAATTTTGTTTAAATTTCAATCATAAATGCGCAAATATATTTACTTGCGTTTGATTAACAAAAAATTGTACGTCACCGAATTCGTTTTTTCAGTACCACCGATTTTGTTTCCCCACCCCCGAGCTTAAATGCGACGTTATTTGGTGGTATTTTTAAAATTGCGCTAAAATCTCGGCCGATTTCGGAAAACTTGTACTATGGAAGATGTTGTCGACATTCTATCGTAAAAATATACGTTCAATGAAAGCATATTCTGAAACATAAGAAATAACACATATACAGTAAATAGAATAATAGTAGAAAAAAATAGCCCCGGCTGGTTTTGAGTTGCGAACTTTTGGTTTTTGCTTCAATTATAATAATTTTTATTAGCATTCGATTTTGATACGTAATTTTAATGGAATTACTTCTATTAAAACATCATTAAAAGTTTGTATTATCTTCATTGTTGGTATTTAATGTGAATATGTGTTATAATGGACTCGTGCATGTTACCTTTTCAAAATTTTCTAAAGGACAGCGAGACCGTACATCCATGGAAGATATCAATGTAAAATATCATAACCGTGCGCTTTAGATGTCGGATTGTTGTTGTATGTAGGAAAGGTAAAGAATTACCCACAAGTTAAAGTTTTACTGTTAACGGAATTTGTCTACTTATTCTTTTTTAGTTTAAAGAAATACTCTATATTTTTCATCACTGATTTTCTGATTGTAGATCGGGCTCGATTGCTGACTTGATATAATGTTTCTTCCTTTGCATATTAGAAAGAAAACTTAAAAGAGAAAATCATTAAACAGTACCGACTTTGTTGTATTCAAGTTTTTGCAGGAGACATATCATGCTCACTGTGATGTCGAAATGGATATGCACTCTTTAAAGTGTAACAAGCGGCAAGGTTTGATCGAAAAGCAATACTCAACTATTCCGAGTTACAGTAGAAGATGTGTTCACAAATAATGTCGCAGAGAATCGCGATTGACACTCAGTTAGAAATTTGCAGAATCGCGGACCGCGACACTACGATGGTGAAGCACAACAGTTGATTCCGAAGAGTAGTTCAACAGTCACCATCGTACTGTCGTTGTTTTCGCCATTGTACTGTCGCGTTTAGCCATCATACCATCGTACCTTCGGGCTTCCCATTTACAGGGAGTAGGCGCTGGCCCTAACAGAACACCGTAAATCCCACGATTAAATCGAATTCTTATAAAGTTGAAAATCATTTTTTCTTCATATGATGCGCTTTCTGACAGGAGTAATTTAATCATAATCACACATTAAACTCGAATGCTAACTAAGTTAATTATAATAAATTATAAAAAAAAACACGAAAGTTCACAGCTCATACATAGCCGGGACTTCATTTTTCTATTATAATTCGAATTGTTATTTTCTTATATTTCAGTATATGCTAACATTAAACGTATAACTTAACGAAATTATGTCGACAATAAGCTCCTTAGTACAAATTTTCCGAAATCGTCCGAAACTATCGGCGTAACTTTAAAATACCACCAAATACTTCAATTTTCATATATAATTCGATTTACTGTATATGTGATGTTTTTTTTTTTTATATATCAGTATATGCCTTAATTGAACGTATATTTTTACGATAAAGTTTCGAAAACTGGTTCTAAGTTTTCCGAAATCGTCCGAAACTTTAGTGTAACTTTAAAAATACTACCAAATAACGTCGCATTTCAGCTCGGGGTTGGGGAAACAAAATCGATGGTACTGAAAAAACGAATTCGGTGACATACAATTTTTTGTTAATCAAACGCAAGTAAATACATTTGCGCATTTATGATTGAAATTTAAACAAAATTCCTCGACACGAAAAAATGTTATTCTCGAAAAACGGACAATTTTCCAGCTAAACTCTACGTTACGTTTTGTATAAGTCTGACGCTTTAATGCGTCATAATCTTAAGGTACGTCATAGATCATTCACGAAATTTATATCACAGGAAAGGAAATTTTAAATCTTTTAAAAATATATAAATTTCATTTGCGTCCGCTTCCAGCTAAAACAGGGATATGCTGAAAACCGTACAGAAACAATGAAAATGACGCCAAGAAATAACGCCCGAAAAGTGCCGTTAGTGGTCAAGTTTGACAGCGCACCAAACAAATGTGGCTTAAACAAAAGCCAAACGGTAAACTGGAATAAATTAGAAATATCCTCAATTTTCTTCCGTTAATTTTTCATAGATCTATCTAAAAAAAAATTAAAGGTCGCACTCCACCTTAAAGTTCCGTCGAAGTTCAACAAAATTTCGCTCGTTATACAACTGGTACGGTCTGAAAGTGCGCTCAGAATTGGGTGCGCCATAAAAATATTACGAAAGAGCCGATAGTTCTAATTCCATCTCATGATAGAAATCTACTAATTTCGTTATGATAATAGCTATAATAGGAGAAGTTCGGAATGACGTTCTTCAGAAATATAATTATGTTAAAATAGAAACAAAAAGCTATAGAGTAACGAAAATAATTGAAAATATGTATGTCAGAAACATTACGCATTAAATATCTCTCTGAACGAATTATTTTTCTAATTTTGTCTTGTATAACACTTTATTGGTTAAAATAATTTGTCAACATTAATAAAAGTACACTGGTAATGACGAAAGTAGGGACATTATCTTCTATATGAGTAGGAAAGAATAAAATTGAGTGCGAGGAAAGAGAGAAAATTTGCTTACGACTGAATCTTTTGCTCTGATTTAGACTTTTCCAAACTATAGTTTGCATTCTGATTCAGTTATTACCGACTCAGTGGATCTGTACCTTGAAGTTCAGTGGTGCCATAGTTTTCGTACCTTTTTACCTGCTGTCATGCTGACAGATTTCCCCCGGTTTGCATTAGCTAATCTAGTTCAGACAATTAAACAACAAGATGTGCTTGCACTGGTCGCAAAGGCAGAATCACTTGCCGGCTGTAGACGCCAATAGTCAATTTTGACGTATACCGAAATGGTCATACGAGAACACATTTACCTATACGTATAAAGATACAAAAAATGCTGCATTTGAATTGATATCAATGCCACCTTTTTAGCCAAATTATGAATTATGAAGAATGGGACAACAAACAGACAAAAGAGGTCAAACATGATTTAGATTTTGAATCAAATGAAAATAGAGAGTTGATAAACGAAATTGAAACGCTCAGGTATAGCGAAAAATCTACTTTGAGAAGGTCAGTCTAGCAACAGATGTACGAAACTAAATCAAAGACAAATATCGTTTGACCTAAGTCCCTATTGAGTTCAACGCAATATCTGTGAATCCATTCTAATTGCATATCAATCGCACTAGCGGTCCTTGGATGATTTGCAAGAAGGTCCAGTGTCGTTTATATTCGTCAAAACGCACAAAGTAGAATTCAGACATTAGCACTTAACATTCTTACACCCTCTGGCTAGGTACACTAATAAATATAAGTGATTTATTTTCCATGAGTATCAGAAAATCGAAAAAATAATTTCAGGATATCCATTTTTAACATCTAAAAGAACAGTCATAAAGACCCGCTCCCGCTAAATTGTAATTTACCTTAAAATAAAATGCAGTTGCTGACTTTTATTATAAGTATCCTTATATTCAGGAAGAAATAAAGTCGTTTCGATTCAGTTTAGATCTCTACCGCCAAAAAAAGAGAGCTTAATTAAACCATGCCATTCTTTTCTTTTTCGCGAATAAAGTCAGATCGCGCATGCAGTCTCGCGGAAAGGGCCACTCTTGATACTATTTATTACACCAATGTTGTTTTTACGAGATGAAACCTTGCAAAAGTAAACTACAGATTGTACGTAACATAGTATGCAAAACCTAAGTTTCTCGACTTCCATAATAATAATATTTAGGAACATTAGCAATAATCGCGTTAAGGTGGTGTTTGAAACTAAATAGCAATTCAGCTTCCTGAGTAGGTCATGGCAATTCATTGAAATGACGTACAGCTAAAGGAAGAAATGAGTTTTGATAAAGCGTTGTGCGTACCCGTGGAACTTGTATGTCGTCCGCATTGCGGAGACTGTAATTAGATCTTTCTTCTACGAGTGGCGGAACTAAAGATGACAAGTATTCTGGTGTAAGACCTTGTTTCATTTTATAAAAAAGAATTAATTTGTGTTTACTTCTGCTATCTTTCAATGTGTCCCAGCCCACTTCTTTCATAAACTTCTGGATAGAAACTAATTTGGTAGTACCTGTCACGATGAAGGCGACTTCATATTGAATGTTTTCTAGTTCATCGGACTCTTCAGTTGTACAGTTATCAAAAAGGACGTCAGCATATTCGAGTATTGGTCTTATAAAACTAGTATACATTGTTTCTAATGATTTCCGGGCTAAAATGAATTTGAGTTTCCGCAATATTTTTAACCTATTGTAAGCTTTGGATTTAATATATTCAATATATTAGTTCCATCGGTTCCTGAACGATTTGGTTCTGCATTATGATTGGTGGATGGGGGAATTGTTGTATTTTTTTAAAGAGAAGCCATTCTGTTTTCTTTGGGTTAAATTTAACTAACCATCTGGCAGCTCACTCTGAGATTTTCGAAAGATCAACATTGAGTGTATTTGCCGCTTTTTGTTTATCTTCAACAATTACATAGAGACTTGTGTCATCAGCAAATATACGTATATTAGCTCCGATGTCATGCACGATGTCATTAATGTACACCAAGAAAAGTAAAGGGCCTAGAATAGACCCATGAGGCACATCACCATTAATAGAATTCCAGTCAGATTTAGCACCACATATTTCCACACGCTGCCTACGATTGGAAAGGTTAAACGAGAACCAAGAGGTGAGACGACCAGAAATTCCAAATAATTTAAGTTTATGGGGAAGTCCAGTATGCCAGACACGATCGAATGCTTTACTGATATTATAGAAGACGGCCCTAATCTCTTTGCCGGAGTCAATTGCAAGAGTGAATGCATTGTAAAGATAAACCAGTTGATTGACTGTGGAATCGCTTGGCTCAAAACCAGGTTGTAAAGGAGTAAGAAGATGATTATCTTGAAGATAGTTGAAAACATGTTTAAATACGATTCTATCAAAGACCTCACCGACTGTACTAAGAAGAGAGATTGGTCTGTAGTAAGTAACAAGAGATGGATCTCCAGATTTGAAAAGTGGTGTAACGTTTGCTTCCTTCCATCCTTCTGGAAAAGTGCAACAAGTAAGTGAGTGGTTAAAAAGAGCACATACGGGTGAATCAAGTTCGAAAGAAAGTTCACGCAGAATTCTGTTGTTTATATCGCCGGGACCAGATGCTTTGCCGAGTGGTAAGGTTTTAAGTACAGACTGAACTTCCTCTGGTGAAATTTGAAGTGATTGTAGAGAAGGGTGCTGAGTGTTTGGACTACCAAGCAATGATTGGGCAGACGTTTCATCTAACATGGATTGGTCTTTGAAGAAATTGTTTAACAGGTTAGCCTTTTGTTTGTCATCATAAACAACTTCGTCATCATGTACAAGGTTGGGGATGGTACTTTTGGTTGTTGGTTTAATGAAGGACTTCATACAACACCACCACGATTTAGGAGACCTTGAGTGATCTGTAAGATTTTTGACAAGTTCGGAAGTATGAGTTTTCTTTGCTTCTTTGATAAGTGTGGTAGTATTATTCCTAAGATGCCGAAATCTAGACCAGTGTTCTTCAGACCCTGTGTTCTTAGCTTTCCGATGAATTCGTTTTCTTTTTCTTATCAGTGTTTTTTATGAGTTGTAATCCATGATGGTTCATTCTCCCGTATAAGAACTTCCCTGTTTGGAATGCACGATTTTGCAATTTCCAATATTTGATGGGTGATATTCGAACAATAAGTATCAATATTTTCATCTTTAAAAATAGTTTCCTTTATCAAATAGCCAAATATGTCTTTTGAAAGCTGGGTTAGAATGCTTCTTTAATTTAATACTTCTTGTGATAAGAAGGGATCATCAACACCAGAACAGTATAGAAGATTTGCATTAGATGAAAGTATTAAATCAAATCAATTAACGAGGACGAATTCTCAGTATAATGAGTAGGTTCATCTATGTGCTGTATGAATGAGAATTGTTGGGCAGATTGAGTAGATCTTACGGGCTGATTGTTGGTTTGCACAGTTAAGGTTAACGTCGCCTACAACTATTGTAGCCAGTGTAAAGAATCAACAATTTTAGAGTGATGAAATTCATCTGTATTTGGTGGCCGGTAGAATAAACCAAACAAAATGTTTTTAGTTTCAAGAACTAATTCAACCCACATACATTCGGTACCGGAAATTCCTAGGTCTGTCCTTCTTTTGTAATGGAATGTATCCCTTATATACAATAAGACACTTCCGTGTGGATCGTGTGTACGGTCTTTCCGTTCGGGGGATGAAAAGACGTAAAAGGAAGCTCTTCTATATGCATTGATTGGTTTAACCATGTCTCTGATAAGGCAATTATGTCAAACTCACAAAGTTTGGCAAATAACATCTCTAGTTTATTTGTTATACTTTGTATATTGTAGTGAACAAATGAAATATGTCTAGACAAGTTTCTGCTACTTACAGATGAAAATGATAAAGAAAGAGAGTAGGCATCTTGTATTGGAACCATCGTGGACGTCGCCAGACATTAGAATCTTTAAGATAAGATAGCTATAGACCAGGAAACTCCTTGAAAAGACACCGGCAATAACAACAAGAGAAAACTTTGAGTTATCTAGATGCTTAGTGCTTTTTGGATATTTCTTTTTCAGTCCTGCGGAAACTAGCAACTGACTGGACTTTATGTTATAGAACGTAAAGCCGTGAATATTGACAATAAAAATAAGTGAAGACCAAGCATGAAGCTTATGAGGACTAAGAATCTAAATCGTCCCTGCAAGCAAAAATTCCTCATGATGGCTGGTTTTCTATAAGTATTGTTGGTCATGTTATTTGCAAAAGGTAAAGCATGAAGAATTCAAAGGCCAACAGGAGGAACATAATCAAAACACGGTACATTAACATATAAGAGAAGGATCGAACAGGTATTTGAAAAAACTCTGTCGCCAAAGAAGCATTAGGGAAAAAATAGAATGGATGTAATCTAATGGAGAGTATAAAGAGAATGATTTCTATCGTATATATTTTGGCGTTTTTTGTTTGCATAAACATTTTGTGCATTTCTGTTAATATATATAGGCTTGTTCGCGCTCTATCTTCACTCGAGGTTAACATTTGGCAGCAAATACAAGTTTATGTCTCCTCTCCCCCTCCCCCATCCCCGCCAGTTACATGTGACAATTTGGTACATTTATTTGAGGCTTTCAATAACAGGGAACCGTTTAAATCTTCATTTATTTACCATTTACATGTCCCCATATTAATGTGAAATGTCATTTTTTTTCTGTTGTACGTATGTTTGAGATTAAGATTACAAATATTTTAAGTGTCTTCAAACGTTACTTTTATTACATATGTGTTTGAGTCTACCTTTTTACAAGTACATTAGTGTTGTTGCACAATAGGTAATAAATAGATATTTTATTCTATTACATGATTTTCACGTCTACATTTAGTGTCGTTTATTTTTACATTCACCACTGAGTCATGTCAAGCGACGAGGGCAAAGTCGAGGACAACAAAAATTTGACATTTTGTATTGCTGAATATTTACTCCGCAATACATGTTGCCAAATATATACCTTAAACCTATTTATGTTTCTGGTTTTATGTTATTAGGTAATTGAGATAAGATAATTATTTATTTACTCAGTAAACTAACATTTAAGCAAAATTAACGTTTAACCGAAAATACTTATTTACTGTTTATAAAAACAGTCATATTGTACACAATTAATCAAGCGAAAAATATGTGATTACAGCTTTAGATAAATGACCGTTCCTTAATAGTTCCTTTTTCAAAGGCGAACACTTAATACCTGGTGCAATTATATTGAACGGTAGAAGTACTTATTTTATAAGATATTTGTACTGATTGATTTATATACCGCTCTATTTAGCAAAGCAATGTGTCAGGTTTTTAATGTTGTAAACCCTTTGAAAAGATTGGTTGATACAATAAATATGAACGCTATACAGACATGAGCAGTGTAAACCTCAGTATAAATATTTAAGAATATCAACAAACCGCTACTGTAGTGAAATAGCGTATTAAATATACTAATTGGAAATATTTGATAACAAGGTGCATTTTGAATAAAGTTTGTCGTATACCAGGACATACAAAGACTTTTTATTCATAGAAATAAAACCGTATATAAAGACACTTGCGCACCAATGATTTTGGAATATTCATAAAACGAATTTCGTTTACTAAATAATCATATAATAAAGAACCTATGATAATAATTGATATGTATAATTTAGACCACACTTTGGAAGTAATAGTTTAATGATAATTTAAAGGTAAGCCTTTAAAATTCCACTTTAATGTCATGATTTATGGAAATTATATTAACTCTGAGACAACGCGTCAAATGCTTGAAAGATGTCCAAAGATCTGCAGGACGAGTGTAAAGGTGTAGAAACTAATGGATGCATATCACGCCAGAAAAGCGAAATAGTCGCGCCGAGGACTAGCAGCGCCGAAGGGACGGGAAAAGTGCACGTGCGAGAAGTGACGTTTGACGATCTGTTTAGACAGAAGTTTATTCCACTGGACTCCAGAAAGAAAGTTGGGAATTATGTTATTGGGAAAATCATTGGAGAAGGGACTTTCTCAAAAGTACGAGAAGCTCGACATGTTACAAACAGTGAAAAGGTATAAAAGAATAAGAACTGTTTTTTTTTTGTGTGTTCCTTTATTATCAATAGCCGCTTATATTACACATACGCATAGCGTTTACATCCATCTTTAGTAAACACAACTGCGAACTATTGAGCTACTGAAAAGAGTAAGATAATTCCGGCATATATTTTCCTTATATTATAGTTGAAAGAAAATGATAATATAGGGTTACCAGCTACTACATATATATTTGATTAAAATATTACGATTCTGATAGTTTTTTTTTTTTTGTCTTTATAAGATCAAGCTTTTCAAGATTTTAATTCATATTGTTTTAAGTGGAATGTTTAGTGCTTATATATTAAAACAGTAGACAAGTATGTTCGTGATACTCGAGGTGCATGTAATAGCAATATATCTAAAGGTGATAGGTATTTAATATTTGCATATTTGTATACCACATGATATCTATGTGTCAAGAGTAAATCCAGCTGTCAAGACCGATATTATTTGTTTACGGCAGTTCTTTCAATAAAGTTAATACACCAGATATGACATTCTTGAGTGTAAATATAACTATTCATACCTCGCGTTAGTGCGCCGGTAACTGAGGTTATTATTACAATACTCCATACGCAACTGAATGGTTGATACTTGGCTTATTGAAAACTATAAGCCAAAATAATTTAATATAGTAAAAACAAAACGATAAAATCATTTTTACATTCTTCCATCAATACAACAGAAAACACATCACATAATTATGCTTCTATTAATCATGTTTATATTTTGTTGACAAGTAAATTGACAATTTTTCGACAATGATTGAAATATAGTTATGTAAAATTCTTTATAATAGATAAAATTAATGCTTCATTTTTGTAATCCTTGATAGCTATAACGTGTACAGCTTCGCTCTATTTCTCATTTGAACATAATTCCAAATTTAAACATAAATACTGTAACAATGTACACATTTCGAGACGAAACAGCAATAAAGTTATTTAAAAATTCTAACACGATCCGATTCATTTAACTATTAAACAATGAAGGCAGAAAACAGCGAATTATTATACATTCTAACATGGCTCGATTTGATTTCCAGTTAAACAAAGAAGAGAACCAAGCTCTGTATATTTTGCGATAAACAACGGTTGACGCGCGAGAGCATTATGACGTCAATTATGACGTCAAATTGCTGCTTGACGTCCGATATATTTAATACTCCTCGCGTAAATGAAGTCCAGCAAAATATTTGTTAAAATTTATCAATGAGCATGTCAGAATGAAAACAATCAAGGCCTTCTTGTGATTTATCGTCTAATTTACCACGGTTCATCGTTCAGATGCTTCACTATTCAACCACTCGGGCTAACGCTCTCGTGGTTCAATTCCTACGCATCTAAACCCTGAACCGTGGTAAATCAGACGATAAACCACTCGAAGGCCTTGATTATTTGTTAAACAAATCACTGTTCTGACGTCACAATTATTACATCATGGCGTCAAACGGCATAGCGGTGCGCTAGAAAAGAAACCGATTGAAAACGGGCAACTATATAATGAATGTCGTCAAGGATGTACTTAAAAATCCTTGGTAACGTGTTAGAATCGAAATAATATATCTCATTTATTGATTTGCTCTTGAATAAATCATTGTTTGTCGTTCAGATGCGTATTATTATATCACTCGGGCTGCGCCCTCGTGATATAATTCCTTCGCATCTGAACTCCAAACGATGATTTATTAAACGACAAATCACTGGATGAGATATATCCGTGTTAGAATAATATATATGCGAAGTTTTTGTACGTGTAGCGGCTGTGTTACACTTGCATCAAATTTGTTCGTTCATTACTATTGTATAGCTATAGATCTGTTTTATTAATTTTGTAGCGAGCTGTCAAAGTTTTGCCAAAGAAAACTATCTTGAAGCGTCCAGATGTTCGTCGAAGATTCATGCGCGAAGTGAAATCTTTACGAAAGATCACACATAGAAATATAGTTCACATTCATGAAGTTATGGAAACTGCCGGAAACTATTACATCGTCATGGATTTACTAAAGGGCGATAACTTTAAGGAATATCTTAACAAAAGGTATCCGCAACTATTTTGAAACAAAAATAATGATTTTTAATACAATAATAATTGTAGTCCCAGCTAAATAAATTCCACTTTAAGCCCAACATCAGCTGTTAGATATTGTGTTTCTTGAGATCGACTGTTTTCAGTTTGATCATAGGCATTAAAATGAATTCTAACTTTGTACTAGTATGTCTACACTTGCAAGCTGGACGGACCCATTTGCCTTTACTATATCTGTATCGTAATCAATGACGATTTTTTAATGTGACGGAAGTTTGTAGTATCGTGTCAAACGTAATGGTCAGTTTAGACAAAAATATAATACCACTTTAATGACCTATTCCTGAACAACAGAAGTTTCAATAATACATGCAGCGAAAGGAAATGATAAATGTGCAGATCCCTGGCGAATGAAAGTTAACTACTCTCCTCCTGAGCTGACACTAGTTTACTAGTAGTTAATATGATCACTAGACTGAAGTTGTTACTGCGTTCGTAGAACATGGCAGATCCTCTTGGATGTTTGTCCTTGTAATGGTAAAATATCCACGTCTGTAAGAGTATTTTTGTTTTATAATTCACAGGAAGAGGCTGGTAGAAGATGAAGCGAAACATTTCATGTATCAAGTAGTAGACGCTGTTCATTATATGCATTCTCGGGGCATTGTACATAGGTAAGTGACTGTTTTTTACATAGGTAACATAGGTAAGTCACCGGTTTTTACATAGGTAACATAGGTAAGTGACTGTTTTTTACACAGGTAACATAGATAAGTGACCGTTTTGTACGTGATGATATTAATATGCAGATATCAACAAGTTGTTATAATACTATGTCATATATGCTTATACGTCAGTAAGTTTATGATATTTCGATCTATGTTCTAGATTTTGTAGAAAACTTATATATAATGCGTCTTGTCGTTAAGATTATGAAGTAAGAAAAAACATAATAGCACAATTAAAAACCAATTAACTTTTTAGACAACTGTACGTATATAATGTCATAATTGGTTTCTTACCGTTAAAGTCTGATTATCATCGATATTACTGAAGAGTATTTTGAAATAGTTAACAAATAAAGTTTTAGCATGACGAAGTCGAATATAGAACTAAAAAACTCGACTAAAAGATGGTAACCCTTGCCATCCTGAAAAGTGTCCACATATGGGATCCGTGCAACAGGTGTGTCAGTATTGTATATGGTATCGTAATATGCAGATAACTCTATCAAAGTTTTAAAATATTCAGGTCTGTGTCAGTAAGAGGAAGGAGCAACTTTTGAGTAAGGAAAGACAAACATTAGCTATATATCTGTTTGTGAATAGTTTTGTGAAAAAGAAAAAAACATTGCTTTTGAACAACATTGTAAGTTTTTGTTAGAAACACTGCAGTTTTCTGCCAATGTATAACGGTTTTGTAAAAAAGAAAACTTCTTTTATTTTTAGTAAGTAGTAACATCCTTTCTGCTACTAATTTCAAGATACAAGTCAAGAAAATTTAGAATCAAAACTGAAATAAATGAATGAATGATCGATCAACCGATCGATCGATCGATCGATTGATTGATTGATTGATTGATTGTTGGTATAAGTTGATGTATGACAAAAACGATGAATTGCTGCATAAATGAAAGAAAGACATGGGTTGATAGATTGTTTAAACGTATAATTAATTGAACGAATGAATGAATGATTATATAAATGAGTGGATGAATTGATAAATATTGTAATTATTAATTAGATTCTAACTTACTTGTATTTCCGAATGACTTAGTCTCTCTTGGTGACGTTTTACTATCAACAATAGGAGGCAACTTCAAATCTTTGTTTTGTTTTCTTGAATCGTCAATTTTCCTTTTAGTCGCTGCCTTTCGGGTATTATGTTCTGTTGTTTTAATGTCATCTTTCTCTGTTTTCACAGTCTGTTCTGTCACTCTTACTTCTTTATTTTGTGTTGTGGTTGTTGTATGCGAAGTCTTAGTGACAGTAGTTTCCGTTTCCCGAGTCTGAACAGTGTTAGTATTCTGCTCTGTATCTTTAAAACTTTCTGTTACAGATTCATTGTCTCTATGTCCAGCAACATTCCCATTTTCGAATTCCACAGAAAACTTTAAATTTTGCTCTTTAATCGTTTTAGCAAGTTTATTTTCGCCATCTCGTCTTGGGCTTTCCATTATGATGGCGTTGACTAAACTAGTACCTTACTTAACATACAATTATATTAACATCAGATATATTTCTTTTCAGCTATTCATTAGATTGAATTCTATTTATTGAGGTTATTTTATAAAATCCATTTTGAAAATCGTGCACTCAAAGTATATTTTAAACCATCAATGGAAAAACGGAACTTTTTATACATGGCGGTTTATGTGAAAATTTATGTATTACTCCACTTCATATGTCAGTAGTAAATTCAAAAAGCTATTTACTTAATAGCTAATGTTATGTTTAAATGGTCGTCATGTTTTAAACTGTAAAGGCAAATAGTAATCTTTTTTTATTTAAATAGACAATCTGCTGTACAAATAAAGAAGAAATACCGGCATAACGACCTTCGTATTCAAGTGTGCGGCTATTTCATACTATTATAAAATAACAAGTTTGCTATTTTGGTTAACCGAGTTGGTGAAAATCCAATTTAGTTTTTCAGACATGGACACTAAATGATAAATGTCATTTCAAGTGGCGATTTGGGGTTTATATTGAAATAAAATAATATTCGCTTTAGATACAAACAGAAGTCAATTCAAACATAAATTATTTATTGGTCTTACATGAGCTTAAATATGCACCATTATATCGGTTGTGTAACCCTGAGTATTAAAATAAAGTTTTATGTAGAATAATTACATCGACATATTTTTATTATAAGTTTTATTTTAAACTAATTTATTTATTTATTTTTTATTTATTTTGCTGACAGTATAAATCTATATTATGGTAAAACTAGGACTATCACTTATTTTGTGATTAATACACCAACCACCGCTTTGTCTGAGGAAAGAAGACATTTTTGGTATAGTTGTCTCCATCTAACGTTTTCCGCTCCATCAAAATAAACCGGTGGACGCAGTTTGCGCCACCGACTGCATGGTTTGTGGGTACGGCTGCCCCCACATATGTTCATTTTCACTCCATGGACAGGGTATGTGCAATTTTTAGCCCACATGTCACAAAGTGACAATGTGAGCTTTTGTGATCACGCAGCGTCCGTCGTCCGTCGTCCGTGCTTGCGTCCGTGCGTACGTGCGTCCGTGCGTGCGTAAACGTTTGCTTGTGACCACTCTAGAGGTCACATTTTTAATGGGATCTTTATGAAAGTTGGTCAGAATGTTTATCTTGATGATATCTAGGTCAAGTTCGAAACTGGGTCAACTGCAATCAAAAACTAGGTCAGTAGGTCTAAAAATAGAAAAACATTGTGACCTCTCTAGAGGCCATACTTTTCAATGGATCTTCATGAAAGTTATTCAGAATGTTAACCTTGATGATATCTAGTCAAGTTCGAAACTGGGTCACGTGCCATCAAACACTAGGTCAGTAGGTCAAATAATAAAAAAACCTTGTGACCTCTCTAGAGGCCATATTTTTCATGGGATCTTTATGAACGTTGGTCAGAATATTTATCTTGATGATATCTAGGTCAGGTTTGAAACTGGGTCAACTGCGGTCAAAAACTAGGTCAGTAGGTCTAAAAATAGAAAAACCTTGTGACCTCTCTAGAGGCCATACTTATGAATGGATCTTCATAAAAATTGGTCAGAATGTTTATCTTGATGATATCTAGGTCAAGTACGAAACTGGGTCACATGCCGTCAATAACTAGGTCAGTAGGTCAAATAACAAAAAAACCTTGTGACCTCTCTAGAGGCCATATTTTTCATGGGATCTGTATGAAAATTGGTCAGAATTTTTTATCTTGATGATATCTAGGTCAAGTTCGAAACTGGTTTAACTGCAGTCAAAAACTAGGTCAGTAGGTCTAAAAATAGAAAAACCTTGTGACCTCTCTAGAGGCCACACTTTTCAATGGATCTTCATGAAAGTAAGTCAGAATGTTCACCTTGATGATATCTAGGTCTTGTTCGAAACTTGGTCACGTGTTTTTAATAACTAGGTCAGTAGCTCAAATAATAGAAAAGCCTTGTGACCTCTCTAGAGGTCATATTTTTCATGGGATCTATATGAAAATTGGTCTGACTGTTCATCTTGATGATATCTAGGTCAGGTTTGAAACTGGGTCAACTGCAGTCAAAAACTAGGTCAGTAGGTCTAAAAATAGAAAAACCTTGTGACCTCTCTAGAGGCCATACTTTTGAATGGATCTTCATGAAAATTAGTCAGAATGTTGACTTTGATGATATCTAGGTCAATTTCGAAACTGGGTCACGTGCCGTCAATAACTAGGTCAGTAGGTCAAATAATAAAAAGTCTTGTGACCTCTCTAGAGGCCATATTTTTCAGTGGATCTTCATGAAAATTGGTTAGAATTTTTATCTTGATGATATCTAGGTCAGATTCAACACTGGGTCACATGAGCTCAAAAACTAGGTCACAATGTCAAATAATAGAAAAAAACGACATCATACTCGGTTCAAAACTGGGTCATGTGGTCCCAGGTGAGCGATTCAGGACCATCATGGTCCTCTTGTTTAAAAGTTTTGGGGGTTTGGTGGGAAGTGGGCATAATTGAGCCCCACCCATGCCTTTCCAAGCATAAATAGATATTTCATGTACACATACACATCCTTGTTACCCGGATAATACGAAATGATATGATAATTCCAAAATACTACAAACTGGATGAACTGTCAAACTTGGTAAGGACATTGTTTTTTTTCAATATTTTCTAATTACTCATTCTGATCGTTTAAAGTGTTATAACTGATTCAAAATAGTTTACAAGCTGTACCATTTGCACTAAACAATTTGCATATGGGACATATTATTCACTTTGGAAACCCTTTAACAATGTTTACATTTTGCTTCTGAGAACGAGTTTGGCGATTCAAACCGTTGTCAACCTCATTTAATGGACTTTTGGTAATGAATGTTATTTTGTAATTTTCAGTTATTATATAAACAATGATATGAACATGTTAGGAAGTTTTATCTTAGATCAAATAACCCAAATTTACAAATATATAAGCATATGTATTAGTCGATGGATACTGACCAAAGTGTTCACAGAAATTTCGAAGATAAAGCCCAAAATGTTATATGGATGATAGTCAACATTGTAAACTGACACGAAAAAGAAACGCAACAAGTATTGTAATAGTCAATATTTATAACCTACTGATGTTTAGCCATACAAATTTATATGTGCAATCAAAGTAAACAAAACAGAAAAAAAAATTATCATCAAAAAATGAATATCGTCTGAGATCATATTTCTGTCCATGCTTCAACGTCAGTGCAGTCAATAACGCGTATAGCCACCATTGCTCTGTATGACAGGCTATACAAGGGTGGACTTGAAGGTGGAATTTATTGTTGCCCATACTATGACTCTGCTACCATTGTACGGATAAACCTCACGCACACAGTTATTTGCGAAACGTTCGTTGCGGCGTCTGTATATTCTGACCTATCTGTCAGCGTGATGGAGATTAAATCTTGGTTCGTCGCTAAATACAACAGTTTCCCACTGATGTCGTCGGTTATTTAGAGCCCAGCGTTGCTTTCTTGACGGTGACAAGAGCCTGACATCGAGCTGGACGACGGAAATGAATTCTGCGTTTACGCAAACAATTTATGACTGTCACGGTGAATTGGTCGTCTGGGATTTCCAATTACAACATATGACGTGGATTGCATGTGCGTGTGCGTGTAAGAGAGATCTTGGTGTACCAATATGTACACCTAGGTATTCAGAATGTGAACAGGGTTTGTGCTATTAGTGATTATAAAAGGTAGTTGACAATCAAATACATGTATGTATTTTATATGGAATATGGAGACCGTTGGGTAAAAAGGGACAGCGGGGGAAAATAATACTTATGCACATGTGTACTTGATACCAGGAAGGTGCAAGTTGTACACTGTGCCTGTTACCAGCATAAAAATGTTAACAGGCTCATATCATCATGTTGTTACAAAGTAATTTATCAAAACATGTCCACGCACACAAAACTGATCAATCTGTAATGGGATGTCAATGAAAAAAAACAATTTTGGCTATTATCCACTTTCAAAGACAACGCATGTAGGGCATTATCAATGGTCATTTTTGGCTATTATCCATTTTTCATACACAGATCAATATAAATGGTTTTGACATTAAAACAGCAAAAGTAAACAACTTACTGTAAACTATGTCAGATAGTGAAATGGTAGAGTCGTATATACAGTGAATTACAAGCATGAAAAACAATTCTAAATATTTTTTTATGATTTTTCAAACTAAACTTACATGGTTTTTGTAAACTGTTTAACATATTGTGTATTGTATTCACAAAAATACAGTAAAATAGTTTGAGTTCCATGGAAACAAATCGCCATTCGTTCTTTCTGCAACATCTGGGGGTTAAAATCTCTTATCAAGCCACAGCAACTTACCGAAAAACGTGAAATTTTCAAAATCGTTGATCAGCCATTTTATAGCATGTTGGAGTTATCACATCATTTTGTATTATCCGGGTAACAAGGGTGATACACTTCATGCAGATCATGTGTATGCAGTTTTATGGGAATCTATTCATAACTTTGGAGGATGTACGCGGGGATGGGTGTTTTGGTGCCCCCCACCTTTGTCTGCTCCCAGAAAAAGTCAGTCACGTCTACACTTCATTGTGAAAGTATTTTGCTCAACAAACTTGAGAGAGTGTTTTGAGACCTGTGGAATCCTGACCTTTGTCTCCCTCTCAGCAAGAAACAGTTATGTATCGAACATCTACACCTCATGGTGATCATATGTGTGGTGTGGTAATAGAAATCTATCAACTAGCGAACAAATCAACGGACAAACCAGCGGACTAACCAACAGGTCAACTATTGGACCAACCAATGACAGACTGACGGTGGGAAAAAACAATAGAGTTCAAAAATGTGTGTTTTACAGATTTGGCCATGTTTTTTAACGTTCACATACATAACATTAGGCTTGAATCAGTCGTTAGAGTCTCTCTGTCATAAAATCCTCTCAAATAGCACTGTCTAAGAAAAAAAAAACAATATCTTTTACCTCTGACTTTAACGAGCCTGTTCTTGGGAATTATCAGTGTCATTAAGAAGAAAGAAATAAACTTTATTACAGATTACTTGATCTAAACAGACTTTGTAAATCTAACCTAACATATATATACATAGTTAAATCAACTGATGGCAATTGTCACCAAAGAGAGAAAGAAAATCGTCATGCACTTTACAGAAAACAGCTGAATGCTTTTTATACTACAAAATCATTTAAATATGTCTTGTTTACTTTTTCAGGGATATGAAGCCAGAAAATATTATTTTAAATGGAGATCTCATAAAAATAGTTGGTAAGTCTAACTGCAAACATTACCGTTGTCTGAGAGGGTCGACATTTCAAGAACTCTTGATACAAAGCTGTTCTACATCCGTTAAGTGTTGTGTTACTTATAGTACATTGGGCAGTAATGAAATGGACTATATAAAGAAAAGCTATATAAAGAAAAGCAAACAAAGTGGGTACTGATATTGACGGTGCTTTGGGATTTACACAGTACAAAAGTACTTTCAAAAGAGAAATATTTTTAAAGGTGTTGCAATTATGCTGACCAATTTTGTTTAACAACATCTTGAGTTTCGAAAAAAAAAGTGTTTGCGATAATCATTAAATTTTAAACTTGCTCCAACGTCATATTTTGAGAAACATTCAACTTTTTCTCATGCACTTCTAAATGTCCATTATTCTCGGGTACTGATCGTTACATATCGTGCGATTAAAAGGAACACACATTATTTTTCTGTAGAGTTCAACGTGTAGTGACTTTCTATACAAAATCGAAACATTTATCTATTTACAGTTTTCTCAAAAACTTCTATAATGATATTCAATTGTATATATTTTGCGTGAATGAAATTATCCACTTTTTACAGATACATAAAAATTATCAAATGTAACTGTTACAATTTTTGTCAAAATGAACAATATACATAAGAAACGATCGAATATTAATTAACAATCCGCTTCCACGGTATACTATGGAATGATATTTAGGTAAATATTAAACAATGCCTGCTGACTGTTACAATTTACTCACTGACACTCCCATTGTGCTTACTGGTATAGTAATCATGCATGCTGGCACCTTTAACACGCTTGCAATGTTGACAATGATGTCCAGTCATTCAGAATATCAATTGAAGTAAATACTGACAGTATCTCACAACTGTGTATCAACGTGTAAAAATATTTTTGTTTTGTATAAAAGTCTGTGTAAAAGCAGCGTAATATAATTGTATTATTTACCGTAGATTTCAGACTGTGTGTCTGTATTTTAGCCTTTGTGCTGTATAATTCAATCGAGGCTTGTATCTGTATAAACTAAGGTGGCTATGTTAGCCTCGTGCCTGTGTAAACCAAGATGGCTATTTATGTAGATTGTGAACTATGCGCCTGTATGAACCACGGTAACATAATTTTAAACTTGTACTTTAAGATTTCGGACTGTGTGCCTGTATAAAAGAAGGTGATATTATGACAACACAATGTGGTTCTCCTGCTTATGCTGCCCCTGAGATCTTCAGTAAAGAGCCATATACGAAGCTAGTAGATGTATGGAGCATGTAAGTATATTAAACGTCCAGATGTCCTGTTAATTGTTATATATGTTGTGCGTCAGAGGTCTGTATTAGTTTTAAGTATATAATATGAAACTGGACCTTCCAAAACTGTTAATATTTCATAACAGAATCTCCTGAGATGACTATTACCGTTACGATCTCCTTTTTATGCTTGTTTTAATTTGGGAGTGGTCTTTAATGCGGGTTTCTAACGTACATTCAAAAGTAGTCATGGATGAACAAGCCATTTATAATGAAAGGAGATGTGGAAACAAAAGTACCAAACATACATTTCAGGGATCATTTACTAGCACAACTGGTACAGTTAAACCTACTTATAGCGAACTCGGTTGTAATGGAAGATCGGTTATACCGAACTCGTTTTTTTTTGCCCGATTCCCACCCCCACCCCCCTGTTTTTTTATTACGAAGGGCACATGGATATAACGAACTCGAATATAGCGAAAACTCGGCTATAAGCAAAGCATTTCTTGTCCTAACAGGACATTTCACTCGTTTATAATGAACATAGTCCATAATTCCATCCAGTTCTGTACATATTCATAATACCAGGTTCATGCTTCAGTATTCCTAAAGTCAAAGGGTTTGGTAAAAAGTCATTCTCCTACAATTATTGTTCTTTGTGGAATAAATTGCCACATGATGTTAAGAATTGTAAAAAGCATGCAACAGTTCACGGTTTCTGTTAAAAACCATCTTTTACATAACTTGTAGTTACATTTGTCATATTTTTATTTATACAGTGATTTTCTTTTCTATGATACTTATTTTAAACTGCTGATAAATTTGCTCAAGTTACCACCATTACTACACAGTTGTTGTGCCTTGCTAGCACATGTCAACATTCATCCAGGACCACAATGGAAATAAGGGGATGCACACTCCCCTTTTTGTGTTATCCTGGGTATATGAATGCATGTCCTGGTACATTTTGCAATTATTGGTATTTTATATTAGTAATGATTCGTAATTGTCTTTTAATATGTTTTAAGTTCTAGTCATTGTATATGTGATATTTGAAATTCTTAATTTGTGTTGTACCATACCATGTATTTCATATACTGGATAAATCAATCAATCAATCAATCAATCAATCAATCAATCAATGTGTTTTAATGATACAATACAAATTCAAAATCAAAGCGGTTATTTCTTTTGACGGTAGATATAGTCTTCACACACAGGTAAACAATTTAACGAGCAAAATGTTAATTCTATGTTTTCGGTTTTTACCAGTACTGCACAGTTGAATAAGAATTAATCTATGACAGATCAATATGTAATCATTTATTAATGAATATAAATACGCAAGTACAAGTTTATTTTGATAAAAACAGCAATTAAACACATCAATAATGGCTCAAAATAAAGTTTTCTATGACCTGTTCTCTATATGTCAGATGTTTGTTATACAATTCATTTATAGCGATCTATATGGATATAGCGTACCTCTGTTATAGCGAACACTTTTTGTGACCCCAGTGAGTTCCTTATACCCGAGTTTTACAGTTGTTCATGACTGCTTTAAATAGTCGAATAACAAAATCGTTCAGATTTTGGCTCATTTAGAGTTCTGCCGCTACTGTAATAAAATAAAAATGTTCTCATATATGTTGTTTATTTTCTATATCTGTATTTAGAGGAGTGATTTTGTTCCTAGCGGTGACTGGATGTATGCCGTTTAATATAGCAGGAAAATCCTCTACGCAAGTCTACACAATGTTCCTGAAAGGCTTCGAGATACCCAACACTTTACAGCTGTCAGAAGGTTAGAGTTTGTAGCTATAAAACAGAATTTACAAAAGCGAATTTATATTAGTTAACTTAATCATACTACATAAATCAAGATACATAAAGTTTAGAATTAATTTAAGAAGAATTTACAAAAGCGAATTTATATTAGTTAACTAAAACATACTACATAAATCAAGATACATAAAGTTTAGAATGATTAATCTAAGAAGCAGTTAAATCTTCCACAGGGCTTTTGTACTTACACATCTTACGTTTTGAATTATTCTTTTTCTGACAATAATTACTAACGTTTCTCTCAATGTCTCTTAAATTGTGTTATCAATACAAGTATTCATTTGTATAGTACAAACTAATACAGTTTTAAATGGAGCCCAACCATTCTAAGCAATCAAGCGACCGCGAGCAAATTTCTATAGAGGAGTCAGTCATGAAGTAACACAAATATCTGATACAAAGATTATACAAAGATTATTTATAGGTTTCAAATCAATTTAGCTAGCAAGCCCGGTGTCAGTATAATGTGACTGGGTGGGGTATCATGCCACGTGTCTACGGCGTGATATTCCAGTGAGGCAGCACTATAAAGTTGGGCATTTTGCTCACTGCTACAAGTAGACACCGTCGTTTATATGACTGAAAAGTTGTTGAAAAAGACGTTAAACCCGAACACACACACACACACACACACACACACACACACACACACAAACGTCTAATTCAGAACATTCATAAATATTCCAGACTGTCTTTTGTAGTTACAGAAATGATTTGTTTCCTCACAACATAAAATTATATTTACCTTCTACTTCAGCATGTGAAACACTGATATCGCAGATGCTGACGGTTAATCCAGATTATCGTATATTGACTAGCGACATTCTACTGCATCCATGGTTTAAAAAAAACACAGGAAGAAGTCAGCCGATGACGACAATTTGACATTTAAAATACAGTAGACTGTTTACACAATTATTTTTTCACAGTGCTTACTGTTGATTATTATCTTACAGACAGAAAGTGCTATGTTTTCAAAGGCACAAAAGATACCTATTTCGAAGATCCTTAGAGTATAAGATCGTAAATTCTGAAAAATATTCAGATTTGGAGTTCGCTTCCATGTTAATTTAGTAAGCTCAATATAATGGCAAAGCATTTATCCATGGGGTTAATTGCTTGTGTAATGACGTGTGCAGAATAATTCTGCATTAATTAATGTCTTTCAACTAATATAGATAGAAGAAGTGCATTATCAGATCACAGTATCTTATTGTTGTAAACCTGAATACTAGTGCCAGGTTCGACGTAATTGGTACAGTGAGGATAAACTGTCAACTTCTGAAGAAGTAAACAAACATAGGTTCTTCAATATGGAGGATCTAGAGCAGCGTTTCTGACTTCCAACACGAACGACATGGTGTTATAGGTAGATTTTCCAGCTCTGCTAATTTTGATATTTCTTATGACTTTGTTTTTACTTGTAGCTGCGAAGATCCTGGCCTATGCACATATAAACGACCTGGTCTCATTCATTTTACCAATATGAAATAAAAATAAATAAAATGTACTTGACTTACATTTTGACCTTCTTAATAAATTGAGTTGTAAATATGAACAACCTGTCCTCGTAGTGTAAACTTTTGGTGGAAATGGTGACTTACAATCCCAACAAATGAATATTACGAAATCATAAGAAAAGGGGACTTCACATGCACCAGCAACAATGCATACATGAAAATAGCTTTGAATACCCTCACAATATGAAAACTCGAATAAAAACTAATATCTGAAATAAATGATATTTCGCAAAACTGAAATTGAAACTGCCCGTGTTAACTTTGGTGTTAAATCGATAAATCCCAAATGACTATTTTCTCCCATTTATAATAGTTTCCTATAGCAGTCCACCTGCGTCACTTGTTACATGGAACAGCGTATACGGGAACGTGCTAGTCTCTAATAAAATGTTAACAAGACAAAAACATCATACTTTAAAAACATTACACTGAAGACAAAGACGCCGCACACTTAAGCTCTAAGAGCTTGTATTCACGCATAAACAATGCCAAGTAAGACAGCCAAGGTATGCTCATGTCAAAAGATTGGAATGAGAATGACTGTGCAGCTTTGAATACATGTGCCGAGGCGCAAGAGCCTGCAACATTTGCACATTTTCACCTTTGTCGTGTTGGGCGACCTTTAACTATTTTGCATGTTCTACAAATGATACCGGTCACCATTCTACTAGGTTACTTCCAACCTCAACATATGTATCACCTAAGTATCCGACAAGACCATATTACCGAAGATAGCGTTGTAATGGACAATAATAATACCGTTATTTAAACAATCCAAAACTCTGATAAGATCCTTATATTCTACGAAATCATTGCAGCAAGACCTTTGTTAAAGCTTTACGTAGGTGTCAGTATACCATTATATATAGCATAAAGTACATGTACATATAGGAAAAAATGCTACCAACAGAGGTCTTGTATAGCATAAATTTCATTGAATTTCTTATTGCATCTTATTAAGACTTCTATTCTGATGGAAGCTAACATAACCATCAAACATAAGATGCACACCTGATGAAGTCTCAAAACTATAAAGCATGTCGACAATTTAAGCTCAAATACCTGATTATCAAATAGATGCCAGTTTAAGTTAGGAAAAAGATGTGTTTAAAGCAAACCCAAAATATACTTAAAACAGGATGAATATCCGACAGGAAAAGGTGCCCGCCCGCTCAGCTCAGTAAGGAGAGCGTTGGTCTACGGATCGCGGGGTCGTGAGTTCGATAGCCGGGCGGGGCGTATGTTCTCCGTGACGATTTGATAAGACATTGTGTTTGAAATCATTCGTCCTCCACCTCTGATTCATGTGGGGAAGTTGGCAGTTACTTGCGGAGAACAGGTTTGTACTGGTACAGAATCCAGGAACACTGGTTAGGTTAACTGCCCGCCGTTACATGACCATGACTGAAATACTGTTGAAAAACGGCCTTAAACCAAAACAGACAAACAAAACCAACAGGAAAAGCTTCGTTTCAAAAACGCCCCCACCCCAAAATATCCACAGCACATGGACGTGCACAAGAACATCTAATGCACGCATACACGCACGCACACGATAACAAAACAAAACATTTAGGAAGCTTAAATCGTGCACCTAACCCCACGTTTAAACCCCACTATGTTCAAACGTCACTGGACAGTGTAATAAAAGTTATCCCCACCAGTTGAATCCCTAGCGCACGCAATGGCAACAGAAAAAAAGATCCTTGAAGGAAGCCTTTAGAACCAAAAACGCACGTACTCAGTGCCTTTGCAGGAGACAGCGCATCAACAGAAACATCATTTATGGGCCGAAGAAACAAGATGAAAAATGTTCAGTCCCAAATACTTACGCAATGGTATTATTTTTACAAAGTAACTGAATACTAATTTAAAAAAAAGAATTAAATGTACCAAACTAATGCGTGAACACAGTTACAACAAAATATATTACTCAGTATATTTTATTACATTATCAAAATAATCTTGAAAGCGTTCGCCAAAAACATTATTTCTCTCAATGACCTAGTGTTCAGTTTACTGGAAACTTAAACGCTGGAGCCGGTGCTAGGAGTCGTGACGGGTGTTGCACATTTCATTACCGCTTACTGGCTTGCTATATAAGGTCGACATTTACCTGATACAAAAGGTATATTCACGACTTTTTCTTGATTTCACCTTTTTAATGATAGTTTATATGGTGGCATATTTCTGCCAACCACATATCCACTTATTTATCTCAAAAGTTTTCGTAAAAATGTCATTTATTCAGTTATTATCTGGCAAGTGACAAAACTGCGTTTTATCCACATAAGTATCTTAACAGGCCAAAACTGCCTGTTAGTGCCAACTACTGCCATCCACATATTCACTTACGTTAACTAGGTATCTTAAGTTGTGTCAGTTAGTCACTTAAGATTACGATATCTAAAAATAAACACTGTTCGGTCCTCCTCTACATCAAAGCGCTCAAAACACTGATGGTGGCTGCAACTGCTGCTAATCATTTTGAAAAATACTGCAAAAAAACCTAATATGTTAGGAATTCATACTTTAAATCAGAATAACAAATACTTTTTTGCTAAACATTCAGCGTCTGAAATTTCTTTCAAAATTAATGCACTTTCACTGCCTGTCATTGCATATAAATACATACTGATTTAGTCTTTAATGGATAATTTGAACTTTATTTGATTATTTGTGATGAAAACTGCAACAAAACTTACACCCGATGGTATTTTACTATACATAAGAAGGACAAAATATACATTTTTTCCCCAAATCATTCAGCTTTTTTGACTTCTTTCAAATGCCTTTGAACACTGCCTGCCGTTGATATTATACACATTGATTTAGTCCTCACAAGGTAGCTTTGATTTTCATTTGTTTGAGTTTATTGTGAAAGGAAACACCGCAAAACATGCATCACAAATTTACCTCGCAGTCAGTATATGTCAGTAAAATATACAATAAAACAATTGGAGATGCAAAAATACAATAAAATTCACCCCATCTGTTACACCCTAAAGTCCGCTATACATATGTATATAAAAGGAGACATCATGAAAGTGCCGGACAGACTACCTTACAACTTTTGTCTGACGAAACCGTTTTAATGTTGACGCAGATATTTCTAAAATGAATTAAGCTGAAGAGAAATAGCAGAAAACATTTTTAAAACAGTTTGATGGTTTAAATAGTTCTCTTCATAAAAAGGAAATGGTGGGAGGAATTTTAAGTCCTCAGGTTTAGGCTGAAAGAAATTGAAATTTTCATATTTTGAGAAAATAGTTCAGAAACTGTTAAAGTTAAACAAAACACCTCAATGACATGAAAGATGCTTAAATGTAAAGAGATCCAACATCTAACACCACTGTCAAGAAATCAAATATGTATGACACTTTTCTTCTTTTTGAGAACAATTGTTACGAAAAGTCTAACCGTTAATCGGCAATTTGGGTACGAATATTAACTGGGTATCAGGAAAACTTTCACAATATCCACTTATTTATGTGAATATGTTGATGGTAGTAGTGGGCACTAACAGGCAGTTTTGTCCTGTTAACATAATTATCTGGATAACACGCAATTTTGCCACTTGCCAGATAATGACTGGATGAATTTGAATAGGATGTCTCACTTTGTGTCTTCAGATCTAACTTTTAGGAAGATCGAGAACTTTAGTCAGATTGACCAAACTATGGCCTCTATATACCTTTTAGTCATTATGACAATTTGGCATAAGGGTGAATGTTCATGCAAAAATGAAAAGTACTGAGATTTTGGATTTTCAAAGGAAGCTTGCAGAAACTATATACACAGGCATTCATGTGTTTGAAGAAAAGTATGCCTTTTTTGTATTTATAAAAATTATGTTGCATTGTTGCTTCCAACTTCATATCTGTATGAGTAATTGCAATATTACTACTTGCAATATTGATCTGAAAGTTTACATTAGTCTTATTGGCATAAATAAGTTCCTAGGACCAAGTACCGGTACCCTAACTCATGCTTGCATTTAAACAATCTTAAATCTTTTTCATAGAATCAGCTTGATTTCAAAGTCAAAGCAGCATGAGTAATTGAGTAATAGAATTTGCTGTCTTACAGATAGCTCTTGTCAGTCATGTAATGGTGTTTAGTTTATTGCACTGTTCAGTACTGAAGATTTACTCTTCATGTTTCGGGAGATTATCAAATACAAATTGAATGATTTTGTCATAGAAGTGATAATGTTGACAATTGTATATTCATAGTTCTAAGGTGTTTCCTGTTTGGTACTATTTACATTGTAACTTTAGTTACACTGTCTGTGAAAGTGCATTTTAGTATGGAGGAAGACTTGTTTAAACAAGTCAGTTAAAAGTTTATTGACATGAACATACATGATTAATGCCACAGTACCATACCAAAACCACTGTTTTTGATATGTTGCCATGGTAACCAACTGTGAATTATGCCTTTATAGTAATGAGAGAGTCTTGAATATGTATGGCTATGCTATCCAAATATGCACTTTAGTAGAAAAGTACTTGAACTTAAGCTGTTGTATTTATTAAGTATTTTTATGCCCCCGAAAGTGAGCAAATCAAAGTCGCACTGTCCGTGCGTGCGTGCGTGCGTGCGTCCATGCGTCCGTGTAAATTCTTGTCTGCCATCCATAAAGGGATTTTGAAATAACTTTTCTTAAATGTTCACCATAATGAGACGACGTGTCATGCGCAAGACCCAGACCCCTAGCTCCAAGGTCAAGGTCACACTTAGAGGTCAAAGGTTAACAGGGTATGTTTCGTGTCCGGTCCATATTTCTGCCATCCATGAAGGGATTTTGACATAACTTGCCACAAATGTTTACCATAATGAGAAGACGAGTCATGCGAAAGACCCAGACCCCTAGCTCCAAGGTCAATGTCACTCTTAGAAGTCAAAGGTTAACAGTGTCTGTTTCGTGTCCGGTCCATAACCAGTCCCATTGATGAAGGGATTTTGAAATTACTTGGCATAAATGTTCTCCACAATGCGACGACGTGTCATGCGCAAGATCCAGACCCCTAGCTCTAAGGTCAAGGTCACACTTAGAGGTTAAAGGTTAACATGGTCTGTTTCTTGTCCGGTCCATAACTCTGCCATTGATGAAGGGATTTTAAAATTACTTGGCATAAATGTTCCCTATATTGAGATGACCTGTCATGCGCAAGACCCAGACCCCTAGCTCCAAGGTCAAGGTCACACTTAGAAGTCAAAGGTGTTTCTTGTCTGGTCAATAACTCTGCCATTTATCAAGGGATTTGAAAATAATTTGACACAAATGTTAACCATATTGAGAAGGTGTGTCACGCTTATCACCCGGGTCTCTTGGGTCAAGGTCAAGGTCACGAAATGATGTGTGTGTGGTTTTTTTTTGCGCAGACAACTGTAGCATTCTTGGGCATGCTTCTGGGACATTTGTCACCAATAGTGACAGCTCTTGTTAGAAAATGGAATTTAGTATATATGTTGCAATGGTAACATAATTCAAATTATGTTTCGTAGAAATTATGGATTTGTATTTCAATTAGGGATCTACAGTGTATAATGTCATTGTAATAAAATGTTCATTTTCTTCAATATTGTCAGTTATAACTAACCAGTGTGAAAAACAAATTATGAGGAAGGAATGACTGAAATGTTTCATTCTTACGATAACAACCTTGGTTACAAAACAACAACTTACAACGTACAACTGTATATTTTATTAAAGTGTCACATGTAAAACATTCATAGCATTTTACACAATGTATAATACAGTCCTGTTAAAACAGTCATTACTGACTTATGAGACACTAAAACAGTATAAAACATGAATTTGTACATTAAAATGTTTTGTTTGAAAGTATTCATAGTGTTGACTAAAATTTACCTGACGGCACCCACGCCACCACCACAAAAGCAGTGACGTGATCAAAGCATCGCCCGGCAAATCAAACTTAACAGTATTAAGACTTTCCATTGACATTACATCAATCCTCCCATATAGGAAAGTAAAAGTTTTCTATCTGTAAGGTTAAAAGGGACTAATTGTCTGATAAGCAAAGACAAAGTAAAATACAATTACCATAAAACTTTAAGTACCTTTTATTCGGTTTGCATGTACTTATTATGGTCATCTGTTATTGCTGACACAATACCTTGTCTTTACAATATTTGAAATAAAGAAATGGACGAATTTCTCTCTACAAAATCAAAAGCGTACATGACAAGTGATATGTCAAAAACCATGCTATTTAAAATTATTGTCATGCTCATAAATTCGGCTTTTTTAATGTAAGTGTAATAATTATGTGTTAAGCCTTTTTTAACTACTGACTATTATTAGACGTCATAAAATAGAGAAAAGTGGAAAACTGAATATTTTAAAGATTTTTATGTGAAATTTTCAGATTTCTTTTCTGAATACATTTAACTCATTACAAACATTATTTCAAATTAAGCAGTTGTTTTTAAGTACTATTGTAGAAAAAAGGAATTTAATACATATGTTGCCATGGTAGCGCAATTTCAATATTGTTTTCATAGAAAACATGGAAGATTTTAAATTAGCTGATTTTTTCTACTTTAAAACAAGCATCTACAATATAAAATTTCATAGTAATATAAGTTTTATTTATTTCAAAATAGTCATTTATTACCAGTAAATGAAATACTGATTATGAAGAAACAATGACAGAAATGTCTTATTCTTATGGTTATTACTCATATTACAAAATCTGTCATAAAACCATGCATTTCTAATATTTTCACATGGAATTTTCAGATTTTATTTTTGAATACATATACTTTATAATATTTGACTTATATGAAACACTTTTCCAAATTTAGCTCTTGTTTTTAAGTATTATTGTAGAAAACAGAATCTAATGCATATGTTGCCATGATAACACAATTTAGAAAATGTTAAGGATTTTAGTTAGCTAGATTTAAAATTTAAAAGCTATCTTTGAGAAATAATTGTGCAAATTTTTGTAAATATTGGACAAAGAATAAGCATGTGGGCAAGTTTTGAAAAATATATATATAAACCGCGGACCTGGTCACGACTGTGTGATAATCCCGCGACACCGGCATTAAACTTCATTTATACGGAAAACCTAGTAAAATGGAAGCCATTATACAGGTATCAAACGTCTTGCAGGGAATCTATCCTGTCCTGTGTATTTAGTGTTAAACAGTCAGCACTAAGTCTTTCGTCAATAGATAGTTCTGATGTAAAATAATTCAAAATTATAAATAATTGTATAATGTCAGCGGCAATTGGTATTTGGCACAGTGTGAAAACCTAAGCGCACAGACCTATACCTTTTATTTGGCATTGTTATTGAAAATAGGTAGATCTACATAACTATTAAAAGTTTCATTAAATCTAAATTGTGCAACTTTTTTTATTTGCAAAAAAAGTGTTATCAAAAGTGACTTTCCCATAGAAACAATTTGAGAAAATTGAACGGAGGGCCAATATTTTCAAATCAGTCTATCATAGGTCACACACCATTAAATATTATTCCCTATATGTTCTATATAAAACTGACATTTTTTAAAGAGCTACCAAACATAGCTAGACCCATTTAAGGGAACAAATCCTTACCTCATTTTAAAGAGATATGATAAAACTGATATAAAATAAAGAGAAAACTAGGGGCCATATATCTTCTAAGAGAGATTTCTCTTGTCACATTTGCTTACTGTAAAATCACATCAAAATCACACTGCTGTGACCTGGAAGAACTACTCATACTAAAACTGAGTTTCACTTTACCAAATACAACCTCCTCTTCCATTTATACTATCAAAATGTCAAAAATACATCCACAATGAAATTTAAACAGAAACAAGCTTTAATTTAGACCTCTGTGGCCATGCCAAGTGAAAAATTAGTGTTCAAAAACCTCTCCGCCATTACGTGACCAGATGGCTCCCACGCTGGTTTCTTTACTATAGTTGGGCCTACAATACTCAGGCCACAGAAATATCAAACACACATGTAAATAATGAGGATGACAGAAATACTGTTGAAAAACGGCGTTAAACCCAAAACAAAATAAACAAATAATGAGGAGCTTATTTCAAAACTGTCTTATTACTCTCCAGTAAAACTTCATGTCAATTTAAGACCCTAATAACTTGCTTGACATACCCATGAGCAAATATCAGTTATTGGTGTAGTTACACCTTTGGAAAAGAAGCGTGAAGGCACCTCTGGTTAATCCAACATGCAAAACTACCTTAAAGAAGAAATAAATTGACCAAGATTACCATTTTTAAAAAAAATAACTATTAGATATTTACGCTGTAAAATATTCGTAGTTTTAATCTTTACTAAAGTCTCATCAATGTATCATGTACGTCAATGTCAAGAATTGAGCCGCGCCATGAGAAAATCAACATAGTGGGTTTGCGACCAGCATGGATCCAGACCAGCCTGCGCATTCGCGCAGTCTGGTCAGGATCCATGCTGTTCGCTTTTAAAGCCTATTGGAACTGGAGAAACTGTTAGCGAACAGCATGGATCCTGACCAGACTGCGCGGATGCGCAGGCTGGTCTGGATCCATGCTGGTCGCATACCCACTATGTTGGTTTTCTCATGGCGCGGCTCAATTAATTTGTTGGAGAGATATTCAAGCAGAGTGTGAATTACTCTGCTTACAGAGCAACATGAATTGTCATATAAATTTATTCGACAATGTTGTACGAGACAGTACGTTGGATGCTAGCGCGGAAACCATATACAGATGTGAAAAGAAACCTCTACAATCCGTTACTTTTCTCAGAGTGTGAGGAAGAACAAAGCTTGAAATAAATATATAAATATATTGTAGTATTGGATTTCAGTTTTGGGACGTAACAAAGAGAATGTTTGGACAGAAATAAATTGACAAAATGCAAAATCATAGTGTTGATCATGACTTTCAAAATACATCGATAGTATATGACATTCCGGGATGGTGTAGACTATTTTTAACAGTTTATATCAGCGGAGTGTTCGTTGCTGGTTTGCCAAGCAATGCTCTTGTTATAGTTGTACAAACCAAACTAAAGCAGAAATCTTCAACGGATTGGTTCGTGTTAGCTCTAGCTCTTTGCGATGTTGTGAGTCTAGTTGTTAACCTACCTGTATATTTTCTTAGCTTCACGTCGTTGTGGAAATTCATCGGGACGACAGTGGGATGTAAACTGCACACATACATTCATTTTCAAACTTACGTTGCTTCTGCATTTTTCTTTGCCTTAATAGGAGTTGATAGATACACCAAAATATGTCGACCGCATTATGTCTACTTTACACCATCACGAGCAAAACGTGCAAGCATTTTGATCGTCGTTATATCGACTGTATTGACATTTCACCATTTTTTCGTAAGTGGCTTGGACATCAATGGAAAATGCGTTTTTTCAAAGGTATAAATCTGCTATGTCTGGAATAGAACAAGTAATCGGTTGCATCATCATCGTCACCGTTACGGTTTTAGTACTTGTTTCATACGCTTTAGTGTACAGACGCATGCGACGCCTGAGAAAAACTGTTCCATCAGTACTCCTTTCAAACCTACCAAAGTCTACAGTTTCTAACACAGGAAAGGTACACTCGGGAAGTAAGGGTTTAACTCGAAGGGAAGAAAGACATGGAAAAACGCAGGCGACGTTTTTGTGTACGACGTCACAGGAAAACGGCAACGAAATACATGCACTTGAATTAAAAACTACAGGCGGGTCATCTTTAGGCACTACAATAGAAAGTAAGGACGAACAACAACACATGCCATATTCCGCCTCTCCCATCGTCTCTTTTACGAAAGAAGAACAAGAAAATTACACGGACACGTGTTTGACGAGTATGTCTATCAACAATACCAGTAGATGTAAGGATGAACATAATGACGCAATCGCGAAAATACAATCTCAGGATATAAATGATGGAAACAACACAAATGCAGGAATTATTTCCAGAGACTCACGGAAGATTACTACAACAAACACAATGGCTGTTGCCAGCATTCTGTACGTAATATGTACATTAGTGCCGTCTATAATGTCTGCAATTTGGACAAGCAGAGGGGTCAAGCAGACTCAAACCTCTACAGTTGTATTTTTGTTTTTAAGACTGTTACACAGGAAACTTCTAAAGACATGCATGAATTGTATTTACTTTTGATCATAATTCTGGCAATTTAGACTTGAATGTAAACGGTAATCAAACCGGAAACTTTACTTTTATAACCAAGGAAAGACTTTTTACAGAAGCATTTGAAATTGTCAGTTTGATATATGGTACATGAAATTCTATGAGGGTAATTTAATGTCTATGTAAATGATAGTTTTGTCAATTAAACAGAACAACGTTTTACCACCTGTTTCAAAGTATTGTAACAATAATGCTTGGTGTATTTCTTTTTGTTCCTCAGGGCAGTTGCTTTCACGGTTTGCTTTCAATTTATCTTCGTACTAAGTTTTAAAATTATAGAAGAAAGTACTTGTTCTAAGTAAAAAAAAAAAGCAAGTTCCTAGGCTATCGGCCAAATTGTAGAAAGGAAGTAACTTAAATCGATTAAATTGAATTCACTTCTGATGGTAGGACAAGCAATTTACAATTGGAATTCCTTTTTAATTATTTTTTTTAACTTACTCGAATATGACGTTTATAAATACCATATTTGTTAGACAGACTGATACTGGCGTTGCAGTACATTTTGTTCCAATTTCGAAATATGAGCCGCGCCATGGGAAAACCAACATAATGGGTTTGCGACCAGCATGGATCCAGACCAGCCTGCGCATCCGCGCAGTCTGGTCAGGATCCATGCTGTTCGCTTTCATAGTCTATTGCAATTAGAGAAACCGCTAGCGAAGAGCATGGATCCTGACCAGACTGCGCGGATGCGCAGGCTGGTCTGGATCCATGCTGGTCGCAAACCCACTATGTTGGTTTTCTCATGGCGCGGCTCATATCATAAAAGAACTTGATCTCGCTGTTCAAACAGCAAACAATTTGTGAAAGATTTTAACATTCTAAAGCTGTAACTAGGTTCAGTACTGCTATTAACTATTACTACATTTTGACAGGCCATTCCTACTTCATAATCTTCTTTTACAATCAAGTTGATTTCAAAGCGTATACCATGAAAGATAATAAAAGATGTAACACGATATCAAACACATTTGTTCAATAAATCTGTCAAATGCATTTCATGGAGAAACTCTATACTGTTTATGTCTGATGCGTACTAATTGCTGTGATTTATAAAGACAGAGCTTTCCAGATGTCATAACATATCATCGGTTAAGAATGTTTACACACGTCGTACGGTTTAGTGGAAGCTGGTCGTGGAAAATGCGCGTTGAAATGTGATATTAGCACGTTTGATATTCAAGGGGCCATTATCTTTAACGTTTCAGAGATCCGTTACTTTGAAATATGCCAAATTAGATTAGTTTAAATAGAAAACAAAACTACTAATATAAGGAATAAATTGCGAATATTATGGGCTATTTAAAATGTTTTGAGCACTTTAGTTGGTTTTATATCCACATGGTAACTATATAGCTATAATTCTTCATTTCTTATGTATAAAAGGCCCTGTGCAGATTTGAAAAAAATATAGTTATAAGTTGTTCTTTTCAGATATTTGTTTCTTCGTTTCACTTGGCTTCCGTTAGATGGAGATGCATGGTGAGAATGCAATTACGAGCATTTTTTTTCCATTGTGGGCCAAAGAATTTTACAAACAATTATCCAAAATTCACTTTCATAAATCATATGACCGCCATGGGAAAACCAACATAATGGGTTTGCGACCAGCATGGATCCAGACCAGCCTGCGCATCCGCGCAGTCTGGTCAGGATCCATGCTGTTCGCTTTCATAGTCTATTGCAATTAGAGAAACCGCTAGCGAAGAGCATGGATCCTGACCAGACTGCGCGGATGCGCAGGCTGGTCTGGATCCATGCTGGTCGCAAACCCACTATGTTGGTTTTCTCATGGCGCGGCTCATATCATAAAAGAACTTGATCTCGCTGTTCAAACAGCAAACAATTTGTGAAAGATTTTAACATTCTAAAGCTGTAACTAGGTTCAGTACTGCTATTAACTATTACTACATTTTGACAGGCCATTCCTACTTCATAATCTTCTTTTACAATCAAGTTGATTTCAAAGCGTATACCATGAAAGATAATAAAAGATGTAACACGATATTAAACATTTGTTCAATAAATCTGTCAAATGCATTTCATGGAGAAACTCTATACTGTTTATGTCTGATGCGTACTAATTGCTGTGATTTATAAAGACAGAGCTTTCCAGATGTCATAACATACGATCGGTTAAGAATGTTTACACACGTCGTACGGTTTAGTGGAAGCTGGTCGTGGAAAATGCGCGTTGAAATGTGATATTAGCACGTTTGATATTCAAGGGGCCATTATCTTTAACGTTTCAGAGATCCGTTACTTTGAAATATGCCAAATTAGATTAGTTTAAATAGAAAACAAAACTACTAATATAAGGAATAAATTGCGAATATTATGGGCTATTTAAAATGTTTTGAGCACTTTAGTTGGTTTTATATCCACATGATAACTATAAAGCTATAATTCTTCATTTCTTATGTATAAAAGGCCCTGTGCAGATTTGAAAAAAATATAGTTATAAGTTGTTCTTTTCAGATATTTGTTTCTTCGTTTCACTTGGCTTCCGTTAGATGGAGATGCATGGTGAGAATGCAATTACGAGCATTTTTTTTCCATTGTGGGCCAAAGAATTTTACAAACAATTATCCAAAATTCACTTTCATAAATGGATTAAAGTTAAAGTTATTCTACAATCTTAACACTGGCTGAAATTTGTCTTCAATCTGAACATTTTATATTTTCAAGTTGATTGTACAGTACATTTAAACTTTTCAACTTTACGAAACAGCTATTCCAATGGCGTCGTAGTTAATTAGATATGAGGTGCATTAAAATACAATATAGGTGGCAGCATTTAATCAACAGCTAAAAGATGTTTTCTGTTTTAGCAGGTTTGGCGTAAATTATGTGTAGTGTTACCGACGTCAGTCATGACGGTGATGACCTTTTGCCATGTTTTCATTTTTATATGATTTGAAGAATTTTATTGTATATTTCGTTTATTGAATACTTTGTGTTATTTTTTTTCTTTTGTATACGAAATTTATCATTAACACGCAAAATAACCTCATTTTGAACTGTTTAACTTGTTTCTATGCTTAGTGCGTTCCTTTTTATAGATTAGACTTTCTACTTTTACCAAGTTTAAAAGAAATTTCTGTGTAACAGTTTATATAAATTTATAAAGATTATATAACTTTCAAACTGAAAACTTTGATAGCCCATGGTTACTATTATATTGTCCTGTTGAGCAATTGCATTCTGGAAAAATAACAACTCAGTTAACAAAACCAGAAAGTTACATTGTTTTTGCTTTTCAAGTGGAAGATTTATCTTTCAGTAGAATGTCTGTGTTTCATTATCTTTTCGTTTTTTTTTTCTTCATTCAATTTTATACATGGTGTTACAACTTTAAACATGACATTTTACACACAAATTAATGCATAAGTATCATATATACAACGAAAGACTGTTATTTTAGCAAATGCACGCCGTTTTCATATGAGGAATAACGAGTGTTATAGGGAAAAGAGATATTAAAATGAAGTAAATGAGTAAGATTTTTGGTATGATATACTCGTTTCCACATGTATTTAGTTGTGAAAAAAATCTGTTTTTCCGTAAGACTGAAAAGAGTTCTGCTGCTTTAAAATGAGATATTTCCTGTACTTGACATGTACAAACCATGTTTCAAAACTAGACCATCTGGCTTAGTGCTGGGTTAATTTGTCACTTATCGATACTATTTCGTTTTCTAGTTTTTTCTTGTATAAGGCAGATTATGAGTTTTTTCTGCGAAATAAGTAAGAGTCCATACTGTAATAAAATTAACAATTTTTTCCTGTTTTCTTTTCTTTGTAGTTAGCTATTATACCAAAATGCCGTCTCTAAGTTCAATGGACATTGTAATTTTTAAGACAAATATGCTCCAAGTTTATTAGCTCACCTGAGCACGAAGTGCTCAAGGGTGAGCTTTTGTGGTCAGTGACTGTACGTCGTCCGTCGTCCGTCAACACCTCCCAGCCTAAACCACCAGTCCAATTTTGATGAAACTTAACAGGAATGTTCCTTGCATCGCATGATCCTCATTGAAAATTAGTCAAAGAAATGAATTCCATGCAGAACTCTGGTTGCCATGGCAACCGAAAGGAAAAACTTTGAAAATCTTTTTGTCCAAAACCACATTAGCTAGGGCTTTGATATTTGGTATGTGGCATCACCTAATAGTCCTTTACCAAGTTTGTTAAAATTATCCCCCTAGGGTCAAATATGGCCCAGCCCTGCGGGGGGGGGGGGGGGGGTGTCACATGGTTTACATAGATTATATAGGGAAAAACTTTGAAAATCTTCTTGTCTAAAACCACTGGGCCTAGGGCTTTGATATTTGGTATGTAACATCATCTAGTGGTCCTCTACCAAGATTGTTCAAATTATCCCCATAGGGTCAAATATGGCCCCGTCCCGGGGATCTCAAATTTTACATAGACTTGTATAGGAAAAATCTTTAAAAATCTTCTTGTCTTAAACCTTTGATATTTGGTATGTAGCATTGCCTGGTGGTTCTCTACCAAGATTGTTCAAATTGTTACCCTGGGGTGAAAAGAGGCCCCGCCCCGGGGGTCCCAATTTTATATAGACATATAGAAAAGAAACTTTAAAAATCTTCTTGCCTGAAACCACAAGACCTAGGCCTTTGATATTTGGTATGAAGCATTGCCTTATGGTCCTCTACCAAAATTGTTCAAATTAAAACCCTGGGGTGAAAAGAGGCCCCAAACCGGGGGTCCCAAAATATTCTTGTCTTAAAACACAAGACCTAGGCCTTTGATATTTGGTATGTAGCATTGCCTTGTGGTCCTCTACTTAGTTTGTTCAAATTATGTCCCTGGGGTGAAAAGAGGCCTCGCCCCGGGTGCCCCAAGTTTTACATAGAGTTATATAGGAAAAAACATAAAAAATCTTCTTGCCTGAAACTGCAAGGCCTATGCTTTTGATATTTGGTATGTTACATTGCCTAATGGTCCTCTACCATAATTGTTCAAATTATGCCCCTGGGGTGAAAAGAGGCCCTGCCCCAGGGGCCCCAAGTTTTACATAGACTTATATAGGAAAAAATTTTAAAAATCTTCTTTTCTGAAAGTTCAAGGCTTAAGCCTTTAATATTTGGTATGTAGCATTGCCTAGTGGTTCCCTAACAAGATTTTTCAAATCATGCCCCTGGGTTGAAAAGAGGCCTCGCCCCGGGGGTCACTTGTATATGAGTTATATAGGAAAAAAAACTTCAAAAATTATCTGATCATATTTCCTAGATTGGTTAATTATAATTACCTGATGACTAGGGGTGCGTACCGGTTCTCGATATGTATCGAATACCGGTATTCAGGGTTCGATCGATACATCGGATCGAACGTTCCTGTATCGATCAAAATATCGATCAAAAGCTAACTACATGGTAAATGGCCTCATTACCGCAGATACCTATGTATAATGCGCAGTTTTTTGACCCCCGGGACCACCCCGAATCGTGGGCGCGCAGATTATACACAGGTATAGATGATTTTCCAACTTCGAAACAAGTTTGTTACCGATGGTCGCCATTTTGGTAAAGGGAAACTACTCTCCGCGCTAACTGTCACCGCTAAAATATAAGATTGCCGTTACGTTCCGTAAAAGATCGAATGGTTTAATTTTCTTTCAAACAAAATTAATTTCATACAAATTTGAACGTATTTTGATTAAAGAAATATTAATAAATCACAAAATTTATTATACTTATTAAAGATTGAGTATTCTTTTTAACCGAGATCAAACTGTGAACAACGAAATTGACAGAGGTGACAGCTAATTGCTGGCTATTTGATCATAACAAAAAGACTATTACACCTTTTGTTATCATTTCAATTGAGAAGCTCATGTCATTTTGAAAAATACCATTCTGAAATATTGAATAAGCTGTTAGTTATTTCTTCAAAATAGTTAATTAAAAAAAGGTAAAACAACAATTCTAATATGCTTGCCTCTGTTTCCTAAAGAAAAATGTATCCAAGTCCTGTGATTTTGACTCAGAATAGACCGACCTTAGAAGTGAGTAATAAAGTTCATATTGCATTACTATAATGGTCTTGTACTCTGTTATTATTCTGTTTGAAAATATCATATGATATATCGGATATCAATCATTTTGTATCGATACAAATATCGTATCGATCATTTTGACCGATACGCACCCCTACTGATGACCCCAAGTAACTAGAGGTTATTTGACTGTGACCTTGACCTACTGACCTACTTTCTTGTTTTTTTAAGATACAGCCTTGAAATTTGGATGACATGTACAGTTTTGCACACCGATCATAACATCATAGAAATTTGGACCACGTCAGTAACTTTCGATAAAGATTTCAATACTCACCTTTAATGTTCTTAGCCCTGACCTTCTGACCTACTTTCTTGTTTTTGAAGCTACAGCAAAGAGATTTGTATAATTTTTTAACAGATTTCAGTACTTATCTTGAAGTATCTTTACCATGACCTTCTCACCTAGTTTTTTTTCTTTTTGAAGCTTTAGCAAAGAAATTTGTTCAAGCAAGCAATTAAACTCAGGTGAGCGATATCGGGCCATCATGGCCCTCTTGTCCCATAAATAATGCAAGTGAATGCATTCTCAAAACATATGCTGTATAGATCATTCAATGTCAAACTGATGCTAAAATATTAGGAAAGTAGGTCAGTAGGTCACATTCATTGTCATTAAAATCTAGTTACAATAAAGTTACGGGAAAAAAACACAGATTCGATCCTGAAAATTTACATTGAAGTACGGATTTATTAGGTGGAAGAGTTCCAATTATAGAAAAGATATTAAGATGAGAGGCTTGTTAGACTTGTTAACGCCACTTTTCCATCCTCGGGTTTAGTAATATGTTATCCGGGATCCGGACATTTGCCCCCAGGACATTTGCCCCCCAATAAAAAAGTGGACTGCTGGACATTTGCCCCCCAGTTGAAATGGTAGATAGGACATTTGCCCCCCAGTGCTTATTTCTGAAACGGACATTTGCCCCCCAATATTTTTGTCCCCTAGTGATTTTTTAGGAACTTAGTGGAAGATAATTATCATATTGTAGATAACAATGTGTTTGTTTCTTACATCTTTCTAGTAGATAATTGCCAAATTAACAAGTTTGAGTGTTAAAAACATTGCACAAATTAAAAAATTATAACATTGTTATGAGCACTTTTATAACTCAATAATAGGCTTTTATTTACCTTAACACCTCAATGTAATTAACATATTCATCAAATTTTTATCAATAAAATAGTTTTTTTGACTGAAAATTGCCTTTTAGAGTAATTTTGATAATTCAGTTTTCAGTTTTTATTAAGCAAATCGGCAAGTTATTTGCCTTTGGCCATTAACATAAACAGTACAAATATGGCAAAGACATGACAAAATACAAGCAATTGCAACAGATACAAACTAGTAGATAGCAACTTGATCAACTTCGTTTAAAAAAGATACTTTCTTAACTAAGAAGCAGTTAACCCGGCAAGGGTTTCCTTTCGCAGCTTGAAAGCTTCGTTTATATATTTCGCTACATTTAATATGGTTTTCTTATTTCTGGATGACATAAAAGAAATAAACATATGAATATTCGGCCATGTAGTATTTCTTAAATATTTATGTCTTTCTGACAAGTATAATGGACAGCACAAAAGAAAATGATATTCGGATTCAATCATATTACATGAACAAACTTTACAAATACGTGCCTCTCTTATAGTTCCAGAAAATCTACCAAATTCTATTTCTAAATCATGTGAGCTCAGTCTAAAACATGTTAATTGTTTTCTTAATGCATTATTAGTTACTATATCCAGATAATTTTCATAACAAAAGTTCGATTTAAATTTTCTAAAATATTCTAGCTTAGGCATGGTCTGGATAGTAGCATGCCAGTTTTGGATATATTGATCCCTCAAGCGTTGCTTAATGACAGGAAAATAGTTAACATCTACGTTAAAATCAGTCCATATGTAACTTAATCAAAGTCTCTCTAACAGTTGTTTTACTCTCATTGCCCAGCAATTGTTATCATTACTATTACATTGTTCGATAAAGCATGTATGCATGGGCGAGTCATTACATTTCATCACCTTAAGCCAATGTTTCAAGGCTCTTTCCTTGCAAATTACAGACAAAGGGTATCTGCCTAATTCGCCAAACACGGCCACATTCGGCGTCTGCTGACGAACACCTAGTATATATTTGCAAAATTTGATGTGAAGTTTGTCTATTTCTTTAGAATCATATATACCCCAAACATCAGCACTATATAATAAAATTGGGACCACCATTTTATCAAACAATGAGAGTTTTGTCCGTACATCTAAGCTTACCCGACTAAATATTGAAATTAAACAATTATAAGCTTTCAGTGCTTGGTCAGATAATGTTCTTACGGCATTTTTCATATTACCTGTATAAGTGAAATTCACACCTAAATAGCAAAATTGGTCTACAATATCTAGTTTTTCTCCATTTATGTACCATTCAAAATCATGAGTATGTTTCCTTTTCTCAAAAATACAAATTTTAGTCTTTTTAACATTTACCTTTAGGCCCCATTTTATCGAGTACATATATATGTTATCAAGTTGTGCTTGTAAGCTTTCTGGACTAGTCGTAAACAATACTATGTCATCAGCAAACAGCAACAAATACATAGAAAGCTGATCTACATCCGACTCACATAGATGGTTAAAGTCAATACTTTCATTAATGTCATTCACAAATAGAATAAAGAGCAAAGGGGAGAGTGGCTCCCCTTGTTTTAAACCGAGTGTGACGTCAAAAAAGTCTGACATATTCATATCTGTAGATAACTTAACACAAGATTTTACATTTGCATAAATAGACTTAAGCATATTAATCATTTTACAACTGATGCCTATTTTTAATAATTTTGACCACAGCGCTTCACGTTTAACAGTGTCGAAGGCTTTCTCGTAATCAATAAAGGCACAATATAGTTTGGACTTATTTTTAAGTACTTTTTGGATAACAGAATGTAGCAAAAATATGCAATCTGCTGTACTATGATTGTCCCTAAAACCAAACTGTGAATCATTAAAAATATGTTCTGATTCACACCACTTATTCAGTCTATTTCTAAGGACAAGTGAAAAAATTTTACCCATTACATTTACAAGTGTTATTCCACGATAATTGGTAGGATTTTCAAAATTCCCCTTCTTATGTATTGGAACAATTACTCCTTTACACCAAGATTCGAGATAAATGCCTGTATCAAATATTTTATTAAAAACATTAACAAGATATGGTGAGATAAACTGATTTGTGTCTATGAAAAAATCAGCCACATTGTTACAAAAATCACTACTCTTGTTTCTTTTAAGGGAACATATTGTTTTGGAGATTTCTTCAACCGTAAACGGGCAGTCTAACTCATCAATAACTATTTGTTCATGGCGCAAGGTGTCATCATCAATAGTGAACTCACGTTCGGAAGAATTTGAAATCTTTTGAAAATGCTCAGCGAAATCATGCAAACTTACATTGGGCGTTCCAAAGTGTCCATTATTCTTGAACTTATTTATATATTTCCAGAATTTTTTAGGGTTCATCTTACTCAAAGAAGTTAACTTTGACTTTTCTTTGAAACTGAATTTACGTCTCGCTCTTCTCTTAACAGAAGCATAAATACTTCTACTGGTTAAAAATTTTGCTCTATTTTCATCCGTAGGGTAAGAATGGAAGATTCGCTTATCTTTATAAAATGCTGATTTGGCACTTTTGCATTGATCATCAAACCAAAGAGACTTTTTTATTCTGGGTCTTCTAGGGCCTCGTTTTATAGATTTGCCATTTACTTTAAAGGAGATATCATATATAGTCTTTGAAAAAGAATTTACATACGTATCTATATCAATAGTATTGTTTTCCAATTCATGAGATAGACGGTCAAAAACGTGTCTATTTTCATATAGAATATTGTCAAGGTAATCCTGGTTAATACAATCCCATATGATCTTGTCATATGTCAGTATATCTGTTTCGTAAAATATCATGCTTTCACAATTTAAAGAAAATTCAATAGGGAAGTGATCTGAAAAATCCGTTAGATCAAGTACTTCCATGTGCGAAATGCACGGGAAATTACAGTAATTTGTGATCAGATAATCCACTACGCTAGCAGCATGTCTGTTTCTAATAACATTGTGACAGGTGTATTTACCGTTTTCTAGACGGCCATTTGCAATAATCATATTATTTTCTTTGCAAAGTGTCAATAGTCTATTTCCATAAGAATTTACAATTTTATCATTTGATACACGTGGTGGGAGATCAACAATGTATTCATCATCAATGGGTAGATCAACATAACGGTCGAGATTAATATTTTCGATATAATCCGATCGTTCGCCTGTCCTTGAATTCATGTCACCTGTCAAGTATATATCACCATAATAGCTATATTTTATGATATCACTGTTCAATTGTTCAAAAAAGTCATATTCATATAACGAAGAAGATGTGTTCTTATATACAGAAGAGTCTTCTGGTGGAATATAACAAGTACAAAAATATAAATCTTTTGATGTGCCGAAATATTCTTTCAATAATTTAAACCATACGATGCCATTTGGATTTAAATTAACTAGCTCTATTTTATTGAGATATTCCTTTTTATAGTATATTATAACACCACCACTGAATCGCTTAGCCTTTCGGTTAGTTTTAGGTCTTGGACAAGAAAATGAGCAATATCATTCAATGTGTATATTTTTAAGTTTAGAGTTCCATGCTTCTGTGATTAATATGACATCGTACTTATTAATAATATGTAAAAAATCGCTGTCATCTAGTTTATTGCTCAACCCTTGTATGTTCCATAGCAGAAATTTAAACTGCTTCTCAATAACATCCTATTGAGAACTTGCATCAGGGATAAAGCGCTTGCCGTCTATGAACAATTTATCATAGCTTAACACAGCATGTTTATTTGCTTCTTTGGCCTTGATAAGTTCTGGTATCAGGGCTCTTCTGCGTTCCTGGATGACTTTTGGATACTGGTCTCCGGCTTTTATGTGTATTGTCCCGCGTTTTTCGTTTATCTTTTGTTTGATATCATATTTGTCCACAGACGAATTGAACTTTGCTACAATTGGACGAATCTTTCCAATGGCGTAACTGCCTACACGATGAGCACGATCGATTTTGATTGACGTTTGGGCTTCTTGTATTCCAAGGTCTGTTGCAAAAAAATCAAGTAACTTTTTGCGACAGTCTTCTGCTTTTCGCTCTTCGGGAACCTTACATTCTTCAAAGTTGAAAAATAACAAATAATAATAAAACAACATATAACACAGTATATCTACTGGCATATTGGACAAAAATATTGGGGGGCAAATGTCCATTCTAAAAATAAGAAGTGGGGGGCAAATGTCCTATCTGCCATTTCAACTGGGGGGCAAATGTCCGGTAGTACATTTTTTCATTGGGGGGCAAATGTCCTGGGGGGCAAATGTCCTACAATCATGTTATCCGCGGAGCGCGTTTAGCCAGAGAGTCGCCTCAATAAGGAAAGAATAATTTTAACGTTAGAGATTATTTCTAAGGTCACGGAGTTTGATTGGGCAGCTTATAATGGCAACAGTTTTAGAGGTCACTTGCTCAGTCAAGTGTGACTTACCAATTCTAAGTGTTCCTTCAGGAGAAGGAACGATAATAAAAATAAAACCAGACAACGTTATGAAGGCATACGTATTAACAAAATGTTTTGTCAGAGAAGATTCTAACACATTGCATGATAAAGCAATAAACATATTGTCTTCAACGAGCCTAGTTTGCTGTGAACTACCAGTATTAAAAGGATGATGATAGTGATTAAGATCGCTTTTCTAATTGTGGACAAAATAACATCGCAAGATGTTACTTTCAATGCTGTAACCGCAATATTACTCTCAACCTGTTTCTGTTGATATGACTTTCATGCTTGCAAAAGATGGAACATACATACCGAAGAGAATGCTTCACTGTAAAAATCATCATAAAAATCAATTTCCAATGTGACCACTGGTGGTTATAAAATTTTTCGTGGAGGGCTCCCAGTTGTTACGTTACCGTTGTATCTTCGTTTGGAATTTTTTACACTACACAATCAGTGTTTGTTTCTATCTCAAACAGAGATAATCTAAGTGTTTCATTTTCAATGAATGAACACCTTTGACATTTGTGAAAATATTAAATTTCAGGTTTATGACAGATAGTTTTACCTGACATGTAATAGAGACATATTTTAGTGGTAGAATTATATTAGTCTTAAATTACTAACTTACATTCTCATCCCTATTGAGAAGAAATTTAGTTTGTTTGCTAGCTTAAAAGTCACAACGACACAATTATAGCTCATATGGCGACTTTTGATGGCGGAGGAAGACCTAATGTTCCCCTGCGTGTATTATTGCAGGCACGGTGTGGCACTGGGTAGAACAACCGACCTTCCGTAAGCCAGCTGGATGGCTTCTTCGCATAAAAGAATTCTACACCTTTAGTGAGTCTCGAAACCATAACAGGGCAAATGATCTGAAGTCAGCGACCTTAACCACTCAACCACGGACCCCCACCCAAAAACCCACCCAACCCCTACCCCTGCTGTAATTGTACACGTGTGTACACTTGGTAAAAAATATTATTTAACTTAAACTATTTGTCTTTAAATAAAGTATTTTGACAGTTTTTGATCTTCCTAAACCCGAGTTCTCACTTCGATGATTAAAGAAAGGTATATCTAGCTCCATGCAAACTTTGTTTTAGCGGCTGAAGATAAAACATCAAACAACATTATCATAATGTGACGCATTTACTACACAAATATATTACAAATTGAACTGAAAATTTCTAATTCTAAAGGTCCCACCAAACGACTGGACGAATATTGTGAAAGGTCATTTAGAATAATGTGTCAATTTTAAACTAGTATCATTTAAAGCTCCCTTCTCTTTACTCGATCCCCAAAATACACAAAGCCCCAGATAAATTTCAGACATGTAATTCAACGTTTTGTCCTACTAAAAACATTTCTCCTCTTCTGACTTCGTTTCTAACTGCAGGTGAGGTTTTTCTTTAAAGCATATGAGAACTCTAGTGTTTCTCATATAGGATAATTGTTTATATTTATTCACAAAATCAAAAGTTAAGTTACATATTGCAATTCACCTAAAAGCCAAATTTCATCTTGAAGTATCATAAATTGACCCGTTCAAATCCTAAAACGAAAGATTTGTTTGCACGAAACATGAAAAACATATATTATTTACCTATATAAATTCTGTCAAAATTATATTTTACAAGTAAATATGGACAGGCAGAAAGAAAATCCGTATTGTACCTTTTGTATTGTATGTTACCGGACTACTACTTTCATTTAACATGCATGACCTGACTCAGTTCTATAAATAGCTCACATAAAAACTTCACTCAGCTCTAACAACAAACAAAAAGATGGGGATATATAATAAAAGGGTCATTGCAACAGTAGCTGGATCTTGGATTTTGCATTCGGCGCTCGTGGATATTGCAAGGTCGGATCACACTCGGCGCTTGCGCGCCTCATCTGATCCGATCTGGCAAAATTCACTCGGGCCGAATACAGCATCCTAGGTCGAGCTGCTATTATAATAGCCCTGTTAAAGTCAATGATTCTCAGACATGTTTCCTAATCAAGTGATTTATGCATTAAGTTTCGGAAAAGGACTGCAAAAAGGGACCGCACTTCCGGGTTGGGTAACGCCTTTAAACCTCAACCTTTTCAAAGAACTGTTACACATATCTGTCTTGATGCAATTGTAATAATGTCCGAGTGCAGAAAATACCCATAACTTGATTTAACATTGTTTCCAGCAATTTTTGAAAAATGTTTATTTTATTATTTGAATGATATTGCAAAAATAACGCTATAAAAGAACAATTGTCCAGTGTCTATTAGTAAAACGTTTATTTAGTAATTTTGAATAAATTTTACAACAAAAAGAGAGAAAAACGTAACTAGGACAACTGGTATCTTGTTAAAATGTACAATATGGATATTGTGGCTTTATTTTAAAGGTCATTGAAAGTCTAGATAAACTCGGACAGCAAAACTTCCCCATGTCTTGTAAAAGCAAAAAATGTTTTGAAGAACGTATTTATATTCTCTCTTAAATTACTCTTAAGATGGAATGGAAGATACGTAAGTTTGCCAATATACGATACGGTCAACGACAGTATTAATTAAAATTTGTAGGCCATCCTTTAAATCAACAAAAAAAGCTGATTTATTTACTTTAGGTTTTATTGTGGCTTTACTGTGGCATTAGGAATGGACATTCACCATCTGCTCTCTTAATTATCACTATCTGATCCTTTTTTTGTGTGTATTAAATAATGCGATGTACCGCATTAAATGCTATTTGCTGCTATTTCATTGACCACAGCTATATATTATTTTACAAAATTAGAGGATTATATTGTAATACAGGATTGCTGATAAAACCTGATAAAAGAACGAGCTCAAATAACCTTCTGGGATAGATCTATTCAAGCGACAAATTAACATACTTTAGTTTTAATAAGGTAAACGCCGTATATGATCACGGCAAAATATTTCTTCATGCAGATAGCACAACTTAGTCTTTAGAATTTAGTCAACGATATAAACAATAAAAATAAAATTGTTCAAATTACATTAGAGAATGTATGCTCGACAGTGGTCATAATATTGGGTATATGAGCCGTGCCATGAGAAAATCAACATAGTGTGTTTGCGACCAGCATGGATCCAGACCAGCCTGCGCATCCGCGCAGTCTGGTCAGGATCCATGCTGTTCGCTTTCAAAGCCTATTGCTATTAGAGAACCTGTTAGCGAACAGCATGGATCCTGACCAGACTGCGCGGATGCGCAGGCTGGTCTGGATCCATGCTGGTCGCAAACCCACTATGTTGGTTTTCTCATGGCACGGCTCATATTATATGAAATAACAAATGGTGGCCAGTATTAATTGACCTTATGATGGTGAAGGACGTCTATTACAACCTTGGTAGACTAAGAGCAAACAGTTGACTCAACATTCATGCAATACGCTATATGCCTATACTAAAACTGTTTTGATTTTTTATGGAAATGGAGCTTAACTAGTATTGTTTCAAAGAGTTATGTTGTTGAAACTTGATATGTTTGTTTAAATATCTCTTATATCATTTTCTTTAGACTTACAAAGTCTGTTGAGATCAAGTAATCTGCAAAAATGTTTATTTGTTTCTTCATAATGACACTGACATTTTCTCAGGAAAGCATTTTCTCTCTGGGCTCAACTCAACGCGTTAGAGTCAGAGATAAGAGATATTGTAATTTTTTCAGAAAGTGCTATTAAAGAAGATTATATGGCACAGATATTTATTTCAAAGTGCTCTAACGACTGATACAAGTCTACATTTTCTTGTATAAACATGTATAATTTTAAACAAACACAGTTTTTCAACTATAGCCATTATATTCTTTCCAAGGATGCCAGAGGGAGAACTACGGAAGAGCATTAGTGCCAGGTGTATGTTATTTATTAACTCGAAATTTCGAGTTACGTATCTCGAAATTCCAAGTTAATATCTCGAAATTTCGAGTTAAATATCTCGAAATTTCCAGTTACTTAGTCGAAAGTTTGAGTTACAAAGTCGAAATTGCGAGTTACGTATCTCGAAATTTCGAGTTACTAACTACAATATGATAAAGATGACCGGGCAGCGTTTGCTCATAAAAATATCACTATTTAAACCATGTTTAAGTCTGGAAGGTTTTCGACCTAGTTTGAGCCCATATGGCAAGGAAATATAGACATACCCTACATGAACGTGTAGTAATGAGTCTGACCAAGATTGGGTACCTTGATAGATCTAGAATTTGACGAGAGGTCATAGAAGATGACCGGGAAGTTTTCAAACTTAGAATATTTCACTATTTTGACCATATCTGGAAGGTTTTCGACCTAGTTCGAGCCCTTACCACCTGAACATACTATACATGTAAATGAAGGTATATATCCTGGATACAGTTTGAAATATGGAGTAGCTCTAGAGGCTATGGGGTAGATCATACATGTTGACACTTTTAAAATGTTCTTGATTTTATATGCAGACGATATTGTAATTTTTGCTAATAGTAGAAATGAGCTTCAAAACAGTCTTAACATGATATATGATTATTGTAACAAATGGAAATTGTTAGTGAATGCACCCAAAACAAAGATACCTATATTCAGAAAAGGTGGTCGCCTACCTACAGATATTAGTTTTCACTATGGTGAACATAACATAGATATTGTTGACCGATTCGTATATCTTGGTGTTGTTTTTACAACAGCTGGTTGTTTTACAGACGCACAAAATACTCTAGCTGGTCAGGCTTTAAAAGCTACCTTTGAAATGAACAAATATTTATATAAATTCACCAACATATCTATTAAACATAAGTTAGAATTATTCGATAAGCTTGTGTTGCCTATTCTTAGTTATTGTTCGGAAGTATGGGGTTTTCATCATGGAAAAACGTTAGAGAGAGTACACTTACAATTCTGCAAACGATTGTTAGGTTTTAAGAAAACTGCTCAAAATGATTTTGTTTATGGAGAATTAGGCAGAATGCCTCTACAAAACTTAAGATATTTTAATATAATTAAATTCTGGATCAAGATATTACATACATCTGATCACAAATTTATCAGAAAAGTTTATAACATGTTATATAATAATGCATTGCAAAATCCAAATAGAAAAAAACTGGTGTTTACTTGTAAAAGATCTACTATGTGAGCTTGGTTTCATTGATGCATGGTTGTTCCAAACGGTGGGAAATGTTGATATATTTCTATGTAATGTTAAACAAAGAATTAAAGACCAATTCGTCCAAAATTGGCAAGGTAGATTGAATGAGTCGTCTAGAGCACTCTTCTATAGACATATTGCTAATTTTCAATTTCAACCATACTTATGTTCAGTTGTCATTAAGAAATTTTGTGTTAGTATGTCACGCTTACGTATGTCATCACATAGATCATCTATTGAAACTGGCAGATGGAATCAGCCAAGTATACCTGTTAATGATCGTAAATGTTCAGAGTGTAATGCTTTAGAGGATGAATATCATTTTGTAATACAATGTAGATTATACAATTATTTAAGGAGACAATTAATACCACCTTATTACTGGAGATCTCCCAATATGTACAAGTTCATAGAACTGATAAATTCAGAAAATGCAAGAACGGTTAAGCGTCTAGCATGTTACATAGAAAAGGCATTTAAAATCAGATCCAATGCAACATACAATGTCAGACAATAATAAAAAAAAATGTTGACATATATCACTGATATATAGACTTATAAGGCTAGTTGAATGATGTGTGCATTCCAAATATCTTGACAGAGCTTTAAATTATCAGTACACCGTATACTAGTACATTTCTATTACACATTTTGATTTGGTGCGTACCGATTTTATTGTATGTAAATGGAAATTACCATTATTACCTTATTTATTCCAGTACATTACGTTATAACAAGTTATGCAATATCATAAAATTATATATGTCATACATCAAACTATGCAGCAATATAGTACATGATATTAAAGCTCGATTACATGCTGATCTATTTGTAACTTAGTTTTAAGTATTAATGTCCCATGCATGTTTCCGTATATGCGTAGGGGAAGTTTCTATACAACAACCATGTGATTGCGATCCACTTGTCAACTTTGTCAACGTTTTTTCGGACAAGATAGACATTAAAGTGGACACCGACACATTATTCTTATCAATATCTTAGTACAATGTATATTAAACTAGCAAATGCGCAAAAACATTATGATGTCCATTGGTCAACCTTGAGCTATCCAAGGAAGACAACAGTGGATGCACAATTTGATCGCTATTTATTAATGGAAATGACATTTATAATGCTCTAATATGCTAAAGTCTCTTTGTTATTGTATAAAACCATTTCAAAATTAAATCGGTTGTGTAATTAGATAGATGTATAAAAATGCTATAATATATCCATGTAAGTGTATCATACCGGCAATGAAAGTGAATATTATGTTGTACAAGGGAACAGTATTCAAGTCTCGGTCTGCTCATTCCCTCCCTTTGTATAATAATTGTATCACTTGATTCGCTATTGATTTGTGATATTTAGTATGGTCATATTATATAAAAATGCAAGAATAACTATGCACGGGATATATATGTAAACGTATGATTTTATTAGTGATGACAAGTGCAATTTATAATACGGTCTAAGGGAAACTATACGTTTTCTGTTGAGCTGATTTTTATTAATGACAGTGCTAGCTTTGATATAACTTTCTGCTATTGTCTTCATTAGCCATTGCTATTTCGTAATTTGGAAATATTATTACTACTTTGTAACTATATTGAACAGTTCATGTGCAATTGTACGCCATATTATCATGTAAATTTTGCCTCATGGGTCTTATGACCTTCTGGATGTTTATAAAAATAAACTCTTGAAACTCTTACATTGATGTATGGTAGTATACGTTCAAGTCGCTACATGTTGGGTACAATATATGGATGTGTAGATGGATGATTCCACTGCGAAGAGTCAAAAGTCGTCCATTACATTTTTGGCCTTTGACAGACGGACAGACTTTCAAATTTTGCGAAAAAAAGGGCAAGATACGAAGTCGAAATTTCGTGTAATTAAATAGTTCGAAATTTCGAGTAACTAAGTCGAAATTTCGATATAGTATCTCGAAATTTCGAGTCAGTATCCCGAAATTTCGAGTTAGTAGCTCGAAATTTCGAGTTAATATATAAAACGCACCTGACACTATTGCTCAGGCCGTAGAGAACACATGTATTGGTCAGTAGCAATTTAGCAGTCGCGATCATGGACAAAGAACAACACATCTTTCTCTCCTTATTTTTGCGTGTAAGGTACTACTTGACCAAAATGCAAAATCTAGAAACGCACGGACAAAACTGATCATCATACAGAACAAAAGTACTCCAAAATACTGCACTAAATCCACCGGAGTACTGACCCAGGCACTTGCACTCATTTACGCTTAATCACGCCACAGTTTACCTACAAATGTACACATAATTCATTCATATACATTTATTGTGTTTTTCTTTATAAAACATTAGGCGGATTCTGTAAGTGTTTATCAAAGATAATGTTTTATGAGCATGTTCTAAAATGTAGGCGCCGAAATTTCCAACTGACAAAGCAGGTAAAAATATGTACGTTGTCTAAATAATCTCTTGTTCGACATTATCATGTATAAATTATAATTAATTCCTTAATCTACGTGATATGTTCGCCACTTTTATGAGTGTAATCATCATCATGGTTAAACATAACTGAGCCGATGAACCGGTCTCTTGTTAATCGGAAAATAATGCCTAATTGAATTTTATGTAATTGCGTTATGTCAATGACTTAGAAAATGTTAAGTCGGGAAAACAGGTATATAACATGTATGTTCGAAAGAAATGCAACCAAAAGTTAGGGAAAGGGTTGAGACCTAGTTGTATAGACTGGTATTTTAATTATATTCAGTGCAAATTTCTCCAGAATCAAGTAATAATAAATAGCTTTTCTAAATAAGTTTGTCAGGGACACTGCCATAAAAGGTAATTTAACTGGCCAGCTGATTTTGCACAGATGCTTTGTTTGCATGGCTATAAAATGTAGTATAGTTCCATATTATCAACCAGGTGAGATTTTAAGTCATCTAGTAGAACATTTTAAAACGAATATATATGCTAAAGTGCATCAACCATTTGAAACTCTTTTTTTTTTTTTTTTTGACGGATCATCAGAATTGATGGAAAACACATTTAAAAGCTTCATCTAAGAAACAGGAATAGTAAGTGCCATTTGTAACAATTTATTGCATTTAATTTTGAGAACAAGAATAATTTTGATCGTCCCCTGATTTTAAAGCAATTTAATTTCTTTCGTCAGAACGCGTTAAGATACTACTGTCGTTCAGCATGATTATCCGATATTTCCTGTTAAAATATCTGTTGTGGACTCAAACGCAATATTCACATAACAAGATGTTTTCAGGTAGTTATTTGCATAATTACAAAATTATGGAATACTGGAGATATTTGTTAAATGACAACGAAACTCGAGAACATCCATGTGGATTTTGAAGACAGGCCATGTCTGGATAATACTATAGTAGGAAAGTGTACACTTTAGAAATTCTGTGGTTGAATATTGATGCATTATTATATAAAGAAGAATTACAATTGTATTTCAAATAATTGCCTATGGTAGTTCTTCTGACTCAGTTGCACATAGAATAGATCAATCAAAAATGGATAATGACAGTGTTATTGAAGACCCCCAGGATGCATCGCTAGATTTAGTAATTCCGACTTGGTGTCAAAACCTTTGCGCGGCATATGTTTGCTGTGTCTTCTTTGTCGGGTTGCCTGGCAACGCACTTGTTGTAATTGTCCAGACTAAAGTTAAGGTGAAATCTTCAACAGACTGGTTCGTGATGGTTCTTGCTGCGTGCGATTTATTACGTCTGGTAGTCAACCTTCCAGTCTATTTTCTTGGCGTCACATCATTATGGAAACACGTCGCAACATCTGTTGGATGCAAACTACACGCTTTCATTCATTTCCAAACGTTTTTATCTTCGGCATTGTTGTTTTGCCTGATAGGGATAGGCAGATATTTCAAAGTTTGTCTACCTCACTCAAACTGTTTTACACCAAAAACAGCTAAGTATGCGAGTATTACTGTTATAGTTCTGGCCACTGTGCTAACCATTCATCACTATTTTATAAGTGGATTAAATACAAGAAACGCGTGTTTGTTTCAGACAAAGGTTAGTGTAACCGCTAGCGTTGGATTTATCGTCGGCAGTTCTATAATTTTGACGGTGGCGATTATTGTATCCACTGCATATGCACTGGTATATCGCCGACTCCGCCGAATGAGACGCATCACTCCGATTGAGTTAACAAACATAAAAACATCGACAGCTGTTGGAAGCAGTAGTGAAAGTGCACAGGACCTACGGATGATAACTACCACAAACACAATGGCAGTAGCTGCTATACGTGATGTGTACCGCAGTGCCGTCCATTGCGTCTGCAATTTGGACAAGTATGGGGAGCTCCTACACAGAAACCGCAACAGTCGCGTTGTTGCTGTTAAGACTTCTGTATTGTGTAAATTTGGTCATCAATCCATACTTTTACCTTGGAATGAATACGAGATTCAGGAGAAGAGCTTTTGCAACTTTAAAACGGATATGTAATTCTAAAACGTAGTGCAAAGGCGATCTTCTTTTTGAATAAATGAAAATGGACTTTTTGTGCCCCCCCCCCCCCCCCCCCACCCACTCCCAATTTTTTTGGAGGGGCACATAGAATTTCCCTTGTCCGTCCGTCCGTCAGTCTATCCGTCTGTCAGAATCTGTGTTGCATGTATCTCAAAAAGGCATGTATCTCAAAAAGTATTTGACTCAGTATTATGAAACATTACAGAAATATTATTCAGCATGCGAAGTTGTGCACCTGAGGTTTTGTTAGAGATATCACTCTGCCAGACCAGAATTATGGCCCTTGACTTCATTAAAAATATGCATAAAATGGCATAATAATTATATCGTACATATCTCAAAAAGTATTTGGCCTAGGGTCATGAAACGTGATAGGGATATTATTCGCATGTATCTCGAGAAGTATTTGACTTAAAATGTTCTGTAACCCGTGATGTCCGAGCGTTTGCAGGATGATTTAGATAATTGTAACGTTTTAGTCGCTAGTGAAAATTCTTCCAAGTTAGTTTCCTCTTACATAATGAACCAAAGAAACTTTAAGAAGAAGAGTTTAACTAGATTTGTCCTACAGTCTTATCTTTTCTCTGTTTCATATTCATTAATCTGTTGTAACTGTATATATTATAGTCTCTCAGGAATAAACACTTTTAAACTTAACACAATGCTTTTTATATATTATTGATTTCTTACTTACACTTGAATTTACCCGCACAAGGCCACGTGCAAAGTTATGAAAACATAATCTTTTCTAAGAACACGTAGTTATTATTGACATTTGTTAATTTTGATAGTCGTTGTTGGTATTCATATGCTTCAAATTCAGTGAAAACAGTGAAGTTATAACAATATGATACATCGTGTGTTTTCACTAAATGAAATACTATAAAATTTTAAACATTGGTTTGAGTATGACAGTACATTTTGTCGGCTTGAGGAGATGCTGTCAGACGGAGCCTTCCGAAGCTGATATAAGTGTTTCAAATATCTAACATATTACACAAGTGTTTATTACACTGAAAAAAAAATGTAATTATTTTTATGCAGACAAGTCTTCATGAAGCAATCAACTATTTCGAGTCTATTAAAGACAGGTACATTGCTACAGCCGCTCAGCATTGATGAAAATCAATGAGAGAAATTCCCGGTATTTACTGTTACCACGTTGACAGTAGTTTTCTAAAATTAAGTAAACAGGTATAAAGACAACATTTTCGATACAAATGAGTTTTGCACTGGCATAAAAATGAGGTAAAATAAAACTAAGAATATGTAATGGATGGTCTGTAAGGTTATAGCCTATGATTTAGTCTACAACTGTCAACTGGCCAGAATAAAACGTGCAATCATAGAACTTTAACTATCATCTTGCCCATACGGCAATGATATGTAAAACATTATATCGCCGTCTTTATACTTCAAGAAAGTTATGGCATAGAGAATGCTTGAAATCTGTATTTTAAAGTAACATATTAAGGAAAATAATTTAATATTCAACCTGCAATGGAGACATTACTCAGCGTGTAAGTTACATGTTGAATTCAGAACACAGAAAATTAACAGAACATTTGCAAATCATAACAAAACAGTTAAGAACATGAATGTTACATTAAAGGTGTCTACCTTGCAGGTTCATATGACAATAACAGAAGATAGAATATGTGATAAAAAGATCATCTACAGTGTTTCAAATCAATTTAGTTAACAGCAACAAAAGTTAAGTTCTAGACATTCATAAATATCCCAGACATAGAAATCATTTGCGATATTTATCTTCTACTTCAGCACATGAAACACTGATATCGCAGATCCCGCCGGTTAATCCAAATATCCGTATATTGACTAGCGACCTACTACTGAATTTATGGTTAAAGGAATCATGTGAGAGAAACAGTCGACGAAGGAAACTTCACACTGTATGCACAATAATGTTACCACTTCTTTACGAGAAAACTTAAATTGGTTTATATATAACAAACAGAAAGTGCTCTTTGTACAAATTTTATTCCGATACCTATTCTTACAGATTCTTTAGAAGGTAATTTATGAATATGATCATAAATTTTGCACAGATCTCTCTCTCTCTCTCTCTATATATATATATATTGCTGTTAACTAAATTGATTTGAAACACTGTAGATAATCTTTTTATCACACACATATATATATATATATATATATATATATATATATATATATATATATATATATATATATATATATATATATATATATATATATATATGAATATTCCTTGGTTTAATTGCTTGTATAACGACGTGTTCAGAATAATTATCTAGAATAATTTCATTTGAAATATGTCTTTCAGCCAGGGATGGTGTAATCGTAATCAGTAATCGTAATCAATTGTAATCAAATACATTTTGCCAAGTAATCGACAGAAATCGGTAATCAAAGCCATTTTTGATTGTTTGTAATCGTAATTTACAGCCGATTACAGACCTAAAACTTGGTGTAATCATCGCTTACATTTTCGATTACTTTCGATTGCATTGACATTTTCAGATTTTGTAAGTATTATTTGTAGAATATATACAATAAACTAAAAATGACAAAATGTTTCCATCTTTATCAAATTACATTAACGAGTTTATTATCTTATGAACAATATGAATGATATCTATAAGAACATCCTTCTCAAGCATAAAATGCAGCCATGCAAAATGATGAACTCATTATTTGTGTCTTTGTTAATTATCATCAGTAATTTCAAAAATGATCATTGATCATTTCAGGTTTCCGCTGCAATTGATATTTTACAGTTTTATTGATCTGCCTGCTAATGTTTTCACATCACAAAGAAAAATGTTTGCACCTTATATATAATTGTTTATCCAATCATTTCATTCACAACCTTACAGAATCCTAACAAAATCACTATTATGTTTGCAATGATATTAAGCCCTACGGCTTTATACCAGTAATATCATATTTTTTGTAATACTGTAAACTTTTTGGGTCCATGATACACGGTGAATGGTCGTTACAAATTTACGAAATTTAACGGACAAGCAACGCATTTTTTTTTATCAAAACATGGTTCGAAAGAAGGTGGAGGGTGTACATTTTGCTGGAGGAAAGCCCAAGAAAATGTAAGATCAACATATCTTATTGTTCACGGGACCCAAGAGTGATATATTATTACGCCTACTGTGCATTAGTAAAACACCGTCATTTTCGCTTACATGTAGATTTAGATGAAGAGGGTGCGGAATTGTTTTTATTATTGACGAGAATATATTACATTTTATACTACTTTATGCACAATTGCTTTAGTATTGTACCTACAGATTGATTGAATACGTTCAGTTCTTTTATTACGGCAAATATTAACTCTTTGATTGTTCTGTATCTACCTTGTTTTCCTATATTTCTATGTTACATTCGGTGTTGACAAGCACCTAAATTTGTCCTTTACTGGAGATAACATGACACCCCATTCGTTATCCACAGAATCACATACGTTTCATGCAGTTATAGCGACCGTACAGCGAGGCATTATATAAACTATAAGTTCCTTGGATTCTTTTCAAGTTGCAATATAGAGTATGCCTTAGATTATGAATAAATAATTCTTTATTATATGTAAAAATGCGGTGTGCAAGTTATTTTCAAGAAATAATTATATTCTTTCATTATACATTCAGCAAATGCTGTAAGTCTTTTGAATATCACATCAGATTTCTTCTTATTGCACTTTGTCGGGGAGAAATTAATATGAAATAAGGCAATGCCTCAATCGGGAATCGTTACAGTCCATCAGCTTGCCCAGAAATATGCGTTTGTACGAAACGAAACTTACTTAGTGATGACCTGTGACAAGTTTACAATAATGTTCTACCACAAAATCAGGTCTAAAAGTATGGTATGTTCCTAACTTATTATGACCTCTACCATAAATACTATTTGATCTGTCTTTGTTTTCACCCTTTAGGACGTTCAGATAAAGTAACCTGTTGAAGCGTCAGTCAATCATGTGTCAGTTTATAATAACCTTCTCAATTCATGTAGGCCTTTCGTCAGTTTTCTCTTACATAAAGTTTCCTGTCGTTTTATGACGTCAATTTCTCAGCTTGAAAAAAATAACGTTGACAAATGTTAAATTAAACAGTATTTCAGACACAAAACTGTAAAACCTGACGAAAATATGCATACATTTTGTTGTTTTTGTTTCAAATGACATTAGTAAAATCAAGAGGGATTTTGAATTCGGGATGATTTGTGGTACAGAGTAGAACGAAAAGATACTTTTTAGATAAATTTTTCCGCGCAAAACACCGCTACAGTTATATATTCACTTTTGCTATGTACTACCCTGAGGACTGAACAGTACTTAAACTGAAAAGATACTCATTTTGAAATAGATAAATATAACAGATGCAATACTGATTAATGCATTAACTATTTCTAAACGTTCAGATAAAAGCGAGTTACAGAAGATCGATTTGTTTATGGTACGCAAAATTTGTGTATCAGCTGCCTCGTAATTACGTTGGAAAGTAAGAAATATGGGCAGTATAGTTGCAGACTTGTTTATCCGCACAGTCAATAATCCTAAACATCATGCTTGTTTAAAAGCTAAACTTAAAGTGTTTGAGTAACATAGTCTAAAAAGCAAAGTGCATGTTCAAGCATAACACACCTTTAGAAGAATTGGTTTAACTCTGTATTTATTTATATTACATTGACGTACGTGTCGTACCTCTTGCAGATACTGACTGTGACAACTTGATTAAAACATCTGTTAATTCAACGTAATTTTTGGCAGGAAAAATAAAGTAAGGTCATTACAAATTAACTGCTAGATTATCATCCAAATTTTTCTCAAAATAGGGGAGTTTATTTTTTTTTTTTTCTGATAATTGGTTTCCTGTATGGAAACACACAAAAAAGACGAGCTAAAATTGGAAAAAAAAATTATGTCGTAAAATAAAAAAAAAATATTGCAATACACAAATAATATATTTTAGAAAAAAATACTTTTTTTTAGAAAAATTAAAAGGGTCGGGCGGCATGATGGTAATGGCAATCAAGTTATTTATTTGTTATGGCCTAAGAGAAATTTCCTTCCTGTATGTCTTTAAAATTCAAATACTGTGCAATAAAACTGCCGTCACTAAAGTCTTCCTCAAAGTATATGACTGATTCTTACAAGTCGGCAATGTTTGTGTCACTGCTTTCACTATCGGACTGTACACTCAGTTTAATATACTGTGAACGTATGGCATTGCTTTAGGTTTGTTTTGGAATCTCTACCTTACGTTAAGCATTTGTATGGCTTCTGAAAACTTCACGTAATTCTAGGTGTTTTTTCACCGGTACGTTAGCTGGAGTCAAGACTTTCTTTTTTCTTCTGACTTTTGTATTTTACCTTGGACTTTTGGTTATAGTCGTACCGGTTCAGGTGAAAGATTATCATCGCAAGCATTTCTTGCCAGGGAGACAACTTTCATCGTTTGAAAAGTTGATCTGCTTTTACAAACAATTCCTGTAAACAAACATGCAGTAATAAGATAAATATTTTAGATTAAACGATGGTTTCAGATATTAGGTATAGAAAATTCATTTTTTTTTTTCAGTCTTATTTCTAAATTGTACTAAAATTTTCATAATGTAACAGAATTGTATTTGCTTTATTTTACCAGCCATACAAATCTTCATCATAATTGTCACATCGACTTATCTGAGAGTTTTCACTGGACGTTTCTTGCTGGTTAGCTGAATCTCATTGGTCTGTGGGATCAGAGGTAGACCTCCTAGTCTATTCTCTTGAGGTTGAGTATTTGAGTTTGAGGTTGAGTATTTGAGTTAACAGTACCCTGAAGTACAACTTTGTAACAGTTATTTAAGAAATAAGTTCCCAAGCGCGGTTTATCGTAGAATAACCGGGCCGTGTATAATAAGTTCCCAAGCGTGGTTTATCGTAGAATAACCGGGTCGTGTTTTGAGTTCTTATGCGTAAGAATATATCACGAAGGCCTACGCCTTCGTGATATATTGTTTCGCATAAGAACGAAACACTCGGGTTATTCTACAATAAATCACACTTGGAAACTTGTTATTTCGATTCTAACACGACATACGTTAGAAAAAATGGTAACTACTTTTTACGACATGAACTACACTTCTACGCACCTGGATCATTCTATACAAAGAGGATGACGTCACTACTTTGCACGCGCATGGGTTATCGCAAAGTAACCGTTGATTGATTTTCTTCTATGTGTATATAGGTTATTTGCTGGTCGTGTTAGAATTATTTTTAATGGGGGAAACGTCTGGCGGCGTTTGTCAGCTTTATTAATTTTATTATTAAGTTTATTATTTCATTTATTAATTTTTATATTTATATTATTCATGCTTTATTAAAAAGCATAGGCACCCGATTTTTTGGACTACGCTCCTGCACCGCAGAGCGCGCGCGCGCTGACATATATCGTACCATGTCATGTATGGAAGGGAATCTCCGCCAGGACATACATGTTGCTAAATGACATTGCTATGTTATTTACTTACATATGCGTTCTGCAACATTGCAACTGCATTTTAGGGAATTTCCGCCAGAACATGCATGCTGCTAGATGACAAATGCATGTTGCCTTGTGTTATTCGTTTTAAACTAAATGCAACATCCATGCGTCTTTGTGTTACCTTGCACATACCATGCATCTTTCGTCACTGCATGTATGTAAACGCATATTCTTGCGTGTAAATGGCAAATGCATCCATTGTGTGGCATATTAAAATGTTTATGTGAACAAGTTCTAAGTGTTTTGTACGTTTTACTTTCTGAAATTGATTAAATCGTTCCTCCATTATATAAAACTAACACATGCATGTTAACATTTAGTTGTTGCCCGTTGTTTTTTGTTTTCGATATATAGGTCCCTGCTGTAGACCTTTTGTATGTAGGTCCCTACTTTAAATTCATGGATTCTTAGTATTGCAATGATTGAAATTTATGCAAGGCGAAAACAGTGCTAAGTAAGCACTAAGCAGCATGAAGTTAATCAAATGTGACTTTAACATTTGTAATATGAAATTCGTAGAAAGCTGGGAACCAGAATTTCTGGCAGTTTCCGTAAAATCAGTAAACCATGAACGGTGTTTTCACACTGGCCATAGCTTTATCAGATCAAGTGGTTCCAACGTTGTTTGAGCGGTGAATTTTACGCCGATCAGATGGAGAAATATGGCCGATACTACAAATTTCCGGAATTGTAAGTATGATTTAAAGGAATTTCTACCCGTTAAATAACGAATCAAATGAAACCGATGGGTGCACCTGGAGCGCAAATGTGTCTATATTTTAGCACATGTGTCTATTTAGCTGAGATTTGTGCCGTTTATTTAAACACTTCTGTACAGTCCGGCGGGGGGAGGAGATTTTTGACAGGTTTTGACAATATCGCCTCAAATATAGTGTTTATCGGGAGCAATTAACTGTTAAAACACTTTTTATATAAAGGGCTACCTCTTAAAACAAAGCGTGTGTATTTTCATAGAATTTTTCAGGGTTGTTTCTGAACAATTGGCCGAAAACCTAATACAACGCCGTTTCGACTGGGTCGCTATGCAACGCAATCAAGTGGATACCGTTCTGTGTCTTACTTGCGAAGTCTTATCCGTCTGAAAAACAGTCATTAAAGCCTAACAATGAATAAATTTAGTGAATTTTATATCATTATAATGATCCCGCCATTTCTAATATCTTGTACTAAATATATATAATACATTTTTATGCTCGCTTAACATTTAACATATTTTTGCGGACATTGTCAAAAACATCAACACAAAAAAAACATAAATGCAAGGTGTGAAATTAAAAACAAGAACCAGTTCAAGGACATTTATCTCCTCCACGAACGGTATACTGAACAGCATGCCAAAAGCGGGTTGACTCTTTATGAGGATTGTTCAAATATGAATGCATCTGAGCACATAAAAATGTATCCTTGATAGATTTCAATGAAAATTTTATTTGGTCCCCGCGAAGTATTCACCTCCAACAGATTTGCAAAATTTCAGTCTTCTAATCCAATCCTTGAAGCCTTTCTCGTAGTATTTTCTAGGTATACTATGAAGACACTGGAATATTGCAGAACCGAGGTGTTTGCGCTGCACTAAGTTTCGACCAGAAAGGTATTCTTGAGCCTTAGGAACAAGAAAAAAAACACACGGGGCAAGGTCAGGCGGATAAGGAGGGTGATGAAGGGAGCACAACAACCTTTTCCTGCTTCAGAAAGTCTTGTACAATAGACGCCTTGTGCGATGACGCATTTTCATGTAGCAATCTGACATTGGCCAAACCAGTTGCGGGTCTTCGAGTTTTGAAATATTTCTTCAGTTTTCGAAAAACTTTAGTCTTGTTAAACTTCGAATTTACGGATTTGCCTTTAGGAACAGCAACCTGAATGGCAGGACCAAGAGTTGTGAAGAATATGGCATCCATTACATTTTTGACACTCATGGTCCGCTTTGCAATGCATGGTCTTTTGCAAGACTTTGTTGCCCATATTTTTTGTTCTGAATCTTTCGTTTGGGCTCGAAAAAGTGAACTCATGTCTCGTCACCAGTGACGACATTTGCGAAAGATCGTGCATTGTAATTTGGAAACTATTTAAGCAACAAGTTTGCGCATTGCACGCGTGCCTTTTTCTGCTCATCTGTCAACAGATGGGGAATCTTCCTCATTTTCAAATTACGTTTCAGATTTGTACGAGCTGCTCTTATGAGATGCCAATCATACTAGCTATTTGCCTAGCGGAGTATCTTGCATCAGTAGCAATTATTTCTTTCACTCTAGCAACCATCTTGGCAAACGTTGCTGTTTACGGCTGACGGCCATGTGGTTCATCTTCTGTTGAAACTAACCTACATTTGAATTTCTTAAACCAACGGATAACTGTCGAAAAAGATATTTCATTATGCCCATAAACAGAACATATATCATCAAAAATGTCTTTACATCCTATGCCAAGAGTACAACGATTCTTAATATAGGACCGTATTTCAACGGCGTACGCTGACCGTCTTCCAACCATTTTTGTATTAGTATACACGAGTAGGCAATGTTAGCGAGGGATAGACACAGCTAAAGTGAACGGATTTTAATGGGCGTGGTATCAATGTATAAATGTACAAATGAAATACAGACACCAATGAAAGAAAATAAACGGACTAGCAATACTAAGAGATACGTGTTACAGTTGTACTATTTAACTGCCTCCAACAAAACTTTTTTTTTCATTGGTGTCTGTATTTCATTTGTATTTTCATTTTTAAACGGCGGCCATATAGTTTTATTACATCGTTTCTGTTTTATGGAGGACAAATAAAACCTTGCCTTTTCCCTGGCCAATTTTAACGGTCTCTGTGATTTATCTCTCTGAAAATAAATGAACGTTTCACCAGGAATATGAATGAAAATATATACAAACAACTGGTCAATACTTTTATCATGGACCAAACTTTATTTATTTTGTATGAACAGCTTAAATGCACAACAAATCAGTAATGAAATCACAATGTATTGTTTTAAGGGATTAAAAGTGACCAACTGTAACTATACAGATTTAAAGAGTCAACCCGATTTCGGTATGCTGTTCAGTGCCATTCGTGGAGGAGAAAAATATCTGTGAACTGGTTCTTGTTTTAACGAACTAATACTATTATTTACTTAATGATATTGTTCGATGTTCATCCTTGCTTTATGTTTATAAATGTGTTGATGTTTTTTGACAATGTCCGCAAAAATATGTGAAATGTTAAGTGAGCATAAAAATGTAAAAGTACAATATATTAGAAATGGCGGGATCATTATGATGATATAAAACTCTCCAAATTAATTTATTCATTGTTAGGCTTTGAAAATAATGACTGTTTTTAAGACGGATAAGACTTCGCAAGTAAGACACAGAACGGTATCCACTTGATTGCGTTGCATAGCGACCCGCTCGAAACGGCGTTGTATTAGGTTTTCGGTGGATTGTTCAGAAACAACCCTGAATAATTCTATGAAACTACACACGCTTTGTTTTAAGAGGTAGCCCTTTACATAAAAAGTGTTTTAACAGTTACTTGCTCCCGAAAAACACTAAATTTGAGGCGATATTGTCAAAAACTGTCAAAAATCTCCTTCCCCCGCCGGACTGTACAGAAGTGTTTAAATAAACGGCACAATACTCAGCTAAATAGACACATGTGCTAAAATATTGACACATTTGCGCTCCAGGTGCACCCATCGTTTTCATTTGATTCGTTATCTAACGGGTAGAAATTCCTTTAACTCATACTTACAATTCCGGAAATTTGTAGTATCGGCCATATTTCTCCATCTGATCGGCGTAAAATTCACCGCTCAAACAACGTTGGAACCACTTGATCTGATAAAGCTATGGCCAGTGTGGTTTTAGTAAAAAAGTACTCATAATTTCCAGCTGTCCAGGGATGTAATTTCCAGCGAAAAAAACACAAGTATACACGGGTAAGTTTAGACTCTCTCACCGTTTAACCCATGGAAACTACCGAACACGTGAATTTGCTGTCGAAAGTGGTCTCCCGTGTATACTAATTTGCGCTAAAATTTTTGCTTTTTGTTGGTTCCCTGTAATGTTGTAATGCACTACCGTGCTTAAATTTTTGTTATACTGCAAGTTTAAATATTTATTAAAGCCATGTGTTTAAGTATATTATTTTTGCCGGGAAACTGTAATATAAACAAGAACCAAGTGGTTGCAAACATCACTAATATTAAATCCAAAAAGCGGTAACAATCAAGTTATGAAAATTTCGGAATATTCACAAGTCACAACGTTGTTAATAGCTCGTTACATTCAGTAGCAACAACGTCAAATACGCGTAAGAAAACACAGAATACAGTTAGTAATAGCATGAGTATACATTTTAATATTGCAATAAGCAAAAAAAAAGGTTGAACCCTTGCCAGTGTGGGGAATCCGTGAAAAAAAAGGTACGGAACAGGGAAAACAAATGGCGGATTTTATTTTTACCGTTTTTAAAAGGGTAAGAAAAAAATTACGATTTTTTTATTTATTATAGCGCAGTTATGCGCATTTTAAGCTTTCCCAGAATGTTGTGTTGTTACTTTTCCCTTTAGTTTTAGTTCCCTTCGAGGTTTTGACAACCGATGAAAAATTTTGTAAAGACAAAATGGAGATCACGTAATTACTTTTTGCAACAAAATTATGAAATTTGAGTTTTTCGTATTGTTTAATTTTGTAATGTTAATTTTTATCTTACGAAACCTGCACAGTGTTTTTTTATGTTTTTTCGTAAATTTTTTGAAAAAAATAGACAAACTATTAAAATGGTACGCCACGTGCTATGATCGAAACACGTAAATTGTTGGCAGTCGGATAGAACACGTGATGGTCCCCAATGGCGATAGTTTAAATTTGCGTCACAATTAATCTTTGTACTATTTCAAGTGGTTTTCTTTTTTTTAAGCGTTCGAAAAAATGCATCTTTATTTATTTTTAAGGGTCAGACGCTAAGCTTTCAGTTTCAAATTTACATAAAATTTTAATTTATTTCAAGAAGCGCAGTTTTTTTATTTTTGTAATTTGTATATTTTTTTACAGAAATGGCAAAATAAGAAAAAACGGATTTGACATTTGGGAAAAAAAGTGGATAAAAAAACAAAAAAAAATATCAATATCAAAGAAAATTTTCAATTGCGAAAGGGCCCCGGGAAAATCACCAGCGGAAAAAAAAAACAAAAAGGGATGTTTTCGTCATCAAATCCTCTACCTTATTAGCAAATGAAGAAAAAGGGCATTTAGGTCCCTGTCGCTTCAAAAAAAAAAAAAAATCAATAACCTCGTTTAAAATCTTAAGATTTTTTTTGGCCCTTAGGGAAACAGTGTTTTGTAAAGAAAATGTAGAGTACTTCTTGAACATGGTTTGAAGTGTAAAAGAGCTGCATAATACAGAAAAAGTACCCCCTTAAAGGGGGATGATGAAGAAATTTAATGAAAATTTATTGTCAGAAGTTTTCTCGGTATTAAAAGAGGAAGAGGGATTTGTGAAGAATGATAAAATTTCTAAAAGGTAAAGATAAAAAAACCCCAGTGAACAGATGCATTTTTTTGTGGATGGAGGTTTTGTTTTTTGGGTTTGGGGTGTATAAACAACAAAATGAGATACTCAAAAAAAAATAAGATGTTTGGATATTGGTGGAGAATTTTTGGAAAAAGGGTTTATTGTTTTATGAGCGGATAAAAAAATATTTTAGAGAAACATTTGTATATGGGGTCTGGAAACCTTCCCCCTTTGGCCAGGCCAACTTATCTGTACCCCTGACAGAATTTTAACTTTAGGTAACCCCGAGACAAAAAAATCATAAAAAATAAATAGTCTTTCATCGGATCACTTTTTAAAAAGTTCACCCCCCCAAATGTTTGCAAAGGTTTGGTTTTTATACAGTAATGTCATTTTTTTTAGTTGGGGATGTCAAAAAAGTATTGGGGTAGCTACATGGGGGTTGGCCAAGGGGGGGGTATGTTTTTCAGCCCCCTGGCGTGTGATTTTTTGGGCGAAAAATCGTTTTGTATATTTGTAATTTTTTTAAAAAACTCTTTGAGATTTTAAGGATTTTGTGTTACTAGTTTATAGTGGCTTTTTTTATGGGGACGGTATCACCTTTTGGGGAATTTTTTCTGTTTCTTTTTGTTTCCCTATATATAATATTGAAATTTTGCTAAGTTTATTTATGTGTGAGTAAAGGTTTTTAAACGGAGTTAGTTAAATAAGTTTTTTATTTTTAGGCAAAAGATAAAAATTAATAAAAAATATAAAAATTTTAAAACTGGGGTTGTTTTTGGGGGCAAATTTTGTCCATTAAAACAGTATTCCAATATTAGGGCGGAAAGGGGCTTTGAAGAAAACCAAGTTTCCTCCCTTGTTTTTACAAAAAGAGGTGGTTTTTTGTGGGGTAAAACATAAACCCTTCTATTTTTTAATTTCCTGTGATTAGAAACTTGAATAACTTTTCGGTTATTTTTAATTTATTCTCCGAAAAGAGGTATTCATTTTGACATCCATACAAAGTTAAAAAAAATTACAAAAAAATTTTAAATACAAAAGCAATACAAAAATTTGCGCAAGCAAAAAAAAGTCATGTGAAATATGATAAAATTAAATCAAAATTGTGGTACAGCTTACCCAAAGTAAATTTTTTTTAAATTGACAAAAAATCTATCAAAGCTTTTTTATTATCTTTTACAGAACCATACGCAGTTTCCCAACAATAAATTAAAATTTTTAAAATTTTCTTTTTTAAGTCTTTGAGTTTTTCTTTTCCCCTTTTATTTGTCAATTTATATCAAAAATGTCCTTTTGCAAAAAATTTCCCCATGTTTTTAATCACCTGTTTTAAAAGTTTACTGAATATATCAAAATTTCCTACCTTTACATTAAATCTGGTTCTTTTTTCAATAGTTCTATTTCATTCCGTATTAATTTGTTTATTTGTGTAGTTTTTTATCAACTCTTTCACATTAATCTCAAATAATTTTTCTTTACTGAAAATTGTTTTTATAATTTTCCCTTTATTTTCGGTATGATATGAACTATTTCTTTTTCGTTAAAAGCATTCTCGTTCTTCCCCATCTTTTTACTGCATTTTTTTTCATTCGTCCTGTTCCCCCATTATCCCCTTATACAAGAGCCCCTTTCTGAACTGCTTTCCTTGATGAAAACAGTCATTTTTTTTTTACAGAAGTTCTCTCTGCTTGCGTATGAACAGTGATTTTTAAATTTTTCACACAGTAATTCGGGTTTTTTTAAAAAGTGTTATATTCCCCTCTGGTTCATTTTTTCCCTTAATGTCCAAAAAGTGATTAAAGACCTTTATCAGGAAATTATTGTAAATGTTTTTGGAAAACGAAAGGTGCCCAAATTCACTTTTTTTTTAATTTTGTGGAATGGTTGACAGAGGGGATTTTGTGGGTTTTGCAGCCTTTTTGTTTGTTTTTCGTGGTGATTTTTGAGGATTGGGGAATGGAAAGTCTTAAATTTAATTTGTTTATCCACTTCTTTTTTCCCAAATTTAACCGGTGTTTCTTAGGGGTTTTGGATGTTGTAAAAAAAAGTATAAAGATTTGAAAAAGCGCCCCTTTGAAATAAAAAAAACATTTTATTAATTTGAAACATGAAAAATCGGCGTGTGCCTCTTTAAAAATAAATAATGATTGCAGGTTTCCCAACGATCTTAAAAAAATAAAAAACAGTTTAAATGTTGTAAAAAATTATGACACGAATTTTAAGTTAAAAATTGCCGTCGGGGGACACTTTCCGTGTTCGTATAGACTCCACAGTAGTAGTGTTTCGTATCATAGAAATGTCGGTACCATTTAAAAGTTTGTCCTTTTTTGCAAGAATTCGCGAAAATCTTAACCAACATGTGATAGTTACTATGTAAAGATTAACAGTTAAAATTTAAAAAAAGTTCGAAAAAATACAATTCATAGATTTTTTTTGTGTAAAGAGTAATGTGTATCGTACCCTTGGTTTTTCAGAAATTTATCTCGGTTTGGTCAAAACCCCGAAAGGGAATCAGAAACTAGAAGAGAACGTAAACAAAAAATAAACGCTGGAATGGTATTAAAAAGGCAAGATGCGCTATAAAAAGAGCGAAATAGAGCTGTAGTTTTTTCTAACTTTTAAAATCGGTAAAAAAAAATAAAAAACCCCCTGTTGATTTGTGTTCGTCCATTTGGGTAGTGTTCCCCCCAAATGTGTCAATTTCATGCAAGAAAACCGATATTCATGAAGGTGTTTTTTAGATTAAGAGCATTAAAAATGAATTTCTTGTAAGGCAAATGTAAGAAAAAAAAAAGCGTTCAAGTTGCAGAAGTATGTAAGTAAAAACATGCAATGTCTTTTGCAGCAGCAGTCTGGGGGAGATTCCTTCCATAGTCATGCACTGAATTCAACCCCCTATATAAAAAGGGGAAAAGTCCCCAAAAAACCCCTTTAAGAAAAGGATTTTTTCCCGTTACTAAAAAAATGTTTACCTTTTTTTTTAGGAGTGAATTCAGTGCAGCATGGTACGATATAGTCGGCGCGCGCGCGCTCTGCGGTGAGGAGGTGCCCCAAAAAAAGGGGGGGCATGTTAAAAAATTAAGTTGAAATCCGTGTTGTATCTGGGCTGTTTTAACCCAAGAGGTGGAACGTCGTCGTGTAAAAAAACATTTTTTGTCATGGATGAATACCGTTAAATTAAAACCCAGCGTATTTCAGGAAGAATTTTTGGGAAATGCCCTTCCCTAAAATTTTTGTCACTTTGTAAATTTACTTTTTCGTTTATTATGTTTACAGAGGCATTAACGTTCTATTGAAGGTTGCTCTTGTGAAACAGTAGTGTGGAAGCAATACCCAAAATTTAACATTTCTTTGAGTCAAAAGCTGTACTGGATTGGCTTTTGAGGTTGACGGACCTTTCCTTTGAGGCAGGGCTAGGGTTAGGTACCCTATCCCAGCTCCGATTTAGGATTGGGAAATTCCCTATTCAGAAAAACCCTATGAGAATAGGCTAGGATTACGGAAGTTTTTAAAGGGAAACAATATATATGTTAGGACATGATAGAGATGTCAGGTTTCAAAGTTTGCTAATTGTCCCAAATATATCCGGGACTCACGAGAAAACGCCGTTCATGGCTTATTTCTTTTGTTTTCAATTTTATAAAAAAAAAAAATGTGTTTTTTTTTTTTTTTTTTTTGTTTTTAAAAGTTGTAATTTTTTTTTTGTTTGCTGTTTAGAGTTCTTATTATTTCTAGTTGATTTTTCTTTTATTTTTTTATTTTTAATTGTTTTTCTATTTTTTTTTCTTTTCCCTTTCTTCTTTTCTAACCCAAATTTGGGGGTCGATAACACGAAATAATCGACAGGCATAAAAAGTCCCCCTATTTTAAATGTTTAAGTGAAATAAAGTAAGTTCAAAACATTTATGCGGTCCAATTTTTATTTGATTGCCTTTAAAACTTCCGTAAACCCGCCTTCCCCTAGGGTTGTTAGAAATACGGAACTTCCGTAATCCTAGAAACGGAGGTAGGTTCGGTCCGTAACCCCGCCCCTGCCTTCCCTTTGGAAATATGGTGTAGGGATGAAGTGATCAAAACATTAAAAGTTCACGTTTTTTAGCAATCCCTTTCCCAAAACGGCGCTCCCCTTTTTATGTGGTTTTGCAATTCAAGCGGAAAAATTTACAGAAATTTTGGTATTGAAATTTCCAAGATTTAGAATTAATTTTTTATTTTTGGGCTTTTTTAATTTCTCAGTAATTTCAAAAATAAATCATTGATCTTCAATTTAATTTCAGGTTTTCTGCAAAAAATGTTTTATTTGATTGCGTTAAAAATTTTGATCACAAAAGAAATGTTTGACCCTTTTTATTTGTTTTTTGTGCTTCCCAAAAATTTTTTTTCACAATTTAAAAGGGTCCTAAAAAATAATATTAGGTTTTTTAAAGATTGTAAATCTAAGGTTTAATCAGTAATTCTAAAATTTTTTTTGTGATCTGTGAGTTTTTGGGTCCCTGACTTTTTTTGCAATTATAAGGTTTTCGAAAAGGTATGTATGATATGAAAAGGCACTATGTGGGAAAAGCCCTTTTTTATTGGAAGGTTTTTGTGAAAAAAGGGGGTGTTTTTTTTTTATGGCAAGATAATGAGCAAAAATTTTTATCCTTGAAAACTTGGAAAAACAGGCAACTCCGTCCCTACAGAAAGACTATTAGGACATAAACTTCAAGACCTCTCCATAGTGTTGGCTTTCAAACAAGGAGAATTTAGACTAATCTACTAATTCTACGGCGTTAGATTTCACTTTCTAGCGCAAATTACGGTAAGCCAGTCTAAAATGGCCCAATGCGCTTGCGCACAAGTAAGTTTTGAATTCCTCTAAGACGAAATAATTGTTCGTTTAAAATAAAGAAATATAGTGTAATACTATTCTTACAATGTTGGAAACGGTTCAGTTATTAACAAAATGTATATATAGATATATTGTTACTATTCTTTGTTTCGCAGTATTCAAGGATATGGATATGAAAGGAATCACGTTAAAATATATTTCGTTCAATTAAATGAATTTATAGTTTAACTGGTGGGTTTGTTTGCCCGTTTGGAAGATCTGCCGGAATAAGAAGAGTTCTTCCGAGCTTCTGATAGTCAAAGATGTTAATCACGTGATCAAAACAAGGCGACAATTCGACAAAATGAGTAATAAACTAGAACAAATAAAATTTTTAGAATTTCAAATAGCACATTAACAATAAAAATATCTGAAAAAAATCATTAAAAAAAAAAAGATGATATATTTTTCACTTCCGGCAGACGTCCGTTTGATTGGGATTTTCTTCTAAGCTTTTCTAAAGCTTCTCGGAAGCTATTCTCTTGGGCCCGTTGACAAACAAGCCTGGCAGGTGAGGTTCCCGCAAAAATTGTAAGATGCTAATTTGCCAGCTTTCACCAGGGCCAGGTTCAGTGTACAATTATGCAGTTGTAGATTTTGAACCTTTTTAATGAAATTCAGTAACTAGGAAATGCTTGGGCTCACAGTCCTCGGATTGGCGGAAGTTGATCATAACCTGATGATGACTTATGGATTTTGAAGTCATTAGCTCATGGTCACTGGGACTATGACCCCTAATAGGTTACAGTGACCTGCAACAGGGAAACTGTTTTTCATCTATAGCAAAACCTATCATATAACCAGATAACAATTGTTATCTATGTCTCTGATATAACTTTAAAAGGAACAGAAGCCTACTTGTTTATACCAGCGCTCAAACTCTGCATTGTGTCACAGCTGTTTCTAATCCCGTACTCGTTGTAATTTGATTTAAGCAAAATCTAATATGGTGACCTATCAATTTTCTTTTTGTTTTAGATAAGGTAGACATAACCAAAGGTATGTGCAAAGTTTGATTAAATTCTATTATGTGAAACTCGATAAAATAGCAGAAGTACCAACTTAAAATTGACAAAAATATGCAAAAATAGCCCTTGGGTCTGCTGAGCAAGTATACCTTTCGTTACAAAATCATGTTCTTTTGATTTCTCTGAGCATGTTTCAAATAGATATATTGTTTTCCGTTATAAAAATGCTTAATCAAATTTATGCTGATTATTGTACTTTACTGAAATATATTTTAGGATTACAGAAATTTTGAAAAATGTTGAAAATAGCACCATACTAGGGCAAATTAAATTGAAACAAAGCTGGTGACCTAGTATTTTTATTTCATTTTTCAATACATCATAACATGATCCTTTAATACAAAACATTTCATCAAAATCTATTATTGAGAAAAAATTACGAAACTGTAGCGAGCGTCCCTTTAAATTGCAACACTTTATTTTGTCAAAACGCATTAACCATTACAATGAAAATGGTTCTCACCTGACATATTTTTATATAAAACCGTTTGATTTCATTAACGTCCTAGTTTGTCAATGGACATTATTTAAGTACTTTGTTGTACGTGGTACGGTTTGTTGCTATATATCATTTAACAACAGGCGCTGAAAACATCGAACCCTCATAAAGTAAGTAATTTGGACATGAGATTTATGAATTTTAAATCACTCAAAATCTTTTAATACTGATCAGTTTCCATGTGTTTTAACGAAAGCAAAACTATGTCTTCTTTTTAAAATATGATAGTGACTCATTTTACTGTGCCTACAGGCTGATACCCTGACATGGGTCCTATGTAAACTTCTAAATGCCATAATGGAATATAGCCGACCCGCAATTTTCTCAAACGATATTATTCTCTTGTAAGATCAGTAACATAGATTATGTAAAAACGGATCTGTTTACTCAAATCTAATCAAATGAGTAATTCTCATTTCCAACGTCTTTCATTGGGTATACAGGCAAATCCAATTCTCCTGGGTTTTTATCAAATCCTTCGATAAGGTCAACCACTTGGCTAACTTCAAGAATACGGATTCTCAGAACAAAATTTGTCCTCGACCCTATATTTCTTATAGGCAGACCCAAAAGTTAATCAGTTCTAGTAGACGGGATTTCACATCCATCAAAAATGCCTTAAAAATACGGTGTGCCTAAGAGGTCTGCCCTAAGCCCTATCATATTTCTGTTATATAAAGATTACCCATGTACCTTTTCCTGCGTGCATCTTCGAGTTGTCTACCTTAAGTTTATAGCTGAAATGTGGGAACAGGTGTTTGGCATGAAATTCAATCCTTAAAGTACCAGGTAGTGCACGTCTACTTAAGTAAATTCCACATTACACTCCCTATCAGCTTTATGGCTAAATATTAACCCGAGTGGATGATGCAAAATACCGTATCGTCGACAACGCTCATAACTTAGCTTAGAAGAATTTTTAAGTTTGTACGAAACGGAGACTCACACTTTTTCACATTCAGGTTCTTATACCTCGCCATCTCAATTCGTATTGTGGCTACAACACAACGAAACTTTCTTAGTGCATGATGACCTGTGACTTGGAGGAAGAACAAGTTTACAATAATAATCTACCACAAAATCTGATCTAAAAGTACAGTATGTTCCTAAGTACTTCTACCATTAATATTATTTGATCTATCTTTGTTTTAACCTTTACGGCGCTTATATAAAGTGTTGAAACGTCTTGCAAATATGTGTCAATTTATAACAACTATCACAATAACTATCACAATTCATAGCAAGCCATTCGTCAGTTTTCTCTTACATAAAGTTTCCTCGCGTTTTATGACGTTACTTTCTCAGCTTGAATAAAAGTACTTTGACAAATGTATAAATTCCGCAATATTTCAGGCCAACAGACGTGACTTTTGGATACGGTACACACGGAGAAAATGTCCCAATTCAGGTAACATTTTGCCTATATTTTCCTTATAACTTGACGGATTTTGATAAAATGAAGTGCGTCGAAGACAGAAAAATGAGTCTTCCTCCGCACGTACAATATTCAACAGATCCAATACCAGATTGTGTTTGCTAAACATAGTCATCTGAATCCTAGCTCCGGGGTATACCGGTCCTACAATGTGACAAATACCACTAAACCTCAAAAACCATTAAATATTGGAATGATCTTCCCACACAAGTTTCCTTTCTGTGAGGCTTGAGATGGTAACATTCTACAACTTAGATAGCGTATGACACTGTACACTTGTACCAGTTAAACAGTTTTAATTTATGTACCAGTACTGTAAGCTAACCGTTCAGATTTAACGTAATCCATTTATATCGTGAACGATTGTTATAGCTCTTTGGTAAAACGTAGTAGGTAGAGGTTGAAGATGATAGTGTATCGTAAACAATTTTGCAATGAAAATCATATCCAATTATAAACTGATCCTACTGTTGTCAATTTTAGCAAGGCATTCGACAAGGTTGTTCACAGTCCATTCTCTTATCTAGCATCACAGTAGATTAAGTCAATCTCAAACGACGGCACATTTCAGAGCTGTAGTCAATGGCTGCACTTCAGACACCTTACCTGTCTGTCCTGTCTGGAGTTACCCAATAATACCTGTTTCTTTTTTTCCTCAATGAATAACTTTTCTGATTCAATAAAAGGAAAGCCAGACTGTCGACAGGATACCTTTTTATACCCGACAGAGAATTAGCCATCAGACTCGCAAATCCTACCTTGCCAATAGATTTATATGCTCTTAAACAGCGGTATCAAAAAACAAGGATAAATGTCAAACAGGGAATGCCACGTTCCAAAATCGCAGCCTCCCCAAAACGAAACTCACAGCACGCAGATGTGCACACTTCCAACACACACACATGCACACACACACACACACACACACACACACACACACACACACACACACATACAAAGCAAACACACGAGGACAAAACAAACAAATAAAGGAACACAGCAGGGCACCGCCTTGGAACGGTCAGTGGCAAAAACACCACTGGAAAGCTTAAACCGGTTTATGGTGCGCACCCAATCTCACTCTTAACCCACCACCACCACCACCACCACCATGTTCCAAAGCCACTGGACAGTGTAAATAAAAGTAATCCCCGCCAGACTGATCTATGGAAATCAACCTTGATAAATGTTAGGTGGTGCAGATAACTCGCAAAAGGAAGCCTATAATGTTCCCGTATATTATTTAAGGCACTTAGCTAAAAAGCACCAACAAATCTCCAATGATCTTATGTGGTCAAACTAGATCAATAAGATTACATCTAATTAAGGCAAATAATTCTCTGTTTCATGGAGAGAAATGATAAGAGAATCCATGAAAAGATCTTTTGGTAGCATAATACGCAACCAAGCAACATAATAGCAGACTCGGTTTTATGAGAGGTAATGAAATGTGCAACACCCCTCGAGTCCCCTAGCACCGTCTTAAGCGGAATTCTATTATAATAAAATTGAATGTTCTCCATGATCCCAAAGGACAAGAAAATATAACGTTAAGACAATTTATAGGAAAATCAACATATAAGCGAAAGTTTATTCTTTTTTAAATATAGCACTGGGCTTTTTTCATGAGATCTTTCTCTCCCTCTGTTATAACAAATGTCACCTGACTTGTACCTTCCGCATTTTATGTAATTTTGAAACATGAAAGTCTTGGCGTGCTGACCTCTTTAAACATAAATAATGATTGCAGTGCTTCCGAACGATCTTAAAAACTAAAAAACACGTTTTAAATAGTTCGTAAATTAATTATGACACGAATTTGAAGTTAAATTGCCGTCGGTGACACTTGCACGTGTTGCGTATCAGACTGCCAACAGTTAGTACGTGTTGCGTATCATAGCAAGTGTCGCGTACCATTTCAATAGTTTGTCCATTTTTCGCAAGAATTCGCGAAAAATCATTAACCAACACTGTGCATAGTTACTCTATGATAAAGATCTAACAGTTACAGATTTAAACAAGTTCGAAAAGCTACAAATTACATAGGTTTTTATGTGTAAAGAGTAATTACGTGTATCGTACCATTGCGTTTTTACAGAAATTTATCATCGGTTCGGTCAAAACCTCGAAGGTAACTCAGAAACTAGAGAGAACGTAAACAAGACACATACATCGCTGGAATGAGTATTAAAATGCGCATAGACTGCGCTATAAAACGAGCGAAATAGATGCTGTAGTTTTTACTAACCTTTGAAAATCGGTAAAAAAGTAAAAAATCCGCCATGTTGATTTCCGTGTTCCGTACCATTTTGGGTCACGTGATTCCCCACACTGTGTCAATTACATGCAAGAATAACCGATATTCATGAAAGGACTGTTTTCTTAGCATTAAGAAGCATTAAAGATGAATTTCTTGTAAGGCAAATGTAAGAAACTAAAATGCAGTTGCAATGTTGCAGAACGCATATGTAAGTAAATAACATAGCAATGTCATTTAGCAGCATGCATGTCCTGGCGGAGATTCCCTTCCATAGTCATGCACTGTAATTCAACCTACCTATATAAAAGGTGAAAAGTCCACAAATCTCCCGTTTAAGAAATGGCATATTTTCTCCTGTTACTTAAAAAAACTAGTTTCACCTTTTATATAGGTAGGTTGAATTACAGTGCATGACATGGTACGATATATGTCGGCGCGCGCGCGCTCTGCGGTGCAGGAGCGTAGCCCAAAAAATCGGGTGCCTATGTTAAAAAGTCATAAGATTGAACATCAGTGTTGCTGATCTGGTCTGCTTTTAACCGAAGAGGCTAGGAACGCATCAGTCGTGTCAAAATACATTTCTGTCAAGTGGATGAATACCCGTTAATCTAAACCCAGCGATATTTCAGGAATGAATTCTAGTGGAAATGCCCTTCCATAAATTCTCTGTCACTTTGTAAATTGACTTTTGCCGTATTATTATGCTTCTACAGAGAGCCATTAACAGTTCTATCTGAAGGTTGCATCTTGTGACAACAGTACGTGTGGAAGCAATACCAAAATACTTACACCATTCTCCTTTGCATGATCAATAGCTGCTACTGAGATATGGCTTTTGAGGTTGTACGGACCTTTCCTTTGAGGCAGTGGCTAGGGTTACGGTACCGTAATCCTAGCCTCCGATTCTAGGATTACGGAAGTTCCGTATTCCTAGACAACCCTATGAGAATAGGCTAGGATTACGGAAGTATTTAAGAGGAATCAAATATATATGTTAGGACATGCATAGATGATGCTCAGTGTTTCAATGTTTGCATAATTGTCCAACTATATCCGGGCCACATCACGAGAAGACGCTCAGTTCATGGCTTATTTCTTTTTGTTTTCAATTTCTATAAAAAAAAAATAATCGTGTTTTTTTTTTTTTTTTTTTTTGTTTTAATATTGTTGTAATTTTGTTTTTGTTTAGCATGTTTAGAGTACGTTATTATTTCATAGTCATGATTTTGCATTTTATTTCTTTCATTTTTAATTGTTCTTCTCTATTTTTTTTTTCTTTTCCCTTTCTTCTTTTCTAACCCAAATTGGCGGATCGATAACACGAAATAATACGACAGGCATAAAAAGTCGCTATTTTAACATGTTTAAGTGAAATAAGTAAGTTGACAACATCATTTATGCAGGTCCTAACATATATTTGATTTGCCTCTTAAATACTTCCGTAATCCTAGCCTATCCCCATAGGGTTGTCTAGAAATACGGAACTTCCGTAATCCTAGAATCGGAGGCTAGGATTACGGTACCGTAACCCTAGCCACTGCCTTCCTTTGAAGTATGGCTGTACGGGATGAAGTGATCAAAACATTCAATATAGTTCACCAGTTTTGTATGCAACTCCCTTAGTCCCAATCGGCGCTCCTCTTGTCATGTAGGTTTTGCAATTCACATGCGGAAATTACAGAAATTGTGGTATTGAATTGCCAAGATTTATGAATTAACTCATTATTTGTGTCTTTGTTAATTATCATCAGTAATTTCAAAAAAAATCATTGACTCTTCAATAATTGCAGGTGTTTTCTGCAATAAATGTTTTACTTTTGATCTGCCTGTTAAAAGTTTTCAGATCACAAAAGAAATGTTTGCACCTTATTTATTTGTTATTGTGCTTCCAATTATTTCATTCACAATTTAACAGGGTCCTAACAAATAACTATTAGGTTTTCAATGATTGTAAAGTCCTAAGGCTTTATATCAGTAATATCATAATTTTGTTTGTGATACTGTGACGTTTTTGGGTCCATGACTTTTTTAGCAATTTATAAAGGTTTTCGAAAGGTATAGTATGATATGAAAAGGCACTATGTCGTGGAAAAGCCATTTTGATATTGGAAGTGTGTGCTGAAAATAGGGATGTTTTATCTTACTGGCAAGATAATGAGCAAAATTGTCTAGTCCTTGCAAAACTTGGATATACAGGCAACATCCGTCCCTACAGAAAGACTATTAGGACATAAACTTCAAGACCTCTCCATAGTGTTGGCTTTCAAACAAGGAGAATTTAGACTAATCTACTAATTCTACGGCGTTAGATTTCACTTTCTAGCGCAAATTACGGTAAGCCAGTCTAAAATGGCCCAATGCGCTTGCGCACAAGTAAGTTTTGAATTCCTCTAAGACGAAAATAATTGTTCGTTTAAAATAAAGAAATATAGTGTAATACTATTCTTACAAATGTTGGAAACGGTTCAGTTATTAACAAAATGTATATATAGATATATTGTTACTATTCTTTGTTCGCAGTATTCAAGGATATGGATATGAAAGGAATCACGTTAAAATATATTTCGTTCAATTAAATGAATTTATAGTTTAACTGGTGGGTTTGTTTGCCCCGTTTGGAAGATCTGCCGGAATAAGAAGAGTTCTTCCGAGCTTCTGATAGTCAAAGATGTTAATCACGTGATCAAAACAAGGCGACAATTCGACAAAATGAGTAATAAACTAGAACAAATAAAATTTTTAGAATTTCAAATAGCACATTAACAATAAAAATATCTGAAAAAAATCATTAAAAAAAAAAAGAATGATATATTTTTCACTTCCGGCAGACGTCCGTTTGATTGGGATTTTCTTCTAAGCTTTTCTAAAGCTTCTCGGAAGCTATTCTCTTGGGCCCGTTGACAAACAAGCCTGGCAGGTGAGGTTCCCGCAAAAATTGTAAGATGCTAATTTGCCAGCTTTCACCAGGGCCAGGTTCAGTGTACAATTATTGCAGTTGTAGATTTTGAACCTTTTTAAATGAAATTCAGTAACTAGGAAATGCTTGGGCTCACAGTCCTCGGATTGGCGGAAGTTGATCATAACCTGATGATGACTTATGGATTTTGAAGTCATTAGCTCATGGTCACTGGGACTATGACCCCTAATAGGTCACAGTGACCTGCAACAGGGAAACTGTTTTTCATCTATAGCAAAACCTATCATATAACCAGATAACAATTGTTATCTATGTCTCTGATATAACTTTAAAAGGAACAGAAGCCTACTTGTTTATACCAGCGCTCAAACTCTGCATTGTGTCACAGCTGTTTCTAATCCCGTACTCGTTGTAATTTGATTTAAGCAAAATCTAATATGGTGACCTATCAATTTTCTTTTTGTTTTAGATAAGGTAGACATAACCAAAGGTATGTGCAAAGTTTGATTAAATTCTATTATGTGAAACTCGATAAAATAGCAGAAGTACCAACTTAAAATTGACAAAAATATGCAAAAATAGCCCTTGGGTCTGCTGAGCAAGTATACCTTTCGTTACAAAATCATGTTCTTTTGATTTCTCTGAGCATGTTTCAAATAGATATATTGTTTTCCGTTATAAAAATGCTTAATCAAATTTATGCTGATTATTGTACTTTACTGAAATATATTTTAGGATTACAGAAATTTTGAAAAATGTTGAAAATAGCACCATATCTAGGGGCAAATTAAATTGAAACAAAGCTGGTGACCTAGTATTTTTATTTCATTTTTCAATACATCATAACATGATCCTTTAATACAAAACATTTCATCAAAATCTATTATTGAGAAAAAAATTACGAAACTGTAGCGAGCGTCCTTAAGTTGCAACACTTTATTTTGTCAAAACGCATTAACCATTACAATGAAAATGGTTCTCACCTGACATATTTTTATATAAAACCGTTTGATTTCATTAACGTCCTAGTTTGTCAATGGACATTATTTTAAGTACTTTGTTGTACGTGGTACGGTTGTTGCTATATATTCATTTAACAACAGGCGCTGAAAACATCGAACCCTCATAAAGTAAGTAATTTGGACATGAGATTTATGAATTTTAAATCACTCAAAATCTTTTAATACTGATCAGTTTCCATGTGTTTTAACGAAAGCAAAACTATGTCTTCTTTTTAAAATATGATAGTGACTCATTTTACTGTGCCTACAGGCTGATACCCTGACATGGGTCCTATGTAAACTTCTAAATGCCATAATGGAATATAGCCGACCCGCAATTTTCTCAAACGATATTATTCTCTTGTAAGATCAGTAACATAGATTATGTAAAAACGGATCTGTTTACTCAAATCTAATCAAATGAGTAATTCTCATTTCCAACGTCTTTCATTGGGTATACAGGCAAATCCAATTCTCCTGGGTTTTTATCAAATCCTTCGATAAGGTCAACCACTTGGCTAACTTCAAGAATACGGATTCTCAGAACAAAATTTGTCCTCGACCCTATATTTCTTATAGGCAGACCCAAAAGTTAATCAGTTCTAGTAGACGGGATTTCACATCCATCAAAAATGCCTTAAAAATACGGTGTGCCTAAGAGGTCTGCCCTAAGCCCTATCATATTTCTGTTATATAAAGATTACCCATGTACCTTTTCTCCTGCGTGCATCTTCGAGTTGTCTACCTTAAGTTTATAGCTGAAATGTGGGAACAGGTGTTTGGCATGAAATTCAATCCTTAAAGTACCAGGTAGTGCACGTCTACTTAAGTAAATTCCACATTACACTCCCTATCAGCTTTATGGCTAAATATTAACCCGAGTGGATGATGCAAAATACCGTATCGTCGACAACGCTCATAACTTAGCTTAGAAGAATTTTTAAGTTTGTACGAAACGGAGACTCACACTTTTTCACATTCAGGTTCTTATACCTCGCCATCTCAATTCGTATTGTGGCTACAACACAACGAAACTTTCTTAGTGCATGATGACCTGTGACTTGGAGGAAGAACAAGTTTACAATAATAATCTACCACAAAATCTGATCTAAAAGTACAGTATGTTCCTAAGTACTTCTACCATTAATATTATTTGATCTATCTTTGTTTTAACCTTTACGGCGCTTATATAAAGTGTTGAAACGTCTTGCAAATATGTGTCAATTTATAACAACTATCACAATAACTATCACAATTCATAGCAAGCCATTCGTCAGTTTTCTCTTACATAAAGTTTCCTCGCGTTTTATGACGTTACTTTCTCAGCTTGAATAAAAGTACTTTGACAAATGTATAAATTCCGCAATATTTCAGGCCAACAGACGTGACTTTTGGATACGGTACACACGGAGAAAATGTCCCAATTCAGGTAACATTTTGCCTATATTTTCCTTATAACTTGACGGATTTTGATAAAATGAAGTGCGTCGAAGACAGAAAAATGAGTCTTCCTCCGCACGTACAATATTCAACAGATCCAATACCAGATTGTGTTTGCTAAACATAGTCATCTGAATCCTAGCTCCGGGGTATACCGGTCCTACAATGTGACAAATACCACTAAACCTCAAAAACCATTAAATATTGGAATGATCTTCCCACACAAGTTTCCTTTCTGTGAGGCTTGAGATGGTAACATTCTACAACTTAGATAGCGTATGACACTGTACACTTGTACCAGTTAAACAGTTTTAATTTATGTACCAGTACTGTAAGCTAACCGTTCAGATTTAACGTAATCCATTTATATCGTGAACGATTGTTATAGCTCTTTGGTAAAACGTAGTAGGTAGAGGTTGAAGATGATAGTGTATCGTAAACAATTTTGCAATGAAAATCATATCCAATTATAAACTGATCCTACTGTTGTCAATTTTAGCAAGGCATTCGACAAGGTTGTTCACAGTCCATTCTCTTATCTAGCATCACAGTAGATTAAGTCAATCTCAAACGACGGCACATTTCAGAGCTGTAGTCAATGGCTGCACTTCAGACACCTTACCTGTCTGTCCTGTCTGGAGTTACCCAATAATACCTGTTTCTTTTTTCCTCAATGAATAACAATTTTCTGATTCAATAAAAGGAAAGCCAGACTGTCGACAGGATACCTTTTTATACCCGACAGAGAATTAGCCATCAGACTCGCAAATCCTACCTTGCCAATAGATTTATATGCTCTTAAACAGCGGTATCAAAAAACAAGGATAAATGTCAAACAGGGAATGCCACGTTCCAAAATCGCAGCCTCCCCAAAACGAAACTCACAGCACGCAGATGTGCACACTTCCAACACACACACATGCACACACACACACACACACACACACACACACACACACACACACACACACACAAAGCAAACACACGAGGACAAAACAAACAAATAAAGGAACACAGCAGGGCACCGCCTTGGAACGGTCAGTGGCAAAAACACCACTGGAAAGCTTAAACCGGTTTATGGTGCGCACCCAATCTCACTCTTAACCCACCACCACCACCACCACCACCATGTTCCAAAGCCACTGGACAGTGTAAATAAAAGTAATCCCCGCCAGACTGATCTATGGAAATCAACCTTGATAAATGTTAGGTGGTGCAGATAACTCGCAAAAGGAAGCCTATAATGTTCCCGTATATTATTTAAGGCACTTAGCTAAAAAGCACCAACAAATCTCCAATGATCTTATGTGGTCAAACTAGATCAATAAGATTACATCTAATTAAGGCAAATAATTCTCTGTTTCATGGAGAGAAATGATAAGAGAATCCATGAAAAGATCTTTTGGTAGCATAATACGCAACCAAGCAACATAATAGCAGACTCGGTTTTATGAGAGGTAATGAAATGTGCAACACCCCTCGAGTCCCCTAGCACCGTCTTAAGCGGAATTCTATTATAATAAAATTGAATGTTCTCCATGATCCCAAAGGACAAGAAAATATAACGTTAAGACAATTTATAGGAAAATCAACATATAAGCGAAAGTTTATTCTTTTTTAAATATAGCACTGGGCTTTTTTCATGAGATCTTTCTCTCCCTCTGTTATAACAAATGTCACCTGACTTGTACCTCCGTATTCAGCTAAGATTGCATTCATGGCATTGGAGTATTCCATAAACTTTAAATAAAGAGAAGTGTTTTCGTTGCGACAGTATCAGAAGATAAATAGATATGGAGAGCATTCCTACTCACTAATGGACCATCCCTTCTGTCATGGTATTTGCCCTCCCATCATGCCACCAATCTGGTTTGAGCGACGCTTCCAGGGCACAAACCCGCCGGTCTAGTGTGGGTCTCTTCGCATGGCGTATAGTAGCAGTCTCCAATGAGTATTGATCCATATATACTTTGGCACCACTTATTTACAGTCAATGTACAGTCAATGTTTGCACCATCTATGTAGATGTACAGCCAAGTGAATTTTTAAGGAATGATAACTTATGATCGACTATCATTTTCATATATTTTCACTATTTCATTGATGATAAGATATTAAGATTTAAAATGTACTGTAAATGTCTTTTGGGCACTTTTTCACAAGATTTCAAGATTGTCAAGATTTTATGTCAAAGTCAGAACAAATAAAAAACATTAATCACAGTAACAGAACATATTTAACTATGTGTGAATGTAAAATTTGGTGTTAGAATGTAAAATCTAAATGTTTTTTCTACTTTATTTAGTTTGACTAAACTTACTAAAAGGTATAGGCCTATTTAAGTACTTAAATACAGCTTAAGAAATATATCAGTTTTTGGTCATGATACTAGAGTTAATGGTGAATGAGTAATCAAATTAATACAAGAAGCTATTTATCAGTGTGAGAAAGAAAGTCTGGTGTGCTTAACTGACTACTTATATTTTACAAAATAAGGCAAGTCTTTCCAATATTGCTTTGTTTTGCTGTTTATAAGCTGAATTTGGATTTCTGCAGTAATATGGCTTTACGTGTTTACAATTTAAAAGGTAATGAAACTCATCGTCTAACTGATTGTCATCACATAGAGTACAGACAGGTAAACTTCTATCTGTGATTTTAAAAAATATCCTTTTCAACTGCATGGTAGTTTGTAGTTCATTCATCTAAACTTAATTAAAGAGTGCTTATTAGGCACTGAGGCTTTTTTTATCACACGGTACCAAGCACTCCGGCAGAAATTTATTACCCTCATTTCTAAACTATATGGCAAAATATTTTAAGATACTGTTCAAAAACAAAGTCAGCCTTAAAAATACGGTAATTCAAACGTTTACTTAAAGTCTGAACGGCATTCTTCCCATTCTGAACAAATTTATTATGAAGTCTAGCATTAATTAACTTGTTTCTTAAAGCTAACAGAACAACCAACCGACTGATCTAACCAGTAATTAGATAAACCATTGCAAGGCTGTATTTATAAGATTTTTTTTCACACAAAACATATCAAAGAGTTCTTAACATTATTTCTAACAAACAATGAAGATATAGTCTTATAGGAGTTACACTAAATTCACCATAGGTCATAAAATTTTATGTACTCTGCTTGATTTTAAAATTCCAGCTGAAACTGATCAATAATATATCTCAACAGAAATTTCTGACAACTCTCCGATTAAAACTTTGTGTATTGAACTTGTTCTAATGGTTTGTTCTAATCGAGCATTCCAATGGATGCTCTTGATTTTGACTTACAATTTCCGAGTGGGGTTAAAAGTTTACGGATTGGATTAAAATTACGTAAACATGTCCTTATTTTAATAATGAAAATTATAAATGATTAACGAAATTAAAAACAGGTAAAGAAAGTCATGTTTTTAATATTTTATTAATGTATCAAGTGCACTTTTGCACATTGAAGAGAGCAGTGAATGTGTATTCGGATAGCTGAAGTGAATCGGATATGTAAAAGGGCAGCAAATGACAGGTCGTCAGACAAGGGATACACTGTCACACATAAATCACATTCTGAATAGACACACCAACAAAAGGTTTTAAGACAAGAAACGTGAAAGTACATTAATATGAAATTAGGCGATGCCTATCTGACGGGAAACCTAGTCAGAACTCATATAAATTGTTCTTGGCAGTGGCTAGGGTTACGGTACCGTAATCCTAGCCTCCGATTTTAGGATTACGGAAGTTCCGTATTCCTAGACAACCCTATGAGAATAGGCTAGGATTACGGAAGTATTTAAGAGGAATCAAATATATATGTTAAGACATGCATAGATGATGCTCAGTGTTTCAATGTTTGCATAATTGTCCAACTATATCCGGGCCACATCACGAGAAGACGCTCACTTCATGGCTTATTTCTTTTTGTTTTCAATTTCTATAAAAAAAAAATAATCGTGTTTTTTTTTTTTTTTTTTTTTTTTAATATTGTTGTAATTTTGTTTTTGTTTAGCATGTTTAGAGTACGTTATTATTTCATAGTCATGATTTTGCATTTTATTTCTTTCATTTTTAATTGTTCTTCTCTATTTTTTTTCTTTTCCCTTTCTTCTTTTCTAACCCAAATTGGCGGATCGATAACACGAAATAATACGACAGGCATAAAAAGTCGCTATTTTAACATGTTTAAGTGAAATAAGTAAGTTGACAACATCATTTATGCAGGTCCTAACATATATTTGATTTGCCTCTTAAATACTTCCGTAATCCTAGCCTATCCCCATAGGGTTGTCTAGAAATACGGAACTTCCGTAATCCTAGAATCGGAGGCTAGGATTACGGTACCGTAACCCTAGCCACTGCCATTGTTCTTTCTGATATTTTCAGTATTTAAGCCAGACGGTTTTGCTCTTGTTATGAAAATAAGGAACAAAGGCAAATGTTTTAAAATTTGTCGTTTTAAATGAACATAGATCTAATCATTTCTTCAAATGTGTCAAGACTAGACTGACGATGGAAAGTAGTGTTCATGCATGAGTTAAAGATAAAAGTAATATTTGCGTGCTCAGAATCTAGTCTCAAAAATGCACCAGAGGCCACCATTTACATACTTATATTTAAAATTGTCCAGTATACCCCCTTTGGTACATACCTTCACCAGGGGTCGCGCTGTCTGTCGCCAATGGCGCCAAATGCGCCGATTTACAAAATCTGGTGCTAATTTGGATCAATTGGCGAAAGTCTCTGGCGACAACAAAGCAAAGATCGGGCCGAGGCATTTTTTTTTCAATGACACCAAGGATCATCCTACATCGTCGATGTAAAGTCGGCCACTTCGCCTAATTCTCGCAGCCGGGCAAAATCCGAATCGCCGAGTTTTTCACACTGTTGTAATCTGTTTACTTAAAGTTGTAAAACTTGATGCACACACAGCGTAATACAATAGATATAAATTATTGATAAATCCAAGCTTAACTCCGCCTATTCGCCTGTCAAACTTCAACCAATCATAGCGTTAATATCCCACTGTAGTTTATCAATATTGTAAGCCGCTGCCATTTTGAAAATTTTGAATTTTAATTCTCAAGTTTATAACCAACATTTTTTTCCAAGTGTAAAGTTCTAGTCAATGATTTTTTGAGAAAATAGTTCAAGTTGCAATGTATGTGGAAGGGAGGGGAGATTTATAAGCAACATATGCTTTTCCATGTCTTTCAATTTGAACCTCAAAACTTTTGTTCAAAAGTTACAGGCAGAACACTGGTTAACTATACACATTAATGATTTCTGTTCCAATATTTGCAAAATTCATGATAAATGATTATAAAAAAAATTAAAACTGGGCCAAAAAAAAGAAGCATCTGGCGGGGATCGAACTCCAGACCTTGTGCATGTGAAGCATGTACGCTAACCATTGGACCTTAGGGAACTGTGGCGTGATGAAGGCAAAATTATGTATATAAATAAATGTTGGTAAGGCAGCGTGACGAGATTCGTTTCACATTGACATTTATGTAATTAATTTACTGGCTTTTCTACATAAAAAAATAAACTGGCGATGATTTTGTTATTCAAACACTACTGTAATGTACATTATTACTCAATAATAAAAAAAACAATGGCTTTGACTAAAAACAGATCTGGTGCGCCTGTGATATATTACAGACTCCGGTATATACCGGATTCAAGCAATTTAAACGAAAAGTATCTTAAAAGTATATATTTTGTAACCATGGTGATACTAACCCAAACCTATACACCTAATGCATGCGGACATGCAAAAATTTGCGTATTTTTGTCGTGCGCTCCAATGGGTAATCACTTCCGGGCATGCACAGAACGGCTGCACCAGATCTGTAATGAGAAACATTCGAAAAACAATAATCGGGACACTTGAATCATCCGTAAACTCGTTACATAAGTACAATGAAGAAACCCGAATAACACCGATTCTGTTTTCTTTTTCACATGTCTATAACGGTAATGTGGCGCCGGTAGCTATGCTTACGATTGTAAGCAGTTTTATTTTATCGAATGTCGTCCTGAAAATTATTTACTGCGAACTTCGCGGCAGCAGTTCCGGGAATCATGGGTAGAATACTAGAAAACAACAACAACAAAATGGTGGTAGTATATAATAGAAAATATTCCCAAGTCGAACGGTATATAGGTTTACTTTGACATATACAGGTATACATTATCTATAGACGGAAAAACCTTGGGTTTTCCCGAATGAATTTTTATCACTCCCTGGCATAGTTTGCAGTTTGAGTACTTCTCTGCAGTGTCAGTCAGGTCACCAGGAAGGATGTCATTGAAAGAGTATCTAAAACACATATTTTAGAATGTACAAATGAATTTACAATACAAAAATCGGCATTATCCAGGCTGTTGTTTGTACCGCGGGACAAATCGTCGCCTCAACGCGAAACTAGTCTATGTGTATATAGAAATAGAAGCAGATAGACTAGTTTCGCGTTGAGGCCACGAAATATATTTTGGTTCAATTTTCACCACCTTGATGGGTGTTTATTCCGTTAACACCTAGACTGTGTTACGAACACAAGAATCAGTTAATCAGTGTGATGCTTGTTACTATAAATAATGTTACTCACCTGATGTAAAAGGACTCCTCAGGTCAAATATCCAGTTTAAGAGAAAGTGATTGAAACTTAGGGTACGATACAGGGAAAGCTTTACAAATCTATGGGCGTCGCAACAGTGCCAGTTCTAACCCAGTACTAACAGACATTGAAAGAAAACAAATAGATAACAATTTGGCTTCAAAGTTGCATATTTAACGTTCGTGACAAGCCATTACTGTGCGTTGTTGGCATAAAAAATAAATGTGTTTACAGACTCCAGCATAATTGTGGCATGCAGTAACAATTGTTTAGCTTTATACTGTTAGTGCAAGTACCGTTAATGCCAGACATGTTAGGTCCATGCTTAATATGTTTACATTATCAGGGCTTCCATTAAGGGGCGTCCCGGCGTAAAATACGCCAAAAATTATGATCCGTACGCCAATACACAATGTCAGAGGCGTACAAAGGACTTCCGATATTTTCAAAGGACTACAAAATCAATACATCGTGACATAACTTCACTCGAATGACTCGATTAGCTCCGCCCCATAACTAATCAAAGTGGTTTAACTCTTGATTGACAGCCTCGTAAAAACTGCCGGCATTGTTTGAAGTGTGAGACTAGTGTGAAAGCATCGTATTTGATAGAGGCCGTCTGTAAATGTAAACCGTTATAAATCCAGATCAGTTGACATGTTTAGAAGGCGCTGTTAATTGCCGACAATAAAACATTACATGCATTTGGCTCGGATTAAGTTGATGAAACAAGCTACGAAGTCGGAAGACAGAGTAACTAATTTTACAAAATTTATTGATAATTCCAGCACAAAAAACCTCAGCAAGTAACTATATTCTTCTACTAGAAGAAGTTCTAGCAAATGACATTTCACATCCAGTTTAAATAAAAACATTTTTTTCAAATTGGTAATAAATCTGCTACTTACTTTGTATTTTCGTAAATGATAAATCCTACTTTCACACTTTTTTTTTTTCTAGAAAAAAGAAAAAACCCAAAAAAACCCATTCAATTTGTCTTCTATTAAGAATGATATCTCTCACACATTTTGATGAATAGCCTGAAACAAACACAAGCACATGGCAGCTAAACGTAGGCAAAATTTTCCTGTATTGATTTTCTTTGATGTGGGATGAAAGTTAACTGGTTTGGTGAATGACGTAATTTGACATAATTCTACTCCAAGTAAAATGTACTTTAGATTTTTTAAAGTGGATTTTCATTATGTAGCTGAACAACATGCAGTAAGTCTGTTGATTTTAATAGAAATGCTCACTGTTGCTATTACGTATAATGAAACAATAAAATATTTTTTTTTGTAAAATAAAATATTTTCTAATCATTCTAGTGGTCCTTTTCTCTAAATTCTATTACTTTACACATTGTTTTGAACCAGTTGGATATGATGATGATACTAATGACGATGATGATGATGATATTGAAGGTCATTGTACGAAGTGAAACTACCTAAGACTCCAAGAAAATTTAAGAGGGACTCCAAAATTTGAATGTTAGGCAGTCCTGACTCCATGAAATTGAATCTTAATGGAAGCCCTGCATTATCTAGTGGTTGTTAAGTTAATTGCCTGGAGAAGTTGAAGCATCTCACTGACCTATTTCATCGCCTATTATACTCCGGTCTTTTGTACTGCTTCATAAAATTGTACCTTTTTATTCAAATTTTGTCATTTTCCGAATCATACCTATCCCCAAAAGTATTCCAAGTCCCATTTTCTATAATATATATACATCTACAGGGTTTTCCCTAAGATTTTTCATTTGGGGGACATGATGTCCCTTATGTTTGCATTTTAGGGGACATACACATGATTTTGGGGGACATTTTCAATGTTGTTGAGAAGTTTTAACTGTAGTTTTGTCCTGTATTGTATAACAACAAAATATGGAATAAAAACAGTGAAAGTCAGTTCATGTTCTTTATTTATCATTTTTATGCCCCCGAAGGGAGGCATATAGTTTTTGAACCGTCTGTCGTCTGTCCGCAATTTTCGTGTCTGGTCCATATCTTTGTCATTCATGCATGGATTTTGAAATTATTGGGCATGAATGTGTACCACAGTAAGACGACATGTCACGCGCAAGACCCAGGTCCGTAGGTCAAAGGTCCTAAACTCTAACATCAGCCATACATGTAACTATTCATTCAAAGTGCCATCGGGGGCATGTGTCATCCTATGGAGACAGCTCTTGTTAAAACTGTAAATTTTTAGCTCACCTGTCACAAAGTGACAAGGTGAGCTTTTGTGATCGCGCGGCGTCCGTCGTCCATCGTCCGTCCGTGCGTGCGTCCGTGCGTCTGTAAACTTTTGCTTGTGACCACTCTAGAGGTCACATTTTTCATGGGATCTTTATGAAAGTTGGTCAGAATGTTCATCTTGATGATATCTAGGTCAAGTTCGAAACTGGGTCACGTGCCGTCAAAAACTAGGTCAGTAGGTCTAAAAATAGAAAAACCTTGTGACCTCTCTAGAGGCCATATATTTCACAAGATCTTCATGAAAATTGGTCAGAATGTTCACCTTGATGATATCTAGGTCAAGTTCGAAACTGGGTCATGTGGGGTCAAAAACTAGGTCAGTAGGTCTAAAAATAGAAAAACCTTGTGACCTCTCTAGAGGCCATATTTTTCATGAGATCTTCATGAATATTGGTCAGAATGTTCACCTTGATGATATCTAGGTCAAGTTCGAAACTGGGTCACGTGGGGTCAAAAACTAGGTCATTAGGTCTAAAAATAGAAAAACCTTGTGACCTCTCTAGAGGCCATATTTCTCAATGGATCTTCATGAAAATTGGTCAGAATGTTCACCTTGATGATATCTAGGTCAAGTTTGAAACTGGGTCACATGGGGGTAAAAACTAGGTCAGTAGATCTAAAAATAGAAAAACCTTGTGACCTCTCTAGAGGCCATATTTTTCATGAGATCTTCATGAATATTGGTCAGAATGTTCACCTTGATGATATCTAGGTCAAGTTCGATACTGGGTCATGTTGGATCAAAAACTAGGTCAGTAGGTCTAAAAATAGAAAAACCTTGTGACCTCTCTAGAGGCCATATTTCTCAATGGATCTTCATGAAAATTGGTCAGAATGTTCACCTTGATGATATCTAGGTCAAGTTCGAAACTGGGTCACGTGCGGTCAAAAACTAGGTCAGTAGGTCTAAAAATAGAAAAACCTTGTGACCTCTCTAGAGGCCATATTTTTCAATGGATCTTCAGGAAAATTGGTCAGAATGTTTACCTTGATGATATCTAGATCAAGTTTGAAACTGGGTCACGTGGGGTTAAAAACTAGGTCAGTAGATCTAAAAATAGAAAAACCTTGTGACCTCTCTAGAGGCCATATTTTTCATGAGATCTTCATGAATATTGGTCAGAATGTTCACCTTGATGATATCTAGGTCAGGTTCGAAACTGGGTCACGTGGGGTCAAAAACTAGGTCAGTAGGTCTAAAAATAGAAAAACCTTGTGACCTCTCTAGAGGCCATATTTCTCAATGGATCTTCATGAAAACTGGTGAGAATGTTCAGCTTGATGATATCTAGGTCAGGTTCGTAACTGGGTCATGTGCGGTCAAAAACTAGGTCAGTAGGTCGAAAAATAGAAAAACCTTGTGACCTCTCTAGAGGCAATATTTTTCATGAGATCTTCATGAAAATTGGTGAGAATGTTCACCTTGATGATATCTAGGTCAAGTTTAAAAGTGGGTCACGTGCCTTCAAAAACTAGGTCATTAGGTCAAATAATAGAAAAAGCTTGTGACCTCTCTAGAGGCCATATTTTTCAATGGATCTTCATGAAAATTGGTCAGAATTTTTTATCTTGATGATATCTAGGTCACATGTGCTCAAAAACTAGGTCACTATGTCAAATAATAGAAATAACGACGTCATACTCAGTTCAACACTTGGTCATGTGGGGATAGGTGAGCGATTCAGGACCATCATGGTCCTCTTGTTAAACTTTTATTTTCATGATACAGGTGACTCTGATACATGTAACATTTCGACGTTCTTTCATGCCCCTAAAAGCCCTACAGGCAACCAGGACTCGCAAAAATGGTGCGAGTCACATAGACGCTTATTAAAATGTACTGTTTAAAGCATCTTGCTTTTAAACTAACGAAAAAGAACTACGAGAAAGAAATTATCGGAAAGGACTTTTTGCGCGACATCGAGGTCGCACTCCTGCAGATTTTTGGGGACATGACTGCCAAAAATCGCGTAATCCCGCGCTTTTACCGCGGTAAGGAAAACCCTGTATCTATCCCGCAAAGAAAGCCTTTTTTCCGGGGAAATCTTCCTTTTCAATCAAATTTTGTCATTTTCAAAATCATACCTACCCCCAAAAGTATTCCAAGCCCCATTTTCTAAACATATCTATCCCCCAAAGACAACCCTTTTCTGGGGGAAACCTTCCCTCTTGCAAGGCATGATAGTTTGTTGGTTTTCATTATTTCTCTCTCCTTATAATTTAGTCCGGTCTTTTGTTGTACCGGTACAATAAAGGTCGTCGTCACCTTATGTACCGCTTATTAAAATCGTACTTTTTCATTTAAATTTTGTCATTTCAAAAACATACCTACCCCCAAAAGTATTTCAAGCCCCATTTTCTATATTATAATATATATATATATATATATATATATATATATATATATCCCCCAAAGAAAACCCTTTTCCCGGGGAAATCTTCCCCTCAGAAGGCATTAATATTCATGAACAGTTTGTTTAGGAATTCTCTCTCCTTATATATAGTCCGGTCTTTTGTACCGGTACAAAAAACAAGAATATTATATAGTGAACGTAGTTATTTTCCTACATTATATACTTATCATTTTGTGATGGGAATAAACGAAACGGTGCTGCAAAATGTCTGTATGAAGATTCATCATGGTCTTAGCTTATCAATCATGCCCATTCTAAAAATGTGTCGGCGATTTAATCCATTTACATAGAAAAATGTTGCCACAGTTATTCTATCAAAATGCTTGATGTTTTGTGTCCAAAACAGATGTCTAATTCTATAAGGCCACTGTGATGCAGAACCAATTATGTCCTGAATTAAACTCCACAATTCATAAATTGCACAATTTTTTTCTCTATCCATCTCAAACACTAACTAATTCTGCACGTTTGTTAGAACACAAATGCTAATTAAGGGTCCAAAGAGTATTATGAATTCAGGAGGAAATAAAACACGGCCCAGATTACATTATACATGTTTGCGATGCATCAAGGGAAGGCAGTCTGACCGGTACAAATAAGTTTGTTGCCTATTATACTCCAGTCTTTTGTACCGCTTAGTAAAATCGTACTTTTCAATCAAATTTTGTCATTTTCAAAATCATACCTACCCCCAAAAGTATTCCAAGCCCCATTTTCTAAACATATCTATCCCCCAAAGACAACCCTTTTCTGGGGGAAACCTTCCCTCTTGCAAGGCATGATAGTTTGTTGGTTTTCATTATTTCTCTCTCCTTATAATTTAGTCCGGTCTTTTGTTGTACCGGTACAATAAAGGTCGTCGTCACCTATTATACTCCGGCCTTATGTACCGCTTATTAAAATCGTACTTTTTCATTTAAATTTTGTCATTTCAAAATCATATCTACCCCCAAAAGTATTTCAAGCCCCGTTTTCTATATTATAATATATATATATATATCCCCCAAAGAAAACCCTTTTCCCGGGGAAATCTTCCCCTCAGAAGGCATTAATATTCATGAACAGTTTGTTTAGGAATTCACTCTCCTTATATATAGTCCGGTCTTTTGTACCGGTACAAAAAACAGGAATATTATATAGTGAACGTAGTTATTTTCCTACATTATATACTCCGATATTTTGTACCGGTTCAAAAAACAGGAGTAATAATACGTTTTAGGCGGTTGAATAGATCACATGATTAATTGCAAAATACGGTCATGACCAAGTAACTGCTAACATTGACGGAATAAAACGTGAACCAGTCATATTCTATTCTGGAAAGTAGGCCAGAATTTATTTGTACCGCAGTACAAATAACAGGATAATGCCCAAAAATCTATCTTAGTAAAAGAGAGAAGCAATTAAGCTTTATGGAAACTGGAGTGTATTTCCATTCATTGATAGATTTAAGAACTTTCGCCGGAAGTTACCAAGGCACATGTACATAGCAGCATAGAAGTCATTTCACTGCAGTGAAGAGAGAACATTATTTGATTGTGAGACTTGCTTTAGCACCCCTGAGAATCAACACTACGGAATGAATTACATTGTCACCTTAACAAAATGACCTTCTTATGAAAGTTAGTTACATACTCACATTGATTCTGTAGAGTTGATACCATGACGTCTAAATTATTTCGAAATTTTTATCTTCTCGGTCACTTTTTAGCTCGACTGTACAAAGTATATGGAGAGCTATCCTACTCAACCTGGCATCGGCGTCGATGTCAGCGTCCTTCCACGTCCCCACCTTGGTTAAAGTTTTTTTACACTTTCTCTTTTTTCTCCTTATCTCTGTAATTACTTGATGGATTTGTTTCAAACTTAAAATAGTTATTCCTCATCATCACCCACATCATATGGCACAAGGGCCATAACTCTCTCACCAATATTTCATGAATTATCCCCCCTTTTTACTTAGAATTTCAGTTTAAAGTTTTGATGCACTTTCACTTTATCTTAATTATTACTAAATGGATTTGATTCAAACAGAAAGTAGTTGTTCCACATCATCTCCCACATCATATGATACAAGGTCCATAATTCTGGTAGCAATATTTAATGAATTATCCCTCACCTTTACTTAGAATTTCGGGTTAAAGTTTTGATGCACTTTCACTCTTTATCAGTTATTACTAAATGGATTTGATTCAAACTTAAAACAGTTGTTCAACATCATCACTCACATCATATGACACAAGGGCCATAACTCTTGCACCAATATTTGATGAATTATCTCCCCTTTTTACTTAGAATTACAGGTTAAAGTTTTGGTGCACTTTCACTCTATCTCAGTTATTACTAAATGGATTTGATTCAAACTTAAAATAGTTGTTCCACCTTATCACCCACATCATATGACACAAGGTTCATAACTCTGGCACCAATTTTTCATGAATTATGCCCACTTTTACTTAGAATTTTAGGTTAATTTTGATGCATTTTCACTATATCTTAGTAATTACTAAATGGATTTGATTCAAACTTGGAAGGAGTTGTTCCACATCATCACCCACATCATATGACACAAAGTGTATAACTCTTGCACCAATATTTTATTAATTATGTCCCCGTTTTTGCTTAAAATTATACTTATTTATTGTTTTGATACACTTTATCTCTCTTATAACTTAATATTTTTGACACAGACTCAAGCTATTGCGCAATATCTTCATCCACCATTGGAGTCATTAGACACTCCAGTGACAGCTCCAGCTTCCTCAGATGTGCCCAGTTTCACTATCAAGCATCGAAATTGTCGAGCGCACTGTCTCCTGTGGCAGCTCTTGTATATACACCTACATACTTCTTTTATATAACGGCCAGATTGGACAAAGAGATAAGTCTGCTATAATGACCAGTATGTGTAGCAAACACTTGTTACTTTTTCATGAATGGCCAAGAAGCCTAAGAAGGTATCTAATGATAGTAATATAAAACTTTGATTCAATTACAGGAGTGAATTATGAATGTTACAAGCTATGTACAGCAGCGCCAGTATGGGCTGTCAAGAGGAAGGAAGACTTCACAGAGAAAAATGGAATACTTCCTGGAAACAAAACTGACTAAATCATTTGTTAATAAGGTAATTACTTTAAATGGTTATTGTTATTAAAATTCACAAAAAATGCCAGATACATATGATAAAATGCTGACGATAAATATTATTGAATATTTTACATGTCATTTTAGTCAGATTTTATCTACACACAAAATCAAGTTTCATACTGTTTATTCATCCAAAATTGTCTGCATTTCATTATGACTCTTAACTTATGAAAATTCGTACCACATTTAAAAAAACACTTCTTTTAAAAATCGCTCTTCATGTATATGTTCAGGTTCAAATGTTTGAGTTTTATAATTATATTTCTCATCCTGCCGATACATATTTCAGGCATGTGAGATATCGGGGAGCTGTAGAGCTACTTTTGTGATGCAGTTCAGTCCTGATGGGTATGGAACTATTTGTGTACTTAAGCTTTACATTAACATTTAAGCTTTAAGAAATGCATCATGATTTCATTGCTTTGCGGTTAGATTTAAGTTTATTTTGATAAGTCGTATATAATTATTTGTTTAATAGGAAAAAAACATAGTTTTTAGCTCGACTAGTCTATACAAAGTATAGAGAGCTATCCTACTCGACCCGGCATCGGTGTCCTTCCGCGTCCGCACTTTGGTTAAAGTTTTGATGCACTTTCTCTTTATCTTTGTTATTACTTGATGGATTTGCTTCAGACTTAAAAAAGTTGTTTCTCATCATCACCCACATCATATGGCACAAGGGTCTTAACTCTGGCACCAATATTTCATGAATTATCCCCCCTTTTTACTTAGAATTTCAGGTTAAAGTTTTGGTGCACTTTCACTTTATCTCAGTTATTACTGAATGGATTTGATTCAAACTTAAAATAGTTATTCCACATCATCACTCACATCATATGACACAAGGTCCATAACTCTGGCACCAATTTTTCATGAATTATGCCCCTTTTTTACTTAGAATTGTATATTAATTTTGATGCATTTTCACTATATCTCTGTTATTTCAGAAGGGATTTGATTCAAACTTAAAATAATTGTTCATCATCATCACCTACATCATTTGACACAAGGGCCATAATTGTGACACCTGTATTTTATGAGTTATCCCCCTTTTTACTTAAAATTTGAGGTTAAAGTTTTTATGCACTTTCACTCGATCTATGTTATTACGAAACAGATTTGATTCAAATTTTAAACAGTTGTACCACATCATCATCCACATCATATGACACATGGACAATAACTCTTACACCAATATTTATTTGATTATCCCCCTTTTTGCTTAAAATTTCAGGTTAAAATTTTGATGCACTTTCAGTTTATCTCTGGTGTTACCAAATGTATTTGATTCAAACTTAGAATATTTGTACTACATCATCACCCACATCATATGATACAAGGGTCGTAACTATTGCACCAATATTTCATGAGTTATGCCCCCTTTTTACTTAGAATTTCAGGTTAATTGTGGTGCACTTTCACTATACAAATGTATCTTTGTCATTACTTAATGAATTTAATTAAACTTAAATTAGTTTTTCCAGATCATCATCCTCATCATATGGCACAAGGTCAGTCACTCTGGCACAAATATTTTATGAGTTATATCCCCTTTTTACTTAGAATTTCAGTTTAATTTTGATGCCTTTTATATTTTTGTTGTTACTAAATGGATTTAATCAAACTTAAAATAGTTGTTCCACATCATCACTCACATCATACAACACAAGTTTGATAATGCTGGCCCCAGAATGTTCTGAGTTATGCCCGCTTTTTATGCCCCCAGCATCTACTGATGCAGGGCATATAGTGATTGTCCTGTTCGTCCGTTCGTTCGTCTGTCCGTACGAGGTTAACCAAATGGGACCGTTTCGTCTAGCATCAATACCCCTTACTAGAATGACTTGATACTTATGCAGATGTAACCTGTGACCAGTCCTCATCTTCAGACATCACCTGACCTCAGTTTGACCTTGACCTCATTTTGGACTTAGGTTGCTTTATATGGGCCATCTCTTGGTTAACCAAATGGGACCGTTTTGTCTAGCATCAATACCCCTTACAAGAATGAATTGATACTAATACAGATGTAACCTGTGACCATTCCTCATCTTCAGACATCACCTGACCTCAGTTCAAGTTGTGATGCAGTTTTGCTGTATCTCCAGTATTACTAAATAGATTTGATTCAAACTTTAAATAGCTGTTCCGAATTATTAGCCGCATGATATGACACAATCATCATGCTGCATTACTTTTGCAGAAGTTTTCCTTGAATTATGTTCCTTTTATACTGATTTAATGTTTTGAGACTTAAGCTATTGTCCAATATGTTCATCCACATTTGAGTCATTAAACACTTCAGTGACAGCTCCAGTTTTCTCAGATGTACCCAATTTCACTATCCAGCATCGAAATAGTCGAGTGCGCTGTCTTCTGTGACAGCTCTTGTTAAAATTGTTCCTTTAGTTATGACCTGTAATACCGATGCAATTTATTGTGGAAACTTAAATAATTGAATCAATGATTTGTAAACCAATTATGCCCCAGTTTCATTAGGTTTCAGAAAAAAAAGAAATTAGCTACAATACTTTTGGTCATTTTAGAGCTGGAGTGAACTTGTTTTATAGGTATTTCAGTTTTATTCCACTTTAAATGATGCTGGTTCCATCTATGTAATAAAAATTGCCCTGTTTCTATTAATACTAATCACTTATCATTTTCTGTAACAGGACAAAAGTAGCATCAACACACGGAGACCACTCTGTGCGAGTTACTGAGATAGCTACTGGGAAATGTCTGCATACATTGCGAGGACACCCACGTACACCATGGAGCCTAGCATATCATCCGTCGTACAGTAACATAGTAGCTAGTGGTTGTTTAGGAGGACAGGTCAGGATATGGGACCTGTATGTAAGTATACATTCACTACAAATGTTTGTTTATGTTGGATTTAACGTCACAATTTAGGTCATATGGCGACTTTCCAGCTTTGATGGTGGAGGAAGACACCAGGTGCCCCTCTGTGCATTACTTCATCACGGGCGGGCACCTGGGTAGAACCACCACAGGGCTTTTCATCCTTATATAACAGAGGCCTATAAAAGGTCTCTTCCCAATCCAAAAATATACTATTTTTTCCCAGCTGTGGCAGAGATATTTCCCAAAATGTAAGGTAAAATTTCTCCAAATCATGCAACAGATGGTTAAGATTTTGTTTACATTTTAGTATTTCCAGTGGAAGTGTTTGTCTGGTATCGATTTTTTGTCGCACAATGTCCTGACAGCCCACAGAACCAGTTGTGACACATTGCCAGTCTAATAAATTATGTTCCATGGCCTGGATTTTAATCCAAGTTTCAGGGGAGATAAATTTGTTTCGTCTTTCGATGTTTACTTCCGGTTGATGATTTTTCCCAAAATGAACAATTATCGCGCATAAATTTCCCAATTTTAAAAGCCAAGGCCTCTTCCCAATTTCCTGATGAAAAGCCCTGCACCAACCTTCCGTAAGCCAGCTGGATTAAAGAATTCAACGCTTCGAGTGAGGCTCCAAACCACATCGGTGAGGGGCAAGTGATTTGAAGTCAGCGACCTTAACCGCTTGGCCAGGGGGCCCCCCACTACAAATGTGCACTGTAGCAAATGTAAAAACGAATCAAGCAGTGCCAATGTTTTGGTTTAGTATAAGACTTCTGGCTCGGATTGTAATCCCAGTCAGGTATGTACATGTAACTTTCGATCACAAGCTATTGAACATATGATTTTAATACTAGCTCTGCTCTTAATGTTAAAAGAGTAAATATTTATCAGAAAAGTTTGTTGATTCAGAGACCTTCTTTAAAGTCATTAACAATTAAGCTATAACATTTAGTTATAAATTAACATTTTGTAGGGCCATGGTTGTGAAGTATGGGACACAGATAATAATTCCGTTGTTGCAGCACTGTCTTTTCACCCGACGGACCAGGTGCTTGTTATTGCAGCCGGCAATACCATCTACTTCTGGGACTGGACAAAGCCGGAGCCATTTGCCAAATGTAGTACCAGTCATGATTATGAAAGAATCAGGTATGGTCATTTCAGTGTATTTTCAAACTTTTTCACATTGAAGAGTTTTTCTGTGTACTTTTAAATTTGTTATCTTTAGTGTACTTCCTAACATAAATTGAAAATACTTAGAAGATTGCTGATATATTGGAGGCCTGGCATGTGTAATACTTACTATGCCTACACCATTACCTAGGATGCAGGGATGTAAAAAGACTTTTTTTTCACAATTTTTCCAAATTCTACACCCCCCACCTCCCCTCCCAAACAACAACCTCCCTCCCTACCATACCCACCACAATGTTTTTAAGAACTTTTCTCACACTGACATCTCCCCCCAACCCGTCTTCCCAAACACAAATATTATACACTCCCACATTTTTTTTTACATTTTTCTACCTTGGAAAAAAATGTTTTACTTTTCACACACTTAGTAATGTTTTACAGCTCATATTGTTCTTTAGAATCCCTCACATTATCCCCATCCCCTCATAGATGACAACCCACCTAAACACTTTTCATTAAAACTTTTGTTTTACATTTCTAAACCAATTCATATTTTATACCTCATATTGTTTTTAGCTTACCAAAGTGCTCAAGGTTAGCTGTTGTGACACACCTGTGTCCAACAGTGTGCGTCACCCATCATCATAATTTTACTGTTAACACTCTAAGGATCACAAAAACATCTGTACAACTTTCTGTTGCATTCAGTTCTCTGACTTCTTGCATTTTCACTTCTCTAATGGCAAACATTTTTGAATACTGGAGCACAATGTCCTTACTACCGCTCCTGTTATAAGCAGTTCTTAGGTAGAATGGATTAGACAGACTCAATGCATGTACTGAGAAATTAATATTCTTTAAACTCAGTGAGCTATAACAGTTTCCCATTTGTCTGTCAGTTAATGCTGTTCGTGTATTTCAGGTGGATTCACTTTGACAGTCTTGGACACACTTTATACACGGGAATTTCCAACAACACTTCTGTTCATAGAGATCAGCTGACTAGTATATCCCACATGGGGTAAGAATTGCTTGCTGTAAAAATCTTACAATTATTGCTGATTCAGGATATCATGTGAGAATGTCATCCAGTTTGCATACTGAAGGTCAGTGGTTCTACCAAGGTACCAGCATGATTGTGCTTGAAACGATTTCCTGAGGAGCACCTGTGGTCATCCTCTACCATTAAAGCAGGAAAGTCACTGTATTACCTGATTGTCTGATTTCTGAGGTTCAGGTCCTTTTACCTATATTCTAATTGATTTATTGGCAAAGGCCAATACTGGTTCAGATAAGCTGTAACCTCTCTTCACAATACAGTCTTAGTTAATTTTATGGAAATTAACCCTTACCCAGCTAAATTTCTATAATGAGCTTGTCCATCTTTCAATTTGGACAGTACCATTGACTGTTAAAAGGGATGCTTACCAAAAAGATACTGACTGAATGGGGAACAGTGCAGATCTTGATCAGACTGCATGGATGTGCAGGCTGATCATGATCTACACTGTTCGCAAAGGCAGAATCAGTCATGCCCAGCATGATAAGGGTTAAACAAAACTGATTGATAGAGAATGTTAAAATTTCAATGATCAGCTATATTTTTTAATACCATACTTTTTTGCTTTGTTGCTCAATATTTGGTAATTAAATACTCTGATATGAAGGGTTTTTGTTGTTGTTTTTATAGCGAAGAAAGGCCACCGCCAACAAGCCAGCCATCAAGATTAAGTTCTGTGTACAATAATATTGTAAGCTATTACCAAGACTACAGGAGGGATAGACTCTTCAGTCAACTAGGTCCTGCTGACAACTCGGGGTTGCCGGTGGCAACAGGAATTGGCAGTATAGTAGAGAGGAGCATGGGGACAGGACAAGGTATAATCATCTGCCTTGGATCCCGCTTTTGATAAATTTATCATCCTAAGTGGGAATTATACACTATTTTTTGCTATTTTGTTGCCGTTGCTAGAATTGTGAAAAGTTTCTTTGGTGTTAAAGTCTTTGCAGCTTTGCGGGCATATGTAGAAGTGTGCAAAAGATTTTGTACTATTTAGTTGCCAGTACAAAAAATGGAGAAAATGTTAAAGATGAAGACATTTGTTTGGTTTGAAGTCACTCTGTCATTAACCCTTAGCCTGCTAAATTTCTAAAATGGACTGGTCCATCATTCAATTTGGGCAATACCATTTATTATTCCAAGGGGTGTTCACTGAAAATTTACTGACTGAATAGCGAACAGTGCAGACCATGATCAGCCTGCACGGAAGTGCAGGCTGATCTTGGTCTGCACTGGTCGCAAAGGCAGAATCACTTGCCGCCAGCAGGCTAAAGATTAAAGGTGAAACTGAGACTTTCCAGTTTCAGTGATGGAAGAATGTAAAAGGTGCTCAGTTTGCACGAGTAGAAGTTAAGGGAGATTTTTGAGTTTCTTCAGTAGAACCATCTGGATATATTCATTGCAAATGAAGAATTTCACCCAGCAACACTTAAGACATATGTTATTGGAAATCAGTGAGATTTAATGTTCAGCTTGGCAGTGTAATAGTTAGAACAGTGAACTTTAAAGATTTGAAAAATTGAATTGATCAGTATAATGTAACACAAAAAAAAAAAAAATCTCTATCTTTACAAAACTCAGATACTGTTGAAAAAAACCCAAACAAGCCTGCCCGCTTAGCTCAGTAGGGAGAGTGTTGGTCTACGGATCACGGGGTCGCGAGTTCGATCCCCGGGCGTATGTTCTCTGTGACGATTTGATAAAAGACATTGTGTCTGAAATCATTCGTCCTCCACCTCTGATAATTCATGTGGAGAAGTTGGCAGTTACTTGCGGAGAACAGGTTTGTACTGGTAATGTAATGCCCGCCATTACATGACAAAAATACTGTTGAGAAACGGCGTTAAACCCAAAACAAAAACAAAAACCACAAAAAATTCAAAAGTTTTATTTTTCTCTTTGCAGGTTATGATGTTTTCCCTGACCTCCATAATGAGGACATGGGAAGACCCACCTCTCCTGTTTCCCCACCAAGACCACCAGTGGCAGGAATCAGTGGTCATCCAGTAGCAGGTCAATCCCTTAGGGGCAACGAGAACAATTTTGCCTCCTATGCCAGTCAGATTTCACGTGCATCGAGACCCCCAGAATCTCAGCCATGTCCTGAATATATAAGACGCAGGAGAAGATGGCAGTGCTATGATTATCCAAGATTTAATGCATCTGACAGGACGGGAAACGTACGGCCAAGCACACAGTCTGTATTTGGAAGTTTGCCGGAAACAGAGAGGGATCTCTTACTAAACCCAACATTTGATCCTTTCCTGTCGTCAACAAGGGAATCAAGTGGCAATGAGCTTGAAAATCCATCAGCTGGTTAATAGATTTTATTTGTTTGGTTTTCGTAATTATATCGTATATATACTAGAACAAATATGATTATAAATGGCAAAATAATGTAATAATTTAAAAGCCTATACTGGGATAATCACATAGGTTATATATTTTGTTGAACAGAGCAACATGCTTATTCAAAAGACTAATGTATATTGTGCAGAATAATTTCTGAAAGTAGTCAACCACATAGTAGAGATATGTCTACTGCTTATGAAGTCACAAAACAAAAATGGTGGAAAAATTACCAAAACTACAGTAGTTTACTTTGTAAAAAAAATGGTGAATAGATATGTACTAGTCTCTGTATGACGGTAATTGTATGATTTATCAAGCAGTAATACCAATATAAAGAATATTGATACATACTTTTTTTAATGATAACAAAGTTAACAAAATAATAATCCTTCAGAATTTTAAATATCAGTGAAGTACCCAAACTGTTTAAAGGCTGAAAGTATAGTTGAAGTTTTAAGAGATTCTTAAAAAAATATGTCATACTGCCTGACATGGCTATTACAATTACAGCAAGACTGATAGTTATAGGGGAAATTTACAGTGAACAGAGAACTACTTTTGGTCCGATTCTGACTGGGGAACTCAAGTTTTTGAGTACAATGAAAATGACATGTACCGGTAACTATTAAAGCCATGCATTTATCAATGATTTTCAGTAAAAGGAGCTCGTGTTTTTGTGTTACTAAGATATCCGAATGATTCATTTCAGGTTTAATACCTAATACAGCTGGCACTTTGAGACAGAGGACAACTGCTTTGAGAAGAATTTCTGCTGAGTCATCGTTGAGCAGACATCAGTTGCCTGCCATTGATATTACGGAGGAAATTGAAATTCCGTTAGAGGCCGTAACAGGTCAATATGTAAGGCCACAGGCAAACTGTCCAAGAACTAATACTGTGTCATCTCACAGTGAACAGACGGACACTAGTGCTGATACAAGTGTAGTTGTAAATAATGCTAGAAGTAGTTGTATATCAAGTGTTAGTCAATCAGTAGAGAATCATTCCATAAACAATAGGGAGAAAAATTTTAGTAATGAAACTTCTCGGACTACAACAAATAATGACACTAAAGTTTCAATGGCAGCCCCAATGTCTACACTTTTATCAAGATTTTTACAAAGGTCGTCACAGAAATCAAGTGAAGCAACGTCAACAACAAATTCGTCATCAGCGACTACCAAGATATTTCCAAGTATTCGAGAACGTTTACAGTTGTCGATTCCGCTGTCTACAGAGATGACGTCTGCAAGCAAACCTAAGGTGACTCTTTCACAGACTACTGGTATTCCTAAAGTAACTGTGATAATGAGCAGTCATACTGATGAAAGTCCACAAGTTACAGGTCATGGAACAAATATGCCATGTTCTCTGAATCAGCCTAGAGTATCCCATACTCCTCTAGCCATACCGGTATGTTCAATATCTAACACAAACTCGGCTGCCTATAGTGTTACGCGTTCGCAGGCTGTGAACGGAAGTACTGGTTGTTTGCGAGTTGGTGCTAACCAACCTCAAAGTGCTAATTTATGTCCAAGAAGTGCTACAGCTACAGAAACTGATGTTACCAGTCAGTCTTTATTTAACAGTCAAGATGCTTGGCGCCCATTAAGTGCTAATAACTCTACTGTTAGTTCAAGCAGGCAGACCTGCACTACAACTGTGACCAGTGAATTACTCCCTCCTGTTGCAATAAATACACCTACAATCGTGGCCAGTACCAGCAGTCATTCTACTTTATTTGAGAACATTTTTCACAATTCGAATACAGTGATGCAAACTTCTGGTGTAAATTCTGGTCACCATTCCACACGAGGACGTAGTTACCTCCCTTCATTTCGTTCACAGCCTTACAGTTGGCAGAATAGAAGCCGTTACCTTTCTCTCATGGGGCCATACCTTCAGAGTAGGGGTGTAAATCCCCAAGCTCCTGAACATACATCATATCCTGTGGAGGAAGTTTCTTCAAACGAAGGTCTGCCTTTAAGGTCACAGAGTTCTGGTCGGGAGTCTGCCAGTTTTCAGTGCGACCAAGCTTCCAGTGATACAGAGAATGAGCTGAGCTCTCATCTACATCAATCTGGAGCTTATTTCCTTCCGATTCCTGAAGATCAACGTCGTGCAGCATCATCTGCATCTCTTAGGTCATCGGGAAGTTTAGACCGTAACACTGACCCTTCAGTTTTGAGGAGGTTCAATGTATCGCCTGGGTCAGCTGATAGTTTACAAGGTCGCACATCAGCCTCAGACAGTTCTCAAGGCCAAAGGTCAGAAAGTGCTCATAGTCAGAGGTCAAGGTCAGGTAGCATACAGGAACATAGATCTAGGTCAAATTCACAGGAATATGAAGTTGAATTAGTTGTGGACCAAAATGAAAATTACACAACTAATCGGAATGTTCATCCGGATGTCCCTCAAAGGGAGGAAATTGTGCATCGGAGTCATGACAGCAACAACAATTCCATACATATATCTGTGAATAATAACCCAGCTTTGAACTCTATCAGTCAGAGAGTTGATCAAAGGAATACTGATTATGTGCGTTTGCGAGACAGCTTTGTTTCAATGACTGATCAGATTGAACGAGAAATGAACGATTTGAATAGGCGGATAAACGCTTTACGTGATAGTTTCAGCGAGAGTATAAGATCGCTACGCCATGATAGACGTAGGTACGAGACCCTGGATGGTCATCTGCCAGCGGAGACAGCAACAAACCTGGGACCTCATGATGTACAGGATGTTGGAGACCTGCAAGCAGATGTAGGAGCAACAGATGTGCTATCACTGCCTGGGGCAGCAGGGCTTCATACTCCTGATGAAGTTCAAAGTGGTGAGAGACGGCATTATTTTGTTAACTTCTAGTTTTTAAATATTTGTATAATGAACATAACCAAGATAACGATTATGACCATTTTTGTCCTTCAGATTACTAACAAATATTGGAAATGATGGTTCAAATGAAAGCTTATTGATCTGGAAAATTAGTTTAGACCTCATGCATGAGTTTGACTTTGCCAAATAAGAATGATAAAGTTTTTAAATGTATTTCATTAAGGAGGTCTTCTTTTTACTATTTATGGTATTTCGTCAAAGTTTTACGTTTTCATCATTATTTACTGTAGAAGTCGGACTATAGAATAATTCAAAACAACTTTCCTGACAAAGCGTTACAGGCATATGCATTGAACAATGCTGTTTTAATTGCAAGCGCAATACTGTGTACATTCAAACAGTTACTGTACTTAGTCTAGTCTCAGTTTTGTGAATTGAAGTTTGGTAGACCTATGTTATCACGACTTTCCTTATCTGGAAGATTGAATACAACTATACTAGTAGGTACAATATTTTATTTTCAATACTAAATACAGCACATGATTTTACAGGTTCAGGTATACCTGTATCTCAACCTTCGACATTGCTGGAGACATCACTTCGTTTTCACACACAGGGAAGAAGGCCACTACATCCCAGAAATCCTTTACAGGGGTAAATATCTAGTATAGTAGTAGTAAGTACATTAGTTTAAACTACAAGTATTTAATAATATGAGCTGCGCCATGAGAAAACCAACATGATAGTGCATTTGCGACCAACATGGATTCAGACCAGCCTGTGCATCCGCAAATGAAGTGAAAATTTGCATATCATTGAAAAAAATAAATGGTGATTTTGGATGTCTTGGTCAGATTGAGCAGTGTGTGTGTGGGTATCAGGGGGATTTCTTCAGCATCCCTTCAGAATTGAATCTTGATCCCAAACCTAACTTGTGATTTCTTTACAGTTGCAGGTACATTTTCCTAATCAGTCTAGGTAATCTTAATTAAATAGTTTTCCTCTACTTTAATTTGTAGTTAAAATACATGGAGGAACTTCACTGTTAATTAAAACAACTTAATTGCAGCGAGTTTCTTTTTGATAGGAGAATAAGGGAAAAATGTCTGAATCTTTTTTTTTCTCTTTTATTTTTCAATCATAAATACAAACATACAAATCGTTTATATTTCAAATTACACTCAAACACAATAATACAACTAGATTTACATGTTTATATCTAAGAGATTTAAATAAAAGTTAACGAGTTTAGAAGTGAAAGGACAGTGGGAAAGATAATAATCATTCAGGCAAGAATGGAAGGATGAGAAGGGAGAGTGAGAAGAGTAAGTCGAGTTGAGTTATGTCACTTGGAATCATGATCCTAAAAGGCATAAGGAAGGATATTTTTAAAGGATAGTGTTGTTCGTTTCCTGTTTTTCGTAATTGATAGTTTGGTACTGTATTGTATAGCTGAGAGGCTTGGCTTATTTCAATATTAGTCCACTTCAGTAAAATTTAACCATTTTTCTTCATATTTATGGAGCCTGTCATTAATCATTGCTATTTCTTTTTCAATTCTAATTCTCTGCTTGAAAAATGTAAAAAAGTTATCAAAAGAAGGAACATTTTTTGTATATTTCATTTTAAAGATAAAAAATTTACCAAGAATAATGATAAAGTTTAGGATATCTTCTTTATCTGTGTTACCTATGTAACCAAAACAAACATCCTTTATATTTAGTTTTAACTCATTGTATCCCTTATTTTCCAGAAAGACTTGTAGTCTGTTCCAGAAAATTTGTACCTTTGGACATTCCCAAATTAAATGTTCTATACTCTCATTACTCATGCAACAGAAATCACATAAATTACTTTGAGACAATTTACATTTATAAAGATATTTGTTTGTTGGGAGCAAGCGCATTAACAATTTATATTGAAAACTTCTAAGATTGTTATCTATTGTGGCTTTGAATGGGTTACTAAAAACTTTTTCCAATCAATTTCCTTATCATCAAGAATGTTTTCCCATTTGAATATAGCTGTTGGTTTTTCATATGTTTTCTTACTCATTAAAAGGTTATAAAGAAACTTGTTTGGGGTTTTACTTGATTTCAGTTTCTCAATAAGGTGGTTGGTTTTGCTTCCATAAAGAAATTGCATTGAAATAAGGTCTTTAAGATTTTTCGGAATTGCTGATACTAACTGATGATATTTCAAAAAGTCAGTCTCATTCAGATCAAGTATTTGTTTTGCGTCTTCAAATTGATACCATGTATTTGTTCTAAAATCAAAAGGTTGATCAATGAATTGTATACCTTTTTCATGCCATCTTGTCCAGTAGATTACATTATTTCCAAGTTTAATTTCACTATTGTTCCATATTATATGTTTTTGTAATTCATTGTTTTCAGCATAATAACTGTTTATTAAAAACCATGAAACAAGTACATCTTTCAAAAAAGGGTGACCTGTGCATATTCTTGATACATCTTTCTGGTTCATATTGCATTGTAGAATGAAAGTATTACCAACCCTGTTAAGTATGTTTCCATAAAAGACTTTCCAGTAACCATTATTTTCATTCGAAGTTATGCGCTTTACCCAACATGCTTTAATAGAAGTTAGGAATGTATTAATATCTGTTAACTTAAGGCCTCCTAAACTGTAATTACTGAAGAGAGTGTTTCTTTTGATTTTATCATTTTTTCCATCCCATAAGAACTTAAAAATTTTTGTTGTTATATCTTTGACAATACTTTCTGGTGGATTTTCAAGTACTGTGAAGGGATATATAAGTTTAGGTAAAGCAAATGTTTTGATTACTGTTACCTTTCCCATCAGAGTAAGTTTTCTGTGCTGCCATTGTTTTAAACAATTTGTAAATTCCTGTAATTTTGGTTCTAAATTAAGTTCAGTATTGCGTTTTAAATCTGTATGAAAAGTTATACCAAGGGTTCTTGCTTGTTTTGATGTCCAAGTAAAATTCATATTTTCTGCATAGTTCAATTTAATGTTTTTAAGGGTTCCCAATTTTAATACTATAGATTTTGATGTATTTAATGCTAATCCAGATATTTTACATGGAGGAACTTCACTGTTAATTAAAACAACTTAATTGCAGCGAGTTTCTTTTTGATAGGAGAATAAGGGAAAAATGTCTGAATCACTGACATTACTTCTAATTCAGACTGAAATGATGTCAGTTAATAGATGCAGAAAACAATTCTATAAAAATTACAATTTCAAATGAATGCCACATTCTATACCATCATTGGCAGTTTTTGATAGCATTTAAATATTTGTAGAGATGACGAGGCACAAGACGACACGCACCACTGGCGTACATTACAGAGACATTATCTCCACCCACACTATTCCTCAAGTATTCTTGACGATACAATAAACAGACCAAATAATGTAATACAGTCTGCAATAAACCGGGCGATAGCAGGTAAAAAGTCTATTAGTGGATATGTTAATTTGTCTCGTAGAATTTCTCATTTTTAGAATATTAATTATTTGCATCTGTGATGCATTTTATACCAGGAATGAAATGTCAGAAATCAGATAATTCAAGCTGTGTTTTATAATTTGAAGATCAGAATGTTACATAAAATTCAATACATGAAGTTAGTTCATGAAGATAGTATTGATCCCCACCATGGCCAAGATAGAGCAGACTGTTAATTTTTACCGATTTATTTTAGCTCAATGGGGAGACCAGCTTGGAGTCACCAGCTTTGAATGAATTATTGGAATAATTTTTGAGAATAAAGTATTTGATATCTGAAATAAGTAAACATTAACTATTAAGCTCATTTGATAAACTCTGTAAACTATAAAGGTGTTAGGGACAGTTTTTGTATGTTGGCATTTCCGGTTAATGATAATAAACAGTTTTATAAACCGGCAACTGGAAAGTTATATACCTCAACAGACTACATTTTTATCAGTAACTAACAGAGAAATGTCTGAGCCAGTTCACATGCATGAACTCATCATGTCACGACTATCGTTCTAACTACTACACCAGATGACATTGCTGGTATTATGTAAGGTACAAGCGAGTGCACAAAGTCGGGTTTCATGCCCACAGCAATGAGAGGCAAGTTATTCGAGGTCACTGACCTTGACCACGGAAACCCATTGATCTTTACTGCAACATATGATATGATAACATTAATATTATTGGTATATGTCAAAAGACAACTCGGAATTTAAGTGCAGATGAGGAGTATGTTCTCTATTAAGATTTGATAGAAGCCATTGTATTTGAAATTATTTATCCTCCACTTCCAATTCCTGTGGAGAAGTTGCGAGTCTCTTGAGGAGAATAAGAAAGCTATGGAACAGAATCTAGGAACATTAGTTAGGTTAACTGCTATTGATGTCAAAATACTTTTAGAAGCAACTGTACTACTTAACCCTAATGAACCTAAAACAAATACAAGTACATGGAGAACTTGTTCAAATTTTAGCCCATCTGATTTTTTGAAAAAAAATGATGAGTTATTGTAATCACTTGATCGGTGTCGGCGTTGCCTGGTTCAGTTTTATGTTTAGGTCAGCTTTTCTCCTAAACTATCAAAGTTATTGCTTTGAAACTTGCAACACTTGTTCACCATCATAAGCTGACCCTGTACGTCAAGAAACATAACTCCATCCTGCTTTTTGCAAGATTTATGGCCCCTTTTGTACTTAGAAAATGTCAGATTTCTTGGTTAAGTTTTATGTTTAGGTCAACTTTTCTCCTAAACTATCAAAGCTATTGCTTTGAAACTTGCAACACTTGTTCACCATCATAAGCTGACCCTGTACATCAAGAAACATAACTCCATCCTGCTTTTTGCAAGATTTATGGCCCCTTTTGAACTTAGAAAATCAGTTTTCTTGGTTAAATTTTATGTTTAGGTCAGCTTTTCTCCTAAACTATCAAAGCTATTGCTTTAAAACTTGCAACACTTGTTCACCATCATAAGCTGACCCTGTACAGCAAGAAACATAACTCCATCCTGCTTTTTGCAAGATTTATGGCCCCTTTTGGACTTAGAAAATATCAGATTTCTTGGTTAAGTTTATGTTTAGGTCAACTTTTTCTCTTAAACTATTAAAGCTATTGCTTTGAAACTTGCAACACTTGTTCACCATCATAAGCTGACCCTGTACATCAAGAAACATAACTCCATCCTGCTTTTTTCAAGAATTATTGCCCCTTTTAGACTTAGAAAATCAGTTTTCTTGGTTGAGTAATATGTTTAAATCAGCTTTTCTCATAAACTATCAAAGCTATTGCTTTAAAACTTGCAACTCTTGTTCACCATCATAAGCTGACCATGTACAGCAAGAAACATAACTCTGTCCTGCTTTTTGCAAGACTATGGCCCCTTTTGGACTTAGAAAATATCAGATTTATTGGTTAAGTTTTATGTTTAGGTCAGCTTTTCTCCTAAACGATTCAAGCTATTGCTTTGAAACTTGCAACAGTTGTTCACCATCATAAGCTGACTATGTACATCAAGAAACATAACTCCATCCTGCTTTTTGCAAGAATTATGGCCCTTTTTGGACTTAGAAAATCATGGGTAGGACAATTTTTCTATCATACAAAAAAAAATCAGATGAGCGTCAGCACCTGCAAGGCGGTGCTCTTGTTATCTATACCATAATGTGTTGTAATGAAATAAATATATTTTTGTTTAGGTGCTTTTATGGGTACTGGTGAGTCTGCAGTAGCTAACAATATCATCAGCCAGACACACAGAATACAATACTGGGATTTCTCCAAGTGTGTCATACCAGATATAAGTCAAAGTAAGTACAATTAAGCTTTACCCAGATAAATTTCTAATATGGACTTGTACATCATTCAATTTGGGCATGGCCGCTTATTGTTCAAAGGGGTGTTTGCTGAAAATTTTCTTACTGAACAGTGCAGACAATGATCAGACTGCACAGATGTGCAGTGCACTGGTCGCAAAAGCAAAATCTTTTGCCACCAGCAGGCTAATGGTTAACATTTAACAGCTGAAGGTTGTTTAAGGGTCTGAAAAGGCTGAAAATTTACTTACCTTTTGAATTAGAGATAGACTCAGTAACCTTTCAAGTACATAGCTTTCTTTATTCAGCATAAAGCCTTATTTTCAAAATAATTCAAGTGTTTTGTAGCTGAATTTTCAGTTACTTACAGAGATTAGGTACGGTAAGTAATGGTACAGACTTGAGGGTTTTAATAACTGGTATAACATAACATAGTGTTGAAGAATGGCAAATATTACATCTTAGACAATAAATTAAACAGGTCTTAAATAATTTATCATGTTGTTGATTTAGTGATTATTCAGTTTGGTTCAGTCTTTACCAGAACAGAAGTTTCAAGTGTTTGTCTCAAGGTCAAGGTTTTACTGTGAGATCAGATGTCAAATTAATGCTTAAATTATTATGGAGCGTGCACCGCCTCGGTAGCCTAGTGGTAGAGTGTCTGCGTCGAGTGCAGGTTCGAACCCTGGCCGTGCCATATGAAAGACGTAAAAAATGGTACTAGTAGCTTCCTCGCTTGGCGCTCAGCATTAAGAGGGTAGTGCTAGGACTGGTCAGTCTGGTGTCGGTATAAAGTGACTGGGTGGGGTATCATGTCGCATGTCTACGGCGTGATATTCCAGTGAGGACGCACTATAAGTTGGGCATTGTACTCACTGCTACAAATAGACACCGTCGTTTATATGACTGAAAAATTGTTGAAAAAGACATTAAACCCGAATACACACACTCTATCTAAGATAAAGTCAATACAATAACATTGATACAGAGTTTTACATAATCGATGCAAGAAAATTACAGAAACACATAATCATATAATCTGGTAAATGAAAAATAAAGCTGAAAATTCAAAACAACAGAATGTATGAACTTAAAAACTTGACTTGTATACCATTTCTTTCTTCTGAACCTTACACGATTCCAAATATATGTTATATTTGTTTTAATTTGTTTTATAGTTGGTTCAAAAGCTCTTCAGAGCTTATGTTTTGTAATGTTGTCTTCTTGCCGACTTAAAATAAAACTTACTGTATTGTATTGTATTGTATTGTAAATGAAAACTAGGCTGTCTTTTTCTTTTATTTGGATAGATTGGTTTTGGTTTTCTTATGAAATTTTACTTGGATAGATTAATTCTGCCAAATGCTTTGTATAACTGAAGAATCAGTTGATGTGTCAATGTTTTGTCAGTATTTGTCAGTTGACATGCTAATTCAAAATTTTTGTTTGGTGACAGCTCTAGCACTGAGAGTAACTTCCAGTCTTGTTGATTTGAAGGCTGTTTTATACTCAAAGGTTAAATCATGTCATACCAATTGTCACTTTTGTCTAGTAAAAGAGCTAAGAGACGTAGGAATTATGACGTATAACAGTCATCTAGTTATTGTCAGTTTTGTTTGTTGCAGGTAAAATCAACATTGTTGTTCCGCACTGTAAACTACATAACAGTGCCAGTGCCAACATATCCCAGGATAACACACTGCTGGCCACATTTGTCCCTAATCATCATGGTTTCCCTGACAACAATATCTTAGCAGTGTATTCTTTACTACCAGGAACCAGAGGACAGTGCCTCTATACTAAACAGTTTGGTAAGGAATTCAGTAATAAAACGCTATTGGCAACATTATTTTAGCAATCATTATTAATATCCTGACAGTATATTCCGTAGTACTTTAACACAAAACAAGTGGCATTTAGTTTCTAAACAAGAACCAGTTTGTTTTGTAAGCATAAAAACTGATGATCTAGAGAAAGTTTCTTACCTTTCCAGTGGTCATAATGCACAGTTGTGCATTTTTTCCCCAAAGTTGACAGTAGAAATCATGCATTGTGATGTGACATTAGAAAGTTTGTTACTTTAACACACTCTGCTATTTGAGGATTTTATTATTTCAGAGATCTGTTACTTAGGAATTATGCAAAATTGCATTAATTAAGTTTTTGTGAAAGAAAAACAAAACTAAATTTACAGAATAATTGGATTTGAAATACATTTGAGCCGCACCATGAGAAAACCAACATAGTGCATTTGCGACAAGCATGGATCCTGACCAGACTGTGCAGATGCTAATGGTTTCTCAAATTGCAATAGGCTTTGAAAGCAAACAGCATGGATCCTGACCAGACTGTGAGGATGCGCAGGCTGGTCCGGATCCATGCTGGTCGCAAACTCACTGTGTTGGTTTTCTCATGGCGTGGCTCATTTTAAGTCTGCATGATGGTCTTTGGCCTCTGCTATATTTTAAACAGCCCATGTATTTAATAACCAAATGGTACATGTAAATATGTAACCACAACTGTTGTTTCTATGCTAGTTATTAACCATGTCTAAACTATTCCAAATTTTGATAATCACTGCATGTACAAAGATTCAGTTTATTATAAGTAATTGTTGGATTGCCGTTTTTATATGAGCTATATCCATATTCGTTCTTTTTGATTTGATGTCTTCTCATTCAACTTAAATCAAAATTTTTTATGCCTAATTTTATATCTTGACCCACGCATCTTGTCATTATTAATATTATTTTATAGGTCCAAATGCTGTGTCTGTTAGTATTTCACCTACTAATAGCCACATCTTGGTGTGTCTAGCAGCCAGACGTCTATCCTGGGTTTTCACAAATCAACAGGTAATCCATTTTCTCACAGTGTACTTAACTTTGAAATGTCAGTTTTTATTATGCCTCCCTTCATAGAATATAGGGGTATATTGTTTAGCTGGTGTTTGGTCTGTAGGTCCTTCTGTAGACAATTTAGTTTCTGAGCAATAACTAGAGAACAATTGGGCCTACTTTGGTAAAACTTAGCATTACTGCCTTTGGTCAGTAGATAACCGGTCAGTAGGTCAGTGATCAAGGTCAGGGTGAACTTAACACTGAAAGTGGTTTCTGCTCTGCAACTAGAGAGGGCTTAAACCTAATACAAAATGGTCAGACTTGGTAGCATGATTTGCTTGTAAAAATAGCTGACCTCTACTTAAATAAGTTAAAGTATTGCACACCCATTACCTCTGACAAGTTTTCGTCAGAGCATATCAGCCATACAAACAGTTCTTATTTTATATACTTTTTTTTAAAATTCACACATGATTTTCACAACTTTTTTGTTCAGATAAACATATTTTAGTTCTTTTTATGGTATTGTGACAGGTAACTATTTATCATTATTATCAAGAATTTTCCTATTTTACTGTAGTCTTTTGTAAATACAGTCATGAAATCACTGATAATTTCCCTTCCTTCTATTTTAGCTGGTTGCACATATTTACAAACTAGAAAAGAAACAGGCAGGAGAAAATTCTATGAAGGTAAAACCAGTCTTCTAATTTTAATTTTTAAGAAATGCCCATTTAATATTCAGTTTTCAGTATTTAGAGTATGTTGAAGGCATATGCTAGAATTCCCTGTATATAAGATGGGCGAAATTTTTCCCAGTAATGGAATTTCTTCAAACTTTGGATTTCGATGGACAGTCACCTAAGAAACAAAAATATGCAATAAAAGTTATAGGTAACTGGTATTGAAAGAGTTCTCTGCCCTTGAAAACATCATTTTTGGGGGAAATGCTATTTTCAAGGGCAGATATCTCTTTTTTTTTGATATCCGTGTCCTATGATTTGTATTGCATATTTTTGTTTCTTAGATCATTGTCCTTCATTATCCAAAGTTTGAAGAAAGTAAAAAAAAATGGGAAAAAATTCACTCCAAATTCTACCATACGTCCTTAAACAAACTGCTGTGTAACCATACATGTTTGTATTTTCATTTTGCCATACTGTGAAATCATTTAATTTTACAGACATGAAATTCAGTGGTTTTTGCAAAGATAACGAATTTGTGGAGGCATGAGTTTTTGGATTCAAAAATAGAATGAATAGAACATGGTGTTCTATTTCGTGGATTGGCATACTACCATTAAATCCACAAAAATTAGCCCCCTCCCCCCTTCCACATAAAAAATGAAAGATTTCACTGTAATTGGCCTTAACTCAGGAGACTGCAAATAATGACTTCCTATGACACATAAATGTCTATTAAATGGTTATTCCGCAGATATTGCTTTGTTTACATATGGAATTTTAAGTCATAGAGTGGCAGAATAAGCTCATTAAAAATGTTTCAACTGATCAATTCAGGACAATGGATAAGCCTTCCTTTCCAAGCTCTTAGTATCATGGGATAAATATTTTCCAGGAGTTGTATACTGCAAACTCATATTTGGGGGGGGTTAAATGATCTGTTTTGACTGAAGTGGCCATTTCCTTGGGACTTGAATTCATGGATTTCAAACTTTACTGATACAATGAAAAGAAATATTTGTTTATCTGGATTAGATTTCATTGATTGATACAACCAGGAAGTCCTGGGAAATTTCTCCATCACAAATATTAAGGATTTCACAGAAGTTGACATGACATAAAAAGAACCAATAATCAGTGCACAAAATTATATTAATCTTCGTGACAACTTTTGATTTCAAAACACTTTCGTATTTTTACAGCATGTGAATAATGTTGACCATATATGCAGTTCAGATGTACGTACACATGTTAGTGGCAACTCTGCAAGCTGGCTTCCACTGCCTGGACAGGGACTTGTTTATGGAACAAACAGAGGCGACCTCCATATATGTAGACCTGGGTATGTACAAAGTACACCAGCTGTTTGGTATATCACTACACTGTAGAGTGATTGTATAAATACTTGTTGCATTAGCCTGTTTATTCCTTGGGTTTAATGCCTAAATGAAAAACAAAATTGTATCACTTTCACTGACAAATTATCTGTAAGTAACAAAAAAAAAATCACATTGGGCTAGCTGATATGAAGGGTAGTTGAAGACCACTTTAGGGCAAGCTTATTTGATCTGTTTTGGTAACTGAAAATATCCAATCAGACAGATGTGGGCCTCCATGACTGAGTCATTAAGGTCGCTGACTCGTATCACTTGCCCCTCACCGTTGTAGGTTCAAACCTGGCTTGGGGTGATGAATTCTTCATGTCAGGAAGCCATCAAGTTGGCTTATAGGTCAGTGGTACCATCAGAAAAACCATGAAAATAGTTAGCTGGGAACATTCAGAAAGATAGACCCCTTAAATATGTAGCTGAAAACATCCCATCAGATAGACCCCTTAAATATGTAGCTGAAAACATTCCATCAGATAGACCACTTAAATATGTAGCTGAAAACATTCCATCAGATAGACCCCTTAAATATGTAGCTGAAAACATTCCATCAGATAGGCCCCTTAAATATGTAGCTGAAAACATTCCATCAGACGGGCCACTAAAATATGTAGCTGAAAATATCCCCTCAGACAGACTCCTTATATATGTAACTGAAAACTACATCACAATTGCCTTTGAAATAGATAGCTGAAAACATCCCGACAGACAAACCAATGAAATGTGCAGCAGAAAACATCCCATCAGCTATAACCCCTTAAATATGTAGCTGAAAACATCCCATCAGATATAACCCCTTAAATATGTAGCTGAAAACATTCCATCAGACGGGCCACTAAAATATGTAGATGAAAACATTCAATCAGACAGAGTTTTACTTTGCGATTCGCTTGTTCCTCTCCAATCTCCTCGCTCAACCCCCTTTAACACCAAAAAAGTGTTGTTTTCTTCACTCCTTCAGTTTCTTTTCTATTGTGTTTCTTGCTCCTAACCTCTGACCTTTTGACAGCACATCCACTCTTAATAATATGAAAGTTAACTTAGTCTCTCAGTCATTGTCAACAAGTAACATGTGGCAGTGACAGTTATTAGGAGCACCAGTGTCCTTTGGACACATATCTATTTGAAAATTTAGGACTATATGCATAACTAATGAAGAGAACTAAATGAAAACTGTTTTCACAGTGACAGATAGTATAAAGCAGCTATTAATTACTATAACTCCTCTGAAAGGAATTTGTTTGTGTAACATGTACTAAATATTGGTTATATTACAAGCAATCTTGACTTCGTATTATCTCTGATAAAGCAGTTTTGTAGTAATAGGAATTACTTTTAATGAAAATGAATTACTTTTAATGAAAGCTGTAGTGTTACCTTATTATCAATGAATTTGGTTTAATATGTGGAAGTGATATTAGTTTCAGCATCATTTTTTACACAATCAGGGTATAGTCTTTTACCTGACATATATTCTGTTTGTTTCAGGGTCAAACATGTAGCTGGAAAAGCAGATTTAGATGGATCTGAAACCAGTCTAGGTGATGCAGGAAGTGACAACAGTTTCCAGAGCTTGTTTGGACAGGTGCCCTGGAGAGTGTATTCCAGTCCAAATAGAGTCAGCACTTCAACACAGACTCTTGGTGTAAGGAGGTCCGCTGGTACCCAGACACCTCAGGATACATGATGATGTAATGCAGCTGGTACCAAAACATCTTAAGAACATATGAAGGTCTAATGTCAGCTGGTTCCTCTATAGCTCAGAACCTGTGATGTAATATCAGCTGGTACCCAGATGCCTTATGACAGAAAACATTTTTATTTCACTGCATCAAAACAAAGTGATGGTTTATTAATTGAAAAATAATTGAGTTGATAAATAAATCTTAAATGTACTGGTATGTAAGTTCATAAAGATTATATGTTTTAACAAGCGAATTTCTGGTACCTTCTACTTAATTACAATAATTAATTCATATTATAAACATTCCAGCCTAGGTATTATTATTTACCAGCATGCATATTATTTAACATGACTTTAGTACCAGGCAATATTTTTAATACCCAGATCAAGACAGCCTTTTTACTTCTCATAACATGTAAATTTTTCAGCACTGCTAAAATGTCTGTTAGAATGCTAACATTCAGTGTTTTTTCAATGCAAGGAAAATATATTTTATTGACATTTATTTGAATAAAGTTAAGTAAAAGTGATGGTTAAAAATAAGTAAAATTGTCAAGTGTTTTCAGACTGGCCCATTGATAGAGATTAAGATTTGTGTTGGTTTTCAGTCTTAGGTCGTGGGCCTTTACAACAAACACTGAATCTGTTGCAGGACCATTACCAAAACACATATTAAATATTATTATCAATAAGACTTGAAAATATGTGATGATAAATCTGGCATTTGTATAATAGAAGAAGAATTGTGTTGAACAATTAAATAATTTAACAAATTGTGGCCTCAAGAAGAATTGTGTTGAACAATTTCGCGTTGAGGCGACGAAATAGTGTTGCCAGTAAAGCAATGTTGATTTTGAAAATATGTTTTTTTGTTTGTCTTCATTATTACATGAGATAAAGTTTTGATTTTATCTGATGAAAAATGTGAACCATACATAATACATATTGACAATAGGAAGTAAGGTTTGGAAAGCTCATGTGTAGGAAATGGTTAAAGATATTGTTTGCTTGAAAGTGTTGAGGAATGTATTTGTTACTGTATATAGTATAGTATATTGATCTTGATCTACATGGGGTTATGCTTCTTCAGATTGCTGGTATGATATAAACTGAACTTCATACAGGTGTTGGAAAATCATTAAATTTATTCCATACCAGTGCTAGAATTTTAAGGAATAAAAAATTCTTTTGACTTTGTGAGCGTTGATCAGGATGCTAGCAAAAATAGGGTCAATAGAAAGTTTGGTGAAACAATTTTATGATTTTGCAAAGTTTTTGAAGTATTACCAGATATGCTGTTGTTTTGAAAAAGTATGAAAAAATGAAATATTTTAATAAAAATGAATTTAGATTATGAAAATGTGACTGTTTTATATATTTTTATGCTCACTGGAGCATTACAGTTGGAGAACATGCCTTACCAACAGAAGTACAAATATCAACAACAGATTTTCTTACTTAGCAAAGTCTGTCCTCTCAAAAAAAACTTAAAAATGAAGTAGTATTCCCTTTGTCTGAAAAAATGCTAAATTGATAGTTATTTAGCTATACTATTTCAAATAGCAGAACTTTTGTTGCCACTCTCATCGGTGTCTTCGTCACAAAAGTTTTGCATATAAGCAAGTTTCTCAAAAACTACAAGGCCAAATGCTTTAAAACTTCATACATTTTGTATATGACTTCGGTATCATGAGGTGACCTCAAATGGCAAGTAACATAGCTTTTCTTAACTCAGCTATTCGAAGATAAGTCTAGCAATTTTACTCACCCTGGCGTCGGCGTCACATCTTGGTTAAAGATCTGCATGTAAGTACATTATAGCTATCATTTAAAGGCATGAAGCTTTGAAACTTATTTTTTCTTTTTTTTAGGTCAATTACCAACCTCACTGTGTTAAGTCCCATAACTCTTGACATGTATTTTGGTCAAATTATGCCTCCTTTTGGACTTAGAAAATACTGGTTAAAATTTTACATGCAAGTTACTATCTCCAAAACTAAATGCAAATATTGAATTGAAACTTTACATGCATCTTCAGGATTATAGAATTAGTTAATAGCATCAAGTCCCATAACTCTGACATGCATTTTGGCCAAGTTATGCCCCCTTTTGGACCTAGAAAATCCTGGTTAAAGATTTGTATGCAAGTACATACAGCTATTACTAAAAGACATAGATTTGAAACATATTTTTTTTCTTTTTCTAGATCAATTACCAGCCTCGCTGGGTTAAGTGCCAAAACTCTGACATGTACTTTGGCCAAATTATGTCCCCTGTGAACTTTAAACTTCTGGTTGAAGTTTTGCATGCAATTGACTATCACAAAAACTAATGCAGATACTGGATTGAAACTCTATAGATACTCTAATATTATGGGTAATATTCCTGCTTCTGGGACAACAGTTTGAATAGTCAAGTATTTGCTGTCATATGGACAGCTATTGTTTTGTCTAATAGTGCCCCTTTTTGAAATAGGAATTTTGTGAGTTTTGCATGTCCGCATGTTTCTCTGGAATTACTCAAGATTCTAGATATATCTTTAGTATCACATGGCAGGCTTACATTTTGGCAAAATTATGTCCCTTTTTTCAACTCTTCAAAAGAAACCTGCCTAAATCGACGCTAGAATAATGTGCCCGACCCAGATAAATGAAATGTTGACCCATGACTCCTTGAATAAAATCTAAAGATCCTTTGGAAGCATAGAACACAACCAAGCAAACCAAATGACAGACACGGTTTGATTAAGTCTGTTCATGAGTGGTAATAATACGTGCAACATCAGCTTAAGCGGAACTCTATTATCCATGGACATTGAATGGACTCCATGATGTCAAGGGACCATATAACAACGAGTCCAAGTACGGGGAGACTATTTACAGCCACCACGCAACACTTAAAAACTGCTGTTGTGATAGTTGATAAAACCTTTAAGAAGATTCTTTGGAAGCATAGAATGCAACCAAGCAAAGAGACCTGTAAATGGTACATACAGTTTAAAGATCTCATTACATACAACAATGTATCGGTACATTCTCTCCTTCAACTTGTCTAGACAACTTTTATTATAAGGACCTATACAGTGACGAAAACATGGTAGTATTACAATTTCTTTGCACATCCTGGTTGGTCCGGTTGTCTGTCGTTAGACCATTTGTTTTCCAATCAATACCTGGAAACCGCTAGGACAGATGATACTCAAACTTCTTAGAATGATTGCCTGTGGCCAGTAAATGAGCCCAGGCCCTATAGTCGAGAAACCTAAACATTACAGGATGATTGCTTAAGGTAAGTAGATTATCTCTATTGTTTTGAGGGTCAGTAGGTCAAGGTCATATGATACTAGATAATCTCTATTATTTTGAGGGTCAGTAGGTCAAGGTCATACGGTACTAGATTATCTCTATTGTTTTGAGGGTCAGTAGGTCAAGGTCATATGGTACTAGATTATCTCTATTATTTTGAGGGTCAGTAGGTCAAGGTCATATGGTACTAGATTATCTCTATTATTATTAGGGTCAGTAGGTCAAGGTCATATGGTACTAGTGTATCTCTATTGTTTTGAGGGTCAGTAGGTCAAGGTCATATGGTACTAGATTATCTCTACTGTTTTGAGGGTCAGTAGGTCAAGGTCATATGGTACTTGAGACCCAGTTACCTCCGAAAGTCCATCACCATTGGAAGCACATGTGTTTTATAAACAACCCTTGTTCGAGTCAACCTCATAGAGGACTACAGAGATATAAAGAGGGACAACTCTGAAATATTTCTTTTGGCGATGTATCGAATCTGGAGCTAGTTACATAATCCTTAAATGTATACACAATGGAGGATAAAAACTTTAGGATGCTTTTTCAGGAGCTAGCAGAAACAAGTTCGCTTCATGGAATTCCAAAAATTGCTTCATCGAGACAAATAGTAGTCAAAATTTACTCCTAGGTAAGTAATATATACATGTATTTTAATATTTGATAAAACATGTAGGTCCAATAATTTTGTACATATGTGCTTACTGAAAAGCCTTTGCTATCCCATAGACCAGCTTCAACCCAATTTTACAAGAATACAATGAAATATTATATTAGAATAGTATTCAGTGTTAATGAAAGCATAATGTATATGCGACAATGTTTAACAGAAGACACAGATGTGGAGCGGTGATCTAGTGGTTAAGGTGTCGGCCGCACAAACCGGGGATCGAGCCCCACTAGAATCAACACCACGCCTTCTCGTATGACACCAGTACGTGTTTTTCCAGGAAGCGAACTCTAAAGTGGTCCAAATAAGCTTGAAGCTTCATCCCACTCGAGCTAGAATAAATTTAGTATAAACTAAGAAACAAAAATATACTACTGATCTAGTAAATTGAATAAAACAAATACCTGTACCTTGCACAATGTAATTGTGATTTAATTAATTACATTTTAAAGTAATTGACCCAAGGTCTGTCAACGAGTATTGGAACCTTGGAACATGACCTATTTTTAACTTTTCTACATTAAGGCCAAAAAAAAGACTGCATTATCAAAAATGTTTAATATAGTGTATTATATTCGGTAAATCCCATATATGTAGCCTTTTTAGCTCGACTATTCATAGAATAGTAGAGCTATTAGACTCGCCCATGCGTAGGCGTCCGCATCCCGATTTGGTTAAGTTTTTGTATGTAAGCTAGTATCTCAGCAACCACTTGTGGGAATGGATTGAAACTTCAAACACTTATTCACTGTGACAAACTGACTTACATTGCACAGGTTCCATAACTCTGTTTTGCTTTTTTACAAAATTATGCCCCTTTTTTGACTTAGAAATTTTTGGTTAAGGTTTTGTATGTAAGCTGGTATCTCAGTAACCACTTGTGGGCATGGATTGAAACTTCACACACTTATTTACTGTGATAAACCGACTTACATTGCACAGGTTCCATAACTCTATTTTGCTTTTTACAAAATTATGCCCCTTTTTCGACTTAGAATGTTTTGGTTAAGGTTTTGTATGTAAGCTGGTATCTCAGTACTCACTAATGGGAATGGGTTGAAACTTCACACACTTGTTCACTGTCATAATCTGACATGCACAAAACAGGTCCCATAACTTTATTTTGCTTTTCTACAAAATTATGCCCCTTTTTCAACATAGAAATTTTTGGTTAAGTTTTTGTATGTTAGCTGGTATCTCAGTATCCACTAATGGGAAAGGATTGAAACTTCACACACTAGTTCACTGTCATGATATGACATGCAGTGCAAAGGGTCAATAACTCAACTTCGCATTTTACAAAAGTATGCCCCCTTTTCAACTTAGGAGTTTTGAGTTAAATTCTTATATGTAAGCTTGTATCTCAGTACCCACTAATGGGAATGGATTGAAACTTCATACACTTGTCCACTGTCATGAGCTGATAAGCACTATGCAGGTTCCATAACCCTATCTTACTTTTTACTAAATTATGTCCCTTTTTCGACTTTCATATTCATTCAAGCGACAAGGCTATTGAATAGTCGAGCGTTGCTGTCCTCCGACAGCTCTTGTTGGATAAAGTAGTTATTATTGTTGCACTCGTATATATAATTTCTTAGTTATATGAATGTATTTTTGTCTCTTGTTTTTGTATATATGAACAGAACAGAACAGAACATATACTTTATTGACTCGTACATAATACATCGTCATACATACATATCAATATAAAAAAATATAAATACAATGTAGTCTCGTGATTAAGGAGGTAAATATGCATATTGTTGTAAATACAACAGGCAGGTTAATGAGGATGGTTGTATTTAAATTACATGTGACATGGACATTCTCACAGACATTGCGTGTTTTATATATCTGGATAAATTAATCATATCATTTCTATTTTCTGATTGCAATAATTGTACAAATTTAAACATACTTGGTCTACAGTAATAATATTTTTTGACATATTTCTTTCTCAGCTCCGAATAAGATGGACATTTCAAAATAAAATGGAATCCTTCTTCTATATCTTGCATATTGCAGTACTGACATAAACGTTCATTTCTAGGAATTCTATTTCGCGCATAACGACCTGTTTCTATTCTTAACGAGTGGGCAGATAATCTTATTTTACAAAGATATGTTTTCAGCTGAGTTGGTAGAACATCTAAATATTTCTCATACCCAAAAGAAGTTTTAACATTATCATATAACTCTAGAACTCCACTACGTCTCTTGTCTGACTGCCACTTTTGAACAAAACAATCGATAATTCTTTGCTTAAACATGAAAATAAACTCTTTATTAATCAAATTAGGCTGTTCCCACACATATAAGAAACCATATTCACTTAATAACTGATTTACATTCGACACCCAGTTCTTTTTCCCTTTAATACAATCCTCATATGATATTTGGTACACTTTATGCAAAATCAAATTATCTGTATTCAACAACTTGTACCAGTAATTGATAATTCTCATATAACGTGAAATATACAGCGGATACCTTCCAAGTTCTCCATAAATACCAGCTGTGCATGTACTTGATTTAACCTTTAAAATACTTTAACAAAATTTTAAATGTATCCTTTCTATTTCTTTAGATTTACTAAAGCCCCAAACTTCAGAGGAGTATCCTAATATCGATCCAACAAAGGAATCAAACAGTTGGCAAAGTACATTAGGTTTCAATTTATATTTACGACATTTACTTAACAGAACATTCAATGCTTTTAAAGCTTTCCAACAAGCTGTTCTTGGTTTAGAGCAAAGCTACCAGTGTAATTGAAAACTGTTCCTAAGTAATTAAAATCACTAACAACTTCTAATGATTCTCCATTGTATGTAAAAGATTCATTACGTAATACCGGACCTCTTTTTCTAAATACCATGACCTTTGTTTTTTCAATATTTACTTCTAAGCCCCACGTGTTACAATAACAACACAATGAATCTAAATTTTTCTGCAACTCTTTGGGAGAATTTCCTAATAATACCATATCATCTGCAAATAATAACAGAATAAGAACTACATCGTCTATTAATAATCCTGACTCTAAGGTATCCTGTAAATATAATTCTAAGTCCTCTACGAAAAGGGAAAAAAGGATCGGTACGTGACATTACCTCCCCCTGACGTAAACCGACAGCATAATGGAAATATTCAGAGTAGCTATTGCATGATCGTACACATGACTTAACTTTTTGTTACATGTCCCTGACTATACGGAGAACTTTTCCTTGTATACCACTTTTATATATCTTTAACCATAGTGCATCTCTATTCACCGAATCAAATGCCTTTTTTTAGATCAATAAAGCAACAAAAAAGAGATGTTTGTTTTCATTTAAATACTTTTGCTTGGAAGATAAAATATACAATGCATCAACAGTAGATTTCCCTTTTCTAAATCCAAACTGGGCATCTGAAATTACATTATTATATTCACAAAAAGTACAAATTCGTTTATTTATAACAGATGTAAATACTTTGGACAGACAACTGACTAACGTAACTCCTCTATAATTATTCACATTGGACTTATCTCCCTTTTTATGTATCGGTATAACGACGCCCTCCATCCATTTATCAGGAAAATAACCACTATCTAAAATTGCATTAAAAATGTCACAAATATGCGCAGCTAGGATATCATTGCTTTCCAAAAACTATTCATTCAATAGATTATCACTACCTGGTGATTTCTCACGCTTGAGGGATTTTACAACATTAATTAATTCCGAAGCCGTTATTCTACAATCTAACTCTTCAAAACTACAGTCAAGATTGTCGAAATTATTATTTGAAACAAAATCATTTGCTTCAATGTTTCCTGTTTGTAAAATTTCTCCACTTAACTTCGAAAAGTACTCATAAAAGTCTTCCATTGGTATATTACCGTTATTTCTACTTTTGCTTTGCTTAAAATATTTCCAAATTCTCTAGGTTTAAAACGCCGAAGATTTTCTATGTCCTGTATTTTTTCTGTTCAAATTGTCTTCGTTTTTTCCGGATAAGATTTTTGTAATTACTTTTGCTTAGCCAAAATTGCTCCCTGCTAAAATATGATTTACTAGCATTAAAAACCCTCAGCGCTTCCTGATACACACGCTTTGCTTCTAAACATTCAGCGTCAAACCATTCCTTATTATTACAACAAAAGTCAGAAAATTCCGGACTGCCATGGGCTACATACTGTTTACAAAAAAGTGGATCTGCAACATCTCGGATAATTTCGGTAAATTTATTTACAAGATTATTGACAGAAGATCTATTTTCTATCACTAAGCTATCAGTCAAATGATTTAAGTCGGACAACTTAGAAATAATACCAGCCCTAAAGGCGTTTTTCAAATTACTGTTCCACTTATATATAATGTTATTTCTTTCCTCTTGTGTACATACATTTACGGTACAATTTAAAGAAAAAGACAGTGGTGCATGATCGCTCCATTCATTGAAAGACTGAACATTAAAATCACAAATGTTACTAAAATTACTTTCTTTTGTCAATAAATAGTCTATCACGGACGCTCCGTGCCTAGAGGCATATGTATACATTCCACAACCTTGATCACTGCCTAGACGACCGTTAGCTATTCTCAAGCTAGAAGATTTGCAAAGGTCAAGAAGCTCTATCCCAAAACCGTTACATGTTTTATCTTGTGAGGCCCGTATAAGTGGGGTGTCAGGAACATAGTTATCAAAGTCAATATCAACAATATATCTATCACATTCAATAAAATCGTTTCTTATGCCGACCCTGCTGTTCAAGTCACCTGTTATATACACTGCACCGACACAGTCAAAATCTGAGATATCATCCTGCAACAACTCAAAAAGATCAACACTAGAAATATTATAAGCTGGTGAGTCCTCGCCTCACATATAAAGCCCGCACAAGTAAACATCTTCTTCCATATTAAAAAATTTTTTGTCTAGTTTCAACCATATTATCGTGTCACAATGATTGCGGACTATTTCAATGCCATCTTTAATCGTATCCTTATAATAAACTGCTACTCCACCACTTGCCCGCTTAGCATTACGATTTTGAAATTTACGGAAGAAGTTGTGTGAAATATATCCATTTAATTCCAGGTTACTGTCCAAATACGCCCACGTCTCGAATAGAAAAAAAATATCGTTCTTGGAAAGTATATTTACAAAATCGTCTGTTTCTTTTTTAACATCTGAAAGCCCATTTACATTCCATGATAGAATTCGCAAAACATCCTCTTCGTTTCCCTACTTACTGTCAACTTTAACCTGCTCCCCATCTATGTATAGCTTATCATAAGAAAGCCACGCCCTTTTCCCGTCCTTTTTGGCCTGCTTCAATTTTAGTAATAATTTTTTCCGTACTTCAACTATTTCCCTTGGTAACTGCTCGTGAACTGAAAATTCCGTCCCTTGTAACGCTTTCCATTGCCTTCTAGTTAACTCTTTCTCTTTGTACTCCGTATATGTACAAACTGAGAGCAGAATGAAATAAATCGAGGAGTATATTGTTATGTCGAGAAGCGGTCATCAACGAGTATTTCATTCAGTCGAGAAACGGTCATCAACGAGTATTTGTTTTAGCTGAAAAGCGGTCATCAACGTGTATTTCATTTAGCCTAAAGGCGGACATCAACGAGTATGGCATTCAGCCGGAAAGCGGTCATCAATGAGTATTTCATTCAGCCGAGAAGAGATCATCAACGAGTATTTAGTTCAGTGAAGAAGCGGTCATCAACTAGTATTTCATCCAGTCGAGAAGCGGTCATCAACAAGTATTTCATTCATCAGGAAAGCGGTCATCAATGAGTATTTCATTCAGCCTTAGTCGTCAACGAGCTTTTCGATGATACTCCTCGGGCGGTCAGTCCATTGTGATATCCAGTCACAAAGTGTCAGTGGATGGCTTCCTGCCTTCCTCCATTTTTGAGTCACAGCCACAATCCGTTTAATTCTCATTCTGCGGCAGTTGCTCGTGATACGATACGAACTTGGTATCATTAAGGAAAAATATGTGTCAGGTTAGCTCAGTCAGTAAAGCACTGTAAGCAAGAGTTTCCGGGTTTGAGCCCCGGACTGGATGCACTTTTTACTCCATTCGACTCGACAATCGCTTTTTAGTTTTTCATATTATACCCATGGATCTTTGATCTCTTCAAAAGAGGATGTGGTGGAAAGGCTCTAGTTCTAACAGTCATATAACATGTTCTCAGCAATTCTCAAAAAGCGGTCTGTTCCTTTGTTCATTTTGCTGCATCTACACTTAATCCCGGTCTACAGCCGGTCCAGTAATCGGTTACTGCTTCCGGTAACTGACCTGGGTTATAGCATTAATATTTACAGTAACGTATATAAAGTATCAAATAAAATAACAATATAAATATTATACATGTATTAAATGATGTGCAGGTCAATAGTAAAAACTATGGCCAGATTTCCGGTTGAGCAAGTGCCAATTGTTTTGACTTTTAAGCCAGTAATAAGTATTTCATCACATGACATCAGAAATAGATTTTCATTTTTTTCTTCGAGTAGCCCAGCAAAATTTAGTATTCTTGAACTATTTTCACTTCCGCAATATAGATAACGAGTCATCTAATAACGTTTACATTGTATTTCTTTCAAAACTTAGACTTTATGTGATATATAGTAGGAAACATAAGCTTTGAGTAATGGCACTTTGACAATATATCATTTAGATTAAACCTGAAGTAAAATCCTGACATTTGAGCTATGTGTAAAACTCTTTCAAAGAACTTATCGCCTTGATATAAATTATGAGGACTGGAAAAAAAAACAAAATGACCTTAGACATTTGACCTTAAACTTTGAAATAAGGGTCTGAATTAAGTATGTAACAAACAGTCTTACGATGGTGAATGTTTGTGCAATGTTTTTTTAATCATTCATCTATGTATACAAAAGTTTTAGACCGGCAAAATGAAGAAAAATCTTTGACCTCTAAGTGCGACATCCAATTTTGAGGTTGTGTTCTGAATCTTGCACGCAGCACATTGTCTGGTCATGATAAACTAGTTTTGTAGTTTGTACGTCAGCACGGTAACCACCATGTCCATGTAGAAGTCAACAAATTGTCACAACGACTATTATTATTTTCTTGTCAATTTTTTAGATTTCGTCAATTTATTGTTACAGGAAACCTTTGTTGAGGCATATGCCTTCAGCAATGTCTTACTGACATATACAGCACACCCAACTGTTTGAACTTGCAAAGGTACATTCAAAATTCAAGTACAGAAAACAGTTTATCTCATACACTTACATCCATTTCCAACGTTGCTGTTTTTTTTGTACAATTCATACAGTTCCCAGACCAAAAATATGTGAGTTTTACATGTAAACCACTATACTTGGTCTCTGTGGCCCTTTCTTACGTTTTTATTATCGCATACCTCGAATTATTTTTCCCCAGATTTTTAAATGTCTTCTGTCTTTTGTACGGTGCTCTTTTCCATGACTACTTTCCTACTGTTTGTTTTAAAACGATCTGTACAATACTTCTAGTACTAATCTAGTAAGTTTATTCTGCCCATATCAGTTCCATTAATGCAATGTTTGTATAGTCTAGCCTGAAATGTGTTCATTTTGAAAGTGTCGTATCTTAGAGTATATGCATTTCTCAAAATTATAGGATGTTACGATTGCTACAAAATAACCACAGATTAACTTTCTAACCACAGATTAACTTTCTTAAAGTACTGTAATCTTACTAAATTACACCAATCTCCCGTCAATTTATCATATTGACGTCAATTGAACGTAACAGGATTTTCGAAATTTTGATTCTTCTTTACAGATTTTTGGTTTGGTAGTATTTGAAAATCCAGTAATGAAGTATATTTGGAGATAACACTTATCATTGCTGATAATAATTTCGGTTCATTGAATGCAGTTCATAATACGTTCAATATTCTTCTATGTTTTATTAGCGTTTGTGTGTGTGTGTGTTTTTTTGTTTTTTGTTTTGTTTTTTGTCGTTTTTTTTTAGGAAAACTATTTACTTTTTACTTTCCTTCTAGGATTGGAATGGCCAATATTCCAAAATCTACTAGAAAAAGCAAAAGCAATAACCTTAATTATATCAGCACGTAAACAGATATGATTTTGCCCCTGAATAGTATGCCGTCTGTTTGCTAAAAGAAAAACGTAAGCCGAAACCACGGAAACAAAATGATTTTATTTATTACAATAATATATTTTTAATTAATTTTTACTATGGCTTTATATGCATGCATGTTCTTTCACAAAATTTAGAAGAGATTTTTTTTTATTTATACGTAGAAAACCCAAGAGACTGACCTCCTTTGTTAGTTACTGAGTTTAAAATATCAGCTTTTCCCATTCCAGGATGTTTTGAAGTGTCACATACCAACGTTAATCACGTGTACTGACCTTTTTCTGGTGTATGATGATGTGGTTAATAACTAAACTGAATAGGATTCCTTTTCTGTGTAATACTAAGGATGTTGCATCAACCAAACAGGTTCAACCAATCATGTTCCCATTTACCAGCAGCTTCCAAATCAGACTGAAAACGTTTTGAGTCATTAACAAAGTATAAAATACATTTTTATAGCTGTTTGAGTCATTTAAAGTTTTAATTTCTCCACAAATTATGCTATCATCGGCAAAGATTCTTAAAGTACTATTTTTTATACAGTCGACAAAGAAATGGCTGTAGATTAAAAAGATTATATAACCCGGAAACGTGCACTGGGGGACACCAGAGGTTATATTAATTTCACTTTCCAGGACTTCTGTCTGGGTCCTATCCTCTAGAAAATCAGAAATCCATTTGAGAGCATTACAAATTATTCTATAATATTTTAATGCATACTTTCACTCCTTTGACCTGTGCATAATTATGTACTGTAAGATTGTAATGAAACATGTTCCGGGTACGGCACACTGGTACTCGATACTCGTTTCTTCTACAAAGTTACTTCCCTTTTATTTATAACACCACATGGGAACCTTAATTTGCAAACGAACAACTGTGGCCATAGTCGACCTAACCCTAACCTTTAGTCAGTATATTAGAGTCATAATTTTAGTGGTGCAAAGCCTGGACTATGGCCGACAAAACTATAGAAAGTAGTGTTTCCCCCTTAATTTAGTAGAGGACACAAAACCTGTTTTCGTAGGTTTGCATAAAGTACAGGTATTTTGAATGTATCATTCTGATGTTCTTTATGGATAATATAAATACTTTGTATTTTTTTATCTGTACTAGCGCGTAATTTCACAATACCCCAAACCAGGTCAAAACTCCCATAAAAAGCTCTTTTCAACCATCAAAAATGCTAAACAGGACACCCAAGGCATTGCCCCACTATCGGAAAATGATAACCTTCTCACAAATAGCAGGGGCCAGGCAAATGTTCTCAACCGCCAATTCCAGTCCGTCTTCACTCCAATGAATCCCTTAAAACTAAGTCAGCTATGCTTAATGAAAACTAAATACCTGTTTAGCAATGCCCCAAAGCCTCAATACCCCAAAATGCCTGAAATTTCCATCAGTGTAAATGGTGTCCAAAAGCTTTTGTCCACATTACATAGTGACAAAGCTTGCGGTCCCGATAACTTAAAACCGGTAGTCCTGAAAAACCTAAGTGTACAAATTGCCCCTCTGGTCACCAAACTTTTCCAAAAATCTCTAGAAACAGGCACTATCCCCTCCGACTGGTCCAAGGCGAATGTCACTCCTCTCTTTAAGAAAGGTGACAAAAGCAACCCTGCTAACTATAGACCCATTTCCCTGACGTGTTCTTTGCAAAGTTATGGAGCACATTGTCGCATCAAACATCACTAAACATTTCCAGGTCAACAACATACTTTATCACCTTCAACATGGCTTCAGGTCAAAACGGTCATGCGAAACTCAACTATTAGGACTTGTCGAGGACCTATCCAGGAATTTAATTCAAGGTCACCAAACAGACTTAATACTCCTCGACTTCTCAAAGGCGTTTGATAAGGTTAAACACCTAAAGTTACTATATAAGCTGCACCAACATGGCATCCAGGACTGTACACTACAGTGGGTCAGATCATTTCTCATCGGTCGTCGTCAGTCTGTCTTAGTCAATGGTGATAAGTCGGATGAGGTCCCGCTCACATCTGGTGTCCCACAGGGCTCTGTCCTCGGCCCTCTTCTCTTTCTGCTATACATAAACGACCTGCCTGAAAACATTGTTTCACAGGTCCGGTTATTTGCTGATGATACTGCTGTTTATATTACAGTCAACAATGTTACACAACAACATACTCTGCAAGAGGACTTAACCAGGTTACAAATATGGGAACACACATGGGATATGGAATTCAACCCATCCAAATGTACAGTGATTAATATTTCCAAGTCTAAACACCCTTACAAATCCACTTACACACTACATGGGCAGACACTAGCAACCGTGAGTGATGCAAAATACCTTGGTGTTAGCATCACTTCAGATCTAAACTGGAACAAACACATAAACCAGGTCACTTCAACAGCTGGTCAAACACTTAATTCATTAAGCGCAATATTCCCTCCAAACAGCAAAATATTAGGGAATTTGCCTACAAAACCCTTGTTAGACCACAACTAGAGTACTGCAGCTCAGTGTGGAGTCCACATACACAACTCAACATACATAAAATCGAGATGGTCTAACGCAGGGCCGCTCGATGGGTCACCAGTGACTATTCAAATTACAGCAGTGTCACACACATGTTAAAGCAATTAGGGTGGCGTTCCCTTGCAAACAGAAGAAATGATGCCAGGCTACTGATGTTTTACAAGATTGTCCATGGACTGGTTGCAGTGCCAATGCCATCTTATATTTTATCTCCTACCCGGCTCACTAGACACATGCATTCCCTATCTTTCCGGCAAATTCAAACACCCTGTAATTATTACAAGTTCTCTTGCTACCCGGCTACCATCATTCTCTGGAATTCTTTGCCGGCTGACATTGCTCAAGCACCTACCCTGGACCAGTTTAGGCAAGGGGTAACCAAACTGGGCCAGGACTTCTGAGTGACCAGGCTGTTTTTAATCCTTTTACTGTACATTTCGCCTTTTTATTAGCACTATCAGCTTTGTCTCAAATTCTCACAAATACTTTATGTATTACTTTATTTCTCCTGTACATTCCTGCTTTTAAACTCTTATGCACTGACGCGCACCTGCATAAAATACTCGCAAGGGTGTCATGCAGTATTTATAGATAGATAGATCTTTTTGGCATTGTTAAGTTTCTGTAGAGTGGTGGAACCTATGCTCGCGGTATTTTGTAAATATATCCTTTAAAGAAGCAAGAAAAGATTATTATTTCGATTTGCCTATGCAAAAACATAAAGTTATCCTTCTTTTATCGAAACATATTGTTGATGTGCGTCATCACATGACTTAGTCGTCTTGTGAGCTGTCGACACGGCATACGTGAGAATGTGAAATTTCGCCCTGAAGGGAACCTATGCTGGCGGTATGATATATCTATCAAACTAAGAATGAAACAAAATTTAAGCAGGCTAAAAATGAACAGTCAAGCATATGCGAGTATAATATTTGGAATATTACTCATTTATTATGTGAAAAACAAAAGAAATGAGGATGAAATTTAGTATGTGCCTCTATGTGTATATTTCTCTTACAGAAATGGAATCACTATTAGAACAAAGCATAAAAACGTATAATAATGTAAGATAAAAACAGAATGTTCAAGAATTAATGTTTCAGATGACAGTGATTAACTCACTAATGTTTCCTACACTTCTTTGGTGTGTAGGATAATTACTCCTCCCTACATCTCAGCAAGAGCCATTTGGACTTCGTCAAAATACTATGATCAACATCGATCTTTTCATGGTTCGACAGGGACTCGTAGTGTAGCCAGGCGTCACATTCATCACATATTGCTCTTAAATGTATCTTATATCTGAATTCAATACATGATTTCTAAAAGACTAACTTTAGCTGGGTGATTTTGACGTATTTGTCTGAGATTTGTGCGACGAAAACAGATTGCGTAAAATGTATCGGTTGCTGTATACGTCACGTGAGCGGCATGCGTGGCTATTGCTACGTTTGTTGTAAAGGCATTTCACAACTGGTCGGTGTTGAACTTAGTATGATGAAATATTTTTATCTGTGCTTCTGCAGAGAGCGTATTTATCGAAATACCGCGAGCACAGGAATACCGCGAGCATAGGTTCCACCACTCTAGTTTGAAAACTTTGATGATGGTGGGTAGTTTGGGGTAGGATAATCCAAATGATGACCTGTTCCAGAAAATACTCCCTGTGGAAGCAGTTGTTTTGGGGGGACAAGAGTGGGGGTGTAATTTATAGATAAAGGGAACAGGAGGTGCCGGGGTGGGGGTGGGGTTGGGGCGGGGAGTCCAGAGGGAAGGAGGTGTGGGGTGTATTTTCTTTGTGTACTGGTACTTAGGGGTGACTATTGAGGCCATTTTTGACTAAATTAGTAATGCAATACTGTTGGTATTGCGGAACGTACCATTGCGATACTGTTGCTGTTGCAGGTCACTATTGCAATACAATTGTGATAGTTATTGACAATCAAGTCTGTTCTGCTTTCCTTAATTATTAAATAACAAAGTGGAATGTAGCTAACTTCTACAAGTTGACATTGATGCACAGTGTAAGCAGGGATTATATATATTTATAAAACAACTTTTGGTGTAAGACAAAACAACATTATAATTGAATTCCAGAAAAGGACTGTATAAATGGGCCACACTTTTGGATAGTTAAATGCCTTTAAAAACTCACCATTTTCTAAGAACTGTTACATACTGGCTAGGAACCAGTTTCAAGACAGAATTTGATGTTTTTATTAAACAGGAAATCATTATTTCAAGTTGTCACGTAAATGTAAGACTTCTGAATTTTCTTTTGTAGGTAAAATGTTTTGTAATAGAGCAGTTGGTAAAGGCAGGATGGTTTTGAGGTATATAGGCAGAGGACAGAATTCGGTGTGCCTGTCATCAAAATCTGAGCCAAAGCCTGCAGCTGTTCAGAATCAGGAAGCAGCAGATAAAGTGAGACAATTAAAGAAAGGTAAGGAATAGTTATAAAAGGTAAAAAATGTATTTTTCTGTTTTAAATCACGGGAATGAGTCAGAATTCTCAGATTTGTCTTTGGGTAGTGTTGGGAATTAGTCAGAATTTAAAGTTAATCAGTACACAACAATCCTAATTAAACGGATATATGTCATTACTTAGAATACATACAAACATTCTTTCTTTTTTTATCCCCCGACGAAAGTCGGAGGGATATAGTTTTGGCGTTGTCCGTCCGTCCTTCCGGCCATCCGTCTGTCGGGAGCCATGTCTAGGAAATGGTTGGGAATATTTATTTAAAACTTCAGATACATGTTCACAACAATGAGTTCTTGCGGCCCGTCAAGTTTCAGTCAGATTGCCCAAGTAACACCAGAGTTATGGCCCTTAGAAGTTTCTAGTGTTAACTATATAGGGTACTATAAATATGGCAATTTCTGCATCATAACTCTTGATATATTTGACCTAGAACTATGAAACTTAAACAGAATTTAGATCACCATAATGTGGTTGTGTACACACAATTTCATTTGGATTTATTTGTAAATTAAGAGTTATTGCCCTTTAATTGTATAAAAATCCACATATTTGTACATAACAAACTTACCATTTGGTAGAATTTCATTAAATTTCTTTCATTCTTTTCCATGAACATTTATTGTAAACATGTGAAGTTGTGTACCCACAACTGGTCACCCCCTTAGCTTGATCACCCCATCCCCCGACCCCCCCCCCCCCCCCCCCCCCCCCCACCCCCAAAAAAAAATCATTCCTTAGATTTTTTCCAAACAAACTTCATATACATGTTCAACACTATGAGGTTATGGGGCCCATCAAGTTTCAGACAGATTGCCCAAGTAACACCAGAGTTATTGCCCTTAGAAGTTTCTAGTGTTAACTATATAGGGTACTATAGATCTATAGATATGCCAATTTTTGCATCATAACTTTTGATATATTTGACCTAGAACTATGAAACTTTAACAGAATTTAGAGCACTATAATGTGGTTGTGCACAGACAATTTTGTACGGATTTCTTTTTGTAACTTCAGAGTTATTGCCCTTTAATTGTCTAAAAATCCACATATTTGTACATAACAAACTTACCATTTGGCAGAATTTCATTAAATTTCTTTCATTCTTTTCTTACATTTATTATAAACATGTGAAGTTGCGCACCCACACCTGGTCACCCACTTGCCTTGGTCACACCCCCCCCCCCTCCCAACCCCCCCCCCCCCCCCCCCTCCCAAAAAAAATTAATTTTTTTTTTCATTTCTTATTTTAGATTTTTTTCAAGCCTTCAAAGTTGTACCATTCCCCCACCTCACTTCTCCACCCAGTCATGCCCACCACTGATCATGCATCCTCTGCCTCCCCCCCTCCCCTCCCCACTCCAACTTCACCCTTTTACCTTTTTTTTTTTCATTTTTAATTTTCGATCAATATTTATAATCAACATGTGAAATTTTGTTTCCTCTCCCGTTCCCCTGCACCCCCACCCCCTAAAAAAATAAATATATACATATATCTATATATAGATATATATTTCCATTCCTTGTGTTTTTTTTTTAAATGTTCAAACCTTCAACATGTTAAGTTGTGACTGCACAAACCTTGCCCTCAGCCATGTTCAAGATATCTTACCTGTGTTCTCTTAAGGACATCTGATCTTTTAAGTTCAAATGTACATGTAAAACAGCAACACCTGGTGCCAAACCACTCAAAGACAATATTTCATTCCAGTTAAACTTCAAGCTCATATTTCAATTAACTGCATTTAATTTTAAAAGCTAAGCTTATTACAGTAAGCATATCCCAATCAAAATAAATTCTTTAGTCAGGATCAAAGTATCATACATTTATTATGTACTCTTTAATTAAACATTTGTTTTCTGTTAAATTGATTTTGACTAATGAAATTATTTGCTTCTTATTAACATCCTTAACTTTTTGCCGGATATATCTTTTTGCCATTCCTCACCACAAACTATTTCGGCGGGGGATACCAATTCATCGAATTTGCTTGTTTTTCTTTTTTTTAGAGCAAAGTTATACCTGTATATTGGTTACTATGGACAAGAAGCCCAACCTGGTAGAATTTTTGCAGTAATTCCTTCAGAGAAGAGTTCGTTTTAATTACACATTGATGTAGTGTTTAATTAAATGTGTTTTCACAATAGTCTTGTAATAGATCCAAAGTCTAAGTACTGAGACTGCAGGCACAGGGCTAATATACTGGTAATAGATTGAAGATCTATTACAGGGCTATTGTGAAAACATATGCTCATTGACAATTTTATTTAATGATCACTGTAAGCTATTTCATCTATAGGACTTTTTTCAGTGACTTCTAAAGCTCAGAAATTTCTTATGAGACATCAGGAAAGCATTCTTGTTTATATCTTTTTCAGGGCCTTCTTTAGAGCATTTTATTGCTAACAGTACAAACACAGCTGTTAAACAGAACAAGCGGATAGATAATGTAAATATTCCCTATCTGAATGACAGTGACTTACAGGGTCATGGAAGAAAAGGTATAGTCTTTAGCTTAAACCTACCAATTTTACATTGAATGTAAAGAAAATTCTAAAAAATTTAATGTGTTAACAATGCTGGATCACTTGGTAAAGGATTGCGGAGACCAAGTGAAAATTCTACCAGGATACGAAACCTTGATGCACTGATACTAAACAACATAGTTTATTTAGATGTCATAAACATTTAGTCATAATGCACTGTTTATAAACTAGATTGCAGACATATAAGCGTTTATTATAAATTTGGAAATTGTTGTTAGGGCTCTTGATTGATATACTGGGAAGTAAATTTCAGTCTCATATCCCCATCCAAATTTGACATCACCTTTGAGAGGTAAAAATCGCTCTTGCATTTCACTAAAATCATCCAGTTTGATTTTTATGTGAACTCTTTGGTAAGATTTCTTTTCTGCTTTTGATAATGAGTAAGTGGTTTTAAACTACAGTGAAATTGGATTGCTTGAGATCCCAAGGGGAAGAGCAAATTGCACCATATATCCAAGGTGTTGACGAATCCGAACAAAGAAATTATTAGAAAAAATGGCGGAGACCATATGAATTGCTCTAGTGAGCCTGGGGTGAGCCATGTTTCACTGTAGTTCTCAAAGGATCATTAGAATAGTCAGAGATTGACGGGTCCATTGAAGTGTTTCAGTTTATTAATTGGCAATCTTTTTTGCAGTGTATTTTGATGTATATGGCTGTCAGATGAACACCAATGATACAGAAATAGCCTGGTCTATACTGCAGGAGAAAGGCTATCAAAGAACTGCAAATATATCTGAGGTAAGTCATGAGGTTTACTGTTGATTAGTCCAGCTAATTTGATGCAATCCTAGGACATACTGTAAAATGAAATTTTGAGGTATTGGTAAAAACCATAATTTTGTAGGGATATGAATTCGTGGATTTAAAACTTTTGAACATAAAATGAATGGGAATTTTACTTGTTCATTGGGATTAAATTTCATGGATTGAGTCAACCACGAAATCCACGAAAATTAGTCCCCCATGAATATTAATGATTTCACAGTATTGAGTTATTTTTCTTATGGGCAATATCTCCACTAATGGTTAGATTGCCCATCACAAATATAAAACAATCTGACCATCAAATTATTTTGATTAACTGTTTGATTTGCCTGTTCCATAACAAAGATTTTTGCCAATTTTAAGTACTTGATGAAAATGCTAGTATTTTACATCATTCTAAAAAAACAGAAATGGTCAGTATATAATTGTTTGTTCAAAATGTTTCGATTTGTAAAAATTTTCTCAACTAAAAATCTAATTTTGAATACTTTCTAGTGTGAATTTCAGCCGGTCTGGACACCATTAAGTTTTAAAGTTTCAGTTTTGATATTTGTTGTTGTTTGATTGTTATAAAACTTTCAGGATATCTTTAAAATAGTTAGCATAAAAGGAAAATTTTGATGTAAAAATTGATAAAATGTTGAAAAGAAAAATAATTCAGAAGCTTTCATGTGCTAGAATTTTAAGCAAGTAAAATACATTAATAGCCATATGATAGACATTGGTAAAGATATCTTAAATATTTAAATTAAAGATATCTTACTACAGCCTGAACTTGAAAAGAAGCCAACATTTTCAAAAACTCCCAGTTTCAGGTTTGATGGATGAAGCGATGGGTTTTATTCATGCATAGTTCTTGAAAAAAAAAAAGAATGATGGATTTTTTTCAAAAAAGTGTTTCTTATTTACATGCAGTTTGACTAATTTTGCTCCAGTTCTTAAATTATTCACACTTTTTTTTGAACTTTTAAATCTGGAAATTATTTTTTCATGTAAATTTCATTTTTTTTCTCATAAGTTATTCTGTAACACCAAAACAATTGATTTGATGATTGATCTTATACAGGCAGATGTAGTGTTGGTTATGACGTGTGCAATTAGAGAAGGGGCGGAACAGAAGATCTGGAGAAAACTGAAACATCTTACCACACTGAAAAGAAGGGGACCGCTGAGGAAAGGTGGTACCAGGATGAAGATAGGAATTCTGGGTAAGTTTTGTTGATGATGACTACAAAACACCGAAATATAACTGACAGGTTGTAAAAGGTACGGCATACAGAAATGTTAAAAATTTGAAATTAAATTTGCTTTGGGACGGCCATAGTACCCACTGTATTAGGTCTGGGCAGGCTAATCTTTATTTTAGTTGAATAATGGTTTAACATCTTTAATATTTGTTGTGTAAAATGGCTATGAAGACAGTATTCAGAAATATTTATATTGAAAAGGGTCACAGTTAAAACGTAAAATGTTTCTTTCAATTTTCTCCTGATTTTATTGAAGAGGTTTTTGCATTTTGAAAAAAAAAATTGAACTTTCATTCTGCATTCTGTTAATGAATATACATTTTTGTTCAGTTGACAAATTATCTGGTTACACAGAGCTATATTGCTGTCAGGAAAGAGTTCTATTCTGATAATGAATTTTGTATTATTGTTATTACCTCCCTTTATTTAGAAGTATTTTAAGTTTATTGTAGTTTATCAATGTTTGAGTAGGATTTCATATTTTCATTTCTTTTTACAAGTACCTTATGTTAACCAAGTGCATTCAAAATCATTGTTTTTACAATTCTTTTACCTGGGTTGATTTTCATAAATCTCGGTCTGGCGAGACAGAGGTTGGTTTCAGGGAGGAAATTAAAATATTTTTGTTATTAAAGTTTATGCATAGAACTGCCTTAGAATGTTAAATTTGTCATTTAATAATACAGTAGTTAAATTTTGGTGATCATACCTAGTTACCTACCAGCGACCAAATTTAGTGATCTTCTGAAAACATATAAAACAGTTAAGGAAGTTTGTGTAACGGCCACAGACAAAATACCTTTAGAATGGCAAAAAGGTATTTATGTTTAAAATATTTAAACTTTATCTTGAATATACTTTCCTTGGGAATTATAGAATTTAAAAAATGCAAAATGTAAATTATTTTTGTAGAACTACAGATATGTACAATCTAATTAAAGGGAGGTAATTCAGTTTATTAAATATCCCGATATTTCATAGGAAATGAAAGTTACTTGTATGATTTTAAACGTTTTTGCAGGAATAAGTTTATATTTTGTCAAGATTAAGGTCTAGAATAGATAATTAAGACATATATGTATAAAATAAAACTTACAGATTTGTAAATCTATAAAAGCTTAATATATATGCAGGAATATATTGCTGTCAATAACATGCTGCTAGGCAACTTGCAATTGGAGCTACTTACTGGGAATTTGTTTCTCAATGCGAGGCTCTAGGGAAAGTCCCCAGACACAGGGCAGAAAGTGTACCCTGTTAGACTCAGGCATCCTGTTCCCTAGTCCCTACAAGTAAGCTGTGAGGCCTTGTGCTGAGCTGGGGGTGGAACTGGTTATAGTCAAAGCACAGTTATGCAAGTGGTGTTTGAGAACACTGACTCAATGGGGCTTATGCTTGGTTAGCTTTTTTCTTCTCTTTGAATTATAATTCAAAATGTTTGATTGTTTTTTAGCCTAGAGTGGGGGTGAGCCCAATCCATAGAACTATCTACCCAGATTCTTTGAGACATTTCTGGTATAGATATTATTGTGTGTTAAGTTTGATTACTGCCCGGTATTTCCATTATTTTCAAGGTAACAAGTTGTCAGTCACAGTATTAAACTGATTTTGATGTAATTTATTGACTTACCCATTATAATCCCTGTATTCAGATTAAATGATTTAAAAAAATAAAAAATAGCACAGAACTTCTAAAAAGGGCACAAAAACATATAAATCTGGTATAACAAAATATATATAATATATTAGGTCATATATAAATGATCAATTGCATTTGATCAACCCTACCATACTTTTTGTTGGAGAATATCTAACAAGTATTATTACTTTTCAAGTAATTTCTTACTTCTGTCATTGAATATGTTTTATTGACTTTATTTGTATATTATTATTACCTCCCTTGACAAAAAGTGTTTGTAATCCCATGTATATTACTTTTGATTTTATAAAAAATTCTGTATCACAGTCCTTTTTATGGCAATTATTTTTGATGATTGTACTGACGGAAACTTTTTGTAACCTTTTCAAGCTTCAGATTTAAAGCATACTAAAGCAAATTAGATGAAAGGGAGGTAATTAGGGATTTTAAATTTTTTATTTCTCAACCCATTTCATGAAATAGTTTTTTTTCATTATATCTAAAATTATCTTGTCATAATACATTGAATGTTAATATACATTGATCTCAAAAGTCAGTCTGCGTAAAGTACTACTTGATGATGTCGGGATATTTCTCAGATCAAATATTAATCCAATTCACTGTCATTTTTGGTTTGTTTTGAACTTTTTGAAATTTGCATGTACTTTACTGTATAATATGTATGTTCAGTGGAAGGTTTTTTAAAACACTTACCCATCGTTTATGTCCTGCTTGAAAAATATTTAAAAAAAAAAAAAAATTAAATAATAACTAGTCTGGCCATGCCATTTGTACATCTTACTTTACATTCTGATGAAAAGTTGTATTCAGGAACAGAGTGGATAGAGTTATGGAAAAGGACTAAATAAAACCATAAAGACAAAATGAATTGTAGCATGCCTGATTTGGTCAAAAGAATAAAGACTTGATACCTTTTTTGTGAATTTACTGCAGGTAATACTTCAGTTTAGAAGAATATATGATTTATAAAAAGTTTAACCTGGCTCAAATCTATATGAACAGGTTGTATGGCAGAGAGACTGAAGACACAGATTCTAGAGAAGGAAAAGTTGGTTGATATTGTGTGTGGACCTGATGCTTACAGGGATTTGCCGAGGTTGTTAGCCGTCACAAACAACAAACAAAGTGCAGGTATGAAATTTATAGCTTGACAATTTGAAGAATGGGTAGAGCTGTTGGACTCACGTTGACATCTGCATCGGTTTCCGTGTTTGTGTAAGTTTTTGTATGTAAGCTGGTACCTCAGTATCCGGTAATGGGAATGGATTGAAACTTCACTCACTTGTTCACTGTAATATTTCCACATGCAGTGCACAGGTTCCTTTACTCTACTTTTCTTTTTCACAAAGGTATCCCCCTTTTTCAACTGCAAAAGTTTTTGTTTGTAAGCTGATATTTCAGTAACAACTTTTGGATATGGATTGAAAATACACTGAGATGATTTGACATGAATTGCACAGGTCCTGTAACTCTGTTTTGCTTTTTCACAAAGTTATCTCACTTTTTCGTCCTACCATTTTGTTTTGGTGTAATCAGTTTTCTCATTAAATGTCATAAGACGGGGGTAGTCCGATAACAGAAAATTGGTGCTCCTTTCATACTTGTTTATGTAGTGGTTTCAATATCTTAATTTTTTTAGAGGCACAGCTTTTAAAAGGTCAAGCATTGCTGTCCTCCAGCAGCTCTTGTTGTTAGATGTTAATTTCTCCATGCATGTGTACTATAATCCAGGAACTCTGTATTGAATTTGATAACAGTTGACAGTTAACAAAGTGCAGTTTTCAATTCATGACAGTCAAATAACTTTTAAACCTTATTAGCATCCAAATACATTGTATTCAAATCTTAAAACAGGAGTATTTACCTTTGGTTTGATCTGATTTACTTATACAAATGTACAGGTAGATACTGTTTATATTACAGTGAATGTTTTACTGTCCCTGGAGGAGACATACGCTGATGTTATGCCAGTCAGATTGAATGAAGACTCTGTTACAGCATATGTGTAGGTATATTACACACACTGTAGTAAATGCTTTACTTCTTGAACATAACCTGGCCGATTTTAACAGTCTGTATTGAGAAAAACTCTTTTCATGAAAAATCTTGCAACAACAACAGTTACTGTTACAACAAAAAGACATTTTAATTGTGTTATCCACCAACATAAAAGTATTTACAAAGTGGCATCTTTGGTTGTCTTCAAGCTTGTAATGTAGGTGTAATTACCATCCCAGAAAAAAATTTTTTTTGCATTCAGATCCTTTTCAGAATACCAGTAAACACATAAACCGAATTTTGTATTTTTTTCTATCTCTTTTGCAGATCAATAATGCGAGGTTGTGACAATATGTGTTCTTATTGTATTGTACCATTTACACGAGGTCGAGAGAGAAGTAGACCCATAGATTCTATACTAGAGGAAGTTAGAATATTATCAGATCAGGTATGAACCATTTGCATGAGATTGAGAGATAAATAGACACATATATTTTACGTTAGAGGTCATATATAATGTTATCAGATCAGGGAAGAAAAAGTGTAGGAACTTTACTAAAGGTCAGACTTTCATTAGGTCAGGTATGTACACAACACTTCGACTTTGTTTTGGCTTTTCGGCTTTTTATTATATTTCACATTAGAAAGATAAAACAAATGGAAGTTTGGTTCATTCAATAGGATTTTATTCCTATGCAGATTAAGTTCCAACTGAATGATAACGATTTCACATAGTACTGTTTTTGAGTATTTCTTAATCTTGTAGCATTAGCTTTATGAATTGTTCCTAAATTTGTTTGTTTAAAGTGTAGTATAGTGCTTTCACATTTTTGTCAACAGTGTAATAGTCTTCATGTTTTATTCTGTGTATGCTTGCTTCAATAAGGGTTTATCTGACCTTTTCAGGGCGTGAAGGAGGTCACACTTCTAGGTCAGAATGTAAACAGTTACCGTGATATATCCGAGTCAGATTACTATGGGGTACCAGATCGATCGCAAGCTACAACTCTACGAGAAGGTTTCAAGACTATATACAAACCTAAATCAGGAGGTCGAAGGTTTGCTGACCTGCTGGACAAAGTGTCTGACATTGACAAGGATATGAGGATCAGGTTTACAGCTGCACATCCCAAAGATTTCCCAGATGAGGTAGTTCTAAATGTGTCATTTCTGGAATTTTCCAAGCAATGTTGTAGACTTAAAAGTGTGAGGAATACTAGTGATTTGCACAAAATTGTGCATCTTGTTTTTTGGCAGGCATTAATGCCATTTTCCAGGTAGCCAATACGAATAAAGAGCCTGTGGATTCCTTCAGCTATTTACAATTGAAGATCACTGTCTACTCACACGTAAAGCTGCCAGTTTTTCCACTGAAACTGCCAACTTCAAGGGTTTTTTTTGACTGCCCTGCATTTGGTAATAATAAGGATTTTAAGTGAGGGCTTGTTTATATAAGAAGCAACTTGTGTAGTCCAGCCTTGCAAAATCCACTCAAGCTGAATACAGCATCCCAGATCAAGCCACTATTATAATATTAAACTTATTATTTGTGATAAAATCAAAATCATTTTTGTGCTTAGCATCTTGTATATTGTTAGGTTTTTTATTGGTACTATTCCAGGTTTTACATTTGATAAAAGAGCGAGGAAATATATGTAATCAGCTGCATTTACCAGCACAGAGTGGTAACAATCAGGTATTAAAGGCAATGAGAAGAGGTTATACTGTAGAGGCCTACATGAATCTAGTGGGACATGTTCGTAGTCTGCTACCAGGTGGGTTGATGATTTCATAATTTGTTGCCAGTCTGTAACCAGTTTTCATCTTCAGCCATATTTTTGTATTAATTCAGGTAATAGAAAGAATGCAGTTTGAATGAAAATGAAAGTTATTCACAGGAAATAACAGTATTTTCTTTGCTGAGAATTGTGTTTTATTGTGTAGTTCTGCTCTTTTCCTTTGTTATGTTATGAAAGTGAAACACAATGTGTTTACTTTCTTTCTGCTGCCTGTTTATATATATGGACAAATAGAGCTACTTTGTTTAGTCCAGGTGCAAGTCTGTCAAATAGAGCTTATCTGTTTATTTCAGGTGCAAATCTGTCAAACATAGCTTATCTGTGTATTTCAGTTGCAAGTCTGTTAAACTGTATTTCAAGTGCAAGTCTTGTCAATTAGATTTTATCTTTGTATTTCAGGTGCAAGTCTGTCAAATAGATCTTACCTCTGTATTTCAGGAGCAAGTCTGTCAAGTAAAGCTTATCTGAATTTCAGGTGCGGGTCCTATAAATAGAGATATCATTGTCTTTGCAGATCTTTAAGTGTATTTTTAAATATTTTAGGAGTAGCATTAACAAGTGATTTCATCTGTGGGTTTTGTGGTGAGACAGAGGAAGCTCACCAGCAGAGTATTAAACTGATAAGAGATGTCAAATATAGCATGGTATTCTGTTTTCCATACAGCATGAGACAGGTATATTTCGTTTGAGACTTCATACCAATAAAAGAAATTGTTCATTGTTTTGTATTGAATTCAGTCAATTCGGGACCATATTGGTATACTTTCTAGATTTTCTGTCAGCCATAGCCCTGTTTTCCACAAGCCATTTATTAATTTGCTAATGAATAAAGCATTGAAAAGAAAAAGGGGTGTTAAATATTATTATGTGAAATACAAGTAAACTGGAGTCGGGTACTCTCATATTGTTGCACTTCAGAGATTAGTCTGCAGAATAAACCCCATACTTCTTTTCAAGTCTACAACTTAAAAACATGAGAATATAAGCATGAAATAACTCGAAAACATGAATATAAGCATTAAAAGTGTCTTGAGTAAAAAACATTCTACAAGGGAAATAATCTCTTCTTGGCTGCTGTTTTATGTGCATATGTACTAAGAATGGACAAATCAGAATCTATTTAATACAGACTTTTTTATTACAGCACGGAAGCTTTTTTTTACTGGATTACTTCTATTACTTCTATATTGAATAGTTAATCTTTTTTAATTGGAAAAAAAACCTGAAATGGAAAAATGATAGTTTGATGACACTTTTTATTTTGTTTGGTTTAACATAGATTTTCAGCTGTGATGTAAATGTGGTCTATTAATCTGATTGTGTACCAAGATTTCATCTCTATCCTACATTGTAATTGTTCTTTGCAAGTTACCAATTACTGTTATCAATAATCAAAGTTGATAGTGATTTTTGTTAAACTTTAGACCTTGGGGTTAAACTGCTACAACTTTGGATCATACATGTATTTAATAGACAGGAGCTCTCTGTAATGGTACTTGAAATTCTGTTAAACTTAAACTTTTTTAAAGTTATACCAAACATGTTTCAGTCAGTAGGGTTTATTCTTCCAATTTTGAAATAATGACATTTTAGAATTTACTGATTTTCCAGACACAGTAACATTCAGCACGTTTTAACTGCGACACTGATATTTCACATCTCTCAGTCTCCTCTGTTTTACATTAAAGAATATGACTTTCAGAAAACTCAAGCTTTCCACAAGTTAGAGGATGATGTTTTAGAAGATGATAAGAAAAGACGGCATGCAGAATTGGCAGCAACTTTCAGACAGGAGGCTGGGGAATTTAATAAAACATATGTAGGACAGGTTCATACAGTCCTTGTTGAAGGGGTTGGTATATACATAAATTTATTGATAGTTTGCCAAATTTCAAACTCAGTTGTTTTTTTTTAGCTTACCTGAGCCAAAGGCTCATAGTGAGCTTTTGTGACCGCTCAGTGTCCGATGTGTGTCGGTCAACATTTCATAAAAAAATCTTCTTCTTGAAAACCACTGGGCAGAATTACTCTAAACTTCACAGGAATGATCCTTAGGTGGTCCCCTTTCAAAATTATACAAAGAATTTAATTCCATGCAGAACTCTGGTTGCCATGGCAACGGAAAGGAAAAACTTAAGAAAATTTCTTAGGCATAGAGCCTTGATATTTCGCATGTGACATCATCTTCTGGTCCTCTATCAGGATTGTTCAAATTATGTCCCTAGGGTGAAAAGAGGCCCCACCCTGGGGGTCACAAGTTTTACATAGACTTATATAGGAAAAACCTTTAAAAATCTCCTTGTCTAAAACCACAAGATCTAGGCCTTTGATATTTTGTATGTAGCATTGCCTTGTGGTCCTCTACCAAAATTGTTCAAATTATGCCCCTGGGGTGAAGAGGCCTCACCCTCGAGGGTCACTTGTAATTATGAGTTGTACAGGAAAAAATACTTTAAAAATTATCAGATCATATTTCCTAGACTCTTTTAAAATAATTACCTGATGATCCCAAGCAATAAGGGATCACTTGACTGTGACCTTGACCTACTTTCTTGTTTTTCAAGATACAGCCTTGAAATTTGGATGACATGTACAGTTTTGCACACCAATCTTAAAACCAACTTTCAGTTACCATTAATGTGACCTACTGACCTACCTTCTTAATATTTTAGCATCAGTTTGCCATTTGAAACATGTGGCTCATATTACTCAGGTGAGCGATCCAGGGTCATCATGACCCTCTTGTTTTTTTTTTAAATGTTGGAGTTCCAGATAGTCAGCTCGACTTGAATTTTAAATTGCAGCCATTTGATTGAAGAGTATGATTTCCTGTATTTAAATGGGTATATCATACTTTAATGTTAATGTGATGATTTTTGCCAATTGGCTTTTGTTAACAGTTTTCAGCTTTTTAGCTCACCTGTCACAAAGTTACAAGGTGAGCTATTGTGACCGCTTGATGTCCGTCGTCAGCCATGCGTTGTGCGTCAACAATTTCTAAAAAAAATCTTCTTGAAAACCACTGGGCAGAATTACACCAAACTTCACAGGAATGATCCTTGGGTGGTCCCCTTTCAAAATTGTTCAAAGAATTGAATTCCGTGCAGAACTCTGGTTGCCATGGCAACTGAAAGGAAAGACTTTAAAAATCTTCTTGTCCAAAACTACAGGGCCTAGGGCTTTGATATCTGGTGTGTAGCATCATCTAGTTGTCCTCTACCAAAATTATTCAAATTATCCCCCTACGGTCAAATATGGCCCCGCCCCGGCGGTCACATGGTTTATATAGACTTATATAGGGAAAACTTTGAAAATCTTCTTGTACAAAACCACATGGTCTAGGGCTTTGATATTTGGTATGTAGCATCATCTAGTGGTCCTCTACCAAGATTGTTCAAATTATCCCCCTAGGGTCAAATATGGCTCCGCCCCGGGGGTCCCAAGTTTTACATAGACTTATATAGGAAAAAAAGTTTAAAAATCTTCTTGTCTGAAACCACAACACTTAGACCTTTGATATTTGGTTTGTAGCATTGTCTTATGGTCCTCAACCAAAATTGTTCAAATTGTACCCCTTGGGTGAAAAGAGGCCCTACCCTGGGGGTTCCAAGTTTTATATAGACTTATATAGGAAAAAGCTTTAAAAATCTTCTTGTCTGAAACCATACGACCTAGGCTTTTGATATTTGGTATGGTGCATTGTCTAGTAGTCCTCTACCAAAATTGTTCAAATTATGCCCCTGGGGTTAAAGAGGCCCCGCCCTGGGGTCACTTAGTTATTATGTGAGTTATATAGGAAAAATACTTTAAAAAATCTGATCACATTTCCAAGACTGTTTAATTATAATTACCTGATGACCCCAAGTAATATGTCACTTGACTGTGACCTTGACCTACTGACCTACTTTCTTGTTTTTAGGATACAGCCTTGAAATTTTGATGACATACGCAGTTTTGCACACAAATCGTAAAACTGAATTTTATGGACCATGAATGTGACCTACTGACTTTCTTAATATTTTATTATCAGTTTGACATTTGAAACATGTAGCTCATATTACTCAGGTGAGCGGTCTAGGGTCATCATGACCCTCTTGTTTATAGCAATAAATTAAATTTTTTAAACTTCTCAGCTAAAAAGGAGCATTATAAAATTAATTTTTAAAATAAGAGAAGTTTATATATTAAATTGCAAGTCTCTTAATGTTTCACACAGGTCAGCAAGAAACGTAGAGATACACTGTTTGGTAGGAATGATGCAGGTTTAGCAGTTATCTTCCCAGATAGTGAGGTTTTAGATGGAAATCTAGCAAGGCAACCAAGGCCAGGAGACTATGTACAGATAAAGGTATACAAGGAATTTACTGTCCTATTTGACCTACCTGGTTAGTTCAGTAGGCATAGCACAAGACATTGAATGAAAAGATTAAAAGTTCAATCCCTGGGCAAGTGAATGAAAAGATTAAAAGTTCAATCCCTGGGCAAGACAATTTGACAGATAACAATGTACTATCTGAAGTTATCCCTCCTCTACCTTTTGTGTGGAAAAGCTTTCACCGTCCTGTGGAAAACAGTTCAACATTGGTGTAGAATCTAGGAACACCGGTTTGATATACAGGTAGTCAGATCACAGAAATACTGTAAAAACAGCATTAACCATAATAAATCAAACGTTAATACTTGAAATCTTTGCTTTAATGAACTTTCCTTCCCTAAACATGACTTAACCATTAAGACATTAACCTCTATTAGGGTACATCTCATAAAGATCTAACTGAAAGTGATAACATGTCCCACACAACCTACTTTTTAAGCTAATAGCAATGTACTGATAATTTGAAAAAGGCAGCAAGGAGCGAGTGATCTGATTCCTCTTAAATAGAATTACTATTCTATAAATCGTCACCTTAGCGCAAAAAGTGAGTAAGACCTTCTTTAAGTCAATGCAGTTATCTACTTCATGCGTTGAGGTGACGAAATGTAATTTTTCATCAAAATTTTGTTTCAGATGCTTCCAGTCGTTTTATGTTAATGTATAACATCGAGCGCAGATGATACCAGAAATATATGGTCTGGTCAGGACTCTGTACTGGATAATACATTACAGTCATTGAAACACACGCTGGGTTGAGATAATTTTCAAATTTTCTCTATGTTGCAGATCGAACAGACTACAGCGCAGACGTTGTACGGGTCAGCATTGAAGATAACTAATTTATATAATACTGACAGTGATGAAGTGTTAAAAGAAATACACTCTTGATAATTGCTGCAAAAATAGTTTGATCAAAGTATTTATAATTACCGTGTTGCAAATAAAAATATAGTACAGTTCAGACTTGTTACTCGTCACATAATTTTAGCCCGCCCACTTAGCATAATTAATTATAGGGAGTATGCAGATCTGTTTGATCCCTAGGTGAATGATGATATAATAAGAGTTTGAAATCATTTGTCTGCCACATCTGATTCATATGGGGAAGTTGGCACTTACTTGCAGAGAACAGGTTTTATTTGTACTGGTACAGAATCCAGGAACTTGTTTAGGTTAACTGCCTGGGATGTCAAGTTTGATCCATTTTCATCTGTTTAGATTTCCATATTTGATCCGTAAGAAGTAGGGAACAAGTAAATAACTGGCTAAATAACTGGCTGGTTTAATTTTTAGCCAACCAGAACCAAAAGTTCTTGTCAAGCTATAAGTGGATGGTTTGGTGTCAATTTTATTGTTTATTTTGAAATTTTATCCAGGTCAAAATTTAAATCACAGAAACTGCATATAAATCCTTCCTGAAGCCTGACTTTTGCTCATCTGGCAAGTATACCTATTCAATGAAAATGTTTACTTATTGTTTATGTTTTATCAATGAATAGAAGGTGTGACTGATTTTATTAATAAATCAACTGATGGTTAAAAAAAAATCAGTAGTAAATATTGATGATTTTGTTCTTTTATTTTGCACAAAGTAGTATCATTTTAGTATCATGTATGACAAAAAAAACATTGGTCTGTGCTGTTTGAGATTTTGTTTCCATCTCTGAAATAACAGCTAAATACACTTATGACACTTCCTACATTATTCAGAGAACTAAGGTATCTTTAATCTGTTCCACAGAACATGTATTTCCGCATACTGAATTTACAGCCCGACTTAAATGTGTTGGTGAAAATAAGGATAGTTGACACTCCGTTGCAAACAAATTATTTTTGAGGAGATTATGTTTACCTGTGCTTGACTTGTTGCCGTGGCATTAATATTGGACTAGAATACCTGGCAGACATAAAATATGGAGTGAAATCTGTCGCTGATTGTCATATACTTTTAAACCAATAGCAGTAACCAGTATTAGACCTTTCTAACGTAAACGTAATTACGAAACGGAATACTGAATCCGTAAAATTTTAGGCTAATTAGTGGTCTATGGGAGACAATTTCATCCAATAGTAATACAATAGTATCTCCCTTAGACCCTTATTTGCAAATAACATTTACGGATTCAGTAATCCGTTTCCGATTTACGTTTACGTTAGAAATGTCTATTATGAGATTATTGTGTTTTTAACTGCAACAGACATAAAATCAAGACACATGAAACGTGTAATACTATGTAGAAAGTAATAGACAAAAAGAACTGAATCTTATTGAAAGAAAGAAAAAGAATTTAATCTATCTTCAGGACAGGTGAATTTAGGTCTAATGACACTAAATTTACAGGATATTCTGTACTTCTTTTAGGATAGTCAGTACATGTTTGTTTCACAGTATGTGTAAGCTTCCTTGATGGAAGAAATCTCCATAGAAAATAGAACAAAAAGCAGACGTACAAGACATAAGCTTAACTTACATGCAGAATTGTAAAGGAACACAACAAGCACATAAAATTTTTCTTAATTTATCATAAATAAATATAAGCACAATACTTCGGGTTGTAAAAACAATTATGATTATAACTGTTAAATAATTTTTCAATTCTGATTACTGTCATCGTCTTTGTATGTCTTAGAGAGGATGATTCTGTCTCGTAGAAGCTTGAACAGCGTGTAGTAGTTACAGAACAGAACCAGTGACATACAGATTATGTGGTTCCACTCGCTGCACTGTAGCAAACAGAAGAACTGGTAACCAACCAACATCCACGTTAGAACAAGCATCCAGTTCAACACTCGTAATGGTCGGTGAAATAAAAACTGAAAAGGAGAAACAAATGAGCCGTGCCATGGGAAAACCAACATAGTGGGTGTGCGACCAGCATGGATCCAGACCAGCCTGCGCATCCGCGCAGTCTGGTCAGGATCCATGCTGTTCGCTAACAGTTTCTCCAATTCCAATAGGCTTTAAAAGCGAACAGCATGGAGCCTGACCAGACTGCGCGGATGCGCAGGCTGGTCTGGATCCATGCTGGTCGCACACCCACTACGTTGGTTTTCTCATGGCACGGAACAAATACTATTTCTACAGAGGATTCTCCTCATATTATAAATGACAATGCAATAGAAAGAATAAATATGAGATACTGACACAAATTAAGCTTTTATTAGGATTTTTTTAAATTAAATGTTGACACATACTGAAAAATTAATTTGGATATTTTAAATTAGACCTGTGAAGAGTACAAAAACCTTAACTCACACCTATGAGAATGATTACAGAAACTGGCCCATACCAGTATTCATTAGTATTTTAAGCCTGAGGTTTATACTAAGACTATTAAATACTGTTTCTTTCATTCTCTCTGTCACTGATATATTGACAGAGACTGTGATCAAACTTTACATGAATAAACCTGATAGAGCTACAGACAGCTCAGTAAATTTTTAGCATTAAAAATTTGCTTCAAACATACTTGACTTTTCTCAGTGCTCGACTCTGAGAGCTTCGCCAGTAAAAACTTTATAAAACTTTAACAAAAAAATTCTAAGTTAAAAAGGGGCATAACTCTGTCAAAATTCAAACCAGAGTTACGGGGATTGTTTCTCCTGGTGTAGACTTTGATAGTAAATAACTATTTCAAGTTTCAAGTCAAAAGCTTTGACAGTAACAGAGATATTTGACTTTATCAAAAACTTTACCAATGGTGACGCCAACGCTAGTGCAATAGCTCTACTTTTTTTCCGAAAAGTCGAGCTAATAAAAGCAATGAAAACAAGTTGGTAAATACATGGACTTTATACCAAAGGTCATTTCTTTCAAAACTATATTTCTACTTCATTTTGAAAGAAAATTTAAGTTACTTTTAAATGAGCATTAAGATATAGGTTGAACAAGACGAAAGTGCTTTGGAAAATACATTTTGAACCATTTCTTACATAAAATCTGCCATGCATGCTATTGCCAGGTTCAGCAGTAACATTTATACCCTCGGCTTTAAAAAGACCTCGCACATGTTTGACTAGAGCACCTTGTGGCCACACCTGTAGCTCTGACCAACTGAAACAAGAATGTTGTTATTTTCAGTAAATTGATATGACAGATAAACTACAAGTTCCTTAAGAAAAGGTACAGGTACATAACTCTGTAATTTTAACAATAGGTATATGCTCATTATCTTGTAAGTTTAACAAAAGGTACATGTAAATTACTTAAGTCAATCACAATCTATGACAAAGAAAAACACTGTTTTCTAAGAAAAAGTGAACTAGATTGTTCTCAATATTGCCTGCTTTATAAAAAACTAGATGCCCACGGGCAACATGTCGAGCCCGTCAGCTGTCTAAAGGACTGGGAGTTGCACACAACACTCTGTCTCATTGAGGCAAACATTTATGCCAAATAAAAACAAGATTGCAAAAAGGTACAATATAAGTTATTTCTAGTAACAACAAAGGGAAGTAAATCTTAAAAAAGTCCACACAAAAATCCTTACCGGTAGAGATAGGTCAAAATACACCTCAAAATCGGATGTAACATGCATGTTGTACTACAGAAAAGTGGTCTTGATTTTTCCCTATGACCAATAATAAAAAAAGTTACAATATCAGCTATTTATAGTAACAACAAAGGGAAGTAATTCTAGATTTTTTGCGCAAGACACTCCGTCTCAAGATGGTGAACAATTGTGCCAAGTTACATCAAAATCCCTCTATGCTTGAAAAAGAAATGCTCTGGACAATGTCCTTCTTGTATCTGACCTTTGACCTCTGTGACCTTGACCTTAGACCTAAGGACCTGATTCTTGCGCATGACACTCCGTCTCATGATGGTGAACATTTGTGCCAAGTTACATCAAAATCCCTCTATGCATGAAGAAGAAATGCTTCAGACAAAGTTGTCATTCTTGTATCCTTTGACCTCTGTGACCTTGACCTTAGACCTAGGGACCTGATTCTTGCGCACGACACTCTGTCTCATGATGGTGAACAATTGTGCCAAGTTACATCAAAATCCTTCCATGCATGAAGAAGAAATGCTCCGGACAGTCATTATTGAATTTGACCTTTGACCTCTGTGACCTTGACCTTTGGGATAAGAACCTGGGGATTGCGCATGACACTCCGTCTCACTGAGGTTTACATTCATGCCAAATATAAACAAGTTTGCTCCATGCATGTCAAAGTTATGGTCCGGACAAACAAATCCGGACGGACGCACGCACATAAACCAAACAGCCATTTGGACAACTATGTCTTCGCTTCCGCATGCGGGCTCGACAAAAACATAAAAAAAAACAACAAAAAAAACATGTTTTTATAGAAAGAAGAATGTGGAAATCTGTGGGATTCCAGCTTAACACATTAATGTTACGAGTCTGTTATTCTTTTAAACCAAAATTATTTGAATTTAATATATTTTTTTTCTACCCTGAAATATTATGTAAAATTATGTATCAAAACAAAAGTAAATTTACATACGCATTATATGGTACATGAGCATGTCTGCCTTCAACTTTCTGCCATCTTCCGAGATGCTGTGCACACCTATGCATGAGATCTAGATATTTAGGTGGGAGAAAGTGTGCACACAGCATTAGAAATGCACTTAGCCAAGTCAGAAAGACATGTTGCCCTACCCACCAGCTGTCGTAAAACAATGTATTCTGAAACAAAACATCACAATGACATTAAAATATAAGCTGAAGCTTATTTTTTCAGTGACTCCTGTTTCCTCCCTTCAAATAAGTTGAAGCATAAGTTTTGAGGATGAAAATATTTTAAGAAAGGGATGCAAAATTAGTGTTACGTTAAACTGAGATGTAAAATATTCTCAAGAAGTTGGACGGAATCAAAGTTAGTAAACCGTGGATTTTCACAAAAATGTAAACTATCCTGCGGTGATTTGACAGTCTGACATGCAAAAACAATATGTTTGCTCTCTTGAAGCAGGACACATAATGAATAAATACAGAAAGGTAAAATGCACAGGAACATAAAAGATCTTCCTTTTCTTTAATGTAGTTTCATTTATATATACAGATGGTAAATTCACAATAAGCAGATTTCATAGGCTATTTTTCAGCATATGACTGCTGTTTTGAAATTTACAAATAAAAACATAATCATACATTAGAATGCCAACAGAGTTCAAATGAAAAATTAAAATCGTCTACTGCGCTCTTTCATGTCATGTGATTAAAATGGTGAACAAAATTCAGTTATAGTCATTGACTTGAACCAAGTTGACTATTAAAACGTGGAAGACAATACTTTAACAAGATCAATTTCAAATTAAGTTGAAGAACTACATTTAGTAGGTGCTTCATGAGAGGTAATAATAAAACATAGACATGTGTACAAAAATATCTACAGCAAGTGAATACTATCAGCTTCAGAGACTGCAGTAAAGCCCAGATAGGGCAGTCAGTTAAATAACTGTTCACAATCTGCTCTACCTGTAGAGGAAAATCTATCACAGAAAATCTATAGCATAACATAAAATTACATTGAGCAAGTGTGTTATTCAACTTAAAAACACATACTGTAAAATCATTTAATTTCGTGGGCGTGAAATTTTGTGGTTTTGGTCAAAACGGCAATTTCGTGGGGATATGAATTTGTAGATTTCAACTTTTGAACATAAAATTATTGGAATTTTACTTGTTCGTTGGGATTAAATTTCATGGATTGACTCAACCACAAAATCCACGAAAATTAGTCCCCCGCGAATATTAATGATTTCACAGTAACTCGAGGCAGAAAAAGTGTTCCGAGTATCAAGAAATCATAAAAACAATATAAACACTAAAATGTATTTTGAATACTCACAAGACATAGAAAACAATACAAACACTGTAAAAGACAACACAAAGGTTATTCTTACCCAGCAAGTCTCACAGTTATTCTGGATATGCTGTTGTGTGGGATATATAAATCTGGTTATTCTAACTACCTATGCATACATTATACCGGCACTAGCAAACATGTACCTTACATTATGCAATAGATTATTAAATTTTGTTTCTGTAAATGGACGGCCAAGAAAAATTCTTTCAATTTCTTATCTTATTTCTCCTGAACAGACATTGCTGATTGCCGCAAATAGCTCAATATAACATTCTGTCAATACCTCCTTTATTATAATAAAATGCAGAGTAAAAATATTTTCACTGTTAACATACACACTTCTACTCTATACAAAAACACAGCAAATGAAAGCATGAAGAAAGAGAAGTGTGCTCTTACAGTACCTTATGCACTGATCACCGACCCTCCTGAATACTACCCTTACCTATAATTTGATGATCAAATGGATGATTCCTCAAAAAAAATGTTAGTGATTTCAGTTAGAAGATGGTGCAATATATTAAAGATGCCCAAATTTCAGAAGTTTCCCCATGTTCTTTGAAGCTCATTTCAAAGTCACATTATAAAATACTATTAGTATTTTAATATTGAGTCCAGTCTCTGGTGGAGTATGAACCCAGGACCTTCTACTTGTGAAGCCAGTGCACTTAACTACTAAGCCATAGAGGGCTCCTAACAATGTCATGAGATAGAGGATACTTTTTTTCCTTTCATTGAAAAATCTAAATATCTTTGACCATGTGAACAGAAGTGCAATTTTATGAGTGGCAAAGCCACTGGTTGATATTTAAAATCTGTAGTTCAGTGTAGTTCCATATCAGATTCTGTGAAAATTATAAAATGATAAACTTTGTGGAAATTTCAAATATAATCCACAGTTACATTTCAATTAACCGCTGCAAAACATGAAATAAATAGAGTGCAACGCATCTAAAGCCTTTAAAAATGTTGTTCCCCATCACCCAAGTGGTCAATTTCTGTTGAGGATTTCTAAAAACTAAAGTAATCCCATAACTGCAGATATCAAGTGAACAGTGAAATCTGTACTAAACAGCCAGCCATGTGAGTGATATAATGTGACTGTTTAAATTGGGTGGTTATTTAAGGCAGGTGGAAATTAGGACATAAATCAAGTTGGGAAATTAGGTGACTGGCTACTTAAGGTAAGTGGCTGCTTAATGCAGGTGGCCATTGAGACATGTTCAACTGTAGTTTCAGGGAAAAATGCTTTAATCCAAATTTGTGCAAGCTGGCGGCAAATCCACAGAAAAGTCTCTGTGTAAGCACTATTTCAGAGAAGAAGCAGTCTTTTTTCACCTTGAAAGATTCTGATACGAGTTAGAAATTTTTGGTACACAACGAATTTCAGAATGAGTAAGTGAATAGAAACAAAGGCTCATAGATGCTTGTATTTGGTACACAACGAATTTCAGAATGAGTAAGTGAATAGAAACAAAGGCTCATAGATGCTTGTATTTGGTACACAACGAATTTCAAAATGAGTTAGTGAATAGAGACAAAGGCTCATAGATGCTTGTATTTGGTACACAACGAATTAACAAGAGAAAAGTCTCTGTGTAAGCACTATTTCAGAGAAGAAGCAGTCTTTTTTCACCTTGAAAGATTCTTATACGAGTTAGAAATATTTGGTAAACAACGAATTTCAGAATGAGTTAGTGAATAGAAACAAAGGCTCATAGGTGCTTGTATTTGGTAAACAACGAATTTCAGAATGAGTTAGTGAATAGAAACAAAGGCTCATAGATGCTTGTATTTGGTACACAACGAATTTCAGAATGAGTTAGTGAATAGAAACAAAGGCTCATAGATGCTTGTATATCTAAGATTATATAATATAAGATAATACCATTCATATCTATGAAGCAAAAATCACCATCAACCAAACTACTATATAAGACCTACATGTATACTGTAAAAGCACATATTTTCGCTGGGTCAGTATTTTGTGAATTTGAAACTTTGAGTATGTTCGCAAAGTTTATTATTCGCCAAATTGTAAATAAGATATCCTACTCGAATTTGAATTACACTAATGGTGAATATTTACTGGAGGATTAATTTTCGCGAGATGTAGGGCCTCGCGAATATAGTGGAAATTAAACCCTCGTGAAAATTCCTGCTTTTACAGTATATGCAAGATGACATGTTTATAAGGACCAAATCCCACAAACAGGAGGCTAAAATGGGCCTATGTCACTCACTAGAGGAGAACCTTGTCACTATGAACTTGGCTGTGACCAAGTTCCGTGAAGCAGTTCATTTAAATTACCTAAAGCTTGTGTCTAATTTTCCTGGGAATGGCTCTAAAATGTAGTTACTGGAATCTGTTAGACTCAACTTGAAGGGTCCTTACAGATCAAGACAGGTGAAGAAGACCCTAAAGAGCAAATCTGTTGAAGAACTAAAAGTTTATGAGAAGAAGCTGTTTAAATTTTTTTTCTATTTTAAGCTCTGGTCCCTAAATGGGGGCCAAGCAGAAACATTTGAACAGATATGAGAGACGGCCATACAAGATGCTACAGACCAAGTCAGGTGATGACCCATCAAGTGGTCTATGAGTTCTTGAATTAAAGTTTTTTATCACTAGTTCTTGTGACCCTTAAATGGGGTCAAGCTAAACCATTTCAAAAAGCTTGAGAGAGGATCACGCCAAGAGCCTACAGACCAATTTGGTAAAACTCTTAACCAGTATTCCAGAGGAAAAGATATTTAAGTAAAAATGTTGATGCAGGACAAAGAACTACAGATGCAGGATTATCCACCTGTACTAACAGCCCAACAAGAATAAAGTTCAGGAGAGTTAAAAATGTTTTCTTTTGTCTAAGCTGCATTTAGAGTCTGTTAACAATGTTTAGTTGGGTAAACTTATTTCCTCTTAACTTAAATGAAAACACCAAAATACAGTTGTACAGTAGATATATACATTTTTCTTCAAGCCTAAAACTATGAGACTTTCCAAAAATCAATTTTTGTCAGCATGCAGATGGCCTTTGTCAACCAGAGTATTTAAGCATAAAGCAAAGTTACTTTATCTAATGGTTATTTCAAAACGTAAAACAAAGTGCATGATAAATCATTTTTCCTCTACTGTAAAGACTGTTTTTTTCCTGTATTTTCAAGAATGCAATGCAACAGTGTAAAATCTTTTCAGTCTTTTCAATATATTTTGTGCAAAGCATAACCATTTCTCTTAAACATGTAAGTACTCCAATATTTCAGTCTTGTTAAATTACATATATTTTGTCTGTTAGATTCCTGTTCCAAAATACCAACAAGTGTTATTAGTATAGTATATTCCCCCTAATAAAAAAATTACGAAAAGCAAATCCCACAAAAAAGCATACCTTTAACTGGCATCAAGTGATTGGTAAAATAATAGGTTGGTTTAGTAATTACATTATTTATCAGTATTAGCAATACTTTATCTATAAACGAGCTTCTATCTATACTGACTGTTAAAAATTAGTATTTATCTAAAAATTTAGTCTGAAATACCGTCACAATTAAGCAATCGCTACAGGTTAAGACCTTTTCTCTAAAATCACTTTACAAGTATAAGATTTCTGACTTCACAATAAAAAAAGTTGTTTACAATTAGTTACTTCCCTTTTTCAACGTGGCAGCTTAATATGAATATTCAAATGTTGGTGCTTACCTGTGCAAAGCATAATGGTACAAAGGTCATATAATAAGCCGTCAGCATTGAATTAAACAAGATCTGCTTCACACGATTATTGAAATCTATTTTTAGAACCTCCACCTCTTCTCGGATGATATCAGGAGTTAGAACACAGTTGTGGAATAGAACAAAGTCTGAAAAAAAAACACAGTTAAAAACAAGAGCTGTCTGTAAAACAGCCAATGCTCTACTATTCAAACTCTTGTCCCAGAAACAGGAATATTACACTAAATGTTAAAATATCTACAGGATTTCAATCCAGTCTCTGCATTAGTTTTGGAGATAATTTGCACGCAAAACTTTAACCAGAAATTCAAAAGGGGACATAATTTTGCAAAATGCATGTCAGAGTTATGCGACTTGCATGATGCTATGACCTAGTTTTATAAACCCAAAGAAACACATGAAGTTTCAATTTAATATTTGCATTTGTTTTTTAGATAGTACCGATAACTTGCATGCAAAACTTTAGCCAGGATTTTCTAAGTCCAGAAGGGGGCATTATTTGCCCAAAATATATGTCAATGTTATGGGAAAAAAATGTTTCATTGAATTGAGAATAAGCCAGTGTTAACACAAAATGTAAATTTAACATTTCTATTGCAAGATAAACCAAACCTTTTAAGTATTAACTTAAATTTACCTTTATCAAGATTCGATTTATGTTTTGGAGTGGACTTCTCTGTGACAATGGATGGCCAATTCAGGGATCTAACATACAGTGGTTTAACTGTTGGTCCAAAAAGGAATATGTATGTCACAATACTGAAATGAAAATTAAATAATTTAGTAACATGTAGATTCATATTATTTCATAGTTTTCTGTACCTTTACTTCGCAGTAAAACAATACCTTACCTCTAAAATTCAATTTTAAAAAGTCTCACAGGTAGGACTGCAAAAACTAACATTTTGAAATTAGACTGAATACTGTCACATAATATATTTATGGTATCATACACGTTCCTGCATGTCAAAACAAATCTTTTGTCTTGTTATCTAGATAAATGATGTCATGCTACTTTTTTCAAACATGTAAAACCACTTTAATCAAAGTTCCCTTCAAGTTAGTGAACTTGAACTGTATTTTGAATATTTTCATTTTCATGATTTTGTCACAATTATATTTGCTTCTGATTTAATCTTTCTTTGTTTTTTTTTATTCCTGCTGGGTTTAGAGTCACACTGACACAATTATAAGTCATGTCAACTTTTGAAACCTCTGATGGTGGAGGACCTTGGGTGCCCCTGTAGGCATTAATTCAGGCATGGGCAGGCACCTTGGTAGATCTACCGACCTTCCTTAAACCAGCTGGATGGCTTACTCACATGAAGAATTCTACAGGCAAAATGAAGTTCAGATTCAACACTGATCAGTAAAGGGCAAGTAATTTCAAGCCTTCGGCCATGAAGGCCCCTTTGGCCTTTTGTAACCAATGTGGTAGTCAATAACGTATTTGGATCATTTTTCTCTACAATAACGAATTAGATTAAAACCCACTTTTGTTATATGTTAAGAAAATTCTGCCACTAAAAAAGGCCGAAGCAAATTAGGCTACTGCTCATAAAATCATAACAAGTAGACACAAGAGCTGTGGGATGACAGCGCCCTCGACTATTCGAAGAATTGATTGAAGAATGGGGTCAAAATATTTCCATAGATTTTCAGACAAAAGAAAAAAATGGATTAAACAAAAATTTTTCCTGTATTTGTGGATTTCGATTAGTCTTGCAATAAGTGGCAATGTGTGACCATGATGGCAAATATGTTATTAAGTTATATCTTAGGCAAACACAGACTTGTATGAAAGTTTAACTAATTTCCAAGTCCAAAAAGGGCCATAATTCAGTCAAAATAGTTGACAGAGTTATGTACACTTGCCTACAGATGGAAATCATGTTGATATACTAGTGTTAACAGTTTCAAAGCCACAGTTCAAATATTTTGACAAAAATGTCAAAGTCCAAAAAGGGCCATAATTCAGCCAAAATAGTTGTCAAGAGTTATGTACTCTTGCCTGCAGATGGAAATCATAATGATAAACAAGTGTTTAAAGTTTAAAAGCCATATGTCAAATAGTCTTGACAAAACATGGACATATATGAAAACAGAACCAATTTCCAAGTTCAAAAAGGGCCATAATTCAGCCAAAAAAGATGACAGAGTTATGTTCTCTTGCCTATTGATAGAGACTATAATACTGAACAAGATATAAAAGTTTCAAAGCCATATGTCAAACACTTTACACAAAATATAAACTGGTACGAAAAACTTAACCAAGACTTCTAAGTCAGAAGGGGCCATAATTCAGCCAAAATGCTTGATAGAGTTATGTACTCTTGCCTACAACTGGATATGGTGATGGTAAACAAGTGTTGAAAGTTTCAAAGCTTTATCTCAAAAGACTTTGTCAAAATGGAGACTGGTACGAAAAACTTAACCAAGATTTCTAAGTAAAAAAGGGGCAATAATTCAACCAAAATGCTTGATGGAGTTATGTACTCTTGCCTACAACTGGACATGATGATGGTAAACAAGTGTTGAAAGTTTCAAAGCTTTATCTCAAAAGACTTTGCCAAAATATGAACTGGTACGAAAAACTTAACCAAGATTTCTAAGTCAAAAGGGGCCATAATTCAGTCAAAATGCTTGACAGAGTTATATACTCTTGCCTATAACTGGACATGGTGATGGTAAACAAGTGTTGAAAGTTTCAAAGCTTTACCTCAAAAGACTTTGTCAAAATGTGGACTGGTACGAAAAACTTAACCAGGGTGTGACGCCAACGCCAACGCCGACACTGTGTAGGATAGCTCTACTTATTCTTCGAATAGTCGAGCTAAAAATGTATACAATGTACAATATCTTATCTTACGCTATCAAAAGTATTAAAATGCTACATCAAAACTACTTACGGACAGCAGAGAAAAAGGCAGTAAAGGAGAGAGTGGTTCCTCAGCACCTGATAGCCAGTGAAGAGCAGGGCACAAACTGCAAATGTTACCGTGACAACCTTACAGATCTGAATCAACATATACAGAAATCCTTTACCAGTCCTAGATCCATAAATCTGAAAAAATCACAAATCACATGTAATTTTCTAATTTTAACTTATGAAAGTCAAAAAAGACAATGAAGCCATGGCTGAATTTCTTTCAGCAGAGTCAGTGTCTTTTAAAAGCAAGTTAAAAACAAACACTCTGACGTCTGTTTTATTTTTTAATGATGCTAAATAAGAATAAAATGAATAAATGAACCTCTTTTTATGTTACTTTACATCTTGAACATGACTGTTTATCTCTTGCACATGAATATTTAGCTACTGTATATGAATATTGAAAAATCGTTTTATTTTGTTAGCATAAAATATCGGGTCTCAAATTTTACCTCATGTATGGAAGTCATAAATATAAAATCTAACTTTGGTACATGAATAAGGAATTTCCGTGCATGAATATCTAATTTTTATACCTCTTGTACGAAACACCAGATCAGCCTCCGGCTCATCAGTACACACAGGAAACTGGCTAGGTATGGGTCTATCAGGTAAAAGTTCTGAAGGAAGAAACAGGTAACAAAAATATACAATCTGTTCTTGTACCTGGGTAGGCATCAGAACTAGTAAATATACAAATACATATGATAATGCTATTATAAGAAAATGATAAATGGCAATAAATATTAAGTATTTCCAGCTATTAACAATGTTTAAGTTTAATCAAAACAAGAGGCCCAAATCGACCTAAGTCGCTCATCTGAAGAGGACCTTGATCACCTAACCTTGCTTCTAACTAGGTTTGGTGAAAATCTTTTAAGCAGTTCACTTAAAAAAGTTATTTAATGGGTTTTTTATAAAAAAAAGTCGATAAAAGGTATGTCCCCAAATAGGACAATTCACAGAAATAAGTCACTTTAGAACACACACAAAAAAACAGTGGATTGTGTTTTCACAGATTTTTACCATTTTTTTCAAATCACAATGTAACTGATCCTCTTCCTTCTGCAGAGTTTTATGAACTTTAAACATGTTAATAGTTGTTTATCAGAAAATCAAATATAAAACTGTTATTACTTACAAGAGCATAGTTTGCGTGTGAGTGAGGGAGCCACCAGACTGTTTTATACAGATTAATGTACTGTAGACACATAACAATGAATCCGAAAATGTAGAGCATCACTTCAAATGAGACATTTGTGTCGCCTGGTATCTCTGGGATGTGGGCATGCTTTGGGAGAACTGCCATGGTTGCTAATGGAACCATGTTATTTTCACGGTCATCAGAATGCCTGAAATTAATTTAATAACAAAATAAAATATTAAAAAACACTTACGATTTTCAAAATCTTTTTGCTAAATTTTACGAAAAGAATCGACAAGTTTGCACATCAACGGTACATCTAATTCACAACATCATCATGAATTCTATTTCTTTAAGAAGTAAAATTGGGCTGTAACTACAAATTCATGAATTAAAGTTCAAACAAATTTAAAGTGTTTTATTGTAATTGGTTTTAACAGAAAGTTACAAATATTAATTAGATTATCAGGATTTTTTTAATTGCAAAGAGAGCATTGTGTCTGTTATTTTGAGTGGTTGTGTTAAGGGAAGAGGTCAAATAGCTTGGTATTTCTGGTGTAGAGAAATAAAAATACTGTTGTGTGGAAAGTCAACTGCATGATTTGAAAGAAAATTTCTGAGGAGCAGAGGCCTATAAACGACCCCTACTACATAGGTGGAAAAAAGCCAATGATGTTTGAGACTTTTTGGAAGTGTTGATATCCCAATATTAAACTGGGATAAATGGCAATGTGACAAATGTCATTCCATTTCCACCATCTTGAATTTCAATAACCAAGATGTACAACCTTTAAACTTGGAAAATGGAATCACATTTGTCATCCTACTGTATACTGTAATACATTATTCATTATATTGATATCTGGTATTTGATATTTTGTATGAAGTTGCTTGTTCTTTATACAGTTGCTCTACAGAATCAATACCAGTTTTCTAAATCATCTGGATCATTTGGTTATGTAGATTAATTATTATTATTATTCATTAATACTGCAGTACTCCTTACAATTTGCTGTTAAAATATTTAGATATACGTCGGGCACCGAAGCATCACAATATTACTTACATGTAACTATGTTCTTTTCAGTGTGAGGTGAGTCACACAGGTGACTGGACTGTTGATGCATACTGAAGTTGGGGACAGACAAGAGTTAAAAGTATAAGAAAAGGATGTTCATTTTAGTATTAAATAAAGTTCCTGCAGATGACCTTGTTGTGATAACTTTACTGACTTGGGTGTTCGAAGACAAATCATTAGAAATGTCTGTCCCTAGATATTTTGCATTTGGTACAGGTTTTATGGTTTCTCCATGAAGTGTATATTTATTCAAATATTATGAATAAATAATAGTCTTAACATGCCGGTTGCCCCGGTGTTCAACGTGTTATTCCTCTATTTACCTTTAATATTTAAATGTTATACTCTAGCTACCATTTAAAAGATGTTGCATTTTTCTGTTGGTGGTGTCCTTTTAAACCACATTTGTTTACCTAACCAGCGCTGAACTGCAACATCCACACTAACTCTCACATGAAATTGATGATGTAAACTGAAACTCGCTGCACATGTTTGAAGCTTGAATGTCAAATTCAATAAGTTTTTAATGTATGAATTTGATTTATTTATAAATATCAGCATTTTCAATAAGGTTCTTAAAAATGTAATAAAGAAAGTTTAAGTTCACAAAAAATAACTATTTTATGCAGCTATTTCACAGTACCCATTTGTTTAGAAAGTGAAGCATATTTCAATCATATGGCAACTGTAATCGTGGTCAAAATATTGAAGACAGCATAACCCAGTTCAAATTTCTATGTGGAACTCTTCTTCAAATGTGTTGCATGGTTTATCTTATTTGGAAAAGAAAATGGAATTACAAAGATATGAAAGATCGGTCCATAGCATAAATTTGAACTGATGAAATTATTACTAGTGTGACAGACTGTACAACATGATGTCAATATCAAATTCAAAACAGTCATTATCCCATCAAAATGATTTATGAGACAATTTTAAGACAATCACAAAGAAAATAGATCTACGCAGTCTCAATTTCAATACATGTTGCAATTTTTTGCGATGAATCTGAACTAAATTACATCTACATCTTTCACCAACCGTCGATTTCCGACTATCACTGGGCAGAGTAACAGTCATTCTCACAAGTGACACATTCTAAAATTGCTGCATTTATCAAAACATATGTGACTGCAGAGATCTTGGTTGTTTTATAAACTATTCAGATGCAAAAATGACCATTTTGTATTCGATTTTGATGTATTTTGCATTCTTGTTATTGGATTTATACCTAATTCTATAGCTCTATATATAGCTAGATTAAGCTATAAAGCTAATTAGTGACATCTCTGGGGCCTATATCAAGACAGAATATTTTGATACTTATAATGTTGATGCATTTCTAGAATAAAGGAAAGTATGTAAGTGTGCTCCTATAAGCTAGGTAACGTTATAACTGATCGTTCGAGCTTCAGACACCATACAGGTACTGAGGTATGTTTCATTTCAAAGTTTAGAGTAATGAAAGCATCCGAATATGCTGTCCGATTTTATGTATACCTTATACATACCCGGAATTAGAATTCTTATGAGCACCACCCTGGTATGGGGGATTTGTCTGAATACGAGACAGTATTCTTCGTCCTGGTGGCATGGTACTTTAGACCATGACAGTCGAACTGCAAAGAAAATCGAGAAAATTTGTTTGCTGTAATATGCTAATTAGTGTTTACTTCGACACCGCTTTTGACGTTAAAATTACACGCCTGTGATAATTAGTCTTGACAGTATGGGATCAAATGACGATTTGTTTCATGACATTGTCATGTCAGAGGAAATGTAAGATAGATCAGTAGACAATGAATTTTAACCTATCTCTAAACATAGGACAATTATGGTTCAATTTCTGTAATTCAAATTACTCACCTTGCCATGTCACTGTCAGACCATGGAGACATGGTCCACATTTTGGGATCAGTATCCTCTTGGCTGCCACTGCCAACTATTGAATGACTGCCTCAGTGATAGAGTGTCCACTGTGAGTGTTGGAGGTCAGGGTTCGATACCTGGCTGCCACAGTTCGTTTTTAAATGCAAAAAGATACTGACTAACAGGTGTCAGGGGTGAAGGAGGGTAGTGTGACTGACCCAAACTGGCCAAAGCGTTTGTCTGTGTCTATGTCTGTGTTATACTGCTTAACAATCGTTATCGATTATAACTAGCAGGGGCTTTGTCAGGAATAGCTGTTAAAAATAATAAGTATATAGAGATTATGTGCATCTCAAAGATAAAGTAAAAGTTTGTGCGAATTGTATTAGTTCCTCTCGCCCAACATATCATGTATACATCAGTTATGTGAGCCACTTGAAAAAATTTCATGCAATAAATAATTATGATAACCACACCAGTCTACCTACCACTGTAGTAAATTAAAATTATAACTGCAGTAACCTTACTGTATTACCACAGAGATCTAACAGTATAATATATTGCATTACAAATTATCCTTTCTGTGCTACAAAGCGGCTGTAACTGCCACAGTAACATAAAATTCTAAATTATGATCATTGCCACAGTAACCTTACTGTATTGCAACACAAGTCTAAATAAAGTAATTAATGTACATTTATATTTATATTACAGTGATTACCACAGAACTTTGCTGTTTTACAAAACTTATGGTGATAATCATAATAACTGTAATATCAGGAATATATTACCATAATAGTATAAATACCACAGTTACATTACATAATTAATGTGATTTCCACAGTACACTCACTGTATTACCAGAACAGGTAAACTAGCACTGTTACATACATAAACAAATTATGATAGTTACCACAGTAATGGTAATGTTTTACCACAACAGATAATCTACCACAGTAGTGTAACTAAATTACAGTTATTACAACAGACTTTACAGTAAACTTACTGTCTCACACAACAGTGTAACTACCATAACAGAACTAAATTATGGACATTGCCACAGTACACTAATACTGTATTATCTCTGACAACAGTTTAACTACCACAGTAACATAATTGGATTATGGTGATTACCACAGTAACCCTAATTGATACCACAACAGTGAAACTGCCACAGAAACACAACTAAGTTATGGTGAAATCTTACTATATTTATGGTAATTGTAACTACCACAGTTAGGTAACTTAATGTTAGTGATTACCAGAGTTACGTTACTGTATAACCACATCAGTTTAATCACCACAGTAACCATGGTAACTTAACTAAATTATGGTGATTGCTACAGTATACTTTCTGTATTATTGCAACAGTTTATCTACTTGAGAGTAACATGCTTACCACAGTTACCATAATGTGATACCACACAGGTCTAACAACCACAGTCGCATAATTAAATTATGTTCATAACCACAATGAACAGTAACATCAGTAAATGATATTGATAACCACAGTATACTGCGTTACCTGACTACAGAGTTAATAAGGGAAGTATCTTGTAAAGGATATCAAGCTGAGCCGCTCCATATATAATTAGTCAAAATAATTCAATGGTCGGATTGTTTTATATTTGTGACAGGCAATTGGATATATTCTTGGACTGGTCATATAACATATTTTATTACATTTGAGTAAAGTGTCAAATTGATCATGCAAAGTGAAATAAAAATAATAACTTCAAAGGATATGAGTCAGACTATATTTTCAGTTTGTTTCATTGGCAAAAATGAAAATTGAGTGACATGGTCTTTTTATACATTTTAATTCCTTAAGTTTTTGTTTTGGGCAGAAGTCAGAAGGATGGCTTTGAACATGGAAGACAAGTAGGAAGAAATCAAGGCCAGGCTGAGGGTAACAGACTAGGATGGGAGAAAGGAGCTGCCATTGGTTCTGAGGTACATGGCTTGTTGGTCTAGTGGCAGCATGCTTGGCTGTCAATCTGGAGGTTCGGGGTTCGCATCCCAATCCAGGCAATGGAAATTTCAGAGATTCTCTTGGGTGTCTCCCACCTAAGCACAGGCCATTACTAGTTCTTCCCAGAAAAGACATTTTTGTGTGTATCAGTCCTACACACTGGGCATGTTAAAGGACAAGACGAGCTAGGCTAAGTTGGCTGGACATGTCTGTAATATGTAAAAGACTTCTCTGGGGGCTTTCTGTCACTTTGCTCCTCTGCTCAAATCGCTCTGTGTCTGTACTAGTAGAGGATGAACTGGTGCCCTGAGTGGCCCTTTTGTATGTAAAGCTCCTTTGAAGGTGTTTGTCATGAAAAGGGTGCTATATAAATCAGGTACCGTATATATAATATAATAAAATGTAATAGATTTCACGTATAAAACCGATCTATTACAAATAAAATAATTCAGTAGAGTTCTAGTCACCCCTTTATATACAGAAAGTGGGCATGGCTCACCCTTTCAAAAACATTTAACCACATTGTCCAAGTCTAGATTGGGTCATTTTTCAGTTTCTTTGGGAGAACAAATTAGTACTTGCATGAAATTCAGAATCATTGGTCAGTCAACTGACCATCACAAACATAACTACTTTTTTGTTGAAAAGATATATGAGCCGTGCCATGGGAAAACCAACATAGTGGGTATGCGACCAGCATGGATCCAGACCAGCCTGCGCATCCGCGCAGTCTGGTCAGGATCCATGCTGTCCGCTAATAGTTTCTCCAATTCCAATAGGCTTTAAAAGCGAACAGCATGGAGCCTGACCAGACTGCGCGGATGCGCAGGCTGGTCTGGATCCATGCTGGTCGCATACCCACTATGTTGGTTTTCTCGTGGCACGGCTCATATAATTGTGATATATAATTATATAGCTCATCCAGCCAGGCAATTTCCTGTGATAAAATTAATGATATTGATGCCTCTTTTTAAAGGTTGGTTTCTATGCTGGGTTTGCCAAGTCATTGCTGGAAGAAATGCTTAACAAAGAAGATTCTAAACCAAGGTAAACAATTCTAAAAGGTTTTAATGCCCTTTTTTGAGACTTCAAAATGCTGAATATATAAACACATACACTCAAACCCCTTTATAACGCTATTCAGTATACCATGCTATTCGGTATAATGCTGTATGGTCTCGGCTCCCGAATTTTCCAAGACCCAAAAAATTTTTTTTTTAAAAATTCAAAATTGTTTTTTTGCATACTTAAAAGGGAATGTGTGAGAAGAAGAATGTTTAAATGAAATTAATGAAACAAACAGTATAAGTTAAAAATGTTGTTTACTATAATATTAAATGTATGTGGTAAATATTTTTTCTAATACATACATATTTGCTTTAAACAATGATTTGATATTGTACCTAAAAATTGTCAGCATTTTTACTTAGAAACTTTGTTATTTCACTATTTCAGAGTTGTGAAAACACTTGAAAGGATTGTGAAAGCAGCAGAAGACTTCCCTCTCTCAGATCCTCTACATCCAGACCTTCAAAATAAACTAGAGGAAATCCGTACGAAATTTAAGCAGGTACAGAATAATTATGCGCATTTTTTCATAAAAGAAAAACTTAGAATATTTAGATTTCATGTCATATGGCCTTTTTTTTTCACCTGCTAATTGTTTATGAAAGGTTGTGTGTTTATAATTAATATCATGGTGGATTTGGTATACCTTTGTGGAAACCAGTTTAAAACTTTTATTTAATTCACTGTATCTTGGGATCTTGGTGGAAAAGTCCATTAAAAATAAAATACCTTGTCAACAGTTTGTTGCCAGAACAATGTAAGGTATACAGTTTTTACCTGCATACGAAATGCAGCCTCTATCTTATTTTCACTTTTTCAGTTTTACCTGTTGTTTTGCTGTTGTATCTCACAGGTTTTATTTTTCAGTTTTACCTGTTGTTTTGCTGTTGTATCTCACAGGTTTTATTTTTCAGTTTTACCTGTTGTTTTGCTGTTGTATCTCACAGGTTTTATTTTTCAGTTTTACCTGTTGTTTTGCTGTTGTATCTCACAGGTTTTATTTTTCAGTTTTACCTGTTGTTTTGCTGTTGTATCTCACAGGTTTTACATAGTCATTGACTGCAAGCATGACTGCCAACTTTGAATTGCTTGCCCCTCATCAACGTAGGTTGGATACCTGTTTTTGGGGTGAACAATTCTTCCATGTTAGGAGCCACGTAAGGTTGTTGGTTCTATACAGTGCCCGCCCATGCCTGAAACAACACCCACAGGGGGCACCTAGTGTCTTTCTGCTCCATTAAAGAGCTAGAAGTCACCATATGACCAATATTGTGTCATTGTGACTCTGAACTGAACAAAAACAAAAAGACAGTTACCTGTAAAGAATAGAGTAAATTCATGATACCCATGATGATGGATGCAAGCACGACCCAAGATTGTTACATTTTTCTAGTTCACAACACTGAGATCATGAATTAGATTGTTCTGTTTTAAGGTTTGTGCACAGTTGGGGATCAAACAAGAGGCATCGAGCAGTTCAGAAAATAAAGGCATATCTTTTTGAGATATCATGCAAACTCTGCAAACAGAATAGCTTAGCAGTGGGCTGACAACAATAAAAAAGGTGTGTATTTTAAAGATTTGCATGTTTGTGTGTGTAGAAATGTTTTACTACTTTCAAAGTTCTGCCCCTTTCTCTACTTTGCAATTTTTTGTTACCCAGTGAAGCATCATAAGAGCAGAAATCAATTTATAATTGTTGCCCCTTTTGTACTGATCAGATGTCTAACTGTTCATTATTTTAACAATTTTTTGTAACAAGCCTTTGAAAATTGAGTGTTGCTGTCTTCCAACAGCTCTTGTTGTTATTGTACTAGTATAGTGTTATAGTTTCTAGATGACTTATGTGCCCTTAAAACTGTTTTAGACATACCCATTTTCTGTTTCACTTATTTATATATATCGGTAATTCTAATGCTTGGTACTGTAGTGGTCAGGTGAGTGTTACAAGCACTATTTTCTTCTTGTCCTTATCATTTTACTTATTTTTCAGAACATCAGTCTGCTGGCTTGAAAAGGAGGGACATCAGAAGTGAATTTTACCAGGACACACCACTATGCTAAGGATTTATTACGGAGAAAACAAAGACTTCGAAAGCAGAAAGTGAACTGGCACCTACATTGTGTACTCCAGTTATGCTGCAACTTCTCTATGGAAATACTGAAATTTTTACCCGTCTGGAGGAGTGTTGCAAGGTTGAATATAATCATGCAGTATCAAATAACATAAACGTAACCTGCATGAATTTGTAGTTTTTGTTTTGAACAATCCGTTTGCTATATCACGTTCAAAGGTAGTCACAGAATTCTGTATTTATTGTATAGCAGTAACATTGCAACAGAACTACCAGTGGTTAGGGTGGCGGCATAGTTGCATTCTAGAAGTGCAGATTTAGTACTTTTCAGCTGGCTGTGATAACCATCACACAGATTGTTAGTTTACTGCGGGGTTGGCATTGTGTCTGTGTTAACGATTTTCAGCAATCTCATATTTATTATTACTGGTCACAAATGAATGAAAGTTCAGACATTTTTTGGTCATGGTAATACCAGCTAAATGACATAGGTTGCATAACTTGTTATTTTGATGAAATTATGCCTCTTTTTGTACTTTTTTGTTTCATAGTATATTTTTAATCACATTCCCAAATTATCTTCTCATTACACCCTCTATTTTTTACATTGATAACATTTTCATTTTTACTTTCATCCATCAAAATACATTTCAGCCTAAAATTAAAATCCCCCAACCCTACCACTCTCTTTCAGAATTTGAACTTTTTAACTTTTCATCTTTTGTAGGGAGCTTCGTTGTCTGCTGACCACTCTTGTTTAAACATCTGCTAGAGATTTTATTTATAAACTAAGTAACTCATTACAGATTTTTAGTTTTACAAGAAAAGTATTCTTACTGTACTTTTATTAAATTTTGTGAATAAATTGAATAAATTTTCCTTCAAAGAGAATTTTTTTTTTTTAAGTCTTTGTTTAATCTAGAAAATATTTAAAACACTTCGATGCAAGAGATCAGCTAGCTTGGTAGAGCACAAGATTAACCCTTACAAGTTTGCAAGTTGAATTCCAGACAAGGCTAATGTACTTGTCACATTTTCAAAAACTTGTTTCAAAATACTTGTTTCACTGGGTTTTAATGAAATCTGTAAGAAGAAACATTATAGCTAGAATAATGTTTGTGCACAACCAACTTATGTCCTTGGGACAACTCCTACTGCCTAGCCAAAGCTTAAGTGGAACTATTAAACAGAACCATATCATTGTATGGACACCATGACCCCCAAAGTCAAAGTGTTCGGAGACATTTAAAACTGTCACAAGTTCTTCATTCATATACACACAAGGCTATATATTTCTGACTTAAACTAGAGCTGCTTTTGAAAAAAGCACATGTCTCCCACAACTGCCTAATCATCTGAACAGTAAGTCTGTCTTTATACACTGTTTACTAACAGAAAATATACCTTTGATAGTTTTGGAGTAAGTTTTGGAGTAAATGGCCTTTAATAGTTTTTGAGTAATTTTTGGAGTAAATGGCCTATCGGTACTTAAAGGGCTATAATTCTAAAGTGCCTGGGCCGATTTGGCTAGTTATCAAACTTGGCCGAGGACTTATTGGCAAACACATTTTGTTAAAGTTTGGTGAAGATCGGATGAGAACTGTTCAACTTAGAGCGCGGACAAGATTTGTGACACATGGACACACAGACAGGAGTAAATCAGTGTCTCCCACACTACTGTGTGGTGGGAGACATAATGATGGATCACTGACTTTAAAAGTTTATTCTAGTCCACCAAATAGCTTCCTTACCTGAAATAATTTTAGGTCCCAAGTGGAGTTTGGATCCCAAAGCTATCAGGGGACAAATGGCAACCACTAAGCTACATACTGATTCTTGTAAAAAATTTTCATTCTTACAGAAAATAAGCATGACGAGAAATTCCTGTTCATGGGGTATCTTAATTTGAATGTACATGACTGAAACACCACAACATCAAGAGAATAACAGCTTTATTTCATCATTAGATCAATGGACAATGTACAATAGTCAACAATTCACGGCACATTTTGATGATGGTGATAATGTGTATAAACAAAATGATGTGTTTCAGCCCTGGTGCAAAACTGGTGTATCTCCTGATGTTACAGCAAAGTTTTCAACAAGAGATACATAGATTTTGCACAAAGCATATAATTTATTATGTCATCTATACAAACACTGAAAGCTTATATACATACAATTGATACATTTTTCATGTGTATTCACCTTTTTCAGGGATTTTGTAACTAGCACTATGACAGAAAATGATCTGAAATAAGTTATATTAAGGTAGTATGAACAATGATAAGACCTCCTACGGGCGCCGTGGATCATCTGACAAGGACCAGATATTGGGCATTATGCAAGATTGTGTCCTGGTGCTTGGTCTTACTCACCCTTTGATGATAAATGTATCAAACTTCAAGATTATATCTCTTACACTTTTTCAAAAAAGTGGACCTAAACAATTCTAACTGAGAAAGAACAATTTTCTGAGTACAAAAAGGGCCTAAATTCTGAAAAGAAAATACATTTGTACATGTCTTTGTTTAAATGTTATTACTAACCTATTTATGACAAACAAGTGAAGAAAGTGTCCAAGCTATAGCTCTTATTGTTTTCTAGACACAAGGACCTAAATAAAATCTTATCCTACACCAACAATCAACTGTCTGTTTATACACATACATGTATAATGTATTTCTTAAAGACATAAAACAGCATCTAATTGGTTATTAGAGGGGAAAATAATTCCCTTAGACTAGTTTTAACTTCATTAATCATATAATTCCATTTTCTATCACTCTGGCTGCTTGTTAGAAAAGCCCAGAATTTTTAAATGCTAGTTTTCCATCCGAGGACTTGCGAATCTGTTATGTACAGAATCCTTAGGTTTCCTTATAGAACTACATGTATTTAGCAAATTTTTAATAAAAAATTAAGACTAGATGTTATATACATAGGACACTGGAGTAGCTATATAGCTTTATGTTACTTGTTGAAAATGCAAGGCTAAATATTTGGAGAAAGGATAAAAGAACCTGGAAGTGTACATAACATATCAAATCAAGGGCAACAACTCTTATCTGGCTGAATGAACTCTCCAACAAAAACCCAGGTACACAACTTCATGACACTATGTCAAATACTTTTTGAGGCACGTGATAAAAACCTTAAGGCATTTATGCTTAATTTTGACTGCCATGGGCCATAACTCCGCTCTTAAAAAGTATGAGATCCTGTGCACAACTTCATAAGCTGAATAACAAACCTCTAGGTCAAAAACAAAGAATATTTAGACTTACACCATATCTTTTATCAAAACTGTTTGCAAATTCTGACTACATAAGATTACAACCTCATAACATTATTCAGAAACCAAATGACAAAATAATCTTGTGCCATTTTTTAGCAAAATCCCAACATGTGTATCTTTGCTGTACATGATAATCCCACCAAAAAGTCTTTCAACAGAACAATGCATAAATAATATAAATGTTTACAAAAATAATTTATTTTGGCAAAATTTAGAACTCCTATCCTACAAGTTATTCGTCTCTAAACAATGTAATAGAAAATCATGATCTGTAGGTAATAATTATCAATAAAGTTTGTAGCAGTGCAGCCTGTGTTTTATCACATATAAGTTAAGATGGAAAGAAACTAACAAGAGGACCATGATGGTCCTGAATCGCTCACCTCTTCCCACATGATCCAGTTTTGAGTATGACGTCGTTTTTTCTATTATTTGACATAGTGACCTAGTTTTTGAGCTCATGTGACCCAGTTTTGAATTTGACCTAGATATTATCAAGATAAAAATTCTGACCAATTTTCATGAAGATCCATTGAAAAATATGGTCTCTAGAGAGGTCACAAGGTTTTTCTATTATTTGACCTATTGACCTAGTTTTTAGCTCACCTGTCACAAAGTGACAAGGTGAGCTTTTGTGATCGCGCGGTGTCCGTCGTCCGTCGTCCGTCCGTGCGTCCGTGCGTCCGTGCGTCCGTAAACTTTTGCTTGTGACCACTCTAGAGGTCACATTTTTCATGGGATCTTTATGAAAATTGGTCAGAATGTTCATCTTGATGATATCTAGGTCAAGTTCGAAACTGGGTCACGTGCCATCAAAAACTAGGTCAGTAGGTCTAAAAATAGAAAAAACCTTGTGACCTCTCTAGAGGCCATATATTTCACAAGATCTTCATGAAAATTGTCAGAATGTTCACCTTGATGATATCTAGGTCAAGTTCGAAACTGGTCACGTGGGGTCAAAAAATAGGTCAGTAGGTCTAAAAATAGAAAAACCTTGTGACCTCTCTAGGGGCCATATTTTTCATGAAAACTTCATGAGAAATTGGGTCAGAATTTTTTATCTTAAAGGGATTCTAGGTCAAGTTCGAAACGGGGTCACGTGGGGGCAAAAACTAGTCTTTAAAGGCCCAAAAATAAAAAAAACCTTTGTGACCCCCTCTAGGGGCCCAAATTTTTCTAAATGCATTTTCAAAAAAAATTTGGGGCAAAAATGTTCATCTTGATGAAACTAGGTCAGGTTAAAAACGGGGTCCGTGGGGTTAAAAACAAGGCCCCAAAAGGTCAAAAAATAGAAAACCCTTTGGGTGACCCCCCCTTTCCCGGGGCCCCATATTTTTCATGAGATTTTCATGAAAAAGGTCAGTTTTTTTTTATCTTGATGAATCTAGGTCAAGTTCGAAACTGGGCCCCACGTAGGCAAAAACTGGGCCCTTGGGCCCAAAAATAAAAAAACCCTTGTGACCTCCTAGGGGCCCATTTTTCTCAATGCATCTTCAAAAAAATTGCCCGAATGTTAAACTTAAATGATATCTAGGTCAATTTCGAAACGGGGTAAAGGGGGGTTTTAAAAACTAGTAGTAAATCTAAAAATAGAAAAAACCTTTGTGACCTCTTTTAGAGGCCAAAATTTTTTCATGAGTTTCCTTCATAAATTTTTGGGCAAATTTTTCACCTTGATGATATCAGGTCAAGTTCGAAACGGCCCATTGGGACCCAAAAACTAGCCCAGTAGTTTAAAAAAAAAATAGAAAAACCTTGTGACCTCTCTATGGCCATTTTTCCCCAAAAGGATCTTCATGAAAATTGTCAGAATGTTCACCTGGGGTTCTGGGTCAATTCGAAACTGGGTCATTTGCCGTAAAAAACTAGGCCCTTAGTCAAAAAAGGGGGAAAACCTTGTGACCTCTCTAGAGGCGATTTTTTTCAAGGGATCTTCATGAAAAGGGGCAGAATTTTTTCCCTTTGAATTTATCTGGGTTTCCTTTCAAAACGGGGTCACGGGGGGTTTAAAAAAAAAACTGGGCCCAGAAAGACTAAAATAAAAAAAAACCTTGTACCCCCTAGAGGCCATTTTTTTTTCTTTAGACTTCATGAAAATTGGTCGAATTTTAAATTTTTGAGATATCTAGTAAATTCAAAACGGGGTTCCCGGGGGGGTCAAAAACAAAGGCCCCCGAAAGGTCAAAAAAATAAAAAAAAACCTTTGGACCTCCTAAAAGGCCATATTATCAATGATCTTCAAAAAAATTTGGGTGAAATGTTCAGTTTGATATATCTGGGTCAGGTTCAAAACGGGGTAAAGTCTTTTAAAAAACCCAGGTCAGTAGTCGAAAAATAGAAAAACCTTGGGGACCCCTCTAGGGGGCCATTTTTTTTCACGAGATCTTAAATAAAAAATTGGTGAGAATGTTCCCCCTTGAGATATCGGGTCAAGTTTAAAAGTGGGTCACGAGCCTTCAAAAACTAGGCCCCATTGGGCAAATAAAGAAAGAACCTTGTGACCCCTAGAGGCCAAATTTTTTCAAGGGATCTTCATAAAAATTTGGGCCCGAATTTTTTATTTTTAAATGATATCTAGGCCCACATGTGCTCAAAAACTGGGTCACTATGTCAAAAAAATAGAAAAAAAACGATGCCCATACCATTTTGAAAAACGGGGGTCGGGGAGATGGGTGAGCGTTTCCCAGGCCCCATCATGGCCCTTTCCTTTTTTTAAAAGGCAAGTGACCCAGTTTAAAAATTTGACCTAATATCATAAAGGGTGAACAATCTAAACCAAAATTTCAAAAAAGACCCTTTAAAGGGGTAGGGCCCTCTAGAGGGGTCAAAAAGGTTTTTCTATTTCAAACCTACTAAACCTATTTTTTTGATCGCATTGACCCATTTAAAAACTTGACCAAAGATACCCATCAAGATAAACATTCAGCCCAAATTTTCATGCAGATCCCGAAAAAAAAGGCCTCAGAGGGGGCACAACTTTTTTTCTTTATTTGACCTCCTCCCTTTACTTTTTGTTTGGCACTTAAACCCATTTTAAAACTTGACCTAAAATTTCAAGATAAAAATCTAAACCAAATTTTTTTAGGGAGATCCATTCACAAATAAGGCCCCAAGAGAGGTCACAAGGTTTTTCTTTTTTTAACCTACTGCCTATTTTTTTAAACCGCAAAAATGACCCTTTTCGAAGTTGACCTAGATATCCCCAAAGATGAACTTTCCCAGACCAACTTCCATGAAGATCCTTTGAAAATATGGCCTTTAAAAGGTCAAAAAGGTTTTTTTCCATTTTTTTGACCTACTGACCTATTTTTTGAAGGAAATGGCCCCCACTTTCAAACTTGACCTAGTATCATCAAGAGAACATTAAAACCCCAAACTTTCATACAGATCCCATGGAAAATATGGCCTCTAGAGGGTCAAAAAGTTTTTTATTTTTTTAACCAAACTACCTATTTTTTTGATGAAAACCTTTACCCACTTTCATACTTGATTTAGAATCATCAAGATGAAAATTCTGCCCAAATTTTTCATGAAAATTTCTAAAATATAGGCCTCTAGAGGGGTTCAAAATTTTTTTCTTTTAGACCTACTGACCTGGGTTTTTGACCGCACGTGACCCAGTTTCGATTTTGACCTGGGATATCTAAAGAGAAAAACCCAACCAATTTTCATACAGATCCCATGAAAAATAGGGCCTTTAGAGAAGACAAAAGGGTTTTTTATTTTGGACCTACTGACCTAGTTTTTCTGACGGAAATGGCCCATTTTTCGAACTTGACCTAGATATCTTTCAAGGTGAACGTTCTGCCCAAATTTTCATAAGATCTTGTGAAAATAGGGCCTCTAAAAGGGCCCAAAAGGGTTTTTTTCTATTTTTAGACCTACTGCCTATTTTTGCCCGCACGTGCCCCATTTCAAACTTGACCTAGATATCATCAAGGGAACATTCTGACCAATTTTCATAAAAACTTTTTGAAATAAGGGCCTCAAGGGGTCAAAGGTTTTTCATTTTTAGACCTCCTCCCCTAGTTTTGACGGCACATGCCCCAGTTTGGGGGAACTTGACCTAAATATCATAAAAGGGACCATTCTGACCTTTTTCCCCATAAATTTTTTGTGAAATATAGGGGCCTCTAGAGAGGTCACAAGGTTTTTTCTATTTTTAGACCAACTGCCCTATTTTTTTGACCGCACTGACCCAGTTTTCGAACCTACCTAGATATCAAAAAGGTGCCTTTCCCTGACAAATTTTCAGAAGATCCTTTGGAAAAATAGGCCCTCTAGAGGGGCCCAAAAGGGTTTTTTTCCTTTTTTAGACCAACTGACCTATTTTTTGGGAGGGGCTTTGGGACCCCATTTTCAAAATTTGACCAAAAATTTTACCAAGATAACTTTTCTGACCCATTTAAATAAAGTTTCCCTGAAAAAGGGTGCCCTTTCTAGAAAAGCCAAAAGGGAAAAAGGGTTTACGCACGAAAACGGACGCACGGGAACGCCCGCCCCTCAAAAAAAGCTCACCTTTTTCACTTTGTGACAGGTGAGCTAATAAGGTTTTTGGTAACACAATGTATACCCCCGAAAGTTTTGTACACAAGTACCCCCGAAAGGACTGAAGCAAAAGGGGGTTTTTCATCACAAAAATTATTTTAAAGGGAGAAATTTTAAAAATTATCAAGAGCTCGCAGAAAAAAACGAAATGCCCCCCCCCCCCCCCCCCCCCCCCCCCCCCCAACCCCCCCCCTTGATGTATTCAGTAACTGCAAAAGGAAAACAGAAATTTTTTGGTAACGGCACTGACATTTGACTTACTAAACCTAAAATCATAATTAGGGATAATTTCCAGCCCTTTACGTGACCCCATATCAAATGTGATTTTAAAAAACCAAAGAATTCTCTGTTTTTTGGCAATAAAAAGTTCTACTGTTCGGGGTTCAATGTAAACTTGCCCCTTTGACTTACGACCCCCAAAGCAAAAATGGGTTACTGAAAAATAATTTAAATTTTTGTTGGCTTTAAATTTTCCCTTTTTTTTTGGTAAAAATGGCAAATTTCGGGGGGAAAAGGGAAATTTTTGGGGGATTTCAACTTTTGAACATAAAATGAATGGGAATTTTACTTGCTGTTGGATTAAATTTCTTGGATTGACTCAACCACGAAAATTAGTCCCCCACGAATATTAATGATTTCACAGTACCTACTGACCACCGTCAATCATCCTATGATGTGACAGGAAACCAAATGGTCTACTGACTGACCAACACTGAGCAAAATATATTCCCTCTTCTTTGAAGGGGTAGGGTACAAAAGAGAGGAACCATTGAAAAACAGTGATACTGGTATGGTGGATAAATCATTACAATGGCTAGCAACATCTTTAATACTGTGAAACTGCTATTATTCATACTTTTTCTATCGTGAAATACTGATTTTACTGTGAGGGGAGAACTATGGCAACTTAATGTCGTAACATTTAACAGGAATCTCTGTTTACTATGCATGTATATGTGCATCATAACGAAATAAACCTGTGGAAAAAAAATTGTTTAAACTTAAATAAGAATAACTGAAAAAACAAGAGCTGTCGGAGGACAGCAATGCTCGACTATTCAACAGCCTTGTCAATTGAATGAATACAAAAGTTGAAAAAGGGGCATAATTTTGTAAAATGCAAAGTAGAGGCATTGAACCTCTGTACTGCATGTCATATCAGTGAACAAGTGTGTGAAGTTTCAATCATTTCCAATTTGTGGATACTGAGATACCAGCTTACATACAAAAACTTAACCAAAAACTGTCAAAGGGGCATAATTTTGTAAAAATGCCAAGTAGAGTTATGGGACTTTCACAGTGCATGTTGGATCATGACAGTGAACAAGTGTGTGAAGTTTCAATCCATTCCAATTAGTGAATCTGAGATATCGGATTACATACAAAAATTTAACTAAAAACTGCTAAGTCGAAAAAGGGACATAATTTTGAAAAAAAGAGTAGAGATATGGGACTTGCTTAGTGCATGTCAGATCATGACAGTGAACAAGTATGTGAGGTTTCAATCCATTCCCATTAGTAAGTACTGAGATACCAGCTTACATACAAAACCTTAACCAAAAATTTCTAAGTCAAAAAAGGGGCATAATTTTGTAAAAAAGCAAAATAGAGTTATGGAACCTGTGCAATACAGGTCAGTTTATCACAATGAATAAGTGTGTGAAGTTTCAATCCATTCCCACAAGTGGTTACTGAGTTACCAGCTTACATACAAAACCTTAACCAAAATTTCTAAGTCGAAAAAGGGGCATAATTTTAAAAAAAAGAAAAATAAGTTATGGAACCTTGCAATGTAAGTCAATTTGTCATAGTGAATAAGGTTTTAAGTTTCAATCCTTCCCCACAAGTCTACGAATCCACTTACATAAAAAACCCTTTAACCCAAAAATCGGACGCGGAACGCGGACGCGACACAGGGGCGAGCCAATAGCTACTATTCTAGAATATCAAGCAAAAAAACCACTATGACATCAAAATTTGTCTTGAGAAACAAAGGAAAAAAAAGTTCACTCCCAATTTTCAATTTCTTTTTTTTGGCTCATAAGATTTTTTAGGGCTCATCTTTTTCTAACCAAAAAAGGCTAGGCAGCAAAGAATATTTTACAAAACAAAAAAATCTCCATTTTCACAGTAACAAAAAACAAAAATTTTCCCCAAAGAAAATTTCACAGGGGGGACTTTTCACGAATCAAACCCGGGGCTTTTTCCAACCACTACAAACCAAATTTTTACACAATCTACACAGAAGAGTATCTTTAAAATGCACTAGTCAAAAGCATTCACCATTTTGATGGTTTTCAAGATTAACCCACTTAACTCCAAATACCTTAAACTTCTGCCAAACTTGAAAGACACCCAAACTTCCTAAAATCCTGCCGACCAACACCTAAGAATTTTCTATCATAATTCTAACCCTCTTTACAAATTTTTTTTGTCAATTTTCGAATAAATCTTGAGCCCACCATAAAAGTTTAGCCCCTTACTCACAATCTGTTAAACATAACCATTGGCCAAACAAACTCAAATCCTGATTCACAATCTATCCTTCTCTACTGCTTTTATAATTCCGCCTTTTTAAAAATATTTACCTTATCTAAGTATTGTTTTCTTTTCCCCCTTAAAAAAAAACCCCGTATTTCTCCTTCATCCAATAAAGATCCCTTAAACCTTTCCCTTTTCCTTCAATTTTTTTTCTACAAAACCATCAAACCCCCTATAGGGGTTAAAATCCTGAATTTGGGCCGAAAAAAACAAAAAATCGAAAATGGTGTGTCATAATAATAACTGAAAACTATGTTGGTTTAGAGGGGATTTGGGGCCCCAAATTTGGGGTCACCCTTAACAACTAATTTAATAAACTTCATAACCCAAAGGGACAACTTTAAAGCCTGAATTTTTTTTAACATACACACAAACTTTAAAACCTATTGCATTTTTTTTCTGGGCCTTAATTCTGGCGGGAAAATCCCAGTGCTGAATATATTTCCCTTTTTTCAAATTTTTGGGCAAATACTTCCGGAATATGTTACAAAAAAATTTTTTAGATTTCTTATGCAGGGTCATAAATATGGGCTAAATCATACATCCCCTCAAAAAGTTAAGGTGCACAACTTCACATGCTGAAGAAAAATCCTATGTCTGATGACTCAAGGTCAAATAGTTTTTGAGACATGTGCAACAAAAATTCAAACGGATCAAGAAAAAAAGACTCGAATGACAACAGAATACAAAACTTCAACTCAAACATTTTGCATAATAAATTGTTTAGAACGACTGTTTTTCAGGGGTAAAAGTGTACCTTTCATAATCAGTTATTAATGTAAAATCTTCTAGTATATCTGGTTTTATTCTAGCAACAGATCTAGAACGTATTTCCAGTTACCAGAGTAATCAATCTGACTAAAGTACATCTCCTATTCGCTACGCATTAGGATCTGAAACGACCTAATACATTGCCTCGTCTGACGGCTCTTTACGCTAGCCATTCAGAGCCTAGCTTACAACATCTGCAAATCTTACATTACATTGACTTTTGATATTTACAAATCTTATGACGTAATGTATCATATAGCCGGTTAGCTCCGTCCGGTAGACCACTTGATTTGTAAACGAGGGGTCCCCGGTCGAGTCCTGGAATAACCGCATATTTTTTCCTTATCCTTTTGACAATCGAACAAGTGCGTCTGATTGGATAACATAAAATAGCAATAATGGAAAACCAAATATACAGAAGACGAATGTGAAAAGGGTCGTTCTCCGAGATCTTTCGTTTAGAAGATCAAGTAACTTTAGCAGATTGCCAGAGTAAATATAAAAAATTTATTGTCTATTCAAAAAAAATTTTTATGAATGTTTTGTCTGCCCTTTACTAACATTAACTTAGCTAATATGGATATTTACAGCTTTAACTGATAGAAGAAAACCCTAAAGTCCCTGTGGGAATTACTTCTGTTCCCACTGTAGAACCAGCAACCTTCCATAAGCTAGAAGAAATGATGGCTTCCTTACAAGAACAAATTTGAATTCATAGAGGTAAGGGGGCCTGTGACTCAAATTCAGTGATTCTAACTGCATGTCACTGAAAGTCCCACTTCAATCTTTATTGTTATTAAGTGCATTAGTCAATGATATTTTTCTGCTTAACTTTTATTCTAATGTATAGAAATGCCACATATAATAGGCTGATACACTATTACCATTTAAACAGCAGTATGAGTATAATTCATATGGAAAAATAACCTGTAAAAGACTGATATGCAATTAAAAATCAACAGTACTAATAAATTCATAATAATTATGAAGTTCATCCATGCAGAATGACAACATACAGGCAGCCTGTATTTCCAGTTAATGAGTTCCATTGTAACTTACCTCAAAAAAGCTTTCTACATATTGTAACATATACACGCCACAATCACTGAAGTTGTTTTGTTGTGGAACCTTAGGAGCACAACCTTTAATTGAAGTTTTACTCAGTTCTGGGCCACCTTTTTTCACTGCCCATTCCACTTGTAAATACTCTTTTAACACTGTCACTATTCTATTTCTGGAAGGACCCGATAAGGAGTCAAATATCATGATACATGGTCTGAAATAATAAAATATCATCAAAACTATTAACTTGAAAATTTAAACAGAATATGTAAGTCATTCATGTTATGAAGTGGAAACATTTTGTTGCCAGTGAATTACCAAGATCAAGAATAAATGCCTTTAAAAGATTAATGCATGCTTTACAAGCAGTTAAGCTAATTACACAACCATATAAAATGAAATAAGCAGACCAAGTCTAAAATCAAAGTCCTGTCAAGATACTCTCTTTATTTTACATACTTTGGTTTTATTATTGCATCTGAAGTCACACAAATACCTAAACAAACTATGATTTCTAAGCTTAACAGAAAATGAAGATTACAGCTATTTCTAGGAACAAGAAATCCTTCAAGCCAGCTTGATGGCTTCTTCAAATGGAAGAATTCAACCTTAGCCACCTCAAATCTACAGTGCCAAGGCACGGAAATATTCTAACCTTAGCCACTGCCACTTGTCCTTGATTAGTGCTGGTAAGACAATGATACAGGAGACACTGAATCAAGCATTTATGGAAGTGTCTTATTTCATATAGATATACAACAAGCTTCTTGTATCATATACAGTGCATTCGCGCTGCAGCGAATCGAAATTTAATGAAATACTGGTATAACTATACTACGAAAACATTTTGTGGTCCCGCAGCTTTTCTCTATTTCTATGTTACAAAGTCGCGGTTTTACGAAAATGCAATTTTTTAAAAAATTTTTCTCCTATAACTATTAGATCGGATGGCATACCAGTCCACACTTGCTTCCAATATCTATACGTCTCAAACAATCACTGCATAGAATATTTAATCCTGAATCGTTTGTATCTTGTCGTTATATTAATTTCAGAAAACTATACAGTAAAGGGTAGCTGAGGGTTCGAAAATACAAAGAGGATTTTTGTTCTCGTGCAACAGTGTACTCTGTATATGTATTAGTACAGTTGAATAAAAAGTAAAGAAAAGTACGTTTAATATCAGAAACCAGATTCGAATAAAAATTTTGTAGTAAACCCAGATGTTCATTGGGTATAAATGTACACCGATACGAAAATCACCTGTTAAAATAACTTCTCGGCTACGACTTGGTAAATATAAGGTGCGTTTAAATGAAATTTCCTATACTACCTCGAACAAAATGCGATTTACGAAAGAAAAGGAAGGCCGTCCCTTGGCTTTTCGTAGGATCGCGATTGTACTGTAACTGAGAAAGAAAAAGTATATTTATAATCCCAGCCTTCTAACAGAGTCGAGGATAACTTACTGTCTGACACCACAGATAGCCTCAGGAGGCAAGGTTTCTCCTTCAGATACAGCCTTTCCACGTATACTCTGTAAAACATGTTTTAAAATAAATATTTAAGTAACAGATCAATACCTAACTTTGATGTATGATTGAAATGGTAAACGGTAGCCCCATAGGCTAGCCCTACCGAATGGAGAAATTTGAAAATACAGAACTGTCTTAAGTTACAATCGTTTACTGTAAAATATGTTTCAAAATCCCAAATATTCACATATGCCAAAATTGAACCATAATGGTTTAAGTAAATATTTTTAATAGGTAACTTAGCACTGAAGGTTGTCTTTACTTTAAAAAGATGACCAAGTGATTCTTCTGAAGTACTCTGATTTCAGCAAAACTTAAAACATCTTTGTTTGACAAAGGAAAGTTATCTTTAATTGTTCATTATAAGACAATTATGTGTCATTACTTTGCAAGATACTACATACAATGGACACTAATTCATTACTAACAAGGCAGTCTGAAAGACAGCTAAATCCCCCGCCACTGCTATGGATAGTGAAAGGGTAAACCTTTGATTTTAGCTGTGACCTTGACCTTGAACTGACATGGCTGACTCATGAATTCTGCACAACGTCTTGATGAGTTGATCATTTGACCCAAGTTTCATAAAAATCCTTCAAGGGGTTTAGGAGATACAGAGCTGAAACCTTTGACCTTCAGTTGTGACCTTGACCTTGAGTTGACATGGCTGACTCATGAGTTCTTGATGAGGTGATCATTTGACCCAAGTTTGATGAAAATCCTTCAAGGGGTTTAGGAGATACAGAGTGGACACAAAACGGAAGACTCAAACCTTCGACCCTTAGTTGTGACCTTGACCTTGAGTTGGCATGGTTGACTCATAATTTCTGCACATCGTTTTGATGAGGTAATCATTTTACCCAAGTTTTATAAAATTCCTTCAAGGGGTTTAGGAGATACAGAGCGGACACGAAATGGAAGGCTCAAACCTTTGACCTTCAGTTGTGACCTTGACCTTGAGCCGACATGGCTGGCTCATAAGTTCTGCACATCGCCTTGATGAGGTGATCGTTTGACCCAAGTTTGATGAAAATCCTTCAAGGAGTTTAGGAGATATAGAGCAGACAAAAAATGGAAGGCTCACCCCTTTGACCCTAAGTTGTGACCTTGATCTTGAGCCGGCATGGCTGACTCATGGGTTCTGCACATCGTCTTGATGAGGTGATCATTTGACCCAAGTTTTATAAAATTCCTTCAAGGGGTTTATGAGATATAGAGCGGACACAAAATGGCAGACTCAAACCTTTGACCTTGAGTTGTGACCTTGACCTTGAACCGACAAGGCTGACTCATGGGTTCTGCACATCGTCTTGATGAGGTGATCATTTGACCCAAGTTTCATGAAAATCCTTCAAGGGCTTTAGGAGATATGGACCGGACACGATTTTGTTACGGACGAAAGGATGGACGGACGGACGGAAGGACAGACGGACGCAGACCATTCCTGTAATCCCTCCGCCACGGCGGGGGATTAATAATACATAATCATTTGAACGGAAACTTTTCGCAACTAATCAGTACAACAGCAAAGTTTAAGAATCTGTTTCTTTATTCTGTTACAAAAAAATTGTTAAGACTTTCCTTGAAACAGATACCGGTACCTGTAAATATGATAAGATGTCATCTTAAGAGACTAAGTATCAATTATATATCTGCTTACACTCCTGTAGAAAATGCTTTTACTAAGAAGGAAATGTATGCTGAACATTTCAATCTTTCTGACCAATATTCTTAAATTTTAATTATTTTTTTTTGTTGGATTTAATGTCGCACCGACACAATTAAAGGTCATATGGCGACTTTCCAGCTTTGATGGTGGAGGAAGACCCCAGGTGCCCCTCAGTGCATTATTTCATCATGAGCGGGCACCCGGGTAGAACCACCGACCTTCCGTAAGCCAGCTGGATGGCTTCCTCACATGAAGAATTCAACGCCTCGAGTGAGACTCGAAACCACATCGGTAAGGGGCTAAATTCATTTTACCTTTAAGATTGTTTTCATGGATCTTGTCTGTTTCACTCCGGAATCCCCTTGACCACATTCTGATTTTTCACCCGTAGTCTCAGACCCAGTCTCTTCCTCTTTTCCTTCAGAAGATTCTGCTTTTTCAGACTGTGACTCAGCTTTTTCTGACTGTGAATCAGTTTTTTCAGACTGTGTATCCTCACTATTTTCAGAATCATTTTTATTTGGCTGGTTCTCAAGTTTTGAATTATCTGCTGCAGGATTAGACTGTGACTCAGTCATTTCTTTCGCATTGTCTGTAACTTCTGAAGATGAACCATTTGTATCAGGTGCTGGAGGTTTTCCTACTTCTGTATTGGCATTTGCTATATCAGGCAAAGGATCCTAGAAAAAATAAAATTTATATTTAATATATTATATCTAAGAAATAATAAGTATCAAAGTTAGGTTTATCGTTGAATAATCCGAGTCTGGAGTTCTTATGCGTATGAATATATCCCGAAGGCCGGAATGATTAATTTCTACACATAAGAACGACAAATGAGGGTTATTCTACGATAAATCTTATTTAGATACTTATTATTTCGATTCTAACACGACTCTCTTCAAATAACATTAGATGAGAATCAGAGGAGTATTTTCATCATACGTAAATTACACCTGCCTGCCACGCCGCAGCATTTGGAATAGCCAAAACACGGTGCATGCCCAGCATAGTTCAAGGTCGGTTTATTGCAGAATAACCTGAGACAGATTTTGCTCCACAAGTATGTAGGTTATCAGCTGGTTGTGTTAGAATTTTTGATAATTCACGCTATATATATATATATATATATATATATATATATATATATATATATATGTTTTTATATGCAATAACTTCACAATCTTGGTATTGGGTCACCTTAGAATCATTTGTGCAAAATAATTTCAAAATCTGGTCAGAAGTTTATGACATCATCTTTAGTTTTTCTTTTCTGCTACCAAGGCAACTACAGTTTTGCAAGGTTTGGAGTAATTTGAACAATTTTAGAATAGAACCAATCGAGGAAAATTCATGTGAAATTGGTTGATATTGGCTGAGTGGGTTAGGAGGATGACTTGGAGTCACATCATCCAAATTAAACCTAAACCTGCCCACATTTTAGGGAAAGCAAATCTTTTTTCACAGTAAAAATGTTTATGAATTTAATTCCTGCTGCACAATTGCAAATTTGCAATGCAAAACATTCATCAAAGTCATTGAATTAAAAATCGACTTGTGCCGATAGATAAATCGTTGAGAAACAGAAATTTAAAATAAATTATTTTCACGCTTCAAATTGGAATTTGTGGTTGTGGTAGAATACTCCAGATATACATGTATGCCTAACCTGTCAAACACAGGACTATTCACTTTCGTGCCAATACAGACAATAAGCTAACGTAGCAAAACAAAATATATCGCTAGAATTTCTAATTCTACAGTAAACTTTAATGCAAACATACTTCATTATCCTCCGTGTCCATTTCATCCCCACCATCATCTGTAGGCTGTGGAGGTGTGGGGCAACTTGCTGGATCTATCAATGGAGTTGTCACTGGCTTTGGAATGTATGGATTCTCCACTGGTTTCTCCAGTCCCGGGAAACAAATGATAGCCAAGAACCAGTGAGCACTGTTGAGAAACAATGGAATTTTTTTTTTTTAAATTTTAATATGTACTTATGCATGCATGTACAGTGCATTTAGTTCTTACAACTAGGTATTTTGACCATGCTTGATGAGTAAGTCTAGATTTCTAGCCAGTATCCATACACGATTGTGAAGACAGGTGACTTCTGGGTTAGGACTGATGCTGTAGTTGAAGAATGAGAGAAATACTGAAGATATTTTAACAACGAAAATGTGTTTGTGTACTGGATTTTATAAGATGCCTTATCATGTATCAGCAATATATAATACTGGCTCTCAGACAATACTTCCTCCTGGATATTCAACAATATGCAGATTACTGACAACTCTCCGTCACAATAAAGGAGTTTGATATATCATTCTCCAAAGTTAAACTAGACAAGGCAGTCTGAAAGACAGCTAAATCCCCCCCCACTGCTATCGATAGTGAAAGGGTAAACCATTGATCTTAGCTGTGACCTTGACCTTGAACTGACATGGCTGACTCATGAATTCTGCACAACGTCTTGATGAGGTGATCATTTGACCAAAGTTTCATGAAAATCCTTCAAGGGGTTTAGGAGATACAGAGCTGAAACCTTTGACCTTCAGTTGTGACCTTGACCTTGAGTTGACATGGCTGACTCATGAGTTCTTGATGAGGTGATCATTTGACCCAAGTTTGATGAAAATCCTTCCAGGGGTTAAGGAGATACAGAGTGGACACCAAATGGAAGGCTCAAACCTTCGACCCTTAGTTGTGACCTTGACCTTGAGCTGGCATGGTTGACTCATAATTTCTGCACATCGTTCTGATGAGGTAATCATTTGACCCAAGTTTTATAAAATTCCTTCAAGGGGTTTAGGAGATACAGAGCGGACACAAAATGGAAGGCTCAAACCTTTGACCCTAAGTTGTGACCTTGACCTTGAGCCGGCATGGCTGACTCATGGGTTCTGCACATCATCTTGATGAGGTGATCATTTGACCCAAGTTTTATAAAATTCCTTCAAGGGGTTTAGGAGATATAGAGCGGACACAAAATGGCAGGCTCAAACCTTTGACCTTGAGTTGTGACCTTGACCTTGAACCGACAAGGTTGAGTCATGGGTTCTGCACATCGTCTTGATAAGGTGATCATTTGACCCAAGTTTCATGAAAATCCTTCAAGGGGTTTAGGAGATATGGACCGGACACGATTTTGTTACGGACGGAAGGACGGACGGACAGACAGACGGAAGGACGGACGCAGACCATTCCTATAATCCCTCCGCCACGGCGGGGGATTAAAAATGGGTATAAGAACACGCTCTTCCTAGTTTGCTTAATACATTTAATTTGAATGGCTCTTGAGGATCCTCGATACCTTACCCTCACCACAGTAGGTTCAAAGTTTGGGGTGTAGTAGAATTCTTTCAATCAAGCAAGATTGCTTGTGAAGTTGCTTAGATGTGACTAATGTAATGCCCAGAGAAGCAACTTGCGTCACCATCTACTATCTATGCTGAAAAGAAGCTGGATCTAACATGGAAAGGAGTGACTTACAAACAAACCAAATAAATATACACTTACTGTTCATTTATAGGAATAACTATAAAATCCTTTTCAAATAGATCTAATTTCCTAGTCCAAGTTTTTACTCTGGCATGTCTTTTAACTGGTAATCTAAAATAAACAGAAAAAGAATCACTTTTTCAATGGTCAATATACAGTGTTATATTTCAAAGTTCAACATCCTTTTTTTAATAATGAACTGTTAGTATCACAGGTACAGTAATTTAAACAGATTTTATATGAAGTCAAGACAGATAAAACTGGTAACGTAACCAAATTAAAGGTTTGTTTCCTAAACGAGACACTCATGATTATTGTATTGATATTAATTTTTTGTATGTATATTACATACATAACTTATAGATGTATTTAACTCCAATTCAGGTCCACTTTCCACGTAAGGTAATAAACCTATGACGTTTGATATTTCAGTGCAACTATGTATTTTCTATAAGTAATTTCCCCACACTCAGATTGTTGCACTTGTATGCGGTACATTTACTGATGGAGAATGGCAAACACAGCATAGGTGAATACTGTAATGCACGGATATTACTGGTTGTCAGTACCGTTCAACAAGCTTTTAAAACAACTAAACATTTAATATATACAGCAATATTTATACTACTACAAATTGAAAATACTTACGTTACATTTGGATCATCATCTATCGCAGCCCCTCGTATACGTTGGGTTAAACGTTTATAGAAAAATGAACTGAAGATATGAGTACGATCATGGTCCTCTGGACTCAACTTTTCACGCAACAGATACCTGAAGGAATAGGGAAAATCTCATTTCAACATGTGTTACAAAACTGTTAGCCAAACCAAAATCTTTTCTACATATATCTAGCAACTGGTGAAAAGACCTTTAAATGAACAAGCAAAAAGATCAACAACATCCTCTTCTCACCATACATGAAAACTGCCAAAATCAAATGCTCCTTGTGTGGCAAAGTCAGGCTAGTTTTAATTAAATATGTAAATACTATTCATGTAACCATTTTGTGAAGTGAAAATTAAAACAACCATTTATTAACAGAAATTCTGGACATCTCACTTACCTTTTAAGTGTGTAACTACCTTTATAAGATATTCAATATTTGTTACAAACTGCCAAATACTTGTGTATTGAAATATAACTTATTCAAATACAAGCTTGAAGAGCTGTAGTCACGCTTCATAATTATGGCATAGAAAAATCACCACCCATTATACTATTATCAAGCATACATGACAGGAACAAATTATATCACACATAAATGTTTTGTTTTTAATTCACACCAGTGTATATACTTGGAACACACATCCTAACTCGCAGTATCAAATGAACCACTTGTACACAATGAAACTATGTTCTATTTCCCATTGTCTATATACATTGGGTTGACTGCAATTTCTTACTTGAGATAGAAGTCAATGATGACATCATTTAGGAATTCTCCTTCCTGTAGACAATACAGATCTTCATTTGTTATCGAGATTCCACCTTTCGCTGGCGGTGGTGGGTATGTCAATAACCTGAAAACAATTGAAACGAAATAGTTATAATAATTTACAATATGTATGCTTTCTTGTTTTGAGGTTCATTTAGAAATTTCTATTCAATTTATTAATTTTGACAGAAGAGGTTTTATTAAGCACTTTTTTGTGTGTTTCATACAGTAGCATATTTTTAAGTCATATGGCTACTATCCAGGTTTTAAATGGTAGAGAAAGATCCCAGTTGCCACCACTCATTATAAATTCAAGCAAGGGCATGCACATGCATAGTACCACAGACATTCTATAAGCCAGTTGGAAGCATTCTTCAAACTAGAGCTATCACTAAAGGTGATGAATGTACCCCCCGCATGCACTGACACAGTACATTGCAATTTGACACACACAAGACTGCATAATTATGTGGACTGTATGTATATAGACTGTATGTATACAGTATAGTAACAAAAAACAAAGTCCCATAACTATGCAGAATATTTATCTAAAAGAATGTAACATGCCTCATGCACAACTAGGGTTGGTACTGATCACTTGTGTGAAGTTTCATTAAATTGTGTGCAAGGGTTTGGTAGATTAGGCACGCACAAGATTGCATATGAAGACTGTATGTACATAGTATGTTAACAAGAAACAAAGTCCCATAACTCTGCAATTTTTGTCGCTGAAAGAACCTAACATGCCCCATGCACAACTACTGTTGTTACTGATCAGTTGTGTGAAGTTTCATTAAATTGTGTCAAGGGGATGAGGAGAGATGGTGCGCACAAGATTGTGTCTATGTCTATAGTATAGTAACAAAAATACAAAGTCCCATAACTCTGCAAATTTTTTTTTCTGAAAGAACCTAACATGCCCCATGAACAACTACTGTTGTTACTGATCACTTATGTGAAGTTTCATTAAATTGTGTCAAGGGGATGAGGAGAGATGGTGCGCACAAGATTGTGTCTATGTATATATTATAGTAACAAAAAAAACAAAGTCCCATAACTCTGCAAATTTTTTTTCTAAAAGAACCTAACATGCCCCTTGCACAACTACTGTTGGTACTGATCACTTGTGTGAAGTTTCATTAAATTGTGTCCAGGGAATGAGGAGAGATGGTGCGCACAAGATTGTGTCTATGTATATAGTATAGTAACAAAAAAACAAAGTCCCATAACTCTGCAAATTTTTTTTCTAAAAGAACCTAACATGCCCCATGCACAACTACTGTTGGTACTGATCACTTGTGTGAAGTTTCATTAAATTCTGTCAAGGGGATAAGGAGAGATGGTGCGCACAAGATTGCGTCTACGGACAGACGACCAGACGGACAGACAGACAGACGGACAGACAGACAACCTGAAACCAGTATACCCCCCCTTACAACTTTGTTGTCGGGGGGTACAATGAATAGAATTCTACATCACAAGTAAGGTCTTGAACCCACAGTGGTGTGGTCTAGTGATCTAAACTCATCAAACACTACTAGAGTAACAATACATTGTCAGGAAAATATACAATAAATTCCCTTGCCTTGTGCCCTCTAACAGATGGATTCTTAATGCCAAACATAAAACATGAAATGGCATAATATGCTTTCGATGTAAGCATTATAATCACAGTAACTCCAATGGGAGACAAAACAGAAAAGATGCTTACTTGATAATAGGGCCAACGAAGCCTATCTTTGGAGATGGTGATCGACTTTGTCGATCTTCTTCACCAGCCTGACTATAACCATGATCTGTAACCATAGAAGCCGATGTGACAGCTTGCTGCACTCTCTGCACACTGGTGGACTGTCGGAATATCTCGTCTGCCTCATCTTTGCTTAGTTCCATAAAGAAAGCTTCGTCACCCTGCTTTCCCCAGGACTTGAATAATTCCATGTATTTTTGGAAGTCGAGCCTAGTTTCCACAGATACTTGATCCATCACAATTGTGATCATCTGATGTCGCATATCTGACAAGCACAAAAAAAAAATGAAAACGTTACTTTAGTGATGTTTTTTATTGCATTACCCTAACAGCTGAATTCATAAGTTTGCAAGCCATCTAGACTGGTGTACAAATCTCAATCTTTTCCATCGCAATCCTGTTTGCAGTTACTGACATAACACCCTTAACAAAGGTGTTCTTCAGGTACAGACCAGAATCCAGGTAAAACAATGGATCTTCAGTTACTCAGCTAAATGACATGAAAGAAATCAACCTTAACAACTGTCACATCAATGCCTTTGTGACCACTTTTACCAAAACAATTGTAGAAATTAAACCTGCTAATCTACAAGACACACTATCATATTAGAAGAAAGAATATGATCCCATTTGCTGAAAAACATAGTAACTTTACATCAATGTCCCCAATACACATAAATGAAGTCCTTAGTGTAGGAGAAAATACTTGAAAATCACAAATGAATATCAGAATTGCAGCACCTACCTGCCCCAGCAGGATCATAGTAGTGTTCAGGTGGTGGTTTCATGGGGTCCGCATTCATAACCATGCCCAGATCTTTCCTGGTCCTTAAAGCACAGGACTGTGTGGTCAGGAAGAATATCAGGTTTGGTTCACCATCAAACTTGGTTAAGCACTGCTGAATTTCCTGCGGGTACAGGTGAAACGTGTGGGTCCCTGTCACACCTGTAAATAAACACAGCCATGATGCTTCAAACTATAAACAGGTACTATTTACAGAATAATTCTGAGTCAAAATAAAAGCTTATATGCCTATATAAGGTCAATATTCTCTTGCACCGTAACAGCATATTACCCTTTTTTATTTCTCTCTTCAACTGAAATTCACCAGGTTGTCTCTATAGAAAAAGCATGACTCCAATTTAAACGATCTTAGTAGAGTGTCATCAATTGAATATGTCTGTGAAATTATTAAAAATTATTTAAAATTCAACAGTTCAGGATGAATTGCCATTCAATGATTTTTTCTAGCTCTGGTGGCCCGTGTGCAGCCGAGCAGAATAGTTCAAACAACTTTGGTAGAGAACCATAAGACGAACATCATCAACTTCCATCAAATGCTTTCAGAGATGTATTGAGAATGTCTTAAAAGATACGGGTGACCTTGAGCACATTGTGACCTGGCGAGCTAACCACTGTTGAAATGGATGCAGGCATGCACATTTCTTGACTTCAATATAAATTCTGTTTCCAAAATTTAATTTGATCTCAAGTTCTCAATTTCTGCAGCAGTATAATTCATACTATATACAACATAATACCAATACAGCAACATTTCTACTGTACATACATCTGTTACAGACATTTTTTAAAAACATTATACTAATGCTTCTACATGTAATCAAGTTTCAAAACTTGAAACCTATTAAAGAATGATAAAATGATATAATACTGTATTATGCTTGCATGAGTAAAACAAGAGGGTCATGATAATCCTATGACGCTTACAGTTAAACTTGGCCTTGGGATCATCAAGTTTGACATTCTGACCAAGTTTTATGAAGATAGGGTCGTAATTATGGCCTCTAGTGTTAACAAGCTTTTCCTTTGATTTGAGCTGATGACCTAGTTTTTGACCCAACATAACCCAGTTTCGAACTTGGCCCAGGAATCATCAATATAAACATTCTGACCAAGTTTCATGAAGAAAGGGTCATAAATATGGCCTCTCGAGTGTTAACAAGCTTTTCCTTTGATTTGAGCAGGTGACCTAGTTTTTGACCCAACATGACAACTTGGCCTAGGAATCATCAAGCAAGTTTCATGAAGATCGGGTCATAAATGTGGCCTTGAGCCTTTGACCTGGTGAGGTAACTACAGTTGAAATGGATGCAGGCAAGCAAGTTTCTTGACTTCAATATAAATTTTGTTTTCAAATTTGACCTCAACTTCTGCAGCAGTATAGGTCATACTATACAACACAATATCAATACAAAAACATTGCTACTATACATACATCTGTTACAATCATGTTTTATAAACTTATTATAAGTGTTTCTACAATAATCAAGTTTCACAACCTGAAACGTATTAAAGAACGATAAAATAACATAATATTAAGCCCGTATGATTAAAAAAAAGTTGAAATTTTGATTCAAATTGCAGCTGTGTTTCATATGAATGCTCAAAGAAACTAGAGCTGTTTTTGAGAAAAGTGCATGTCTCCCACAACTGCCTAATCATCTAGATTGGCATTTCTTCTCCATTATGTATCTGAGTCAACCATGCACCAAGACCTGTATTACTTGTAACTGGCAGGAGTATTTTCGGTAATTCAAGGGCCATAATTCCGAAGTGCCTAAGCTGATTTGGCTAGTTATTGAACTTGGTCGAGGACTTATTGGCAAACACATTTTGTTCAAATTTGGTGAAAATTGGATGAGAACTGTTCGACTTAGAGCGTGGACAAGATTTGTGACAGACAAACACATAGACACACACATGTAACACAGACAGGAGTAAATCAATATGTCTCCGACCACAGTAACTACTCAATATTTAGCTAACATGCATGAAAACAGAATTTACCTTCAATGAAGAAGTTCAGTCCGTTGTCTGAGATAAGTATAGGTTCTACTGGTGCGCCCCTGAATGTGCCTACTCGCACTGTTCTCGCAATCAATGTAACCTCAGTTGGTGAAGGAGATTTCTCTCGGGAATTGGTGCCCTCCTAAAATCACAATAACGTTGAGTGTACACAATGCATTTCACATTGCATTTTCTTTTAATTCTATTCAACAAGAATGGTCAAGGATGTCAATGTTGCCTGATAATGTCCCCTGAAAATGCTTGATGGTATTATATTTGAATATTTATTGTCAAAAACTTAATTTCTTTCAAGTTATCTTTATTTTTGCTCAATCTTTTTTAAAAATTCATTCTTTCTACAAAGCAAGTTGATGACATAAAGCTTTTAAGGAGTCTTAGGTAAAATTCAAGCAGTAGTTTTCAAAAATCAAGTACCTTCCCTGTCTTTCAGGATTTTAGTCATTTTCAAGGACTGGCATTAAATCTAATAACTTTTCAAGGTCTGTTTAAGCTGTAATATTTTAAATTAGAACAAGAGCTGTCACTAATGGTGACAAATGCCCCCCGCAGCACCTTAACCTTTGACCTGATGACCTTGACCTTTGACGTGGCGACCCCACAGTCAATAGGGGTCGTGTACTCAATAAGTACTATTAGCATGTGAAGTTTGAAGGTCCTGGGTGCAGTGGTTCGCGAGTAAAGTGCCTTTATGCAAAAAGTTAACACTGGCCCCTGTGACCTTGACCCCAAAGTCAGTAGGGGTCGTGTACTCAGTGAGTACTATCAGCAAGTGAAGTTTAAAGGTCCTGGATGCAGTGGTTCGCGGGTAAAGTGCCTTCATGCAAAAAGTTAACGTTGGCCCCTGTGACCTTGACCTTTGACCTGGTGACCCCAAAGTCAGTAGGGGTCGTGTACTCAGTAAGTACTATCAGCATGTGAAGTTTGAAGGTCCTGGGTGCAGTGGTTCGCGGGTAAAGTGCCTTCATGCAAAAAGTTAACGTTGGCCCCTGTGACCTTGACCTTTGACCTGGTGAACCAAAAGTCAGTAGGGGTCGTGTACTCAGCGAGTACTATCAGCATGTGAAGTTTGAAGGTCCTGGGTGCAGTGGTTCGCGAGTAATTTGCCTTCATGCAAAAAGTTAACGTTGGCCCCTGTGACCTTGACCTGGTGACCCCAAAGTCAGTAGGGGTCATGTACCCAATGAGTACTATCAGCATGTGATGTTTGAAGGTCCTGGGTGCAGTGGTTTGCGAGTAAAGTGCCTTCATGCAAAAAGTTAACGTTGTGACTAACGAACGGACAGTTGAAAACTAATATGCCCCCCTTCGGAGGCATAAAAACAGGGTAAAACTCAAGAAAAACTAATCAGACATGACTGTCATGAAAATATGAAATGGAAGAAAACTATAGGAGCTGAATACACAAGAAAGATGGTATGATGAACAGACTGACAGTTCAAACACTTATTTTCCATTTTCATTTTTGTTCATCATCATTTTCAGTAATCGTCTCTCTAGAAGAATATGCTCAGAATTTTAAACAAATTGTTGTACCTTGTTTAAACTTCAAATGAAGTGGTGAAGCTTAATTCTTACATTTTGTACTTTCTGCATTTTTTTCTGAAAAAAGTTTTTTCCTCCGTGAAAAAGATCAGCATCTATTCAACAAAAAAAGTTTAGTTAAAGCGGATTTCATAATTTATAAATTTAGTTTCATCTGAAATCTTGTTTTTTTGTTTGTTTTTTTTTGTTTTTGCAGGGTTCAACATGTTCAACATCGCACTAACACAGTTATAGGTCATGTGGTGACTTTCCAGCTTTAATGGTAGAGGAAGACCCCAGCTGCCCCTCCAAGCATTATTTCATCATGGGCGAATGCCTTGGTATAATCACCGTCCTTTCGTAAGCCAGCTGAATGGCTTCCTCACATGAAGAATTTAACGCCCCAAGTGAGGTTCAAAGGTTCAAATCAGTGAGGGGGTAGTGATTCAAGGTCAGTGACCTTAAACACGGCCACAGAGGCCCCCTAAAATCTTGAATTTAAGAAATGGCATACCGCATCTTCCATCTTTTTAACTCTGGCTTTTTCTCCTTTCTTAAGTGATAGTGGTATGGTAGGTATAAGTGGAGACTCGGGACATTCTGGCTGGTCCCCGGCGTGACTAGGAGATCTGCTGGGTACCGAGGCTGGTGTGGCAGGGGCTGACATTGATTGAGATTGTGACCTGTTTGTATCACTGCTTTCTTCCTCATCTGATGATATTGTTACTGTTTCTAAAAATATAAAGTCAAGATTAATATTGTTATTTAAAAAAAAAAAAAAAAAAAAAAAAAAATGTCAATTGTCTTGAAATTTTATCTGATTCCTTTGACTGATTCAATTAATTTCAGATTAACATCAATTGTTTTTTTTATTGAAGAATTCCCAGCATCTTCCCATAATCTATACTAGTAAAAATATTAAGAAATCAATATCTGTGGCAATTAAAATTCATCAATTTCGCAAATACGTCAATCCTCGAAATTTGATCCCAACAAACAAATACAATTTCCATTTATTTTATCTATAATATCTAATATTTATAAGTTCTTGTTCCCCCAACACCCACCCCACAAGAAGAGCTGATTTTTTGAAAACTGCTAAAGTCTATGCCCATGGAATTAAATGCTTTCATTGTACTTGATGCTGAAACAAATTCAGTTTTCTTCAAATAAGATGAAGCTGCAATATGATTCATTCCCATTGATAATAAGTTGCATATAACAGCCTTTATAGTCTGAAGTTTCAGATCCTTACATTGGCTGTTTTACAGTGAATAATGAACAATTCCTTTTATCAAACCCCTGTGTTACTATAGACCGAGCCTAAAAAACCAGCAATCACAAGATGTAATCACAAGCTAACTATTTTGCACAAGTTACTTCTAAAATTCATGCCTAACTGGAGTACTCACTAACATGACTTGTTTATGTTTACTGAATCTTTACAACATATGTACATCTTTCACATGTTTTCAATTTTTTTTTATTATTTCATCAATATTCAAGTTGCAGCTGATATATCAACTGACAGCAGCTGTTATAATGAAAAGCTAAATCAGTAAATGGCTAACATGCTAGTTTGTGTTTATATTACAATAATTATTTCTTTTCAATTCAACTTTTAAAGTCACTATTTTCTTACTTAAAAACTTCAAGTACTATACAAAGGAAACTTTTACGCTCTAAATTTACAACCATCTTTTACTAAAAGGTTCATAGTATAAACTGAATGTTGATTTGCATATATATGTGTATCAAAACTACGATACTGAACAGTCAGGGGTGTAACTGTTTTAAGTTATGTAACCTATTTCAGTTATTTTTTCAAGCATTTTATAACCTGTATTAGTTATAAAATGTAAGTTAACTCGGGTAAGTTATTCAAAAAAAGTCTTTTTGCTGTTCTCACAAAGTTACCTGTACAGTGAAATAAGTAGCAATCTGTGGTTAATCAAATTCTCTTTCAGTCTGGTCATGACCTGATAAGCATAATGGGATGCTAAGAGTTTTATAGCTTTAAACCTTTTGCGTAAAACTTTATCAGCCTTGCGTAAAAAAATTTACTGCATAGCTGGAAAGATAAGAGTTCAAGGATTCAGGAAATAATTGCATTAGTCACATTCAAAATGAGGAATTGGCACAGGAGGGCTTTGTAATATTTTATGATAACTGAAACAAGTTATGAAAATATAAGCAATAACTCAAATGGGTTATAAACTGTGATAACTTGAAACAGTTACACCCCTGACTGCTGAAGTCACTTTGGTAATAGTTCTTAATAATGAAGCTCCTCAAAATTATCAAAATGACATTTTGAATGTAAAATAACTCATACAATTACATAAAGAAAAATATACCTGGAACAAAAGTACCGCGCCCCCGACCTCGCCCCCTTTTCCCTCTTCCATAAGCTGGTCGAATAATCCGAGGCTGGTGCCTTGCACCTGGCCCCGTCACAGCATTGTTCGAGGCGTTTATCACTTTCACATATATTTCACCTTGTTCTTGGATCTTTTTACTATAAAATGAGCTTTTATCTACACTAGTTATTGTTGAAACTGTAGTTCCTGTTTCAACTGTAAGTTTTCTACGTTTTGTTTCCGGATTACCGTCTCCTGACGCACTAGGGATCACATATTTAGTAGCACTAGTGAACATTCGTTTACAACTTTCACATTTATATTTATCCATACTGGTAGTTCCACAATATTGACACACTGCATAAGCACTTGGGTCCTAAAACAAACATTTTATCAATGTACTTGTAATAATTCCATTAACTTTAAAGAATAAGTTACGACAGTTTGACGTTTAAACCTTAACCCTTACCCTGCTAAATTTCTATAACAAACTTGTCCACCTTCCAATTTGCAATTTGGACAGTACCATTAACTGTTAAAAGGGAAGCTTACCAAAAAGATACTGGCTGAATAGCGAACAGTGTAGATCATGATCAGACTGAACAGATGTGCAGGCTGATCATGAACTAAACTGGTCACAAAGGCAGAATCAATCGCGTCCAGCATGATAAGGGTTAAGTAAACCTACCCTTCTAAACACACCATTTAGTTGGAAAGTCTACTAGATAGACCTCCTGTCCATTCTACTCAAATCTGGAAAGGGCTAGAGAAGTAATAAACTAAAGCAACACCTCAGCATATACAAAAACCACAGCTGGTATAATTAAGAAATAATAAGTTCCCAAACATGGTTTATCGTAGAATAACCCAAGTTTTGAGTTCTTATGCTTAAGAATATATCATGAAGGTCGTAGGAACTTATTATTTCGATTCTAACACGACATACTAGCATCAAAAGTGTTAGGAAAAATGGTAACTACTTTTTACGACCGTGCTATGCACGTGGATTGGATGACGTCATTGCACGCGAGTGGTATACTGCAGAATAACCCGAGATAGATTTTGCTCTACATGTATGTAGGTTATTTGCTGGCCGTGCTAGAATAGGTATTTTAGAGCATGCAAGTTTTTTTTTTCTTCAACCAGTTCTTGGATGAATTGCAAGAAGTCCTAATATGGTTTATCCCGGGCCCATCTAAACCATTAAATTCTTATACTTAAGTTTTTAAAATATTGTTTCTAAAAATTAGTTTTGCTTTCCATGAATATCAAAACACAAAAAAGAAATGTCTGGTTCACCGTTGTCCCAAGTTTTTAACAATAGAAAAGCCAAAATGACTTGCCCATGTTGAATTGAAATCTGCCTTCCGATATAAAAATATAGTTCCTGATTTAAATTTAAAATATTCGTTAATCCAGGAAAATACATTTGCAAATTTAATTTTTATCATTACTGTCTGAAAAAATTGGTTTCAGTTATAATCAGATGTTCTTTTTGAAATTTTGGTGTCAAATTCTGAAAAAAAAATAATAATAAATTCAGAAAGCATTTTTGTTCATGTTCTTTTGTGAAGAACATAAGTTTGCAGAAAGGGTCACCCTTGTCATTATTAAATCAATTATGTTCCTACAAAAAGAATTTTTTTTTTCTTCCAATGAAATACTCACAGAGAATGTAAATATCTGCAAATAAAAGTGTTTTTTAAGAGAGGAAACTAAAGGAAGTGTGTAAGTTTGTAACATTTTTTGTCCAATGTGGCTGAAATTTACAATGGACAATACCTTATCAAAATTAACTTTTGGTGATTTGTCTAAAACGGATCAATTTTATTTTCAAATTTTCTTATTATTACTCTTGGGAGACTTTTTGAATGATGCATAACATGAATGGTATTAACATAATACTGTGAAATCATTAATATTCGTGGGGGACTAATTTTCGTGGATTTCGTGGTTGAGTCAATCCGAGAAATTTAATCCCAACTAACAAGTAAAATTCCCATTCATTTTATGTTGTAAAGTTAAAATACACGAATTCATATCCCCATGAAATTGCCATTTTGACCAAAACCACGAAATTTCATGCCCACGAAATTAAATGATTTTACAGTAATTATATTCAAAGAGAAATCCAGGAAACATTTTGTTAAACATGTATAACTAAGCTGAATCAGTGTATATCAATATTTTGTTGGAATTCATCAGTGAGATTTAATCTATTCAAGAGGGCCATGATGGCCCTATATCGCTCACCAGAGTTTATGAGGCTTACTGACCTAGTTTCTAACCCCAAAAGACCAAGTTTCGAATTTGACCTAAAGATCATCAAGACAAACATTCTAACCAAGTTTCATATAGATTGAGTCACAACTGATGCCTTTAGAGTGTTTACAAACTTTTCCTTTGATTTGACGATGTGACCTAGTTTTTGACCCCAAATGACCTAGATTAATATTGGACCTAGAAATCATCAAGACAAACATTCTGACCAAGTTTCATAAAGATTGAGTCAACACTGTGGCCTCTAGAGTGTTCACAAGCTTTTCCTTTGATCTGGCCTACTGACCTAGTTTTTGACCCCACATGACCCAGTTTCGCATTTGGCCTAGAAATCATCAAGACAAACATTCTGACAAAGTTTCATAAATATTGGGTCACAACTGTGTTCTTTAGAGTGTTCACAAGCTTTTCATTTGATCTGGCCTACTGACCTACTTTTTGATCCAACATGACCCAGATTCATACTTGACTTAGAGATCATCAAGATAACCATTCTGACTAAATCTCATAATAATTGAGTTACAACTGTGGCCCCTAGAGTGTTCACACACTTTTCCTTTCATTTGGCCTACTGGCCTAGTTTTTGACTCCACCTGACCCAGATTCGAACTTGACCTAGAAATCATCAAGACAATCATTCTGAACAAGTTTCATATATACTGGGTCATAATTGTGGCTTCTGGAGTGTTCACAAGCTTTTCCTTTGATCCGGCCTACTTACCTAGTTTTTGACCCCACATGACCCAGATTCAAACTTAATATAGAGATCATAAAGACAACCATTCTGACCAAGTATCATAAAGATTGAGTCAAAATTGTGGCCTCTAGAGTGTTCACAAGCTTTTCCTTTGATTTGACCGGGTGACCTAGTTTTTCACCCCACATGACCCAGGTTCAAACTTGAATTAGAAATAATCAAGACAATCATTCTGACAAAGTTTCATAAATATTGGGTCACAACTGTGGCCTCTGGAGTGTTCACAGGCTTTTCCTTTCATCTGACCTACTGACCTAGTTTCTGACCCACGTGACCCAGTTTCAAACTTGATCTAGAATTCACAAAGACAAACATTCTGACCAAGTATCATAAAGATTGAGTCAACATTGTGGCCTCTAAAGTGTTCACAAGCTTTTCCTTTGATTTGTCCAGGTGACCTAGTTTTTGACCCACATGACCCAGATTCAAACTTGATCTAGAATTAATCAAGACAATCATTCTGACCAAATTTCATAAATATTGGGTCACAACTGTGGCCTCTTGAGTGTTCACAAGCTTTTCTTTTGATCTGGCCTACTGACCTAGTTTTTGATCCTACATGACCCAGTTTCGAAACTGACCTAGAGATCATCAAGACAAACATTCTGACCAAGTATCATAAAGATTGAGTCAAAATTGCGGCCTCTGGAGTGTTCACAAGCTTTTAATTTGATTTGACAAGGTGACCTAGTTTTTGACCCCACCTGACCCAGATTCGAACTTGTCCTAGAAATCATCAAGGCAATCATTCTGACTGAGTTTCGTAAATATTTGGTCACAACTGTGGCCTCTAGAGTGTTCACAAGCTTTTCCTTTGATCTGGCCTACTGACCTAGTTTTTGACCCTACATGACCCAGTTTCAAACTTGACCTAGTGATCATCAATACTAACATTCTGACCAAGTTTCATAAAGATTGGGTTACAAATGTGGCCTCTAGAGTGTTCAAAAGGCAAATGTTGATGGACGCCGGACAATGACCGGTCACAATAGCTCACCTCGAGCACTTTGTGCTCTGGTGAGCTAAAAACTTAACTGTACGTGAGGCAGCTTTGTCAATCTACTTATACAATGTGTACTAATGACTTTTTCACATAACACTGGATGAAAATTGTACCATGCTTGGTTCTTTACAGTATATTTCTTGATTCAAATAACATTGCCGGTACCCGACAAGCATTTATAATGTTATGCTGTAAATAAAATATATGATGTAATTTTATATTGTTTGCATCTTTGTTATATCAAAAGAGGTCTGTAAAAGTTTTGTTTTACGCACCAGTTTCCTGTGCTGAGACTAACATTGGTTGCAAAATCAATATTTCAATGTAAGTAAGGGTATAATGAAAAGAAAATATTTTTATTTTTTTATGAATTTTGAATATATCTCACTTCTACAGGAGACAACTCAAGGACTGAGAGCGAAACTACTTTATCTTCTTCTTAGTTCATATACAGCGAGTTACAATAGTTTCGCCCTCAGCCCATAAACTGTGTCCCTTCTAAGTGAGATAGATATACAGTATTCTATATTCACTCTGTACACTTGATATAACGAGATGATTTGTAGTATAACTACTGCCTGTTCATAACTTATTATTGTCAGATCTTATAAATACCCTAACACAATTTAGATTTTGTTAATCTATTACAATGACTGCAGTTGCCAGGGATATTTGACATAATTATTTGAGAAGATTGCAAAGAAAATTACTCTGATTCGTACTTACTTCGGGTACATTTGGAGGGTCTAAAACATGTTCCTTATCTGTTGCTGCTGGCTCACTCCCTTTCTGTTCAACTTGTTCTATAACTGCCTCTGGCCTAATAATACACACACAAACATAACAATACACTGTACCTACTCATTACTGTAATGAAGTTAAAGTTTTTTTGTTTTTCTATGAGAAATGAATAAGTATGAAAACATACAGGTACTATTTCCTAAAACCATATTTGATTAAAAGAACACCAGCTCTTACTGAGATCATACTTATATCAGTAAATATCATTCAAGCACTGCCCATTCTAATTTCTATTTTAAATAAACCAAAATACGCACACTAAATTACATTTAAAACTTCTTGTATTCCTTTAAATTTTTTAACTAATTCCGGAGTGCTTTTGTGATATTTCAGACTTTCATATCTTTTATCGAATCGTCAAAGAGAACTTTTGCCTTGCCTGTGGATCAAACTCCTGACCCAACGATCTGTAAATCTGCGCCCTCCATATTGAGCTACCTGGGGGGGCACCAAATGTGAGTGGTCAGACAAAATATTTGCCATATGTGGTATGACTGAATTTAATCATAATAAATCTAAAAGAGTCACATTAACGTACTATCTGTTATACGGCTGCTGTATCAGTTTTTGTTGGTAGACGAAGAGCCCACCTGCCCCTCCGGGCATTGCTACAGGCACGAGCGGGACATAGATAGAACCACCAACCTTCTATAAGCCAGCTGGATGGCTTCCTCACATGAAGATTTCTACACCCCAAGTGTGATTTCAAAACCTCCATCATTGACAGGCAAGTGATTCTAAGTTACCGTCATCGTACGAGTATAAGACGCACATTTTTCACCGAGATTCTGGTCATGAAGGACTGATGCGACATATACACGGGGATAGAACAAGACCACATTTTCCCCCTGACTCAAAAAATTTAAAAAAATTATTTTTATTTATACCGCGTACTTTTACATTGAACAGAATTCAAGGGGAGTAACTACCTATGACTCAGGCATAGCTAACAGCCGGTATCGGGACCCGGCGTCTTAAATTAATTTTGTATAAAATGTAAAATTAAGAGCTCACGTAAAAGCTTTAGATAAATAAATGCTGTTTTTCATTAAAATATATTTTACAACGCATTTCTGTAACTCATCATTAAGTTTTTAACAAAACCTGTGTAAAACTTTCCCAACGTGTTTTCACACATTTTGCAATAAAATACTTGAAACTCTTTATCAAGTAGCCCGGATCTTCAAACATAATTTTGATAGTTGTCTATAATCCCCTTGTTTATCGAGAAATTCACGCCCGAGGCATTAATTATCTTACCACCTACTGTCACAATCTAACAATTAACCGTTTAATCATACCCATGTAATATTGTAAACATGTGCATGTGAGATTTTAAACTGATCCAATAACATCATAGTCGCTGATCCGTAGTGTTCAAAACAATATGCAACCCAGTCTTAAAATTACGTCATTTTACCACCACCTGCTAAAGTGTACTTTCGTTTTCGCTGGCCTCAATATTTATGGAGCAATCAGAGGATGCAGCAGTTTAGTGCTTACACGAGTTTATGCTTTTCAATCTAAATACTTGCACAACATGCAAAACAAGAGCTGTCGGAGGACAGCTACGCTCGACTATTCAACAGCCTGGTCAGTTGAATGAAAATTAAAGTTGAAAAAGGGACATAATTTTGTAAAATTGCAAAACAGGGTTATGGAACCTGTAAAATGCAAATCAGTTCATGACAATGGACAATTGTGTGAAGTTTCAATCCATTCCCATAAGTGGGTACTGAGATACCACCTTACATACAAAAACCTAACCAAAAACTGCTAAGTCAAACAAGAGGGCCATGATGGCCCTATATCGCTCACCTGAGTACCATTGCTTTAACCAAAACCAAAAAGAAAAAATTCTTACAAGGTACAGATATGTCAAAATACACTTAAAAATTGGAGGTACCATACATGTTGTACCACAGAAAAGTGGTCTCAGTTTTTCCCTACGGCCAATAATACAAAAGTTACTAAATAAGCTATTTATAGTAACATAAAAGGGAAGTAATAAAAAAATAACATTGTAAGCGAACAAAAGAAGGATCTGCCAAATAAAAACAAGAGCACTGCAATGCAACTCAAATGCAGAGCAATATTCACATAAAACAAAGTCATATGACCTTTGACCCCTAAGTGTGACCTTGACATTGAATTTAGCCATCCGAAACATGCGCTCTGCATCTTATAGCCTAGTGGTAGAGCGTCCGCTTCGAGTGCGGGAGGTCGTGGGTTCGATCCCCGGCCGCGTCATACCAAAGACGTGAAAAATGGTACCAGTAGCTCCCTTGCTTGGCGCTCAGCATTAAAAGGGAAACTGGCCTCTTCTCTCATACCCTCGTGGCGATAGATACCATCAGGAATGAGGTGTCGAGAGTGATTAATATAAGTTGTAGAACTTCCTTCACAATCGACCTAAAATAAATTATGTATAGACTAAGGGAAATTGCTAACCAACACACAGACAGACAGACGGACACCAAGGCGGTAACAAAATAGGTCCCTGTGGGCGTATAAAAAGAATCAATACCTTACGATGATACAAGTTGTGTGCAAGTTTGGTTAAAATCAAATCATAAATGAAGCTGCTATTGTGCAGACAAGGTCTAAATAGCCAATTATGGGATCTGGCCGGTTCAAGAATGGAACCAAGATCTTTTGGTGACTCAAGTTTTGTGCAAGCTTGATTAAATTCAAATCATAAATGAAGCTGCTATTGTGCAGACAAGGCCAAAATAGCTAATTCCGGCCCTATCAGGGGCCATAACTCTGGAACCCATTAAGGGATCTGGCCGGTTCAAGAAAGGAACCAAGATCTTATGGTGACACAAGTTTTGTGCAAGTCGGGTTAAAATCAAATCATAAATGAAGTTGCTATTATGCAGACAAGGTCAAAATAGCTAATTTTGACCCCTTCAGGAGCCATAACTCTGGTGCCATAATGGAATCTTGCCTGTTCCAGAAAGGAACCAAGATCTTAAGGTGATACAAGTTATGTGCAAGTTTGGTAAAAATCAAATCATAAATAAAGCTGCTATTGTGCAGACAAGGTTAAAATAGCTAATTTTGGGCCTTTCAGGGGCCATAACTCTGGAACCCATAAAGGAATCTAGCCAGTTCCAGAAAGGAACCAAGATCTTATGGTGATACAAGTTGTGTGCAAGTTTGGTAAAAATCAAATCATAAATAAAGCTGCTATTGTGCAGACAAGCTTGAAATAACTAATTTTGGCCCTTTCAGGGGCCATAACTCTGGAACCCATAATGGGATCTGGCCAGTTAAAGAAAGGAATCGAGATCTCATGGTGATACAAGTTGTGTGCAAGTTTGATTAAAATAAAATCATAAATGAAACCACTATCGTGCAGACAAGAAATTGTTGACGGACGGACGCACGCACGCACGGACTGACGACGGACGAAGGGTGATCACAAAAGCTCACCTTGTCACTATGTGACAGGTGAGCTAAAAAGGGACATAATTTTGTAAAAATGCAAGGTAGATTTATGTAACCTGTGCATTACATGTCAGATCATAACAGTGAACAAGTGTGTGAAGTTTCAATTCATTCCCATTAGTGGGTAATGAGATACCAGCTTACATACAAAAACTTAACCAAAAACTGTTAAGTCGAAAAAGGGACATAATTTTGTAAAAAAGCAAAAAAGAGTTATGGAACCAGTGCAATGTAAGTAAGTTTATCACAGTGAACAAGTGTGTGAAGTTTCAATCCATTCCCATAAGTGGTTACTGAGATACCAGCTTACATACAACAAGAGCTGTCCGTAAGACAGCCAAGCTCGACTATTCGAAATATTGTCACAGAAGCAGGAAATTATTACCCAAAATGTTAAATATCAAAAGAGTTTTAAGTTTGAAAGGGGACATAATTTGACCAAAATGTATATCAGAGTTATGGGACTTGACGCTATCAACTAGTTTTATAATCCCGAAGAAACATGTTAAGTTTCAATTCAATATCTGCATTAGTTTTGGGATAGTAACTTGCATGTAAAACTTTAACCAGAATTTTCTAAGTCCAAAAGGGGGCATAATTTGCTCAAAATACATGTTAAGAGTTATGGAACTTGAAGCAGAGAGGTTGGTAATTGACCTAGAAAAAGAATAAATAAGTTTCAAAGCTATATGCCTTTTGGTAATAGCTGTATGTACTTGCACGCGAAACTTTAACCAGGATTTCTAAGTCCAAAAGGGGGCATAATTTGCCCAAATTACATGTCAGAGTTATGGGACTTGATTCTATCAACTAGTTTAATAACCCCGAAGACACATGTGAAGTTTCAATTTAATATCTGTAGTAGTTTTGGAGATAGTAACTTGCATGTAAAACTTTAACCAGGATTTTCTAAGTCCAAAAGGGGGCATAATTTGCCCAAAATACATGTCAGAGTTATGGGACTTGACCCAGTGAGGTAGGTAATTGATCTAGAAAAAGAAAAAATAAGTTTCAAATCTATATGCCTTTTAGTAACAGCTGTATGTACTTGCCCGCAAAACTTTAACCAGAATTTTCTAAGTCCAAAAGGGGGCATAATTTGGCCAAAATACATGTCAGAGTTATGGGACTTGACCCAGTGAGGTAGGTAATTGATCTAGAAAAAGAAAAAATAAGTTTCAAATCTATACGCCTTTTAGTAATAGCTGTATGTACTTGCATGTAAAACTTTAACCAGAATTTTCTAAGTCCAAAAGGGGGCATAATTTGGCCAAAATAAAGGTCAGAGTTATGGGACTTGGTGCTATCAGCTAGTTTTATAACCCCGAAGACACATGTGAAGTTTCAATTCAATATCTGCATTAGTTTTGGAGATAGTAACTTGCATGTAAAACTTTAACCAGAATTTTCTAAGTCCAAAAGGGGGCATAATTTGCTCAAAATACATGTTAGAGTTATGGAACTTGACCCAGTGAGGTTGGTAATTGACCTAGAAAAAGAATAAATAAGTTTCAAAGCTATATGCCTTTACATGATAGCTGTATGTACTTGCATGCAAAAACTTAACCAAGGTGTGACGCCGACGCCGACGCCGACGCCGACGCCAGCCAGGGTGAGTAGAATAGCTAGACTATTCTTCGAATAGTCGAGCTAAAAACTTAACCAAATCGGGATGCCGACGCATGAGTGAGTCCAATAGCTCTACCTATTCTTTGAATAGTTGAGGTAAAAATCGACCATGATTTAGCAAAAATCGACACGTTCATGTCAGAAACTATAGAGAATTTCGGACAAACATAAATTCGGGTAAGTGAATTTTACGAGCTAAATTGCAATTCATACTACCCTAAGGATTTTGCAAGTTTATAAAAATTGATTGACATTCCTTTTGTGATATTGCAATGTTGCATTAATTAACATGAGAAGAATTCCCAGTTTAAATACATGTAGTTTTAATCTACATATGGACAATCCAGAGCAAGAGATTCCCTTTTTTCTGCTACCAATACATGGGTATAAGCATTTTTCCAGAAATCTGTTGATATTTTTTCACTGCGTCTTATACAGGAGTGCGACCTATACTCGTACGATTACGGTATCTGCCTTAACCATCCACTATAGAGGCCCTGATATTTGATTTTGAAATTTTGATTGATTTGCAACATTTATGTTAGGTACTTACTCAGTATAACTCTCCTCTGGATTCTTTGGCTTAATCTGCGCAGCTGGCATTAAGTTCTGCAGGGACAGCTTCGGCCGCTGTTGAACCAACTGTCCCGGCACACCGGGTGTTGTTACAACACTAATAATTGGCGCATTTAGGCTGCCCTGTGAGGTATGAATAACATGTCCCTGGTTTGACAGTTGGCGCATTTGCTGATTGCTTGGGTGGCCAACCTGATGAATTAAATTCTGTCGCAAGAAGTTCAATTGTGGACGACCTGGCATTGGAGTGTTATGCCGCACCGGTCTCATCCCGTTATTCATGGGTGAAACTCTGCAAGTTTGATAACATATAAAAATCATTCAGAAATCATCTTATCATTTTCTGTTCCTAATATTACAGCTAATCTGACACGCTGTTCACAGCAGTACTGCTGATCCATGATTAAAACCTTATGGCAGAGCAATAGATAAGCTCTACATTTGTGTACATACACAAGTTGGTTAATAGGCAATTCAAATATTGATAGCTCATACCAAAACGCATATGTAAATCAAAAGTATGCAAATCTCTATTTAATGCATGCATACTGGAGCCTCGACTTCAAAATCATTTTGTTTGTCTGGACCCAAGCTTATTCATAGTTGCCACTAGAAACCCGTATGGGGGAATTCTCTAGTAGACTGTTAGTGGTTTCACTTGTGGGAAAGTGCAAGATACAGATGTTCCAATTCCAGAAGCTTCCCCGGTTCCTTAACATGACAGGTGTAATGCACTCATACACCAGAGTCTTACCAAAATGTTTATTTTAGTTGGAGGAGCAGGAATAAGACACTTGCCCTTTGTTCCCCCAAAAACTAAAGCTAAAATTAAATGACCCATGTACTAGAAACACAGAATAAACTCGTAAATACTTACAGGTTATTACACAGGGTTGGTGTGCCTTAAGGCGATATTGGCATACTAGGAGAGGTATTGGCCCGAGGGCAAATACCAGTCTAGTATGTCAATATCGCCCTAAGGCACACCAGCCCTGTTTTATAACCTTTTTATTGCATATGTTCTACTGTTGAAGTGAAAACGAGATTAAAATAATTTAATGCTGCACAGCGTCATTGAATGTTCATGTAATGTGCGGGAACGTCCGAAGAAACAAGTGAAATTTCAATTCAATAGTAACTTGCATGCAAAACTTTAACCAGGATTTTCTAAGTCTAAAAGGGGGCATAATTTGGTCAAAATACATGTCAGAGTTATGGGACTTGACCGAGTGAGGTTGGTAATTGACCTAGAAAAAGAAACAAGAGGGCCATGATGGCCCTATCTCGCTCCGCTCACCAGAATTGATCTGGTCTACTGACCTAGTTTTTGACCCCACATGACCCAGTTTCTGATTTGATCTAGAGATCATCAAGACAAACATTCTGACCAAGTTTCATAAAGATAGGGTCACAACTGTGGCCTCTAGACTGTTAACAACAGGTTTTTCCTTTGATTTGACTGGGTGACCTAGTTTTTGACCCCACATGACCCAGCTTCGAACTTGACCTAGAGGTCATCAAGACAAACATTCTGACCAATTTTCATGAGTTTCAAACTTAAACCATAGACTCTAAGAGTCTTAACAAGCTTTTCCTTTGATCTGGCCTACTGACCTAGTTTTTGACCCACATGACTCAGTTTCAAACTTGACCTAAAGATCATCAAGACAAACATTTTGACCAAGTTTCATAAAGATAGGGTCACAACTGTGGCCTCTAGAGTGTTAAAAAGTTTTTCCTTTGATTTGACCGGGTGACCTAGTTTTTGACCCCACATGACCCAGATTCGAACTTGACCTAGAGGTCATCAAGACAAACATTCTGACCAAGTTTCATAAAGATTGAGTCACAGCTGTGGCCTCTAGGCCTCTAGAATGTTCACAAGCTTTTCCTTTGATCTAAATATTGGGTCACAACTGTGTTCACAAAGCAAATGTTGACTGACGATGCACGATGGACGCCGGACAATGACCGGTCACAATAGCTTACCTTGAGCACTTCATGCTCTGGTGAGCTAAAAATAAGTTTCAAAGCTATATGCCTTTAAATGATAGCTATATATGTACTTGCATGCAAAACTTAACGAAGGTGTGACTGACCCCGATGCCAGGGTGAGTAGAATAGCTTGGACTATTCTCTGAATAGTCGAGCTAAAAATGCCAGTTTTCCAGCTGAAGTACAAATTCATGTGTAAAACTTTAGTGTTTACACAGATGCTATGTAGTAACTGTTGCTTTTATCATAAAAGAAATTTGGGCTTTAAATCCCTTTCAATCAAATTATAACATCTCTATTTTTATAATCTATTTTTTTTTTCTTCTTTTAAATATACATGTTCTTATGTTCTTACCCTCTAACATTCTGAGTCATATGAACACCAGTGGCGTTACCATGGAATTGACCACGACCTCTACCTCTGCTTCTACCACCACGAGCACCTCTACCTCGCTGACTAGAATCTATCGCTGAATGCTGAACTGTTTTTATGGTAATAAGATATATAAATTTGTGCACTCTAGCATAAAACTGCTGTTGAAGAGTAAATGTGTGTTAACAAAATCATATGCTTCTAAAACACCTTTATTATACAGGGATCATCCTACAAGGCGATTTGAGCGATATCGTCGCTGTAAAGTCAGCCACTTCGCCTAATTATCGCCTCCAGGCGAAATCCAAATCGCCGAGTTTTTCAGAGTGTTGTAATCTGTTTACTAAAAGTTGTAAAACTTGATGCATATTCTAGATTTAATTACCAATAAATCCATAGTCAACCCCGCCCACTCGCCTGTCAAACCAGCCAATCGTACCGTTAATATCCCACTGTTAATAATATTGTAAGCTGCCGCCATTTTGAAAATTTTCAATCGGCATGTAAAAAGCCGCTAAATTTAACTAGTGCATGATCTTATGCATCAATTGTATATTATTTCTTGATTTTATTAAAAATTACTTCAAAAATTATTTCAAATACAGCCGATTTCTGTAAATGAATTGCCCGTGCGTTGTGGATATAAAAACAAGAGGACCATGATGGTCCTGAATCGCTCACCTCTTCCCACATGACCCAGTTTTGAGTATGACGTCGTTTTTTCTATCATTTGACATAGTGACCTAGTTTTTGAGCTCATGTGACCCAGTTTTGAACTTGACCTAGATATTATCAAGATAAAAATTCTGACCAATTTTCATGAAGATCCATTGAAAAAAATGGTCTCTAGAGAGGTCACAAGGTTTTTGTATTATTTGACCTGGTGACCTAGTTTTCGAAGGTACGTGACCCTTATACTTTACCTAGATATCATCAAGGTGAATATTCTCACTAATTTTCATGAAGATCTCATGAAAAATATGGCCTCTAGAGAGGTCACAAGGTTTTTCTATTTTTATACCTACTGGCCTAGTTTTTGACATACGTGACCCAGTTTCGAAACTGACCTAGATATCATCAAGGTGAACATTCAGATCAATTTTCATGAACATCCATTGAACAAGAGCACCGCCTTGCGGGTGCTGACGCTCATCTGATTTTTTTTGTGTAATAGAAATATTGTCCTACCCATGATTTTCTAAGTCTAAAAAGGGCCATCATTCTTGCAAAAAGCAGGTTAGAGTTATGTTTCTTGATGTTCAGTGTCCACTTATGATGGTGAAAAACTGTTGCAAGTTTTAAAGCAATAGCTTTGATAGTTTATGAGAAAAATTGACTTAAACATAATACTCAACCAAGAAAATTATTTTCTAAGTCCAAAAAGGGCAATAATTATTGCAAAAAGCAGGATGGAGTTATGTTGCTTGCTGTACAGGGTCAGCTTATGATGGTGAACAAGTGTTGCAAGTTTCAAAGCAATAGCTTTGATAGTTTAAGAGAAAAAGTTGACCTAAACATAAAACTTAACCAAGAAATCTGATATTTTCTAAGTCCAAAAGGGGCCATAAATCTTGCAAAAAGCAGGATGGAGTTATGTTTCTTGCTGTACAGGGTCAACTTAGGATGGTGAACAAGTGTTGCAAGTTATAAAGCAAGCTTCGATAGTTTAGGATAAAAGCTGACCTAAACATAAAACTTAACCAAGAAAACTGATTTTCTAAGTCCAAAAGGGGCAATAAATCTTGCAAAAAGCAAGATGGAGTTATGTTTCTTGATGTACAGGGTCTGCTTATGATGGTGAACAAGTATTCCAAGTTTCAAAGCAATAGCTTTGATAGTTTAGAAGAAAAGTTGACCTAAACATAAAACTTAACCAAGAAATCTGATATTTTCTAAGTACAAAAGGGGCCATAAATCTTGCAAAAAGCAAGATGGAGTTATGTTTCTTGCTATACAGGGTCAGCTTATGATGGTGAACAAGTATTCCAAGTTTCAAAGCAATAGCTTTGATAGTTTAGGAGAAAAGGTGACCTAAACATAAAACTTAACCAGGCAACGCCGACGCAGACGCCGACGCCGACAACCGCTCAAGTGATGACAATAACTCATCATTTTTTTTCAAAAAATCAGATGAGCTAAAAATATGGCCTCTAGAGAGGTCAAATTTTTTTAATAATTTTAGACCTACTGACCTAGTTTTTGACCGCAGTTGACCCAGTTTCAAATCTGATCTAGATATCATCAAGATGAACATTCAGACCAACTTTCATACAGATCCCATGAAAAGTATGGCCTCAAGAGAGGTCACAATGTTTTTTTTTATTATTTGACCTACTGACCTAGTTTTTTATGGCACGTGACCCAGTTTCAAACTTGACCTAGATATCATCAAGGTGAACATTCTGACCAATTTCTATGGAGATCCGTTCAAAAGTATGGCCTCTAGAGAGGTCACAAGGTTTTTCTATTTTTAGACCTACTGACCTAGTTTTTGACCGCACATGACCTTGTTTAAACTTGACCTAGATATCATCAAGATGAACATTCAGACCAATTTTCTTACAGATCCCATGAAAAATATGGCCTTTAGAGAGGTCACAAGGTTTTTCTATTATTTGACCTTCTGACCTAGTTTTTGAAGGCACGTGACCCACTTTCGAACTTGACCTAGATATCATCAAGGTGAACATTCAGACCAACTTTCATACAGATCCCATTAAAATATGGCCTCTAGAGAGGTCACAAGGTTTTTCTATTATTTGACCTACTCACCTAGTTTTTGATGGCATGTGACCCACTTTCGAACCTGACCTAGATATCATCGAGGTGAACATTCTGACCAATTTTCATGAAGATCTCATGAAATATATGGCCTCTAGAGAGGTCACAAGGTTTTTCTATTTTTAGACCTACTGACCTAGTTTTTGACCGCACGTGACCCAGTTTCGAACTTGGCCTAGATATCAACAAGATGAACATTCAGACCAACTTTCATACAGATCCCATGAAAAATATGGCCTTTAGAGAGGTCACAAGGTTTTTCTATTATTTGACCTACTGACCTAGATTTTGAAGGCACGTGACCCAGTTTCGAACTTGACCTAGATATCATCAAGGTGAACGTTCTGACCAATTTTCATGAAGATCTTGTGAAATATATAGCCTCTAGAGAGGTCACAAGGTTTTTCTATTTTTAGACCTACTGACCTAGTTTTTGAAGGCACGTGACCCAGTTTCGAACTTGGCCTAGATATCATCAAGGTGAACATTCTGACCAATTTTCATGAAGATCTCATGAAATATATGGCCTCTAGAGAGGTCACAAGGTTTTTCTATTTTTAGACCTACTGACCTAGTTTTTTATGGCACGTGACCCAGTTTCGAACTTGACCTAGATATCATCAAGATAAACATCCTGACCAACTTTCATAAAGATCCCATGAAAAATGTGACCTCTAGAGTGGTCACAAGCAAAAGTTTACGGACGGACGCACGGACGGACGACGGACACCGCACGATCACAAAAGCTCACCTTGTCACTTTGTGACAGGTGAGCTAAAAACGATTCCGCGGACATCTGAACTGCCGTACAAAATATTGTAAAAAGATCGCCAATATGTACGAGTTTGGTACTATTTTCGAAAAGATTAATAAATAAATCAATTAAATGTACAAATCTGAACTAGATGACTGAAGAATCGGGCATTATTAAACTTAAAGCACGAGAATCGAAACATGAATGAAAATTTTCACGGCGTTTCGATCGTGCACCTGATACATTTACGAGTTTCATAGCTAAGTTAATACTTTATTTGGAAATTCATGAAAATAATAATGCAATAATTCAATTACATTAAATAATTATAGCAAGACCCATAGAAAGTGGATATATATAGGCAGTAAACTGAATACTATGCCGAAACTTCTCCTTAAATTCCTCGATTTCTCCCTAAATTCTGTTGAGGGAGAAGTCACTTCTCCCTAAAATTTTGACCTAGGATGATCCCTGTTATATATATGACACTAGCGAAACATAAACATATTTAATTTAAATACGGCACTACAACACATTAATTTGGATCTTCTGAATTTTTAAATGTATCTTTAACAATGTCCACTTAAGGCCAAAACTATATTTTTCTCCTATGTAAATATCAGGGAAAATACAAAGAAAAATAGAATTCTAAAATTTTTTTTTACAATAAAATGTTGCTATCATGCTTAGTAAAATATCCTGACAGTCTTACCTTACCCTGCTAAATTTCTATAATGAACTTGTCCATTTTTCAATTTGGACAGTACTATTAACAGTTAAAAGGGGTGCTTACCAAAATGTTACTGACTGAATGGCAAACAGTGCAGATCATGATCAGACTGCATGGATGCGGAGGGTGATCACAATCTACAGGGGTCGCAAATGCAGACTCAGTCGTGTCCAGCATGATAAGAGTTAATCATCCTTTTACAAATGAAGAAAAACTGTTTTTTTTTAAATATAGAAAATACCACAGGAAAAAATTTTTGACAATAAATTCAAAGTTATCTTGAAAGTTCTTTAGAACGATGTTTCAATGGTACTGTCTTGTATTTAAAGAAAAACTCCTCAGCCTTCTCGTGGCAAGTGATTCAGCCTTTGTGACAAAAGCAGACCATGATCAGCCTGCACGAATCAGTATCTTTTTTTGGTAAGCACCCCTTTTAACAGTTAATGGAAATGTCCAAATTGAAAGATGGAAAAGTTCATTATAAACAAGAGCTGTCCGTAAGACAGCCAAGCTCGACTATTCGAAATATTGTCCCAGAAGCAGGAAAATATTACCCAAAAAGGTTAAATATCAAAAGAGTTTTAAGTTCAAAAGGGGGAATAATTTGACCAAAATGCATATCAGTTATGGGACTTGCTGCTATCAACTAGTTTTATAACCCCGAAGGCACATGTGAAGTTTTAATTCAATATCTGCATTAGTTTTGGAGATAGAAACTTGCATGTAAAACTTTAACCAGAGTTTTCGAAGTCCAAAAGGGGGATAATTTGCCCAAAATACATGCCAGAGTTATGGGACTTGATCCAGTGAGGTTAGTAATTGATCTAGAAAAAGAAAAAATAAGTTTCAAATCTATATGCCTTTTAGAAATAGCTGTATGTACTTGCATGCAAAACTTTAACCAGAATTTGCTAAGTCCAAAAGGGGGCATAATTTGGCCAAAATGAAGGTCAGAGTTATGGGACTTGCTGCTATCAACTAGTTTTATAAGCCCGAAGACACATGTGAAGTTTCAAATCAATATCTGCATTAGTTTTGGAAATAATAACTTGCATGTAAAACTTTAACTAAAATTTTCTAAGTCTAAAAGGGGGCATAATTTGCTCAAAAAATATGTCAGAGTTGTGGGTCTTGACCCAGTGAGGTTGGTAATTGATCTAGAAAAAGAAAAAGTAAGTTTCAAATCTATATGCCTTTTAGAAATAGCTGTATGTACTTGCATGCAAAACTTTAACCAGAATTTTCTAAGTCCAAAAGGGGGCATAATTTGGCCAAAATGAAAGTCAGAGTTATGGGACTTGTTGCTATCAACTAGTTTTATAACCCCGAAGACACATGTGAAGTTTCAAATAAATATCTGCATCAGTTTTGGAGATAGTAACTTGCATGTAAAACTTTAACCAAAATTTTCTAAGTCCAAAAGGGGGCATAATTTGCTCAAAATACATGTCAGAGTTATGGGACTTGACCCAGAGAGGTTGGTAATTGACCTAGAAAAAGAAAAAATAAGTTTCAAAGCTATATGCCTTTAATTGATGGCTGAATGTACTTGCATGCAAAAACTTAACCAAGGTGTGATGCCGACGCCGACGCCGACGCCAGGGTGAGTAGAATAGCTAGACTATTCTTCGAATAGTCGAGCTAAAAATAAGCAGGGTAAGGGTTAATAAAAAAGCATCTTTCGATGGAAAAGATGGATCAAACAGTAAGCTTTATATTTACGTTATCTCCGAATTACATTTGTGTTGCATGCTTTTTGAACCAGTATGACCTCTAAAACAACAATCATGGTACTTTAATCTGTATATTCACGTAGAAACGAAAAGAATTTTATAACTTACTCTGTACTCCCTTTTCTTTCTCATATGGATGAAATTCACCATTTCTCCAAACCATTGTTCTTGCAGTACCATAGCGATCTCGTATAACATATGCCTGACCCTCTTCAAACTGCCCACCCCCTTCAAGAACTACATTGTTTTTATTAATTTTTTGCATTGGATTTGGGTTCCCTGTTTTTACTAAAGACTGATTTTGTGTCTGATTAGTTGATACTGTTTGTACCTGTACCGGACTTTGGTACGAGGTGGAGGTAGTTCGATTCCCTTGCATTGCCTGACTAGGCAACTGCACAATGCCAGGCTTCATTTGAGGTCTTTGCTGAGTTTGAGATAAAAGAGACTGCCCTCGTCCAGACACGGTTATAACTTGGGCTTTCTGATTGCCCTGTCCCCCTTGTGATAGTCTTTGATTCTGATTTGTTTGAAAAGCACCATTACTATCTGGAAAATTAATATCCACTTTCCTTTGTGTTGGACCACCTTGTGATTGAGTTAACATCTGCCGAATTCTCGCACCAGGGTCCGACTGATTGGCCGAGCCCTGCACGCGCATTGATCCCATATAATCACAGTTATTAAGTATCTGTTGTGGTGAATTAAATTCTGACTGTGCAGAAGTTAACGCAGACACCGGTGGGAGGCCAAATGAAGCCAGTTTTTTGTTATTTTCTTCAATCTCTTTCTGTGTTTGGAGAAGCTGTTGGTTTATCTCCTCCTCAATCGGATTGTTATTGCTATTCATCAAAGACTGCTGCTGTGTTGCTGCAGGTCTGTTCTGACCTTGCTGCACATGGAAGTTCTGTCCAACGTGCTGCGGACCATGATGACGGACAGGTTTATTAGGCATCACTATCTGTTGCGGTTGTTTCCCTGAATGTAGGACAGTGTACATTAATTTTTGTGGGGTAGACTTTCTGTTCGGTGACTGCTGAACTATCCCTTTCTGACTCTGCAGCATGGCTTGCTTCTGCTGAAGATGATGTTGCTGCTGATACAAGTGCTGCTGCTGAGACATTGACGTCTGCTGCTGCTGCTGTTGCTTCACTTCATGTTGCTGCTGCGACAACATTTTTTGCTGTTGCTGCTGTTGTGGTGTCTGTTGTTGTTGGATTGTTTGCTGATGTTGGTCAAAACTCACTTCAGACTGTGGTTCATTTTCTTGTATCACTTCTCTGTAAAATAACAATTAAGGAAAAGCTATTACCAATTATAAAACAAAGCAATCATTTGAGAGTTATAAATAAAATATTTCAACTATTTTCAATAAAGTACTGTATGCTCTCAGTATTTGGTTTCATCTTTTGTTTATTTCAATTTACCGGTACTCAGCCCGATTGAAATGAAAAGCTTTTCAAAGCTTATAGTTATAGTAATCACTCTCTTGTCTGTTTCCTGGAAAACTACATTTTCTGTAGTACTGGTGTGGAAAGAATTGTGATCCTGACCACTATTGGACTAAAAGCTGAGCCTCCAGGCTTAGAGACCAACTCATTAACCATCTGATCAGATACCTCTAGTTTCAGTTTGACTTTGATCTGTTCTTTTTTCCATCAATTAATTATTTGGGAATGCAACCAAATCCGGTTGAATTGGGAAAATATCATTAAAATTAAAATCAGGAAAAGTTGAAACTCAATATAAAGATATTTTTTTGGATAATAGTGGAATGGCATTTCAATAATTGTTCAACAGACCTACATAGTCCCCTAATGATGATAAACAAGTGTGCAAAGTTTCAAAGCTGTAGCTCTTATAGTTTTTTGCGAAAAAGTGACCTAAACAAAAAATTTAACCAAGAAACTCAAATTTTCTAAGTATAAAAAGGGCCATAATTCTGATAAAATGCAAATTAGAGTTATGGTTCTTTGCCTACATTGTCCCCTAATGATGATAAACAAGTGTTCAAAGTTTCAAAGCTGTAGCTTTTATAGTTTTTGAGAAAAGGTGGACCTAAACAAAAATTTTAACCAAAGTCGACGCCAATGTTCAAGTGACGACAATACCGCGTAGATTTTTTTTTAAAAACAAGCATTCGGGAATTTTTAGTTCAGAATTGGGGAGAAAAACATACTTTTTTGCTTTGGGAATGCCTCCTTTACCGGAAGTAGCTGCATAGGAGAAAAAAGCCCTGCTTGATAGTTAAAACAACTTTTTCTTTTAAATGGGCCAACATCCACCCTACAGTCTCACTGACAGAAGCTTTAGGCACTAGGAAGTAACACTTACATAACACAACAGACTAGCTTTCTGAAATGGTAAGACTGTAAAAACATAAAAAGTGATCAGTGCAAAATATGAAGTTCATACCCAGCCAGTCATTAAAGAAAGATACGGGCATTACTTACTCTTCTATAAGAGCATCTGGCACCTCGCCGGAGTTGTTCTGATTGATTAAGTGATGATAGTCAAACTGTTTGCCTCCAGCTGAGGAATCTATGCCAAACCGGTTTGATGTATTCCAGCCATGTCCTGGACTCTGCTCAGTCTCATCCAGAGCTGGAAAAGGAAAGAGAAATCACTTAGTTTGGATTACAATTATTCAAAGTTAAAAACAGTTTGTTCGTCAAAATTTGCAGCGTACACCTACATTAATGAGGGATGTTTTCAAAATAGTACAGATAGTGAAACTCTTTTCCTCTGCAAATTTCAAAGTTATGCAGAGCTCCAGGTTAGAAGTGTATCTGAGTAACTATGCCTTGATATTTACAAAAAAAATGCATATTGGTCTACTTCAGTGATGCAAAATGCCTAAAATAGGATATTGTCTCCCCTCCGGCGACCTGCCAGAAAAAAAAAGAACTAGAACCAAAATATTTATTGCAATATCCAATTAAAAAATGTTTTCAATGTTTCAAAATTTCGAGATTGTTCAAATTGTTTTGGGATGAACACAAATCAATGCAAGTACAAATCATACTTGTACAATTCCCTTTGTTGCCCGTCATGACCATAAAATCTTTTTTAAATATGTCTGGTTGTCCTTGGCAATGTTTGTTTGAAATACTTCTTGACCTCTGGTTGGTCTACGTTGATCAAAACCACAGGTTGAACAAGAGCTGTTGGATGACAGCAATGCTAGACTATTCCACTGCCTTGTCAATTGAATGAAAAAGGAAGTTCAAAAAGGGGCACAATTTTATAGAAATGCAGAACAGAATAATGGAACTTGTATATTCAATGCATGTCTGCTTATCACAGTGGACAAGTGTGTGAAATTTCAAAATGACATGAGCTTCTCAACTTAAACTGATAACCAAAGGTGTGATCCCCTTTTTGATACGATCAAATGGTCAGTAATTATCGGCAATTAGCGTGTCACTTCGTGTTAATTTTGTTGTTCACAGTTTGATCTCGGTTAGAGATAATACCCAATATCTAATTAGTAGCATAATATTTGTGATTTTTTATATTTCTTTCATCAAAATGCTATTAAATTTATACGAAATTTATTGTGTTTGACAGAAATATAAACCACTCGATCTTTTACATTGTTTTATGTAACGTAACGGCAATTTTAGCAGAGACAGTAAGCACGGAGAGTAGCTTCACTTACCAAAATGGCGAAAATTGTAAACAGACTTGTTTTGAAGTTGTAAAAAAAAAAAACACGCCGGAGTCTTAGATTGCTAGGAAGACCATTCGTTTTTCGAAGGCAAATGCACATCAATGTATCCTGGTCAAATAATAATAGAAAACCGAAAAAGAAATGGGCCTAAAGGCTAAACTGGTCAGAAGTCTGAAAAATACATATACAGTCAAACCTCAATTATTCGAAGTACAAGGGACCAAAATCTTATTTCGAATAATGCATAGGTTCGAATAATCCAACTGCTAGCTCCGACCGGTCTTTGTTTCATTCCAACTGTTGCAACTTACTCCAGACTTAGACAGATCTCCCCGATCTGACTATAACTTTACTTGATAAACCCTTTTTATTACTATATTCACGAGAACATTGAGACAAATAAGAAAAATATATTTTTATCAGTTTTATTTACAAACAAATCTTCATAAATCCACATAATAAACACATTATTTTAAAATACATGTACAGATAATTACACAGGAAGTACACAGTGATATAAAACATTTACGAACATGTCGGTAACTCTGTTATCGTTGTCATCTCTCTCGTTTATTGTATTTCGCAGTCACTGTTTAAAAAATGAAGTTATTACTGTCTGTTTTGAGCACTTTTTACGAAGATCGTCTTTCACAATTTTGTCGGACATTGAGCAGAGAGATTTTAAAAAGTCACTACAATTGTCTTTCACACGGAAGTGGTTAGATAATGTCCTCACAGCATCTAATAAGTCCTGGGTAGAAGGAATCGGGATCTGTACATTTTCTTCTTCTTCTTCCTCGTCGTTTTCCTCTATTTCGCCCGATGTTGTCTGGTTTCGTCTGGCCTGCACCTCTTCTATTATACACTCGTCGGACACATCTGCACTTGTCTGAATGTTATCGTCAACACTAATGAATTCAGACATTGTCTTTTCCGTAAGACCCAATGTTGCTAACTGTGCAAGTGGGATATCGTCGTCCGGATCATCCTCAGTGAGGTCTTGATCAGTTTGTGTCTCGCTCACAATAAATCCGGCATGTCTGTAACAGTTTTGTATTGTGACCGCAGTCACACTTGACCATGCCTGCTCTAACATTTCAAGTGCTTGGAACACGTTTATTTTCAACTCTGTGTTTGCCTCAATATGGTGGAGAAGGGTATAAATTACTCGTTTCCTATAATGACACTTTAAAGACTGAATAACACCCTGATCCATGGGTTGTGTTTTTGATGTTGTATTTGGTGGAAGAAATATTAGTTCGATTGCCTGCAGACCTTTTACATTTGGATGTGCAGGGCAGTTGTCAATTATCATAGCAATTTTTCTGCCCTTTCGTGTCATTTTTCTATCAAGGCTTCTAAGCCATGACTCAAACATATCTCCTGTCATCCATGCTTTCTTGTTTGCCTTGTATTCAGTTGGCAAGGATTTGACATTTTTAAAGCAACGTGGTTTCTGAGATTTGCCCAAGACTAAAAGAGGTAATTTTTCTCCACCGGACATATTGCTGCAGACAAGCACCGTGAGTCTTTCCTTACTTCTTTTACCACCATGGCACTGAACGTCTTTAAATTCTAGCGTTTTGTCTGGGGTAAGCTGGTAAAAGAGACCAGTTTCATCTGCATTGAAGATATCATCGGGTTTGTAATTTTCCAAAATAATTTTGAGCTTACTCTGCCATGCGGTCATGTCATCAGACGTAGAGTTTACAGAATTTGATTCACCACAGACTTTTTTAAAGGAAATGCCATGCCTATCCTTAAATCTATCTAACCAGCCATTTGAAGCCTGAAATCCTTCAATAGACATTTTTTGTGCCAATTCATTTGCTTTAGCTTGAAGCATCGGTCCTGAAATAGGGATGTTGTTTGAGCGAGTGGCTTTGAACCAGGTCGTTAGAACTTCCTCCAATTCATCATAAGCCCCAACTTTCATAGATTTTCGTTTCAGTCCAAATTTTTGATAGCCATCTTTAATTGAGTCTTTATTTTTAATCCATGTTGAAAGAGTGCTTGCTGGAATATTAAACTGTCGCGCTATCTCCGTTTTTGATCGAGTACCCTTCTCACATTCTAATATCGCTGCGTATTTTTCTTCAATAGATTTGCTCTCCTTTTTTCTTTTCAAACCCTTTCCGCCCGTAACTGATCTGGCTATCCCCCCGACGTTGCCGGGTCCTTCACCAGATTGCTCAGCTCGGACAGAAAGAAAAACATTGGCCGATCTGGGTATCCCCCCGTTACCGGGTCCTTCGCCAGATTGCTCTGCCAGAATTTGTTGTGCTAACGTTGTAGAAGTCATTTTTGATATGACAACTTCTAAAACACTCCTTCTTTATATAGAAGTGGCCAAGTTTATTGTTTGCAGGTTTGCATAATCGTAATAAAGTCTGGAAATGAATGTGAACACTTTTAACAAAATTCACCAATATTCAAAGCCGTTTTCACAAACAAGTTGAATACCGTAAGTGTAATTATCACAATTTGGCGAATATTACGAACAAACCGCTTTTCGTTTTTCACACATTGAGCGTGTCAGCAACTTGTAAATTGATTGGAGTGAACTTCGAATAATAGGTGTGAAATTCTTTACAAACACAATCCACGGTGCTCAAAAAAGACTTCGAATAATGGCATGTTTTCGAAAAATTGATTTCGGGTAATCCATGTAATTTAACATAGCATTATATAGAGAGCAATTCGGGACCAATTAGGTTGTTGAATAATCGGGGCTCGACTGTACTGGCTGCACCTCCGATCAGCAGTCACCTGGCTTAAGCGGCCAAATTGTCTGCTTCTCCTGGCTGGCTGCTTAAGACAGGTTAGACTGTATTTACTTATTTGAAAGACAGCTAACTTAAAAATCTGCAAATCAGCTAAGTAAGAGCAGCATCGTGATTCTGACATTTTGAAAATTTGAAAACTAAGCAATGAACTGAGGTGTGTGTCTGTGTGAAATACTTCGTTGCTTCATTGGAACAAAACTGACGAAACAGGTGCTTGCAAAAGCTTGTGGTTAAATCAGGAGGTTTTTTTTACCAGGAAGGGAAAGGGCCCAGGCCTGTTATTTGGGGGAAAGGGGAATAAAAAACCTGATGTAAAGTCAATTTTTGGGGAAAACTGCATGATTTAAAAGAAATTTTCTGAGGGGAATGGGCCTATTAATGGTCCCTATTATGAAGGGAAAAAAAACCTGTAAATAATAAACGTTATAAAGTCAGTATCATTTGAAGGGAAATCTATAGTCCAACTAAATTTAGGAAGGACCTTTTCTGTGGTGAACCTTCCGCGACGATTCTACGCAGTGATTTTTAAATAAGTTTTAACTATTAAGAAACAAAAATATTAGTGAAATTTTAAGATACCTGGAAAGAATATCCATTTTTCCTTCCATTCAATTGATATTTATAAATGTGAATAAACAGCAAAACACGAGTTTGTCACTGTTTTAAACAATGCACCCTGAAGTTTACACACATTTTTCATGGCCCCGCTTCCTGTCATGTGATCGATAACTAACAACTGCATTGTTGGATGTACTGCCTGTAATGGCGGACATGTAAAAACAGCGAGGTAACCAAATGATACAGTGTTTACATTTTATTAACATGTTTTAGTGTTATGTTTAAATTACCATAAAATGACTCTTGACAGTTTTTAATTTGTTTTACGATTTCATTGTTTTAAGTATATTGCCTGATTGTGTTTTTATTACCTATATCTATTTTCACCACAGAAAAGGTCTTTACTGGTTTTGATGTAAAGAGAGGGATTCTACCCTATCACGAACATATCCCAGAATCAGTTCCGACGTCAAATTATTTGGACTAGGAAATTAACTGCATCTTATCCTTCATCGCAATCCTCGAGATCAGGAAATTATACATAAAAAAAACAGTTGTAAGTATAAGATTCTTGAGGTACAGATCTGTACGCCTAAACATTTTCAATCATTATCCTTAATGACTGCTCCGGAGTAACATGTATTGTATTGACTTATTTGGATTTCCTTGTCAAATAGGCATTTCTTAATTTAATTAATAAGTAATTACATAATGTTTTGTTACAGAGTAAAAAAAATCGACACACTGAAAAACTGGGCACATGGTTATGAATGAATGATGTTTAAAATAATGTCACTGCAAAACCCTCGGTTTCTGAACATGTTTTCATTTTAATTCAGATTTATGCAACACATTACAGAATTTTATCATTTAGAATTATTGTGTACCTGGCAGTAAAGACATATTCGACTGAAATGCTGTGTGTCTTTCGCAATAACAAGCTTTTTGTCTTAGCTTTTTCTGCGAACAGAGGATTTTTCGGCCATCGTCGGAGCCAAGCCTAAATGAGGTTGTCGTAAAAGAATGAGTTTCGTCAAATGATGCAAATACCGTAGTTTTATTCCAGTTTTATTTTCAATAATATCAAAATATTTCAAAAGAATTTGAATTTATCTTTAAGTCTAAAAATTGATAAATTTACGACATTTCCTTACGGGTAACTCTTCCCGCCAAACAAGGGAGATAATTGCAACAAATTGCGCGGCAGATTTGAATATATATAATAACGGCGATAACACAAGTCTTAGTTACAATGGCCCGCGCAACTAGCCTCAGAATCCCAGATTTCCTACATGAAAATACCGTCAAATGAGACATGTGACGTCATTCATTGGCGTAGAATAGATATGCTGTACATTATATAAGTAACAATCATGGAATCCCTAGATTTGTGAAAGATATTGAATGTCTTGACAGAGTACAGAAATATGCAACAAGGTTAGTCACTTAGTGCCCGAGTTGGCGGATTTAAATTATGAAGAACGTTTGGATCTTTTGAATATGTAAAGTTTGAAAGAAAGGCGTTTAAGAGGTGACTTGATTGAAACCTATAAGTTTTTGACTGGTAAAAATACAATTCTTATCCTGACAAGTTTTTCAAGTTATCAGATATTTCATCTAGATCTACCAGAGGACATTCACTCAAGCTCTAGGCCTATAAACCAACTCCTAAGAAAGGACTCCTTCCTCGGATTTTTTTTCTCCATCAGAATAGTAAATGCATGGAATGGATTGCCCGAAAGGGTTGTAGGCCTATATCTAAGTGCTCAGGCAGTTGAAACATTAAAAAAAAAGATTAGACCACCACTGGAATGTAACTAAGAGACATGGGACACAAGGGGCTTTGTCTAAACCTTAAACTCCCATCAAAACTGTAAATGTAGATCTAGATCTAATTGAATTAATATTCCAGCTTCCTATCATAGGCACATCTGCAAAAGGGGAAAAGTTTAGCTCTCTAAGGCTACTTTTTGCACTGCTTGGACACCGAAGCTTGCCGTTTTAAAACGTCAGTGATATTTTATTTTCTGTACATTTAATACGTAAAGTGCTCCATTGAATTAGCTTTAAAATAGCTAAATCCGACACCTTCCGAATACAGATCGACATCTTTGCGATTTTTCGTTATTACTTAATTTCTGAGCCAATTCACCAAAAAAAGGGGTTGCTTTTTCATTCGATTCTTTTGTGTTGTAACATTCTGTCAAATAATTGCCTTTAAAAAAAAACTTCCATTTAATTATTCTTCCTAATACCGACACTTTAATGGCCAGGTAAAATATTTTAAAATTCTACTCTAAGAAAGCGTACAATTATGAAAACTTAGCACTTGATAACAAAACAAATGTCATGTGTACAAGGTCTTCTATGATGTTCAGCTCAGTAATACTGTGAGAGGAAAATCTGATTCTTTGAGTTTCTAGCTTAGATTATGGTAATGAAATAGGCCTAGGCTAAACTGCGGTCTGGCTTTTATTTAGCGCTTTGCGTGAGTTAATTGTAACAAAAGTAATGTAATATGGAAGTTTTGACTATATAGTGTACAATTAAATCGTGCCTTACTTATGAATGTAAAAAAAAAAAAAGAAAAAAGGTGTCTGTGCGTTATAAAGAGACATATAGGAAAAATTTCTTGTGTTCTGGTTTATGTTTATTACCTCGCTGTTTACAACTTTTAGTAATAGTTGCAAGGCACATTTGATATTATATTTAGAAAACTAATGTAACTAATCAATAAACTTACTAGTAAAGACTTAAATAGAATTATCTTAAAGGTGTCGATAATAGGATAGGGGGTGTCGATATTAAGGCAAATTTGAAAATTTCAAAGAACTTGACTAGGTTTGTTAAAATAGTTCTCATTGGTCAATGTACAAAACATCATAATTTTAACCAATGAAATCCAGTTTTGTTAAAAGATAAATTTCAATTGCAAAATTCATTGCCCTATCATCGACTATATTCATTCGTGCTTAAGGTGTCGGTAAAAACGTAGGGCAGTTTACTCTAGATCTATAGAGCTATCACATGTGTGGAAAATGTCTACTTTCAAACATGGCAAAAAAAAAAATGCAAGATGATTATTTACTAGACCTAGATCTAATCTAAACTATATTTTTATTTGTAAAACTAAGCCTCAAAATGCCTCCCCGAGGTGCCCCGACCACTAGAATGCAGCTGCCACGATAAAAATTATTTAAAAATGTTCTGAAGGGACATATAGGCTATCCACAGACTCCCAACGAACATCCGAGCTTACACATTGACTTTGGTCAAGCTGTGCCCCTGAAATTCAAGCCAAAACTGACATCCATAAACTCTTATTCTACCGACAGTCAAGTTGAACACATTTCATACATTGTCGTAGGTTCCTGAGGTATCTCAATGTTAGGGTGGGGTGCAATGGGGGACTGGAAACTTAGAAAATAGGTTACAATCGGCCAGAAGAGTGCTTGATTTGAAGGTGGACATCCGTCCCGCATCTTCCACCTTTGCCTCTTGAGGCTTCAAGAAAGTCTCTTACCTTTAAATCCTGTTTCCAAACCTCTGCGTACGGACCTAGAACGGCAACAAATTTATAATCCTTTCGATGTACCATAAAAATATGATAAAATCAGGCCGCGAATTTACCGCGGACACGGCGACACACGCAAGCATCTTTATACATAAGTTTTTATTGAGTGTGATAATTTTAATGGTATCATGAATAGGCAGGAAACGAACGAATTCACGAATTCGCCTAAAGTTAAGAAAATCTCCACGGAGGAGCATGCGCACGCCCCCCCCCCCCCCCCCCGCCAACACACATCCCCTCTCCCATCCACACACCCACACCACAAACACTGAAGATAGCCTTTGTCAAATCCTGTCGCCAGTTACAGGCCTGCTCGCATACTGTTTGCAGTCTTTACAGTTTGATTGTAATACAGAAAATTGTGTTTCAATCAAAACTGATTCTAACGAAAAAAAAAATGATATTATTTAAAACTAGGGCTGTCATTGATTGGGTCTTTGTCATATCGACGATACTGATATATCGGAAGACAGATATCGACGATACATCGATATATCGATTATTAAGTTAGTGTAACAACCTATTTGTTCATGTACATGCTATATACCTTCTTGTTAATGTTATTTTTAGTTTAATTGCATGCTTTTCGTGTGTTTTAATTGTATTTATGTATTTCCCCATATAGGCAGTGCCGACTAGTTGGAAAAGACTGCTACGGGACAAGTTTAGACATGACCTTTATTGACAACTTCCGTTACTTAGGGCGCATTTTTGCAGGCAGAAAAGTTGTTTTAGAGGGTCTGAGTGTTTATCTGGATAGTTTCTTTTCTCTGTGTAAAATATCGATTTTTAAAAATGGGAATCGATAATCGATTGACCAAAAAATATCGTTGATACATCGATATCGTTTCTATCGATGACAGCCCTATTTAAAACCATTCTATAAATGGACCAGTGAGTCTGTCACTAATGACAAAACTAACCAGAATTGCCGTTAGCCTGGCACTGTGTGTCGGTGGGTACAGTTCACGTAAAGTGCAGATAAGGTTTACAATATTAGCTCCCCGCCATTCAACCAACAGGTTAAGGATTCGGATCCCGCTGTAGGACTCTATCTGAATAATGTTATCAAACATAGAGGAATATGTGCCTCATGAATTTATAGGAAATTTGGAGAAATTTAATGCAGGTGTCATTGACTGAAATACAGAATTTCTTTCTAAAGATATTTTATATATTTTATAATATGGTGGCCTCCGTGGCTAGTGGTTGAGGTCGCTGACTTCAAATCACTTGCCCCTCATCGATGTGGGTTCGAGCCTCACTCGGGGCGTTGAATTCTCCATGTGAGGAAGCCATTCAGCTGGCTGACGGATGGTCGGTGGTTCTACTCAGGTGCCCGCTTGTGATGCAATAATGCACGGAAGGGTACCTGGGGGCTTCATCCACCATCAAAACTGGAAAGTCCCACGTGTCGGTGCGACGTTAAACCTAACAAAATGATACCAAAATAAATAAATATTTTATAATATATTAAACCCGCTTTCCTCTTAGTTTCTTATTATGTCTCCCACCACACATATTGATTTACTCCAGTCTGTGTGTGTGTCTGTCTGTCACAAAGCTTGTCCGCACTCTAAGTCGAACATTTCTCATCCCAATTTTCACCAAACTTGAACAAAATGTGTCTGACAATAAGACCTCGGCCAAGTTCGATAACTAGCCAAATTGGTCAAGGCAGTTTCGAGTTACGGCCCTTGAATTTCGTTTTTACTCTTGTCCGCACTCTTAAGTCGAACATTTCTCATCCGATCTTCACCAAACTTGAACAAAATGTGTTTTACCATGAGACCTCGGCCAAGTTCGATAACCAGCCAAATTGGTCCAGGTATTTTGGAGTTACGGCCCTTGAATTACCGAAAAATCAGCCTTATTACTCTTGTCCGCTCTCTAAGTCGAACATTTCTCATCCGATCTTCACCAAACTTAAACAAACCGTGTTTGCCCATAAGACCTCAGCCAAGTTCGATAACTAGCCAAATCCGCCAAGGCACTTTTGAATTATGGCCCTTGAATTACTGATTTGATCTACTCGTCCAGACCATCTAATTGGATCAATTCATCTAAACCATCTAAAGAAACTAGACATTTTTCATAGGGGCAGTTGTGGGAGACATGCGCTTTTCTCAAAAGCATCTCTAGTATTAAATTATTTTTTTTTAAATATTTCATCTTTGTTTTGTTTTATTTAATGTTTATTTAAAGAAAACAAAATAAAAATTCTCTCAGATGGTTTAATTGTTAAAAATAGTCACGTGTATGCCATTCACTGTGCAAGCGTGTAACAACAGGAAGCACTCGAATGACTCATATTTTAGTTTTCCACTTTGAAGAAGAGCATACTTCCGTTTTATTTTATTCAACACTTGAGACACACGAGAACGTAATTTGCTGACATTTTTTAAACATGATAGTGGATACACAATGTGATATATCATCTCTGATTTTCCGAGCATATTCTTTAATTAGAAGGTCTACAACCATGGCATTTGTTGGAATATATTCAACGGAAACCTACGAGGTCCTGACTTCAGCAGATCGTGAGAATGTGAGGATATATTCTGATTTGGTGGACGAAGAGAATCATAAGTGGCAAATGGCTGTTGAAATTCTTCCCAGCCAGATCCAGGCGATTGTGCGGCATATCCGTACACCAGACAATCCGTTAACGCAAATAAATATCGCAAATCTCCGTTTTGTATGTCTCAGAACAGGAAGTGGTTGCATGACGGGGATGTCAAATTTTAACATGGACACGAAAAGAGATTCGGTTAATGATATTGATAAGACTGTGTTTAGTATCATACATAAACATTACACGAGTCAGGAACTTCTCGAAGGAGTGCATGCTTTACAGATATCAGCGATACTGAAGGAAGATTTTATCATTGTTGGCATGTGTAGAGCGGGAGAGGAGTCCTCCCTGAAAATTCTCAAAACAGTTTTTGAAGAACCCGGCAGTCTGGATAACGATGTCTTTGAAACACATTGTGATGAAATGGAAAGTACAGAAATGAACTTATTTGGCGACCGAGGAAAACCAGAAGTTTTCTTTCCGTCTGACAGTTCTGAAAACGGAAACTGCTCACAGGATCCTCTTTTGAAACCGGAAGTTGAACTCCGTCACTCGACCCTGCCTCCTGAAGAAAGACAGAGATTGAGAGAGAAGAGAGAAACGTCTTTCTGCGAAGATTGGCGGGCAGATACGAGCAAGTCCATCGATGCCTTAAAATTGATTGGTCCATTTAGGTTGGATGACGACTTCTCTGATAGAGACGATAGGCCCTTAATCGAAAATATCGAATCTACCGACATGTGTCCTGTTGAAAATGTGTCTTTTGATTTCGAAAAAGAATGCAAAAACAGCCAAGAGGATCCGAAATCCAAAGATGCTCGTGTGATCCGCAGGCCATCACGTGCAACAATGGTATGATGACTGTTAAATGTTATATATGGAAATTATATCCGCCGGTACATATGTATGTTGCAACATGACAATTGTAGCGTGGTTTGTTATATTTGTGATACTTTCACGTGCTTCAGTGATGTTTTCATGTACGCTAATGTTAAATTAGTATGCATGTTTGATGATTAATGTCAATATTTAAATGTGTAGTACCAAAATGGCAAGCCTCCTGTCTTCGACGAAAGTCAGTTTTAATATTTTGGACTGTTTAAATTTAAGAGTAAATTCCAATATTTTATATCTCTTCAGGTCACCACTAGCTGCGAAAAGATAATAACTTCGGTTCCAATTTCAAACGATTACAATTTGGCAAATGAATAAAAACTGATCACAAAAAAACTTTCCATATAACGCATTGTGACAAGAGACTTGCGAAAGAGACCTTTATAAGAGTAACGGCTATTTTAATATTTTTGTGATTGAATCAATTGTGTACATGAATATGAAACTAAATTTTCTTATCAGTTATGTCTGCAAAAATTGCTGACCCGTTTTTTTTGAAATATGTCTTCAACATAATAACCGTAAAATAAAAAAAAATAAAATAAAAACCTCAAAGCGGAATCAAGAGCCGGTGAATTCATGAACGTTTCCGACAAAATTTGCGCTCTATAAGTAATCAGTGAAAAGTTAAACTGATTTTAATAGACAAAAGGCCGGCCATTTGCAGTTTAATTATACTATGAAATCACTTGCTTACTGTTGCGAAATGCTTTCACATTTTGCACAAATGTACAGTTTTGAAATGTAGAGGTTTGTTTTCGGTAGTCCTGATTCTTTATTTTTTGTACACTTTGTTTTGTTAGTGTTTTGTTCACCTCGACTTATTGTTTATGTGGCGGCATATGATTAGGATATGTCAGAAGTGTTTTGCGGAAATGAAACAATTGCACAAATGAGAACAGACTAAAAATATTTCCAAGTATTAATATTGATGAATGAACATAATGGAGTTTCATACTACGCCTCGAGTAGAACCACAGGTTTTGCAGCGACACATTTCTGTTTTATTCTTGATGTGACTGTTATTTATTACTCGCATTGGGTTCTTTCTTTCGTTCTTATTTATTTTGTTCCTTTTTAATTTCCATTTGTTTAACCGGAATACATAAAATACGTTTCTGTATTCTACGCTTCGTTGGTACATATCTAATAGATTGCTTCTGTGTTAACGTTTTTACAGTAATATTTAAAATAAAACACGATTTGAACGAATATTTGTATGCTGTATCAGAAATATCTTAGTCCCTCTTTCACTAACATGTTTTTCGCATTTCAATTTTTAAAAAATGCATTATCATTTTATAGATTGAACATGTCATCAATTGATACGTTTCATCAGCATAATAATATCAACAGTGTCTTTCTACGTAGATGTACCTTCACATTTATGCGTAGAAAAAAATGAATAGATTATCGACTTTGCGCGAAATGTACTGCGCATCTTTTTACGCCAAAGTGACGTAAAAAACAACGTTACGTACATCTACAAGAAATGGACGTTTCCTGTAAAGAATCAGCAGATATTTTGTTATAAATCTTGATCTAATCTACTGTCTGCCGAAGATGGACTACAATGAATAGATTAGTACTAATCGCTGTGTGTTTACTTTGTTGTGCCGTGATCGCTGAAGAAAGGTTTGTCATTTTTGTATGTCTCCCTGTTCCTTTCTCATAATTCCGAACCTACTCATTGAACCGAAACCTCGGATATTGCATTTAGATCAGATACCGTCTTATGTCTCTAAAATTTGAGAACGGAAAAAAATGAGTAAAAAATAAATATCAACCTCATAAAAGGAAATTTACAAAATAAAAATTTGACACTTAAATTCAGTGGGGAAATTTATCACGTCTTTATAGGAAACAATGGTTCCTAATGACTAAACACATTTTTCTATAGGCCTAAGAAAAATAGTTGGCTAGAATGCACATAACAGGTACTGTCGTGTACGCACTTCCGGGTAAAGTGCAGTTGTCCCAAATATTATACCTGTCAGAAAAATTGCAGAAGGAAATTCAAACAGCAGCATGTCAATACATGCGACCAGCTGTTTAAACGGAGTAGAAGCTATGATATCATTATATAGAATTAAGGATATCATTAAAAGGAACACATATGTGATTCGAAAACACTCATTTTATGATCATTTAAAAGAGTTTTAGATATCTTAAATCCAATTTTATGATATTATTAAATGAATCTTTGATATCCAAAAAACATAGCTTAATTTTGGATATCACTTCAGTCAAAATCGTACAACAATACTATTTGGCACGAAATATTGATATCAATGAATGGAATTAAGGATATCATTAAATCAAATATTTTTGAGATTATTTTTAATGATTTATTGATATCATAAAACGTATTTTAGATATCAAATACTAAATTGAAGCTATTATTTAATATCTACTTTTCTATTTTGCATATTTTTAAATCATTTTAGGATATCACAAAGTTTATTTAATACCCTTACCTTTTAATTACTATTTTGTGATATACTAATATCCTTAATTCATTTTATGGCATCATTGAATGTATCTTGTTTTATCAGTGCATTTAATGATATCACTAGATATTATTAATTAAACACACTAAATAGCTGGTCTACTTTATTCTACATGGCCACAACACACACCAGGATCCATTCTAATTGTCTGTAACTTTCATTTTATTGAATTAAAAATCGAAAAAAAAAATGTGTATCATATTAGATGCAAGAAAAACACTCCGTAAAATCAGCTAAAAAATGAGACCCCAGATTGTAGCAGTGGTGTAACTTTTTCATTACAAGTTCTGTAATGCCATTATTTCAATATGAAATGCTACCTGAATATCAAGCATTGATCTGTCGTGTGATTTAAGCAAAAACGAAATGCAATGAAAATAAGGAAAATAGCTCTACAGAGCAAAACTGCTGAGAACTATTTGAATCCGCCATTATGCGATACCTTTTTTTTCGCGCCATTTTCCCCATTTAGTGTGTTTGTACCTAAAACAGCAAACATTATCATGTATATTTAAAACTATCATTATCATGTAGCAAAATCTTTTGCAACTAACATCAGCACTTGGCAAGAGCCGGTATACCAGCCAAGGGGCTTGGAATTATGCAAAAAGGGCATATGATACTAAAAATATCATCACTAACACGGTGTTAACATTATTTTACAGTGCAATTATCGATGTGTCGGTGCTATGCCCTGTAAAGCAGAACGTCACTAAATTTTCAGATTCATACAATCAAAGTCATGTGATTTTTTGTTTAGAAAAATAGGCATATGTAAGATAACAACATTGATATTGTTTTCATTCTTAAAAGTTGCGCAGCTCTCTGTAACCGTTTTTTATGTGAATTTATTTAGGAGATAGGCATATATGTTATTCAACATTCTACTGGTCTCTTAAGATGGTAGTTGGAATGCTTTGAATTTCTTGAATAATTTTAATTTTATGGCCAACTATACATATTTTCATAACTAAATTCTGACTCATAACCGTTCTTATTTTTTTTTAGATTTTTTATGTAAGTAGATCTATACTGGTTTTGCATACTTATTTAAGATATTCTGAACAGGAGCACTTAATGGTACGTACGTAGTGCACACTTCCGTATGCGGAGATGTGGGGGCAGCAACTCCCCTAGCAACTACACTTCATCCAATGTTATCATCATAACTTGACATATGAAAGAAGAAGAATTGCTCAACTCGACTGTGTACAATCTGCATTTTTTTTTTGTGATTTTTGACTGTTGTTTTTAAATTGTTCCCATGCACGGAGGATTCCCGAATGCGAGGTTACAGCAGGCGAGTTTACACAAAATGCGGGACCTTTACATATACTTTTAAGACTTTTTCATAATTTTCTATAACCCATAAGTTAGTATCTCGAAATTTTGAGTTAGTATGTCGAAATTTCGAGTTATTAATGTGCACTAATGCTTTTCTAGGGAAGAACATTAGTGCCAGGTGCGTTTTTTTATTAACTCGGAATTTCGAGTTAGTAACTCGAAATTTCGACTTACGTAACTCGAAATTTCGAGTAAGTCGAATTTTCGAGTTACTAACCCGAAATTTCGACTTATTAACTCGAAATTTCGAGTTACTAACTCGAATTTTCGACTTACGTAACTCGAAATTTCGAGTTACTATCTTGCCCTTTTATCCGCAAAATTTGAACGTCTGTCAAAGGCCAAAAATGTAATGGACGACTTTTGACTCTTCAAAGTGGAATCATCTTTATACACATCCATATATTGTACCGAACATGTAGGGACTTGAACATATACTACCATACATCAATGTATGACCTACCAAAGCCTCTAGAGTTACTCAAAATTTCAAACTATATCCAGGATATATACCCTCATTTACATGTATAATATGTTCATGTGTTAGGGGCTCGAACTAGGTTGAAAACCTTCCAGATGCGGTCAAAATAGAGAAATATTCTAAGTTTGAATACTACCCGGTCACCTTTTATGACCTCACCTCAAAATCTAGATCTGTCCAGGTACCCAATCTTGGTTAGACTCATAATTACACTTTTATTTAGGTATGTCTATATTTCATTGACATATGGGCTCAAACTAGGTTGAAAACCTTCCAGACTTAAGCATGGTTTAGGCACCTGAAGTCTTCCTCCAACGTCGCCTGTGTCGGTGCGACGTTACACCCAACACAATCAATAAATAAAGAAACATGGTTCAAAAAGTGATATTTTCTATGAGCAAACGCTGCCATTTGACCCTGTAGGGCTACCCAATGGATACACCAGGTACCTAATCTTGGTCAGGACCTATACATCAACGTAAACAATTATAGTTAGTAACCCGAAATTTCGAGTTAGTAACTTGAAATTTCGACTTAGTAACTCGAAATTTCAAGATACGTAACTCGAAATTTCGAGATATTAACTCAAAATTTCGACTTAGTAACTCGATATTTCGACTTAGTTACTCGAAATTTCGACTTAGTAACTCGATATTTCGAGATAATTAACTCGAAATTTCGGCTTAATAACTTGGAAATTTCGAGTTAATAAATAACATACATCTGGCACTAATGCTCTTCCGTACTTTTCCGTATCCTTAAGACATATCGTCTCGAAATTTTTTTAGCGCCAGCACTATATTTGATGTAATACAAATCGCAGTCAGTCCGATAAACTTTATCTTTCATAGACATAAGATAATATTATTTATCATTAAAATTTCAAATTAATATTATTCCAACTTACTGTAAAAATAATTTGGCTACAGTTAATATTCTTTTTTTTTTCTCAAGATTTACACCGAGCACTACGGAAGAGCATTAGTGCCAGGTGTATGTTATTTATTAACTCGAAATTTCGAGTAACTTATCTCGAAATTTCGAGTTATTATAGTGGTGTCCGGTAATATCTCGGGTTCCCTCGTATCGCGGTAATCTCCCTTTGCCGGAATTTCTTCGCCGAGCAGCACCGCAGTGACTTACATTTGTAAACCGGTACCACGGGATTTTGTTTACAAACATTTTTTTGCAAAATTCCATCGTAAATGGTAAGTATTACTTAGTTTTATCGCAACCATTCAATATCTCAAACTTATGCATCTGCTCATCACCCCTTCCCGCCAAAAACGCTTTTTATTTAAATTAAACTAAATCCACAACCAGGACAGCTTCAGAAAGTTCGTCTGATGCATTATTTTTATGAATGAATATATTGCGGCCACATGGTGACGCAAGTAGGCGTGTCCCGCAGCTGTCAAAATCAAATACCGCGATATTTGAGACTATGGGATTGTTAAAGTAGGTCAAATATGGCTGACATTTTATTGTGTTTTTTACACATTCTCCACTGGCTGAGATAGAGAGATGATTTGCAAGTTATATCAGACAGTTTGTTTAAAGTTTTAATGCAGAAAACAAGCTAGATCAGACTTTATTGATATGTTATTTATATTGCGACCGTTAGAACCGCGATACGAGGGAACTCCATCCTAAGTCGAAAATTCGAGTTACTAAGCCGAAATTTCGAGTTTCTTATCTCGAAATTTCGGGTTACTAACTACAATAGTTCACGTTGATGTATAGTTCCTGGTCAAGATTAGGTACCTGGTGTATCCATTGGGTAGCCCTAAAGGGTCATATAATTAAGATAACCGGGTAGCGTTTGCTCATTGAAAATATCACTATTTAAACCATATTATTTTATGTTTTTCGGTGGTTTATCGAAATATAACGGTGAATTATATCCTGATAAACTCACTGGCCACTCAGTGAAAATTATCAAATCTGATACCCAGATTAACGTCAAAAAGTTTACCGAGCGTACTGAAAGCCGGAAACAATATGACGATGACGTTGTTAAAATGACGTAATCTTTGCGATGCTTCCTGATAAAATTTCCCGCAAATTTCGACATTTTATTGAAATAAACACAACAAAAGTAGAGTTTTAGACATAAAATAAACAGAAAAATTGTTGGTATCGATGTAATATCACGGTAATTTCACTCGTGAACACCAAAAGTTGTTATTTTCACTCGTGGCTGCGCCACTCGTGTAAATATCACTTTTGGTGCCCACTCAGTGAAATTATAACGTGATATTACACCAAAACCAACAATTATCCTCTATTTTATTTATTTATTAACTTTTTTGGGTCTAACGCCGCACCGATACAATTATAGGTCATATGGCAACTTCCCAGCCTTTATGTTGGAGGGAGACCTCAGGTGCCTAAACCATGTTTAAGTCTGGAAGGTTTTCGACCTAGTTTGAGCCCATATATTAATGAAATATAGACATACCCTAATGAAAGTGTAGTTATGAGTCTGACCAAGATTGGGTACCTGGACAGATCTAGATTTTGAGGAGAGGTCATACAAGGTGACTGGGAAGTATTCAAATTTAGAATATTTCACTATTTTGATCATATCTGGAAGGTTTTCGACCTAGTTCGAGCCCCTACCACATGAACATACTATACATGTAAATGAGGGTATATATCCTGTATACAGTTGGAAATCTGGAGTAGCTCTAGAGGCTATGGTAGGTCATACATTGATGTATGGTAGTATATGTACAAGTCCCTACATGTTCGGTACAATATATGGATGTGCAGATAGATGATCCTTCTTCGAAGAGTCAAAAGTCGTCCATTACATTTTTGGCCTTTGACAGACGGACAGACGCTCAAATTTTGCAGATAAAAGTACAAGAAAGTAACTCGAAAATTTCGAGTTAATAAGTCGAAATTTCGAGTTAGTAACTCGAATTTTCGACTTACGTAACACGAAATTTCGACTAAGTCGAAATTTCGTGTTACTAAGTCGAAATTTCATGTTACATAAGTCGAAAATTCGAGTTTCGAGTTACTAAGCCGAAATTTCGTGTTACGTAAGTCGAAAATTCGAGTTACTAACTCGAAATTTCGGGTTAATAAAAAAACGTACCTTGCACTAATACTCTTCCGTAGAGCACTCTATCTCAAATGATGAAAATTAAATTGCGGCTGCTGCATCATACCCCGTTTCTGACATGCGCAATTTAAATACAACCATGGATGGAACATTGTTCATACGACTTATTTACTTTGTGTATGTTATGGTATTTTTTGTGTGTATAAAAATAATTCAACAGATTTTCATAAAACTTTAACAGTTTGATTGTCCTGTAAAAACAATACGCCTCTCGTGATTCTTTATGGATATTTTTTACTAAGATTATTATTCCGTTCACTCAGCATCTTATTTCAAGCACTCTACATCTTATTCGAGGGATCGACTTATTTTTTCGATCGTACATCATATTTTTTCCAGAGCTCGACATCTTATCCCGAGCACTCGACTTACAATCTCGGCATATTATCGGGCGCACAATTTATCATTCGATCGTACACAATATTTTGTCCAATGCTCGACATCTTATCTCGAGCGCTCAACCCATAATCTCGAGCGTTCAATTTATTATGTGGTGCAGCGGGATGACAAGTCGAGCTGTCGAGATAATTAATCCTCAACATACCACAATAATGCACATGATAGAAACATATCTGATAAATGCACACTATTCAAACATTATTAGTAATTGAATATAAATTCCTGCCATACAGTTTTAATATTTCTTGTCTACAGTTTTGATATTTTAGAAGATTCAATCTTTTATTATTGGTGCTACTGCTTTTATATTTCATGTGGCACTTGTAACTAACGTTGTTGCTGAACAGTGTATGTTCACAACCGTACTGAAGAAACAGCAACATTCTTTTCGCTTCCTTATTTATACTTTTTATTGTTGTTCAATACAGTAAAATTCTATTTGTCAAATTATTCAGCCTCGAAAGAAGACTAGCCATTATCAGGAAGCTACTGAATTATTATTCAACATTCTAACACTTTTAAGAATTTCTTTAGGATTTAATGTCGATTAGAACATGTTGTCCTACTTTTGGCTATTCCGGTTTACTCCCTCGTATTTAAAACCGCATTTTATTCCGGAATAGTATCCCTTCCTGGTGTAATTCGAACGTGTTAGAATGGAAATAGATTTTAGTTTTGCGTACTTTGTTGGCAAATAAAACACGATTTTTTTCGTTCAGATGCGTCTTAATTAATTACTCAGGCCTTCGGCCTCCGTGATTACATTACTATGCATTTGAACTCAAAACCGTTTTTTATTTGCCAACAAAGCACGCAAAACTAAAATCTATTTCCCAAACAATGTTCACTTCAGTTTTTAGAGAACTTCATGTTGAAAAGTTTCAAACGTTATATTCTTCAAATAATTTCCAGTGTTTGTGGCAATGATGACAGGGAACCAGTCTCTGACGCTTGGAATTATCGTTGGTTCCCGCTCTCACTGTTAGACTGGAAAGGTCAGCTCTGTGATACCGACGTTGACTCATCCGGCAGGGATCGTTCCCGCGATGGAATCTCTCTCATCGGCGGAGGAACGTTCTCATTACTTGAACGTATCCTGCTTTTTCCCGTCTGTCTGTTAGAAGACGACGAATATAACAAAGGTTTCGAATGTACCGACGCTGGAGGCACAGGAACGGCACTCCAGATATGCCAAAATAATGACGATACATGTCTACTTGAATATGTCATTGATGCAGGTTAGTTATAATAAAGTTATTATATATTTTTTTAGCTCATCTGAGCACGATGTGCTGAAGGGTGAGCTATTGTGGTCAGTGACAGTCCGGCGTCAAGCGTCGTCCGTCAACATTTTCCTTTAAACAAAATCTCCTCCTAAACCACCACGCCAATTTTGATTAAACTTCACAGAGATGTTTCTTCTTCTTTAAAAAATGTTAAAGAATTGAATTCCGTATAGAACTCTGGTTGCCATGCCAACCGAAAGCAACAACTTTAAAAATCTTCTTGTCCAACACCACAGGTCCTAGAGCTTTGATATCTGGTATGTAATATCATCTAGTAGTCCTCTACCAAATGTATTCAAATTATCCCCCTAGGGTTAGATATGGCCCCATGCTGGGGGTCAAATAGTTTATATAGGAAACAACCTTGACAATCTTCTCGTCCATAACAACATGGCTTAGGGCATCGATATTTGATATGTAGCATTATCTAAGGAGCTTCTACCAAGATTGTTCAAATTATCCCCCTAGGGTCAAATATGGCCCCACACTGGGGTCACATGGTTTATATAGACTTATATTGGGAAAAACTTTGAAAATATTCCTGTCCAAAACCACAGGGCCTAGGGCTTTGATATTTGATAGGTAGCATCATCTAGAGGTCCTCTACCACGATTGTTCAAATTATTCCCCTAGGGTCAAATATGGCCCGTCCTAGTGGTCTCATAGCTTATATAGACTTTTATTCTATATCTATTTTATCTATCCACTCGCGAACGTTCATTTGCAACACGTGACCGTACAATATATTACGGTATTTGGACGCACGTGTGTACAAAAAATCCTGTATTTTCTGTATTTTGACGGTTCAACAGTCCCATGTTAAACATACGATAATGGGGGCAAGGGACGGTAAATCTAAAAATTCCACAAATCTGCGCTGATACCAGTGCGAAAAAAATCATAAAAAATCCAATTTTGATCAATTCAAGGCAAGTGTTGAGCGAATGTCTTGCATAGACGTAGCACTTCATTATGGGACATTTTCAGCCTGCCGATTCTGTTGCTTCTGTGATAAAAACGAGTAAAACGCAGGTTTCAGGACACTAAATTTTGAGACAAAAATGGCCCAAAATGCACACCTTGCGCGACCTGTACCGTATTATCTGCAAATGACTGGCCTAAAACACATGCATATTTTTAAAGCATGTGGTCAGACAAAAATAATGGTGGGAAGAAAAGTGTCTCATAACCGTTTACTTTTTCCGTAAATTTGAGCTGAAGCTGGATGGATGGATGGATGGATGACCGTTTCCATTTCGTCTGACTTCCGTTACCTCAGGTAAGGTTTTAAACCCGGTCGTCTACACGGAGCTAGGAAAATCGATACAAGCACATATTCATTTTACACAAGAATCACTCGTACGCAGGAATCCTTAGTTCTATAAACATCATAAATAACCAGTTGAATATACATGTATATGCATGTAAAGTACATCTGTCTATTTTATTTAAAAAACGCAACCGGGCCAAATGCGAAACTGCCCGAAACGCTTGAAAATGTTCCAAATGTAAATCGGATGAAGTAGGCGCTCTTATGTACAGAGTTTGATTATCATCTTGAAGTCAGGATATTCCCAAATAGAAACAAGTCGAAAGATTTCCTGCGGCCAGAAGTTATACCAGGCTAAAAAGAAACTTATGAGTGCTTGTTTTTTTTTACCATACCATTACGCTTTACATAGGAAAAATAAATCCATTCTACATGCTGTACAAGTAGACCTATGAAATATATATTTCTTAATTCTGAAAGTTATTGTTTTGAGCAAAAGTAACTATATTTCCCTTTCATGTATGACATAACTTTTAGCTCAACTGGCCACATTCCTTGACTATTGAAATACTTTACTAGAGCTATCACAAATGTGATTCATGCCTTCACCTGGACTTAACTGACATATAGAGCAAAACAAAACAACTCAAGACCATAATCCAAGAAATTAAACAAAGAGGAATCTAAAAAATCCCTTATGCACAACTAGGTATCAATATTGATCACTGCTGAAAGTTTGAATAAATTATATGAAATAATGAATGAGGAATTCAGGTCACAAGACTTTCTCTATATATATCATACAGAGTGCCAGCTTTATTGCAATAACGGCGTTCCATAAATCCGATAAGCCAATCGCATATCGGTAAAATATCACGTGAAATCACCCAGTCTCCATGTGCTTTACTACTTGTTGCATTCCAATATACCTGCGGCCTTCAGACCGCAGGTAAATATATAGATTTCGATCTATACAGATATAATTGGAAGAAAATTTTATTGATTGGAAAAATCTATTATTTTGTCACAGGTTGAGAAAATTTTGAATGGCAGTGGCTAGGGGTCTGGTAACCGGACCTCTAGACAACCCGTACAGGAAAACTGCAAATTTAGCCTTGTCCGCTCTTTAAGGTGAAGAAGGTGTAATGAGCGGTATTTTCAAAAACAATTTACACCCTAGGTAACATACGTAGATAACAGCAAAAGTTGATCTTCACCCGATGTACAATTATTGAAAAGATCAAATGCACACTTTTAAAGCAAATGACGTCGAAAATTCACCTTTAAGCCTTAGTCGGAAGTAGTTGTGACGTTGCCTTTTTCCTGGCGATTAATTTAGTCTCGAGGCATTAATTTTATTTAAAATGTATTTTTGTTCCATTTTATATAATATGCCAGACGAAACCTACACGGTGATGTAATTTTCAAATACATACTCCCGCTATTCGCTGAAGAAATGCTTATTTTATGCAAAAATCATGCCGAAATCTTTCTATGAGATCATTATTTTCGTGCGGAATGACTAAGTAGTGTGCAAAAACTGGTCCATAGAATTTTTTAAAAAACTAATATTATCTTATAAATTTATTTTACTGTAAAATGAGCAAATAAAAATCAGGGGTCACCGACTTCGTTTTCGCAGTATTGTCATAAATTTTACCCTACCCCCATTTTCTCGTGCATTTTTCAAACATAAAAAATATAAGAAAATCATTTGATAAATCAATGAAATACACGTCTACTAGATAAATGTTAGCCCACAGCGACACTGACTGCACGTGAGTTTGTTAAGTGATAAGTTTGAGGCTGAGTCTTTCCGATTCATTAAGTTGTAACCATAAATCTTAGCATGTGTTGTTCCAAAATCTGACCTCTACGGAAATGACGTTTCTTGTATAAATTGGGAGCATGCATTTACTGGTCCATAGATATTTTTAAAAACTTATACAATTATTTTAAAGGCATATCTCGGCAAAATAACGGAAAAAAAGTCCTTGACTACCGACTTCGTTTTCGAGCTACGAAGTCGCAAAAAAGGATAAAGTCTCAAATGGCGCTATGGACGGCGTTTGACGTTGCGCATTTTCCCGCTTTTTTCTGACGTTACGCAAACGTCTTATTACTGAAACTGTGTATGCTGTTTGCAAATAGATATTTAGCCATTCCGTTTTAAAAAAACCTAATATTTTCTAAAACATACTTTCATTCTTGTATTTCCAAATCATTATATTTCATAGTTGTCTTTATCACGTGAATGTATGTGTTAATTTTCAAGTTACCTACTTAGATTGTACAATTGCGAGACAAAACACTATTAAGCCAGTGTATATATACGTACATATACAAATATTCGGTCGGAAATAATCTGAATTTTCATTGTATTCCGTAGTGAAAAGAAAGCCGTACATTTTTTTTCGCATGAAATGTTAGGACATATTTCAAGACGTGTTTTAAGTGTAATATACGGTGCAACTGGTGGTGACTTTCTATGCGTAGAGAATGTAACAATATGAAATATATATTTTTATGTGTCCTATCCAAGTTATGTTTGGTCGGGGCAGTTAGTGTTCCCCTCGCACGTCCGTCCGTCAGTCCGAAATAGTGTCTGACATATCTGAGAAAGTATTGACCCAGAGTAATCAAACCTCACAGGATTGTTATCAGTATTACCATTTGAGTATATAATGTTTTAATTTGATTTCACACAGTCAGAGCGGTGTTATGGCTCTTGACGTAGTCGAAAATGTACATAAAATTGTGTCGCATGCATCTCATTATGTGGTTCAAGATTTTTGTTACATTTATTTTAAAAAATGATAGAGACGTGAAACCATGTAGGAATAATATGCAGCATGCAAAGTTGTAACACATTCGGGACTGAGCGACCGCCAATTTACTTGCTTTTGCTATAATTTATCTTTTGGAACTACTGCATCTAAACAAACCTGCTACATAGATGTTGTCAGTAACAAATGTTGAGCAAGTTGATACCGTTAGGAAGTTTGGAAAAAATTACAGTTAAATTGTCGGTAACTCATTTCTACCTACAATACAAAACAAAACACAAACCTCAAATTTTATAGTTTTTCATAATTTTTCATTTTTATTATCACAAAGCGTTTGATAACTGCTATGGCTGTATGTTATACAGCAATGATATAAAATGTCTGATTGATAAATAAAATTTACACACATCAGCAGTCTTCAAAATATATAAGAATTTTGCCTTTCATAATTCTCAAGCCTGTACCCATTATCATAGAGAAAAGACATTTAAGTATGTTTTCCGACTGCTTGCGAACCCGTCGCGCATCTTCGTTTTTCCCCCGGAAGAATGCCCCAAAACGAGGCTATAATTTATGAATAGATGCAAACACCAACGATAATGTTTACAAACATAGGGAATTCAACATTTTTTTTAACTCACACAAACTTCATGAAAATCATTCTTATAATACAGGTAATAAACAGCTACACTACAAGTTTTCGGGGGAACAATTTAGGCCCTTCCGGAATAAATGTTTTCAAAACTTCATACGCACACGTATTCAGTTAATCTTTTTTCAGCATAGTATTAAGAATATAGATCTTCTATATGACACTGTCAATTTGAAACTAAAAATCTTGTATGTCTCATATTTTTCATGCAAACCAAGTATAATTACCATGAAGGAAATACAAAAAAATAAAGTTATTTTGTGCAAGTCGTGCGTCTTTAAACGGGATATTCGTTTGAATGAATTTTAAAATCACGTGATCCCCGATTACGGAAAAGCGATAAAGACGAAAGTAGGACAAAAAACCACCCATGTCAGCCAAAGAAAATATAAAAAGTCGTTTTTCTGCACATGTTTTGACTTCAAACGAATTTTGCACGGCTTTTGTAATGTTTGGTAGTATATTTCAAAATGTGTAGCTTTTTTAAAGATTTATTTTTTTATTGGTCTTTATTTGGTACCTTTAACCACCAAGATTATCCAGCCGAGAATGAAAAAAAAAAAAAAAAAAAACAAAAAAAAAAAAAAAAAAAACGTCCGGTGTATCGCCCTCCCGCATCGCTCGGCGCCATTTTGTTTCTTAATAGAACGTAATGACGCGACGTTGCGAAGCGTGCTGACAATGTGGTCATAATATCTCGGCGTATTACGTGAATATCCATGGCAGCGGGCGGGCGGTCGGTATCCAAAGCATGTCCGCCCTCTAATTCAGTTTTCATCGCCAAACTTGCTGACAATGTTTGTGGGCATAATGTCTCATCCACGTATAATAACCATCCAAATCGCCAAATGGCTGTTGTAGGGAGGTTGAAGCATATAATTTATTTAATACTGATACGCAGTAAAACAACATTAAATGAATTACGTACATTACGTATGAAGTGAAATAAATATAGAATAAAAAGGTTATTTAGGGCCTAACATTGTTCTGTATAATATATATTTGCACTCATACCAAGCTGGGAAAAAAAACAGAAAAGGCAGGAATACAATATTCAGTGAAACATTTTTAATTTAAACTAAGATAAAATAGATAGAGAATAAAAAGGTTATTTAACATTGTACTGTACAATACGAGATGTATTTGGACTCGTACCCAGCTGAGAAAACCATATTGGACTCGCCTAGCGGCTCGTCCAATATGGTTTTCTCAGCTGGTTACTCGTCCAAATATATCTCCGCATTGTACAGAACAATGTTAAATAACCTAATAACATTGGAAATTTGAAATTCTTCTTGTAGAAAACAACATAGCCTAGGGCTTTGATATTTGGTATGTAGCATTATTAAGTGGTCCTCTACCAAGACTGTTAAAATTATTCCCCTAGGATCAAATATGGCCCCACGCTGGGGTACACATGGTTTACATAGACTTCTATAGGGAAAACTTTGAAAATCTTCTTGTACAAAACCATACAGTCTAGGGTTTTGATTCTTACCAAGATTGTTCAAATTATCCCCCCCCACCTGGGGTTAAAACTGGCCCACCCCGGGAGGCACATGGTTTAAGTAGACTTGTACAGGAAAAAAAAACCTTTACAAATTCTTGTATTAAACAATAAGGCCAAGAGCTTGATATTTAGTATGTGGCATGATCTAGTGGTTCTCTATCATGATTGTTCAAATCATGACCCTGGGGTCAATATATGCCACGCCGTGTCCTTTGTTTTACATTGACGTATATAGGAAAATCCTTAAAAATATTCTTGTACAGAACCATAAGGCCCAGACCTTAGATATATGGTATTGTCTGGTGGTCAACTATCAATTTTGTTCAAATCATAACCCTTGGGTCAAACTGAATGCGCCCCGGGGTCAACAGTTTTTACAATGGCTTATATAGGGAAAAACTTTTAAAAATTCTTTTTCTGAAACCATAAGGCACAGAGCTTAGATATTCGATATGTGGCATGTTTAGTGATTCTCTACCAAGATTGTTCAAATCAAGACTCCGGGGTCAGTATAGGCCACGCACGGGTGGTCCCTTGTTTTAAATAGACTTATTTGATTTTGAAGCAATGGCAAAGAAATGTGGACCACATGTATAGTTTTTGATACAGATTTCAATACCCGTCTTGAATAGTCTCAACCTTGACCTACTGAACTACTTTCTTGTTTTTGAAGTTACAGCATAGAAATTTTGACCACATGTTAAATGTTTGATGCAGATTTCAATACTCATCTTGAATAGTCTTAACCTGGACCTACTGACCTACTTTCTTGTTTTTGAAGCCACGGCAAATATATTTGGACCATCCATATGATTTTTTATACAGATTTCAATACTCATATTGAATAGTCTTACTCGTGACATACTGAACTACTTTCTCTTTTTTTGAAGTTACAGCATAGAAATTTGGACCACATGTTAAATGTTTGATGCAGATTTCAATACTCATCTTGAATAGTCTTAACCTTGACCTACTGACCTACTTTCTTGTTTTTGAGGTACAGCATAGAAATTTGGACCACAAGTGTAAGTTTTGATACAGATTTTAATACTCATCTTTAATATCCTTAACCCTGACCTACTTTCTTGATTTTTGAAGCCACGGCAAATAGATTTGGACCACCCGTATGATTTTTTTTATACAGATTTCAATGCTCATCTTGAATAGTCTTAATCGTGACCTACTGAGCTACTTTCTTGTTTTTGAAGTTACAGCAAAGAAATTTGGACCACATGTTAAATGTTTGATGCAGATTTCAATACTCATCTTGAATAGTCTAATCATGACATACTGACCTACCTTCTTGCTTTTGAAGTTACAGCATAGAAATTTGGACCACATGTAAAATGTTTGATACAGATTTCAATACTCATATTGAATAGGCTTAATCATGACATACTGGCCTACTTTCTTGTTTTTGAAGTTACAGCATAGAAATTTGGACCACATGTATAATTTTTGATACAGATTTCAGTACTTACCTTTAATGTCTTAACCATGATCTGCTGACCTACTTTTTGTTTTAGAAGCTACAGCAAAGAGATTTGGACCACCTGTATAATTCTTCATACAGATTTCAGTAGTTATCTTGAATAATCTTTACCATGACCTACTCATCTACATTTTTGTTTTTGAAGCTTTAGCAAAGAAATTTGAGCCACAAAATTTGTCACACAGATTTCAATACTTATCTTGAATAATCTGGTTAGAATAACACCAAACTTTGTCAGTAGCATCCTGCCATGGACCAAGTGTGTTCTAATGGTTTACACATTACCTGCCTGTATTTATTTAGTAGAAAATTTTAACTGTTTAAGCAAGCAACTAAACACTCAGGTGAGCGATATAGGGCTATCATGGCCCTCTTGTTTATAGAATAAAATCTTTTTAAAAGCACGTTTTGGCTTTTGAAAGAATTGGTCTAGTGCTAATATATTTTACCAACATTTAGCATATCCTAATGTCTGCCTGTCTGTCACAGAATACAGGTAACAAACGGATATATTTATATAATATCTTACTTGAGTGTCTTTTCATATCGAGTAAAAAAATATTAAATAAATGCATCGAGATTAATAAATCAATTGTGGTAACTCATTTTATCACATGTTAGCACCTTTTTTCTAAAACATCTCAATTTTTGTGTTACCTAAGTACTATTATCAGTCAATTCGACCGACGTCTTCCATACGTCAGTCGACGTTAACGTCAGAATGTAGGGTAAACGCATGTTGTTTCGTGTTATAACATCTGCATAATCCCGAGGGATTGGTTGGTTTGTGTAATTTTAGACACTATGTTGCATTATTTTAGACAACTCTAATATCTTTATCACCTGAGATCACTCCTGTACTATTGATCCCTACTGGAATTACTAAAACATTAAAAAATATACATATTATACGTACCAGTAGCTAAAAATTGTTTTATATGACTTAATATTACACATTGCACACGGCTACTTCCTTGTGCGCCATATTACCGGCAATGTAAACAGAGCACGGAGAAGGCTTGTGTTGTTATAGACGTGAAAACAAGTAATGTTCAATATCATATTTGCTTGAAAATCAGTATGATAGATCAAGTGTTGTTTGTTTTTATAGTGAATTCACTTTTTGGTGAAAAAGTAGGCGTTTTAATAGTTTTAGCAAATCAAAAAGTCTTCACTGTCTCATATTACCGGCCACAGGGCTAATTACACTAGTGTAATTTCAAAATATGATAGCTTTATTTTACCACGGAAAATCCAAGCATGTGATACAATAGGGTAATTATAACAGAACCTTGGTAAGCACTGTTGTAGTCGGCTCGAGTGGGGTTTGCCTCGACCCCAAGAGGCGATTGTGCCGTGTATGATCCGGCTCGGCAAAATCTACAAGAGCCGTATCATTATAGACTTTACCAAGGTACTGTTTCCTTATAAAAATTTCTGAATTTGAATCAGACTCGTTTGAAACACATTTTGTTTTATCACCAGAATGGGTATCAATATATTAATTGTTCTTAAGAAAGACAACTCTGTTAAGAAAATATGGTTATTTTTTCATGCTATTGCTGTTCTTTGATAACTGGGTATATGGCTCGATAAATTTAATTAGATTTGTAATCAAACACATTGATAAAAATATATTCCGTACAGAGCTTTTGTCATTATCAGAAGACTTTAATTCGTTCTGAAAGTCTATGTTTCTTTTTTAATTTTTGAAATATATTATCAGATTCTTATCCAACAGTCACAATTTTTAAGTTTTATGCGTCTTTAATTACATTAATATATATTAAGGACAAGAACATCATAAAAAATTCTGCATACGACCATTTGTGTACATGTAGCTAGTTTGAAAAGTATATTTGTAAAAAGTATGGATGCCGTATTAATTAACGATTAAAACCCTTTAAGAAGTTTAAAATCCAGTCATAGACTTAAAAGTGCCAAATATATAATGTCCAATATTTTTTATCGAATTTTGCCAAAGTCTTTGATGTCATTGGGGGCTACATTGTTGAAAAAATGTATTTATTTTTTTTTAAGAATTTCGCGGAAATACGACAAAAAGGAAATTCTGCATTTATAAATTTTGTTTCTCTGCAGTGGATGTATACTGGTCACGATATTTCTAGAATACATACATACCGTGTTATTGATTTTGTTGATTGGTTGATACTGAAAACATTTCAGGTCAGAAAGCTTTAACCAGAACCAAAACATCAATAGAAGAGAATTACTCAACGTTCGGTTTGGGAAAGGCAACGTTACTAGCACAGTACCTGCAGGACATATACCACAACAAGTTACTCCACTTGGATAAGATACCATCCAGTGTCCTGTCTGCTCTCCAGCCGTTGTTCAATTGCATTGACACGGCCCAGACCAAAGTAATTACACATCTGGGAGAGTTCACTGTCCCAGATGTTGGACTTTCAAGCACGTGGACTCTGTTTCAGCACCTGCTTAAAGAGGCGAAATGGACAACAGTACGCTATATAATTGTCGGAATAGTTGCAATATCTCTCTTTCCGCCATCCAAACAAATAGGTATGTTGAGTGACTGAGTTTGGTTTTGCCACTTTCAGCAGACAAGAAAGAAATTGCCATTTTACACGTTATACACCACACTTAGATTAACTATGAGAATCATGTTACCAAACGGGAAAATATACTAGCCCATTTCAATCGCGTATCTCGCACATAAATCACGCACACGGGTGCTATGTATATTGAAAAAGTTGCAATTTATCCTCCAGTGTGTGTACCAGGCACATTTTCTCAATGGACACTCCGCTATTTTCTTGTTTTCTTTAACGTTTATAGAACAAACTTGCGTAACATTTGAAGTACTAACCTTCCGGTCAGAGTTAAAAATTGCACGCATTTGCGTGCAAGAATCTTTGTAACAAAATCTAACTCGAAAGTACTAGCAAAAGTCTTTTTAGCTCCTTTGAGCATGTAGAATCCAAGAGCCTTTCTTCTGGAAAAAACAACCTCACTAGCTTCATTCGAAAAAAGTAACTATACTCATTGTAACTTTGCATTAAATGACTCTGAAATGTATTTCAGTTTATTCTATTCTTTGTTTATCACTGAATTAATCAATTACACTTACAGGTAGATATGTAAGAAACGCCATGCGTTCAGCGAAACGATTGTGTGGTCTACATAAAGAGACACGTGCATCTGATAGGAGGTTCCAACCATCTTTGTGTCCAATTGCGGAACATTCCTCAGATAATCCGGTTTTAATTAGGCTTGAAAGTTTCATGGATATTATACGGACAAGTAAATTACAAATGCCATCTCCAAGAATAAAACAAATGTTAAAAGAGCACTACCCAATGTGTGAATGCTTTGATTATCAAAACTGTAATTGCGACGGAAAGTCCTTCTGTAAAGAATCAACACACTTTAAAATGTGCGAGGTCTTTGATTTGTTGCCGTGTAACTGTGGAGGTGCCACTATGAACTCTACATCTACAGACTGTGATGCCTCTGCAAATATTCCACTTGATGAACTTCTTTTAAAGTCAAATGTCTGTAATGATGACGAAACAGCACACACAAAATGTACTGTAACAACTACAGACCAAAGCGTTCAAACAGTACTGGATGTTACGTCTAGAGACACTTCACCTGAACCTTCGTTTGAGGCAACGAATGTTGAACATCACTTGCCGCACTGGGTCCAGATGGCTGTCGGTCACTATCACATGCATGGTTGCAAGGTCTTGCAGTGTAGAGCTTTGCATGAAAGTAATGACGAGTCAAAAGAAGCTGCAAACCCCGACACTTCAAATGCTAGTCCATTGGACTTATCACAGTCGGTGAGCGACGTATCGGTTGAACTATTAAACGATAGCATAGACGCTGTAGAGCATTCGCAAGACGAGAGTGAGGAGGGGGAAGATCTACCTAGATATTTAGATGACTCCCCGGAGTTGGATTCTGATGAGGAAGAGTTTAACAGACACCTTGATGGTAGTGCCACTAGTGATATCGGATCTCCCAACATAAACTCAAGCTTTAAAGAGGGTTCACCATACTTCACAGCTAACTCCGTTACTTTATCCGACCTGCAAGATCGTGGCGATGGAACGGTGTATTCTACACTGACAAGAAGGTCCCCGTACGTTGAAGATGGATTGAGTGACCTGTCTTTGAATACGAGCTGTAGAGAGAGTGAAGGGAGCCTTCTTGACGTATCTGATATTAACAAAAGTGTTTCATTTACATCTGGCGAAGGGGTAAGAGTTTTACAATATCTTATATCTAAAAACAATTTCTTTTCATGTTTATTATCAACCCAAGGGGTATAGTAATGGTCTATCCGTCCGTCTGTGCGTAGGTACGTCCATACGCCCGTCCGATAAATTATTGTCCGAAGTATTACCCTTAAATTGCTGAAGGGAACTAATTGAAACTGCATACGAAGATAGAATAAATTGTGGGAAAGTGCAGTGTATAATAACCAAAACTTTAGCTTACTTACTACTTTTTGATTATCTCCCTTTATTTTACTAATAAAACAATTGTCTGGAACATGACTCCAAAACTGTTAAAGGGATTTGCTCATTTGCTCAGACTTTTCACAACAATGATCATGCTTCAAAGCGGACACTGTCGATTATCGCTATTCAAAGGCCATAACTCAAGAACACTTAGAGAATCCAGTTGGTTAGCAAAGTTGGCCAAGATATTATGCCCATAAACATTGTGACATGGGATAAGAACTACTGAGGTTAGGTACGGCCAACCGTTTTGTATATTGTCTGTCACCGCAGATGTTCCCAAACATAATAAGCGTATAAAAAGAAATGCCATATAGATCTACCAAACGTTTACGGTGGGACTCCCTGTAGAATACATTTTGGCCATGTAATCTATATCTTCAAAATACAAAACGCTCCTACTACCATCACTGAAGGCCTTTAGAACGTTACATGTTGCTTTTTGCAAAATTACGAAGAATCTCCAAAACACCAAGTCGCAAAAGCGTTTCTTGTTAGAAATCATTAAATGATCACAAAGTGAACAGCTGGTCATCATAACTTTTTGCATGTTTTACAGTTGATCGAAGTTGCCGCATTATTTGCATTGCAAACAATCTGGGGTCTGGCAAAACGGGCCTGGCAACGCATACAGGCGGACACGAGTTATAATGACGTTGCAATAGAAGAAAACGAATGTGGACTTTATATTATCAGACAAAACAACAAATCCACCGCTCTCAGACCATCGAGGCGTTCAGTAAATAAACGTTCACCAGAACATGACACCACAGAATTCCATGAAGATGATAGAAACAACACAGAAACTGTTCTCCATTATAAAAATATCAACACTGTAAGTAAGAGAGAAGTTCTGAAAACCCCAACGTTAGCAGAGATAAATTACCATAGAAACTACGGTACCTTCAACGAAAGGACATATTCAACTCGGCAAAAGCAGAAGTTATATAATACAATATTGCTCCAAAGCTGCCCAAACATTGAATCCCCTGCTGATGATGAAATACAAGAAGAAAACACTGATTGTAACAATAATGCTCGATACAGTAAGAGGAAAAGGGATACGTCTAAAAGATTAACCGACAGTGACAGCCAAGCTGACTGGGAGGATTGTGACTGTCCTGACCATGTTGCTAGAAAAAGAGGCCGTATAACCTACAAAACTAGCCAAACTATTGATAAATGTCTCACGAACAGCCATGGCATTGGTGGCATTAGTGGACGCCAAAGTATTAACAAAAAGAGAACACGAGCTCGTGCTAAATGTGAAAAAAGACGGGTTTCCAAAACTAGTCCGGCACAGTCGACGCACAAAGAAAAAAGACCGAAGTTCTCACGCAGCAGGAAAGATTTACATAGCAGAAACCAATCCAATGACTTACAGGTTTCAATCGACCGTTTATCGCGCGATTTAAGGAATACATCTGTTAACGATCATATCGGTAAATATGCTGGCGACACTAGTGATGAATTTGCAGACGAGTCAGCGAGCTCGTCAGATGAAATATCTAAAAGCAAGACTGCATTGCCGAAAACGGATCACAACTTTGCTTATTCAAAAACAACGTTAAGATGTAAAGAAAATGACGACAACGGAAACGCATCAACTAGTGATAACAAAGCGTGTTCATGCAAAAACTGCAAAAATCAACATAGAGAATTAGAATTAAATGACATTGTTGAGAAACTTCGATCACTTCGATGTAATGTTTGGGAACTTAAAAACTACAGCTATATCAACAAAAATGACAACACTTCAAAGGTTCTGGCATGGGCATGGTCATGTGTCGAAAAGTAGACAATTAAGGTAGATCTCAGTGTTTGTCAAGGAATAATCAAATAGTTCGAAATGCGTGTCTGATGTTACAAATTATCATGAAAGTAGGTTTAAATTATCACTATTTTTCATAATAAAGCAAAGATAAATCAATGTACTTCCTTATTCAAAATTTATTTATACTGTAAATATATATAGTACATTAAACCGGTGCAGAAATGTGTGTTGCGATATATGAATACCACACGAATTTGCTGATATCGTGAACCCGAGTAATATAATGTCAACCGAACAGAAAATACACACTTTGCTTCAATTATTAGGGGCGCTTAAGTATCAAATTGTATGTATGAACGTATATTTTTCCTGTTATTACATCTGAGTGTTGTTTGGTGCCCGGGCCAACATGAAATGAACATGCTACAGCATAAAACGTGTAAAAAAAAGCTAAAAATGAATATATTGTCCATCAATGTTATTAAACGTCCATGAAATGCAAGGGAATTTCAGCGTTGTTTGATCACATGGATGTCACTTACTTTCAAAATGTTCGTTATGGAGCCATAATACGTTAACGTTTTGACATGGAACGCGCATATGTAAAAAGGTGTGTTAACATCGCGTGAGCATCTCTCTGTAAAACACACATTTACTCTCCTGTTAAAACATACCCATGAAAAAAATACAAACATTAGTTTTATGCTAGAATAAACGTCTACGCACCCCTAAGTCATTTCCCGGAACGTGTAAACCCTCGCCGTACTTTAACTTCATTATTTTAAAACACGGTCACGGTGACGTTATGTCCACCTACTGGCGCAAATAAAAAGTGCTGCCCTATTTTAACAATTTTGACATAAAAATATATAAGAATCGAAATGATATACATCAGAACCTGATTTAATATACATGACTTTGCTCTATGATTAAGAAATAATTTATAGCAAAACAGTGCTTTATCACTATTTGTACACGATGGGCGGTTATAAATACGTTGGGCGTAATAATTTCACGAGGGCGCAGCCCAAGTGAAATTATTTCGGGCGACGTATAACCGCCCGAGTGTATAAATAGTGATAAAGCACTGTTTTGCTATAAATTATTTCGATTCTAATATGTTGTTTATTGTAAACTTTATATCAAATATGATGGAACTGTTTCTTCGCGCAAGCATGGCGCCAATAGTAGGTATTTGTTAAAACACGCCAGGACCGGAAACGGTATAATACGTCTTGTGGCAGAATTCAGTTCGAGCGAATATTATTGCGAATTATTCAGCAAAGCGAATAACTAGTTCAGTATGTGTATAAATTAATCAAAACATTTGTGCAATGTGACATTTCTTTTAAAACATGTTATTAAGTAAAATATTTCATGAAATTTGATAGCGTACATGGCGCTAAATATCACGTTGACGTGACGTCAACATAACATCGTTGTGATGATTAAAGCATTGTTAGTCATATTAGAATATTTCTTAAGGTATTGGACCCATAATAGAGTACCACCTTTTTGAAGAGTATTCAGTTCCTACCATAAACCTACTTTGACTGCAATTTTCAGGGGTGGGTGGGGGCGGGGAGCTCAAGCCCCACTGGGACCAAATTTTTTTTTCTTCATATTTTCCTTTTTTCTAGTAAGTTTTTACTTCTTTCAAGACTTATCATGGATATATTGTACAAAAGTGGAAAATTTTCATTTTATAAGCGATTTCTTGCTGTTTAAAGTGAACTTACCTCTGAATCAAGAGGGGTAGAGTTACACATCTTCAAAAATACTGAGTTACATGCGGTAAAAGTTCTCTATTTTGCCTTCATTCTTTAGATTACATATTGTGGAAGAAATGCAGGTAGGTTTTACTTCTGCCCAAAGGTTTTTTTTTGAATGAAGTAAGCAAAATTCAAAACAGACCCGCAGGATTCGACCTTAATTTTTCAATGTTGAAGTTTGAATTCTGTCCCATTAAATCTGTTTACTTGAGGCACCCTAGAAAAAATTGATATTTACAGTTTTGTTTTGTGTTTTATAATTGTTTAACAATAGTTTGATGTTTCTTTTATCAAAATTAATGCTGTTATGAATTCTCTGTAAATGTTTTAGATAGTGGCCATCACATTGAAATTTGTCTCTACTTGAGATTGAGGAAATTCCATAAATTATACAAAATTTACAAAAAACGGCACGGTAAAAGTTGTTTAAAATTTGCAACACAATGCGAAACATGGTCAAATTTAAGAATATATCAAGCAAATGCCATTTTTTAAGGGGGAATGGTACTTTGTCAAAATTTAAGATTTGCTAATAGTCGTATATACCAAAATAAATTTGAAGATATTTAAAATTTGTATCGTCATCTTTGGGGCAATAAACATGCGTATGACGTTACCATGACGTCGCAAACATGACCGTTTTCGCGCTTTTTTACGTCCGTTAAGGGTAGCACAAAAAATGGTATAAAACTCGATACTACAAAGTATTGTTGGCGTCAATGCATTAGATTATATATCAAACGACAAAATAAAGCAATTTCTTAGGGGATCATTAACATGAAAAGGTATTTTCTATCCGAATTTTCGAAGGAGGTTCGAAAAACAGACATTTGGTTGTTTGAGAAAAATTCAGGAAAAAAAATCGCTTCTGACCCATTTTACTAAAAAATGGCCGGGGAATTTTTGCCATTTTTTTGTATGTAAAAATTCATTATGTTGTTAATGGCTGTCCCCAAAATAGAAAAAAGTTCACCGAAGCGTTTTTTTTAGTACAAACCGTTTGAATTAGAGCATTGTGACGCAAAACAACGTCGTTTAAGACATGACGTAAGCCGTGAATATTTACATTATTAGCCTTATTTTTACACCAGTGGCTGCAAAGATGGTGCTCTCCATACATATGTGGAACTATGCTTTCTAGCGCCTGTATTAATTCAGCTTCTCCTTTTTCTTCAAGATTTATAGAAACTCACTTTGCACGGGAAAACAAGCTTGCAATGGAAATTATTTTTTATTTTAAATTGTTCTTTAAAAAAAAAATTTCGGGACAATTAAAATGTAGAGAAAAAGTATGTTTGTACATCAGTCCAGAATGCTTGCCTCTTTATGCATTTGAGCACGAATATCGGCGGTCCATAGTTTTTTAACAGAATTGCTCCATTTTTTGGCATCTGTTAATTTGACCATATTTAATTGTTTTCGTGTAAACTTTGATAAGTTTTCACACAGTTATTGTTTACTTTCAAACATTACATATGTTGCAACAATATTTGTACTTATTTATAAATTTGAACCCATATAATAAAACAGTTATTGACTGTTAAGCCATCGGATATGATGTGATATTCAACGGAGGAGGACAATATTGACCTCTTCCAGTGAATACCTAGCATATCCAATGGCTAAAGGGTCAATAATAATATAATTTTCAAAACGAAATAACAAAAAATAATTGACAAAAAACTCAATAAAAATACTGCTCTTTTTCATTCAAAATTTTTACAAAATTATTAAACTTATAAGCAGTCAGATAATTATCACTCAATCTGGTGTGTTAAATTTACATAATATTATTTTTGTATGTGTATTTATTTTATGTAATAAGTTGCTTTGAAACAAACATAATATTTTGATGGAAAATTTTTATATTTATAGATAGATTTATTGATAATATTTCTTTAGTACTAATTTTTACGAGATTATCCCATTTTGTTTTCATGCAAAAATATAGCTAAGGGGACAAAACAGATACTGATTAAGTACGGCTGTTGTATACATTCTTATTACAGAAGCACAACCTAAATTATAGATTTGTACCACATCGTGGTTGACTTGTCAGGAAATTACCCAGAAAGCGGGGGTATGGTGCCCTCAGAAAAGGGCGCATAACATGCGTGATTGTCGGCTTATAGGGAAAATTTCCCAAAATGAATTCATATTATTTTTTGTTTTGATTGATAGAATCTTTTTTACGGCCCTTTCAGTATTTCAGTTATGTCAGGCGGGTAGACAAGCTTACTGCCGCTCATTGGCTGTTTTTTTTTTTATTAAAAAAATAAGCATTCTTAATTTATTAAGACCCATTATACAGCCATTCTATTCAAACTTATTTTTTCTAAAATACGTGTAAAATAACAAACTCAGTACATAATCCAGGATCGGGAACGGATTTAGCATCTTTGAGTGATCGTTCTCTAGTCTATACTGCTAGTTTCTATTTGGACCAACATTGCAAAATTTAATATATTTTTTTTTGAATTTTAGGAAAGACAATATTGTGAAACAAGCCGCGACGGGCATATGGACGAACATTCTCATTCTATATCGTTATGTCGTCAAATAAAAGGAAGGGGCATGTCCGTGATGGCATGTTTAAAATTCATAATTTAGTCGTTTCTATTCAGGCTTTTTCCCCGTCCTGTGCAACAAAAAACAATAACAGAAATATTTAAATGAAAAAGAGCCGCGCCTTGTGAAAACCAACATACGGTGGCTTTGCAGTCTGGTCAGGATCCATGCTGTTCGATAACGGGTTTTCCCAATTGCAATAGGCTTTAAAAGCGAACAACATAGATCCTGACAAGGACTGCGCAAGCTGGTCTGGATCAAAGCTAGTCGCAAAGCCACTATGTTGGTTTTTTTCATGGCGCGGCTCAAATAACAATGTTAAAAACAGGTAGAACGGTTTTACATTTATGTAAATGTTTTGACGTGTAATCTTTGCAAACAGACACGGCGGAATCTTTAAAATTCATACGTAACATTCGAATTTTAAAATTCCGTTGTACTGCTTGCAAAAGAAAAATACGTATATATATAAACAGTCAACTTTTAGGACTGCCTACGTGGTCTGGGTTCACTGAGATATCTCACTGATGGAGGACGTAAATTCGAGCCCCCTAACCGAACATGGCTCTTTATGTGAGAACACTTGGTAGTTTGTGTCGGAGGTTAGGGGTTTAGTACTGGTCGTTCCCAGGAACCCAAAGTTAAAGGAAACTACCCCCCATACTGTTGAAACGAGCGTAAAAACTTGATTCAAAAATTAATCAACTTTTTTAACAGTCTTATTACCGTTTCTATAAATCTGCCTTTAATTGTATCATTAATACAATTTAAACGAATTCACATTCGGATGAACTGTGCGGAAATGTTTGTATTTTAATTTTCCCATGCTTGAAACCCAATGCAGCTGCAATTTTTTTTAAATAGGGGTTCCGTAAAAAGCCGTAGCATTTTAGATTTTACATTTTAAAATGTGTCACTTATGACCATACTTAGTTTCGGAAATAGGTTTTTTCCCGTAAACTTTGTTTTGAGTTTAACGCCCCTTTTTTCAACAGTTTTTCAGTCATATAACGCGGGCTGTTAACCTAACCAGTTTTCCTGGATTCTGTACCACTACAAACCTGTTCTCCGCAACTAACTGCAACTTCCCCACATGAATCAAGGTGGAAGACTAATGATATCAGACACAGTGTCGTTCATCAAATAGTCACGGGGAACATACGCCCCGTCCCAGGATCGAACTAGCGACCCGAGATCCGTAGACCAACGCTCTTACCTATTGAGCTAAGCGGGCGGGCTTCAGTAAAGTCTTTCCGCATATTTTGCAACCATTGTCAAATACATTACCAAATATGCATAATCGACGATTCTTCTATTTGCTTTTCTCCGTTTTATTATCATCCCCCGACACTCCCTTTCTTCAAAAAATTAACTTTTTTAGCCTTCTGAACTGTCCGATTTATCGGATTATTTTAGAGAGCAACTGAGTTTGAAAAGGGTGCATGAAGTGGCTATTGAAATGAACATCAAGAACTTCTAGTAATTTAAAAGATACGCACTTTTCAATGAAAATATTTTGGAATACTGCATGTTATGAAATGTGTAATATTTTTACGATTAGATTGAAATATTTAATTCATGTCTCATAACTGCTTGTTATAGGTTTTCCAGGAGAATTATGACAAGCCATTTAAAATAAACACATGCAACGTTACATAACGATTTCAGTCTTTTAACGACGCTGCAGTAGTCAAGTTCAAACGGTTTTACTAAAAAACGCTTCGGTGAAATTTTTTTCTATTTTGGCTTTAGATATTAATAACATAATGAATTTTCACATACAAAAATTTGGCAAAAAATTCCACGGGCCAATTTTTTTGCAAAATGGTCAGAATCGATTTTCTTCCTGAATTTTCTTAAACAACCAAATGTCGTTTCGAACCCTCCTTCGAAAATTCAGATAAAAAATACCTGTTCATGTTAATAATCACTAAGAAATTGCTTTATTCTTCGTTTGATATATAATCTAATGCATTGACGCCAACAATAGCTTGTAGTATCGAGTTTTATACTATTTTAGTGCTACCATTAACGGCCCTTTAAAAAAGCGCGAGGAAAAGGGTCAGGGTTTGCGCCGTCATGGAACGTATACGCATGTTTATTGCTCTAAAAGATGATGATATCAATTGGAAATATCTTCAAGTTTATTTTGGTATATAAGACAAACAGCAAATCTTAAATTTTGACAAAGTACCATTCCCCCTTAAACATTACTATTAGGGGTCCAATACCTTAAATAAAAAGAAAAAAAAAATGCTTCAGAGAGATATATTAATTAAGAAATGAAACTTTTTCTTTCGGAGTTCATGCTGAATGAACGATAGAATAGGACTGGCAAATTCGTGAATCGCGCTTTATTTGCCGATCCTATTTTGTTGTTCGTTTTGCATGAAGTCTGCAAAAAAAAATCATTTCTTATGTATACTTAACAAATAATCAAGGCCTTCGGGTGGTTTATCGTCTAATTTATCACGGTTCTACGGAAGACACGGTGAAACCGAAATACACTGAAAAAGTGTTATTTTAGATATCCGTATTTTCCTTCTTCAGAAACCTTTGGAGCGTCATATCCTTAAACCGGGATAAAACTTGTACGCAACGTGACAAAGATAAACGAGCTTGAGATTGTGGCAGCTAAAACTTTTACTTACACGAAATAAGATATATTGCTACGGTTTAATTAATTTGAAATTATCCTGGTAACAAAGCCTCCTTTTAGAGTTAAGATGCACAAGAATAGAACCACGAGGGCGTTAGCCAGAGTGGTTTAGTATCTATAAGCATCTAAACGATGAACTGTGATCAATTAGACCACAAACAACAAGAAGGCCTTGATTGTATTAATTCTTACATGTTCACTGAAATATTTGATAACATTTTATGCTGGGTTTCATTTATAAATCCGAGCAGAAAAGAAGTGGATGTCATGCAGCAATTGGTGTCATAAATGACGTCTTTTAAAATGCTCCTTTATCGGTTGGCGCGTCATCCGTTGTTTAACGCAAAATATAGAGCTTGAATGCTTTGTTTAAGTGGCAATCAAATCGAGACATGTTAGAATATTACACAAACTGCCCTGTTTTAATATTAAAAGTGTGAATAAATTTTCAGTATATATTCACCAATGCTCATTAAGATCTAGATCTATGTCTCTGGGGTCCATGTAAACGGAACAAATGTATCGAATTCGGAAGGTGTGTTTTGTTTTTGTTGTGTTGTGTTTAACATCACACCGACACATTTATGGGTCGGTCATATGACGATTTTCCAGCTTTGATGGAAGACCCCAGTTGCGCCTCCGTGCATTATTTCATCACGACCAACCACCGACCTTCCGTAGGCGTAAGCCAACTGGAGGGCTTCCTCACATGAAGAATTCAACGCCCCGAGTGAGGCTGGAACCCACACCGATGAGAGGCAAGTGATTTGAAGTCAGCGACCTTAACCACTTGGCCACGGAGGCCCCTGGAAGATGTATATTAATATCACCATCACCGCGATTAATTCGCTACCGGAAGCTGTGTTTGACAGTTTTCTAATATTGTTTTATCAGTAGGACATGAAGAGAAGAAGCAACAGACTCGCCCGCACTCTGAGAGGCATGTTGGTTTTACCTTGGTGAGAAGTGACCTAGATTTAAGCTATATATCAGTAAGAGCAACCTGTCGCTTCTGACTTTTGATCACAAATAACACATGCTGATCGAATGGGATAAGGCCGTGACTTTTATTATACCCCCACAAAACGAAGTTTGGTGTGTGTGTGTGTGTGTGTGTGTGTGTGGTGGTGGGGTGTGTGTGTGTGGGGGGGGGGGGGGGGGGGGGGTGTATATAGGAGTGAGCTTGGCGGTCGGTTGGTCGGACGGTCGGTTTTCATGGTTTCCGGATGATAACTCATGAAAGGCTTGACCGATTTAAATAATTTTTGGTACACAGGTGTAACATCGGAAATACAGGTCAAGTTTAAATTTGGGTCAGTAGGTCAAAGGTCAAGGTCAGAGTGACCCTGAACATTTAAATGGTTTTCGGATGGTAACTTGAGAAGACTTGGGCCTAGGATCATAAATTTTGGTACACAGGGAAACATCATGAAATGCAGGTCAGGTTTGACTTTGAGATCTGTAGGTCAAAGTTCAAGGTCACAGTGACTCGGAAAAGGTAAATGGTTTTCCCGGGTGAAACTTGAGAAAACTTAGGCCTAGGATCATAAAATTTTTGGACACAGTGTAACATCATGAAAAAACAGGTCAAGTTCTTCTTTGAGGTCTAGGTCAAAGGTCAAGGTCACAGTGACTCGGAACATTTAAAATGGTTTCCGGATGATAACTTGAAAAACACTTGAGCCTTGGATCATAAATTTTTTTTACAAAAGGTGTATCAACATGAAATACAGGTCAAGTTCTACTTTGAGGTCAGTGGTTTAAAGGTCAAGGTCACAGTGACTCGGAACAGTTAAACAGTTTCCGGATGGAAATTGAGAACGCTTGGTCTAGAATCATAAATTTTTGTACACAGGTGTAACATGATAAAATACAGGTCAAGTTTGACTTTGAGGCTAGTAGGTCAAAGGTCAAGGTCACAATAGCACGAAACAGTTAAACGGTTTCCGGATGATAACTTGAGAACGCTTGGGCCTAGGATAATGAAAGTAGATAGGGAGGTTGGTTATGACCAGCAGATGACCCCTAATGATTTTGAGGTCAGTAGGTCATAGGTCAAGGTCACAGTGACCCGGAACATTTAAACGGTTTTCGGATAATAACTTCAGAACGCTTGGGACTAGGATCACGAAACTTAATAGGAAGGCTGGTCATGACCAGCAGATGACTTGTATTGATTTTGAGTTCCAAAGGTCAAAGGTCAGAGTGACCCGGAACATTTAAACATTTCCGGACAATAACTTGAGAACACTTGGGTCGAGGATCATGAAACTTCATAGGGAGGTTGATTATGACCAGCAGATGACCACTATTGATTTTGAGGTCAGTAGGTCAAAGGTCAAGCATGTCCAGCCAGCTTCGACATTGGCTTAGTCCTGTGACAAGGCCATATTGTGGGGGTATAATTCGTCACTCCTGTGACAACTCTAGTTATTACAATATCATTACTAAGAGGTTAATATACGGCTTGGTTGTGCCTTCTTGCCATAATAGCACACCCAGTGTCATGATTGCCCGAGAAAAAATGAAAAATAAATAAGATAACACCTCTTCTGTTGATTTCATGCAATATATCTTTCCATAAACCCATTTTTATGCTACAAATTTCGACGGATACACGGGTGAAATTTTATCATTCAGTATCGTATCAAAATACGCACGCCGTGATAGTTAGATGTTTTCTGATCATGTGACCAAAACAAGCTCTTTGGTATTGCTATAATTATAAAATTTCGATTAACTTTTCTAGCGGGAACTGAGTTTTAATTTTAAATGTTTACAAAAGACGCAACTTGGTTTTAATACCGATTATAGATATACGCGAATGGTGCTGAAGTACTGTACTATTTTTATTTAAGAAATAATTTATAGCAAAAGAGTGCTTTAACACTACTTATGCACGATGGGCGGTTATACGTCGGGCGTAATAATTTCACGAGGGCGCAGCCCGAGTGAAATTATTTGTACGACGTATTACCACCCGAGTGTATAAATAGTGTTAAAACACGGTTTTGCTATAAATCATTTCAATTCTAATATGCCTTTTATCTAAAACGGGTAGATGAAATATAGTAGCGCTCTTTCTTGGTCGCAACAAAAACTTTGACGTCACCGCACGGTAACGTGACGTCATTCTAGCGTAAGCGTGTTTTAACAGAGACAAGCATATTAGAATGGTTATTTATGACTGCTGCTGCAGATAAATTAATTTCTTCATGGGTTTTAGCAATGTAATTGCTGACTTTTATTCGCTGTACATATCGAAAATGCTTTTTAGCGGGTTTTTAAACTATGTGAACTGAATAATATAATCACATATGAGTCCCAGATAGGTTTTTCATTGGTATTTCTTATTTCAATTTGCGGTAATATTTTAACTTTTCGCCTGAAATAACTACGGGGGCCTCCGTGGCCGAGTGGTTAGAGTCGTTGACTTCAAACTATTTGCCCCTCATCGATGTGGGTTCGAAACCTCATTTGGGGCGTAGAATTCTTCACGTGAGGAAGCCATCCAGCTGGCTTACGGAAGGTCGGTGGTTCTACCCAGGTGCCCGCTCTTGATGAAATATGCACGGAGGGGCACCTGGGGTCTACCTCCACCATTAAAGCTGGAAAGTCGCCATATGACATAAAATTGTGTCGGTGCGACAATAAACCCAACAAAGAAATAACTACGAAAATGTAACAAACGTTGAGCTACAACTAAAAATCTTCTTCTTCGCCCCAGTTATCTAGTTAACTACACCCTTTTTTTTATTTTTTTCTGCAGTATGAGTTATTTGAATAATAAAGTGCAAACATGCAAGACAAAAGTAATGTAATCGATACGAAGAGAACTAAACCACAAGCCCATTTTCTTGGTATCTCGAGCGTAATTTACATACTTGCATAAACACGGTCGCGTCTACATCAATACACATCATAGTGTCTTTAACCATAAGCTAACATAGCTCCCTTTAATACTGTTTTGTAAATGTTCTGTTTTATTAAAAGTTGATATTATTAACACGGTGACAAGGTCAACCTCAGACTCTTCGTTGGCCCAACGAAGATTTCCAACATTGGTCCAACGCCATTTTGCTTCTTGGCGCAACGTTGGCCCAACGGTTGGTACACCGTTGGCCCAACGACTGATATCCTACACTTATCGTTGGCCCTCCATTGGGCCAACAGCATTTTTTCGTCTACCATGGTTGGTCAACTCTATTTATTTGTTGGTCAAAAGAAGGATGCCAACGCTATCCCATCGATTACGAATTTGAAAAAAAATAAACTAAAACTAATATTATTTAGTACACATTTTATTTTCAAATAACTGTGATTTTGTTTAACATTTAACAAGAAGAAATCTTACGTTTATTAAAAGTTTGTTTGCAAGTTTCCTGAAGAAATTTAACTGAATTGTTTTTTTTTCTCACTGTACAAAATTGAATATTTGTTATAGCAGTTTTTTCTTCAATATTTTTTTTCTTCACAATTTAGATTTTTCAGGTAGTAGATTTGAAATAGTTCAAAATATCATTACGGCTTCAGATAAGTATTAAGTTCAATTAGTCCAAACTATGACATGTTTACCTGTAGGGGCCTGTGATAAAACAGTGACCTGTAAAATATATAATTATTATATTATTACTTCTGATGGGCCAACGTTGGAGCATCGATGTTTTCTCTGTGTAACTCTTTCCCTGAACATCAATATCGGGCCAATGCAGAGATATCTCTGACGGAAATGTAAAGCTGGTTCAACGTTGGCCCAACAGCTGTATTCACAATACTTATTAATCATAGTTAGGCCAACAGTGGCCCGACAACGATTATCCTTTGACGGTTTTCCGTCGTTGGCCCAATGACTTCATATTTACACGGTAGTTTGTGCTATATAACCGATCTATATTCAAATAAAAATGTGTAGATGTATTCATACGGCAGAGGGCCATTCCATGAAAAGCGGCGTGTGGTCCCCAGATAAATAACTTAATTGTGCTAGGCTAAAGAAAAAAGGAAAAATTTATAGTCAAAACTATTGACACTCGTACCGTACTGTCATTAGTTCTAGATGGCGGCTCAAATGTATCAGTATTAATTGAATAATAGTTTTAACATTTTAATTTTTCATTTCAATTTCCTTTTCTGGCACTGCAAATTACGGTAATATATTGAAACAACGCTCTGGCACACTGGTTTATGGTTTCGGTATATATTTAATAGAACGAAATGGAGATAATGCGGTAAACATAAACTGCAATAGAAATAATTCTGTTAATATTTGATGAAACAAAGTAATAGATATAATCTTGATAATGAAATAAGTCAAAGTTAAAGGATACAAGTTGTTAGTGTGCAGAAACAGTTATCAGAGAGCTGGATATTTCAACCCACAATTTCCAGTGTATAGATACTTTTCCTTGCATACAAAATCAGTAGAAATAGAAAAAAAGGATTGACCCAGTTACTTTCTTTACAGCCTTATTTCCTTTATGAAGCATATGAACCGCGCCATGAGAAAACCAACATAGTGCGTTTGCGACCAGCATGGATCCAGCCCAGCCTGCGCAACCGCGCAGTCTGGTCAGGATCCATGATGTTCGCTAAATAGGCTTTGAAAGCGAACAGCATGGATACTGACCAGACTGCTCGGATCCATGCTGGTCGCAAACGCATATGTTGGTTTTCTCATGGCGCGGCTCATATGTTATTCCAATAGCTATATATTTAAGCAAGTTGGCTGTTTTAACCGATACATTTACAGCCTAGAATTTTTGTATTCACACGAGTATTTTAGCGTATGGTCGAGTCAGACAACAGTTAAATTAAAAAGATAGCGATATCTTTTTATTTCATAACTGAACATATTAGTGGGGGCCATATGTTCTTAATTCGGTCATTTTACATCCTACATTCGTGATTCAAAATTAAAACAAAACATTTGGTGCTGAGGGCATAAAAATTGTGCAGAAATAGGTATGTTTTAATTATTTTTTTGCGTTTACGATGTTTAAACACTGTCTCAAAAAGCTTATTCGGAACCCGATTCCATGTGTTTGTTATTCGGCTTGGTGTACACATCCCTGAATACCAGAAAAATGATTAAAATAATTCAATCCTATATTAAACGAAGCTAACAAAAGGTAAAAAAGAGTTTTCATACAACTGAGTACGTGTATTAATTTGAGGGGTATTGTTAATGTTGCGGAGATTATTTCTTGATTGTGTGTGACCTGGGATGAGTTGAGATAAGTAATCTGGGGCGATATTGTGATTCAATTTATAAAAAGTTGTCAGTTTATGCTTTTTTCTTCTGTCTGGTAATTTTTCCCATTTGAGTTCAATATAAAGTTTTTCTATGTTGCATCAATTTGTTGCAGAATAAGCGTTGCTAATGCCAACACGTTGTTGTATGTCAGAGAGATAGGACTTAAACCAAATAAGAAGTGTACCTCGGATGCCAACAGCAGAGAGTTTCTGTATCAGCCTTTTATGCCAGATACGGTCAAAAGCCTCAGATGTATCGCTAAACACGACCCTTATTTCATTTTCTTCGTCGGAGGCTTTGCAGAAATCATTGTATATGTAGAGAAGTTGATTTGTAGTAGAATCACCTTTGATTAATCCAGATTGAAGTTAGAAGACTGTTTGACATAAGGAAGTTGTACAAAAACTTATGGATACATCTTTCCGTAATTTTTCGAAACAAGACATCAGCGGAGAGAAATACGTCTGTAATTACTAGGATTTGATGGATCAGACATTTTAAATACTAGGGTTACATTAGCCTTTTTTTCCAACCTGTTGAGACATAGGAATTAGACAGAAGTCGATTGAAATATTCAGAGTGTGGAGAACACAACTCGTTGATTGCTTCCTTCAGCAGTCGAGAGCTAATCAAGTCTGGGGCGGAGGTTTTATTAGGGTCAGTGTGATAAAAACCATTGAAATACAACAACTACGGGACCTCAGTTTTGAACATAAACTATTAGCCTAATTTATGAATCAAAATAAAAATTTACCCAAGTTACTGATATGAAAATGAAAGTAGTAGGAACAGGAATGCAAACTATGCTATTGAAACAAACTACATTTTGTATGTATGTATATGTTAATTTGTTCCTTTTTTTAAGTATGCTGAATAAACCTCAAAAATACTTTGTCAACTGCTGATTTAGGTCATAAAAAACTTTTTGGAAATAGATTTCGATGTTAGTTGAATAGAAAGTTCCAAGCTTAATTCAAAAAAGGAGACACCGTTTCCCTATAACCTATACATTGAACGTTAAATGTTTCCGACAAAAGTATCTTAAAATCATCTCGTTTTCTTTAAATAATCGTTCATAACTCGTATTTTTTTCACATGATACAACAAAGCAGGCTTATTTCGTGTCAGTAAGCATATTCCGGTAATTAATCAAAACTTATTAGTGACTTAAACATAAGACAAATGTTGCAATAAAACATGTCTATAGTCTATTAATAAAATCAAATATTTTCAAGTTTGATTTAAAAACAACATATACCACCATACACAATATAAACTAAGTTTTTAAGAATCCCTTTAAATGTTTTTAAATTTCAAAGTATGTACATGGAATGAAGATACAAAAACAATTGACCGTAAAGTTGAGAGTATCTAAAAGATTAAACTATAAAAAGTATACATGTATATATTTACAATGTTCATATAAGAGCAAACTTATTGCCATTCCGTGTGCGATGAAATTATAATTGGATTACCGCAGGAAGACCCTATCTCAGTGTGAAACAGTTGTCAAATACATGCATATTATAGTGTGCACGTCAGAAAATGTTTCAAGTTTAATAAAATATATTCAGATTCACTTTTTAAACTGACGTTTGGAAATAATGTTAAGTGGTCTTTTGTCAAACATCATTATATAAAAATAAGAAAAAAACAATTCAGTGTGTTTACCTCGAAAATTGATCTTTTCAAGAAATGATTTATCCTCAAGTTTTTAACCATATAGTTAGTTCGTTGTTTCTTTTAACTGGTGTTATACAGGTGCATGGATAAATGCTTGGTAGGATTATTATTTGTGTCATTGATTATTCGCTAGTGCTATGCTTACTAAATGTAATGGGATTTGGCGTTCATCAAGTTATGATATAGCTGTACCACAAAAGGACACGGTACAATAAATCTTACATTATAGAAATAAACACTAGATATACAATATTAATTCAATAAAACGTTAAAACAGTTAACAATAAAGTCTTTGCCCCCAAAATCGTCACAGTCATTTTGCAACTGTAAAACTTCTTTTTTTTTTCGATGTAGACCATTATCTTTAATTGCCGTCATAGAAACACAATAAAACATACATCTGCTGTGTTAGATCTTAATGAAATTTTGCAATTTCATATTGCTATGGCGTCGTTTATGTTGTAGAAAGTAATAAATTGTCACTGATGGTAGGTGCATATGGTAATATCTGACTCGAAGGTTACTATTTAGGTGGTGATACCATTATGGAAGAATTAGTAGTTTGCTGAGATGATATACGTCCCATCCTCGCGAACAACTTCCATTGTATTTCATTACAATTTAATGTAGTTAACATTCTGGAGCTTTTGAATGTGAACTGGACGACTCAGTGAATAATTATGTTTTTATGAACTGAACTTTTCGATAGGTGTTGTCCTCATCCACTTTTGCTTAAAGAATAGAAACACTTCTAAGGCAACTTGCAGAATCTCTACATAAGTAAGTACTGAAGCGCCCATATATAGCCCCATAGCGCCTCCAATGTCAGAAAGAAACCGCAACGTGTTGTATAGTGGCTCTTCAGAGATAATTTCATAATTTAAGTCCTCAAAGTAGATATAAACCGCAAGGAAGTTTGAAGCAATTTTATCTAGGTTCTCATCTGCTACTTCAATGTTTTCTGATATTTCGTAACATATATCCGTGAATAGATTCCAGCCCGTTTTATTGACATTTCTTTTGCAAGCTTCCTGTAACAGGACTTTTTTCAAATATGTCTTGTGTGGCCATACTCGACTTGAATATGTTGTTGAAAATACATCTTCATTACAACGGGAATAGCAGTCACATTGTATATTGCCGTCGTGTATATCGTCAATAACGTTTTCAATACATGTTTCATCGTCGTCGGCGTCACACAGCCGTGAAACGTCTTTGTCTACAGTACTCAAGGACGATGGAGGTATACACTGACATTTAGATTTCAAATTTTCTATCTCACACATTGAGTGGCAGACTGGAACAGTATACTTAATGTGATATTTTTCTTCAAATTCGTTCCCATTTGTACAATCGCCATACTTTCCTCCGAGTCTCAATACTCTAGACATGCGTAGTCCGATATGGGTTTCAAACCTGGAACTGAGTGTGAGTCCTTCATCTTCTGGAAGTGGGTAAGTCCCTTTTTCATGTAAAACCATGCGAACTCCATAGGCGGAGGTGTAATCTTCGAGATATTCTTCAGTTTCAATGTTGAAAACAATTTTTAGACTATTTTTGTGACCACTTCCTCTAGCAATTAATTTGTCCTCGTCTAATGTATAACAGTTCCCATACACGTGTGACAGAACTTTTTTAAAGGATGTTAGTTTCATTCGATGGCCTGAAACAAAATTGTTCAAACAATAATTTTAGCGCATGAAATTTAAAAGACTGGTTTGTTATAAAATCTGTAAGAAGATACTTTAGAATGCTACCGTGCAAGACAGTTACCCTCAAGCCGGATATTCTCATTTGCATCTACCACCAGTGAAAGAATTATATATTCTAAATGATGTATGAAAATCAGCTTGAAATGTGCGAATCTTTTTAATCATGGGAAAATGTCTCAAAAAACAAGCACGCGGGCGCATGCTTTTTATTTCAACGTATTATAGATAGTATGTTTATTTACGATTGTGAGAAGTTTCATTTAAATCTACATTGCATTGTGGAAAAATTAATAATAAGCGGTTTACCTGAGAAAACTGCGCTATGAATAAAATCTTCTTTTTGATGACCAACATTTGATCTATTTTCAGCTGAAAGATTTCTAAATTCTGTAAGAAATCTAGTTTTCCATGCGTCATACTTGTCCCTAGTGTTATTGTGGTCTTCCAGTACATCTTCGCCTAAATACTGGCTTAAATAGCTGTCAGACAATCCCCAATCGTCCTTATTATCCGCTATATATTGATAATTATCTATTTCCCACAGTGTTTCAAAGTCAGAGAGATGGCTAAGTTTTAACGGATTCATGTTGCAAAATGTCATTGCCGGAAATGCGAGCGGACGAAAGTTAAGCCGGACTGATGTCTTCGTCGGATACGAGTAAAACTCCGCAAACAAGCCATGGAGCTGGATGACGAATACCGACATCGTGCCTGAAAAAAAAGGCATCAAGCTCAGAATCATTCGAATTAAGGATCAATATAATCCTTTATTGTGGCGGTTTTATTAATTCCACATATACATGTAAGGAATGTTTTTTTTTTTATCAAAAATACGTCAAAATATATCAGAAAAATATTCCTAAATATGTTAAAATTGATCCTATTTTTTAAATACTTAATCATTCAATAGTTATTACCTATAACCATAAGATTTAATGACTGGCAGTCTATTTCAGGTCATATATGCGAATTTCCAACCAGTTATATAACATCAAATGTTTGTTTGATATTCCACACTTACCTAGAAGTAAGATGCACCATAAAGCCTTAACAATCAGTTGTCTTGATGAAACAATTTTTGGAATTCCATGAAGTGAACTTGTCTCTCCTAGCTCTTTAAAAAGCGTCCTAATATCTCTTTTCTCGGACATTTTTTTTTTACAAATGGTTCTTTTTCAGAAATGATCAATTATATCATTTATGATAACCATTAGATTGAAAAAGAAAATAATGAATATATATTCCCATTTATTCAAACTCTTGTTAAAATTAGTGAACAGGAATCAGTGAACATAATAAAGTAATGCCAGTAAAAAACTTATAGCGTTGATACTTTTCAGCTTATCTATTCAGGCAAGATAGCTTCCATTAGCATTATTATGAAATCCTGTGATTGATTATTTATGATATAATATCAGTCTCGTAGCTCATAATAAAAATTGGTGCAGAATAACAAGAAAACAATATGCGCTTTTAAAATTGTGGAGTGTGTGTGTGTGTGTGGGGGGGGGGGGGGGGGGGGACCGGGGGGGGGGGGGTGTCCTTTAGCAATTTACAGCCGTTAGAATTTATTCAAAACATTTATTTGCAATTTTAGCGGGGTTAATGTTTCACAGCATTTAATGTTAATAAGCACCTGCAGTCATGCTAAGGACAATAAAATCATTGTTTGTCGTTCAGATACGTATTATTACATCACTATGGCTGAGCCCTCGTCATATAATTCCTTCGCATCAAACTCCAAACAATGATTTTATTCAAACGACAAATCACAAAACGAGATACATTATGTTTATTGTTAAGCCTTTTAACAGCTGGTCACTGCGTTTTCGTCTTGATGTGGTGGTTTTGTGACTGACTATTCTAAGGTAGTTCGTGTGTCTGTATGTTACATCTGTATTTTTATTATTTCAGTTATTTTTTATTGAGCGCATGTAGACATTTCAGGAATAAGTTGGAATTAATGTAATAACTATCCGAATATTAACTATATTAGGCTGTTTATAGTGCATGGAGGCCAAGGCATGCATCAGCAATAAATAACTTATTCTAAGGAAACGAATTTTAATTATGATATAAATATTATAAATATTAGCGCTGTAAAAAAAGCCTCGTTCTGTAAATGTGGCTTTTCCTGTTGGACTGACTTGTCCTCATTATTTTTAAATATTTTCTAGTGGTGAGTGGTCCCGTGTTAAAAAGTAATATATCTCATTTTGTGATTTGTCGATGAATAAAATCGTTGTTTGGAGTTCATATATGATAATACGCATCAGAACAACAAACAATTTTGGAGTTCAGATATGGTAATACGCATCTGAACGACAAACAATGATTTTATTCAAGAGCAAATCACTAAAAGAGATATATCATTTCGACGTTACCAATGATTTAAAAGTATATCCTAGAAGACATCCATCAAAATTAATATTTGCATGTTTTCTATTGGTTTCTTTTCAAGCGATCCGCTATGCCGCTTAACGCTATGACGTAAAAATTAGAACAAGAGGGTCATGATGACCCGGGATAGCTCACCTGAGTAATATCAGCTATATGTTTAAAATGTCAAACTGATGCCAAAATATTAAGAAAGTAGGTCAGTAGGTCACATTCATGGTCACTGAAAGTCAGTTTTAAGATCGGTGTGCAAAACTGTATATTTCATTCAAATTTCAAGGCTGTATCTTAAAAAAACAAAAAAGGTAGGTCAGTAGGTCAAGGTCAATGTCAAGTAACCCCTAATTACTTGGGGTCATTAGGTAATTATAATTAAACAGTCTAAGAAAATACCAAATAAGATCAGAAAATTTTCGAAACATTTTTCCCTATATTACTCATATAACAAGTGACCCCCAGGTCGGGGTCCCTTTTCACCCCAGGGTCAATTTTGAACACTCTTGTTAGAGAACCACTAGGGAATGCTACATATCAAGTATCAAAGGCCTAGGCCTTGAACTTTCAGACAAGAAGATTTTTAAAGTTTTTAAGTACTACCGACCATAAGGCAATGCTACATACCAAATATCAAAGGCCTAGAGCTTGTGGTTTCAGGCAAGCAGATTTTTTCCCCTATATAAGTTTATGTAAAACTTGGGACCCCCGAGGTGGGGCCTCTTTTCACCCCAGGTTCATAATTAGTATAATCTTGGTAGCGGACTACCAGGCAATGCTATATACCAAATTTCAAAGACCTAGGTCTTGTGGTTTAAGACAAGAAGATTTTTAAAGCTTTTTGCTATATTATCTATGTAGTAGTAGTAGTAGTAGCAGTAATAGTTTTATTTGGCACAAGTGTACATAACATGGCAATTTAAAACAAATGACATATAACAAAGGTGAACTTCATCTGACTAGAAATACAGCATGACATAGATAAATTTTATCAGATAAAAGCCATGTAATGCTCACCAATACCAGGGATAACACAAAAAAGAGGAAAGGATTCCACTTATTTCCATTGTGGTCCCTGATATTGGAGGTATGATACAGAAAGACCTCCAGGGTGGGGCTTCTTTTCATCCCAGGGGCATAACTGGAATGATGTTGGTAGAGGACCACTAGATGATGTTACATACCAAATATCAAAGCCCTAGGCCCTGTGGTTTTTGACAAGAAGTTTTTCAAAGTTTTTCCCTATATAAGTCTATATAAACCATGTGACCCCAGGGCGGGGCCATATTTGACTCTAGGGGGATTATTTGGACAATTTTGGTAGAGGACCACTAGATAATGCTACACAACAAATATCAAATCCCTAGGACCTTAGGTTTTGGACAAGACGATTTTCAAAGTTTTCTCTATATAAGTCTATGTAAATCATGTGACCCCAATGGCTGGGCCATATTTGACCCCAGGGGGATAATTTGAACAGTCTTGGTGGAGGACCACTTTATAATGCTACATGCCAAATATAAAAGCCCTATGACCTGTGGTTTTGAACAAGAAGATTTTTAAAGATTTTCCTTTCGGTTGCCCTTGCAACCAGAGTTGTATATGGACTTCAATGCTTTAAAAAATTAAACAAGACAACCCAAAGAACATCTCTGTAAAGTTTCATCAAAATTGGACTTGTGGTTTAGGAGGAGATGATGTTTAAAGGAAAGAACGGACGGACGGACGCACGCACGACGAACGGACGGGCGGACGCCGGACGGTGAGCGATCACAATAGCCCACCCTGTATGCTTTTAAAAATACTGTTAGAAAATATGTAACATACAACAATGCATAACCTCAGTTTAGTTTATACTAATTTGTTTTAGCTCGATTGTGATGAAAGCTTCAAGCATACTTGAACCACTCACGAGTCCGCTTCCTGAAAAAAACAGTACTGGTGTCATATGAGAAGTCATGGTCGTGACCCCTGTAAGGCTCGAACCCACGACCCCCGAAATGAGCGGCCGACACCTAATCTACAAGACCACCGCTCCCCTTGATGCATAACCTTAAACCATTTTCATGACAAAGATATGTTTCTTGAATATTTCCTGTTATGGAAATGCAGCATTTTTAGCTCGACTTTTCGAAGTTTTTGATAAAGACAAATATCTCTGTTAAAGCTTTTAACTTAAAACTTAAAATAGTTATTTACTATTGTAGTATACACCAGGAGAAACAATCCACTCTGATTGAAATTTGAGTTATGCCCCTTTTTGGTTTAAACATATTTTATTCGTCTATATACACCTACATGAAAAATATTGTACACAACAAAAATGAAAAGGATTAAGCTGAAAGCAAATTAATGTATTGAAGCTTTTTCCAAAATGCCCCTTTTTAACTTAGAATATTTTTGTTTGTATTATATAACGTCCAATAGCTCTGTTACTATCAAAGCTTTTGAATATTATGCACCTTTTACTGGCAAAGCTCTAATTCAGAGTCAAGCACTTGGAAAAGTCGAGCGTGCTGATTTACAGGCAGCTCTTGTTCGAACTTTAAACTTCCTTAACGGATTAAATTTGTTGAAACAAAGTCTCAATTAAGGTCTGAAATGGAAATCAACAGGCATTAACATTATTCTACTCGAGAATTGGAAAATCATAATATCAATTCCTTACCCCACCCACTTTCGTATACAAATGATAATCATTTGGACAGGTAAAACAGAAAACAGAAAAGAGACGTATGCATCAATACGTATTTATCCTTACCAAAATAATGTAGATTGATGTTATTAAATAAATTAGTATTATTTTTTCATCCAATTTTCAATGAATAAATCCGATTTTTGTAGTAACATTTGAAGAAAATGGCGTAATTGCATAAAGGGGAAATAACTTTAATGCAAACAATGCAACTAAATATAAGTATTATGATATATAATAGATGGTTTGTGCGTAGTATGGATTTATTGTGATTAAAATCCATTTTAGAACAACCTGGGACTGGAATCAAAAGCATTAACACTGTTACTGTTACGTCCGATGAACAACTTTTTAATTTGGTTAGGCATTAGCTGATTAAATCAGCATAATTGCAACTCATAACATACGGGCGGTCACTTGTTCCATATCAGTTGGTTATATGACATTGAAAGAGCAATTATACATAGACTTTTATTCATAATATCTTTTTAACTTAACTTAGGAGAAAATGTTTGAACAGTGGTGCAGAAAATGTTGAAAGCCAATACTTTGCATCAGGCATTATAAATTTAGGACACAGATACCCCCACATACTGTACCATCCTCTTAATATAGCAAAAAGTGTTAAAGAGCCATAACTGTAGTAAAGATTTTCACAGAAAAAATCCTTCCTTTATGGTTTTGCAATTTCATCGGTTTGATTGAGTCTGATCTGCGTCACATGACACTTAAAGTCTGCTGTTGTTATAGCTAATAAAATTTGTGAAACGATAAAATAAAATAAATCTTGTTAGAACAGAACAGAACATAACAGAATTTTTATTCCTGATTTATACATAGGTACATCGGCTTGTCTACATACAATACTGTATGGATAGTAATTTTAATCACGTGAGTATGTACAGGGTATATGAATATATACAACAAAACACACACATTGTGCATGTACTGAGGCTGACCAATTAGTTATGTATACTCTTTTAGAAATTCAAACTGCGTTTCTTAATGACATAGCTTCATTAATATATTTGGATATATTTATCAAGACCGTTCTGTTTTTACTCTAAAATAATTCGATAAATTCATACATAGATGTTTTAACAAAACAGTATTTTGAAGTATCTTTTACGTATGTCTTGAAAACTTAAATTTACACAATGTCATACAAAAAGATATTCATCTTCTAAATCTAAAAGGTAACAACATTGACAATATCTCTGTTCACGTGGTATGTTATTACATGCATATTTTCCAGTTTGTATTCTAAGTGAATGCATGGAGGCTCTCAATCGGCAAAAATAAACTCTATGATATCGTGGTAATATATCAAGGTTATTCTCATAGCAAAGAACAGGTTTACAATAATTTTAGCTACTAAATACTGTACTTCGACACAATGTACGAGCCCATTCTTGTTTGAAAGTATCTACAATTCTACATTTAAATACGTAAGAAAATAATTTGGGGTCCTTAAAATAATCTTCATTAACAACTTTTTGACATTTGAGCCCCAGTTTTTAATACCTCTGTTGCAATCAATTAAAACTTCTTTATACAAAGTTGATAAAACAACGTTTTTGGAATGTCCCACTTCCTACCAATATTTGATAACTCTAACATAACGAAATACATACAACGGGTATTGACCAAGCTGATCGTAAACAGCTGCTGGGCAAGTTCAATAATCTTTTACAAGATTTCAGAGGTATTGTTTCCAGTTCCTAAGACTTAGTATACATGTAACTCCATATTTCAGACCCGTATCCTAAAATAGAGCCAACGAAAGTATCGAATAGCTGGCATAAAGTCTTTGGTTTTAAATTAAATTTCTTTTACAATTATTAAAAGTGATATATTTATGGCTTTCAACACTTTAATACCTACCAACTACTCTTGGTTTAATGCAAAATTACCTGTACAGTTAAAAACAGTACCAAGGTAGTTAAAATTATTGATAACATCTAGGTTTTGGCCAGTGATCTTTGGGTAACAATTACCCATGCTTACGAAAAAACATTACTTTTGTTTTGGTTGTGTTGACCTTTAATCCCCAAGTGTTGCAGTATATGTGTAAACGATCCAAATGTTTTTGTAGTTAAGAAGGAGACTTCCCTAAACTGGCCATATCATCAGCAAAGAGTAGTAGAATTAAAACAATATCATCAAATAAAATTAGAAACAAGATAGTGGAATTTTAGATTAATGAATGATTATTAGATTTAAAGCGTAGCAATTGAAACACGACAAATAATTTTTGCATCTCATAGTACAGGCTACGTGGGCCTACTTGTAGCTCTCAAGAAATTGAGCTATTATATTTGATCTAGCATTTCTTGTACAAATAAATAAATTTATAACAAAACCCTATGGAGGCATAGACCTCAATCAAGTAAAAATTTCAGCAGACTCATTTGAATTGTGTCTGTTTCTGAAAGGAATTAAATGAAAGAAATCTTCCGCAAGCTAAAAGGCCCTGCGGGACCTACTTTTCCAAAGAATATTAATCAAGTCAAGTCAAATATTTTATTGGCATAAACATACATATGTCCATCGTCAAATTACTGTGTGGCGGTTTATACATTTATGTACAATATTATAATAACAGAAAAGTGTAGTATAAACAATTTTCATAATATCATATCTCTATGACATAAATTTAACACACATAAACAGAAAATCAAATATAAAGTTAACTAATTTCATTTCTTTTTTGAGTCGCCATGTATATATCGTTATGCAATAGGGATATTATAAGACTCCTCCGTTGCTATTATACTTGTTTTTTATTATATCAGCTTTCAAATCTGTTTTCATAAATCTGACAGTTAGTTTTTACTTAATATCCATTACATATTTTTAATATTACTTCGAGTCTGCATGGAATTTCTTTTCAACAAAACATATGACTATTTCATGGATAATCTAGAAATCGTGTATTGAAACATCAGTGTCAGTTCCTTATTGCAACTGCAAATGGAAAGTAGATCCTTTCCCATTTCTCATGCAAAGGCAGTATAATCATCACTATGGAAACATAACAATGAAAATGTTATTTACGTTCTTTTTAAACGCGTAATTGCACACGCATGAAAAAGCAATTCCAAAATATAAAAATGCAACGTTCATGAAATATATTTGACCTGTACTGAAATCTAAATGATCAATTAAAGATTCCTGTGAATAATGTCTTAGTAAATGTTGTTGCAATTAATGTGTAGCTGTGAAGACCGTCAGGAAAGACTGTTGTTGAAGTCCAAACGCAGTCTTGTATCCAGCTGTGGCCCCTGCATTTCGGATATTGAAACGTTACTGCAGTACCGTTCATTGATTCGTCCTGTAAGGAAAGAGGAATATAACTTTCTGGCCATATTACGCATGTGTATGCAAATTTATCGTATTTGTTTTAAAAGGGAGGTGAAATAAAATTACATAACAGCCATAATAATAGATTTTGTCCGTTAAAGTTATTCTCAATAACGAGAATGCTGACAGATTCGATCATTAAAGTATGTTAAAAGTTGTATCTTAACATCATGATACAAATTAAATGGTAAGTACTACTTATCAATACCGTAAGCGTGAAGTTAAGCTTTGGGACAGGAAACACTGTGTTCATCTTAATTTCTATAAACTTTTCGGGTGTAAGACGAACCTCAACTTTTTCGGGTTTACCTGAAACAAAAGATACGTTTCTGTATAAGATACATGTTGATTCCTAGAATATATTTATACAGTGGTAAATTTAGAAAACCTGTTCGCCGGATGCAATATAACTTTTAGAAGGATCAAATTAATTAGATATTTTTATTTAAGAAATGATAAGTTCCCAAGTGTGATTTATCATAGAATAACCCGTGTTTTGAGTTCTTATGCGTAAGAATATATATCGAAGGCCGTAGGTCTGAGTGATATATTGTTTCGCATAGGAACGAAAAACTCTGGTTTTTCTACGACAAATCACACTTGGGAACTTGTCATTTCGATTCTAACACGACATACTTGAAACAATAGTGTTAGAAAAAAAAGGTAATTACTTTTACGACGTGAACCACACTTCGTGCTACGCACCAGGATTTGATGTAATGCTTTTCTACAAAAAATAATAATACCGATACTAAAATAATACTTATAAACGTCACGTGACTTTCATTCTTAAAAAGAATTGTTTGCGTTGGTTTGGCGGTATACGAAACAGCCAAAACAACCCTTTGCACGCGCATGGGTTATCGCAAAATAACCGTGGATTGATTTTCTTCTTTGTGTATGTAGGTTATTTGCTAGTCGTGTTAGAATAAAATTTTGATAATAGTAAATTAAAATATTTTAAAATATGACAAGAGTAGTGTAGTGAAACAGAAGAAAAGGACAATTAAAATAACAGACAGTACTTAATACTATATCTAAAATGACCAATTTGGTACATACACTCGACACGCAACTCTGTTCCTTCAGACTGGTACTGTCCTACTCCACACCTATACATGCCTGCAGCCATATTATCTGCACCACTTATTATCAACGAAAACCATCCGTTGATTTCTTCTTTAATTATTAGCCTATGCCAAGGTCCAATTTGTGTTCCGTTTTCCATAATTGTTTCCCAGACGTGCCCAATTTTTCTGCTCCACGTCCTCTTGGTTAAAGGCGTATCACAGTAGTGGCAGGTTAAGACTGTATCCCCGCGACAGTTTGCAACCGAAGGAGCTTCTAACCATACTCTTGCGTCAGCTCAAATACAGAAAGTACAAGCAATAATAAAGCGTGAGTTTTGTCTTGCATCCTCATATAGTCGAGTAAGATATTTGTTTGACCTTTTATTGTTGTAGTTACAATGAATGGTGTATTATCTCAGTTGCAGATTCAAATTTAAAATTTATTCACATATTTAACTAAAAAAACGTTGACATTTGCTCACTATGGAAAGTAAGGCATCAACTTAATGTATGCTTATGGGTGGCCCGTTGGTCTAGTTGTAGCAAAATTGACTGTCAGTCTAGATGATGGTACTGGAAATTTCTGAGACTTTCTCGACTGTTTCGCCTAACACTAGCTGTCCCCAGTAAAGAGGGCTTCGCGAGTATTGGAGTTATATGCAAGGTACATTTACAGAATCAGCCTGTCAATTAAAAAAAAGGGCAAAGTTTATTGCTAATTCAAAATAATCTTATAATTTATGATTACACAATTAAACATATTTTTATTAAAAAGATAAAAGACAAATTGATCAGTAACAAGTCTCGAAAACAATTAGAAACGAGGCAAAGTTTAACATAATGTAAAGTAGTTAAATTAAGTGACAACTGACGGATTCAAATGACTTTTAACAATATGAAACGTATGAATAAATTAACAAAATAAATAGTAAATTCATGTGAGACTGTAGTCAGTTTCAAATGTCACGTGCATTGTTGACGTATTCATATATATTTTACATAATAAACAGTTTCATATAAAGTACTTGAGCCGCACCATGAGAAAACCAACATAGTGGCTTTGCGACCAGCATGGATCCAGACCAGCCACAGTCTTGTCAGGACCCATGCTGTTCGCTTTCAAAGCATATTGCAAGAAATCGATAGCGAACAGCATGGATCCTGACCAGACTGCGTGGATGCGCAGGCTGTTCTGGATCCATGCTGATCGCAAAGCCGCAATGTTGGTTTTCTCATGGTGCGGCTCAAATTTTTATTTATTGTTTAAACAAGATACAGAGAGATATTTTTGTAAACACGACTGAAACTAAAGCTCATCCATTAACTGTCATTCAATAGATTGAAAAACTACAATAAGAAAATGATAGATAACTCGTGAAATAAAAATAAAATGAAAGAGAAATGAAACGAAACACAGAAGTCAGATATACATTTGTACATTAATATTTCTGTAGAACCTTAACCTGTCAAACGTAGGTCAAATAAAAATGTCAGAACAATGAACAACAGTCATCCAGGCAGGAAACAATCATGTAGGTTTTAGATATGTCCGGATTAAGAAATGGAATATAATGATCCTGTTATAACTAGAAAACGGTTTTTTTTTAATTTGTCTGAAGTTCAACATGTAGCGATCCGTTAAAGGTATCTTTACATTTATTAAATTTGATATTAGATTCTGTCAATGTTATGCTGTGAGAAAAATTGAGCCTTGACATACATCAAACATGTTCCATTTCCATAATTTAGTGTATAGATTTGTGAATTTAGATTTGAAAAAACAACACTGTATGAAAGTCATTAGGTATATTTTATTAGATGTGACTTCATGAATTTATCTCTCTGGATAAAACCAAAAAGGAAACAATAAGAATAGTCACATCTGTCAAAATTGATTTCCGAATATTTGTCACACGATTTGTGTTTTCTGTTAAATATACAATCCATGTGAGATATTTTCACATTTATTTTACGTTTCACGTTGTATAATAAATATTATATTAATACAATTGATCTGTTAGAGTACGTTACCTATTTGGGCATCCGTGGCCGAATGGTTAAGGTCGCTGACTTCGAATCACTTGCCCCTCACCGATGTGGGTTCGAACTTCACTCGGGGCGTTGAATTCTTTATGTGGGGAAGCCATCCAGCTGGCTTACGGAAGGTCGTTTGTTCTACCTAGGTGCCCGCTCGTGATGAAATAATGCACGGAGGGGCAGCTGGGGTCTTCCTATACCACCAAAGCTAGAATGTCGCCATATGACCTAAATTCGGCGCAACGTTAACCCCCCCCCCCCAAAAAAAAAAAAACAAAAAAAAAAAACGTTACCTATTATAAAACAAATAGTTGCGATTGCAACGTAAATAGCCTGAATATATCCAGACAGTCTCATTATCCTCGTCACAATTAAAGTGTTATCTATCAGCCAAACCACATAATTTGCATTTGCTTATTGTTTGCATAGGTTTTGTTCCCATAAAGGGTGTTTGTAAAAGTATGCTCCGAAAGGAAAATATTATAACTGTATTATAATATAGAATGCGCCCGTGAATTGTTGTTATATATTTTACATATTCTAATAATTTAATTCAAACGTTTATTATATGCAGCATTAAAATACAATGCCTATAACAAATACAAACATAAGTATATAGTATGTATAGATTTATTATCGGAGAATACAGAAAGGAGGTAATGCTAAAAATGTCGGAGTCAAATTTAAAAATAAGAGTAAAGTGAGTTCCTTAGTGCATTTCTTTGCTTATTATGTTATAATATATATAACTATTTGGTTATTATAGTCGTCTCAAAAAGGTTAGTGTACAGGTTATATCAAACGTTTAAAATTTAAAAGTAAGCATAAAAAATACTTTGTATTTTGCGCTGCCCACATTTAGTTACAGCACAAGTAATCTAGCGGTAGCCTTAAGTGTTAATCATGAGTCATGCAATATATAATAAGTTATTTCATGACAGTTTTAATGTATGACAGCTTTCTAGGCTAAAGACTTTAAATATAGTCTCGTAATGTTTGTATATAGATATGTTAAATGACTCAGCAATACACAGCAACGCAACCTCAATTATTATTCCTTCTCTTGAGAAGGAATATCCTAATTCAATAAGTCACACTTGACTGAGCTACTTATGACGAAAGCTGTTGTAATTACAAGCTGGCCAATTAAACTCCGTGACCTTAGAAATAACCTCTGACGTTAAACTATTCTTTCTCAATTCAGGGGACTTCATGGGTTACACAATACTAAACCCGAGGATGATTAATTGATTCTTTTATTTCCTCCTGAACATAACATACTATGTACATTCACCAGATAGACATATATCAGCAAATTCAAATGTAAACAACCAAATATTATCGTCACCTTCAAATGCATGGTTAAAATATGAAAACAAACCCCATTGCGACCGTCTAATTATGTGTAACAAATTTACACATCTAATACCAGGTCAATGTCTCATTGCCGTATTTACTCTACTGAAAGAGGTAACAGATTTTATTTGTTGTTGGATTTAACAATTTATGTTAAATAACTAGCGTAAATACTTACCTGGTATTTTTGGCAGTATAAAACAGACATTGCAAGATGGTCATTTTATATTTACATAGATGTGCCCTAGAAGGAACTTTTGGTATGCTTTAACTTGTTCTATTTACTAATTCAATCAATTAACACGTAATCCTCTCGATCTTGTATAAGGCCAAGAGGGACTAGAAACTTCAAAGAAAACATACTTGACTATAGTACAAAATTAACTGATGAACCTTCATAAAATATTACCATTTATTCCAGATGGCGACTCAAATGCATCGGGATAAATCGAATAATAGTTTTTACAATTTTAATTTTCATGTGAATTTCTATATTTAAAATGCCAGTTGTTGTTGCGTATAGGAAATGACACGTTTTATGAACGGTACTGCTTAATCTGACACTTAAATATTGATGGATATTTATTAGATATTTGAGTTACAAATGGGAATATTCACACATGAATGCGGTTGAAACATCTTGTATCAGAAATCTTATAATAGTTGAAAAGTAGTCATCAATTCAGACTTAACATGCAATAATTCGGAGGTAGATGAAATTATGAGTATGCAATAATGTTGATTCTGTTTATTAGTTGTTTTCAAAATAGCAATATTTCTAGCAAGTACATTAGTGCTTTCAATCAAGCTTTGTTATCTGATCAATTTTAGCATGCCCACATTCTGACATTTAAGAAACTGTCAATAAAGCAAAAACAACAGTTCTTAGCATAGATTACAAATACAAACTAGGCCTAATGTACATTATGTTTTTTTTTGCGTTTCCGTGTCAGTAAAACCTTGCATACAACACTTCCCTTGAACAATTATTTCAATTCACAAAAGAACTTCCTCTCGTCTTTATGTAACCTTCGCTATGTTTCAGCAATTCTTGGCCATCTGCTAATCCTTTTTTCCAAGTTAAGACTAGTAATAATATAAGACACGATTGACCAATAACGCCGTGATGTCTTTTTCATGTTTTTTACTGTTTCTCCACATATATTGAATACTGCCCGATTTTCTATGCGGTAAGATGACGACAGAATGTATGCTATAATTATCAATAAACATTTACATTCACCTCAAACGTTCGAATGACGTCGTACTTCCATGCACGTCGTCTGGACATCTTGCAGCATTGTGGCGTAAAGTCTTGTTTACTAGTGAACTGTCAGTGAGAACATAACCAGGCGAGATCTATTTCATGAGAAGTAAATAAAATATCTGCGCCGGTAACGAGTAGCCATGGTAAATCAAACGTTGTAAGTGCTTCATTTAAAAATGAAAATGTTTAGAACTATACATGGCCAATGACGATAATTTTACAATACACAACCGGTGGATTTTAACAGCAAAAGTTCGTAAAAGTCTATGCTATTTTTTCAATTATTAAAAGACTTCTGCTAAATTAATATACTGTTATCACTTCCAATCAGTATAATACAGAACCTTTGGGACGAAGCCAGTAATAGGTGAGCTGAAACCAGATATTGTCGCCATGTATACATTAAACACTGCCGATATATGTATAACATATTCATAACCCAGAGACAGCATGTTGTGTCTTTTGAAATTAAACGTTCCTGAAACGATATGATTGTCAGCTAAGGTGATATTTGGAAGGGAGAGCCACAACGTACTCTTTCAAAGGGAATGTTCCTTTTGCCACCATTTCTGTGCCAACATCAGCTAGCATACAACACTGTTGATTTCGAAATTACTGCAACCTCGCTTCCCAGAAAGGGAAATCTTCTACGTATATTTACCATTAACTGCTTAGGAATATGAATGTTTTCTTTTCGAAGCCATATGAAAGGAAACCTGTTCCGCACATGTTTTGTTTACTATTTTCAATCTCTCTTACCTCTCTTAAGGAGATACAATGATATTTAGTTATAACAACACCTCTTTTATTATAAAACAGACTTATTCGAATCTGCAAGCGCATTTTAGTATTTAAGGAGGTAGGTTACCTTGTTACCAGGGTAAATTTAAATTAGTTGAACCGCAGCAATTTTTTGTAATTTGTGTAATATGATGTTTTAACAGCTACAATCTCAATTTCGTTTTTCTCTGGCCCTTCAAGTTCAATTTTTATCCAGGTTTAAAGAACATGACCCTCCAAAGGTATTTTATATTGAAAGAAGAAGGAAAATACGGATATTTAACACTTTTCAGTGTATTTTAGTTTCACTGATATCCGTAGAAGTCTGCATAATTGATAATTTTACTAGTATGCGCGTTAGCTTTCTAATATAAGCTTAAAATGTATATGTCGCGGGGCTCGTGTTTCCATGGTAACGCATTTTCTCTCATTTTTAAACACTTATGTATAAAAACGGGGTTTTCGACGGCTTCAGTGCCATTCTGTTAATGACCAACATGGAATATTTGGGTTATATTATTAGCAAAATACCAAGCACTTTACATGGTACCCTATTTTTCTTAAAGTTTAAAGTAACCATGGCAACAGAGATGTTTAAAATAGCTTATATTTTGCTTTTTGTCGCAATTTCTTATAAAAAATATTGAATAAAATTATATTTCTTGTTAATGTAGCTTCAAAACATATTATTTAAAACGTAAGTTATATTTTCGTGTTATTTGTATTTATTCAAACAAATTTCACAGCTTAAAATACTTGCAGCAGTACCCTTCGTCTTGCATTTTTCATGGAAAAATCGTTCAGCATCTGCTATTATTCTCATGGATGTTGTTGTAATGAAAATAAAAAACCGAAGCTGTGTTCCTTACATAGACCAGTGTCAACGCTTTTGAATTTTACATTTAGATATATAGGTCACGGGCTTCGTTTCCATGGTAACATCAATTCAATTCAAGAAATCACAATTTTCTACTGAAATTTGAACAATTTTAGAGCTTAGTTTTAGTATATAACTAACAAATTATCAATGAAAACTGAAAAATAGGTATTACAAATCAAACTGCAAGTTTTTTATTTGAAAATGGCCGTAACAAGTAACCTTTCATCCAACTATATTCCAAATAACATCGGTTACCATCATCCATTTTCTTACATTCCGCATAACATTTCAATATAACTACATAAAAGAAGCAAAATATTGATTGTTATTCAGAGCAAAAGACTCATAAAAAATGTTTCAGCAAATAATAGCTGTTTGAAAATAGTTCAAATAAAGAAAATGCACAGAATTACGTACTTTCAAAATAAAAGCTATTAATTTTGCGCGGTAACTGACACGTAACGTCATGACGTCAATGACGTCATTTTAAGGCAACATTGTTTTGAAGCGTTTCTGCGGCAATTTATTCATTATTTCTGCATTATTAAACCAAGCATCAGATCGGAGACAGGTTCATGATTTGTTTTCAGAAGAATGAATATACAAACACATTTAGTTTGTCGTAAACGTCGTCGTAAATCGTCACGTTAGCTTCCGGTTGGACATGCGCACATACAAATATGAAGGTAACCTACCTCCTTAATCAAACTTCATACAAATATATTTCACATAGACATTCTAAAACAGTTATGTTTTCAACAAATTTTTCATTTTACAATATGCACATGTAACTGAGGTACATGGCCAGTTTCACCAAAATGTGTGAGTTTCTTGAAGCTAAAACTGTAATAAAATAAAAATTATAACATATATGGCCAGAATGTAACGACAATCTTTGGATCATTCATTCGACAATATGCACATGTAAGTAAGGTACACGGCCATTTTCACCAAAATTTGAAATTTTCTTAAAGCTAAAACTGTAATAAAATAAAATTTATAACATATATGACCAGAATGTAAAGACAATCTTTGGATCATTCAATGTTAGTCTTGTGAATCTGTGGACTTACGTGTTTATCTTATCGTCATTGTTAGTTTATCCCATTGTTATTTTTCCCACTAAACGAATTTTAGCTATATTGAATTCACGTTCACTAGTCCGCTTTTTTCTTCATTCTTCTGTCCCCTTCCAAAACAATAAAAAAGTATAACCTTTATTTTGCTGAAGATTATCTGAGCCGTGCCATGGGAAAACCAACATAGTGGGTATGCGACCAGCATGGATCCAGACCAGCCTGCGCATCCGCGCAGTCTGGTCAGGATCCATGCTGTTCGCTAATAGTTTCTCCAATTCCAATAGGCTTTAAAAGCGAACAGCATGGAGCCTGACAAGACTGCGCGGATGCGCAGGCTGGTCTGGATCCATGCTGGTCGCATACCCACTATGTTGGTTTTCTCATGGCACGGCTCATCTAATGTAACTTTCAACACGAAATGGAGAGTTCAACAGACACAACAGTATTGTTAACTTTCAATCTGCAGAATCATAACTCCTTGTGATTTTTCATAAAAATATATCTCATTATTTTTTACATAGAAGTCACTGTCTTTAGATATGAGAAAGGCAATCTAATGTAATTTTATATAAAAAGATGTTGCAAAAAGCACAAGAACATTTATTACAATTGTAAAAGGTTTGCTTATACATACTTTTAATCTACCAGATGACGTTTATAAAACTTCATACGATGATTACTAGTAGAAAGGAAATAAATCGTAAGACAATAACTCCGTTTTTCAATATAAGCATTTTTGTCCTCTTAAGGTGTCACCCCATATTACAAGCTTAAGTTTTGTCAGATGTGCTGAATCTCCCATTGAGATTATACATTTTGTTTAAGTGTGCATTATCTGTTATCAGTCCAATCTTTTCAAACATACCTTCAGCAGGACTATTAAATACCTCTACTGATATCCCTAATTTGATCGTCTATTCAGGGGCCTCAGTGCCCAAATGCTTAAGGTCGTTGACTTTGAATGACCTGCCACCGTATCGCTGTGGGTCCAAACATTGTTTTGGGTGTAGAAATCTTCAACCTGTGGAAGTGATGGCACTGACTTGTGGAATAAGGCTGATGATTCTAACCAGGTGCTTGAAATCGATCAAAAGAACCAACGTATTCTTGACAGGTATGTATGCATCATATAGTATAAGAATACACCAACATATATTATACTCAAACGCAACACTTAGTATTTAGCTAATATCTTGTTCTTTGCTTCATTAAATCTTTTGAAATCGTTTGCTAATTTACAAATATCCATTAGTATTCATTTTTCAAAGTTACAACAATACCGGTATCAGGTTATATAAGTTTTTCTATCTAATACCTCAATCTGTTTTTTAAATAGTGCTTCGAACTACATTTTTTGGAAGTGACAAGAAAATTATTCTGATATAGCTCCTGCACATTTACCCCGCAAAGGGAAAATATTTGTGGGAACACTTATAAAACACTTTCCGAAGGAAACGATTGAATTTTTGAAGGAACGATTGCGTACGTTAGAAATTAATGTAATACTTACTCTTCACTTCAGTTATTTTTTCTACATCATATATAGTTATAAGAAGATTTTCACGATAGTAACCAAACTTGTACGCGATCAGCTTTACTTGTCTGAACTTTAAATGGACGAAAAGTAGTAAATATTTTTTGTAGACAGTTTACTCAAATAATTTATTTTCTTCTTGAAATGAAATCGATCAGTGCGTTTTTGAACTTTGTGACTTTTATAAATGATGGCCGAAAAAGTTAAAATTATTAGATGGAAAATGTTTATTTTACTGGAATTTCTATTTCGACATTTTAACGTAATTGCCTAAACGTTATGATAAATTTCAGGAATGTATTTTGGTAACACATAAGATATTTGAAAAATACTAAAAATTAACTTAAAAGACTTGTTTAGTGTAAACAGATCATATGCAGGGACCACAGTTTAGATTTGACATGCATGTTGTTAAAAACCTTTGATTAATAATGGAAGGGAGTAGCACATGTGCTTTGAAGTTTGATAATTGCCTTGACGTCGTTTGAATTGTAAATATTACAAGTATTTCGCATGTACGATTTTATGGTTTGCTCAAACTTGGTATGCTTTCTTTCCTTACGATAAACTCACATTCTTATTTTGTTTCTGTTCAGAAGGTTTTGAATTTGAATTTGTTGTCTCGGGACTAATACCATTAGCACGAACGGAAATTTTCGATAGGTGTTGTCCTCATCCACTTTTGCTTAAAAAGTAGAAACACTTCCAAGGCAATTTGAAGAGTTTCTACATAAGTAAGTACGGAAGCGCCCATATATAGACCCATAGCGCCGCCAATATCAGAAAGAAACCGCAGCGTGTTGTACAGTGGCTCTTCAGAGACAATTTCATAATTTAAGTCCTCAAAGTAGATATAAACTGAAAGAAAGTTTGAAGAAATTTGATCCAAGTACTCATCTGCTACATCATTGTTTTCTGATATTTCTGAACATATATACATGAATAGATTCCAGCCCGTTTTATTGACATTTCTTTTGCAAGTTTCCTCTAACAGGACTTTTTTCAAATATGTCTTGTGTGGCCATACTCGACTTGAATATGTTGTCGAAAATACATCTTCATTACAACGGGAATAGCAGCCACATTGTATATTGCCGTTGTGTATATCGTCAATAACGTTTTCAATACATGTTTCATCGTCGCCGGCGTCACACAGCCGTAAATCGTCTTTGTCTACAAAACTCAAGGCTGATGGAGGTACACATTGACATTTAGATTTCAAATTTTCTATCTCACACATTGAGTGGCAGACTGGAACAGTATACTTAATGTGATATTTTTCTTCAAACTTGTCACCACTTGTACAATCGCCATACTTCCCCCCGAGTCGCAATATTCTAGACATGCGTAATCCTATATGGGTTTCAGACCTAGAGCTAAGTGTGAGTCCTTCACCTTCTGGAAGTGGGTAAGTCCCTTTCTCATGTAAAACCATGCGAACTCCATAGGCAGAGGTGTAATCTTCGAGATATTCTTCAGTTTCAATGTTGAAAACAATCTTAAGACTATTTTTGTGACCACTTCCTCTAGCAATTAATTTGTCCTCGTCTAATGTATAACAGTTTCCATACACGTGTGACAGTACTTTTTTAAAGGATGTTAGTTTCATTCGATGGCCTGAAACGAAATATCCTAATCAATGATTTTAAGACATTGCAACCGTGCTCGACAGTTTTATTATCTAGACAATTGTTGGGGAAGTTTTCAGTTCAGAGGGCCTTGTGTTATTTACATTTGACCTACTTACTTTTGAAACAATAGGGTCGATTGGCTGACCAAATTCATTGACCTTAGTGGCTTTGTCTCCTTAGACATAAGTTTTTTCTAGCTATTGACCTACTTATTTTAAAACAAAAGGGGCGATGTAAATAAAATCTGAAAAGCAGATCCCCAAGAAGCACCGAGAATAAGGCAAACAGTGAAAATTGCAGACTCGGTTTGATTGAGTCTGTTCATGAGCAGCAATGAGAATACAACACTGCCCACGACCCCTAGCACCGGTATAGGTAGTATTCAATCTTCAAATCTAAATAAGTTGAAATCAATGATCCCGATGAATCAGAAAATATAACAACACTGACATGAAGTCGGGGCGACTTTTTACGGCCGTCACACAGCACTTAACGCTGTTGTGAAGTAAATAAAAAATCTGAAAAGTAGATCCCTCGGAAGCACCGAGAACAAGGCAAACACTGAAAATTGCCGACTCGGTTTGATTGAGTCTGTCCATGAGCAGTAATGGAAAATACAACACTGCCCACGCCCCCTAGCACCGGCTACAGCAGTATTTAATCTTCAAATCTAAATGAGTTGAAATCAATGATCTCAAAGGACCAGAAAATATAACAAAACTGACATGAATTTGGGGCGACTTTTCACGGCCGCCACCAAAATAATTTATCTAAGTGACATCGACGTCCTTAGAATTTACCAGTTATTAATCAGATCAGTTTCAGTGTCAATGCACAACGATAAGAACATTTAATGATAAACTTTACTACTGCAGTACACATATCTCTATAGTTAAGTGATAGGAAATAATCAAATGGTCCAATCAAAAGACAAACTAACGGACTGTCGTACCAACTCTGAGGCATGAGATAAAAAGTAAACCACTTCTTCTTCAAAAGGCTATATAACAAAACAATAAAGGAGAATCTTATATATGTTGGAAGATTTAATTCACTACCTGTTGAATATGTAGGAGGAGTTGCAATTACTCAGTCAAAAAGCGGCATCTATACAACAGTATGCAAGCGTTTAATGACCCCTGAGGTGAGCTAAAACAGCAGAAATATCGGCATATGTAATCTCAACATATCGTGTTATATCATGGTATCAAGGAAACTATTAAGATGCCATGCCAAAACATATTCTGGTCTTGTTGACAAGATGTCTACCGCATTGTAAAATATGTAAAGGTTGCAAAACATACACGCCATCCCGACGATAATGTAAACATCAAAATATCCTTTAATGTTTTATCATATCATTTATGAAAATATTAGACAGCTTGAGTCATTACCATCGAATGGAAGCGGAAACCGATCACCGAGTTGACAGCAAAATGATAGACATTACAGTAAATTTTGTCACGACCACACGCTGTATGGTTGTATCATGAATAGAAACGTATAAATAGCACCTTGATGGCATAATAAAAAGGTTGTTGTAATTTAATTTTTTTACGCTTCCATAGTTATGGTAATATTTTAGATCCTCTTGGACTATGGAAATGTATAAAAGGACTCCAACTGAGCCGGTGAGCGGAAATGTGATTGGTGTTACACATTTTATTGCCCTCATCAACAGACAGCCGGACGTGGTATGCTTTTTAGCTTGAATGTGTCTAATACTGCGAAAAACAAAGATATTTATATACTTATTTCGCAAAATTCTTTGACGCATTTGCAATAAATATAAACAGAAGTATACATATTGACATAATATAAGAGTAAGCAAAGGAAGTCTTTAAAAAATATTTACCTGAGAAAACCGCGCTGTGAATAAAATCTTCTTTTTGGTGACCAACAGCTGATCTATTTTCAGCTGAAAGATTTCTAAACTCAGTAAGAAATCTACTCTTCCATGCGTCATACTTGTCCCTAGTGCTATTGTGTTCTTCAAGTACATCTTCGTTTATATAATCGTTAAGCCAGCTTGTGTCGCCTTCATAATCCGCCACCCATTGTTGCAAATCTATTTTCGTCAGCGTATCATAGTCAAAAATATGGGTATATTTTAATGGATTCATGTTGCAAAACGTCATTGCTGGAAAAGCGAGTGGTCGAAAGTTAAGTCGAACTGACGTCCTTGTTGGGTATGAGTAAAACTCTTTGAATAAACCATGGAGTTGAATTGTAAATGCCGACATCGTGCCTGAAAAATACACAAGAATTTTAAGTTTTGAATAAATTCGAATAAAATCATTTTTTTATTTCTTTGTGCTTTAAGCGATGACGGTTCGATCAAATCACGCATCATGTAAATGTTTGTATTATAAATACATCAAAATGTATACTATGAATTATTAAAATGTATTTAAAGCTATCCCAAATTACATCTAAATCTAAATACCGAATCGTTTAATTGTTTTCTATAACTTCAAGATTCGGTTACAATGCTCCCCAGTACATTATCTAAACAGAAAGTGGTTTCATATACTTTGCACATTTTAAATCAATCATATAAAAACAGTATATAATTGAAATTAACAAAATAATGTACCACAGTTACCTAGAAGTAAGATGCACCATAACACTTTCACAAGTATTTGTCTTGATGAAGCAATTTTTGGAATTCCGTGAAGTGAACTTGTTTCTCCTAGCTCTTTAAAAAGTGCCCTAAAATCTCTTTTCTCTGACATACTTTTGATAGTTTACTTTTTAAATGTGTCCTTTTGAATGTTATCCAAATTAGTAACGGTAAACATTAATATATACATGAATTTTCACTTATATTAAATTTCGCTAAAATAAAACACGCAAGTCATAACGCTATAACATTTAAAGATTTCCGCAGCCTGTTGCAACAAGCGAAATATCCCATAATGTTTTATGTGGTGTAAAAGCAATGAGCAATTTTATATAAGTTCCAGAGGGATTTGAATCTTATTTGTCAATGTATGCTTTGTTGTTAAAATCATAAGTTACAGAGCAAGATTTAAACTCACTCAATAATGCTAAAGCAAGAACTAGCAGGAATTGTAGAATGCAAACTGTTGACGGTTTTTAGTCAATCTGAACAGGATGAACTGTTACTTAAGCTGGACTGTCCGGCGTCAGTCGTCCGTTTTTGACAATTTTTAAACGACCATATTCGTGGATATTTGTTAATTTTATCTAATAAAATAGTTCTGATATGGATGGATAGAACTGCATTGCACTAAAGTGTCTCCAGAGCTAAAGTTAATATCCCTTTAATCAATTTCTTCTCAATAATGCGATCCCAAAGGATCATAAAATATAACAACACTGAATGCAAGTATGGGGAGACTTCGCCACACGTCATTTAAGTTAGTCATCCAGTAAAAGCCAGTTTATCATGCATAATTTATCAAAAGTCTGCATCGCAACAAATATTTCAATGCATCGTTTCATGCTCAAAATACAGTGCGTTAAATGAAAATTTATTGGACGATAGAGTTTTAGACTAGAAGGCGTTGATAGCACTGCACTGACTGACTTGTCATTAGTGTATATTTTTAGGAAGTGTCTAGGGGTACGGATCCGTACCTCTAGAATCTGATTCTAGAGGTACGGATCCGTACCTCTAGACAAGCCTGTTAGGGATTTTCTAGGGGTACGGACGTCCTTTTTCTAGATATTTAAGGTTATTTATATCTTAAATTTTGTTGAATATGAAATAACAACTAAGTCTTAACCAGTCTTCACTTAAAACTTGGATCTAATTGGTTTACAGATACCAGCGTTCATCCGATTGTTTACCTTCTCTTTCAAAACCTAAATAGCCGAGGAACTCCAAATGAATACACTGTTTTGTGCCGATAGGAATTAGTTTGTTGTCAAATAAACTGTTGATAACAGCTAGATTAATGAATGAATCTATCCCTTAAATGAGTTCTATTTGAAATTCAGCAAATAAATAAATAAATTAGGCATAATAATATGCACCAATTTATTTTGTTATTTAACAAGGTACATTGTTGTATAATGATAATCGGCACGGAACTGATTGTTTAATAATCAATTAAGCGACATTAAGTAAAAGAAACTGTTTGTGAAAACGTCCCATGTATCTCGTAACGGCTACCAATGTGTGAAAAACATAAATAAATTAAGGGCTAATTATCAATTAAAATAGTTTTTTTCCTCAACATACTTAAAATTATTTTGTTTAATCTTTATATCTTTTTTTCTGCCAGTTCGAAACTTCGTGATTTATTTGGTGTTCCTCGGTTATTTACGTTCCGAAAGAAAATGTAACAAATCGGATGAATGTTGTTATCTGTAAACCATTTAGATCCAAGTTTAAGGTGAATTCTAATGAAATGTTTTTGTTATTTCATTTTCAACAAAATTTGAAATGTAAATGACTCTTAATCTCTAGAAAAACGGAGGTCCGTACCCCTAGAAAACCCCTCACAGGCTTGTCTAGAGGTACGGATCCGTACCCCTAGACACTTCCATATTTTTAAGGTATGTCTACATGAAATTATCCTTCTGCATAAAAAAAAGCTAGAACAACTGCAAGAATGGTCATATAGGTCAAAATTGATTTCCGAGTATTTGCCATTCTTTTAAATACATTAAATGTGCAATCCATGTGAGATAGTTTCACATTTTGTATATTTCACGTTCTATGGTAAATATTAATATACTGACGAGATATGAAAACGCAACAAAAATTTGCCTGAATATATGTTTACTACAAAAAGCATCACATTGAAATGTTCAATACAATCACATCTTGATACTTTATTCCCATTGTGTTAGTTTTACGGTGAGTTGTGCCGATTAAATTTGAACACAATGGGTATATAGTATATCGTGATGTGTGTCAGAATAATTTGTATGTTTGATATATTGATAACGTAACACAATAAGCACAGATAGTGCTTGACTCCCTTTTCGTGCTATCATTGCTATAATTATTGTTGAATTGCTGTTAATAATAGGATTTGGGTCATTTGTCGCTAATTTGGGTTTATTATTTTGATAGCTGGATCCCAGCATCACACACTATGTTATATACAACAGTTAAATGGAACCAGATATTTGTTAGAGCAAGTACTCGTTGTAAAATACTTTGTATAAATTTGGACCAATCAGAAACAAGTTCTATAAATAGCACGTCTGCTGAGGTATAAATAGGTAGGCGGATGACAGAGAGAGCATTCGGTATCCAGCGATAGAAGACACGTCGAGGATTCAACTAATGATTTATCCCAGTACCTTGAGAAGGAGGTTGTTGCAACTACCCTGTCAGGGCGGATAAATTATTTTAAAAAATGATGATTGAAGTTCATAGACTAAAGAAGAGTTGCAGAATTTCAATAAGGTTTCGAGCTATAGGGCAAGCGCATAGGAGTTACACCTTAAGGGTGGTTGAATGCTACAGACGATAGCAAATACAGAGACCCAGAGTTTGGTAATCTACTGAGATAATAGGAGAGTTCCAGCTTATAGACGAGGTTCAGCATTATTGGCGAAGTACAGCCAAGGCATCGGGGATATACCTATATGGTAGTTGAATGCTACATGTGATAGCATATAGGCGCTGAGCATCTAGGAGTCAGGGCAATTATATAGAGTTGCAACTTCAATTAAGAGGACAGAGGCCGAGCATCTATACGATAGGACTCGTATGTTGTTGATTCAAAGACATTGTCTGACAGGAACTTCAACAAAAAGACTAGTCAAGTATAGAGTCTCCAGCCTATAGGAGTTTGAGCTAATCATTATTAATTGAAGATTGTTAGTTTGAAACATTTAGTGATTTGCCTGATCCCTGAAATTATCTAGCTCATAATTGAAATCATTTACGAATCATTGGTACACGAATCATTTAGGCAAGGTAGCCAGAGGAAAATTCTATATATGAGATATTTGGTCTCACCAGCTGTACGTTTTAACAAAGGACATTCTATTTCGTTTGTCAGCTAGTCTAAGACATAGTCACCTTAGCGATTGGACCCAATTCATTGTTCAAGATACTAAAGGCGTAGGCACTTCCCTGGGTCATTTAACTCGTATCCTGACAATGTGTATGTGTTGAACGTTTTAATGTGATGTTTCTTTTGTAGAAAAAAATATTCAGGCATATATTTGTTGCGTTTTCATATCTCGTACTTTACCTATTCTAAAACAAAATTGTACTAAAAACGTAAATAGCCTGAATATATCCAGACAGTCTCATTATCCTCGTCACAATTAAAGTGTTATTAGCAAAACCACATATGATTTTGCATATTTTTGCATAGGTTTTGTTCCCTTACATTTGTAAAAATATGCTCCGAAATGAGAATTATATAATTGTATTATACAGAATATGCCCATGACTTGTTGTTTTACACTTTACATATTCTATCAATTCAGTTTAAACGTTTATGATATGAAGCATCAAAATACAAAGTCTGTAGCAAATACAAACATAAGTAAATAGTATGTATAGTATGGCACTGACTTATTGCTTAAAAGGAGGCATGTTCCTTAGCGCATTTCTGTGTTTTTGATATCATAATATATATTAGTATTTAGTTATGTAGCCATCTCAAAATGGTTAAAATTTATAAAACGTTTAAAATTCAAAATTGAGCATGGAAGAAAACTTAATATAGGTCATTAACTTTGTATATGGATATATACACGAGTTCTTAAACTCAATGGAAAATAATTTTAGGTATGTTAAATTTGTATTTAGCTCTGCCCACATTTGGTTACAACACAAGTAGTGTAGCAGTAGCGTTATGTTTATTACGAAAGCCCCGTGGTGACATTTCAACTTCATTATTTCACGCTTTCTGCTTCATGATTTCACGATTTCCACTTCATGAATTCACGAATTCACTATTTCTACTGCCTGATTTCACTATTTCCACTTCACAAATTCACGATTTCACGATAAAACTTCAAGAATTCACTATTTTACGAATTCACGATTTCACATTAAAACTTCACGACTTCACAATTTCCACTTCACGAATTCACGATTTCATTATTTCAAGATTTCTCGATTTCACGATTTCTGCTTCCTGATTTCACGATTTCCACTTCATGAATTCACGAATTAACGATTTCACACTAAAATTTCACGATTTCACGATTTCCACTTCACGAATTTACGATTTCATGATTTCACAACAGTACAATTTTAACTTCTCGCGACTTCATTAGTCACATGACTGATGTATGACGTAGAAAATCGCGGGTGATATTCGTTACATGCGAGATGGCGTGTTATATATTTGCAGAACCAGGCTTAGGTACTGAAAGTGGAAACTGGCCGAAAATGCCTCAACTGATGAGGAAATAGACTTACAAACAATACTTTTAGAAATCATTATTGCTTTAAATGTGAAATTGATCCAGTCCCTTTTTTTCGGTTTTAGAATCTTTGTTAGATATTAAATGAAAAGCGAGGCATCTTATTCACATGTAAGCTATTTCCACCCGCTGTGTAAATGGTACGCAAACTGAGGTGATCTAGAGCATGGCCTTACCACGAGGCCCGTTTAAAACGTAAAAAAAGCGGCTTAGACGTTTTACTACGTTACAGGCGTGGAAAGGATATACATACAGAATATAAATTTAATCCATGTAAATGAAAGAAACTAATGTGTCTATGGACGGAAAGACGAATTCCAAAATAACGGAAAGACGGACGGACAACTGCAAGGCTTAATGCCTCGTCGCAATAAATGGCGGGGGCATAATTAACATACTCATTTTGGAATTGTCTAAAAAAGTTAAACTACTTGGGCATCTTATTGTATTCATACATCTATTAGGGCTGAAAGTATCCAATACTGTGTTGGTACAGGCACCAATATCCCTCCCCAACCTCCACACTGAGGTATGCAGGAGTTTAAACTCATCCTCGGCAACCCAGGCCGTTCATTAGGTATACACTTCACTGAATGGAGAGTTACGGAATGGATTGGCCAACTGGAAATAGTGAAATCAAGAAATCATGAAATCGTGAAGTTTAATGGTGAAATCTTGAATTCGGGAAGTGGAAATCGTGAACTCGTGAAGTTTAATCGTGAAATCGTAAAATCAAGAAATCGTGAAATCAAGAAATAGTGAAGTTTAATGGTGAAATCTTGAATTCGGGAAGTGGAAATCGTGAAATCGTGAAGTTAAATCGTGAATTCGTGAAATCAAGAAATCGTGAATTCGTGAAATCAAGATATCGTGCAATCGTGAAGTTTAATGGTGAAATTGTGAGTTCATGAAATCGTGAAGTTTTATCGTGAATTCGTGAAGTGGAAATAGTGAAATCAAGAAATCGTGAAGTGTTATGGTGAAATCGTGAAATTGTGAATTCGTGAAATCGTGAATTTGTGAAGATTTTGCGTGAAATCGTTAATTCGTGAACTCATAAAGTGGAAATCGTGAAATCACGAAGCAGAAAGCGTGAAATAATGAAGTTGAAATTTCACCACGGGTCTTTCGTAGTTTATCATAAGTCCTGCAGTATATACTTATAATAAAGAATATCATGTCATTTCTAATGTATGACAGCTTCCTAGACTAAAGACTTTATATATTGGCTCTTATTGTTTCTATAAAGATATGTTAAACGAGCTTAGTTATAGACAGCAACGCTATCTAAATTATTCTATTTACTAATTCAGTCTATTAAAACGTACTCATCTCGCGCTTGTACAATGCCAAGAGGGACTAAATACTTCAAAGAAAACATGCTTGAGTATAGTACAAAATTAATTGATGAACCTTCATAAAATATTACCATTTATTCCAGATGACAACTCAAATGCATCGGGATAAATCGAATAATAGTCTTTATAATTTAAATTTTGATGTGAATTTCTACATTTAAAATGCAAGTTGTTGTTGCGTATAGAAAATGACACATTTTATGAACTGTACTGCTCAATCTGACACTTTAATATTGATGAATATTTATGAGACATGTGAGTTACAAAGGGGAATGTCCACACATGAATGCGGCTAATAACATCTTGTATCATAAATTTTTATAATAGTTGAAAAAACAGTCATTACTTCAGACTTAACATGCAATAATTCTGAGGTAGGTGAAATTATGAGTATGTAGTTAAGCTATTTGTTTTCAAAATAACACTATCATGGCCAGTACATTAGCGTTTTCAATCTAACATTGCTATCTGATCAATTTTAGCACACCTACATTCTGACATTTAAGAAACTGTCACCGTATCTGAATAAATAAAGCAAAAATAACAGTTCTTAGCATAGATTACAAATACAAAGTCACAGAAGGACATGTGATTTGAATAAATATGACTTATATACATTCTGTCTTTTTTTCATTTCTGTGTCAGCATAACCTTGCATACAACGCTTCCCTAATTATTTCAAATACACAAAACAGCTTCCTCCCATCTTTATGTAACCTTCGCTGTGTTTCAGCAATTCTTAGCCATTTTCTAATCCCTTTTTACCAAATTAAGACTTAGACACGATTGTCCAATAATGCTGTGCTGTCTTCTACATGTTATTTACCGTTTCTCCACATATATTGAATACTGCCCGATTTTCTATGCGGTAAGATGACGATAGAATGATTAAACATCAATAAACATTTACCTTCACCTTAAACTTTCGAATGACGTCATACTTCCATGCACGTCGCCTGGACATCTTGTAGCATTTTGGCGTAAACTCGTGTTTACTAGTAAACTATCAGTGAGGATATAATCAGGCGAGTTCTATTTCATGGGAAGTAAATGAAATATCTGCGTCTGTAACGAGTAGCCATGGTAAATCAAACGTTGTGCATGTTTCATTTAAAAATAAAAATGTTTAGAACTATACATGGCCAATGAAGATATTTTTTTTCTATGCCTTATACACAACAGGTGGATTTCAAGAACAAAGCTCGTAAAAGTCTATGCTATGTTTTTCAATTATAAAAAGACTTCTGCTAAATTAATATACTATTCTCACTTCCAATCAGTATAATACAGAACCTTTGGGACGAAGCCAGTAATAAGTGAACTGAAACCAGATATTGTCGCCATGTATACATTAAACAGTACCGTTATATGTATAACATATTCATAACCCCGAGACATCATGTTTTCTCTTTTGACATTATACGTTCCTGAAACGATATGATTATCAGCTGAGGTGAATTTTGGAAGGGAGAGTCACAACGTACTCTTTCAAAAAAAAAGTGCCAACATAAGCTAGCATAGAGCATTGTTGATTTCGAAATTACTGTAACCTCGCTTCGCAGAGAGTGAAAACTTCAACGTATATTTACCATGAACTGCTGAGGAATAGTCAATGTCTTTAGTTATAATAAAGGCAATCTAATGTAATTTAATATGAAAAGATGTTGCAAATATCACAAGCACATTATCTCTGTCTGTCACAATTGTAAACATTTGCTTATACATACTTTAATTCTACTGAAAGACGTTTATAACACTTCATACGATGATTACTGGTAGAAAGGAAATAAATCGTAAGACAATAACTCCGTTTTTCAATACTGGCATTTTTGTCCAGATAGTACTCTCCTTAAGTGTCACCCCATATTGCAAATTTAAGTTATTGTCACATGTGCAGAATCTCCCATTGAGATTATACATTTTGTTTAAATGTGCATTATCTATCACCAGTCCAACCTTTTCTAACTTATCTATAGCAGGACTATCAAATACCTCTACTGATAGCCCTAATTTGATCGTATATTGAGGGACCTACTAAAGGTCGCTGACTTTGAATCAGTTATCACCATATCGCTCTGGGTTCCAAACCTCGCTTTGAGTGTAGAATTATTCAACCTGTGGAAGTGATCGCGCTGACTTGTGGAATAAGGGTGATGATTCTAACCAGGTGCTTGAAATCGATCAAAAGAGCCAACGTATTTTGACAGGTATGTATGCATTATATAGTATGATAAAACACTTACATATATTCAAACGCAACACTTAGTATTTAGCTAATATCTTTTTAATCGCTTCATTAAATCTTTTGAAATTGTATACTCATTTAGAAATATCTGTTAGTATTCATTTGTCTAAGTTACAACAATATCAATTTATATAAAAAAGCTGATACCTCAATCTGTTTTTAAACATTTTTGCTCATTTACCCCGCAAAGGGAAAGTATTTGTGGGATATACTTGGAAAACACTTTCGGAAGGATAAATAAATGAAACTACTCTTCACTTTAATTATTCTTTCTACATCATATGTAGTATTATGAAGATTTTCTTAATAGTAACCAAACTTGTACGCGATCAGCTTTTCTTGTCCGAACTTATTTTAATGGATGAAAAAGTAGTAAATACCTTTTCTGAACAGTTTACTCAAACAAGCCGCGCCATAAGAAAACCAACATAGTACGTTTGCGACAAGTATGGATCCAGTTTGGTCAGGATCCATGCTGTTCGTTTACGATTTCCTTAATTGCTATAGGCTTTGAAAGCGAACAACATATATCCTGACCAGACTGTGCGCAGGCTGGTCTGGATCCATGCTGGTCGCAAACACACTATGTTGGTTTTCTAATGGCGAGGTTCAAACAATTGATCTTCTTGTTGAAAAAATAGCGAGCAGTACGTTTATGTGCTTCGTGGCTTTTAAACAATGATGGCCAAAAAAAAGGTTAAAATTATCAGATGGAAAATGTTTATTTTACAGGAATGTCTCTTTGAAATTTTAATGTAATTACCTTAACGTAATGCTAAATTTCAGGAATGTGATTTGTAAACATATAAGACATTTGAAAAATACTAAATATTAACTTAAAAGACTTATTTAGTGTAAACAGATCATAAGCTCAACAGGGATCACAGCTTAGATTTGACATGCATGTTTTTAAAAATCTTTGATGAAGAATGGAAAGGAGTAACACGTGTGTTTTGAAATTTGATATTGCCATGACGTCGTTTGAATTGTAAATATTACAAGTAATTCGCATGTATGGCTTTTTTTTGATCCAGTGTTGTTATATTTTCTGTTCTCATGAATAGACTGAATCAAACAGAGTCTGCTATTATCCTTCTTGGTTGCATTCTTCCTTCCAAAGGATACTTTTTACAAATTATATTGGTATGCTTTCTTTCTTAACGATAAACTCACATTCTTATTTTGTTTCTGTTGAGAAGATCTTGAATGTGAATTTACTGTCCCATTATCCCGAACGGAAATTTTCAATAGGTGTTGTCCTCATCCACTTTTGCTTAAAAAGTAGAAACACTTCCAAGGCAACTTGAAGAATTTCTACAGATGTTAGTACTGACGCGCCCATATACAGCCCCATTGCGCCTCCAATATCAGAAAGAAACCGTAGCGTGTTGTACAGTGGCTCTTCAGAGATAATTTCATAATTTAAGTCCTCAAAGTAGATATAAACGGCAAGGACGTTTGAAGCAATTTGATCCATGTGCTCATCTTCTACGACATTGTTTTCTGAAATTTTTGAACATGTATCCATGAATAGATTCCAGCCCGTCTTATTGACATTTCTTTTGCAAGTTTCTTCTAACAGGACTTTTTCAAATATGTCTTGTGCGGCCATACTCGGCTTGAATAAGTTGTCGAAAATACATCTTCATTACAACGGGAATAGCAGCAACATTGTATATTGCCGTCGTGTATATCGTCAATAACGTTTTTAATGCATGCTTCATCATCGTCGACGTCACATAGACGTAATACGTCGCTATCTTCAAAACTCAAAGATGATGAAGGTACACACTGACATTTAGATTTCAAATTTTCTATCTCACACATTGAGTGACAGACTGGAACAGTATACTTAATGTGGTGTTTTTCTTCAAATTCCTCCCCATTTGTACAATCGCGATACTTTCCTCCAAGTCTTAAAATTCTTGACATGCGTAGTCCAATATGGATTTCAGACCTGGAGCTGAGTGTGAGTCCTTCATCATCTGGAAGTGGGTAAGTCCTTTTCACATGTAAAATCATGCGAACCCCATAGGCAGATGTGTAATCTACGAGATAGTCTTCAGTTTCAATGTTGAAAACAATTTTTAGACTATTTTTGTGACCACTCCCTCTAGCAATTATTTCGTCCTCGTCTAATGTAAAACATTTACCATACACGTGCGACAGAAATTTTCTAAAAGAGGTTAGTTTCATTCGATAGTCTGAAATGAGATATCGTAAACAATGATTTTTAGACATTGCAAACGTACTTGACAGTTTTATCATTTAAACAATTCAGTGTACAAACATTTACCTCCATGAATGCGTGTCAAAGTTAATTAATTGAAAATTCAAAAATAATGGGAGTTACAGTGAAACCTCTGTCGAGCAACACCCTTTGAAAGATACAAAATATGTACTGTTATTTAGAGGTTGTTGTTCTGGAGATGTAAATTTGATAGTATATTTCAGCTTAGGGAAATGGTGATGATGTTGTTATAGAGAGGTTTTTGCTTAAGAGAGGGCCGCTCTGGAGAAGTTGTACTGTATATTTTTGTCTACCGACTACCCAAAACAATAGGCGGCTTTTATTGAACAAAGACAATCATTCCCATAAATAAAAGCGTTCTCCAGTTATTAATGGAACACTGTTTTCAGTCTCAAGGTAGCCACTGTATCTAGCTTGACCTCTGACCTACTGCAACCAAAGCAATAGGGGTTATCTTCAGGCTACAAACTGTTATCCTACGTCCAATCTTTCTCCAGTGATTATCATGAATCTAATATCACCAGAGTGTATTTTATTCAAGTTTTCAGTATGCTATAATCTGTCCCTTGATTTTCTCACCAAACGATAAGTCATTTAATGACCACAGGAAATCATCAAATATAATGTAGCTGACTTCCAGCCTGAGCGTTTTTAAGTTATTTAAGGTATTAGATCACTAATAGTTATGTTTACAAAATGGCATTTACTTGGTGTATTCTTAAAGGTGACCGTGTTTTGCATTGTTTTGCAATTTTTAAACAACTTTTACCGTGCCGTTTTGTTTTTAAATTTTGTATAACTTATGTTATCTCCTCAAGCTCAAGTAGAGACAAATTTCAAAGTGATGGCCACTATCCAAAACGTTTGCAGAGAAATAATTTTACCATTAATTTTAATAAAAGAAACTTCAAACTAGTGGTATACAATTATAAAACACAAAATAAAAATGTCAATATCATTTTTCTAGGGTGCCTCAGGTTAATGGATTCAATGAGACAGAATTCTTACTTCAACATTGAAAAAAAACAAGGTCGAATCCTGTTTTTTCTGTTTTGAATTTTGCTTACTTCATTCAAAAATAACTTTGGGACAGACGTAAAACGTATCTAAATTTCTTCCACGATATATAATCTAAAGAGTGTAAGCAAAACAGAGAACTTTTACCGCATGTAACTCAATATTTTTTTTAAGTAGTAAATTCACTTTGAACAGCAAGAAATCGCTTATCATTTTTTTTTCCATTTTTGTACAATCAATCAATTAGAAGTCTTGAAAGAAGTAAAAACTTACTAGAAACATGAAAATAAGGAAAAAGAATTTGGTCCCAGTAGGGCTTGAACCTACGCCCTCCCCTGAGCATTGCAGTAAAAGTAGGTTTATAGTAGGAATTGAATACTCTTCAAAAAGGAGGTACCCTATTAGGCTTCTAATATCTTAAGGGTAACCTTGTTTATTCTTGGGGGTACTGTGGCATTGACATTCTGCCTTTGGCCTTCTGTACTAAAAATATTACGGGTCACCGAACTGACCATAGGGAGTCATCCTTTGCAGTTAGACGATCGTAGGCTCAGTACTTATTAAGTTAATGGTTGACCAGAGGACCTTGTGAATTTTACCATTAGCCTACATACATTTGAAATTATATGGCTGATGTGCTGACCAAATTAATTAATCTCAGTGACTTTTACAGCCTGCATTGGACATAAGTAAGTTTTTTTTCTAGTTATTGGCCTGCTTACATTAAAAACAATGGGGTAATGTACTAACAAAGTAATTTATCTTATCTTTAGTTGTTTCTAGATATTGATCACTTACGTTACTTCTAGTTATTGATCAGATACCGTTTTAAGCTTATGCGGCATTGTGCAACAATAAGGACAATTTACTTAATTCATACAATTATGCACTTTATTACAGCAGTAGAGATGTGTCTTTCGTTTCACTTTGTCTACAGACCGGTTAGCAAACAGACTAACGGACTGACAAACCAACTCAACAATGAATCATTTCTTTTTCCAACAGGGGATAACAAAACGAAATTAAAACACTTAATTCACTACCTGTAGAGTATACAGGGGATAACAAAACGAAGTTAAAACACTTAATTCACTACCTGTAGAGTATATAGGAGGAGTTGCAATTACTCAGGGAAGTGTTTAATGACACCTGAGCTCGTGTGGTCGACATATGTAATCCCGACATATCGTGTTATATCAAGGCATTGAAGAAATGCAAAAACCTATTCTTCTCTTGTTGACAAGGTTTCTATCTCATTATAAAATGTAAAGGCTGCAAAATATAGACATCACCCCGACGATAACGTAAAAACCAAAAGGTTATTATTATCTACCTCCTTATGTCGTGTTATGTCCTGACATTTTGGAAAAGAGTATACGGCCTTAGTCTATACCATCGTATGGGAGCGTTTATAGAACAATGATTTGACAGGAAAACAATAAACATTACGGTATATTTTGTCAGGACGACTCGTTTCATCGTGAATAGAAACGTATAAATAGCATCTTGGTGGCATAATTATATAAGCTATTTTAATATTTATATTTTCAAGCTTATGCGAATTTCCGATCATTTTGAACTACGGAAATGTATAAAAAGATAATTACTCCATGCATTTTGAGGTCAATAGAACTAAAATTAAAATCGAGAAGATGCTTTTGTAGAAAAGCTGATGTCTCCCCTAGTGCACAGTCGTAAGGCAAGAAGTCAATAGGGGACAGGAGTGAAAGTCAAAGAGACACTGATGGTTGGCTGCAGTTGGTTGATGGTTGGCTGCAATTGAGTTGGTGCGCGGAAACGTGAGAGATGTTTCTCATTCCATTGTCTCTCATGATCAGTCTCTGCCGAACGAGGTATGCTTTTTGTTTGAATAAGTTCAATACTTTCGACGAATTAATAATTGCATTATTAGTTCGCAAATTCTTTGATGCATTTGTAATGCGTATGCACTAAAGCACATACATTGATATAATGTAAGAGAACGTAAAGACAGTCTATGAAAATATTTACCTGAAAAAACTGCACTGTGAATAAAACCTTCTTTTTGGTGACCAACAGCTGATCTATTTGCGGCTGAAAGATTTCTGAACTCGGTAAGAAATCTACTCTTCCATGCATCATACTTGTCCCTAGTGTTGTTGTGCTCTTCCAGTGCATCTTCGCTTAAAAACTCTTCAAGCCAGCTTGTGTCGTCTTTAAAATCCGTCGTCAACCATTGTTCAATATGTATTTTTAACAGCTTATCGAAGTCGGAGATATGGGACGATTTCATTGGATTCATGTGGCAAAACGTCATTGCTGGGAAAGCGAGTGGTCGAAAGTTTTTGTTGGGTATGAGTAAAACTCTTTGAATAAACCATAGAGAGTTGAACTGCAAATGCCGACATTGTGCCTGAAAAATACACACGATTTCAAAGTTGAGAAAAATAATACATTTATTTCTTTTTGCCTTAAGCGATGACGGTTCATTCCAATCATACGTCATGTAACTGTAAATATTTACATTCGCCCTATTCTTTTCCATTGAAATATGACGACATTCATTTCGTATGAACAGCAAAAGGAATGGCGTGAAAGTTACGTCAACGCTGCTTAGTAATAACGGGCCGTTGTTTTGACGACGTCCGCGTATAGTCATGGAAAACGTTCCTTAGATGACGACGTAGTTGTTCCTTCTGGTGAACAGAATTGGCGGTAAACTGATTTTAATGCTAGATGCAACAAGCTATGTGCAATTTGCATTATCATCTTGTTCACAAATGGAAAGGAACTATAATCTTGATATTAAAAATGAAACATTTGTTTCGGTGTTCATGCGAAATGAACGACAGAATAGTATCGGCAAATTTTAAACATTAGCGCGATTAATGGATTTTCTAATCCAATTCTTCGTTCATTTCGCATGAACACCGAAAAAGAATGTTTCATTTCTTAAGTAATGTATTATTATAAATACATCAAAATGTATACAATGAATCATTGAAATGTATTTGAAGCTATCCAATATTACATTTGTATGTCTAAAAACTGAATGATTTAATTGTTATCTATAACTATAAAATTAGGTGACGATTCTACCAAGCAAATATCTAATCAGAAAGTCGTGTCAAATTCTTTTTATATTTTAAATCAATTATGTAGAAACCGTTTATGATTGCAATTAGCAAAAAAAAAAAATGGCACCTCAGTTACCTAGAAGTAAGATGCAACATAACACTTTTATAATTATTTGTCTTGATGAAACAATTTTTGGAATTCCATGAGGTGAACTTGTCTCTCCTGGCTCTTTTAGAAGTGACCTAAAATTTCTTTTTTCTGACATACTTCTTAGTTTTCTTTCTATTTTTTTCAAAGTTATCCATATTATGTGTGGTAAACATTAAATTCAATATATAATATTCTGTTCCTTTTTACATAAATCCGCTAAAATAAAACACAAAATTCATAACGTTGTAATGGTTGAAGACTTAGGTAGCATGTGGCAACAAGCAAGATCAACCACATTATTTTTATGGTGTGGAATAAATGAGATCAGAATTCTATATGAAGTTCCCTCGGGATTTTAATTTTAATGTGTCACTCTATGCTTGGTGTAATCAGTCACAAGTTACCAAACAAGATAAAGACTCACTCATAAATGCTAACTAGCATGAATTATAAAATGCAAACTATCAACTGTTTTTAGCTGACCTGAACAATTTGAACTGTTAGTAAAGCTGGACCGCCCGGTGTCAGGTTTCCATCTTTGACAATTTTAAACGACGACTTCTTGTGATTTTTTGTTAATTAAAAATTTTAAAATAGTTCTAATTGCCTTGCATTGAATTGTATCTAGAACTACAATTAATACCCCTTTAATCATTTTTTTCTCAAAAATCTATAAATGGATGCTCACCAAGCTTTGTCAAAAGCGTCCTTTTATAGGCCCTTCTCCATTATGTTCTAACGTTTTACTTAATAGCAATTTGAGGCACCAAGTGTTGAACTGGAAAAAACGTAAACTGATTTTTTTTTTCTCATGAGCAATTTTTTCTCTGAATGACTGTTCACCAAATGTGGACGAAAGATTATTAAACGAGCCTTTACTAAGTGTTTTCAAATGCTTTCTTCTGACTGCATTTTAAGGTTGACCGGGTTTGAAATAGAAAAACCTCAACACCCCGTACTATCTGTTTCATCGGAATTTTATAACATAGATATTGAATGAACTGTGTGATCTCAAATGTCTAGAAAATAGAACAACACTGACTCCATGTACGGGGTGACTTCGGGACACATCATTTAAAGAAGTAATTAGTAAAAAGCTAAACCAGTTGTCATGCATACTTTATTACACGTTTGGTAGTATATTATCAGCCCACATTCCCGTAATAACAGCCAGTGTCGTATAAAGTTGGTAATAATCAAATTATTTATTCAGGCAAACCAGTTTCCATTTGGTTTATCTGAATATTGATATCAATCATATAATATCAATATTTTAATAATGAGTGGTCCATAGGTTGTTTATGGTCCAGGGTAAAAATCAGTAATCGGAGAATGACTTGGAAATTTTAAATAACTATCTAGAACTGAATTTTAAGTGATGGTAAAACTCATGGCATAATCGTAAGCGGATTTCAATGATATATAGCAGCCGTAGAACAGCTTCGTACAGGTTACAGGTATTTCATTATGGCTGTTTTGTAGAATGTTACCGAATAATGTCACAGTTTTTAACAATTTTTGTCTGAAAGAATAGAGTATGGAAATTTTTGCACTCATTCATTGTTTTCTTTCTATTGGTTCAGTTTTCACTAAAACAGTTGATACTGTAAACAATAAAGGGGTTTATCGCCAGATACTATTTACTTTCTTTTTAACACTCAAATGATCGATAGAACAAATAGGTGAACCGGTGGTCTAGTGGTTACACACTTGACTGTCAATCCAGAAGTCCGGGGTTCGAATCCCGGTCCAGGCACTGGGAATTTCTGAGATGCTCTTGAGTGTCTCCCACCTAACTAGAGGCCTGTACTGGTTCTTCCCAGGAAAGACGGCTTCGGAAAGTGTATCGGTGCTATACACCAGGCACGTTATAGAACCAGAGTGTCTATTCGCAAAGAGCTAGGCTAAGTTAGCCGAACACGTTTGTATTTAAAGGTTCTCTCTGTCTGTTCTGGGGACTTTATCTTACTCTGTCCCGCTATGTGTCTGTACTAGTAGAGGATGAATTTCGCGCCCTGTGTGGCTGCGTTTGCTATATGAAAAGCGCCTTTGAACGTGTTTATCATGAAAAGGGCGCTATATAAATCTGGTATAATAATAATAATAATAACAATTATCAAAATAACCAAAATTGACGGATCTTAACCCAAATAAAGGTATCATAAGAAAAGAAGAGAATAAACAATATAGTAGTAATGAGACCATCCGAATTTTTCTGTTAAAATTCAGAACGTTTTAAAAAATGCAATATAGATAAAATTGTCAACGGATGATAAGTAGATATATCACAAATATTAACTAAATAAAGATATTACCTCTTTACAAAGCACGTATTCATTTTGCCAAAAGGCTCCACATAAAATCCTCATAAGCTGATCCAAATTACAATAAACGGGTTCTATATGCACGTACTAATGTTGCGTAAACTGCTTCACATTGAGCTGTATGACATCAAAGAATATCATGGTATTCAGTGGAGCGATTCAGAGCGGCGTGTAAAAACCTGATGCTATACATCCAAAGTGAAGAAGTTAACGCAACATGAATTCATGCAGTGTGAAAATAAAACGATTTATCAAAACTTGGCGGTGCCTAATGCATTTTGAAACTGTGTTGCGTAATTTTGATTGACGTAAAAAATGAACTTTTAGATTTACTACGGTGTATTCCAACAAGTATTTCAATGCATCGTTTCAAGTTAAGTTAAAAAAGATGATTTCAAAATACAGTACGTTGAATGAAAATTCATTGGACGGGACGGACTTTTAGACTAGAAGGCGTTGAAATGCACTGCACTGACTGACTCTTTCATAAATGGATTGTATATTATTAATTTTGGCTGTAAACGCCGCCGATATTTACTCTGCGACAGAGAACATGGCAGATGTTTTACTAAGGAAGAGAATGAATACTTGTACATCTCAAGCAAGTTCAAGTATAGTGAATTGGTAAATACCTATCCGGTAACATGAAATCTCTAAAGAGACGTAAAACAAGGCAAACAAAAAAAGAAACTGCAAGATTTTAAACACTTCAGTGTACATACTTCTCCTATAACAACTTTTCACGAAATATTTTATGAGGCCCTAAACGAAAAAAAACTAGTGTATGTATTCTTGCATACAATATTTGCGTTTCCGAGAATTTTGCCCATGTCGGCAAAACCCATCCGACACCCACCACGCCAGATGGCTCCGGTAATGGTGACGTGTACTGATTATAGTATATTCATGTTACATTCGATATAATCGATATATCTTGATACTTACTCTTTGGTCCATATAGTTAAATTTCGGGTTCAAAAATGTTATCATACGAAAAATATAATGACATTTCCCTACACATAGTAAAACAAAACCATTAACTTTTGGACACTAGTTGTAGATGCTGGATGGTAATATTCAACTCTGATGTAACTGTTTTGGCGTCAGCTTGGTAGAGCCTCGCCAAGATTTGATCTTACATAGAGGACCAACTCTTACCTAACCCATGTTTAAAATCTTTTAAACAACCTACGCCATAGACTGACCTGTGGTCAGGTGCGATGAATTTGTTTTACAATACGGAGCTAAGTGACAGCTTTATTGGTATGTTTCCTAACAATACCCAGTGTAAATTCTGGACAAACTGAACAAAACCCGTTCATGTCAGTAAAAACGACGGGGAAATTGCTTCGATTGAACTCGTCATTCCTTCTCAAATTGTCATTTGATGAAGAAGGAAACTCATGGCCAATATTCTTCCAGTCTGTATTTGAAAACAGAGACATATTATTGTATTCTAGGCATTTGCATTTCATCATGTCTTTTGGACTGAGGAATTAGAGTATAATCTTCTAACGATGGAACGGGAGGAGGTTTTTCTCTTTCATGAAGTACCATTCTGATGTAATATGCTGAAGTAAATAACAAAATCTGTAAAAAAAATTCCCTTGGAAGCACAGAATGCAGCCAAGAAGAATAATAGCAGACTCGGTTTTATTAAGTTTTTTTCAGGAGAGGTAATGATAAAGTCATTATATATTCGTTGTCTCTGTTTTGAAAACGGTGTACAGATTGTTAATCCTTATCGAGTTTCAAACAAATGCCAACATTTCGGAATGAAACATATAGATACACAGGAACATGATGATTGCATGGATATAAATGTTGTTTCTGTTCTAGCTGGTTATTTTGGAATTTCTTTTTCAAAGAGTTATTTTAATGATTCTATTAAATGATTTTTCCGTTTGTTTCGTTTGTTGTTATTTAAGGAGTAAATATTTTCCACGGTAAAACCGCTATTTGTTTGTGATAAGAGAAGATTAGGTTATTTAACATTGTTTTGTACAATACGGCTAGCGGCTCGTCCAATATGGTTTTCTCAGCTGGTTACTCGTCCAAATATATCTCGTATTGTACAGTACAATGTTAAATAACGTTTTCATTCTGTATCTATTTTATCTTACTATAATAATAGTTTAAATTAAAAATGTTTCATTGAATATTGTATTCCTGCCTTTTCTAGTTTTTCCCAGCTTGGTATGAGCAAAGAACTAAAAATATTTATTTTTATAGCTCTTTGGTATGAGTGCAAATAGTATATTATACAGAACAATGTTAGGCCTTAAATAACCTTTTTATTCTATATTTATTTCACTTCATACGTAATATATGTAATTCATTGAATATTGTTTTTTCTGCGTATCATTATTAAAAAAAGTATATGGTGCAACCTCCCTACAACAGCCATTTGGTTATTTGGGTGGTAATAATACTTGGCTGAGATATTTTGCCCACAAACATTGTCAGCAAGTTTGGTGAAAATCGGATGAAAACTGTTCGACTTAAAAGAGCGGACAAGGCTAAATTCCCCGTTTTTCGAGTGAATCAAGGACTATAATCAAAGAGTGCCTGGTACAATTTGGCTGGTAATCGAAATTAGCCGAGATGTAATGCCCACAAACATTGTCAGCAAGTTTGGTGAAGATCCGACGAAAACTGAATTAGAGAGCAGGCATGTTTTGGATGCTGACCGCCCGTCCGCTACCATTCATAATCTTCTCCATTTTGTTTCTTAACCGTTAAATTACAACTGCTGAGGTAGCTATTCAGACAGTCAGGGCTGATACCAATTTCTAGGTTTCGTCCGGAACGGCTTCTTTCAGCGACTTTTAAAATATTCCAACATCTGATGATCCTTTTTACTGTATTTTTAAATTTTTGATTATTAACGAACGTTTTAATATCTAAATCAGATAAAAAAAAAAAAAAAAAAAAAAAAAAAAACTCAAATTAAATCCAGATTTCAAGACGCATAATCAAACTCTGTACATAGAGCGCATACTTCATCCGATTTACATTTGGAACATTTTCACGCGTTTCGGACTTTATCGTATGTTTAACATGGGTCTGATGAACCGTCCAAATACAGAAAATACAGGACTTTTTGTACGCGCGTGCGTCCAAATACAGAAAATACAGGATTTTTGTACGCACGTGCATCCAAAAATTATACTGTACGGTCACGTGTTGCAAATGAACGTTCGCGATTGGATAGATAAAATAGATATAGAATAAACAGTTTTTATTTTATGTCTTGCAATCAATGATATATTATTAACCAGATTAGTAGACTTGATTTTCTACTCATCTCGAGACTGCATTGCTGAAGTTACTCAGAATCACAAGATTATATGTTAGCTGCGAAAGGAAGGTTAATTATGATTTCATAATGTTTATAGTTCAAATGTAAAAAGTGGCATGGCTTTACACAGCATCTTGAATATACACAGTACATTTAGAATAATCTACTTTGAGGCATCATGTTACTCATTCACGATATTAGGACCGTTTATTTTCTTTGTAAAATATATTGTATAAGTACCGCACAGTGTTATAGAGTTTCTATTTTAGCAACATGCAAATAAACAGTCAGTACCTAACACTGTTTTAAAACAAAAGATATAGGAAGTAAGTTCAATAGTCGCCTTGATGGCGCAGTAGGTCGAGTGTATAGAAATATACTAGTAATCATTTTGTAGTGATAGTTTGATGGTTCGACCCGCGACCATTAGATCATATTAAAGACGAAGCGTTTTTAAACATAATTAGGTGTTAACGGCTGTGTCAAATATTTGTTAATGACCAAGTTAGTACTTGATCAACCAAGTAGTGTACATTGCTCTCGTTGAATCTTATTGAAACAAAATTAAAACAGTTTTAAAAATATTTTGTACGGGTCTGGGAATCGAACTCCAGACGAAAAAGTATAACACGAATACCGTTACCGCTCGGCCAACTAGGAATTACCGTCTACATTGTAAACGTAGTGTATTGACATAAATTTATGTTATTGTTTTGTTTGATAACATTTCAAAGAGTCTTATTAGTGTGCGATACCTATAAGTGTTGCAATGTTTGCTTAACGACTACATTCAGGACAATTTTGTTCAATGCTTCATTTTGTAATATATCACCAGCCCTTAAGCAAATGGTAAATATGTCGGTTCGATTTAAGTTGGTGTATTTATGAACCTAACTGATAACAAAAAAATGTTATAAATTTAACTACGATTTTGTATATTTTGAATATTATTTCTGTACACTTGCCCCTTTGTAAAGTTTTATTTTCAGGGTGGTAATAGGGACAAGTAAATCCATACCCCAATGAATATCTCTCGAAAAATAATTTAATATTAAAACTCTTATGCTGTATGTTTATTGTTAATGAATTTATGATGCAAACACAATTGTTGTTTTTAACAAGTACATTTTCTTTGAATACTTATCAGCCAAATTGTACGGATCTTTTTTATATCTCTAAGATTATGAAAATGAAACAAAAGAAAATCTTTTCAGACTTAAGTTAATATTTTCCAACAGTTAAATCAATATTCATTAATCTTTTTTGTCAGGGATTTTGGCTACATATTAAATGCATATATTATCTCTATACAGAAAAGCAACGTTTTCCTATTATTTTTTATACTTTGAACTACTAAGTTGTTCTCTAATTGTAGTAATTGAAAATTAAACAGTTCGGCATTGTTCTATGGTCATTGAGTGTCTATGGCAAGTCTGTATAACAACAGCATAACAAAACCTGAAAAATGACTTGTTCAACATTGCTGAAATAATTTTCTTGCTGACGAAAGATTCTGTTAACTGATCGTGCCAATGAATAGTGTGTCCGTAACAGTTGTTGCGACCAGTCTATAAAAATATTGACCGTCTTGCAGTGGTGTTGTAGAAATCCATCTACAGGTTATTGTCCATCTTTGCCCATGACAGGAGTGTTGAAAATCTATCGCAACATCGTTAAATGCCTGGTTCTAAAACAAAGAAAAAAAAGAATGATTTGATTTTCATTTCAAATAGATATTTTTATTTCTAGTGATGTAATTTTCAGTTCAATTAATATGAAGATTTTCTGACCATGAATTTGTTGTTTATGTCAGATTAATATGAATGTTTGATATATTGATAACGTAACACATAAACACAGATAGTGCTTGCCTCCCTTTTCAGGTTGGCATTGCTATAATTATTATTGAATTGCCGTGAATAATAGAATTTGGGTCATTTGTGGCTGATTTGGGTTCATTATGTTGATGGTTGGGCCCCAGCTTCGCACATTATGTCATATACAAAAGTTAAAGGGAACCAGATATTTGATAGAGCAAGTACTCGTTGTAAAACGTTATGTTTAAATTTGGACCAATCAGAAACAAGTTCTAAAAATAGCACGTCTGCTGGGGTATAAATAGGTAGATGGATGACAGGGAGCATTCGGTATCCAGTGGTCGAAGAAGAAACATCGAGGGTTCAACTAATAATTTATCCCAGTACCTTGATATGGAGACTAGTGCAGTTACCCTGTCAGGGCGGATAAATTATTAAAAGAAGACTTTGAAAGTTCGTAGACTAAAGAAGGGTTGCAGAATTTCAATAAGGTTTCGAGCTATAGGGCCAGCGCATAGGAGTTTTACTTTAAGGGTAGTTGAAAGCTATATACGATAGCATATATAGGCTGAGCATCGGGAAGCTGAGACAGAACCCAGAGTTTGGTAATCTACTGAGATAGTAAGAGAGTCCCAGCTTATAGACTGTTCAGCATTACTGGCGAAGTACAGCCAAGGCATCGGGGATATACCTATATGGTAGTTGAATGCTATATGTGATAGCATATAGGCGCTGAGCATCCACGAGTCGGGGCAATCATATAGAGTTTGAGAGGACAGAGGCCGAGCATCTATGCGATAGGACTCGTATGTTGTTGATTCAAAGACATTGTCTGACGGGAACTTCAACAAAAAGACCAGTCAATTATAGAGTCTCCAGCCTATAGGAGTTTAAGCTAATTGAAAATTGTTAGTTTGAAGTATTTAGTGATTTGCCTGATCCCTGAAATTGGCTAGCGCATAATTAAAATCATTTACGAATCATTGGTACACGAATCATTTAGGCAAGGTAGCCAGAGGAAAATTCTATATCTGAGATATTTGGTCTCACCAGCTTTACGTTTTAACAAAGGACATTCTACATCGTTTGTCAGCTAGTCTAAGACATAGTCACCGTAGCGATTGGACCCAAACCATTGTTAAAGATACTAAAGGCGTAGGCACTTCCTTGGGTCATATAACCAGTAGCCTGACAGTTTACAGGTCTAATGTTCAGCTTTAAACAAACAACATATGACAACTTTGAAAGAGAGTAATTACATATTCTTTGGTCTATGATTTTCAGAATTAGATGTCCAATGCATTATACAGCTCTGACACAAAGCAGGCAGTCTTTCAATCCTGAAGACACACTCACCAAAGTCAATGAACGACTTTTACACTGAATACTTTTAATTCGGAGCTGTCAAAATATGAGTTGTCTTTTTCAGGCGTCGTGATTTATTTTATTTATTCCATACATATAGTATGGTACATCTGGAGATCTGGATTTTGAACATTGCCTTCTTAATACATGTTACATGTATGCGAATATTGCAGAAGAAATATTCAAACGCACATGTGCCCGTTTAGATATATGTCTTGCTATTTCTTAATAACATTATTCAAAGAATATTTGAAAGAAAATTATAATATTTCCAGTTTTTAAATAGACTTTTACATGTAATATATTGGTACATCGGCATTTAATAAACAAGCTTATAATTCAGCAACAGCTTTACAAACCTTCAAACTGAAATCAATGTTTGGGACTGGATGAACGTCTCTAAGTACAATTTCTTAATGTTTTTCGGGTGTCAGATTGACTGCAGCACTCTCGGGTTTGCCTGAAAAAAAAGAAGAGAAAATCATATTTACATACCTTTGTTTTTTGTTCCGATAAAAAACTAATATCTTTCGTTACAAGCCTTTATCTCAAGAAGAACTCGGCGTAAGTTAAGACCTTTACAAACCGCTGTTTACCATACTTACATTCCACATTCAACCATTTTTCTTCAGATGCATAGTGTCCCACTCCGCATTTGTACCATCCCCGTGCCTTGTTATCAGCGCCTCCTATTATTAACGAAAAAGACCCATTCATTTCTTCTCGAACGATGGAAGGATCTGGATCTATCTGCGTTCCATTTTCTATAAAAGTATGCCAAGAGTCATCATATTTTCTACTCCATGTCCAGGTAGATAATGGAATGTCGCAAAAGTGACAGGTAAGAACTGTTTCTCCTCTGCAATTTCCAGCAACAGGACCGACCGTCTAGCCACACTTTTGATCAGCTTTAACTGAAATTAAAATAATAAGTACTATTTTTTTTTAAATAACTTGAAAACTCATTGAAATGTTTATGTGTTTTCTTTCGAACAATACGCCTTACAGTTTTCCTACAAACAAAGCAGTGGGTAATGTGTGCCATATAAAACGTCCATTTATACTTTTAAGATGCTTTTGTTTTAGAAGTGTAATATTAATTCCTAAAACACACTCGTTTCTATTCCCCGCTAAGTTACACTGGTACCGGAACGTCAATATTTTTTCCGTACACTGACGCCTGAATTTCATATTCGGGTGCGTGACGTAATTCAATGTGTGTTGTTGTGCTATTTTTTCTATTTATTTCAGTATTGTCAATCCTATTCAGGCTATTGAACAAATTTATGATATTTACATAATATTTATACGTGAGGATGCGTATGTAATAAAAAGGTTATTATCTTTGCATCTTGAAATATGCACTCGTTCTTCTGCGGAAGAATATTACGCCCCTTAAGTTGCTGAAGAACTCGTGCATATTTCCCAATACAAAGCAAATAACCTATAAATAAATATTTAAACTTCCGATTGATATTCAAAATATAGTTATCATTTTGTGAACAATTATTTGACTTTACTCCTATATCAACATTTTACGTCACCATATTATGTGAAATAGATGTATAATTTGCCCTTTTTTCTTACATAAATCTATAAAACCATGAAGAGTTCCTGAAATGACGCTGAAAATTCAGACATATATTAATTTTACTTTGCTATTTCTACAAATGAGCCGTGCCATGAGAAAACCAACATAGTGGGTATGCGACCAGCATGGATCCAGACCAGTCTGCGCATCCGCGCAGTCTGGTCAGGCTTCATGCTGTTCGCTTTTAAAGCCTATTGGAATTGGAGAAACTGTTAGCGAACAGCATGGATCCTGACCAGACTGCGCGGATGCGCAGGCTGGTCTGGATCCATGCTGGTCGCATACCCACTATGTTGGTTTTCCCATGGCACGGCTCAAATTAACTTTAGACGACTCCAACAAGATTACGAAGATGCGTAAGGGTAGATCCTAACGGGCTTATGTGAAGAAAACACTCTCTTTTAAGAGGTACTTGAACATTATAAAAGACACATGAGCAAATACGTTTCTGCTATTTCAAAGATTTCAGAAATGTGAACGATAAAGTTAAACACATTCATCATAAACATCGTAAAAAGATGTATACTCTTTTGTAGTGTATAGGGTATGGAACAAAATATGGCAATGATTTTCCCTTTTGTGAAGAAACACCAAAAGTTATTTGAAGTTACTTGAAGATATCCCAAATCCCATGACAGGAGGAGACACGCTCATTCTGCCCTGAATTTCCCTTGGAAGTAATTTTGATAGTGTTGAAAGATCAAATTAGTAGGCTTTTGTACATGTGTTTATAGTAAATTCAAACATCTAATTTAACTCCCTTAAAAGGCCCATTTTATACAAAATGTAACTGAAGACAGTCTGTGTTAAATGTAATTAATGATAAATGCCATAAATTAAGTTTTTATTTTTTTTTTTAAAATGGTATGAATTAAATGAATAAAATATAACCTCCATTTTCGGTCCACATTTTAGGGTAATTAAAGTTAACGAATAGCGTCTCTCCTCATTTTGGTTGCATTTAGTAGACTAGTTACATACTAAATGTTATGCTTTCATTACAAAAGATAACATTTTTTTTCCCATAACCTATACACTAATGAGCTAATCATCAACACATTGAAAAATAGAAAGTGTATCATTTGCAGAAAAATAATTGTTAATCTATAAACAGTAAACACAAAGGTCTTGTCCTTATCAGTTACTTAATTTTGTTCAGGTATTTTTTTATACATTGCAACATTATTTTGAAATTGCTCAATGTTTACAGGAAATTGACCATTTTTATCAAATCATTATGAACAATGATAGATTTTCTGGTGATTTCTTTCACTGTGTATTTGTTACCAGGTATAAAATTTGATAGCAAGATTAAAAGAATTATAAATTTTGTACTTACTATTTAACTCATGTGTAAGTATGGATTTATTCATGTTGGTAATACTTTATAGTTTGCGGTCGTTCTTTGTCATAATTGATTATAAAATCAAAATATTTGATCTTTGACACATTCGAAAGAAACCAGTATAAATTGATCTATTATAATAATATCAGGACAATGAAACACAAATTATTAAATTTGTAATAGACTGGTTTTTACAACCTAGCCCAGTCAGGGGAGGGCTCACGATAATGTTGTTATTACATCTGGCCCAACCCTTTTGTATATTTGCATTGGTGTATTCATGTATGCTTGCTGTATATAAAATATGATTTAACTAAACATATCTTAATTCTGAAGGTGAAAATATATCAAGAAGGGAGATAACCCCTTACGGCTATTTGCATCATTTCAGAGAAATCTTATGCATGAGTTAAAATCTGTTAACAAGTCACACAAAACTATATACACAGTATTAAAAAAACAAAGACAAATATCAAACAGGGAATGCCATGTACCAAAATCGCAGCCTCCCCAAAACGAAACCTACAGCACGCAGACGTGCACACCACAAACACACACACATACACGTGCACACACACAAAGCCAACACACGAGGACAAAACGAACAAACAAAGGAACACACACACATACACGCGCACACACACAAAGCCTACACAAGAGGACAAAACGAACAAACAAAGGAACACAGTGGGGCACCGCCTTGGAACGGTCAGTGGCACTACTGGGGAGCTTAAACCGGTTTATGGTGCGCACCCAACCTCACTCTTACCCCCACCATGTTCCAAAGACACGGGACAGTGTAAATAAAAGTAATCCCCTCCAGGTGAATCTCTAACACACGTAATGGAAACAAAAAGGCATGGCATGTAAAACACAAAAATGCTCGTGAATAAAAATATAAAAAGCAAACCTTTAGAACCAAAAACGTAAGTACTCAATGCCTTTTCAGAAGACAGAGCAACAAGAGAAACACCCTTAAGTGCCCGACGAAACAGGCCAGAAGACAGATATCAAAACAGTTCAGTCCTGGTAGGATTTAAAAACTGCTTATCATAGAGTCCTCCCCCTCTTCCGTCAGACACAATCAAAGAGGGAAGCGTAGTGTCCAACTGTAAACGGGTTGAAACCGTGCCATGCCTAGTAACAGCAATCCAGATACACTACCAAACTAGATTGCAATAATAACGCCGATATTCGCATTCTTCGTTGCTTCGCGTGTACGATAAAGTCAAATTTAACTCCCTTAAAAAGCCTACCATTAAACCAACAAACCGACAAAAATTGAAACCCAAACATTACCAGACATTCAATATAAGTGCGGGGAAACACTGCACAGATAGTTATGTTACGAATACTATTTATGAACCTTTAGCTTGCTAAATTTTTAAAATGGACCGGCCTTTCATGTAATTTAGCCATTTATTATTAGAAGAGATGTTTACTGAAACTTTACTGACTGAACAGTGCAGACCATGATTGTGCAGACTGATCTTAGTCTGCACTAGTCGCAAGCAGGCTAAAGGTTAATTTGAGCTGAAGACGTGGTATCGGTAGAGTAACTGCGCTAAGCCGCAACAAAAGATCGACTATGTATCGTCACCACGGGCTCAAATTAGTGTCTGCGCATTTAAATAAGTAATTATTTGCTTGTAAACAATCAAACTGATTCTGATTCTTGGCTAGTTAATCTCACACTTATCCCAAATTTATCCTGGTGGTCGATATTTGTGACATTGTACCAGAGACAAATTACCAATGCTACTGAAGAACGATATGATGACCTTTTAATTTTTTTTTGTAAATCGTTTGTCGAAATCTTTTCAGGCAACTTACATGCGTTCGTAGATTCTTTGCCTGTTTTGACATGTTCTTCTAAAATATTGATGAAAACTTCAGACATACATTTGAAGTCAAATAAAATAGAGAACATTTGTCTCATTTTCCGATCGCTGAATTGAAAATTCCTTTCAGCTGAATATTACAGAAAGCTTCTTTTTTTTAACTGTCTTAAGGCATCGCCTACAGTGGCAGCCATTTGACTCAAAATTTTACATGCAAATTTTCATAAAAATGAAAGATGACTAAGTGGTAACTATAAAGTCAATACATTTGTCATAATTATGTGTTTAATATCTATGTGAACATATGCAAGAAAGGATGTGCATTTCACTACCTGTATTATGCCTTTATTCGATATCTTTTATGACAAAATTTTGCAATTTTATCTGCAGTCAAATCAATAATCAATACATTTCAAAAGATAATTCAGCCATTGTAAGCAGACCGTGAAGAATAAAGTCTTCAGAAATTATTTTGAAATTTTACCTGATTACTGAATTATACACAAAAATCCCAACACCATCAATTTATCCAATTTGTGTTATCTGTTCAAACATAATTTACATGTATATAAACAGGTGATATTATAGGATTTATGTATAGGTTTACCTGGCTACCTGTGGTCAGTAATGCATGAACAAACAACATTTTAAATTAATTTACATGGGGTTGTCTTTTTGTGTCTAATGCAATAACCAGGAACAATTTCCACAAAATCCATAACAGTTTGCAGTATAATATTGTACTATGAAATTAACGAAATTTTGTCTTTGTAATATTTTTTATTTTGGAGTTTTACTGCACATAAAATTTAATATTTGGGGTAAATTTTCGGTCTAAACGAGACTCAAATATTTTACAAGCGGCATATGTTACTTAAATCATCATATGCTTCTTATGTTGATGATAATTTGACCAGCTGTTAAGGCTTTAGTGCAATTTTCAAGAGAAAAATACTCGGCCTGAAAATATGAACTGATACTGAGTTGTGACTGTGGCGATGCCTTAAAGTGAAAATAAAAATACCTGTGATAATAGCAACAACTGCAGCTGTTGCATACATCAATTGAAAACTGCCGGAAATTTCCATCCTTCTTTCAGATTAGACTAGTAGGTATCCACGAGTCGTTATATCACTTGTCGTGTGATTTACTGATGTGTAATAAATCGATAAAAAAGATATTTATTTCCGTAACAAACACTTTTCTCATCGCTCTAGCTGCAAAGTTGTAATATTGCGTTTAATTTCATAAATTAATTTGTTTGAAGAGTAAAGACGTAACCATAAAAGTCCATACTAAATAATAGCAGACAAGCCTGTTCATCAAATATATGCAACACTTTTGGTTTTACAACATATACGATGTAATTTGTACGTACTCTTATTTGCTTTGATTAAATTAGTACGGACTTTGTTTTAAAGGTGCAAAATAAAGACAAATGAATAGACATAAATCTTTAAAAAAGACTACACATTTTGAAATATAGTACTAAACATTACGATAGCCGTGCAATATTCCCTTGAAATCAACACATGTACAGAGAAACAAATGGATTGTTTCTGTATTTTCTTAGACTGACATGGGGGTCATTTTGTCCTACTTTCGTGATTATCGCTTTTCCGTAATCGGTCGGAAATTCTCCATTTAAGACGCGCAACAAAATAACTGTATTTCCATGATGGTAATTATGCACGACTTGCACGAAAAATATGAGATGTACAAAATGTAAATTTAAAATTGACAGTGACATATATAAGGCCAAGACAATGTGTTTAATGTCTTAAATCTTATTAAATTAATGTAGCCATGTGAACATAAATAAGTGTATTTAGGTAAATTTCAATCATACTTTTTTTCTGCAGTGTAAGACAGTTACTCATTTATATTCTTAAAATTATACTGAAAAGAGATTAACTGAAAAAGTTTACAGACGAAGTTGTAAAAACACTTTTATTCGGGAAGGGCCTGAATTGTCCTTATGAAAACTTGTAGTATAGCTGTATATTACCTGTATTATAAGAATGATTTTCATGAAGTTTTTGTGAGTTACAAAATTGTTGAATTCCATGTGCTAAGTTTGTAAAAATCACGTTATCGTTTGGGCATATGATATATTTTGCATCTATTTATAAATTATAGCCTCGTTTCGGAGGATTCTTCCGAAAAAGTCCGAAGATGCTCGACGGGTTCGTAAGCAGTCGGAAAGCATACTTTCGGTTTGACATAGGCAACATTTTTTTGTTTATTTGTTAGTTATTCTTGAACATATTCATGACTATTTGGTCAGAACCGATGCAGTGGGCCATATTTTCAGTAAATAGGAAGTCTCAGCTACAAACTCTGGTTTTCATATAATACTCGTTCGGGTTTTAGTAATGGACCTTTAATATATATTTTAGAAATATACTATTTTATTGTTATTATTATCATTATTATTACTTTGTACGTAACATGATTAAAAGTGACATTCTAAATTATGAATTCAAGAAACGTACTTCTATTATCACTTAATTTAATTTTAACGAAATGGAAAGTTTGAATAAAAGGGCAATAAAGATGTACATGTTGATGTACTTTAAAATTCTTAAAAGTTAAAAAGTTAACATGATTTACTATAAGCTGCAATAAACCTGCTTCAAAATTCTTAAATACGACATCCTTGGTACTCATTGTCTCTGCTTTCTTTGATAATATATTAGAAATATTGAAGTACATCGTAAATCTTCTCGTCTATATCAAACGTACGTACACCGTATGTTAGTGGGAAAATATTAGTGATAAGATTTACGGCTTGAATTTTGTAGCAGGTAAAGCGATGTAAGTTGATATGTTAAAAAATCTTTTTTTTTTTTTGAAAAATATAACTGTTTTTGACTACTTTATATTGTTTAGTAAATTTATGTTCTCTTATGAAATAAATTGTTTTAATTTTGGTGGGTCTCGTCTTGCCTAACATAATGCCTCACTGCTAAGCCGCATCTGTATTTGTATTTATAGTCGTATCAGTTCAAATACTAGTCTGACAAGTTTTAATCCCACGGGACATTTTTTATCAGAAAACGACGGAAACTGCAGTGCTACTGTTTTGAGAATTCACAATTGAGATGAGTATACATTATATATTTTCTTTAGAAGTCTGCGCTTATAATTTTGATTGCTGAACTTTCTGTTTATACGGCATCTGAATATGTCCTCTGGAGAGTAATGGAGACACGTGTTTATCGTACAATCAGCAAGATATTGGTTATTTGGTTTTATTCAAACACTGACTGAATTAGTCTGAAGTGAATTTTAGTTATAAAAAAATGAAACAGACATAGTGAGCTGACAAACACTCACAGGTAAAACATGGGTGTGGTCGAGCGTTTCTTGTTTGCATGTACATGCACACAAATGCAGTACGTTAGTTCCTGTACATTATTCTCGGTCATTATTATTTATGGACTTAAATCATATGTACAGTATGCAAGACTGGTTTCACCCGAGGTGTATTAAGGTTAATGCATTTCTAACGTACATTGTTGCGGAAATATTTTGTAACATGATTTAGTATCGTTGGGATGAATCAAAGAATTTTGCTTTGTAGCCTAATATAATTTCAAAAAAAAATTACAAACTATTATGTCATTAAATCAAATAGAAATATACATTTGGTTGTTTCTTACCAATTGTCAAAATTATACTTTAAATATCTTGCTTCAAATGATAAAAGCATGCTGCATATTCTAGTTACAGCTTAACAGATCCAATGAGAAAGGAGCGACATACAATTAATTGGTTCCATGCCGTTTTCAACAGTATTTCAGTTATGCAATGGCGGTCAGATGGTTGAAGTGTTCGTAGAGATTGCACATAGGAAAATTGGTATGTAATAAGGTAATGTAAGCTTACGCTTTTTTACGTGTCCAGGAACGAAATTGGGTATATTAACTTGATTAGCTATACTGGCAAGAGAGCGTCCCAGTTGGGTTCGTACCTTGGCATGAAACATTAACAGCTGACAAGAAAGATACGTGTATATTGGATGTTTTCATAATGTAACATATTGGTTAGCTGCTGTTTGTTAGATTTCGAAAGAAATGTAAGATATATTTTCATTTTATATACATCAGCAGTGTAACCTAGATCTCAACTGTTGTAATGTAAAACAGTAAATGATAAGTGATGCTAATGAAAATTAATAACATACTGTCACAATTCTAGGTCGTAGAAATATTTTTTAAAGCACGAAAGCGTCATGTTTAAATCAAATAGTTCACGGATTTATAGATATATTATTAATCCATTTTAATGAAATTACAAAGCTTTCAGAACTGTAAAACAATATAATGTGGACATGTTCGAAGTAAGGTAAAATGTACTTTTCATACTTAAGTCTGGTTACTGTTTCTGAGACTATTTTACATAAGAATAAAATCCAGCAAAACAACGAAACTTACGGAGAACGGTGCTATAGAAATAAAAACACAAACATCCTGAGCTAAATGGAATAAACCACACTATACTTCGGAGTGCGACGAGTGATTTCCCATGAACCAAATTAATCGAACCGAATCTGCTAATAATTTGCATGGTTCCGTTCTGCAAAAGATTATCATATACAAGGTCTTATATAAATTAATACAGATTATTGTTATATTTTGACCAATATTCAGCTATAAATGTATTTCTTAATGACTAAAATATGGATTTAGGTTATCAATTTTGTTACACGCTAATGAAATGCATACGCATTAATTTTAGACGCAGTTCTAGCCTGTACGCTTTGATGCGGATAATCCATTACGTCAGCAACTGTAACACCAGCATTAACAAGGTCAGTCTCTTGTATAAGGGCTGCAGAAAACTAATGTCGTCAACCGGCTATTCTCCAAATGACTTTAAACAGTTTAGCTATAGGAGCGGCGTGGCATGGTTGGGATCGGCAGCTATTGGGGCACCTTGTGTTGAAAGGTAACTGCTGTACCTGGTTAATTTTATTAGGTCCGATTTATCTTGGTCCATTGCATGCATTACTTAACTGCCTGCATGTGAAAGACTAAGTTATAAAAATGCATTGATATGGAAAACGATATAATCAAGAAATATCGAAAATAGGTGTAAAACAGAATTGAATCAATTATGAGAATAATGTTAAAAATGATAATAATTATAATAACAAAAATGATATGAATATAATTTCGATAATATGAATGCAAAGAAGACGTCACAGGAAACTGTTCAAGCATATTCTGTTTATGACGTAACAAGTCAGTGGCAGTAAGACCCTTCTAATTGAAAGTCTTAAGGCTATTGGTTTCCTATTCGTCCGTCCGTCCGTTCGTCTGATGTTCGTTCAAAATAAATAGATAATACATTTTGACTGAAACCTCAGCAAAAGGTTTCATGATGACCCCGGCTTATAGTAATCGAACTATTGGATAATATGTACATATGTACATGTACCTGAATGACATTGTAACATTTTAAGATGTACAATATGTAAAATATGCAGCGAGTTTCATAGATTTTGATACATTTTAAAAAATTAGGTACATAGCAAAAGGTAATTTCTGGCTCTAGACTTTAACTGTTTGTCAGTGACCTGCTGTACCTATTGAGTAAACGTGCATTCACTGCATAACTCGTTTTGGCGAATTTGTTGAGTAGCCCTCAATACACGTAATGTGCATTTCGATATGGCATGTTGTAAATCTTATTAGTATTAAAATCTAAAATGCATTACATTCGTTGAAATCTATAGTTATCATCTTATATCATAGAGATCGGTGAGAGCATCTTTGCCTCGTTTTCTCATTTAGTGCGAAGTACTAGAACCTACAATTTCCTATTAGGTCTGGTATGTTCTGCGCTTATTTTCATAGTTTTCTGCACCTTCGCGCTGCTATGTTGCTTCTAGGCATTTTAGCTGGGGCTTTGTCTTTCAAATTTTCTCATCATTTTCATATATATCATGTTATATATTTACAATATGCCATAATTTTCATTTGAAAATTTACAATAAAGTCACGGCTTTATCCCACATAATTTTGTTTTGTTTTTGTTATATTACTTGGTACATTCACCTTTGTCTTAGAACCGATGAACTCCCTTATGCAGTCAGACCCGTACTGTAGACAGCCTCCAAAAAATTTAACCTGCTTACTATGGTCACACGCCACCTGTCTTGAAAAAATATATGTTTTCACAAATACCAGCATTTTCAGTCCCCAAGGGAGGTTCTGCAGCCAGGTTTGACTGTAGATATATATAAATACCCCAGCACCCACCAATAAATTAAGTAAATTTATGTTCTCTTATGAAATAAATTGTTTTAATTTTGGTGGGTCTCGTCTTGCCTAACATAATGCCTCACTGCTAAGCCGCACCTGTATTTGTATTTATAGTCGTATCAGTTCAAATACTAGTCTGACAAGTTTTAATCCCACGGGATTTTCATGGGCAAATTTAGTGCAGTGACAAGTACATTCTTTATCGGAAATCCGTAGAGGACAGATCGTTTACAAAAATTCTCTTCCACCCTTCCCATTACATTAACTTTGTTGTTTTTTAACATATTTCTGCCGTCAAGTTTAATCTATTTCAGTGTCACAATGGTGAACCATACTGCTGAACCCTGCCACAAAATGTACAACTGCACCAAACATGTCACGCCGCTTCTGTAATCTATGGTATATTAGAGAACAAACTCTTTACAGTGTGTGTGTATAAACTCAATTTTGCTAGTTTGCTTCTGTTGGTACATTTAATCATCATAGAACAATACGGTTGAATGAAACCGACTTGATTTTAAACTGCATGTATTCATTTATAAACATTCCGAATGTTACTATCTTTTTCTTTTTGGTACTTTGTTTCTTGTTTTTGTTAAATTTGGTTCGAATTTAAGCACGAAGATATGAATTAGCGTGGGTTTACTTCACAAAGCAATTGCATGCAGGTTCGCCAAATTCTGGCATAGTATTTGCAGAAATATGAGGAGATGGTCTTTATGTCATTTATGCTGTAAAAATAACAAACATAATTGAAATATTTTTGTAGGACATCGTTTTGTACAACGATTTATAATTCGATGACAGCTCATGGACATTATCCAGTTTTTCGTGTTGTTTTTGTTCTGTTTGGCAGATTTAATTATCTACTAGAAACATTGATGATAGTAATACCCGGAAAGCAGGGGGTGGAGAGAGCCTTTTCGCTGGTCAGAGCCTCGGATTCTCCCTACCTCCCCCCTGTTCTATAAAAATATCATAAAAAATAGAAAAGAGTTAGGCAGGCCGGCTCGCAGCATACGATTAACCTGTCTTTCTGGGTAGTTTTAGATGAAATTAAAACAAACAAAAAATAATAATAATTATAATAATAATAATGCGTAAAGATTAAAATAACATGACAAGTCTTTGTCATATTACATATGAATTGTCCATTCTGTATTCTGTCTTACTGCATATGTTCATAAATAGTCCGGTATATTTTATGTTTCTTTCGGCATATTGATTGCTTAAGTACATGCATATTTGTTATTGGGATATTGATTTGTTACATGAACATTAGTTAACCACCATCTTTGAAACCATTTTAAGTTGTTTGTTTGGTATTAGTTATATAGTAAAGGAAAGAAATAATTCATTTTCGGGCGAACGAAGAGAGGCCGAAAATAAGGCGTGTATGCGTATATAAACTTGGTTTTATTAGTAAACATACATTACTTGCATTTATATGATTTCATCAATTTAGAATTATTTTATTGTCGTTACTTAAGGGGACGCATATTGCTACATTCACAGTTCATACAGCAATGCGGAAGGGGTGCATATTCAAGAAATCAATGGTGGGAAAATAAAAAAACATATTTCTAAACTGATATAATACTGATGGACACCTGTAATATTCAGTATTTTGTGGATAAGGATGTGGTACTATGAATGTAATAGGAAAACAGAGGTCTTTGTGAAAGTACATTCAACACAAAATATTACGCTTTTGTATAAGGAAAAAACAGGTTTTTCACAATAACAGTGTTCATATAATGTTGAAGGGATGAGATTTTCTTTCTAACCACCAGATTTGCTCAAACATGTAAAATTTAAACGCCACGTCAGTTCATCTCGGGAGGACGCATATTTCTCATTTATAAAAAATGTATACAAAAAAATCAGAGTGGGTTTAGCATTGCAAGGGCATAACATGACATTCTACACAATGAATACTTTAGAACAGATATCTAGATGTACACAGGTCAGGCTGGTTTAATGCTAATGTCGATCACTTGGATTCATCTTGAAAAGGTGGTTAATTTTAGTTTGTCTACTGGTTTTTATTTTCCCACGATTCTCGGCGATTCACTGCAATGTTTTACTGCGCCGGACGAAAGGTAACTCTAATAAACAACGGGAGACAACGTTATGGTGTCAGCACGTGTATGATTTTTCAAAAAAACATGTCGATGATTATAATTTCTTATCAAATAATGAACCTATTCAGATATTCGTCTTGAATAATTAGAAAATTATTAATTTCTGTGGACATTTGTCAAAAAATATTACTTACAGTGGACTACTTTGCGCATCAAACTGGTTTCCGCTTCAGTTGTGAGGCACTTCCGTTATACTTTTTGACAGCAATAACAAAACACAAAATGAATCAATAACGTCACTTATAAACCGGCTGCTACTTTATATCAGTGTAAGTAAAGTTGTTGTTACAACATTATACATGTTCGTTACGTTATGAGATAAAGTTTGTCTTGAACTGCATAATCCATTAATTACGTTTAGGTGATATTGCATTTACAACTTATTTGACCCCGTTTTTTTTACGTGAATGACAGCATTCTCGTGCAACTCGTGCAAACAGAGTTATGAAAAGTATGGTGGAGAATTCAAGGACAAATTATAAATGACATTAAAGTGAGGATAACTGTATATTTGTCCAGTTTTGATCATTGACATTCCTGCTGTGTATTAGTAACTTTTGTGAACAAGATTAGAATGTTGCTTTTGCACAAATACACATTGATTGGACCTCTGAACCAAATTTCATACCTTATTTTAGGGATTTTTAAGAAGATACATTTTCAAAAGTTTGTTGAATGTGTTTTGGTATTTAAGTGCATTGTAGTTAATGAATACCAAGTTAAAAATTAATAATGGCAACATTTCTATGCCTTTATTGTAAGCCACTAGACTTCTGTAACGATAAATGTTTAATGTATTAAGGGGCATATACTCTTTTAGTTTTGGAATGTGGCATTCCTTGACCACCGTATCTTTTCTTATGCACTACTTTGTAAACAAACTAAATATTGTGTTTTAGCTCACATAGGCCAAATGAAAAGCAAGACAGTGAACTTATTTCACATTCTTTCTTTAAATTAGAATCTGTAGGACATTGATAAATGTTTGGACAAAACGAAGCACTTTTATTTTCGCACCAAAAAGTCTTAATTGTTGACTTTGAATGTACACAAGAAGTCTTATGAAATTCAACAATAACTTTCTTGTTTCAGTTTTTCTCATTTTTATTTTAGTGAGCAATCCTTTGTGTACTTATAACAGTTGAAACAGTATTCATTTCATTTACCAAAACCTTGAACTTTTTTGCAGGTAAATTTTATAATACCCCACCCACTTTTTTCTAATTTCAAAGTATGCGTCCCCTTAAATGGCGCTTACAAATTGTAATCTTTATTCGGGGTACAGTAAAGAAAGTCTTCTTTATTAAAATGTTTGAATCAAGTCAATTCTTATTTCATTTTAATTTTTGTCCGTGTTGTGAGGAATATTTAGTGATCCACAAAATATTTTATTCTTGTATACTACGGCAGTATCAAAATAAAAGCTCACTTGTCTAGGTTGACCTTCTCGTATTTGCAACTTCGCGCTCGGTTGGTCATCTCTTATTATTAGTGTTATTGGGCGGGCGCTTTTTAACCGTTAGAGGGGGCCTTGACCATGTGGTCGGCCATTCACCAGGTCCATGGATTGACTGTGTCTTATATAAACAGGGTTATTCAACTTATCGGCAATACGATTATTAGTGATCAGTCGAAAGTTGCATTTATTATATGTACGTGTAGGTCCGTACATATTATTATAATTTGTGGATCACTTTGCTACAAACCTCTAACACATGGGTTATGTTGAAACAGACATGTAATCCCCCCTGTTTTCTTACATTTCCAGTCTGCCGGTTAGCTCAATCAATCGCTTGGATGGATTATATATTATTGTTGTAGCATAGTTTGCTATAACCATTCCCTCGCACCGGTCCGTTTGTTTATATATTACATTGAAACAAATTTTTCAATATTTTAATACTTTTGTGCGTTTGTTTGCTGAAGACTTTCTTGACTTACATCAGATTTTATTTTAATCTTGGTGTTATGTTTCATTTCGTATTTACTTAATCTAGGAAGAACATTTTTGTTGATATATCATCTCATGTCATAGAGATCGGTGAGAGCATCTTTGCCTCGTTTTCTCATTTAGTGCGAAGTACTAGAACCTACAATTTCCTATTAGGTCTGGTATGTTCTGCGCTTATTTTCATAGTTTTCTGCACCTTCGCGCTGCTATGTTGCTTCCAGACATTTTAGCTGGAGCTTTGTCTTTCATATTTTCTCATCATTTTCATATATATCATGCTATATATTTACAATATGCCATAATTTTCATTTGAAAATTTACAATAAAGTCACGGCCTTATCCCACATAATTTTGTTTTGTTTTTGCTATATTACTTGGTACATTCACCTTTGTCTTAGAACCGATGAACTCCCTTATGCAGTCAGACCCGCACTGTAGACAGCCTCCAAAAGAAAAATAACATGCTTACTATGGTCACACGTCACCTGTCTTGAAAAAAATATATGTTTTCACAAATACCAGCATTTTCAGTCCCCAAGGGAGGTTCTGCAGCCAGGTTTGACTGTAGATATATATAAATACCCCAGCACCCACCAATAAATTAAAACTAGAAGTGTGCCACATTCTATGTTAAATATTGTACAAAATTACAAAAGCTGCTTCTGTCTCTTGACAATAAACGAACTGGAACATATTAATAATTATAGCCAAAGCGACAGTGTCATCAGACACGACATAATGATATACCTCATGAATTGTGCTTAATCTTTCAAACTACTACATCCTAATGCCAACAAGAGTTCGTTTTTGTCCCTTGTTAGTCCGCTAGGGGTTGAAGGGAGTTAAGGTTTGAATCCTTTTCTTCCGTACGTCATTTCGTCCGTCAGTCCGTCAGTAACATATAGTGGGATCCTGAGATTAAAAGTAGAAGTTTTTTTACTTCTTTTTTCTTATCCGTTTGGCCGTTCGTTCGTACTTCTGTCTGTTCTTCTGCCAGTCAGAAATGATCGACTTTATCATAACTTGAAAATTCAAATTGTTTTTCAACAAACCCGAAAATGTTGATAGATGGCAATATGGAAATATGGCATACTGTTTTATTTTGCTGCTATCGTGACAAGTTTGTTTCTACAGCAAAAATACTCTAAAAAGTAAAATTTATGATAACGTTAAAATTATAAGAATTTATTTCATGAAACTTTGATTATAGATGATAGGTTATTTAGAAATTATACATGTCCTTCGAGTAAATTTCAGCATAAAGACAGGATTCTTATGGCAACAAATATGACAAATGCCTCTTCCGTACAGTAGTTTTTATTGCTAGGCCTGTTTATCCTACCAACAAATATCAGCAGTAACCATTGAAAATAATGTGTAAAATACCGATCTAAACACCATTTCATAATAAACATTAGATAATTTAAATACAAAATAAATAAAATTAAATCTACTAGAAGATCAAAAATATCTTTGCGAAACTGAACGGATCTAGACTTATTATCTTCTTTTTAAAAAGATTCTTTCACGCCACGATTACTACATATCTTAATGTAAAAAGAGTGAAATGTCTAATATTTAAAGTAATTTCCGTGGCCGAGTTTGTGAAGTTGTCGACAGTTCGAGCTGTAAAACTCATGTGAGTGATCTAGGACCATAATGACCCTCTTGTTTTCAAGTTTTTTTGCAAAACTTTCAAGAGTTTACAAGAAAAGGGAGTTTTAAATGGAAATGAACAAATAGTTGTAGTGTATGATCTAAGTTTCAGTGAAAAATTCTGTCTTGTTGTTATTGCATTATGAAACTGCTACCTACATGTCAAGTCTATATCTGTCATGTGATTGTAGCAAAAACAATGTAAAGAAAATAAGGAAAATAGCTCTACAGGGCAAAAACCTGATGACTATTTGTATCCGCCATTATGCGACTACCATTTTATTTTCGTGCCATTTTTCCATTTAGTGTCTGTATGCCTATATATAGTAAACTGTGCTGGTATTGCACCATTGTCTAGATAAAGTTGACTGTGATTATTCGGCAGGCAGGTGTAGGAAGCTTAATTTGATTATTTCACGAGAGCGCAGCAGAAAAGCTTCTATAGTCAATGAAAAAAGAATCATTTGAGAAAATGTCTTATTCTGTTCACTTCCGAAAAGTATCGTTACCCTAGGCGATGTATATTCATACTTTGCGACACGGAAAAGAACAAATGTTTGCGGTCTTGACGATTGGGTCTGTTGTCACGTGTTTATTGTTTCATAGTGTATGAAATTGATAACAAACGTAATATTCAACTTTGTTAAAAACTAAAACACGCGTACTGTAACATTTCTGTATACAATGATTATTAGAAATGTAAAAGGCAAAATTGTTCCGCAGGAGCACATAGATCATTGGAGACACAACTTCTTATACAGCATATATTCAGATCATTCTTCTTTTTATTTAATGTAGAGATATACCCTAAAATATGTAATGGTAGTTTTACATTAAATAAAGTCTAGAATTTTATTTCCAAGTCCTTCAAATAACCAAAAATGATTTCACAAATGTAAAGTTTATGATAGTTTTGTTAATATCAATAACAGAAGTTTTCATATTTAATTTAAAGTTGTGATCCACAAAGAATGACAACTCTTGCCTTGGGCTAGTATTTAGAAGCAGAGACAGCTATTAGTTTACTTCCTTTGCAATTACACAATTGAGTGGTATAGACATAATATCATACTTTTTTGCACAACAAAAACATTTAGGATTTATTCATATGTGTTTGAATTACCCCTCAAAACATGGTTCCTATGATTTTGTCAACTTACTTTTGGTAAAAAGTTACATTTTAACAAGCCAATAATAAAATAAAATAACAGTAAGTAATTTTAAGATAGTGCAGATAATACAGTTTTGCTTGTATCAAAACATCACAATAGAAGCACTTTTGTAATTCAGAGCACCTGGTAGGATTAGTAAAGGTGCAATTATATTGATCTCTATTTCCTATGCCTATGAAATGTATTTCATTTGATTTGTTTAAAAAAGGATATTTTGGACATATCAATCACTGTGTCATCGGTTTTCGCGACCGGTGTCAAGGTTAAAAAATTACCTTCGAAACGTTTTACAGTATTTTTATGGAAAAAAGGATAGCAAGAAGCAAAAGGTGATCTATACAAGTAAACCTCGACCTTACAGCACCAAAAGCTGTGATCACGTGAATAGTTGTGACAAGTTATAGATCGGCGGACAAATTTGTCAATAATTCTTGGATATCATACTGTGTATACAGAACTATGAAATGTATGTACAATTTGTTATTTGGATAGTCTATGTGTATCTGTCTATTATTAACTATGAATTATGACTAAAAAGCACCATAAACGGAAAAAAGGCAGTAGTACCGACGAGGAATACGTGACATTGAATAAAGTACATAAATTGGGAGGCCCGACGGGGTCTGATTCGGATATAAATCCTACGGACACAGTAAATTTAAGTGCTGTATTAAACTCTACTAACTCTATTCTGTATGAAGATACAGTGTTCAATGAAATAAACAGTGATAATAGCAATATGGCAACTAACGCTAGAGGAAGTACGTCCAAACAGATTCAGGACAAAGATGGTGCTAAACTTGTTAAAGCTGACGTTTCTGATGATATTTTGTCGTATCTGAAAAAGATTGACATTAAAGTTGGAAATATGGAGGCTCAGATGAAAAGTATAGATGCAAAGTTACAAACATTAGACAAATTGGAGAAAAAAGTAGATAACATTGAATCGGAATTACCGAAACTGTGGAACTATGTACACAATGTAGAGAAAACTAGTGAAAGTAAATTTAACAAGTTAGATGATAAAGTTGAAAACATTCAGATGGATTTGCCTGGAAAAGAGCACGAGATTGATAAACTTTTGCATGAAAATTCGAAACTAAAGGAAGAAATGTTGTATATGCAGTCACAGTCAATGAGGAACAACTTAATTTTTGGCGGTGTTACTGAACAAAAGGATGAGAGACAAGAAGTTACTGAGAGCCTCATACGTGCGCACCTGAAAGAGAAATTCAAAATGGCCGAGGATATAGTCAAAAGTATTAAAATCGAGCGTGCACATAGGATGGGCCATCAAAACGATGATCCTAACAAGTTAATTAAAAGAAAAATTGTGTGTAAGTGTGCGTACTTCAAAGATAAAGAGCTAGTTAAAAGCAAAAATCTAGACAGAAAATTACACTTTGTTCATGAACAATTCCCGTCGGAAGTTGTAGCAAAACGGCATCGTTTGATACCAAAATTGAAAGAAGCCCTCAAAGACAATAAAGATGCCTGAATTTCGTACGACACATTGTTCATCGATGGCAAACCAATTAAAGATAATTTGTAGGATTTTTCGGAGAATGGGCCTAAAATTTGTGTTTGGAATTGTAATGGATTGACCCAAACAAAGCTTTGTGACCCTGAATTTGTGAATAAGATTGCTAAAAATGATGTCATTATTATGTTGGAATCTTGGACGGACTCTAATTCAAATATTGAGCTAAATGATTTTTCATGCTTCAATTTCTATAGGAAATTTAAACATAGAAGGGCCAAAAGAAATAGTGGAGGGGTTGTATTATTTATTCGAAATACAATAAAATCTGGAATAACCATTGAAAGGAATCATTTTGACACCATCATCTGGATAAAATTTGATAAACACTTCTTTGAGATTCAAAATGATGTTTTTCTAGGGCGGGTGTACATGTGGGGTGATGAGTCACCGGCTTCAATCATAATTAACGAAGAATTATTTGAAATTGTTGCAAATGACATTTTTCATTTTGGAAATTTAGGTACCGTACTGGTGGCTGAAGACTGGAATGCTCGTGTGGGCACCAGATCTGATTTTGTTGCTTGTGACCGTCAAATTTCTGACTTAGACTCAGTTGATAATCTTCCAGATGTACCATTATTACGGGCCTCATGTGATAAGGTGTGTAATGGAAGGGGAGTTAAAATGTTAGATTTATGTAAGACTACTTCAATGCGATTAGCTAACGGTCGGCTACACAATGACTATAATAACGGTTTTTTCACTTACTACAATAGACAGTGTAATAGTACAATAGATTATCTATTATTGAATGAACGGTATTTCAATATAATTGACTCGTTTGAAATTGGTCAATTTAACGAATTCAGTGATCATGCACCAATATTGTTTACATTAAATTGTAAAGCTTACATGCAAAATAGTGATTTGACTAGTGATGTAGACAATATGTATAATATAAAATGGTCTGAGGATCACAAAGATGAATTTAGGCGTGGCCTAATAGGGAATTTACCAACATTTAATAGAATTGTATATGACTCTGTTGTACATGACACTGTAGATGTAGATAATTTGATATTGAATTATTTAAAAGTTATTTGTGAAGTAGCAGATCCGCTTTTTAAACGTTGTAATAATTTTAAACGGAATCAATCTTTCAATATCTCCTGGTTTGATGCCGAATGTATCACGGCTAAACGTAAATACAAACAGGCTCTGTTTGTTTTTAATCAAAATAAAACACAGGAAAATAGAAATAGTTTATGTAATGCAAAAAGGGAATACAAATGTATTATTAAATTAAAGAAACGAGCACACAAAATTCAAAAATCTAAGGAGTTGGCTGAACTAAAGAAAAGTAAGCCTAAGGACTTTTGGAAACACTTCAAAAAGAAAACTTCAGTGTCGTGTGCTGATATAAAAGTAAACGAATTTCATGAGTATTTTTCTAAAATGTTTGATGATATAAGGACAACAGTAGTCAATGAAGCAGAAGATTTTAATTCTAAAGATGATTGTAATGTAAATGACCCTATTTTTGATGAGTTAAACATTCCTATTACCTCTGTTGAAGTAAGAGATGCTGTTAAACGCCTAAACAGAAATAAGGCATCATGTCCTAGTGATAATTTACTAAACGAATATTTTATTGTTTCTATTGACATATTAGTTGGCCATTTAACAGATATGTTTAATATAGTTTTCGATTTTCGACATTTTCCCGAATCATGGTCATATGGTTATATTGTACCGATATACAAAAAAGGAGATGTCAGAGCTCCAGACAATTACAGGGGCATAACCCTACTAAGAAATTTTGGTAAATTATTTACTAGTATATTGACGCAGAGTGGAGAGATGGTTTGATAAGTACAATATTTTGTCAGATGCCCAATTTGGTTTCCGCAAAGGCTGTAGTACAGTAGACGCGACTTTTGTCTTACATAGTATAGTTGAACATGTTTTGTCACAAAAATTAAGGTTACCTTGTGCATTTATTGACCTGAAAAAGGCATTTGATTCAGTATACCGTAATGGTCTGTGGTATAAACTTTTCAAATTAGGCATTGATGGCAAACTGCTGAGGATTTTTAAAGCCATGTACCATGTTGTCAAATCTTGCGTAAGACAATGTAATAGTTTATCTGATTTTTTTAACATATCAGTGGGCTTACGTCAAGGTCAAAATAACTCTCCAGCTCTGTTTGCTCTATTCTTAGAAGATTTGGAACTGTATTTACAGAACGATACAAATTCTGGATTATCTTTATATAAAATTTGTGTCATATTACTATTATTTGCGGATGATATGGTAATATTGGGCCATTACCAAGAAGATTTGCAAACTAGTCTTAAAAGTTTATATGAATACTGTCAATTATGGGGACTTGAAGTCAATACTTCAAAGACCAAAATAGTTGTTTTTCGCAAAAGGGGTAACATCTATGCCCATGAAACTTGGTTTTATAATAATGAACAAATTGAAGTTGTTGATATCTTCAATTATTTAGGTGTTGTTTTAAACTATACAGGTTCTTTTGTACTTAATATCCAGTACATTTGTGGGAAATCCTTAAAGGCTATGGATGTTTTGTCATATAATGTAAATAAGTACGAATTATCACCACATGTTGTATTGCAATTGTTTGACTCATTTGTTGGGTTTATTTTAAACTATGCTTGTCCAGTTTGGTGATTTACCAAAAGTAATTAAAAATCTAGAAAGGATTCACTTAAAATTCTGTAAATCTATTTTGGGTGTTAAACTTAGAACCAGTAATGCGGCAGTTTATGGCGAATTGGGAGATACCCTTTATACATAAATAGATATGTTCAAATAATCAAGTACTGGTTTAAATTATTGCATACAAACAATATTTTACTAAATGTAGTGTATGATAATGCTTTAAATGAATGTAAGAAAGGTGTTAAAAATTGGGTTTCCAAAGTAAAATGTTTGCTTGAAGAATATGGTTTTTCAGATATATGGAATAACCCATTTGCTTATCAGCCAAATGTGTTTTTAGTAACATTTAAAGAAAGGGCTATAGATTGTTTTAAGCAAAAATGGTTTTCTGATATTGTAAACAACAATGTATTAAATACTTTGTATATGTATATTAAACCTGTATTTGGTATGGAAAGTTATCTCGAAAAAATTGTTTGTAAAAACACTAGACAATATTTAACCCGCATTAGGGTATCTGCACAAAGTTTGCGCATAGAAACTGGAAGATATGGTAGAGATAGATTGGAGAGAAACCAAAGAATTTGTCAACTCTGTAATGTCCACGATATTGAGGACGAGTTTCATTTTATTTTGAAATGTAGCTTTAATAACGAATATCGTAGTAAATGTATACAAAAGTACTACTATGAAAGACCAAATATGCATAAATTTGTCGAACTATTGCAATGTACAAAAAATCTGTTCAGTTGGGGCTATGTAGATATATCAGACTAGCAAGCGATAAAAGGAATACTATGTTACTTAGATAATAAGGCAACATGTTCGTTATGTCTCCCACCACACAGTGGTGTGGGAGACATGTTGATTTACTCCGGTCTGTGTGTGTGTGTCTGTTTGTCACAAAGCTTGTCCGCACTTTTAAGTCGAACATTTCTCATTCGATCATCACCAAACTTGAAAGAATGTGTTTGACCATAAGACCTCGGCCAAGTTCGATAACTAGCTAAATCGGTCCAGGCATATTGGAGTTACTTTGGAGTAACGGCCATTGATTTATCGAAAAATCGGCCTTGTTGTTCTTGTCTGCAATTTAAGCCGAACATTTCTCATTCGATCTTCACCAAACTGGAACAAAATGTGTTTGACAATAAAGGGCCAAGTTGGATACCGAGACAAATCGGTTGAGGCATTTTGGAGTAACGGCCCTTGAATTACCGAAAAATCGGCCTTTTTGCTGTTGTCCGCACTCTAAGTTGAACATTTCTAATATGATCTTTGCCAAATTTGTATAAAATGTGTTGTGAGTAATCTGTATATAAAGACTGACTTGCAATTTATATGATTAGGCAGTTGTGGGAGGTATTCCCTTTTCACTATTTCCTTTTCTCAAAACAGCTCTATTTGTAGTGTTGATATGATTGTTTCATGTGTATACGGCAGTTGAAATTATTAATTGTGCTCATTCCACATTGCATAAAAGCATTGACAATTATACGTGCATGGAAACATTAATATCAGCAGTACTAACAACTAGTTATTTTTTGTCATAGTGAATTATACATAGTTCATTCTTTCAGACAGTTTAGGTTACCATGTTAATATTTAATAGCAATCACTGATGTTGTTACTGTAACGTTTTTTGTGTTCCTTCGCAACATCATCATCTTTATTTTAAGACCGTTAAGATTCGCGGGTCTTTTTGCCCCAGGATCTCCCAGTGTACATTTTTAGGTTTGTTTGTCTGTCAAAATCACACCAATTGAAAGGGAAATAACTGCAACATCTTTATTTAAAGTTAAATGGTTTTGGGTTGTTCCCTTTGAGTTATCATGTTATATAGTATCAAATAAGTGATTATTTTGATGCTGGTAGTCATGGTGGTTGCTGATTTCTGGGTGTTTTTTGGGTGTTCTGGGGTGTCTTGGGGTAAAAAGATCAGCCCGGTACGGCCTGTTACGATCCGTTCTCCTTTTTGAATTTAAATTTTAAATTTTCAACAACTTTGTCACATGATCATATCTTATATGTCAATGTATATTATGTAATGAGGTACTATATGTACAAATTACTGAATAAACTTTTGTTCTTTTTGTTTGTTTTAAAAACTTCATTCAAATTAAATATAGTCTTCTTGAATTAAACTTTAAAGTTTGGGTACATTGGGACGGAAAATATGATATCGTTCTAATGTAGAGAAACACACATTTTTATATTTCTGTCTAAAAGTTGCCAATATATTCTATATGAAAGTAAAGCATGACATCAAAATTATATAATTCTATAGTCTGTTAAATTTTTACAAAGTGAAATTCCCCCTTAATTTTCACCTACGCTAACCAAAGACCAGACAAATCATGTTTTGTTTTCTTTATGCACCAGTAAATGCCAGAAGTATTTCAATACTCCAGGATGAAAAAATTATGATGAAAAGAAAAAAAAATTTCGTTCGGCAAATATCATTATCCTAAGGGACATATACACTTTTAGAACGGAACGGAACGATATTTTGCAGTCTCTGAATTTTTGATTTGTTAAAGTATGTTACATTATTTACCGATAATTCAATAAATATTAGTGTATTTACTGTTAAATAAATAATACTCACATTAAGGTATAAAATAAGCGAAACAATCTCCAAACACGGGGATATTTATATTTTGCGGAAAGCAACGGGACATTTTTCTTTAGTTTTAAATATTTTATCTGTACCTGTCGTTTTTATACTGTACCATTATATAGCGCATGCGTTCTCAGGACTACTCTGACATTTTATCAGTAAGACTCCAGAAATCTTTCTTTATAAACATAATCTCTATATATAAGATAAACATCAGAGATGAAAGTTAACGTCATGTTACTAGGGTCACCTGAAATTGAGAACGGAGCACAGCGTGATGCAATTTAGCAAGCGTACTCCAAAAAGAACACCAATACACTTGACGTTCTGCGAATCTGATACACTTAAAGAAAGAGAATAATCGGGCATTTCCAATATATAATCAAGCTAACAAACCCGTACTCATAAACTACTTATGTATACGTTGTCTTTCTATACAAAATCTTTAGATCGAAGTAAAAGGCTATAAGAAGCAAGAGAGAACCTGCTACTCTTTCAGTTATTAGTCGGACATTACTTATTTTCTTATTCAATGTTCGTTTACGTCGAAAATACTACATCAAATTATTTTTCTCTAGAAAAAAAACTATGCTTGCATAGATTGATTCATTTGTATGAAGGATAAACACTCGAGGTTAAGCGATAGTATGTATCATCAATTAATAAACATCAAATGGAAGATATTTGCTAGTGCGGCCCTTAATGCAGGCCTTTCCAAAATTCTATGCAAATTTCAATAAATTGCTGATTGATACGTATGCTATATGTTTTTTACATGTAAACTACTCTTTCTTTCTATGATTTGGTGTTGTTTCATACTTTCTAAAATATGGACCTAATTGATAAGTATGACTTAACTACACATGGATTTACACTGGGTGCGTTCCATTGCAACGGAAATTAAATTTAGCGCATGAGTACTCTACCAACGATTAAAAGGACATGACCAAACAATAAAAACTAAGCTAGAGTTATATCATATTTTAATCTATTGGATCAATATGTTTCTGTATCATAATAAACAACCACTGCTGGACAAAGGAAAATATATGTAAAACTTTGCATATTCGCATCTCCTTTGTTCAAAATGAGATGCATCAACTTATGCGCATTACGGATTCGTAATGAACAAGCAATACATTGTTTTTCAGCATCTTTCGTCTTGACAAAGTTAGGTTGTAGAAAAATGAGAAAATGATTTTTCCATCAATTTAGAATGCTTCTGTTTGATAGACCTTAAAACCTGTTGCAGTTAGCTAACGTGATAATATCATAAAAAGTTAAAAATTGAAATTTTGCTTAACGTCAAGAAGATGATTATCATCTTTTTTTTTCATTTCTGTTGATTCTTTGACTCTAAAAGTTTTTATTTAACAAAAGGGTGGTGACCGCAGCGGATAAAAACAGGAAGGAGATAGGTAGCGGGCTAGGTTATTCTACACTCTCATTCTTTATCTGTTGTTGCACAATGATCCTTTCAGCAGATTTCAAATTTATCTTAAGCATTCTGTAAATTGAAGGTAAAATATTTCCGAAGACGGTACATTTTCGATCATATTCAGAATATGGAATTGATCCAGAATTTAAACGTTAGAGATATGTAAGGTGTCCAATTGTAGTTCCAGTCTTGATCTGATCACGATATTTATTTCTCTGTGAACATCGTTTAAAAGGGAAATGTCCATCAAAGTTCGAAATTCCTATAGATTTTATGACAATTTTAGATATCTTGTGATAGGTTTATTTTTGATTTACAAAACAGCTCCGACACGTGAAATATTAATAAGAGTACTTATTACCGCATTGATTACTGAATGGGTAAAAAGGTAAGTCTCATAAAAGACATCCTTTATACTTCATTAACTTTTATGACCCGGTTTAGTTTGGTGACATCCTCGAAATTAAAATCAAATCAAATGTCATGGTTTTGATGGTCTTGATCAACATATATTTTATCATGTCAGTTGCAAAATAGTTCCGTTGTAATTTCCCGTATATTACCTAAAGCAGCAAATTGTATGACAAAGATCCGTGTTCCATAAGAATTTATGATAGATATAATTTAAGTAAGAGAAAAATACTTGCAAAAGCTATTTGACGGAGTCATATCTCGGCCATAGCATGGTAAAACTGATTTAAATAAAACGCGGTAGAAATATTAACTGCCTTAGAGCAGCAGTGCGGCCCTGCAAGTTTCATTCAGGTTAATAAAGAAATTTATTTATGGCAATTTGCAATTATTTTATAATATCATTTAGTGCATGTATACCTGTCTTGTTATTCTTCGATTTTTGGTCCGTCGGAATAAGATTTAAGAATTCAAACAAAAGTTGGCAGAAATGTTAAATGTTATAAAGAAGCTTCATTTTGATTGCCTATGGAAGACAAGATTTATGACCGTCTGTCTTCTATCCATTTTATGTCCGTCCGAAGTCATATCTTTGACATGATTTTAAGGATTCAAAGATACATCAAAATTGTAAAATGGGAATGTGGTCATTCAAGATTCAGTAAAGTTGCTTCAGGAATACATGGGTTATGATCCTTAGTACTTAACAAATGTTTACTATAAAGTCATTTCTTTGCAAATTTTATGTCATTTTCGTACCCTTTTTCTCAAATATTCTGACCAAGCTTAGTATATATAAAGCATTTTTTTCAAAAATATTGTTTGTGTGTAAGCTTTGATAACTTGAATCATGGTCAAGGGCGTTTTTAATAAATATAGAAAATTGTGTCCGCAAGGAATGGGTATTACGTTCAAACTTAAAATTCAGGAATCTTGCATGAAGAAGATGGTTTTAGATGTATCTTGGGTTGCTTATGTCAATGTCAAGAACATTGTTACTAAAAATAAAAACGTGATGAACTCATGATAACTTCTGTTAGGAGTAAGGTAAGCAGACCCAACCTGAAAATTGTTCCGTAAAAAACTGGATATCAAAATGACATAAAATTTGAAAAGAAATGGCACATGCACATTTTTCACTTTAAGTAGCTTGGGTCAAAATAATTGCTATTTTATACAGAAGACCGGGTTTCGACCAATAATTTAGAACTTAAAAGCTAGCAGAGAATGCTTCGTCAAGGTTAAAGCAACTTTTCCCATTTGTGGGAATACCAATTCACTAAATAATCTTGTTGTAATTTGACATTTAAACCAATACCAATATAAAACATATTGCATTGAATAAATAAAAAAAACAACAACAACAAACAAACAAGCACAAACAAACAAAAAAGCTTATCAATTAAAGATGATAACACAGTTTCTATAAAAACAGAATTATTCAATGCTTTACTCCCGATTTGACGTCTTATCTTTTTCGTGAATAATGGGCTCAAAGGACTATTTGTTGCAAGACTGTGGAAATATGTCTGCATCAAAACAGTAACTAAGTCTATAGGGATTTTTGTGTCTATACGGTATGACATGCAACGCATTTATTCACTGAAGCGCATATGCTTTAATTGATTTTTAATTAACCTCAGTGGAATAAAGAAAGCATATCATTAAATGGAATCTTACTGACCTTTGATATTTGAAAACATTTACGCTCAAATTTATTGTCATAATATTCCGTAAAGTACACTAAAGTTTAAGCTTGTGAAAATATATAATTCTTCAACACATCAACAAACGTTTGAAGACAGATAAGCAGTAATATTTGTGAATACGTCTGTGGGCACTACAAGTTCCCTTATGGTAAAATAATAAGTTTACTACCTCGATCAAGTTCCAGATTACCAGACGACTCATTGATGTTGACTTTATCAAGAATAACGAATAAAACAGATAATTAAGACTAGACTTATTCCAATACAGTTGTGGATATAGAGTAGTGAAGTGCAAAGCATATTATATATTTTGTTACTCAGCTACAAACATTTGGAGCATTAAAGAAACCTTCATAAAGTCATTTCTAATAGTAGTAAAACAAACAAAACAAAAAAAAGCAACCAAAAAAAAAAAAAAAAAAAAAAAAAAAAAAAAAAAAAAAAAAGAACAAATCTAGACTTTTGGCATTTTTTGAACATTTGTGTGAATTCAGAAACACTCTAGATTGAACTCAGACTGCGAAACGTAAAGTGGATTCTAGGATTCTAAAATACTTAATTGACATGGATGCAGACAAAGAGAAAGATTGATTAAACGAACCACTGTTGATTATTTGAACTTATAATTTGAGACTGATGAAAATAAGATTCTTCGTCTGAGAAAATTAAATATTGAACAGAAATATATATATACAATATTGACGAAACGATGGATAAAATCTTAATGCATAAGGAGGTGATTTGGTTCCCTTGACAAATAGGCCTAGTTATTTGAGCGTTTAATGAGTATGAACATTGAAAAAGTTCGGTATCTTTACACGGTTCAACAAAGGCTTAATTGTCAATTTTATTATTGTTGATATGTGTCTGAATAATATTGTAAGCAAAGTGATACCTTCACTAACTGATCATTTGACCTGTCGCCTACATGTAAGTGTGATAGTTTGATAAAACAAATAATAGTCTTTGTGTTGGGGAATTTTCGAGCAATATGTCACTGTTAACTTACAGAAAAAAACACTTTGTAGGTGATGTAAAGCAGATTCATTAATATATACGAAACTTTCCTAGCTGTCGTTGTTGTAATAATAAACTAATATTTTGACTACATTGGTTTTGATATATTTTCTAAAGTCTTGTTTTCTTTGCCCAAAACGATGCAATAGTGATATCTGACAGGTAACATATAAATACTTTTCTCGGGCAAAATGTGCAAATAAGTGTTATGGAATCTCCTGGTGGGGATAAAATGCATGAGTTTGGATCATGTCGACCTGTAAGAGTGCGGTTAAATACACCATAAACCTTTTTACCCTCTGCAGTGATGTTGATTTCCCTGGCTGTTCCAAGGCGATGCACAACTTGCCATTATTTTCGATGCCGCTATAAAACTAATTTATATAAAAAATTTACTAACATTACCAATATCGAACATAGATATTTGACAGTATTATCTCACTGACACCTGTTTCTGTAAATTTTCAGGTTACCGGATACCAATAGATAGATTTCAAACGATCCAGTCACATGTTTATGGAAACTGCTTTACGTTGGATCACGACGATGTTGTAGCTCGAAGAAGCGGCCGGAAGAACAGCTGATACATAGTTCTCAATCTGGAAACAAAGGAGTATCTTGAATACTATACAACTTCTTACGGTGTCCGAATGGTGATACATGAAAAAGGTACCTATCCACTTCCAGAACAAGAAGGCGTTACACTTAATCCTATGACTGAAGCTCATGTTGGCTTACACATGCACACCATTACCAGGCTAGGAGGGAAATACGGCGAATGTACGGACGGGCGTGAATTCTTCGAAAAATTTAAAATGAATTACACTATTCCTTTGTGTTATTACTTTTGTGAATTAGAACGAATAAGACGTGCATGCAGGTGCCTCCTGGGATCCTCTGTTGTCATGAATAGTACATCAGAAGATCGCATTTGTGATTTTGAAAACGATGAGCAATGCGTTGAAAAAATAGCTCAAAAGATTCTCAACAAAGAGATTAAATGCGGTTGTGCAAGTCCTTGCATGCAAACGGTTTACACATCAACGTTGTCAAGTCGTGCATGGCCTCATAAACATTATCTGAAGAATGTACTTTTAAAAGATGTTTGTAAACGAAATCCTAACAGTTTGAGACATGTCGGAGGAGCTTCCCGTCCAGCTTGCGATATGATTATAGGTCAACTTACAAAATCAGAACTGGAAACTATTTCCGGTAATTTTCTAGCCGTTTATATCTATTTCAAAGAACTGAACTACGAGGTGATTTCGGAGGAGGCCTTGTATAAAACAGTAAGGTTTCTGTCCGATATTGGCGGTGCTTTGGGACTTGTGTAGAAATTCTCGAAATTGGGCTAAGTATTTTGCTTTTGATTAAACGCAAAAGAGAACCAACTGAAGACTAAAACATTTAAAGAAACCAAGCTCTCTTATGATATTTTGAAGGTTGGATAAATTCATGATCCTAGTACTTCGAAAAATAAGAGAAATAACATAGCTTCTCGTCTCTTACTCCAAGAAATATTGACGTCATTCATAGTGTTTGGTTGAAATGTTAATATTTCAGTAAAACTTTACGGAATATAGTGTTAACGCTTACTGTAAGCTTTGTAACTGGTGGTGGGCAAGATATTAAATTTCCATTAATGTTCTATATCATTTTTAAACAGTATGAGAAGTCTTATGCATTTATTCTTAAAATTGTATTACTTTGTAAACTTATTTAAATAGAACGTAAAAAGTAAACTATTATCTTGGTTTTTTAAGCAGATAATAAAATGAAACATGTTAGTTGAGTATTGAAAACAAGTTTGCTGTGGTTCTTTAGACATGCGAATTCATGAATAACAGACACAAGCAATGTTTACAGGCATAGAGCAAGAGAAACCTGTAATGTTTATAAGATTTCTTCTTTAAATTTTGATTTTATTGATTAGTCAATGTTTACTGACCTAGCTCTTAAGACAACATTTAAATGAATTGATTTCTACTGTGTTCCAGAATATCCAACCTTAATACTGATAAACAGTGTATAAAAATTACTTTAGAAAGATTGTCTTTTGTTTTTTCAGGAATGTTCTTTTTATTCTTAGTGTTACATGTAAGTTCTGGAACCTTCCAAGATATATTAAACGGGATACTATCTGGCGATAGGCGAGAACCTATATTAAAAGTATTAATGAAACTTTCTTGTATTTCTTAAGCAAAATATTACCAGTGTGGATATTTAATATTTTGAAAGATTGTTTGAAGGATTTGTTTTAAATTGTGGATTTAAAAAGCTATCTTTGTGGAGAGGATTTATAATTTTTGGATATAGATCTATTAAAGTTACTTTTGAATTGTTGTGAATACTTTTGAATTTATTCTGATTGGATTTAAATTTGACTTGAACAGGATTTGGACTTCTTTTTAAATTTGAGATTGGATTTTTACGGCGCTTTGACATTTCTGAAAGCATTTGTATTGTTACTTAAATTTATGAATACAATTTTGTTTTGTTAATAGTTATTGGTTTGTCTTTCTGTTACTTTTCTTTACTGTAATAAAAAATTGTTACCCTCTGACGTAACACTATGTGAACACATAAATATTTAAACTGCCAAACTGTTTCACACACACACAAAATTAACAAATCTGGTTTGCTGAAATAATAAATATGCATTCTCGTGTTCATTTTAACGTATATTTGTCATCACTTAACGCTTATACAAATACTTATTATTAAGATTAAATGCACAGTGTTTGATGAGTTTCAATCATGCATTTCGTTGAATATTTAACTGGAGAACATTCTGCCTTTATCTTTCACTTCTCTGAAATAATAATGATAATAATATTGATAATAACAATAATAAAAGATATTGTAAATACCACTGTCAGTAGCATATTAAACAGCTTTACACTTTTAGCATGAGATCTCATGTTTCACTTCTACATTTTCAAAAGTTTATGAAGACAAATAATATACATAGATTTCAAAAATAACAAGAGGACTTTCTAACGTGGCCATTCTACGCCAAATCAATTATTTCATATAAAAGGTAACGGAGAAATGGAAACTTTCAGAAGTACTTATTCGTATACATACTCGAATACTTGATTTTAAAAAAAGCAGTCATGACCGCACCCTGCCTCTTGAGGCCTATATAACCCTATTTACCCCTATTGCCGAAAACTAGTGCCTAAAGCCTAATACGGTACGCCCAGACGGGCTGCATATAGAGGTTCAACCCCTTGGTTAATGGTGCCATCACTTATTATTTTCAAAAAGAAAGAAATACTACACACTACCCTACCAATAGAGCATGTGTAACAGGACTGTCAACACTTTAACAGATCAGTCAGTACTCAATTAAATCCTGTTATCTCCCAGGTTCTCTGTTATATTTTACTGCATACTAAGAAAAAATACAAGAAAGGATCAATTGGGTTCAATCAGCTTTTATTCATTACAGTACCAAATCACAGCATTTTATCAAAAGTATAGACCTGATGTAACTAACAATACATGTATATGGCCAGCAAAATTTATAGTGTAAAAAACCTCAAGAGTAACATGGCCAAGAATAGTGGGGAAAGTTTTAGTTTTTTGAATTTAGAACATCCAGATCGAAAAATAAAAATATCCCTTATTTATTTTAGAAGGGGCTAAGCTCTGACAAAAGGTAGAATTTACCTTGCGAGTGTCTGCGAACTAGCAACTAGCAAACTAAAATGAAAAATATTGCTCTATATATACCCTGGCATAGCCCAAAAGCATGAGAATTTCATGCTCAGATATTCAGTAACACACAAGGGGTATACATAAAGTTTTTATATAGTACAAATTGAACCGATAAAGGTACTGTAACATTAAAGGGATTAACTACAGATAGGCCAAGATAATAATTGAACAGCCCACATTCAAATAAAGTGGTCAGTGTAAAATTTAAATGCTTCAGTAATTATACATATAAATCTGTGCTGTAAAACAAGTGAATTTTGTGATAAATCAAATTCAGCAAGTACTGTCAACTTTTCACTTAAGGAAATAGACATTATTGCTTTATATTAAATCAAAATAAGCATAGTTTATTATCTTTAAATACAGAATAAACCATTCCTGCCTCACATGTACTAGCAAGTACATTAATCAAACAAACCTTGAAAATATTAATGTTGGAATGATAACTTTGACAAAAATTTAAAAACTCTTACCTGCTGTTACTGCATGTAAAGCAATTAAAAAAGATTTAAACATCAAATATAAAGTATCTGAAAAACACCGTTTTAAAATTCTGAATGTAACAAGTCATTTACTTTTGCGTAGTTCTAATGGCAGTTCATTCCACAATTTTGGACCGATAGTACAGAAACTTCTTTCAATAAACGTTTTGCAGTTGTTGTAGGGAAACAACATAACGACATTAAGAATTTGATGACGATTTCAAACCTTGACTAATAAGAACATACTCTGTAAGCAACTCTTTTAAATAAATAGGTGATCTGCCAATGTGACAAAATATATGAAAGAAATTCTTAATCCCAATCCTTGCTTTCACCGGCAAAGAATGTAAGTCATACAGTTCTTGTTTGGAAATGTAAAATATTCTCCTGTTAAGGAAAGGTTTTGTGCACATGTTTTGAATACGTTTCATCTTAGGCATCTTACAATTAGCTACACCATACAGTATGGCGTTGACACATTCGAAAGATAGCAGTATAAATTTATCTAGTATTATAATAATATCTGGGGCCGTATTCATAAAGGATCTTAGGTATAAGTGTTGACTTAAGTTTAAGATTTTACTTACGTTTGTGGTGATTTCAACTTAAGTCTAAGTAAAAACTTAAGTTCTAGTCATAAAACAGCTAAAACTTAAGATACGTAAGAAATGACTTAAGGCAGAAAATAAAATAGCGTGGTGAGTACGATTAAAGTCTTGTTTTCAGATAAAAGCACTTTAAACATAATTGTGCACGTTGTATCTGTCTGAAATTAATATTGTATTTTTAATGTTTTCGTCCACAATAAAAACAAGAATTACTTATTAAGTTGTTTTATAAATAACAAATATACTTAAGTAAAATAAATTTCTAACCTAAGTAATACTTAAGTAAATAATCAATTTCTTATACTTATACTTAAGATACTTTATGAATACGGCCCCAGGACTATGAAATACAAATGAAATTTGTAATAGACTGGTTTTTACAACATAGCCCAGTCAGACAGTCAGAGGAGGGCTTGCAATAATGTTGTTATAACATCTTGCCCAACCCTTTTTGGCTTGGAGCTACGGCTCCAATGTATTTTGTTTTTTGTTGTTTTTGTTTGGTACCCAAGTGTGTGTTAGTATGATACGAAAAGCCGGGAAGCTGCCGCAAACCGAGATCAATATGTTACGAATTCAGTGATTGGTTGCAGCAGCAAGTGACCTGTGACGTAAGCTGTGCAATGCGGAAATATTGGAAGTTTTCCGATTGCAGTTACTCTTTTGTTTGTCTATTATTAAAATGGGGGTGTACAGCAATATGAATATAACTATCAAACGTAAGTCTGTATGATAAACTGACAACTTTTCAATTTTGACGTTTAAATTATTCATGATTGGTTTACATTTATCCATTGTAGTAATTGTTAAAAAGATTTAACGGGCAGTTGTGAAATTTGTTAGAGAACACCTCCTGAAAGGATGTAACCTACCAAAAGGTGTCTCAAAAGACATTTTGACGCCAATTTTTGACAGGACTATTATGGTTTGTTCGATTATTGTTGTAGGGATGTTATTAAACAAGTTACGGAAGTAGCTCTGCAAGGTATATTAAATCATTTTTTTTACAATACCAACGTATTTTGTATATCAGTGTTTGTATTTCTGTGTTCGTATTGTAATTACTGGTGAATGCCACGGCAAATCTGGGTTGTTTTTCGTTGTTTTTGCGGTCACAAATCACTTTTCAAATCATTTTGGGTCGAAATCACAGGGGCCTAGTAAAGGAAATTGGTTTCCGCCCAATAACTAGAACGCTTTGGGCTAGAGTCTTAAAATTTTATATGGAGGTTGGACACCAGTAGTTCAAAACCAAAAAAAAAAAAAAAAAAAAAAAAAACGCCAAGAATTGTTAAATACCCCTGCCTCTAAAGTAAAGACTGGCGTTCCCATGGGAACAGAAGTAGAAAATCGCAATCATGTTTTGCATAGAATCTTATGTAATGACCCCCACCCCACTTGTCCAGTTATGTAGACTACGCCATTTCCTTTTTAAAAGGAAACGTATATTTGCATTTGTGTATTCATGTATTCTTGATCTGAAGTTGCTATATATAAAATATGATTTAACTAAATGTATCTTAATTCTGAAGATGAAAATGTATCAAGAACGCAGATAACCCCTTACGGCTATTTGCATCTTAAGTATGAGTTAAAGTCTGTTAACCAGTCACACAAAACTAAATACTCAGTATCTGAACCGCACAATGCCTAGTAACAATAGTCCAGGCACACTACAAAACTAGATTGCTATAATAACGCCTATGGGCTGGTTGTCTAGTGGTAACACGCTTGACTGCCAATCCAGAGGTCCGAGTTCAAATCCCGGTCCAGGAACTGGAAATTTCTGAGATGCTCTTGAGTGCCTCCCACCTGCCTAAGAAGCTTTTACTGGTTCTTCCAAGGAAAGACGGCTTATCGGTAATCGGTGATATACATCGGGCACGTTAAAGAACCAGACTGTCTATTCCCAAAGAGCTAGGCTAAGTTAGCCGGACAGGCCTGTATCTCTCTCTGTTCTCTCTGTCTGTTCTGGGGTCTTTATCTCACTCAGTCCCTCTGGTCAGATCGCTCTGTGTCTGTACTAGTAGAGGATGAATTTCGCACCCTGTGTGGCTGCGTTTGCTATAATATGTCGAGGGCCTTTGAACGTGTTTATCATGAAAAGGGCGCTATATGAATCTGGTATAATACTGATGTCTGAATTCTTCGTTGTTACACATGTACGATAAAGTCGACCTTACAAAGCTAGCCATTAAACCAAGAATCCGACTAATATGGAAAACCAAACATTACCAGATATTCAATACAAGAGCGAGGAAACACTGCACAGATAGTAACGTTACGAATAGTGTTTATACATAAATGATTTACAGTTTGAAATACAGTCGAACCTGAATGCAGTATAAACCTTGACCAGCTGTCTTTGTACTTGATTTTGTTCGCCGATGACTCCGTCATTTTATCCGACTCTATCGAAGGATTACAATCATTGATGAAAGCTTGAAGCAATATTGCGCTAAGTGGAATTTAACTGTTAACGTTCAAAATACATAAGTTATGGTTTTTATAAAAGGTGGACCGAGAGCAGCAGATGAAAAATGGTTTTACGGAGATGAACAGATCGAAGTGGTTAATAGTTTTAACTATTTAGGTTTGATATTCACGTACGGATGATCGTTTAGAACAGCGACAATGACACTGGCAGGCAGCAGTAGGGTCACCATTTTCGTTAGTCAGTAAAATCAAAGCCCCAACAAATATTATGCTTAATCTCTCTGACTCATTTGTGACCTCAATATCATCATACTCAATATCTCTGACTCATTTGTGACCTCAATATCATCATACATAATCTCTCTGACTCATTTGTGACTTCAATATTATCATACTTAATCTCTCTGAATCATTTGTGACCTCAATATCATCAAACTTAATCTCTCTGACTCATTTGTGTCTTCAATATCATCATACTTAATCTCTCTGACTCATTTGTGACCTCAATATCACCATACTCAATCTCTCTGACTATATCATCATACTTAATCTCTCTGACTCATTTGTGACTTCAATATCATCATACTTAATCTCTGTGGCTCATTTGTGACTTCAGTATCATCATACTCAATCTCTCTGACTCATTTGTGACCTCAGTATCATCATACTCAATCTCTCTGACTCATTTGTGGCCTCAATAGCATCATACTTAATCTCTCTGACCCATTTGTGACTTCAATATTATCATACTCAATCTCTCTGACTGATTTGTGACCTCAATATCATCATACTCAATCTCTCTGACTCATTTGTGACCTCAATATCATCATATTTAATCTCTCTGACTCATTTGTGACTTCAATATCATCATACTCAAGCGAAATTTGAGGTTTGACAAGTGCTGAGTGTATTGAACGGATTCATCGGAAATTTAGAAAATGGACACTAAAATTATATATTAGAGGTATTGAAGTACATCGTACATCTATATCAACCTTCGTACATTGTATTTTAGCAAAAACATGTAAGTGATAAATTGTAATGTCTAAAGCATGTAAAGCGATTTGATTTGATTTATTGAATAAAACAAAAATAATATTGTTTTCATTCCTTTTATTTTCAAAAATAAAAAAAAAAAAAATAAAGAAAGAAAGAAAAGAAAAGAAAATATAACAATGACGATTTGTTGTTTAAACTTGAAATGTACCACTTTCTATGTTCAGTTTTGTATAAAAGAACAAAAGCGTCTTCTGTCTCGAACAGGAACAGATTTATAATTAAAGCCTAAGAGACAGTGGCATCCGAGACAACATATAAGTATGAACTGTGCCTCGAGTTAAATCTTTAAACTACTGCATCCTTATGCCAACTAGAGTTCATTCAGCCTACACACAACACTTAAAAAATGCTATTGTTATATTTAATAAAACCTATAAGAAGATCCGTCAGAGTCTTGTAAAACTGAGTTTGCTCTAGATACCATACTGCAGACCGGTCTTCACATAACAATGTCGGTTTGGTTGAGCTTGAAAAAAAAAAACATTAAAAAGTATAGTAATAACTTGAAACAGTTTTATATAGGTAGGATTTGTAACTTTTATCAAGCAGTTAGAAACATAGAACAGCTTCTGTCATATACATGTATATTAAGGATAGCGCATCTGTTATATACAAATTTAATATGACAGTGTGCCACCACAAAAAGTAAATTTTAAGTGTGATCAAAATGCCATATCCTTTCCGCAGCCTTAACCTACTAAAACGTATTAGCGTCTGATGGCCCTTTTACGCTTCCGTAGAAACAACATTTATTACACGAAATTTATTTTGAAAATATTTCTGAAAAGTCTAGGTCTGCAGCTCTAAAATACGATTATATCCTATTACATCTGAGGCATATACTGACACTCTCAGACAACATAAAAAATGACATTTTGAGCGATTTGATGAAGTTCCAAAATGTACCCTTGGTCCGTTACGGACCCCTGTTTACCCCGAGCTCAAAATTTCTTTTCGTATATGAAAAGCTGACATGCCGTACTACAGCCCAGGTAAAAAAGTGCTGGAAATTGACTCCCCAATAGCAAAAACACATAATAAATAAATAAATAAAAAAAATAAAAAATAAAAAGTCCACGCACATACATTTAGACGGGGTGACCCTGCACGTGAGCTCTGACTATCTACGAATCAAAATACGGCTTTCGTTTTCAAGTTTAGCATTTCTACTTTCATTGTCTTTACTTCCGGAAATAGCTGAAGGTCGAGTGACGTTATTTTCTCTGTTGTCAAAAACATATATATGCCTGGCGAGTTTGCATAAATATGTGTTGGCCGTCCTAAGTATTTGATGTACATAATACACACCACAAATAAACGTTCGCACAATTTAAACTATCAATTCCAACACCCGTCGAATACAAAGTTAATTTTATAAAGTGTTACTTAAAATGTCAGTGGCCGATTACCAGCACACTTCACTATATTACAAACTATAACCAATTACAACACTTAATGATTCCATTTCAAGAATAACACACCATGAATGTCGACCCAATTAATACTAAGAAAAATAATATAATACTTCTCTTTGTTGAATATTAAATTGATAAATTATAATGTATATAATTATATCATAATATATAGTTGACCAATAAAATTACATACAATATTACCGGTTGACAAGCGTGTACTCTTTATAAGGAATGTCAATGTTGCGTGGGTCAGAAACTAGAAAAGAAACGTGAAAGACTTTATTGACAAATTTAGTCTCTATTGGGTGCATTTTCTTAAAAATACTCCCGTATTTTGCTAACTTTTGAAAATTTTAAAACAAAGCTGGAAAAACAAGAGTGTCATGATGGTCCTAAATCACTCACTTGAGTTATACAGCTGGAACAATCGGCAAACTCATCCACTCGACCACGGAGACTACAATAAATATAAGATATTTTACTATTTTTACATTAAGATATGAAATAATCGTAAATTAAAGAATTTCTATAAAAAGATAATAATTCTAGATCCGTTCAGTTCCGCAAAGTATCATTTTCCCAGAGAATATGTATACTTTTAAGAACGGACAGACAACAATTTAATACATTTTATCTGTACAATTACGTTTGATTTAAGCTTATCTTAATTAATAAAATTGGCATTAGACTGCTTTACATATTTCGTCTGGGTATAAAGAGTGCTAAAATACATTCAAAAAATTCCTTTTGTTATTTCTGTAAATAAATTAACCAATTATATTATAGGAATGCATTGCACCTTGATCTTCAATGCTGTTGGCCCTTGTATAAAAACTGAAGACGAGATTGCTCATGTGCTATATTAAAGAAATAGTTTCATGCAAAACCGTGTTTTAAATAATTTTTATTCACGATGGACAGTTATACGTCGGATGGTTATTTCATGAGAGCGAACGCAGCAGTAAAGCTTCTATAGTCCATGATTAAGAATCATTTGAAAAAAAATGTCTTGTTCCGTTCATTTCCGAAAGTATCGTTACCCTAGGCGATGTATATTCATAATTTGCGGCACGGAAAGTAACAACTGTTTGCGGTCTTGCCTCGAGTCTGTTGTCACGTGTTTACTGTTTTATAGTGTATGGGCTGGCTTTCGAAAGGTCGGTGGTTCTACCCAGGTGCCCGCTCGTGATGAAATAATGAGGGGCACCTGGGGTCTTCCTCCACCATTAAAAAGTTGCCAATAAATTTTATATGAAAGTAAAGCATGATATCAAAATTATATAATTTTATGGTTTGTTAAATTTTTACAAAGTAAAGTTCCCCTTTTATTTTCACCGACACTAACCAAAGACCAGACAGTTCATGTGTTATTTTCTTTATGCACCAGGAAGGACTATCTATAAATGCAGTAAATGCCAGAAATATTTCAATATTCCAGGGTGAAAAGAGCTGTGATGAAAAGAAAAAAAATTCGTTCTGCAAATATCATTATCTTAAGGGACTTATACACTTTTAGAACGCAACGGAACGGAACGGAACAATATTTTGTAGTCTTTGAATTTTTTTTTGTTAAAGTATGTTTTATAATAATTCAGTAAATATTAGTGTACTTACTGTTAAAAAAATCATACATTAAGGTATAAAATAAGCGAAACAATCTCAAAACACGGGATATTTATACTTTGCGGAACGCAACTGAAAACTTTTCTTTAGTTTTGAATATTTGATCTGACATTATTTCAATAAAACTCCAGAAGCCTTTCTTTATAAACATAACCCATAAATATAAGATAAACATCTGAGATGAAAATATACGTCAAAATACCAGGGTCACCTAAAAATGGGAACGGAACACAGAGTGACACAATTAAGCATGCATACTCAAGAACGAACACCAATACACTTGACGTTCTTCAAATCTGATACACTTAAAGAGAGTAATCAGACAATTTCAATAGCTAACAAACCCGTAGCCATAGACTATTTATGTTTACATTTTCTATTTTTTAAAAAGTCTTTTGATTGAAGTTACGGTTAAAAGAACCAAGAGAGAAACGGTTTGATTCATTCATTTGTTTGAAGGATAAACACTCGAGGTTAAGCGATAGTCTGTATCACCAATCCAAATACATCAAATCAATAAAAAGAAAAATGATATGAATGTATGCTGTATAAGAAGTTGTATACCTAATGATCTATGTGCTCCGAGGAACAATATTTCATGTTACATTTCTGATAATCATTGTATACAGTTTTAGACAATGTTGAATCAAATTGCTAGTGTAGTCCTTTATTCAGGCCTTTCCCACATTCTATGCAAATATCAACAAATTGCTGATTGTTTGCACAATATATATATATATACATGTGCTTTATGTTTTTAATTTTCATGCCAACTACTCTTAATTTCTATGATTTGGTGTTGTTTCATTCTTTCTAAAATATGGACCTAATTGATAAGTATGACTTATCTATAGATGGATTTACACTTGGTGCGTTCCATAGCAACGGAAATTAAATTTAGCGCTTGCGTACTCAACCAACGATAAAAAGGACACGACCAAGCAATAAAAACTAAGCTAAAGTTATGTCATATTTTAATCAATTCGATCAATATATGTATGTATCATAATAAGCAACCACTGCTGAACAGAGGAAAATATATGTAAAACTTTGCACATTCGCATCTACTTTGTTTAAAATGAGATACATCAACTTCTGTGCATTAGGGATTCATAATCAACAAGCAATAAATTGTTTTTCAGCAATTTTGATCTTTCGTCTTGACAAAGTTAGGTTACAGAAAAAAAGAGATTTTCCATTGATTAAAAATGCTCATGTTTGACAGAGCCTAAAACCTGTCGCAGTTAGCTATCGTGCTAATATCATTAAAAGTAAACAATTGAATTATTGCTTAACGTCAAGAAGATGATTATCACCTTACTTTTTTATTTCAATCTGTTGATTCTTTGACTCTAAAAGTTTTTATTTAACAAAATCAAAGTTGTGTTGGTGGTGACCGCAGCGGACAAAAACAGAACGGAGTTAGGTAGCGGGCTGGGTTATTCTACACTCTCATTCTTTATCTGTTGTTGCACAATGATCCTTTTTGTGGATTTCAAATTTATCTTAAGCATTCTGTTAATTGAATAGATTCCCGAGCATGGTACATTTTCGATCATATTCAGAATATGGAAATGATCCAGAATTTAAACGTTAGAGATATGTTAGGTATCCAATTTTAGTTCCAGTCTTGATCTGATCACGAAAATTCAAATTTAGATATTTATTTTTCTAAAGGAAATGTCCATCAAAGTTCCAAAGGATATTCTTATAGATATTATTTAGAATTTTAGATATCGCGTGATAGGTTTATTTTTGATTTACAAAACAGCTCCGACACGTGAACTATTAATAAGAGTACGTATTACGGCATTGATGACTAAATGGGTAATACGAAAGTCTCGTAAAAGACATCCTTTATACGTCATTCACTTTTATGATCCGATTTAATTTGGTAACATCTTCGAAGTTAAGATCAAGTCCAATGTTATGGTCTTGATCAAGGTGACCTATATTTTATCTTGTCATTTGCAAAATAGTTCCGTAGTAATTTCCCGTATATTACTTAAAGCAGCAAATTCAATGACAAAGATCCGTGTCCCATTAGAAGTTATAATTTATATAATCTAAGTAAGAGAATAAAAATTGCAAAAGCTATTTGACGGAGTCATATCTCGGGCATGGCATGGTGAAACTGATTTTAGAAAAACACGGTAGAAATTTAAACTGCTTTAGAGCATCAATGCGGACCCCGCAAGTTTCATTCAGATTAATAAAGAACTTTATCAATGACAATTTCCAATTATATTATATATATTATTCGATTTCTGGTCCGTCCAAATCAGATTTAAGAATTCAAACAAAAGATGGCAGAAATGTTAACTGTTATAAAGAAGCTTTATTGCTGTGGAAGACAAGATTTATGGCCGTCTGTCTTCTATCCATTTTATGTCCGTCCGAAGTCATATCTTAGACATGATTATAAGGATTTAATAGAACATCGAATTTGTAAAATGGGAATGTGGCCTTGCAAGATTCAGTAAAATTGCTTCAGAAATACATGAAGTATGGCCCTTAGTAGTTAACAAATGTTTACTATTGTCGCATTTCTTTGCAAGTTTTATGTCATTTTCATATCCATTTTTCTTCGAAATATTGTGACCAAGCTTATTACATATACAGCTTTCTTCAAAAATATTGTTTTAGTGTAAGTTTTGATAACTTGGATCATGGTCAAGGGCGCTTTTACTGAATATAGAAAAGTGTGTCTGTAAGGAATGTGTATTGCGTTCAAACTTAGAATGCAGGAATCTTGCATGAAGAAGATGGTTTTAGATGTATCTTGGGTTACTTATCAATGTCAAGAACATTGTTACTAAAAATAAAAACGCGGTGATAACATGATTACTTCAGTTAGGAATGAGGTAAGCAGATCCAACCTAAAAATTATTCCGTAGAAAAATGGATTTTAAAATGACATAAACTTTGAAAAGAAATGGCACAATACACCTTTTTCACTTTCAAGTGTTGGACCCGTAATAGAGTACCTCCTTTTTGAAGAGTATTCAATTCCTACCATAAACCTACTTAGACTGCAATTTTCAGGTTCAAGCCCCACCGGGACCAAATTTTTTTCTCCATATTTTCCTTTTTTGCTAGTAAGTTTTTACTTCTTTCAAGACTTATTATGGATGTTTTGTACAAAAGTGGAAAATTTTCATAATAAGCGATTTCTTGCTGTTCTAAGTGAATTTACCTCGAATCAGGAGGGGTAGAGTTAGAGATCTTTAAAAATACTGAGTTACATGCGGTAAAAGTTCTCTATTTTGCCTTCATTCTTTAGACTACATATTGTGGAAGAAATGCAGGTAGGTTTTACTTCTGCCCCAAGGTTATTTTTGAATGAAGTGAGCAAAATTCAAAACAGATCCACAGGATTCGACCTTAATTTTTCAATGTTGAAGTAAGAATTCTGTCTCATTAAACCAGTTTACTTGAGGCACCCTAGTAAGAAATGATATTTTATAGTTTTATTTTATGTTTATAATTGTTTAACAATAGTTTGATGTTTCTTTTATCAAAATTAATGATGTAATGAATTCTCTGCAAACGTTTTAGATAGTGGCCATCATATTGAAATTTGTCTCTACTTGAGCCTGAGGAAATACCATAAATTATACAAAATTTACAAAATACGGCACGGTAAAAGATGTTTAAAATTTGCAACATAGTGCGAAACATGGTAAACTTTAAGAATATACCAAGCAAATGACATTTTTAAACATTGCTATTAGGGGTCCAATACCTTAAGTAGGTTGGGTCAATATCATTTTAATTTAATACAGAAGAACGGTTTTCGATCAATAATTTAGAAGCTGGCAGAGAATGCTTTTAAGCCAATATCCATATCAAACATATTGCATCAAATTAAAGAAAAAAAAAATAAATAAAGGCCTATTAATTAAAGGTGATAACACAGGTTCTATAGAATACAGAATAATTTAATGCTTTACTCTCGATTTGATGTCTCATATTTTCCGTGAATTATGGGCTCAAAGGACTACTTGTTGCAAGACCTTGGGGAAATTTGTCCACATCAAAACAATTACTCAGCCTATAGGGATTTTTGTTTCTATAAGGTAGGACACGCAACGCAATTATTCATTGAAGCGCATATGTTTTAACTGATATTAGATTAACCTCAGTGGAATAAAATAAATCGTATCATTAAGTGGAATATTACTGACCTTTGACAGTTTAAAAACATTTACGCACAAACATATTGTCAGAATATTCCGTAAAGTACAATCAAGTTTAAACTTGTAAAAATATATTATTCTTCAACACATTAACAAACTTTTGAAGACAGATAAGCAATAATATTTATGAATACGTCTGCGTGCTCTAGAAGGGGCCTTATGGGAAAATAATTAGTTTACTACGTCGATCAAGTACCAGATTACCAGACGACTGATTGGTGTTGACTTTATCACGAATGACGAATAAAACAGTTATTAAGACTAGACTTATTCCATTACAGTTGTGGATATAAAGTAGTGAAGTGCAAAACAAATCTAGACTTTTTCTTATTTTGAACATTTGTGTGAAATCAAAAACACTCAAGATTGACCTCAGACTGCGAAACTTAAAGTGGATTCTAGGATTCTTTAACACGTAATTGATATGGATGCAGACCAAGCGAAAGACAACGGCAATTTACGGGAATTGCTTTCGGATATAGCAAAGACGAGTACTCTTCATGGAATATCCAAAGTAATTGCTTCAAGGCAACTAATTATCAAACTTTTTTGGCTATTTTTAATTGTTGGTAAGTTTACTCATGTTTTCCTATTCTAACAAGAAGTAATCAAAGGCCTGAAGGGCATGAGAGTCGGCTAATGATTGATGTACTGGTAGTATAGTCTACCAGTTTCAGTTTGTTTTTAGTGGTTTTTTCCCCAACAAAACAGAGATTTTGTTACAATAGATGAAATGGACATTCAATCGATGCCTAGTAAAACTTTGATACACGTATTTAAACCCAATATATTTCTTTAAAATTGAAGAATGGTTCGCAAAAATAAAAATGTTGAAAGTACAAACTACAATTTGACAGCTGACACTAAAATACTGCCCATGACTATATATATTTTTCCAGTAAACATTTGGCTCTGGCATTACCAAAAACAGGCAATTATCGGATGGTATATATTCGCAAATGATAAAATTTGAATATGACAAAATTGAAATTTTATAGCGTGGATTGCCACATACAATTTGTAACGGATGGACGACAGAACTGTTATATTTTACAGATAACAGGCCTGGCGATAACCGTGTCATACATTAGGTATTGTTCAATCATATTATAAGTGATGTGAATTTAAAGTATACTTACTTTACACTTTTTACTTACTTTTGCGATTAAAGATATGTAAATGTTGCTGAGTGTCAATATATAGTGTCATGAATGTTTACACTGACAGGAAAATTGCGCATTCAAAACTAAAGGAAGTTACTCGGACTAGCTACCAATTTCGGAAAAGAAAACCGATATTAATAAATGCAGTTCTTTTTTTAGTTAAAACCATCAATTATTTTATTTCAGACCTGATAACCCCTTCAAAACCATGTCAGTAGTCCCCACGTCCATGCACTTATCCATTTTGATTCATGTAGACAGACAGGCCCAGACTGGGCTGAAAAATATTTGAGCCATTTTTACATGGTCGGTAGCAGGGTGGGTATGGGGAGGGATGTTCCTTTGAATTGCAGTCAGATTTTGAAATGGGCATTGTGACAGGTGGTAAAAGGGTAAATGTATCAAACTGTAATGTTGTTGTGGGGAGGGTGTGGGAGGATACCTCCTCCTGCAAGTAGGGTTTGGGGTATCATCACAAGAAAATTTTGAAAATGTACACCCTTGATACAGCCTTTGGTGCGATTTCTAAATGTATGTCCAAAGTATGAATGACTGTCACTTCATATTTTTAGTTTCAGGTCATGCCTCAGGACTAGAATATAAGTCGGATATAGATTCTATGTATGTGTTATAAAAATAAATTCTAGAATCATTTCTGTTACAATAATATCTATCATGTCCGTTACTTGAATGTTAAAATTTCATAACACAGCTCGATATTTACCCAAAATATTATATCCGGATACGTACACTTTTCTTAATACCGCCAAAATCAGGCTCCAGTTTCAACAATATGTTTTACAAATTGTGATGATACGAAGACAGTTTAGCAGCAATGGCAGTATCTGACATTGAAGTTCACGGTGAAATTACCGCTTATTTAAATCATTTCATAAAAAAGTTGTTTCGTTTGTCACAGCAGTCTAACATAGACGATCTACTTTCGATTTCGAAAACTACAAGAAAATACAATTTAATGTGTCGCCGATTGTTTATTTCTCAAAAAATAAGAAATAAAATCATTTTTAAAATCAGTAGTAATTAAACAAACCATGCAGTAAGAGCTTCTTCTCCTGATAATTTATCCGCTTACTGACTGCAAAATTCAACCCATGTGTCATCAAGAATGGGTGACGGTTTCATTTTTTTTGCGCCCTGTATCGTAAGCAAATTATCCGAACCAGTCAAAATTCCAGAAAGGCTACGATTTAGAACGAATTTATAAACGTTGCATTTTCGCCACTCGCGATTTTGCATCATTTTTATCTGGCCGATCTTTGTAGTATTTTTTCGGTAACCGAAGTCCGTATTTTTAAACGCAAAGTCGTAGAAGCGTTGTTATAAACAGGTCACGCGTGTTCGCCGACAAGTGCCCAGAATGTAGTTAGGATTCATCCGCGAAGTCTCGCGGAAGAATAAACATACTGCACATATCTTATTCGGGTCATTTAGAATGAAGCTGTCCTAATTTGGTTTCATCGACGTGGTAAACTCTTTGATAAGAGACATTCCAATGCTTTCAGAGGTACCCGACTCAATAAAATACTAGCAGTATGTTCTGGAACTATATTTTGTCTTTCGCTGGATGTTACGCAAGCTTGGTAAGCCTGAGCAATTCATGAAATGCACAGCGCAATAAATTTGTTATTTGCGCAATGATTTAAAAGATTTTTTTTGAAACGGACAGGGTAACAAATGGATAATTTGGCTAATAAGTTAATATGCAGTTTTTATTTGAATTTGTGAACATCATATTTGCTATTTTGTGACTAAAGGACATAAAATTAGTCACCATAATCATATACGCAAATGTACTACCAAATTCCGCAGAATAGTTATGCGTGTTTATGCTGAATGAGTTACCGCGGAAGAAAATACGTGGCTTTATTCGAGTATTGCACATTTACACTTCATAAATTTGACAGATTACATCGTATATTGGTCATTGCAAATGGGATTGACATAACTGAACTTCATCCGATCAATGAACTCTTTGAAATTAAAGACAATCTAATGGAACTACATCAATTCGCTGTGTTGTGAGGCCATTGTTTAATGTGAATGAGAAATCGGGCGATAGGAAGGACTCGTCAAACGCTTTCAGCGTTTAGCCGACTCAAATATACTGTACATTTTGCTAATTATTATGGTTATCACGTTTCACTTACTAACATTTTGGGATATAGCTCTTTGAGAGCCCGTACCCAAGAATATCTTTTAATCATTTTTTTTTCAGATAATTCATTTGTTTACTGTATTGCTGGAGATAACCGACACCATCTTTCTGTGTAAATAGTACATTACATTTCCTGCTAAACAACAAAGATATTTCATGTACTTCTATGAAAAGAAAACTTTAGCCTCAAGATACCTTATACCAGCATTTATTATCTTATCTCATTTAGAATTTTGATGCATCCGTTGTCCTCGTTTAACGACGTACCTGTACGAGTTTACTTATATATTATAGAACTGTTGGTCTTGACTATATATTTCGACCTATCTGTACGCGTTTACGTGATTTTAGCGCCGTTATGGTTTAAATTGTCTACATTATTTCACTAGCTTATTTGCTTCTTTCTATCTGCACGAATAATGCACCATTATACCGGTATTATCTGCATTTCAAGATCACTCTGAAAGAGTTTATCTCAATATTGCACCATGAGGTCCCTATAGTCTTCATTGGACGACCTATCTATTCTAGATGATTTGAATAAAATTTGAATAAAACATCTTGATGTTTCAATTACCTTCATTTTAATCACCTATCTTCTGTAGATTACTCTTTTCAAGTACTCTGTTGCAAGTGTCACATTACTTTTAACCATCTCTCTTTCTTTGTTGGTATAAATATGTAGTATGTATAGGCATCTATAAATTTACATTATACGTGTATTTTTTCAAGCTTCTTTAACTTTCAGGAGGTATGTCAGTGTTCATGATACAGCTGCTTGGTCTGGTCTGTGAATACAATTCTTACCCAACAAAAACATCTGTAACCCTTGAATACAACCACCTTGAATTTCCTGCGCTCACATTTTGCAACATGAATCCTATGAAACAGAGTAACATAGATAACTTTACTAATATCAGCTACGTAAATACAATGACTGGACAGGCGATTAGGTCTGAGGTACTTGCAAACATACCAGAAATAAGTTTAGATGAGAGAGCAGCAAAAGAGTACAATGATACAAGAGACAGATTTGATAACTGGACAACAAGATTTTTAACAGAATTTGGAAAACTAACAGACGAGGAAAGATTAGCTGTTGGCCACCAAAAAGAAGAATTTATTCACAGTGCTACATTCTCGGGTAAAATATAAATTCATATCAGCATCTAGCTAGCTATGTAACGATGAATTAAATTATTATTGTTATTTTTGTTATTATCTGTATTACTTTCATCATCATCAACGACAACTTCATCATCAATAGCAGCTATAGCTGCATTTCAATTATCAATTTGCCAAACTATTCGTTTAAAACTTTTTCATCAATGCACATCGTCATTGAAAAAAATATGTTATGGACTGCAAATATTAAATGAGCAAAAATCCTGGCTCGATAACACCTCTTAAGTTAACTAGAAATGCAGTTTGAAACATATCTTTTTACCATTGATTGATCAATCGAACCGCTGTTGATTGTCTGAATTTGTAATTGGAGACTGATGAAAATAAGATTCTTCGTTTGAGAAAATTAAATATTGAACAGAAACCTATAAAATAATGCCGAAACGATTGATAAAATCTTAATGCGTAAGGAGTTGATTTGGTTCCATTGACAAATAGGCCTAGTTATTTGAGTGTTTAATGAGTATGATGAACATTGAAAAATTTCGGTAGTTTTATACGGTCCAACGAAGGCTTAATTGTCAATTTTATTGTTGTTGATATATGTCTAAAAATAATTATTGTAATCAAAGTGATACCTTTACTAACTGATCATTTGACCTGTCGCCGAAATATAAGTGTGATATTTTGATAAAACAAATAATAGCCTATGTGCTGTGGAATTATCGAGCAATATGTTACTCTGTTATCGAAGTAAGCTTACAGAAAAAAAATACTTTGTCAGTGATGTAAAGGAGATTCATTAATAAATACGAAACTTTCCTAGCTGTCATTGTTGCGACAATAAACAAATATTCTGACGACATTGGTTTTGATTTATTTTTTAAATTGTGGATTTCCTTTGACCGAAAAATGATGCATTATTGATACCTGACAGGTAACATATAAATACCTACCTCAGACAAAATGTGCAAATAAGTGTGTCATGGAATCTCCTGATGGGGACATGAGTTTGGAACACGTCGACTGTTAAGAGTGCGGTTAGATGCACCATAAATACACCATAAACCTGTTTATGCTCTACAGTTATGTTTATTCCCCAGGCTGTTCCGAAGCGATGCCTAATTTGTCATTATGTTTCATCACAGCATTAACTAAATTCTCGATAATTCATTTATTGAAATGAAAAATACTTGAATGAAATGCACAATTAAAGAAATGTTTTGTAGTTTGAGAAACTCATAAATCAGTTGATCAGCTTCTTATTATTTGCTTCTGATTCTAAATAAAGAAGTAAGTATCTTTAAACAATATGCCGCTTTAAAACTCATTTAAATATAAAAAAATATTAACATTACATATATCGAACATAGATACCTTGATAGCAATATCTCACTGACACCTGTTCCTGCAAATTTTCAGGCTACCGGATACCAATAGATAGATTTAAGACAATTCAATCACATGTTTATGGAAACTGCTTTACGTTGGATCACGACGATATTGTAGCTCGACGAAGCGGCCGGAAGAACAGCTTATACATAGTTCTCAATCTGGAAACAAAGGAGTATCTTGAATATTATACATCTTCTTACGGTGTCCGAATGGTGATACATGAAAAAGGTACCAATCCACTTCCAGAACAAGAAGGCGTTACACTTAACCCTATGACTGAAGCTCATGTTGGCTTACGCATGCACACAATCACTAGGCTAGGAGGGAAATACGGGGAATGTATAGACGGGCGTGAATTCCTTGAAAAAATTAAAATGAATTACACTATTCCTTTGTGTTATTCCTTTTGTGAATTAGAACAGACAAGACTTGCATGCAGGTGCATCCTGAGCTCTTCCCTTGTTATGAATGAAACATCAAAAGAACGCATTTGTGATTTCGAAAATGATGAGCAATGCATTGAAAATGTAGCTCAAAAGATTCGTAAAAAAGAGATTAAATGCGGTTGTGTAAGTCCTTGCATGCAAACTGTTTACACATCAACGTTGTCAAGTCGTGCATGGCCTCATAAACATTATCTGAAAAATGTACTTTTAAAAGATGTTTGTAAACGAAATCCTAACAGTTTGAGACATGTCGGAGGAGCTTCCCGTCCAGCTTGCGATATGATTATAAGTCAACTTACAAAGTCAGAACTGGAAACTATTTCCGGTAATTTTATAGCCGTTTATATCTATTTCAAAGACTTGAACTACGAGGTGATTTCGGAGGAGGCTTTGTATAATACAGTAAGGTTTCTGTCCGATATTGGCGGTGCTTTGGGACTTTTTGTGGGAGCATCAATGCTTACTTGTGTAGAAATTCTCGAAATTGTACTTAATATTTTGCTTTTGGTTAGATGCAAAAGACAACAAAATGAAGACTAAAACATTCATAAAAACCAAGCCCTCTTGTGATATTTTGAAGGTAGAATAAACTTATGATCCTAGTACTTCGAATAACAAGAGAAAGGACATAACTTCTCTTCTCTTATTCCAAGAAATATTGATATAATATTGATCCTAGTGTTTGGTTGCAATGTATACAATTCAGTATATAGTGTTACCGCTTATTGTAAGCTTTGTTACTGGTAATGGACAAGATATTATATTTCCATAAATGTTTTATATCATTTTTGAAAAGTATGAGAAAAAAGACTTTAGCGGATGAATTTCTTAAGAGGTATACGTTATAAAAAGGAAAATAATATGTCTAATGCATTTATTCGTTAATATCGTATTACTTTGTTAAGTTATTTCAATAGCATCCCCTGACCTGGTTTTAAGACAACATTTAAATGAACTGACTTCTTGTGTGTTTCAGAATATCCTACCTTAATACTGATAAACAGTGTATAACAATAATTTTTAGAAAAGATTGTCTTTGATTTATCAAGAATATTCTTTTTATTCTAAGAATATAATATTTTGAAACATTATTTGAAGGATTTGTCTTAAACCGTAGATTTAAAAAGCTGTCTAACATTTTCTGAACATATTAAAGTTACTTTTTAATTGTTGTGAAATATTGTGGAATTTATTATGATTGGATTTAAATTTGTCCTGGACAGGATTTAGATCATTTTGTACATATAAGATTAGACTTAATGGCGCTTGGACATTTTTTAAGGTATTTGTATTTTTACTTAAATCCCTGAATAAAATTTTGTTTTGTTAATAGTTGTTGATTGGTATTTCTGTAACTTTTCTTTACTGTAACAAGAAATTGTTACCCTCTTACGTATGAATATGTACACACATAAATATTTGAACTGTCAAACTGCACAAAAAGAGTGTTAATTAACAAACATGGCTTGTTGTAATAATTCATTTGCGTTTCTCATATTCATTTGAACGTATATTTGTCTGCACTGAAAGCTAATACAAATTAAGATTAAATGGACAGTGTTTGACGAATTTCAATTATGCATTTCGATGAATATTCAACTGGAGAACATTAGAGCTTTATCTTTCACTTCTCTCAAATAAAACAAAAAAAAATTGCCATGAAGTCTCTTAAAACAGTGTCTTAGGAATTTTGAATTTATCAAGTGATTTACTTTTGCTTAGTTCTGACGGCAGTCACTTCCACAGTTTTGGACCGTTAGTATAGAAACTTGTATGGAACAACATAACGACATTCAGAATTTTATGACGATCTAAAACATTGTCTACTAGGAACATACTCTGTAAGCAATTCTTTTAAAGCTACTTTCCATAGAATTGCAGGCAATCTTATCATTTGTCTATATTTTCTTTATGGTTTCAGACTATGCAAATAGCAATGATTTTATCTAAATTCCATTTTTGTTACTTTGTAATCGCTTATTTTCCTCGGAGTACCGAAACCTATTTTTAGAATGTGAAATTGAAAGTAGACTATGATAATCAAAAGAGCGCACACTTAGCTGGCAAACAGTAACAAAATGGCTACCCTAGCGCACAGTAAGGCTTCTGGGTAAAGAAATTTGGTACTTAACGGCGAATATTCTAATATACGGCCTTATATGCAATGTAAATGTTCGTTGGGGGTATATTCAATAGCTTAAAGACAAGATGTCAGGGAATGTGACACAATTTATTATACATGAATTTAAACGTGATGTTAATTTCTTTTAAATGTATGTAGGTCAACGCGCATACTTTGAGAATGAATAGAGTGTATTTACCAATTTTACATGTAGCTGTCAAGGGAGAACACCGTTAGTGAACATAATGAAGAACAAACAATTACTATGCCAGGGAATATGACACCACTTACTGTACATCATTTTAAAGGTATTTATATTGTCTTTCAAAGCTTGAACATACAATGTTCTATCTTGGGGAAAGTACTTCTAACGGCATTCTCATAGAAGACATAAGGTAGAAGATTGAATGAACTACCTAAATCATACCAGAGATAAAAACCTGGGCCATAATGAATTACCAATAAACGTTAGTGTTTGCAAACGGTGTTACTGCTATTTCTGATACTGTTGGCCAAAAAGTGGTTATCTTATAACTGCTAAGTGTCGTCGAAGACAGTTAGTAGTTTACCATTGAAATCTTTGAAGGTACGCCGAATTTAACAAGTATCAATGTTTCACTATTGAAACCAGAATTATTTGACCACGTACAAGTAGAATTATTTTTTTCTATAACGAAATTTAATTAGAGTGTGGAAAGCAGCTTTAAATAAAAGGTGATCTGCCAATGAGATAGCAATACATTAAAGAAAATATCTGAAACCCAGCCCTTCCTTTCACCGGCAGCCAATGTAAGTTAAACAATTCTTGTTTGGAACTGTAAAATGTTCTCCCAGTAATGAAATTTTTTTGGATATGTTTTGAATATGCTGCATTTTACGCACCTCACCATTAGCTACACCATACATTATGACGTTGCAGTAATCCAGATCTGAAATAACTAGAGACAAAGCTAAAATTTCAGTCCCTGCTTTTGTTGAATACTTTCAGATATTCTTAATTCGTAGGTAATTCAACATGGCTGTACGAGATTCGCGATTTACAAGAACATTAAAGTTTAAGGTTTCATAACGTTATGCAGCAAAAATGAAATAAAATGAAACTTTATGTTGTGTGCGTCTTTCTAACGTCACAACACGTCTGACGTCATGTCTGTTTACGCGCGTCTGTTTCCCGGCTGAGATTAAAAACTGTTGCAAAATGCACATCTGAACGTAATTGAGCATAAAATGAAGAACAATGTGTTTGGTTTTCGTGAATATTGAATATATCTCACCTCAAAGTGAGAAAATGTTCACATTTTGACTCACACTACGCGCTCGTGAAAATATTTGAAATTTTCTCACGTCTCTGTGACATAGTGGGTTTGCGACCAGCATGAATCCAGACCAGCCTGTGCATCCGTGCAGTCTGGTCAGGATCCATGCTGTTGGCTTTTAAAGACTATTGGAATTGGAGAAACTGTCAGCGAACAGCATGGATCCTGACCAGACTGCGCGGATGCGCAGGCTGATCTGGATTCATGCTGGTCGCAAACCCACTATGTTTGTTTTCTCATGACACGGCTCAATTTTTCTTTCTATAAGCACAGCGACACAGAATATCTGTCATTAATCGCTCAAAGTTAGAGACCATTGACTTTTCTACACATTCTATGTTACGTATGTATTTTTGTTCACATATCTAGTTGATACACATCCAGATACACACTGTTGTAAATACTTGCCTTCAAAGCGATGGAATTTAAAAATGTTAGTATTCGGAACTAAACTGGTTACGAAACGTTTACATAAATTAAAAATGTACTTAGGCCTAAAACAATTCTTTGTTATTGATAATAAGCACATCAAATTATCTGAAACAAACAATTTCTAACTTATGAATATATTTGCGTGTGTGTTTTTCTTACCGTAAGAAAATCTGAGTGCATCTATATATAGTCGTGTACATGGTTTACAATTTCTGCGTTGTAGGTACCACTAATGTCAACTAGATTCTACTTTGACAGTTAATTCTCAACGTGTTATATATATATGACGCAATTTCCTGGAATGTTGCAGTGTCATCAAAGGTGACGTTTACTATTTTTAGAAACTGCATAGATAAATTTTGAATGAAGTTCTTTTATATTCGACCTTAGATGTAACTGAAAATAACATTTTTACAGATTTTTGTTGCATTTTTGCATAATAAATCTGCTTATTTTCTATGGACCCCTACAAACCTGTTCCATATAGAGGAAGGTCGTGACGACAACGATTATATCACAGCATTTATTCGTGTGAGAGCGTTTTTGTTTCTCTTGGCATTATGAAAAAAAAGCATGAATTTCGTACTTTTGAAAATGTTCTGTTAAACTGCAAGAAAATGTTCTGTAAAACTGCTGGACACTTTATCTGGAAGAAACACGTTTAGTTAATATTCATTTATGTCGTGTCTTTAAAACGTTTTCACAGAATTATGCAAGTAATTTATCAAGTGAGAGAATATTTTTTGCGTGTGAAAATACGCCCTGCATCTCTCTAGCCGTGGTTGGTTGTTCGTCCTGTCTAAATAAGGAGTGACTGACCATGATTTGTGCAGGTTTAAGATAAGAAAAATGAGCCCTTAACAGTGTAACAGGGATCCTTGACATAGTATGTCGGTGATGTTATGTCGTTCATAGGTTTGCACTTATATGATTCAAAGATTTTTGCAGTTTTTTCTATAGTGCCTCCGTTTCCCAGTTCCGGACTACCTCTGAGACCTTAGTTATATGCTTATAGTATAACATCAGTGAGGAGAGTAGAAGCGTAAGTTTATAGTAGTACTATACTCAAATGTAACTGTCCCCCTTCCCTAATATGTGTATCGTGCATGATGAGCACTGTTAATCAAAATAATCATCATAATAATAAAAAAATATGCATGTCAAGTGTTTTTTTGTCAAATGCTTCTGTTCTGTTTTTGGTGTTCTTCTGCTTCTACATTTTGCTAATTCAAACATGGTTATTACGGAAAGTATCTGTCATATATATAGAATATTATCAAATGTTACAGCTCATAACGAAGAACAATTAGCTCATCTTATGCATATTTAAATCTTGTTTGAAAGATAATTCACGTAACTGTGGCAATCTGGACGGGGACTTTTTTGAGTGTTTTATAAACTGAATACTTTAAAATAAAAAAAATCTTAAAATATGTATTTTAGAATTAAAGCTTTCGTGTCCGTGTGGAGATATATCATAGATAATAGTCTCGAATATAGTGTCGCAAGCTGCCCTGGTTTGGCATATATCTGAGCATGCTGGAATGAGTTCCATTGATCCGTTGATCAGTATTTTGAGTGATAGTCTGAGCATATCAATACACACATTCGCTACGTTTTTCTTTTTCGGCTCGTATTCCGTTAACAGGAGAGAAAACGTGTGTTTAACAGAGAGATTCTCGCACTCACGTGCTGTTATAACATCTTTTTATATATGCGCGTTCCATGGCTGAGCGTAAACGTATTACGGCTACAAAACGGATAATACAAAAGGAAATGACGTCAACGTGAAAAACGTAGACTTTACCGCACATTTCATGGAAATTTAATAACGTTGAGGAACAATTTATTCATTTACCATGTTCTTATGGTTAAAAATTTAAACACATAAATTCATCAGTTAGCAATTGTTTGACATACTTTTTATTCTTACCGCTAAGCACTGAAAAGGCCTAGTATCAAACCGGCATACAAATTGAAGCAGAGTCATTTTACATCTTAGGTTTGAATGAAACAGCTTTACTTTTTCGTAGATTCATGAATAGGCGATTTCGCTATATGTTTATATATAGCAACTGCTACGGATCGTGTTAGAATCACCATAAGTCCGTTTCTTGTTTACTAGTTTATGAAAAAGAAAATAATAATATTGATAACGAATACTGACTATACTAAATAATCTAACTCTTTTTGTGAAAACAACATGTTCGAGCTCATAACAATGCAAGGTGTAAATTCACTTTGTTTACAAATGTGTCAGTTTGATGTAAGTGTTATCTAAAATGACGTCAGCTATCAGAAGTTCCTGTTTTTACAAGAGTTTTCTAAAAAAAATATTGTACACTTATCTGAATCAAAACGACTGCGATGTCGGGGACTTTATTACATTTTAGTGTGTTAGCAATTAATGCCTCGGTTGAGAGTTTAGAGGTTCACAAAAATCTGATTGCAAACAACTTTTTACGCTACGCTTAGTATATGAAGACAACCAATAGAAGGTCACGTTCAGACGGCCTTTACTAGCCAGTCAGAGCCTTTCTTTACAAAGATCTATGAGCATTGTAAAAACCTTTCCTGGCATGTTTATTAAGAAATTATTTTATCCGTAAAAGAAGACAGAGGTATGTTGCATTTCTTTATTGTTTGTTCCACTAGTTTTGTAGTTTCCACTTTAGGCAGTTGTCCATTTGAACTCTATGAAGTTTTTTTTTTTCAGATTTAGTGAACCCTATAACAGTGTCGGTATAAGCCAATAAAATCGAGTTTTACTATCAATTGTATGCTTACATTTATCAAGTTTGTTGTTTAGATAGGGAGTATTAAGTGTAATGCTTTAATGTAGAAGTTCATAGCCAATGTCTTAATATGTCATTTATTTATTAAAACTCATAGAGCAACACTATATTGTTTTTACACTTTTATTACTACGAGAGCTAGGCAACTACTAAAAAGTATCAAAGAGGCTTAACAGCATGCAAGCAGTGTAACATGATATAGCACCTACGTCACAAGTATATGTAAACACTACATTAAGATGCATAAATTCTAAACCTTATTAACCAAATCACACATCGTGTACTACATTCCTTCAATCAACGTCATTTTAATGTTTGTTTAATTCTTATGACGATACTTTCTTGTTAAGTTCTGGTTTAAGAAATAAAATAATTAATCAAAAAGAAGATAGATATGACAGAGTCCACGCATCCACGCGTCGAAATTACTTTTTGCTCTGATTTAAATCTATTAACTTCAAGTTTTTCGAAATATCGTGTAATACACTAATTCATGGGAAGTTATGAAACGTGCAACACACATCAGCCCCTAGTACCGGCTTTAGTGAAATTCTATTACAGTAAAATTGAATGCACTTCATGGTCCAAAAAGACCAGAAAAATTAAATTAGCATTAGATATTGCTATTGTCTACTGAAATATGACAATTTTACCACGATCTTTGAAAATTTGTTTATTTGTCATACGTTATAAATTGAGAAAAAGGATTACAATTTCAACTACCCTATAATCTTGAAGCAAAATATTTTAAAGATCAAATCAGCCACATCCATTACATTACATAATATTACATTACATTTTACTGCAAGCACATAAAAGTCAAAAAAATATCAATTATCATTCGTGAATGAAATCTGCAAATAATGGCTGTTTAGAATTGCTTATAGTATACGAAAGGCCTCTCAACAAAAGGTGAAAACGTACGGTTTCTACAGAAAAAAAGTTTCTCTTTCCATTTGGTATGTTTTACCGTTAAGCCAATGAGGTTTTACACTCAGCAGACAAAAGACTTATTGATGCAAGATTTTGAAATGTTGCTATGAAATCAAATAACGGGAGTAAATCTATAGGAAATTTGCGTACTATACGGCTACCTGACGTTGATACCAGACGGCGATAGACCACATGAATCACATATATTGACTAAAGGGCATATAATGTTTTGATTTATATTACTTTAATAACAGTGGAATAAAGACTTAATTTTATTAAATAGTATCTGATTGAACTTTGACAATTCAATATTAATTGGTTTAAACATTAAACCACACATAAATTGTCCAAATATTCTGCAAATAGTATTATAACATATGGTAAATATAATCAGGTTTCAGATTATGAAAATATATTTTTTTAACAAATAAACGAAAGGGAAAGGACAACCGTAAGCTATTTAGCGTTCTGTCCAATTCCCTTATCTCAGTTGTTGTATATTATTCATGTAATGATTTATAAATAAATAAAATATGTTTAAACCAAATAAACAAAACAAACTGGTGAATAACTGACTGCATCTGTAAACACTAGAAGAGTCATCTGTAAACACTAGAAGAGGCATCTGTAAGCACTAGAAGGGGCTAATACCCTGGTCACAGGAACGCCGCGAGCTTCGTACGAGTAGGTTTCCGGTCGAATATTGGCAACTCGCACGGTATCGTTGACTCATACGACCTTCGCACGAATGTTTAGAACTCGCAGAGGACTCATGAAGTTGAGACTTTTGAAGTAGGAAGAAGCTCGCAAGAACCCCATAGGGGCCCTCATGAGCCTCGGATGAGCTTGTACGGGCATCGCAAGGATTTTGAACACTGCGAGGCTTGCTGATGCTCGCACGATTATCGTAAGGAACTCGGACGGTCAACGTACGATGTCCGTGCAATATTAAGGACATCGTCAGGAGAACGTGCGATATCTGCAGGGACCTGCAGGGCGGTAAGATCAGCTGAGTTGCTACAAATGGGCATTTTTCAGACGTCGAAAAATTGGTTTATTTTTGTCACAGGGACACCGTACGAGCGACTTACGAGTCCACAGGCATCGTACGGAGTACGGCCGGGCTCCTTGCGAGCTCCGTACAACTTGTCGCCGATATCCGTACGGAAATCATCCGATTGAAAATGGAATTTTTCAGACGTTGCCGAAGTGATCTATTCTTGTCGTACGGGCACTATGCGGACATTGTACGAGTGCCGTGTGCATGCCGTACGATCCCACGACCACCATACAAGGTACGGCCTGGCACTTGCGAGTTCCAAACGACTTGTCTGCTATTTCAATACGGATATCCTACGATTGCATCCACGAAGTGCAGCCCGGAGGTACTGTGACTAGACGCTACAATTGTACAGAGACCTTAAGGGTTCTAAGATTGGTGAACACGTATGATTTTTATAAACCGTACGGTCATCGTGACCAAAGTATTAGACAAAATAATTAATTTCCTACCTTGATGCAATACCAGACTATTGGAAGACTCGTTGCTGTTAAAATTGATTATGAATTTCAAATTTAGCAATCAATAAAGACTAAACACCTTTCTACGAATTAACATTTGCAGTTGTGGATATAGTTCTGCAGAGCACTGCAAACTATATCTTTTGATCATAAGGCACACACATTTGAAGCAATAAACGTAAGCTAATAAATAATTTACAATTTAAAATTTGTGCGAACCTACGCTAATCAGACTTTGGAACTTAAGTTGATTCTAAAACTTTTCAATAACATGGATACTAACAAAGAGAAAGACAGTGACAATTCACGGAAAATGCTATGAAAAATAGCAAAGACGAATACTCCTCATGCAAGACCTGAAATTTGCTACAGAAGAAATAAAAATATAACATTTATAGAAATTGCACTTTGATATTTATATTAAGAGATGGGAATTCAGAAACAATGTAGTAATTTCTGAATCCGAAATCTGTCTCATATATCATGGACACCGCTGATTTATTTAAGCATATCGCATGCTTTTGTATACGGTAGCAGGAAACACTTCGAATTTTGGCCCCCGTCAATATTTGTAATACAAATATTTGTAGTACAATATTGCGACTCGCTACATGTAAGACTGTCTGTGCTCAAAATTTTCGAATCTAAGTGTACCCTGCTACCTTAAGGGAAATCTGCCAACATTAAATTTCGAAAGAGCTCTTAAATTTGTGCGGTTTCACATAGTTTAGAACCTCTTCTTTGATGTTCTAGACTTACTGGGGACTATAACACTACTTGACGACACAGCAGCTGAAAATTGTTACGATGATGACACATAAAAGCATAAAAGTCAATATACACGCAAGCGATTAGTTTTTTAGATTCTGGCACCAGTAACAAGGTTCTGGTACAGTAAAAACATCATTTTTATCATTATAAACCCACAATTCTCATATTTAGCCCACCAGTTATGCATTTATTCAATCGAGGGTGGGGGGGATGCCATCCTTTTTTTAAAAGCACAAAACATGCACGCAATTAATAAATGGCCGCCCTGATTCCCTGACTCTGCTCATTAGGGAAGTACAATATTGCGACTCGCTACATGTAAGACTGTCCATGGCCAAAATTTTCAAATCTACGTGTACCCTGCTACCTTAATATCCATATAGTTTCAAACAAAAGTGCTTACGTAGATAAATTTACCTAACGACTGTTCATTGGATCTTGCACTTGATTTGGGAGACCTCACTTCTACACTCAACATAAAATCTAACTTTAAGATCCATCATTGAGCGCGACAAAGCAAAATAATAGTTCAATTTGACTGAGTGGCCATAAAAGGTAACTAAATGTGGAATCTCCCTCGCACTCCTAACAGCGACTTCAGTGGACAGAATAGATAATAGAATGAAAAATGTTAGTTTGAATACTGGAGGATACTTCCGAACTGACATTTATGAAGTACAGACAAAGACAAGGGTAACAAACAAAGAAAGAGTAAATGTGAATACATCAATATTTGAACTTAGAAACTGTTTCACCCTTCCACACAAAAACAGTCCAGGTTTATGGAAAAAAACATCCAAAAAGGCATGTATTTTCTTTTTGTCATTTAAACGTTTGTTCGTCTATACTCGAAGTTATCAATAAGATCTAATGCACACTGTCTGACGACCTTTAGTCGTGCATTTCGTTGTAAACTGGATTGGAGAACATGTTGGCATTAACTTTAGCTTCTCTGAAAAAAAAGTGAACTATATAAAGCTGTATCAGTAGCAGATGAAACATCTATACACCTTTGAGCATAACATAGCATGCTTCACTTATACATTCTCCTTTTATAGGTAGATTTGTTTTTTAAATGTCTGAAGAAAATTTAAGTAATATACATAGATTTCAAATATAACAGCAGCAATGTCGGACATGGCTTTTCCCCCGAAAAATTAATCATTTCATATACAAGGTGAAGAAGAACAAGCAACATTCGGAAGTAATGAATCATGGATTATACACACTGCAGTTCCTAAATTGTCCATTACCATGTCTGTAAACTTTAAACAAATATTTTTCAAAAATTCCAAGAAAGTCTACTAAATGGAGATAATTAAAGATGTAGGAAAGCAGAGTTATGATTTTTGTACAATGTATTTTCTTCTGATATCATTGTGAAAAGTACATAAAGGTAAGGTGTAAAACAGAGAAAGGGAGATAATTTAAAAGGTAAGAAAGGTTATTGACCTTTTATAGTGCACTTTTTTCTTCAAGGCATATTTAGATGTTTAAATTATATAAAAACCCCTTTGATAGTTGTGGAGTTATGATCTGGAATTGGAAAAGGTTTTATGAATTATCAAAGAAACGCAATCACGTAAAATAAAAAAATGTAAGGGCGAACGGACGGACGGACGGAGTCATTCCTCTTTCTCCTACGCCTTTTTGCGGAGGGATAAAAAGTGAAAAGATAATAATTTACATAGCATCGCTATCCTCTTCCTTCTCTTTATTACTTCTTAGCTTTTTCCCTGGAAAGAAATAACAAAATCCTATTATCGAGATGTTAAATCACTGTATATTCTAAAATAGAAAAGTAGAAACTTCACAGGTTGCTTAACATGACAAAAGCGAAAATGTTGCAGGCTCGGTTTGAATAAGCCTGTTCATGGACGGTAGTGGGAATGCATACACCGTCCACGCCCACGCCCCGGGTTGAGCAGAACTCTTACACATACTAAAATTACAAAAAGCAATTTAGAGACATTCGCAGATGTATTCAAACGGCGGTGTAAACTTGTCAGAAAAGTTTTGTGAAAATAATTGATAATTACCTTATATACAAATTAAAAAACAACGTAATTATATAGTGTCACAAATTGACATACGGGCCTTATTTTATATGTATTGTAAATGCAGGTATTGCATCATCTTTTTGTAAATTTTTGAGTTATTGAGGTAAATGTCAGATTTCACGCATGAAATACCTCTCATGTTTTTCTGTATTTCATAACTTAAATTTCCATGTAAATTTCATTAAATTCTGTTCAGTAATAAGAAAGTTGATATTTTATAAACTTCAGTAATTTATGTTTTTATCCCCAAAACCACTATAATGGGCCTCAAATTGTCAATTTAAATTCGCGCCAAAGTAGTTAGATTCCCCGGCTATATCGTGAATCCCGTGAAAATGACAATAGTCGGAGTCCACGGCTTAGCCGTGAATCCCATGAAATTTAGTATTTGGCGGGACATTATCCTTTAAATAGACTGGACTAGATATGCCTTGCGCACACCACCTTACGACTTTATAGACGAATCTATGTCTGAATTATTTTCTTGCTAGAAATTTATGCTCGATCGAGGTAAGAAATTTATTTGTTAGATTTTTGTATGATTTTTGCATTACGATTTTTATTTGATAAATTTTTGTTCATTCTACAGAATTCTGTAACATTTACTTTTCGGCATATGATTTTAGCTAGTTTCGGTATGTCAGGATGATTTATTAACTTTTTCAGACTTTTGTAAATTATTTCGAAAGAGGAATCTAAAATGTTTCATTTATATAAGATGTAAAATTTGTACTGAAATTTGTAACATGATATTTATAAAGTACTTTGTTTCAAAAACTTATGTCAAACATTTTGTTAATTATGGAACGCCATTACTGCATTGTATTGTTATGTATAAATTTATATGGCAAGTCTAGTGCCATGTTTGTAATATATTATTGTAATTTGTAATTGTGTGCCAGTCTATAGCACATCTAATTAATGTCCGTTGTAGTGTATGGCATTAGATATATATGGATGCCAACTCTCATATAACGTTTGATTTATATTGAATTTTGTTAATTTGTAGTTGTAAATAATGGCTGCAGTTTATCATTTCCATTACTATAATGTTTCATCATAAACTTTTCATATCTTTTTCATACTTTAACTTTAGTCTTTTAAGTAAGTAATCTTTGTAATAATGGAAGTAATAAGTGACGTATTTTAATCATGTGACGTTTGAACTTAGTAGCACATATGTTTTGTATAAGTAGCACGTATTATTTATGGGAGCCTACGGAGGTATGGTGTACCCAAAGGAGCAGCTATATGCCCTGACTTATTTGTTTTGCTATGGTGCTTACCATATGTTATATATTTTAGCTTCTTCCGCCAGACGATTTTACCTGGTGATGTCATAACCCGGAAGTACAATGCCCGAGGTTCACTTGTCTTCACTCGCCTGGATGTGATATTCCCAGCGCAGAGCTTTCGTCCCATGGTTGTGCCGTAAACCGCAAAGACGATGATTTTTGTTATCCTCTGAAGTCAGCTCAGGGATGCAATCACCTACCACCATAGGGAGCCAACACGGAATCAACGTATTCACGGTTTAAAGGGACTGAATTTAGAAAATCTGTTTTGTTTGTGCTACTTAAAGTTCACAATTACATTAAAGACCTGTGTCACGTCAGATTAGAATGGACTATAAGAACTTTTGTATCTAGAGATACTGAACTTTCTTTTTTTTTCTTTCTTATAATCAGTTTTTTTTCTTTTCATATCTATTCATTGTTAATAATCATCTTTTGTAAATAAATTTGTAAATATTGTAAAGGGTGTTGATTTGTTCTGATGGTTACTGTCGCCGGTACGGCCTTTCCTGTCACATATAGCAGTTTTGTAATAAAATCATAAATAGTGCATGCCAAGTATATTTATTATAGTATTATAAGGTACCTACTGTATACATATATTCATATACAATTGATCAATTTCATTTTTATATTTTTTTACGTTGCTTAGTGTATCACGAATATGCACTAAAAAGAAATAAGGTAATAACATGGATTTTCCTTTCTTCGAGCACAACGACACAGAATGATTGCTAGTATTATCGAAATTATGAATGCAAATGTTGTTGCTGATATAAGTCCAATATTTAGATCAGTTAAAGTGTTTGTCGTCTCCATTGCTAAACTGTTATCAATAGCAATGGTAGAAGTAATCGGAGCGTTTGATGTAGTGGTAGCTTTAGTTGTAGTCGTAGGAATATTGGTCCAGCTGTAGTTTGATAAACCCGTGTCGCAATAGCGTTTTTCAGATTTATCGACAGTCCCATTTGCAAAACAGCTTTGCTCTATAAAGCAGAAGCCTTCCTGCATTTGAAAGTAAAGAAGTTTCATGCAATATTGTGTGTGATCAAAATCAATATCGAAAACAAGAAGATCTCTTCCTTTTGCCACTAGAAATGATAAGTGCCGCATAAAGGATGTCGAGAATGTTACCGAAAGGTATAACTCCAATTACTTTAGAACAAAGTGGCGTAAGGTATTCACAGTTAAAACAACCTGGTGGTAGTGTATCGGTTATCGTTCAAAAGTCTTTTTTTTTTTCAACAGGTAAACAGATATACTCACATGAAAATTTTTGTTCAACTGAGCACGTAGCTACTATTTCTGCCATTTATCAGTCAATTCCTTGATGTTTGGTGTTTTTTTTTAATACAGAGAAACTAAATAACAATATCAATAATGAAACTAAGAATGAAATAACTAGAATATAGAAATATTAGGTCTTCTATATAAAAACAGCTTGCTCATACTGAAAAACTCAATGACATAAAATACACTCACTCTCAAAGCAAATCGTATCCCTTTCCCATCCTTGAAGTAGATCTGACAAGTTGAATCAAAAAGGTAAAATTCCATATGCTCGGTAGAGTAGTGCTCTCCATCGTTACTCATTGAAACTTGGTATCCACGAACAAATACCTGATCATTTTCTCTTTTCTGTGATTTAAGTTGTCTCAAATCGCAAACAGCCTCAATCAAGCTATCAGCTATACCTTCCACAAAAGTGTGTTGTAGCTCAAAAGTTTTCTTACTACTGGTGTCAATCTTCAAAACAAACTATTCTGTATTAAAGTTAGCCTCTCTCTATAATTCTGGCAATGTCTAATGGCATAAGAATTAAAATTACCTTTCGCAACAACATTAGTAAAAACTTCCTGCACTTTATATAGAGTTTCGTTTGTATTAGCACTAAGGGGATGACACTATCGCTGATTTTATTTCATCTCCGCTAAAATTCACTCTCATTAAAACAGAATTTGCATTCCACATGAAACAAAACAACAACAACATGAACGTGCGCATTTGACAAAAATTGAATAAAATCATACAATAACTGTACGCAAGTTTTATTGCTCATTACTATACTATGAATAAAATGATTATGTACAGTAGAGTACAGTACCTTTAAATAGAAGTTCATTGTATTTTGCTTCCTTATGAAATGTTTTATAGCAGAAACCAACGCGACATAACAAAACTATCCTTAAATTAATTCTTATCTGTGTTTATTGACTCAAAAGGCTCACACTGACAAAATTTCAATTTCAGCAAAGAAAAAGAGATTATAAATACACTAATGTGTGAGTGTTTTGTTTTTGTTCGTTTTAAGTCATACTGACACTATTCTTACGTAAGAGTTATTTTGACTTTCCAGCTTTTACCATATAATATCATTTCACGAATGAGTACTTGTGTATAGCAATAGGCCTTCCGTAAGCAAGACAGATGCACTCCTAACACAGAAGAAATCTGTTCTTTTCGCGGGTGTTTGAAAAAAATCATCGGTTAGAGGCAAATGACGTGAAGCGAGTGTCTTTAACACAGTGGTACTGACAACATTGTTTACATAAAATTGCTGTTTTCTCTATTATATATAAGTGCATATTTTTTTTTCATATACTTTTTTTTAGGTTTTGACAGGAACGCATTGAATCAGCCACTGCGTTATGATTCTTACATAAATTATAATTATGTTACAGCTGGTGTTGATGAATTCCACCCGCCTTTTACTATCAATATTGAATAATATACATCTTTTTTGATTACCTGAAACTCTAACAAACGACAAATTACTTCCTTTCCAACGAATACTTCTCCAAAAACATACAAGTATGAGCAAGGAATGTTGATTTCATCGCAAAATCCATCATCTAGTAGGCCTTCAATTCTCGGTGGAAAAGCCATGTCAATGGAACAGTCTGACGCCCCATACCCATTGTCACAGGAACAAGCTCCTAAAGAGCATAATGTGTTGTAAAAAGACAAAACAGTTCTTGAATGTATTACAGTTGCCAGGACTTTTTCTCGGTTTTGTCAGCATAACTGTGTTTGCTTACTTTGGAATAAGCGACAAAACGCAATAATTGAACAAACAAATACAAACATTGATTTTCGTCGCCAGTTTACACATATCGTTGGACAAGTTCCAATCGTACCTTATGCAAATCCTAAACCATTGTATTTGAAAACATTAATTATGGATAAAAGTTATGATAAACGTACCGTTGACACAATTGCCATGATCTGAACAATTGTTCAAGCAGGAATGTTTTCGAATTTCGTCAATCACAGTATCTTCAAGATTCTGAACTGGTGATTCTGTTGTGGTTTGTCCGTCACCATTACCCGATTTGGTATCGTTGTCTTTTGCTCTGTCTTTTAGATATTGTCTTACTGTTGAGTTCCTATCAAGTTCTATGTTACATGTGTCCTGCATTGCCTGTTGAGTTATAATTGTCCATTCAACACTATTTGTCAGCTGCAAATGATGATTACAATAATTACAAATAGTCTACGATATGCATTTACCCAAACTTACGGTCAAGAGTTTTACGATTATAGGAAATATAAAGACCAGCTTTTTATATTGAAGGGAGACACCTTGGGCACCACAAGGTATTATTTCGTCACGTGTATGCAAGTTCATAGTATAAACATATTTAACACTCTAATCAAGGCTTCGAGCCCACAACGGTAAAGAGCAAGCAAATTGAAGTAAGTTACTTTCGCTGATCAGTCATCGAGGTCCCGAAGACGGAAGTTTCAGGATCATTTCGTTTTATGGCTACTTACAGAATTGTGCGTTAAAATATTATACTGTAGCTGCGCAGTTCTGATGCCTTACTGTTCTATCTAAAATACAGTTTTGATGCCTTACTGTTATGTCTAAAATGCAGTTCAGCAAAGATATATCCGTGTGCGTCGATGAAAAATTTTGACACAGGTTGTACGTGTTAATTCGCTCAAAGTAAAGCTTGCAATACTTTTCGGCTTCTTCAACGGTCCAGTTTTTGTTTTCATTTTCACCACTTCTCTGAAAAGGAAAGCATATCGTAATTTGCCCCTGAATAAACTATATATTTTCTTAGAACATAACAAATGTATAGCAATAATGAAGTTTCTACAAAAAAGTAATAATATACAATCACATAGAAGCCTAAGATTTGACGGTTTTCTCACCATGAGTGTAGCTCGGAGGTATATTGATATTCAATATAGGTATTAGTGAATCATCTTTATATTTATTTAATAAAACAATGAAATGTGTAATTACGAACAAAAATATTCTTATTTTATAAGGATTATCAAGAAACGAACATAACAGACAACAGAAAATTCATACGGGACAAAGTAACATAGAAATGATGTTTATAACAAACTGATGTTTTCATATATATTTAGAAACATCTGAAATACAACGTATAGCATTTAACTACTTGTAAAAGCTAATTGCCTTAGAAATCAATTGGTCTGAAAATGTGCGAGTATGTCGGACGACCGGTATTCTATGATGATCTGACAAAGATCTAACGGTCCTTCTAGGAGAGACTTTTCCACAGCTATGGTGACCAGTCAAGAAACCCCGTGAACAAGCAGTTCCACTTCTAGTACAAGATACATCCCCAAATCTGCTTTGTTTCTGACAAGTACAAGCAGCTGAATGCATGTGACCTAGATTTATGTTATGTAAATCTGTAGATAAAAGTCTCTCATTCGCGAATACACGCCACGAACGGATAAACTCAACAGCGTCACTTCAACCAATATTGTTTCTGTGTAGAAAGTCATCATTAGTGTTTCCATTTAATGTCCCACATAAACCAACGCTACTTCCGTCTTTATCATGAAGAGATGGAAGAACACTGATGTCTATAACTTTACCAATGCCTTGCCTTCTTCTTGGTATATTATCGATTCTTACTTTTACTGCTGTTCCATAAGGCAAAAGGATCTAAAATGTAACCACGCGTTTAAATTAACACAAAGAGTTCATATTGAAAAAAGAAACAATAATTTTGGAACAAATATATTACATCGCTATAGAAGAGAATTATTGTCAAGTGTGTTTTACGTTTTTTATTCAAAATGTCGACTTACTTACAAGAGATGTTGAGCTTTTTTAGTAAACTCAAAATGTCAAGACAACTTTGAGAAACAATGTCGAACTATGAATTCGAAATTTCAATTTATAACATTGCCTTTTCACCCGCAAAAGTTAACGTCTGTCAAAGGCATAAACATATATTATGGTAAAAACTGCAGAATGTTCTAACTGTGAACACTACACGTAGATACAATACCTAAAGTTTTGAAATAATGAAAAATAATTTAAAAGCTGACGTTAATCATCAATAAAACACATTTTATTTGTGTCATTGATCATTAGTACGAGATGTATAACTACTATCCAGTCTCCTTCTATGGGTTTCCTTTTAAAAACACAGAGATACCTAGGTACCTTTTTCGTGCTTTGACATTTAATACATTGTATTTGATACACTTATGTAAGGTACAAGTGAAATGCTATATCCAATTTTGGCCTATGGCATGTAAGTATGCAAAACCTAAACGTTATTCACTTTTAAAGGATTTCTTATGGACCAGCGTAAATGTCCAAAAAAGGCGTATCCATTTCAAATTAATATATAAAATACAGAATATATATGATGAAGCATTACGTACAGTATATGTGAAATCATTTTCTTTCATGGTTCTAAGTACTCCATTACTGCAAAGCTTGTAGCCAATTTTCAGAGACCCATTACATACATCTATCACATAAATATCTTTTCCCGCGCGAACAGCAACTCCACAATTACACTTAACGCGGGCATTTTTGTAACAGGGAATTATTTTATGTTGAACCTGCAAAAGGTGTGAAGCAAAATAACATTTTCATATGATCTTTTTTATATTTGCACATGTATACAATTCTAAGTAAATACGCTGCTTAAAGAATGGATCATTTCGCTTTCTGTTATTAGTTTCGAATTATACTAACAAAAGAGTAACCCTCGAGATAAAAAATAACAGTTTTCCGGTTAAGCCAATTTGGTATTTCATATCTAATATTACATTAATCTTGCTTTATACTTAGCCCACTCCAGCTCGAGCATATATCTACAAGCATATGTTATTTTCTCTAGTCAGCAAAAGGTAGCTGTGATAATCAAAATTTTACTTTGTTTGGAAAAGTTAGATATTTTCTTTTAACTTTACCTACGTTTGCACAAAAAAACTATATATCAAAACGAACCTCAACTTCAGTGAATCGTTTATGTCTGTATAGAATATATTCGCCATCAGCTTCGTGATGCTCATATGACCTGGACAATTGTAACATAGATATGATTAGGCCTGAGGTAATTTTCAATGAATAAATAGAAAACGATTACACGATTTTTTTTTCTAATTAAGAAATAAAATATCTCATTTAGTGAATTGTCGCTGAAAAAATCATTGTTTGGAATTCAGATGCGAAGAAATTATATCACGACGGCGCAGCCCGAGTGATATAATAATACGCATCTGAACGACAAACAATGATTTATTCAAGAGCAAATCACTAAATGAGATATAGTATTTCGATTCTAACACGTTACCAAGGGTTTTAAGTACTTGCTTGACGACATTCATTAAATATTTGTCCGTTTTCAATCGGTTTCTTTTCCAGCGCGCCGCTATGCCGTTTGACGCTATGACGTAATAATTGTGACGTCAGAACAATAATTCACTGTTTTCAGCCTTCTTTGTTTAATAGAAAATTGAATCAGATCGTGTTAGAATTCAGAACAAAGCATTAGCACAGTTTGTTGCCCCAAAAATTGTGTATGGGACAAGAATGTATTATATTTGATAACTATCACAGCAGTAATCTTAAAGTCACGTCTGGCGTTCATAAAATTCCTCCAAATATTTGGATTCATTGTTGTTAAAATTGCTGTTCCTTTGGAATAAAATAGTTCATTTAATATATATGTAATAAAAATCCACTTAAGCCGAAGCTAGGTGTAATAAAAGGTGTTGCAATTTCTATTTATCACTTACGAACAAACTTAATCAAACTGAGTCTGCCATTATTTTACTCAGTTGCATTAGGGATCTTCCAATGATCTTTTCACACGTTTTATTAATTGTCACAACATCAATCTTAAGTGCCGTGTGACTAAAGAAACATGTGTCCTCAATTTTGGATTCTATGTTTATATATTTTCTGATCCTTTTGAAATCTTAAAGTCCATTCAGAATGTATGTAAAGGAAGTTTTCTTAAGCCGAAGCTAATCAACGTGAGCTGTGTAGCATTGAGACTCTTTTGCATTTGGAAAATAACAAATTTGGCGCGGAATTTTCATGAATATGAAGATTTTAAAGCACTCTTTTACTTTCCCTAACCTGTCCTTTACTTGTGATTCTTAAATACTCTGTGTAAGTTTAATGAAGCCAGTTATAGATTGTGCCAAAACGAACTAGCAATTAGAAATGTATAAATCTTTACTACATAATTCTTTTGATTTGTTTTGGGTTTAACACGGTGTTTCGACAGTATTTCAGTCATGTAACGGCGGGCAGTTAACCTTACCAGTGTTCATGGATTCTGTACCAGTACAAACCGGTTCTCCACAAGTAACTGCCAACATTTACATATAAATTATCAGAGGTTGAAAACGAATAATTTCAGACAAAATGTCTTTTATCAAATTGTCACGGAGAACATACGCTCAGCCCGGGAATCAAAGTCGCGACCCCACGATCAGTAGACCAACGCTCTCCCTACTTTGGCGTCCTTACTAAAAGAAGGGTGGTAAAGTGAAACCAGCTATAGCTGGCTGTCACTTGTATTCAGCAGTCGCTTGTTTACAGCAGCTAGTCAGATCAGTTCTGCGACTGACATGTCATTTTAATTTTCACTTGTCGTAAGGAGCCATATGCCTCATGCAGCCAATGCGTTAAGGATATTTGATTTGTCACGTTTGACTTTTTCAAAAAACATACATTTGGTAGAGCGGGGTTGCCCACATTCGATCTTTTATTTCGGTAAGTATCCTAAAAACTGAAAAAAGTTGTGGTTCCACTGTTAACAGTAAAATAATTGCTAAGGCGCATGAAATATGAATGAAATAGCTTACACCTAGTAAAGTCTTTATGCTTTTGAAATTTCTGTTCTCTTTTTTTTTCTGCTGGTATTTGTAAGATAGTATTATATTACCGACCTTCCATCAAAGCTGTTCATATGCGGATCATTTCTAATACTACATATTCTCCCTCTCCATTGTGTATTTGACTCTTCAACAATATCAACCTGTGAAAATGATAGAAGCTTCTTCGTAACGTTAGAGAATTCAGATGTCAAAATCAACATTACGAAAGGTTTCCAATTTATATTTGAAACAACTAGAACCGTCACAGGAGTGACGAATATTACCCACAAAATCAAGCCTTGTCGCAGAAATATGGCAGTTATAAGAAAGAAAAGGTAATGGTTGATAATTATATGAAAAGTTGTGGTTAGCAGCCTCCTTGTCCTATATTTTACGGTATTACACCTGTCATTCAAACACTTTTTGAACTTGTCAATTCTTTCACGCGAAAATACCCGGAAACCATGAGTTTGGTAAAGTTGAAGTTGGAAAGCGGCCATAACTTCGTGAAATAAAATGGTAGTTTGTAGCTAAAGTCGAACTTGACCGGTGTTATATGATGTTACAATTGTGTATTAAACATAATTTAAATCTGTCAATGCTTTCTTGAGTTATAGTCTGGAAACAATGAGTTTGGCAAATTTGGAAAGGGCCATGACTACGTCCAATGATAGTTTATAGGCAAAGTCAAACTTGACCTGCAATTTATGAGGTTACACCTGTGTACCAAAATTTATTTTAATATGTCAAGCCTTTCACGAGTTATTGTCCAGAAACCATGAAAGCAGACGGACCGACATACCGACCGACCAAGAAGTTCACTCCTATATACCCCACAAACTAGAAACAAACATGCATGCTTAGTGATATGTATTACATTGAAATAGACGCACTGCAACCTCTGTAAAGCAACACCTTTTGGGAGATACAAATATTGGCTGCTATTTAAAGGTTTTTGTTCGAGATGTATATTTGATGGTATATTTCAGCTTAGGAAAATTTTGTTGTACAGTAATTATTTTTTAGATCTTTTCTAGGAAGAAATCACTCTACAATGCTAAAAGCAATACGGCAAAATTGTTCACTGAACGAGTTTCCTCAGGATTCCATATAACCACTTGGGATGCATACAAAGACTTTTTTGGTAGTTAATATTCGGGAGTTATAAAATGAGGTCTATGTCTTTTAGAGGTATGCCTAGACGTGTTGTTTAGCCCGACAGATAAAAAGTAAGGGTAGATTTCAAGGAATAACAGAGCACCCTTTAACACAGCCATAGGGCCATGTATTGCAAATTAGTCCCATAACAAAAAGATGCAACGGAAAAATATTTAGACGGTTTGCTTCAAAAACCCAAGAAGATATATAATACTTCAATTATTAATAATAATTAAAAAATGGGGAAGGGGGCCGATGTGGTGAGGCGCATATAAAGGGGTATGAGGAAAGAAGTGAAAAAAGCAGGGATAATTATTCAACATGGAAAGCAACTTTCCTCAAACGCAATCTCCCTACCGCGTAAACCACAGCGGCTCAGAAACCCTGGCACAATACAAGAGCAAACACACAACCAACATACACAGATAAACAAACTGAAAAGTAAGAAAAAATACCTTACAGGGGCACCGTCCAAGACACTTACACATACGCTTATACACTCAGGAAAAAGAAAAACAAAAATAACACACTCACACGCAAGAAACACAACTGTTTGGCACTGCACAAGGACGTCCGACGGAAAAATTACAGTGGACACTCTTACAATAAGGAGAGGGTGCAAAAACACGGGAACACAATTGCGAGGGCAAGATGGGATGATGAGGGGTAAGTGAAAAGCAAGCTGAAAGCAAACAAGATAACATACGCGACACGAAATAGAAAAAGGAGAGAAACGAAGCAACTGAAAATAGGGAAACCGCCTTTGCACAACCATTAACCTGTATAAAGGAACTGGATTATAAGTTTTGCATCATATCCTTCAGGAAATGCCAAATAACAAATATCTTGAAACCATAGTTTTCGAAAGAAAAATATATGTAAACATATTGTTACTTATGACCGGAAAACAGCAATGAGACCTTTAAAAGAAGAAAAATTATATTTGATTTTAATCACTACAAACAACCTCTGTTTCTCTAAATGAGAAAATTGCAAGAATTGTACAAAGCGAGGTATTTCAGCTGCAAAAACTGACATATTTTCGTTGGCTATGCCCCATCGAATATCCTCCGTTTTTACTATCAATATCTTATCATGCTGTAAAAAATTAATCATATCAGAAGATTTCATGATTGCTGAAGTCCATCAAGAACCTGTCTTTAGATGCAGTAAAACATTTTTGAAAGCCGCTTACATATACACATATTTGATTGTCATGCAACGACTGAGGAAATAAAGGTAATTCGATACAAATATGTCTAATATTATGATAACAGAAAGAAATACTTACTTCTATTTCTTTTAATCTATTTGTATTTCTCCATAACTTGACACTGTCGGATGAAGGTTGCACTTCCATTAAAATGTTGTACTTTCCAGGAACGCTGTACTGCCCCGACTCAGTTGTTGTTATGCCTACAGATAAAACTTGCCCTATGGCATCAGGCCTAAGTTGTTCATCACATCCTCTAGGAAATGCCGGGATACCTACAACAATCACCTTAAGACCGTAATGTTCAACGTAAACATAAGATTACCTGTGAAATGAAGACTGAAAAGGGATATTGAAAGTTAAAATTGGAGAATCTAAGATACTTGCAGAAGACCGTCTTTGCTTGATTAAAGCAGACATTGTGATCACTCCATTCCTTACAAAAATACCGTCATTGTACAATACAATAAGTTGTCTTCGAATTTACTTTTTGCAAATACTTGGTAGGACTGTTTGAGCAATAATATGCGTTCAACTTTGTACTTAATTGAAGCTGATAAGCAAACCAGAACAGCAGAAACGTGTCATGAATTATCAGCTCAGATAAAATATTTATCTGATTTGCAACTTTGTTGGGCGTTAAAATTTTTCAAAATATTGACCGTTTATATCGAAATAAACACTATAATTTAAGGACCATGCTATTGCTTACTTGTGCAAGTGCTTTGTTCAGGTGTGGTGTAGCTAAGACTCATATTGCAGTATTTCCGAGTACTATCATTGCATACAATAGGTACTGTATTAATAACGTCTACAGAAGACGTTTCACCACTCCGAACACGAAGTTTTGGTGTAATTATATTCACTCCGGCATAAAATACTGATGAATGTTTAGATTTTAGCCCTGGTTGTCCGTATGGCTTCATGAAGGGACGAACATCACATTCAATCTGGTCGGAAAATTATGTTATAAATAAATGTTAAATTAAGAAAACATAAATATTTATTACATTTTTCAAAGTTCACGCTTCTTTAGTTTTATCATGTCTAAATTGTTTAAATTGTACCCTTACTGATGTTGCAACGACTTGTGTTTTAAGCAAAAAAAAATGATTTAAGTAAGTTCATCTAAATAAATATGCCCTCAGCGTATATTGAAAAGGTATTATTACTATATTTCAACAAGAACAAAATAGGTAATATTTACATATGTTCCAAGCAAAATGTCATTTTCGATAAAATCTGCTTCAGTTAGATGTAGCTTAGACATATTTGACCTGTTACAGTATCCCTTCACAATGGAAAGATGCTTGTTTCCGTCAATTTTCCAGTATACTTGATAGAACAGATCGTCGTCAGATTCGTCAAATTTGCAAACAAACCAGATGTGAGTTTGGTTATGCATGACAACAGTTTCCGTGTTGTTTATTATGAACAGAGGAGCAGTTTCTGTATATGAAAGGGAAGACAATTTTATCTTTCTATACCAAAAGTCAAGTATCACAAAATGAAGCACGCTGTTTGTCTCATAACAGTATTAACTATTAGTGTGCGATTTCAATATACAAAGCTTTGTGTTAAATATCTTTGATATTTATAGAATATCCTTTTATTTAGATAATTTCCTGTAATAAAATCAAACTGCTAGACAGACACATAACAAAATGAATATATCATTAAAAAAAACTTTAAATCTCACATAACCTGCATCGCTTACACCAGTTGCTAACTTCTATATCAATTATCTGACCTGTTGCAAAAACACACTTTTTCATCTTGGTTGACCATGACACTGATACAATAGAATACCAAGGATGCTCTTCGAATTTTACCGACGCCAAGCCAGCATTTGTTTCAGCAAAGAAAAAAATAATTAAGGTCTAGCGAATATTAGAGTAGCAGCATTTGCTTGACCTGACGGGCAGGTAAATACTACTGTACAGTAGTGTTCTTCCGTGCCGATGCATTGTCATTAATGATGCACATTTCCAAATTAATCTGTCCGCAGGCAACATTTCACGTCGTTTCCGTAATGTAATAAATTCTTTTTAGATCTGCCGGTAACAAAAGATATTTGCACAACAGGGTCTTTGGAATTGAAGAAAAATGTATTAAAACCCCGTTTGCAGCTTAACCGTTAAAAGTTTTGAATTCTTGCAGTATCGACTTGACCTGATTATCTTTCCTACCTTAATCTTCTGTAACTTTATTGTATGCAAATGTTGTGTGTACCGCAGCTATAAAATTTGTGTTTCAGTTTTAAACGTATAAGGCTTTTGAAACAACACCCCCTCCCTTCCCGCCCCCCCCCCCCCCCACCCCTCACCCTAGAACTCAAAGAAGCTGTAATTTCTGCTGCACATTAGTTTCATTTTTTTTCTAAATTCCCCCTATATTTGGTCAAATATGACTGTATAAACTATCTTTATTTAAACAATTTTACATCTAAAAGATCTTAATTTCTCACCTTCAGAACCCATTCCTGCAAAAGAAAAAATATTATGAAATTTATATGGAAAGACTTAATGTACAATTTATATATGTTTTGAAATGTAAAACACTGGCACAATTTTACACATTAGGTAAAAATGTACTTATTATGATTTTAAAAATGCTTGGCGTCAGTTTGTTCATCACTTCGTCCAACCATAAAATTAACGCAATATTTGAAAACTTAGAACATTAAAGATACATTTATCCATTTAAACATTAAATAGAAGGGGAATCTATTTTCCGGACTCGTGATTTAGTCAATGCATAAAATTATATCCAAAACAACGATTAAAATTAAATTAAACCTTTATATCCAAAAGATCAAATTAAAATATTCTCAGAAAGAGTATAAAGAATAAGAAGATTTGATATACCAAAGCAGTATGCACTCCTGTCATCATTAGTAGCTGGAAGTCTGTAAACATAAAAACCTTCACATTTCTTCACTTGCACGTTATATTGCGCGTCAGTATTAGCCTGTTTGGATCTTATAGTGCGCACGTCACCAGTCGTATCAGGGGACTTATCTAAAACAAAATTTGAATTAAAAATCTTTGTAAGATATCCTTATTAAAGCTTTGTCAGATACATTTGATAACAAACAAGCAGGCTTTATTTCACAAAGTCGAATAACATTGGCGAGTATATTTACCTAAGCTGTATATGGGAAATGATGTTCCACATCGGCCTAATTCAGGTTTGAATTCTGGCATTTTGTTTCCTCCAACGTAATACCATCTATAAGGTAGCTTGGAATCGTTATGACTTTGTTTGAGACCGTCTAATTTGATTGAAACATATCTGAATTCTAAATCTGGCAAACGAGCGTAATAAGTTGGCATACATGGGTCAAAATTTTCCACGTGATCTACAAAAACAAAAAGCAATATATTGTTCAGGAGACAAATTAAGTCCGCGTTTAAGGTTATGGACCCGTGATGTCCTTCGGCAACTTACGTTCGATAACGTGTTCTCCTACTTCGGCATTATCCGTATGCTTACGTAGTTCATACGAGCAATCAGTCGGAAAATGCCGAAATCACATACGGAGAATGTGTAAACGTACGAAAATTGCCGAATGTGATGATCGGTTCAGTACCTCAATAGAGGAACGGGGATGTATCAATACGGTTTGTTATGTTTCGACTCTTTCAGGCTCTTTCTAAAAGAACATGAAATCCTGTCAAATTTTAAAGACTGATTTTCTTTCTTGTTTGTAAAAGTGAATACTACTTCACTGACACGTTGATTTGCCGTTATGTGTATATGTGTACCTATATGCATTGAAATACTCAAAGGCAGGTTTTAAGATAAAGCTGGCGGATTTTTTTTCCTGGGCAAAGCTTAAAATTTATTTCATAAGGATTTTTTATTGGGATTTAATTCGCAGATTGACTAAGCCACGAAATCCACGAAAATCGATCGCAGTGAACAATATTAGGTAATAAAAGGTTTATTCGAACAAACTGAAAATAAAGTCTCTCATTTAACTAACAAACATTGACTGAAATCAACCAAAATCATTTTGAATTATTGGTATCTTCGAAAAAGAAGCAAGCAACGAATATTTCCAAATCAATAAACTGCACCAGTAATATTTAACTGTAGTAGTGAAAATCTGTTTTGATCTTACCGCAGTGTATCACAACACTTTCGTCATTTCGACAGTCATGTGATCCCCAGCGCCTTGCTTTACACTCAGATATATCTCGTTCTATCCCTACACATTCGAGATCATCAATTATCGTTTGGCCAGCACTTGGTCCATGTTCCTCAGTTTTGAACTGCCTTTAATTGTTAAAACAATGACATTTCCACTATATTGTTTATGAAATTAACAAAACTGAAATCGCAAAGAGCTTTGACAATTTGTTGGAGCTTGCGTGCAGAAACAAGAATTTCAGTTATTGATAAAATTTAGTGATATAGATCTATAATAATATGTAAAACGTGAGTTAATATGTCAAGTAATACAGTAAGTAATTGGTGTTTCCCAGCTATTACGGAATGACCCACTTAATGGTGAATGTTCAATGTTCAAAATAATGTTACAGTAATATACTGTATCAAGTGAGAGACTAGTAGGCAAAATCTAAACAACTTTTACCGTGTCGATTTTTTTTATAAATTATGTATAATTCATGATATTTCCTCAAATTCAAGTAGAGACAAATTTCAAAGTGATGGCTACTGTCCAAGATGTTTGCAAAGAAATCATTTTACCATTAATCTTAATAAAAGAAACGTAAAAAATTACAAAACACAAAATAGAAATGTGAATATTATTGTTTTCTAGTGTAACTCAAGCAAAAGGATTTAATGAGACAGAATTCTAACTCCAGCATTGAAAAATTAAGGTAGAGTCCTGTGGGACTGTTTTTGATTTTGTTCACTTCACTTAAAAATGATCTTGGGGCAGAAGTAAAACCTACCTACATTTCTTTTCAGTATCTTTAAAGATGTCTAATTATGTCCCCTTCTGTTTTAGAGCTAAATTCACTTTGAACAGCAAGAAATCTCTTACTAGTATTAAATGAAACTTATGAACAATAAATCAATGATAATCTTGAAAAAAAGTAAAAATTTACTAGACAAAAAGGAATTTAAGAGAAAAATGGTCCTAGTTGGGCTTAAACCTATGCCCCTTGAAGTATTTAAGTAAAAGAAGGATTAAGGAAAGAAATAAATACCATTCAAAAGGAGTTTCACTAGGACATGGGTCATACCTTAATTATAAACATGTCTGTCTCGTCTCAGCTTCGTAGTTTGTAAGCTTTAAAGTGAAGCACCGATATTAGTTATATACTATGATCTTGTTTAGTTTTTGTCAGTATTGGTTTATGTAAAATACCAGAAAAGACACTAATTATAATAAAGTATTGTATCAAAATCGATTATAGGCGAAGTACCCGAAACTGAAGCCAAGCATTAGGCATAGAACATGAGCGTCGTTGTCATCAAAATGGTCGTCACAAACTGAACCCCAGTTTCCATTGTACAAAACCTCAACCCTTCCAGTGACTGAAGTGTTCCCTACGGGAAGGACATGGTCTCCAGACATAAGTCTTACGTCGGTGGTTGTTCCTTAAATATCACATAAGTAACAAATATTAAGACAGAGTTATTGGAAATAAAGTTATAAAAATATAAAAACCATGTTCATGATGTGATACTGCAGCAACATTATTCATATCATATGATTAACAACTAAAATGTAATTTTGTAATTTCTTTGCATTCAGAAAATACAGAATAAAGAATACCTTAACAAACAGAAAAACTGATCCTTCGTCAGACTGCTTAAACGAACATGGATAAATATCAAACTGGAAACGCCACGTTCAAAAAACGCAGCCTCCCCAAAACGAAACCCACAGCATACAATTGCAAAACCTTCCAACACACACACGCACACACACACGTATACAAAGTAAACACACCAGGACAAAACATACAAATAAAGGAAGACAGTGGAGCACCGCTTTGGAACTGTCTCAACACTTACGACAATTTACAGCTGCAAATTCATCTGTGCAAGACTTTGACAAGTTCGCCCATGCGCCTTGTCCACAGTCGAACAAATTGTCTTCATATCCAGCGCAGTTGAGATTCCTAATTCTCGTTGAACTTGCTTTGATGCCGTAAAACTTGTTTGAATGTACCGAAACTGTGCTAAAAAAGAAGCAATATAAAACACATTACCAGATTATGACTAATAAGTAATATTTCGCTGAAAATCTAATATTGATTGTAGAAAAATCAAAGTATATTTTCTAGGATTATGATTTAATAGCAAATGTAACCTTTAAATATTTATTGTGCAAACTTGAATGTAAAGAAATGATTTGAAAAGCTGCATGCAGTCGATTCCGAATGTATGTATGAAGTCGCAGTTACCAACAAACCGAAATCAGAAGAAGAATGTAATTTACCTGTCTTGTATATTAGTATGACCGGATATATTACAGACAATCATCGCATCATACTTTGTAAATTCTTCAGAACAAACAGGGTTCCATGACTTATTGACAAAAACTTCTACTAAACCAGAATATCTTGACCAGCCACCTCGAATTCTCACAGACGCTTCAATTCCTAAATTTACAAAAAGAAAATAAATAAAATACAATAATGTAAACTATATCGTTTTACACTCACTTTGTCGTTCAACACGTTGCAAATCTGTTATATTTTATAAATTAATTATAGGATAATACCATTATTATTAGACATTATGAATACCTAATTCAACGCAGCTATTGGTAAATATATTAATCTGACCTAATTGCCAACTTTTTACAATTGCTATTCCATGCGAAGAAGCTTGCGTATTTGTGCCTTCTCCAAGTTTATCTTGCAGACAAATTACCGCTCCGTTGGTCGCTCTTCCTGGCTTCCAGAATCGCATTGTACTGTTTGTGTATGCATAGACAAGTCCCCCGTAACTACATGGTCTAGACACGATATATCTGTCATACGCAAGTGCACCATTACCAACAAAACGATAGCCGGAATTCACACCGTCAGTTGCTTGTACCTTGAATCACATTTATTATGTACTTTCTTATAAAATACTCAGAAATATTTTCATTGAATTTATTTTTCTGTGAAACATATGTTTCATATATTTATAATGCAGTGAAACATATCTTTAATATATTCACGAAAATATTTTCGTATTCTTGGGCAGTTCCTTTGGTATTATTGGAAGTGAAAAATGTATATTTATAGTGGAAGAAACTATTTCAAGTCAAAATTTAAAATTAATGGAAAAAACAGAAATGTAATTCAACCAACGTCTCCATACGTATAGCCAAGCCTGAAACTGTGTTTTATGTTTCATTAGATCCTTTAGTGGATTTTTTTAAAGGGTCATAAAGACTCTGGCTGTCACATTTTTGTTATGAACATAAAATATATTATTTTCTTATTTCACAGTTATTAAAGCAGCATGCCTCCAGATTTGTCTAAAAATAATCTTTCTTTCAGATTGAAGTTTTGGTCACATTATGAACATTAGAATATGAATTTTTGTTTCTAAGATATTTCAAAAAATTCCAAATCAAGAAAAAAAGATGACCGCCTTGGGAATTGAACCCCGCACCGCCGCGGCAATAAAGACATTTTCCCGTCGTGGTAACCAGCAGGGCTATAGTTGAAATAGTGAATAATCATTTCAAAAAATATAGATATTTATAATCGAGACTGTTTACCTTGAGTAAAAGCGTGACAAACGCTTTTCGATTTTCATCGTAAAAAATAGAAAAAAAAAACAGCAAATTTCCATGTGTTTCTGTAACATAAAGTTTGACAGTAATTAAGTTTTAAAGCCTTCTTAAAAAATATAGCATTTATTTCAAGATATCTAAAAAAATATTTTTGTTGTCGAAAAATCTGGAGGCATGCCGCTTTTACCCTATCGCCACCACCAAAACGTAGTGATAAGAAAAAGAGCTATCAACATTTCTGTGCTGCAACTTTCACCGGTTTAAAAAATGAAAACGGGTGAGTAAAGTTTATATTCTACGTTTCTATTTTCGTTGATAAAACTTATTTCATAAATCGGAGAATGCAGTGACGGATAAGAACATTTTTACTGTAAGTTGACTGTAATTTCGATAAGACATTATGTAAATTAAGGTTTCAAGAGCTTTTCCGACGTTTGTTAATGTCATCTGCATGTATTTTAACTAAATTTCGATGCTTTAACACACTCTATGAACACTACCGTGCATGCAAATGGCTTAAATGTGCATGATATTCACACAGACATACACAAGTATTTTAAAAAACTCCCGTAAAAGAAATAGACAAGCATTTTTGAAAGTGGTGGGACTTTGGCATTAGTGATGGTGCTATACTGTAGTGGTGGCGCTGGGTCGGACGGTTAGCATTAGAACTTCTGACGAGAAATAAGTAATTTTATTCATGAGGTAAGGTATGACTACAAGGATTGTCATTAACCCTTTTAAATTAAATGTCTTACAGTTGTTGTAGTTATAATGCATAATGCTGGCATGATTAACTTTTAATCACATTATAAACCTTCTATAAATTGAAATGTATTGTTTTGGCGCACGTGAAGACGTTGTCATTAAGTAGGCAGTTTAGTCGATTGATTCCTTTTTTAACGATTTGAAAGAGAAAACGATTTCAGAAGTATTAAATAGTAATAAGTATTATTTCTAGAAATATTTGAAGAAGACAATGTTAAAATTTGAGTTTTTGTCATTTCAAAGTCAGGGCCAGGAAAAAATCCATTTACTGGTATTACATGTACATATTACATGTATTTTGTTTCTAGATGTTATAACATGATTAAATGCAGATGGAGATCAGCATGTTATGTATAACGATACATTGCTAGAGGAAATTGGCCGTAGGATGTGTCATGTGGTGGGCACTTTTATTTCAGAAATGCTTAGCTACGAACTGTTGTCTTTTCCGTTGTGTTTTTATTGATTTGAGATTTGTTTGTTATATAGGAAATCAAACTTTTAATTTGATCGTATCATAAACAAGGTAAATGTGAAATGGTACCCGCAATTGAACAGAAAACGCATACCATAGCCAAAGCGCCACCATTCTTAAAGAATACTTGCATATTTCTTTTAAGGTAAACTCCACTAATACTTATGCTTGTCTGTTAGTATCATACGGTTTTAGACTATTTGCATATACGGTAATATTCTTATTCATTAAATTACAGCTCGAATACAGACAAATATCACAATGTACACTTGTGCTAATCAAGAGAAAAGATCTTGACACCACAAAATTTATAATAGTTATTTAAAATTAAAGCCATGTTGTATTCATGTTTTCTTACACGGCACTTTATTCTACAATGTTTGAAACAAATTTTATCATTAAAAATATATACCAGAATGTAAACATTTACAGTTTGTAACCGGTGATAGCTAAAGCACGGAAATGCCGATAGCTCTTTTTATATTCCACTTTTTGGCAGTTGCGCTGGTGTTTAGTAGCCGTGTATTTTAAATCTAATGTTTGATAATTGTTATTGTCATGTATTGGCATAAGTTTGACTATATGGTTAACAAAATAGGAAGTACTATAATATGCCTGATTATCTCCCTTTAAGAATTTTACTTCAAAGTATCATTTGTAATATTAAAAGAAGCATTTTTCTAACTTTTCAATTATAGATCTATATAGTTTCTACTAGTCTTTGGATAGCAACATTTTCTGCTTTAAACTACATAAAATTAAGAGTCTAATGGAATTTTATCATTTATCATTTGATTCAATTACAGTTATAATACTGTTTCGATTTATTCTTACCCATGCTCTTGTAAATGTTTCGTTTTCACCTCTTTCCTCGTTAAAGTGCATTGTCAAATCGGATGATCTTATACGAGTAGGAGAAAGAGTTTTCTTTGATGTAAAACTTGGTGTCAAACTCTCCTCCCGCCATGCATACAGTTCAAGGATACCTGTTTTTACTTTGATATTAAAACCTGCTCCTCCTTCACCACCACTGAACACATCTAAAATGTGATTAGAATGATATAATTAGCTTCCAACGGCAACGAGAACCTACAACTTATTACGATTTAAGAAGATACAGATTAAACTCAGAATTCTCATATGATTGTTTTAAAAAGGTAAGTTTTAGGAAATACAGAAAGCTACAAATTATATGGTAAATCTTACATCCCCATGGACGAGAAGGAACCCATACTCGAATCGAGGAATTATCAAATCCATAAATCACGTAGCCGCTTCTTTCGTTGTCAGTGTAGCTTGTGTAGATGATAGATCCTGACCCTAAAACGTCATTGGGAAATCATGTCAAACACTAGGTAAGAAATTAACAACAGGTTATCAGGACACTGTTGTGCTCCAAGCGATTCACCTGTTATAAAGACCTTTGACTATATTAATACACACATAAGAAGATCTGTATTGGTCTTTTAGCACCACAAGAGAACAATGATGGTTCATGTTAAGTGTTTTGATAGAATACTACACTCAACAAAATTCCTAATCGGTCAGTTTTTATTGCATTACTATTTTGTTAATATATACCCGCCCGCTTAGCTCAGTAGGTAAGAGCGTTTGTCTACGGATCGCGGGGTCGTGAGTTCGATCCTCTGGCGGGGCGTATGTTCTCCGTGACTATTTGATAAACGACATTGTGTCTAAAATCATCAGTCCTCCACCTCTGATTCATATGGGGAAGTTGGCAGTTACTTGCGGAGAACAGGTTTGTACTGGTACAGAATCCAGGAACACTGGTTAGGTTAACTGCCCGCCGTAACATGACTGAAATACTGTTGAAAAACGGCGTTAAACCCAAAACAAACAAACAAACAAGTTTTGGTTAATAAGGCAAGTATTTACACGAAATTTCACGAATAGGTACTGCAGCTAATTATTGATTTATTTTTGACAGACTCACCGCCAAAGTAACCGCTTTAGACGTTTTGGCCAATTTAGCATATTTTGCACGTGCATGCATGTGCACTAATATGCACGTGTTAATGAAACTTTTGGCATTACTGACGAAAGTCCTACCAGAAAAGCACATATCATCGTTAAATTGACACAAGAGTAACGCGCCCGGGCTGTCGGAATTATACAACAAAATTCAAAATCGGTCATTTCAATTAAATGTACTTTGGTTAAATTTCGAAAAAAGAACGCGGATGGTAGATAACCAACGAGTGAAGGTTCTTGTAAACGGAAAAATGAAATAACCATCAAAGTAACAGTTACAAACAAATAACATCAAAATTCTATTGAAATTGTAAAAACAATAACACACGTGCCGTAAATGTGTCCCAGCTAGCAACATTCCGACAGCTCGATCTCATTGCTCTTGTGTCAATTTCACCATAATATGTATTTTTCTAGTTGGATTTTCGTCAGTAATGCTAAAATTGTAAACGAACACGTGCATGTTGGTGCACATGCACTGCTCGTGAAAAATAACCAATATTAGGCAAAACGCCTAATGCGGTTACTTTAGCCATGAGACACAAAAAATAAATTAATAATTAGCTGCAGTACCTATTCAAATGTCGGCATGTGAAATTTCGTGTAAATATCTGCATTATTGACAAAATAGTAATACAAATATAAACTGACCGATTAGGAATTGTGTTGAGTGTATGCTAAAAACGAAGGTCTGATTGACAGATACATATCTTATATGCGTTATAAATTGAACTTACATTCTTAAAACTATTTGTGCTATGTGACGGTTTTGTATTCAGTACATATTTTCAAAGTTCTTCCAGGTAAATAAGCAAAATACTGGAGAATACAACTAATATTGTGAAAAATAAATTTCGAATTTAAAACATAATAAAACATTTGGTCATCGGGCAATAGTTTTGACATTTTGCCAGCAAACCTTTAAATAAGTGTAATTATTGATTGTATTAAAAAGAAACATTTACCAACTGAATCTGCATAAAAATTGGCAAATTCATTTCCTTGAGGAAGTCTGATTCTAGAAATGACCAAAGACGGATGTGCTGAAAGTCCATGATGCACTGATACATACGAATCTTCCCCTGAAAGGTCAGCAATCGTTTGAATACGTCATTATAATTTTAAGTATTAGATCACTAATAAAGAACCTCCTTTTTGAAGAGTATTCGATTTTACTGCAATTCTTAGTGGGGGGGGGGGGGGGGGGGGGGGGCGTAGGTGCAAATCCTACTAGGACCAATTTTCCCGCTTATGTTCTTTTTTTCTAGTAAGTGTTTACTTCTTTCAAGACATTATTGATTTTTTGTACAAAAGTGGAAAAAGATGAATCGATTTCTTGGTGTTCACTTAAACAGTAGGGGTAGAGTTACACATCTTTAAAAATATTGAGTTACACGAGGTGAAAGTTCTCTGTTTTGCCTTCACTCTTAGATTATATATTGTGGAAGCAATTTATGTAGGTTTTATGTCGACCCTAAGGTATTTTTAAATGGAGTAAGCAAAATTCAAAACAGAAACACAGCATTCGACCTTATTTATTCAATGTTAAAGTATGAATTCTGTTTCATTAAATCCGTTTACTTGAGGCTCCATAGAAAAATGATATTGACATTTTATTTTGTGTTTTATAATTGTTTACCAATAGTTTGATGTTTCTTTTACTACAATTAATGGTAAAATGAGTTCTCTGCAAACGTTTTGGATAGTGGCTGTCACTTTGAAATTTGTCTCTACTTGAGCTTGAGGAGATACCATAAGTTATACAAAATTTATCTAAAAAAAGGCACGGTAAAAGTTGTTTAAAAATTGCAAAATAGTGCAAAACACGGTTACCTTTCAGAATATACCAAGCAAAGACCATTTTGTAAACATTACTATTAGTGATCTAATACCTTAATAGGTAACATTGACATAGAGATATTGTTTGGGAAAAGAAAATTAAAAATTTACAGTTTGTTATGCTTCCCTACCAAGATGTATGTTTCAAATGAATGCGAGTACGATTTCACCGAAGAAAATAGCAAGGGTTTATTGATTAAACTTAATGTGCTTTTGTGTTTCGATGTTTGAAATTTCTGCAAAAATACTTTTTTTCTGAGAAATGCCTGAACGAAAATATATTCCTTCTGAGAAATGCGTGAACGAAAATACATTCCACATTTCACTTTAAATTGCATAAAATTGTTTAAAATACAACACAGCCAAAACTGTGTACTACGTTCAAAAACGTTTCATTATATGATATCATGTTACTGATCACTGTATGACAGATCACAAATGAATTCGATTAGGGGAGAAACCGAAATGCATTATTAGCAGTTAAATGGTGTCTGGGCAATCAAAATACCATAGTTAAATTGATCTAAGAAAACATTCCCTGCAACATTTTTTGTAGCCCGTCCAGATCCATAATTAGCAACATAATGTGTAATCAATATCTAAAGATAAGGATAATATATAGTAACATGTAATAAAGTGCATGTCATGTTAAAACGATCCACATATTTGTTTAATAGGGCATTCGAAAAATAAGAAAGGCAAACGTGGTTTAGATTTTCTTAATTGGGAGTGTCCTTCCTACTAGACAAAACCGTTTCATTGAAAAGTATATCTATACTGCATTGAGACATAATATTTTCATAAAAAAGAACGAAATATTAAAATCGGTATAATTACTCCGTCCTGAGGCAGCGGTCAGTTTAATGCCTCGTGAGGTAAAATCGGGTTTCGGCATAGACCCAGCTTTCCAAGCCCTGGCACGTACAAGCGCTGAATAGCTTTTCTGGTCTGCTGGTCCTTCCCAGTATCGAGAAAATCCTTATAAATACAAAAACTTTTATATAATCATGTACTAAATGGCTTCAAACAGCCCCAGGAAGGGGTTAAGGTATCGACCACCCAGCTAAGGGGCCGTTGGTTTAAGTTCAATTTGATCACGAAAATACCCTCATATATGACACCAGTATATTCCAGGAAATGAACTGGACAGTGGTTCAAATAAACATTGACTGAACAGTGCAGTGGTTCAAATAAGCATTAAGCTTTCATTTCAGGCAGCTGAAATGAACTAAAAATGAATTTAAAAAGCGTCTAACATGTCAAAAGACATTGTTTCCTTCAAGTTATAAATTACTAATTTTGTGCTACACATGTGTCATGAAGTACATGTGACGCTAGGATATATAGAGGATATTACATAAGTGTCTTTTCATATTGAATTTATTAAATGAATTGAATAAAATAATAAAATGCGATGCTCTATCGAGCATTTTATCAATTTTATTCAACGAGTTTAAAAACTTCAACGTGGAAAGTCACAAATGTAATATTCTTTTTATCACATGTTAGCCTTTCTTGTCGAAACATCAAAAAATCGACTTTCTTTTACTATATAAGCAAGACAATTTGCCCGACGTCGCCTACAGTATAAATGACGTCGACGTCAAAGCTTTATACATAAGACAACCATGTTCCTTAATGTCATTTAATTATAGATGCAGCTATACATATATCCAAAGGTTGATATTTATATTCATCTGAATTAAATTAATTTAATGAGGATTTTCTTATCTAATGATAAAACATTGTATTAAACGATGCGCATAATACATCTTGAATTCTTAGGAGATATTTGTGTAATAAGATATGTCGGCAGGATATAGTCACACGTACAGTCCTGGATCCCGTTGTAGTTTTAACTTTACACCTCTGATAGCCTGGCAAATGTTTTAACTTTAACAATGTAGGAGCTTTGTTCCAAATAAAATCAATACATGAAGATACTTCACAATCTAGCAAGCACAGTGTCTATGGAACGCTAAGCGATTTTGTGCTGATATTGTCACTATACATTTTGTTGTACCTTTTCTTTCTGGCATGGTTTTATGTCATTTGGGTGTCATCATTACATTTTGATATCATGATATGGTCACATTATAATGATTTTACAGTAAAATGACACTAAACAATTGCCGAAAAACTGGGCACCACTGCCAAATGACATGTTATAACTGCAAAATTACACAAAATACCTGACGAATGACAGCGCACCACTGTCACATGACATGTTTCAACTGCAAAATGAAATGAAACAAGTGCCGACTGACAGATTGTTGTTTGGCACCAATGCCAAATATCAAATATCAACTGTAACAAAACAACATCCGATTCACTTGACACATGAAACACTGACGATTGGCTCGGCACCACTGCCAAATGAAATGTTTTAACTGCAACATCATACAAAACTACTGCTAAATGACAGGTCATAAATGTCAAATGACAGACATGCTACAACTGCAATACGACATGAAACAAGTACCGAACGAGAGGGCATCATTGTTAAATGACATGATTCAACTTAAAAATGTTACGAGGCAACTGCCGAATGACAAGAACTCAATGCTAAATGACATATTTCAACTGCAAAATGACATGAAACAAATGACGTTTGACAGGATACAACTGGCGAATGACATGTTACAACTGTAAAATGAACGAAACAACTGTCAAATGAGAGGGCGCCGCTGCCGAATGTCATGTTACAGCTGCAAAAAGACACAAAACAACTGTCTAATGACATATTACAACTGCAAAATGACACAAAACAAGTGTCGAATGACATGTTACAACTGCAAAATGACACAAAGCAACTGCCGAATGACATGTTACAATCGCAAAATGACACAAAACAACTGCCGAATGACATGTAACAATCGCAAATTGACACGAAACAACTACCGAATGACATGTTACAACTTCAAAATGACACAAAACAACTGCCGAATGACAAGACACCGCTACCAAATGACAATTTAGCACTAACGAACTAAAAGTAACCACAGATAAATGACAAGGTACAACTGCAGAATGAAAAGTATACTGTGCCGAATGACAAGTTACATATATAATCAAAATCTTACCGAAAATGGGGGTCTATTAAATTCAAATATGACAACAACATAATGTAGAATGTCCACATCAGAAAGAAAAGTAAAACATCATTGTGTCATCTGAGCGCAGTTAGAAAAATAAGAGGTGTCCGAGGACATCATAGCCCGGCTATTCAATAGCCGTGTCCAATGAAATGATATATACAAAATGTAAGTCAAAAAGGGGCATAATTTTGTAGATTTGCAAAACAGGGTTGTGGAACCTTTACATTGCTCATTAGCTCCTCACATTAATTTGTGTATAAAGTTTCAATCCATTCCCATTAGTTGGTACTGATCGAGATACCAGCTAACATACAAATAAAAACACTGAACCAAAAACTGCTTAGTCGAGAAAGGAGCATCATTTTGTAAACTGCAAAGTAGAGTTATGGAAGTTGTGCAATATAGGTTAGTTTATCACAGTGAATAAGTGTGTGAAGTTTCAATCCATTCCCACAAGCGCTTGCTGAGATACCAGCTTACATATAAAAACTTTACCAAATCTACCTATTCTTTGAGCAGTCTTGCTAAAAATGAATCATCAAAATTAGCGTTCCATAATTCTGATAATTCTGAAATTTTGGATGAGTAAACCAATGCAACAGTATTAAAATTTCCCAATCTGTTTTAAATGTGTTTTCTATAACAACAGTGCATATGAAACATTTTTAAATATTTTTAATAGAAATATCTGGCAGTTTCTGTCAATAGCTACACAGCTACTTTCTGTTCGATTAACCTTCGTATTAAGACGTTCATAAATGTCAATAGAAGTTTACAAGAAAAACGTGCAGAATAGGGTTCCACACCACTCATGGTAATGTGAAAAGTTAGAAATATATAAGTAGATCCAATGATATCCAACAGCAATGCAAAGAAAGTGGAAATATAACTTACCTGTATAAATACAATATCCAAGCATGGCATTCCATCGGACAGGTGCAGAGACCATTATAGATGTATTATCGTATATATAGGCAACATTTCCAAAAGGATATCGGCGGTCGTCATCCCTTATCACGTGACCTAAGATATGTTACTAGTATATTACAGCTAAACATCTCAATTGAATATTACTTTTTTGCGGGACCCTTGTAAATGATACAAATACGTTCTAAGATTCTGAATATCATATTCTATTAAATGTATGTTCTCTATTAATCTAATGAGTATCCATTTGTAATCAAAACAGTTATACAAGTTTCTAATATTTAGATGTTTCAATAACTCTTGTAATGTGATTTGTAAATGACTACCTTCATGTACATACAAGCTATCAAGTTTAATGCGAGTTAATTTCATGTGCCGCATGCTGCTAAAACTGGACAAAATGCAATTATTGTAGGGAAATCAATTGCAATCTTAAGACTAGTTTATTTCAGGAAATTGTGTTTTGTCTTTAAACGAAAATTTCAATAATTTACCTGTCCCTGGAAATATAAAGCCTTTGTTGGGACCGTCTACAGCTTTGACTTGAACGTCTACAAGTAAAGGTGACTCATCGAAGCCATGTTTGAAGGTTCTCATAGCCTTGCTTCTTTCCGGCCAGCTGTTCGCGGAGGTAATTAATACCCATCCGCTGTCAAAATCCGGTTCTTTCAACTTGCCATGCCCTGTATACAGTTAAAACGTACGTTTTTACATATAATATGTGTTACTGTTTTTGTTTTTTATTAAGTAACAATTTGAAAATAAATCTTGATATCGAAACATAATTACATATTAATCTAGAAATAAAGAAATCTTACCCATTACAAGAAGATTATATTATAATAGAAATGTTCGTCTTTTATAAATATTACCATTTTCTTTGAATAACTGGATTAGTAGAGTTATAAGATCATGTTTATAAATGACAAAAAATGAATATGGGGGCTTAAAAGGTTGCACAAAAATTGTGGACGTAAAGTTCTGTATTCGTTCTAAATATGCATATAATTATAAAGGTAATATCTTAAAGCGACTAGCCCAACCATCTATCAAATCTAAACGTTTCCTATATTCACCTTATGTTGCTTATTTGATGTTCTAACAATGCATTTTCATCGAATTCTGTTGAAAATCGTTGTTTTCCTACCCAATTAAAAATAAAAACATTCGTCTACTATTTCTGATAAGGGATTCCCGATTTGTATATAAAAAATACGGAATTCAATTCAGCGATCACCTTGGAAACATCACGTGTCAGTGAGAACATGAAAATCAGTAGAGCGCGTATAGATATCGCGTGGTATTGTCCGTAAGTATTGACCTGGCACTCTTCGCCAATATTTTCGGGCGTTTTCGTTGATTTACGCAAAATTTGTATCTTGAAAGTATCTACATTACTAAAGTAACATGAAAAGTACATCGACGCACGTTACAACGGGTTCGAAATCACTAAGAAATTTATGTGTTTTTTTTTTCAATTAAATGTATTGTAATGTTATCTTTAAAATTATTTTATGTATCATATTTCATGAATTTTAATTGTTTTCTCTTGTACTATTTATTTTCTGGAATGCTGGTGACAGGTAATTTGTCTTTTTATCTAAGATACCTTTAAAATAATCTTATTTCATATTTATACAACGCGTCAATATGATTATTGTTAATAAATGAACCATAAATATCACGATACGTTTGATCAAATAAGTAGAAGGTCTGCATATAAAATTTGGGGAAAAAAAGATATGGTCAGACGTAGAACTCGAACCCACAACCCTGATATTGGCAGCTAAACGCTTTGTCTGCATAGCTACCTGTACTTGCGACAGTATATAAATTAAGAATGATATATGAAATATTTAGTAGTAACGCTGTTTAGGTTCGGAAACCGAAGATTAATTTCAGAAATATACGGAATATCCATGAGTGCCAGGTCAATACTTCGGACAATATTATGGCGTTTTGAAATGTAACCAAACAAAGCAATAACATAAAATAAAGTCAGTACATATTACGTTTACGATACAGTTAGTGATTCCTCGTTGGCCGAGCGGTTTCGGTATTCGTAGCATACTTTTTCGTAGGGAGACACGTGAAAATTTTGTTTTTAAAACTGTATTTAATTTCTTTTTCTTCAATACGATTCAACGAAAGCAAAACGAGTTAGTTAATATGGTTCTAACTTGTTCACTAACTTATATATGTCGCTATTGACACGTAATTACGTTTAAATACACTCAGACTTTAATATGATGTTATGATTTCAAGCTTTCCTGTAATCCTGCACGAGTTAGGTTTATAAATTTTATAACAATCTTACACTTCGCTTTAATAAAAGCATTGGCCGGTCATAATTTCAGTATCAAATGAGTTAAAGACATTATCGATTTTATACGAAAAGAAGAAACAAAACAATGAATTAGAAACCAGAAAAAAAACTTATGCAAAAACAAAACATTTTCATGATGTTGGTCGAATGCAAGGTTCGAACCGTCGAAACTATCACTACAAAATGATTATGTATCCATCTTCTCAACCTACTGCGCCATCAGGGAAACTGTTGATTTTCATTGTATATCTTAAATTTACTTTAAACGAGAGTGCAACAGATTGTTTATTTATGTGTATGATGTTTTTTCTGCTAAAATTAAAACGACATAATACTGTGAGTTACCTATGCGCTGTATTATTAGTGACGGCAGTAAAATATACGCATGCGCAGTTTTGTTTTGCTGCCCACGCACTGAAAGTGTCTTAAAACACTGTCGCGTCTCGATCTATATTTAATAAATAAATTTAGTAAATTACAAAATAAAGCGCTGCAACGGTTTATAAATTTTAAAAGTGCACGAGAAAAACTGCGAAAACTCGAATGTTCTGAATGTTTAGAAACTTTCAACCATTAAGTGTCATGAAAATATATGAAACAGTGGCGGCAGTTTTCCTTTCGGTGATAAATTATTTTAAAAATCACAAATTACAATGTGTGGGTTAGTCGCTTTAAAGCAAGATCTATTGATATCCTTGAATATAGGTGCAATCTTTGCTTTTGTAATATATCTTTTTATTTTGCCGTAAATGCTCACCCAGTTTAAGAATGCAGGTAAAAAGCAAGACGGCTGCAAAATTATACCACTTCAAAACACACATTTTGAAAACACTGAAAGAGATAGCAATCACGTCTTTTTCACAAACCACATCATAAAAATAAACTTTAAATGACACTAAAGATATATATGTTGTGTTTAACTTAACCTGACAGTATATTGTGTATTTTCCTTTTGTACAAACAATGACATTCTCTTTTTGTTTCTTTTTTCTTTTTGCACCGATTAAATAACTATTCTCTTCCTGTTCTAATAGAATACTGCTGTGAAGGTAGCCTGGGAAGCCGTTGATAATATTTATGCTTTGTCAGAAGAAATCATACCTAATATTTATGCATTAAAGATATCGCTTAATTTGCTCTAATTAGTGTTAATTGGCATTCATCGAGTTTCTGATATTATCTCAATTTGCAGGTAGAAAAAAAAAGAAATTGGCAGACTGGATTCCCAGGCTACTGTGAAGGCAATCAATTCAGTTAGATGACTTTTATTTAAACTATAAAGCAATTTCGACACAGTTAACATGGACCTGGCCAACGGATTTCATGTAAAATATAAAAAAAAATATATGTAAAATATGCTGCAAAACCTAGCTAAAAGTAGTGCGGGACATTCTCTTGCTTCGTTAATGCAGCTAAGAGTTAGTATTTTTAACAGTTCTATTGAGTTACAAAAAGCTTAGTACCCTACGTAGGATATGTTCTTTCTTGACCATAAAAAGGATATCTCATTTGAACAGGGTTACTGCTCCCGAAGCTAGAAGCATCCTGTATCATACTTTACTCAGACAAATGCTACTAAAACAATAGATATGGTGATGTGTAATAATTGCAAGAGATATCTAGATATAGTCAGTCGAAATCAGTACGATATATTTATTTCTATCTTATGGCTAAATATATGTGTGCAAACATGAACTCTGATTTACCTTTCAGAATATTTACCTTCTGTTTTTTATGAAGCAGTTGTTCTGGAAAGTTTCCTAAATTGATTCTGGCAAAAGTCCTGAATTTGGTCCAGCACCCTGTTCGGACCTTTTGTTCAGTTCTCCTAGTGAAAATCTTTTATTTCTATTAATATATATACAGTGTAACTTCCGAAAACCGAACGACCTCCGGACCAGCCTAAAAGTTCGGTTTTTGGAAGTTTCCGGAATTCAGAAGTTTGAAAGTTTGTAGGCAAAGTGGACGTGGTGCATAAGAGTTTTGTTTTCTTACACGTAGGATAAATGAGATTTTTATCCTTTCTAATTTTACAATTTCATATTAATTTATTAATTAATTAGATAATTAATTAATTATTTACAAATATTAATGATAATAAATACATAAATAACAAATATAAAAAGAAACAACAGAACTTTAATATAATAGCACTTAAGCAAACATTTTCCACTTACATTTTAGCATCTTTGAACCCGACTTTGTCAATGTTAAATTTTAATTAATGTTGATAATGCATAGTTCAATCAATGTAACTAAATCATTTAAAACATCCATCTTTCTTTCGTTCAAACATTAAGAAAGTTTTAACACATAAGATATTTAATTCATCAAGTTTTCATAAATTGAATACAAATGAAAATAATCGCTAATTATTCCTTACTTTTGCATCAAATGATCATTGTGATTATATAGCGTGTCAAAATAAACCCGCACCGCTAATAAATAAACAAAAGAACATGTTGACAGCGTTTCTGGATTATCAGGTGACACTTTTAAACAAGCAAATATTTTGCTGTTCGGTTTTCAGAAGTCAATTTTAGTGTTAAAATATAAACGGTGCTTCAAAAAATGTCCGGTTTTCAGAATTCGGAAGTTCCGGTTTTCAGAGGTTAAAAATATATAGAAATAAGAACAGAAAAAACGGGACTTTGAGTTTCGTGCGGTTTTCAAAGGTTTCCGGTTTTCAGAAGGTCCGGTTTTCGGAAGTTACACTGTATTTTATTTTCTGCCTCTCTATAAGAAAAGTAGGTGAAAATCATAGTGTTAATAATTGTAAATAGTTTCTAAAATATCATATTTGATTTCACATGCATTGTGACATCTTTTAGTTTGCTTGGGAGATGGAGTGATAAAATCGGACATACGCTATGAATGACTTCAATCTTTGGATGCTATAATGACATTTTAGTCGTTAGACATTACAAGATTCTTTCACTGGCTGTAATTGCAGATGGGAACATCCCGTATGAGTGTAACTGTTTGAACTGTAACGAGGCTCCGCCGCGTTACCGCGTAAAGTTACCCGATAGCCGGATATTCTCAGCTCACCTACAGCCAGTGATAGAATCTTTGTTTTTTTGCATGACATATTCTAGAAACAATAGTAAAGTCTAACATGGCTCGATCTGTCTGCAAGTTAAACAAGGAAGAAGTTCAAGCTCTGTATATTCGGCGATAAACAACGGTTGAACCGCGGACCAGTAAGAGAAAATATAATGACGTCAATTATGACGTTATATTGAAGCAAGACGTTCGATTCATTACTGCTCGGATAAATGAAGCCCAGCATAAATTTTATCAAAATATTTCAATGACCATGTCAGAATGAAAACAATCAAGGTATTCTTGTGGTTTGTCGTCTAATTTGCCCTGGTTCAGAGTTCAGATGCTTGGATATAAAACCACTCGGGCTAACGACGCCCTCGTGGTTCAATTCCTGCGCATCTGAACTCCGAACCGTGATACATAAGACGACAAACAACTCAAAAGCCTTGATTATTTGTTAAATAAAATCAGACTGAAAAAGTGCGATAAGTTTAACTTGAAATAGTAAAAGGGTATTCACTTTCTACGAAACACGTTTCAGACTCGAAAAGATATTAAAGACCTGTGTAACACTTAATTCGCACACATTGTATCGATTATTCGGCGTGTAGATTAAAATTGTTTCTTAATTCTTATATTTTTGTGTAGGGATAACGCATGTTTATTTCGTGTTATAACATCTGCAGAATCCTTCGGGATACGTTGGTTCCCTCGCCGTATCTCGAGGAATTCTGTAACGGGCGAGGGAACCAACGTATCTCGAGGGATTCTGCAGATGTTATAACAGGCGAGGGAACCAACGTATCCCGACGGATTCTGCAGATGTTATAACAGGCGAGGGAACCAACGTATCCCGAGGGATTCTGCAGATGTTATTACACGAAATAAACAGGCGTTAACGCTATTCTAGCATAAAACGCGTAAAACCTGATAAATAAATACAATGTCACTCAACGTCATTAAATTTCCACGAAATGCGCGGGTGTAAATGTTCTTTACGTTGACATCATTTCGTTTTGAATTATCCGTTTTGGGGCCGAATGACGTTTACGCTTTGCCACGGAACGCGCATATATAAAAAGGTGTTATAACAGCACGCGAGCGCGAGAACCTCTCTGTTAACACACGTTTTCTCCCCTGTTAAAACACCCCCGAAAAGTGACAAGAACAGCAGTTTTATGCTAGAATTTCAGTTAAAACACGTTTACGCTAAAATGATGTCAGGTTAACCGGCGATGACGTCACTGCTTTTGTTGCTACGCCTTCGTGGAATTATTCCGCAGACGTATAACCTCTTATCGTGTATTAATAATGTTAACTACATTATTTTGAAAATAAAACAATGGTTGTACGTTTATGATAAAATCATTTTACCATTTTAAACGATTTTTGTAAGTACTGTACGTAAGTACTGGTGTAAGACTACTTTCGTTATATTGTATGCTATTTATTATGATATCGGCGGTAGTTTTTCATTGATACAACCAAATCAAATGTACACTACATTATACATTTATCGAATGGCAGCTATAAGCGCGAGGTCAGAAAGAGTCAGAACTCTTTGCCCTTGGTAATACGGCTAAAAGTTTTGACTATTTTCACATTTGTTTCAATGTTTTGACGAATTTTCCAAGTCAACATGTGTGAATATAGGCCTGTCGTATAGCACAAAATATTAACCGGCTATTTATTATTATAAGGAGTCATGTAATAATGCATTTATTGAGGTTGACAGGAGGATGATATCGACCTAGCATGTAGCCAAAATAAATGCATGTACATAGATATGACAAAAAGAAATACAAGAATTGTTAAAGCACGATTCTGAATCCTACTATTCAATTCATTGCTATAAGTCATTGTTCTAACATCTGAAGTATGTTTTCTTATTTAAACTTTAAATGTACTTTACAAAAGCACTTTTTGGCTTATTGAAATGTGTCATCTTTCCATGTTTTTCATATAAAACTACCTTAATTGGTAAATAATTGTGCCATGAAAAAACATGTAACTTTATGTAATAAGGAGAGGACAACTGTAAGCTAATGTAGCTTTCTGTCCAATTCCTGAAATGTTATATTGTAAATAGCTTATGATTTTCTGAATAAAAATATGTTTAAACTAAAGCATGACCTATCACCTAAACTATTGTTTCTAGAAAAAAATCAGATCCATAATGGTTTTAATAGCTGTTAAATACACAGAAAAAAGAATGGAATAATTATTTTCTAACAAAAATCTTACAAAAAAAAAACATCATTCTGACATGGTGATAAATTTAAAGTCTTACCGACTAGTTGAACATATTTCCGTATACTATAGTTCCATACGCCGTTCACTGGTTTATGTTGTGCTACTCCGATGTAAATAGTTTATTTCTGCGCTTGTGATTGTTTAAGAAAAGGGAAGACTTCCTGTATGATGGAGTACAGTATCTCTGACGACCTTTTTAACAATACAGTTAAAGCTAAGATTTTATGATACGTTTTGCAAAAAAGATATTCAGTGCAGGTGCACTGTTTTCTTTTTAACTATATCGTGCATGTGTATTAAAACTTTATAGATACATTTGGTATTGTTTAACAGAAGGAAAATTAATCAGAAGTCGGTCAGATATTGCATTGCTAACGAGACCAAATTTCCCCGTAGATAAACACCATGCAATTACTCTTATAAATGTTTAAATAATTTGTAGAATTCACCGGCAATACTGACCACCTTTAATGCCTAAATACAAAATTAACAAGTACGAAAATTGCTGCAAGATGCAGCAAAAGTGTAGTACTGATAGAACAGGAGATGATATTACGATACTTGTGTCTTTGTTGTAGATCCTAGGCAAGCAGACAATCTGATGGGGTTTAATGAATGTTGGAGAAAAACATTGCTTTTGTAGTGTGAGTAGGATTTTTATTTATTGACCTAATTATTGACTGATCATGACCCATATGCGAAACTGACCTCTAAGTTTCGGTATATGGAATGAAATGTATTGCATACACAAGGTTGTGCTTAAATTCAGACTTACGTAGTTGTTGAGTTTCAAACTTAGCTCAGATGTTATCAAGATCATTATTCTGATAAATGTCTAATCAAGAATGTGGGCTCTATATGATACTTTCAAGTTAAATGATGAGGAAGGACGAAGATGTACAGTGAATGAAACACAACAAACATCATTTTATCCCGCCCAGGGGCATGACACTCACAGTTTAAAAGAAACAAGAAAATTATAGCCAAAGTATTATATGTTGACTGTTGATTACGTTGGTGTATTTATTTAGCTGGTATTGTTGTTGTTTTTGTTTCTTCATCTCCTCCTTAGGAAAACAGCTTCTGAATACGCAGCAATGAATATTGACTAAACATTTCACTACTATAATGCATTTATCACTATATACAGTCATATACTGATCAACTGGTATTTTGGAAGGACAAACAGTCAACGTTTTGCGATCAGCCACCTCTCAAGAAAGACCATTGTTCTGATATTGCTAAAGGTAAGCCTGTAAGAAAAATACATTGAGATAATAGAGCAAGGATACTTTAAAACGCAAGTAACATTGGTGGTTCAAAGGCCAGTTTTTGCCTTATTGTTGGATGACATTTGTAAAAAGTTGACTATAATTATGCATATCAAACATAAAACACACAAATACTTAACTTAAAAAAAATCAAAGTATAAAACTTAAAATAAGACACTGTTTATTCCAGACGTACGTGCTGTGTAATAAGTTTGGTGTTGAATACCGAAAGAGGAATGGGCACAGCCATATTAATATGACAGAGCCTTGTACCTTTAAGAAGTTGCAGAGTGAGTTACAAACTTAATACATAGAAAAGATAATAGATAAGGGTAGATTTCTCGGAAGCACAGAGCACCACAAACACAGCCACGCATTTGCAAAGTAGGCCCACAACAAAAAGAAGCCGTAACGGAAAAATATTATAGACGGGTTGCTTCAAAAATCCAACAAGTACATTTTAATTTTATGCAAAGTATAGAAAAAGGGGGAGGAAGGGGCAGGGGATAGAAAGGGGGGGGGGTTAAAGGGGAAAGTGGAGAAGAAGAAATTTTCAAAAGGGAATGCTACGATCGTTAATCACAGCCATCCTACCACATAAACCCTAGCAGCGCAGACACTCACGTACAAAAGACAAACACACACACAGACCTAATTTACATAGATAAACAGACAAGTAAGATATAACAACACTGTAGGGCACCGCCCAAGACACACAGATGCTCAAGCACACAGACGCACAAATAAGCAGGTAAAATCAACAATAGGGCACCACCCCAGGACTCCAACAGCCAAAACCAAGGCGGTCACGACAACCCACCCATAGCAAAAGGGAGGGGATGCCAAAGCAAGGGAGCGAAAATGCAAGGGAAAAGGATGGGAGGGTCGACAGGGGGAGTGAGGAGAAAGAGGAAAGAAACGTTAACAACAAACAAGACAACATACGCAACACGAAATACAAGACGGACAGAAAACAAGTTGAAAAATGGGGCACCGCCTTGGAACGGTCAGTAACCTATATAAAGGAAACTGTGGGGTTAAACGCGTTTAGGGCATGCCAACCTCGCACTTACTCTATTTTCAACAAGATAGAAACAAGGACATAGTAACAACACAATACACAACATACAATATTTCTTAACAAATGCAAAACTATCCTTAACAAATGCTTTTACAGAAGTAGTAGTTTAAAACTTACTTATATACAATCCAATAAAAGTAACACAATACAATGGGTTTTAAAATAGCATAAATTAACTTTACAAAGCAATATCCGGAATAACGGTTGGAATAAAATGCCTATACCCCCCCCCCCCCCCCCCACCATCATATGAAATAAATGTGGCAAATAACAATGCCAACAATATATTAAATAAATGTTTAAAATAAAATAAAATTATTATACACGAAAAACGTAACCTTCTTTTTGGCGCATTCACCAAACTGAAAACGAAAGGAATTTTCCACGTGATATAAAGCAGGATATACATGCCGAGATTTCAGCGGAAATAGACAATGTTTACGATAAGTTAAAGGAAGAATCTAGTAACTCAGATAAAACCAATGACCATGGAAGCATTGCCTTGAATATTGTCATTCGGGATTTGCCAGAAACAACTTCAGAAAATACTCTCAACAAGGTAAATGCTATGATTAAGGATGACCTTAAGTTAAGGGGGAATTGAATGTGAGAAAGCAGAGAGAAAGAAAACCGTGATTCCAGAAAACCCGGAGTAGTTATTGCTAGATTTAAATCGCACGAGGACAAGCGCAAAGTGATGATGGCAAAAAAGTTGCTTCGGGATTTTCGTCAGTTTAGTGAGGTATTTATCAGCCATGACAAGTCACTGCAAGAGAGAACTATGGCAGACAACTTTCGCACAATACTTAATGTCCTTCGAAATAAAGATCTCGAGTTTAGGGGGACACGAGTGGTACAATCTAGAAATAATCACAGTGATAAAGATAACAGTTTCAGCAATGACAGACGTGAAGACGTGTCTAGTAGGGAAAATATAAATAATAATGAAGGCGGGGTGGGGCCTTTGGTATGAGAAGTGAAACAGAATGAACAGTAATGACGGACAGAGAGATAATGTCTCGGAAAGTCCGCATGATGACCTCTTTTCAGGATGGTAATGACTGGCAAAGTGCCAGATATGCTAGAGACAACAACCGTGGTAGAAACCGAGGACGTGGCAACCACAGAGATCAACGACAGAGGCGGCAATAGTTGCGAGCTGGGTTTTGGAATGTTAGAGGGTGGAATGTTAACCCAGTTTCTGACAATTTTAACTTGCGTTACTCTTGTATTTTAGATAAGAATTTTGACATTTTAGCACTTGCAGAAACTCATTTGTGTAATGATGAAACATTGATTATTGATGGTTTTGTTTGGTATGGTTTAAATCGGAAAATTATTCATAAGAATGCAAAAAGGGGCTCTGGTGGGGTTGGATTTTTAATTAGAAGAGAACTTTTAAACAGTTATGATGTGTCTATTTTGGATAATGTTCATGAAGGTATTTTATGGTTAAAATTACAGCATAAGTTTACCAAGTACACTCTTATGCCTTGTGTTTGCTATTTACCACCAGAGAATCCTACACGCCAGTTTGATTTTAACTCTTTTTATGATCATTTGTTGTCTGGCGTATACCAATACCAAACCTCTGGTTCTATATACATCTGTGGTGATTTTAATAGTAGCACTGGAGAGCTAGATGATTTTATTGCTGGTGTAGATGAGGTGCCTCAACGCAAAATTATTGATTTTACCACAAATTATTATGGTGAACTTTTTATAGAGTTTCAATGGAAGAGACTGAAATAAATAAAAATAAAATAAGACGACAAACAACTCAAAAGCCTTGATTATTTGTTAAATAAAATCAGACGGGTGACTGAAAAAGTGCGATAAGTTTAACTTGAAATAGTAAAAGGGTATTCACTTTCTACAAAACACGTTTCAGAATCGAAAATATATAAAAGACCTGTGTAACACTTAATTCGCACACATTGTATCGATTATTCGGCGCGTAGATTAAAATTGTTTCTAAATTCTTATATTTTTGTGTAGGGATAACGCATGTTTATTTCGTGTTATAACATCTGCAGAATCCTTCGGGATACGTTGGTTCCCCTCGCCCGTTAGGACCCAACGTATCTCGAGGGATTCTATGACGGGCGAGGAAACCAACGTATCTCGAGGGATTCTGCAGATGTTATAACACGAAATAAACATGCGTTATCCCTACACAAAAATATAAGAATTAAGAAACAATTAAGAAAAAAGATGCTATAACCGGCGAGGGAACCAACGTATCCCGACGGATTCTGCAGATGTTATAACAGGCGAGGGAACCAACGTATCCCGAGGGATATTGCAGATGTTATAACACGAAATAAACATGCGCTAACGCTATTCTAGCATAAAACGCGTAAAACCTGATAAATGAATACAATGTCACTCAACGTCATTAAATTTCCACGAAATGCGCGGGTGTAAATGTTTTTCTACGTTGACGTCATTTCGTTTTGAATTATCCGTTTTGGGGCCGAATGACGTTTACGCTTTGCCACGGAACGCGCATATATAAAAAGGTGTTATAACAGCACGCGAGCGCGAGAATCTCTCTGTTGACACATGTTTTCTCTCCTGTTAAAACACCTTCGAAAAGTGACAAGAACAGCAGTTTTATGCTAGAATTTCTGTTAAAACACGTTTACGATAAAGTGATGTCACGTTAACCGGCGATGACGTCAATGCTTTTGTTGCTACGCCCTCGTGGAATTATTCCGCAGACGTATAACCTCTTATCGTGTATTAATAATGTTAACTACATTATTTTAAAAATAAAACAATGGTTGTACGTTTATGATAAAATCATTTTACCATTTTAAATGATTTTTGTAAGTACTGCACATAAGTACTGGGGTAAGACTACTTTCGTTATATTGTATGCTCTTTTTTATGATATCGGCGGTAGTTTTTCATTGATACAACCAAATCAAATGTACACTTCATTATACATTTATTGAATAGCAGCTATAAGCGCGAGGTCAGAAAGAGTCAGAACTCTTTGCCCTTGGTAATACGGCTAAAAGTTTTGACTATTGACCGGCAAACCATTCAATAAGTGTTTTGTTATATGACGGCAGAAATCAATTTTCACATTTGTTTCAATGTTTTGACGAATTTTCCAAGTCAACATGTGTGAATATAGGCCTGTCGTATAGCATAAAATATTAACCGGCTATTTATTATTATAAGGAGTCATGTAATAATGCATTTATTGAGGTTGACAGGAGGATGATATCGACCTAGCATGTAGCCAAAATAAATGCATGTACATAGATATGACAAAAAGAAATACAAGAATTGTTAAAGCACGATTCTGAATGAATCCTACTATTCAATTCATTGCTATAAGTCATTGTTCTAACATCTGAAGTATGTTTTCTTATTTAAACTTTAAATGTACTTTACAAAAGCACTTTTTGGCTTATTGAAATGTGTCATCTTTCCATGTTTTTCATATAAAACTGCCTTAATTGATAAATAATTGTGCTATGAAAAAACATGTAACTTTATGTAATAAGGAGAGGAAAACTGTAAGCTAATGTAGCTTTCTGTCCAATTCCTGAAATGTTGTATTGTAAATAGTTTATGCTTTTCTGAATAAAAATATGTTTAAACTAAAGCATGATCTATCACCTAAACTATTGTTTCTAGAAATAAAATCAGATCCATAATGGTTTTAATAGCTGTTAAATACACAAAAAAAAAGAATGGAATAATTATTTTCTAACAAAAATCTTACAAAAAAAACATCATTCTGACATGGTGATAAATTTAAAGTCTTACCGACTAGTTGAACATATTTCCGTATATTATAGTTCCATACGCCGTTGACTGGTTTATGTTGTGCTACTCCGATGCAAATAGTTTATTTCGGCGCTTGTGATTGTTTAAGGAAAGGGAAGACTTCCTGTATGATGGGGTACAGTATCTCTGACGACCTTTTTAACAATACAGTTAAGATTTTATGATACGTTTTACAAAAAAAGATATTCAGTGCAGGTGCACTGTTTTCTTTTTAACTATATCGTGCATGTGTATTAAAACTTTATAGATACATTTGGTATTGTTTGACAGAAGGAAAATTAATCAGAAGTCGGTCAGATATTGCATTGCAAACGAGACCAAATTTCCCGTAGATAAACACCATGCAATTACTCTTATAAACTTTTAAATAATTTGTAGAATTCACGGCAATACTGACCACCTTTAATGCCTAAATATAAAATTAACAAGTACGAAATTTGCTGCTAGATGCAGCAAAAGTGTAGTACTGATAGAACAGGAGATGATATAACGATACTGGTGTCTTTCATGTAGATCCTAGGCAAGCAGACAATCTGATGGGGTTTAATGAATGTTGGAGAAAAACATTGCTTTTGTAGTGTGAGCAGGATTTTTATTTTGTGACCTAATTATTGACTGATCATGACCCATATGCGAAACTGACCTCTAAGTTTCGGTATATGGAATGAAATGTATTGCATACACAATGTTGCTTAAATTCAGACTTACGTAGTTGTTGAGTTTCAAACTTAGCTCAGATGTTATCAAGATCATTATTCTGATAAATGTCTAATCAAGAATGTGGGTTCTATATGATACTTTCAAGTTAAATGATGAGGAAGGACTAAGATGTACAATGAATGAAACACAACAAACATCATTTTATCCCGCCCAGGAGCATGACACTCACAGTTTAAAAGGAACAAGAAAATTATAACCCAAGTATTATATGTTGACTGTTGATTACGTTGGTGTATTTATTTAGCTGGTATTGTTGTTGTTTTTGTTTCTTCATCTCCTCCTTAGGAAAACAGCTTCTGAATACGCAGCAATGAATATTGACTAAACATTTCACTACTATAACGCATTTACCACCATATACAGTCATATACTGATGAACTGGTATTTTGGAAGGACAAACAGTCAACGTTTTGCGATCAGCCACCTCTCAAGAAAGACCTTTGTTCTGATATTGCTAAAGATAAGCCTGTAAGAAACATACATTGAGATAATAGAGCAAGGATACTTTAAAACGCAAGTAACATTGGTCGTTCCGTGAATATATTTAAAAAAAGAACAGTTTTAGCTGTAAAATTTTTTCACTGTAAAAACACTATTTGTTTGTGATAAGAGACGCAGTTTTAATTTTATGTCTTGCAATAGATGATATATTATTAATTCAAATCAATTTGTTAGATGCAACGGAATGGATTTCATGTCACTTTCAGGTACAATTAATGTAATAGGTGAATGTCTTCACGGAAATCGATTAAAAGTGTTTTGTTCAAACAAAATCTAATATGTGTGTATTTCTAATACATGTTTTGTCAACCTACTTGTCGCTACCTAGAAATGATACCATCATTGTTTATCTACTATTTAATATAATTTATCATTTGTGAATACAGCGTTAAAATATCTTTTGGAAGGGAAGGATAGATCTCAATCAAGCAAAACAGTAGCAACCTCAGTTTGGTTGTGATGAAAAGCGCAGCCCATCCTTCAACACATAGCGCCGGCTTAATAGAACTCTTTTAAAAGTCCATTATTTCATATGACCAGAAATAATATCAGTACTGAGTCAGTACTGATTCCAAGGAGTGGAAGCGTGTATTGATTAATATTAACACGGCAAAGATATAATACGCACACAGGGAATTCCATTGGACGTGTAATCTCAATATTAAGGTATTCTTATAAGATAAGGGTTATTCAAATTTGTAGAAGGCAATTGATCAGACGTATTTGTCTTGTTATACTTCGTTGTAATTAAAGGCGAAAACTGTTAAAAAGCGTGTGGGATATATAAATGTATATAAAACTGAATCATTTATGTACTAGATACCAATAAAAAGTAGACAAAAGTCAACAAACTCTGAAGATGTGATGTTGTGTAGAAACTAATCAATGTAGCTATTGAAGTAAGCTAAACGCTTACAGTTTGATGTAAAGTATCTTTAGATTTTTTATAACCTGGAATGATTTAAACAATTTAGAGTGTTATTGAAATTTATGTTCCGTGAATATATTAAAAAAAACAGATTTAGCTCTAAATATGTTCAACGGTAAATCCGTTATTTATGATAACAGACACAGTTTTAATTTTATGTCTTGCAATAAATGATATATTATTAATTCAAATCAATTGGTTAGATTCAACGGAATGGATTTCATGTCCCTTTCAGGTACGTTAGTATATTAGGAGAATTTCTTCACGGAAAACGGTTGTAAGTGTTTTGTTCGAACACCATCTAATATGAGTATATTTCTAATACATGTTTTGTCGACCCTCTTCTCGCGACCTAGAAATGATACCATCATTGTTAAACTACTATTTTTATATATAATTTATCATTTGTGAATAATGCTTTTAAAGTTCTTTTAGAAGGGAAGGATAGATCCCAATCAAGCACAACAGTAGCAATCTCAGTTTTGTTGTGATCAAAAGCGCAGCGAATACCTCAAAACATAGCATCGGCTTAACAGAACTCTTTTAAAATGTACCTTGATATGACCAGAAATAATAGCAGTACCGAGTCCAAGGAGTAGAAGCGTGTTTTGATATAATACGCACACAGGGAATTCCACGGGACGTGTAATCTCACTAAGTTATCTCTCAAGTCAAGTCAAGTCAAGTAAATTTTATTTACAAAGTCGGTGATACAAATAATATAACATAAGCTCGTAAGAGCTAAGAAAAGGGTCACTCAAAGCTTAGATAAAAATAATTTGTCAGACATGTTTGTCTTGTTATACTTTGTTGTAATTTAAGGCGAAAGGCGAAAACTGTTACTGTAAATAACGTGTGGGATATATAAATGTATATAAAACGGGCTTACATTGAGTTCCATAGATTTATGCACACTTGCTATTATAGCGTTTGTTCTTCCCTCCTCCATCATGTTTCCAGGAATGTATTTTTATCCCGTTGTTTTGTGATTTCTTGGCTGCCATTTCAATGTCATCCGTTTGAAAGTATAACAAACCTTAAACAATGAAACCTTAAAAAAAAATAAAAAAGAAAACAGATATTCATTTTTCAATGTAGATCTATACGAAATTTCGAGTTAAATATTGACCTGTCAACGTAGGTCATATTTATACGCTACATTTCATTTTGTAGTGATAAAGATTTAGAATTTTAAAATAAAACAAGAAGGCACTGATATTGTGTTTCAATGAACTGGTTTGCAGCTACCAGAATATGTACTTTTTTGTAAACACTTTCATCCGAATGGCACTTTTGTCCTACATCTATGTGAAGTGTAATAATGGTTAAGATTATTTTGAGGCTAGAATGCTATTCACTGATAGATGGCTACAGTTAATAGTCTTACGACGTCATGGAAATACTGAAGAAATTTGAAACATATTTTGATACTGTGAATTTCATTTTTAAGACAAATATTGGATTTTATTTGCCTTTAAATTGTTATTGTTTTGCTAATGTTGTTTTAATTCACCAATAAGTTTGCCTAAAAATAAAATAAGCAATACAGAAAGTTAAGTTAGTTCTATAAATAGACAGGTTTGGAACACAGTTAAAATATCTTAAGTTGAGTAAAAACTGTACGAAAGGATAATTGTCCCCATCTTATTTTTCGAAGGGAAAAAGGGAGACATTGAAATTAGCTGCGTCCTACCGTCCTTCCTTCCTTTCGTCCTTTCGTTCGCCACACTTCGTGTGCGGTCCATAACTCTGCAATTCATGAAGGAATTTTAAAATTACTCTTCACACATGTTCCCCATAATACGTCCACATGTAATGTGCAAGACCTAGACCCTTAGTCAAAGGTGAAGGTCGCACTTAGTGGTCACAGATTAACAGGATCTGTCCATACCTCTGCATTTATCAAGGGAATCTGAAATAATTTATTACGCATTTCCTCACAATAAGACGATGTGTCAGGCGCAAGACCTAGACCCCTAGCCTAGAAAGCAGGGGCAAACTTGGAGGTCGAAGGTTTAGAGCATCAGTCTGATTTTCAACTCGAGTATCATTTCCTTGTGTATCAATTGTGAAAAAAATCGGGTAGTAGACTTGATTTTCTACTCATCTCGAGATTGCATTGCTTAAGTTACTCAGAATCACAAGATATTATGTAAGCTGCGAAAGGAAGGTTAATTATGATTTCATAATGTTTATAGTTCAAATGTAAAAAGTGGCACGGCTTTACACAGCATCTTGAATATACACAGTACATTTAGAATAATCTACTTCGAGGCATCATGTTACTCATTCACGATATTAGGACCATTTATTTTCTTTGTAAAATATATTGTATATGTACCGCACAGAGTTTCTATTTTAGCAACATGCAAATAAACAGTCAGTACCTAACACTGTTTTAAAACAACAGATATAGGAAGTAAGTTCAATAGTCGCGTTGATGGCGCAGTAGGTCGAGTGTATAGAAATATACTAGTAATCATTTTGTAGTGATAGTTTTGATGGTTCGACCCCGACCATTAGATCATATTAAAGACGAAGCGTTTTTAAACATAATTAAGTGTTAACGGCTGTGACAAACATTTGTTAATAAACAAGTTAGTACTAGATCAACCAAGTAGTGTACATTGCTCTCGTTGAATCTTATTGAAACAAAATTAAAACAGTTTTAAAAATATTTTGTACGGGTCTGGGAATCGAACTCCAGACGAAAAAGTATAACACGAATACCGTTACCGCTCGGCCAACGAGGAATTACCGTCTACATTGTAAACTTAGTGTATTGACATAAATTTATGTTATTGTTTTGTTTGATAACATTTCAAAGAGTCTTATTAGTGTGCGATACCTATAAGTGTCGCAATGTTTGCTTAACGACTACATTCAGGACAATTTTTTTCAATGTTTCATTTTGTAATATATCACCAGCCCTTAAGTAAATCGTAAATATGTCGGTTCGATTTAAGTTGGTGTAATTATGAACCTAACTGATAACAAAAAATCATGGTTATAATTCTAACTACGATTTTGTATATTTTGAATTTTATTTCTGTACACTTGCCTTTTGTAAGGTTTTATTTTCAGGATGGAGGGACAAGTAAATCCATACCCCAATGAATATCTCTCGAAAAATAATTTGATATTAAAACTCTTATGCTGTATGTTTATTGTTAATGGATTTATGATGGTGGTAACTGTCGAATATGGTCCATTTTGTCACTGTATTATTTTTTTGTCTGTTTCAATTATTTATCTTTATATATATCACGTACTTTTATAATAGCTTAAGAGACTTCTAATAAACCAAATTGTTAACGATAACGTAATTATACCACTCTTGAAGCAAACACAATTGTTGTTTTTAACAAGTACATTTTCTTTGAATACTTATCAGCCAAATTGTACGGATCTTTTTTATTTCACTAAGATTATGAAAATGAAAAGAAAAAAGAAAATCTTTTCAGACTTAAGTTAATATTTTCCAACAGTTAAATCAATATTCATTAGTCTTTTTTTGTCAGGGATTTTGGCTACATATTAAATGCATATATTATCTCTATACAAAAAAGCAACATTTTCCTATTATTTTTTATACTTTGAACTATTAAGTTGTTATCTAATTGTAGTAATTGAAAATTAAACAGTTCGGCATTGTTCTATGGTCATTGAGTGTCTATGGCAAGTCTGTATAACAACAGCATAACAAAACCTGAAAAATGACTTGTTCAACACTGCTTAAACAATTTTCTTGCTGACGAAAGATTCTGTTAATTGATCGTGCCAATGAATAGTGTGTCCGTAACAGTTGTTGCGACCAGTCTATAAAAATATTGACCGTCTTGCAGTGGTGTTGTAGAAATCCATCTACAGGGTATTGTCCATCTTTGCCCATGACAGGAGTGTTGAAAATCTATCGCAACATCGTTAAATGCCTGGTCCTAAAACAAAGAAAAAACAATGATTTGATTTTCATTTCAAATAGATATTTTCATTTCTAGTGATGTAGTTTTCAGTTCAATTAATATGAAAATTTTCTGACCATGAGTTTGTTGTTTACAGGTCTTATGTTCAGCCTTAAACAAACGACATAACTTTGAAAGAGAGTAATTACATATTCTTTGGTCTATGATTTTCAGAATTAGATGTCCAATGCATTATACAGCTCAGACACAAAGCAGACAGTCTTTCAATGCTGAAGACAAAATCACCAAAGTCACTGAACGACTTATAAGCTGAAAGCTTTTAATTAGGAGCTGTCAAAATATGAGTTGTCCTTTTTAGGCGTCGTGATTCATTTGGACATATACTGTTCATGTCTGAGTAGTTTTAAGCTTTTTTTGAAGACATTTTAATGTATATATTGGGTTCTTTTCATATTTATAGTGCGTTTAACCCTTCCCAAATTCATACAATATTCACAACATATTTACATGAACTAATTGTTGTAAAAATCCGGTCCTACAGAAGGGCATTTGTTTTATGCCATACATAAAGTATGGTACATCTGGAGATCTGGAACATTGCATTCTTAATACATATTACATGTATGCGAATATTGCAGAAGAAATATTCAAACGCAAATGTACCCGTTTAGATATATGTCTTACTATTTCTTAATAACATTATCCAAATAATATTCAAAGAAAACTATAATATTTCCAGTTTTTAAATAGACTTTTACAGGTAATATATTGGTACATCGGCATTTAATAAGCAAGTCTATAATTCAGCAACAGTTTTACAAACCTTCAAAATGAAATAAAGTTTTTGGGACCGGATGAACGTTGTAAAGTACAATTTCTAACTATTTTTCGTGTGTCAGATTGACTGCAGCACTCTCGGGTTTGCCTGAAAAAAAGAAGAGAAAATCATATTTACATACCTTTGTTTTTTGTTTCGATAGAAAACTAATATCTTTCGTTACAAACCATTATCTCAAGTAGAACTCGAAGTAAGTTAAGACTTTTACAAACCGCTGTTTACCATACTTACATTCCATATCCAACAATTTTTCATCAGATGCATACTGTCCAACTCCGCATTTGTACCATCCAACTGCCTTGCTATCAGCACCTTCTATTATCAACGAAAAGGACCCATTCATTTCTTCTCGAACGATGGAAGGATTTGGACCTATCTGCGTTCCATTTACCATAAAAGTATACCAAGAATCGCTATACTTTCTACTCCATGTCCAGTTAGTTAATGGAATGTCGCAAAAGTGACAGGTAAGTACTGTATATCCGCAATTTCCAACAGCAGGACCGTCTAGCCATACTTTTTGATCAGCTTTAACTGTAATTAAAATACAAAGTTTTTCTTACGAAATATCTTGAAAACTTATTGAAGTGGTCATGTGTTGTTCTGAAGAATACTTCTTACAGTTTTCCTACAAATGTAATCATAATTTTGTCAACATCGTATGTGATTTTACTCCTATATCAACATTTTACGTTACCATATTATGTGAAATAAATGTATAATGTGCCTTCTTCTTCCTTACATAACACTATAAAATCTTGAAAAATTCCTAAAATGACGCTGAAAATATTTACTTTGTTATTTTAAAACGTTACCTTTAGACAACTTCAACAAAAAGGGCTAGTGCAACTAGCTTCTGTAGATGCTTCAGGGGAGATCCTTTAGGGCCTTTTGTGAAGAAAATACTCTCTTTTAAGAGGTACTTGAGCATTATAAAAGACACATGAGCAAATATCTTTTTGATATATAAAAGATTTCAGAAATGTCAATGATTAAGTTAAACACCATTTATCATTAACATCGTAAAAAGATGTACCCTCTTCTGTTGTGTATAGGATAGGGAACAAAATGAAACATCAAAAGGTATATGAAGTCACTTGAAGATATCCCAAATCCCATGACAGGAGGAGACACGTTCTATCTGCCCTGAAATCTCCCTTGGAAGTAATTTTAATAGTGTTTCCTTTAAACGTAGATCTATCTATACAGCTGTGTTTTATATTTAGGGTTTCATCTTAATTTGGATGACATATCACTAACAAGGACTGACAACCATTTGGTATTGACATATTGACATATTGACATATTTTTCTAGATACTATACATGCAATTATTAGAGCAATAGCTTTACATTCAAGAGTGAGGCTCCTAAAGATCAAATTAGTATGCTTTTGTACACGTGTTTATTTTAAATTCAAACATCAAATTTAACTCCCATTAAAGGCCTAAGTTTTACAAAATGTAACTGAAGTAAGTCTGTGTTAAAAGTAATTAATGATAAATGTCATCAATTAATTTTTGAGTTATTTTTTTTCAAAATGGTATGAATTAAATGAATAAAATATAACCTCCATTTTCGGTCCACATTTTAGGGTAATTGAAGTCCATTGAAGTCAACGAATTTACTCTCCTGCCTTTTGTTGCATTTAGTAGACTTCAAAATAGTTATATACTAAATGTCATGCTTTCATCACAAAAGATAAAATATTTTCCCATAACCTATACGCTAGGGAGCTAATCATCAACTCATTGAAAAAAAAAATCCTTTGCAGAAAAACAATTGTTTATCTATAAACAGTAAACACAAAGGTCTTGTCCTCATCAGTTACTTTATTTTGTTCAGGTATTTTTTAATTGTATACATTGCAACATTACTTTGACATTGCTCAATGTTTACAGGAAATTGGCCATTTTAATCAAATCGATTATGAACAGTGATAGATTTTCTGGTGATTTCTTTCACTGCGTATTTGTTATAAAATTTGATACCAGGATTAAAAGAATTATAAACATTGTACTTACTATTTAACACATGTGTAAGAATGGATTTATTCATTTTGTTAGTACTTTAGTTAGCTGTTGTTCTTTGTCATAACTGACTATAAAATCAAAATATTTGACCTTTGACACATTCGAAAGCTACCAGTATAAGCTGATCTATTAAAATAATATCAGGACAATGAAACACAAATGAAATTTGTAATAGACTGGTTTTCACAACATAGCCCAGTCAGGTGAGGGCTCGTGATAATGTTGTTATTACACCTGGCCCAACCCTTTTGTATATTTGCTTTGGTGTATTCATGTATGCTTGCTGTATATAAAATACGATTTAACTAAACATATCTTAATTCTGAAGGTGAAAATATATCAAGAAGTGAGATGACCGCTTGCGGCTATTTGCATCATTTCAGAGAAATCTTATGTATGAGTTAAAATCTGTTTTAAAAAGCCTACCATTAAACCAACAAACCGACAAAAAATGGAAAACCAAACATTATCAGACATTCAATACCAATGTTACGAATAATATTTATGAACCTTTAGCCTGCTAAATTTCTAAAATGGACTGACCTTTCATGTAATTAAGCGAAAAGGTGTTAACTGAAAATTGCACTAGTCGCAAGCAGACTCGCTTGCTGCAAGCAGGCTAAAGGTTATTTTGAGCTGAAGACGTGGTATCGGTAGAGTAACTGCGATCAGCCGCAACAAAAGATCGGCTAAGTATCGTCACTACGGGTTGAAAATAGTGTCTGCGCTTTTAATTAAGTAATTATTTGCACGTAAACGTAATTATATGTGAATGTCTTGTAACATACAACTACACTAACCAAGCAAGATGAAAACTAACTTGTGGGTCTTTTCATCTGGTGCTATCCTATGTCTAGTTGGCCATTGAAAATGTTGGCCCTGCTTAATCCAGGTTGTTGTGCCCCAATTATTAGTTTTCTCGCAAACAATTTTAAATGGTTATTTTTAGTTTTAATAAGTCATTTTATCTTGTTTTTGGTACTAAATTGTAGAAAAACGATATTGATGTGAAAGCTATGTGATCTGCGGAGACTGATTGTCAGATAATGCACCATTTTCTGGCTTAAAGGTAATGCAGATAAGACATTAAATAATATTCAGTAGTTTATGTATGCTTAACATTTAATTAGTACATTTATATCATTAAGCAAGTTTCTTTCAGCATGTTTTTGATTTTGTAGAGAAAAAATTGCCCAATTCTTTATTCCATGAGTAAAAGATACAGACACTTATAGTTTTATGACAATTCTTTCGTCTGTGCTTATCAGACAGTCAGTCCCCTTTAACTTACATATAGAAAACTTTTTACTTTTTTATATGGGAAGATCGCTGTTAGGTCAATGGATAGTTTCGTTGCTGTTGAGTTTGATTTGCCCACCGATGCTTTGGTTACGTCACTGCTTTTGTGGTGGTGGCGTGGGCGCCTTCGGGTAAACAATATGGATACTTCCAAACTAAACATCTTGATGTACAAATTCATGTTTTATACTGTTTTAGTGTCTCATAAGTCAGTAATGGCTGAATGTAAAACTGTTTTAACGGGACTGTTTTATACATTATTTAAAATGCTATGAATGTTTTACACGTCACACTTTAATAAAATATAAAGTTGTAAGTCGTAAGTTATATTATACTGATGCTGATTATTGGCTAGCTCACGCATATCCTAAATTAATCTTGGTGGTCGATATTTGTGACAGAGAACCAGAGACAAATTACCAATGCTACTGCAAAAAAAATTATGACGACGTTTTAGTTATTTTGGTTAATCGTTTGTCAAAATCTTTTCAGTCAATTTACATGCGTTCGTAGATTCTTTGCCTATTTTAACATGTTCTTCTAAAATATTGAAGGTAATTGCAGACATGCGTTTGTAGTCAGATAAAATAGAGATATTTGTCCCATTTTCCGATCGCTGAATTGAAAATTCCTTTCAGCTACACATTACAGAAAGCTTCCTTTTTAAAATGGACTTAAAGTGAAATTAAACGTACCTGTGATAATAGTAACAACTGCAGCTGTTGCATACATCAATTGAAAACTGCCGGAAATTTCCATCATTCTTTCAGATTAGACTTGTAGGTATCCGCGAGTCGTTATATCACTAGTCGTGTGATTTACTGATGTGTAATAAAGCGATAAGAAGAATATTTATTGCCGTAACAAACACTTTTTTCTCATCGCTCTAGCTGTAAAGTTGTATTATTGCGTTTAATTTCATAAATCAATTTGTTTGAAGAGTAAAGACGTAACCGTAAAAGTCCATACTAAATAATAGCAGACAAGGTGTGATTGAGCCTGTTCATCAAATATGTGCAACACTTTTGGCTTTACAACATATTCGATGTAATTTGTACGTACTCTTATTTGCTTTGATCAAATTAGTATGGACTTTAATTTGTTTTAAACAATATTTTAGAAATATATTATTTTTATTGTTATTATTATTATTATTATTTTGAACGTAACGTGATTAAAAGTGACATTCTAAATTATGAACTTAAGAAACGTACTTCTATTATCACTTAATTTAATTTTAACAAAATGGAAAGTTTAAATAAAAGGGCAATGAAGATGTACATGTTGATGTACTTAAAGATTTTTAAAAGTTAAAAAGTTAACATGATTTACTATAAGCTGCAATAAACCTGCTTAAAAATTCTAAAATACGACATCCTTGGTACTCATTGTCTCTGTTTTCTTTAATAATATATTAGAGATATTGAAGTACATCTTAAATCTTCTCGTCTATATCAAACGTATGTACACCGTATTTTAGCGGGAAAATATAAGTGATATGATTTACGACTTAAATTTTGTAGCAGGTAAAGCGATGTAAATTGATATGTTAAAAAAGTCTTCTTTTTTTTTTGGAAAAATATAACTGTTTTTGCCTGCTTTATATTGTTTTAACCAGAAGTGTGCCACTTTCTATGTTAAATATTATACAAAATTACAAAAGCTGCTTCTGTCTCTTGACAATAAACGAATTAGAACATATTAATAATTATAGCCAAAGTGATAGTGGCATCCGACACGAAATACCTCATGAATTGTGCTTTTAAAAATCTTTCAAACTACTGCTTTTGTCCCTTGTTAGTCCGCTAGGGGTTGAAGGGAGTTAATGTTTGAATCCTTTTCCTCCGTACGTCATTCCGTCAGTAACATAAAGTGGGATCCTGAGATTAAATGTAGAAGTTATTTATTACTTCTTTTTTCTTCTCCGTTTGGCCGTTCGTTCGTACTTCTGTCTGTTCTTCTGCCAGTCAGAAATGATGGATTTTATCATAACTTGACAATTCAAATTGTTTTTCAACAAACTCGAAAATGTTGATATATGGCAATATGGAAATAAAGCATACCGTTTTATTTTGCTGTTATCGTAACAAGTTTGTTTATGATAACGTTAAATTTATAAGAATTTATTTCATTTAAACTTGATTATAGATGATAGGTTATTTAAAAATTGTACATGTCCTTCGAGTAAATTTCAGCTTAAAGACAGGGTGCTCGTGGCAACAAATATGACAAATGCCTCTTCCGACACAGGAGTTTTTATTGCTAGGCCAGTTTATCCTACCAATAAACATCAGCAGTAACCATTGAAAATAATGTGTAAAATACCGATCTAAACACCATTTCATTAGATACTTTAAAAACAAAATAAATAAAATTTAATCTACAAGAAGATCAAAAATTATCTTTGCGGAACTGAACGGATCTAGAATTATTATCTTTTTTTAAAAAAAGATTCCTTCATGCCACGATTACTTCATATCTTAATGTAAAAAGAGTCAAATGTCTAATATTTAAAGTAGTTTCCGTGGCCGAGTGTGCGAGGTTGTCGACAGTTCGAGCTGTAAAACTCTTGTGAGTTATCTAGGACCATAATGACCCTCTTCTTTTCAAGTTTTGTTGTAAAACTTTCAACAGTTTACAAGGAAAGGGAGTTTTAAATGGAAATAAACAAATAGTGGTAGTGTATGATCTAAATTTCCACGAAGAATTCTGTCCTGTTGTTATTGCATTATAAAAATGCTACCTACATGTCAAGCCGATATTTGTCATGTGATTGTAGCAAAAACAATGTAAAGAAAATAAGGAAAATAGCTCTACAGCGCAAAAATCTGATGACTATTTGTATCCGCCATTATGCGACTACCATTTTTTTCGCGCCATTTTTCTATTTAGTGTCTGTATGCCTATATATAGTAAACTGTGCTGGTATTGCACCATTGTCTAGATAAAGTTGACTGTGATTATTCGGCAGGCAGGTGTAGGAAGCTTAATTTGATTATTTCAGGAGAGCGCAGCAGAAAAGCACCACAAAAGCCGATAATACGTTCGGCCAGGTAAATCGGCTGTCGAGACTGTTAGCTAGTTTTCGGCCTACTCCGAATGTCTAACCCTTCTTTGCCGATGTACTGTTACATTAATACATTTGATCATATGGATTTAGGGATATTGTTAAGTCTAATTTACAGTGATTGCAAAGATAGATTAGAAAATAGAAACCTAAATGGTAGTTGGTGGTTTAATCAGAATACCATTTATAACGGTATTCTTAACAAACACATTATTATAAAACCAAACAATGACTCTCCAAAAGTAATTTCTACTTTCTTACAATCAGATGGAAATTCGCTTTTATAATACTTTCTTTGATGTTCATGATTATGAATTAAAGATTTTAAGTAGTCTTTTTTTATGTAATCAATTAACTTCACATTTCTCATTATGACGTGAGCGGTGTCCAACTAGCTTAGAATCTTATGCCAACCCGAAATCGAAATTCAACTTCATAACTTATCGAATTTTGATCCTAAGCTACACCTGAAAATCGTCAAATTCTAAAAAAGCTTTTAATTTCGGGCCAGCTCAATGATCGAAATTTATAATGTTCCAAAAGCCAACTTTCGATCTCGTATTGAATTAACAGCCTGTTCCAAGATTGATATTGAATTGAACAAGAGCTGTCACTAATGGTGACAAATGCCCCCGAAGCGCCTTGACCTTTGACCTGGTGACCTTGACCTTTGACCTGGTGACCCCAAAGTCAAAAGGGGTCGAGTACTCAATAAATACTATCAGCATGTGAAGTTTGAAGGTCCTGGGTGAAGTGGTTCGCGAATAAAGTGCCTTCATGCAAAGAGTTAACGTTGTGACGAATGAGTTAACATTGGCCCCTGTGAACTTGACCTTTGACTTGGTGACCCCAAAACCAGTAGGAGTCATGTACTCAATAAGTACTATCAGCATGTGAAGCTTGAAGGTCCTGGGTGCAGTGGTTCGCGAGTAAAGTGCCTTCATGCAAAAAGTTAACATTGTGACGAACAAACGAACGAACGGATGGACAGTTGAAAACTAATATGCCTCCCTTCGGGGGCATAAAAAGTCAAATATCGAGCAAGCAATTAGTGTCGAGCCATCTCGAAAATCGTACTTCAAATTTTGAAAAGCTGAATTTCAGAATAATACTGAAACTACGATCTGCTCGAGATTCAAAGATTAAAAATCGTGCAAGATCGGATATATCGAAATTCAAGTTTTATGCCCCCAGCATCTACTGATGCGGGAGGCATATAGTGATTGTCCTGTCCGTCCGGTCGTTAATCCGTCCTTTCGTTCGTCCGTCCGTCCGTCCGTACTAGGTTAACCAAATGGGACGGTTTCTTCTAGCATCAATACCCCTTACTAGAATTACTTGATAATAATGCAGATGTAACCTGTGACCATTCCTCATCTTCAGACATCACCTGATTTCAATTTGACCTTGACCTTAAACTTGACCTCGTTTTGGACTTAGGTCGTATCGACAGGATGCCACCGGGGGCATCAAGCGTTTATTGAACACAGCTCCTTTTTAAAAATCTAAATATTCCCGGTATTATATTTCAAGCCTGCTCGAATTTTCAAAGCAATCGAATTTTAAACTGGTATTGAATGTGAAACTCTTTTAAATAGCCAGCTTCCTGGAAAAACAGTACTGGTGTCATATGAGAAGTCATGGTCGTGACCCCTTTGGTGCTCGAACCCACGACCCCTGGGTTGAGCAGCCTACACATTAAAAACTGGACGACCGCTAACCTCAAAATATTTGAATTTCGGTCATCCTGCTGGATCTAATTTCAATTCTGCCTCGAAATTCGACGAATTATTTTTATTTTAATTCCGATTTCCGAGTCTGTGCGAAATTCAAGGTAATCGAAATTCAACATCATCCTTTCAAAATTTGAATTTAGATTTTCTACTTCTAACGTGCCGCCTCAAATTTCAACGTTTCTTTTTAAAATTTGAACTTCGATCCTCAAGCTGTTTAAAAATGACTATTGGCTGTAAACAAATCATATTATGGAGCGTCTATTAATTTATAAATTCGTACATGTGTGCTGTTAAGTGGGTGAGAAGATATCAGTCTTTACCGTTAAGGAGCTTAAATTCCGTAAGAATTGACGGAAACATACGAGAATGTTCGAGTCTTTCCGATAAGGAAAATAAACCTATACTCATCTGCAAAATGCTTAAAAAAGACCATTTTGTTCTTCACCTAGAAAACTGAAATTAGTATGAAACAATAGCTAAATGAATATAGATTACTAAGTCGTTTGCTTTGTTAAACAGAAGAAATTTCAGCAAATTATCCATATTTTACTATGTTTCTAATTGTAGATAGACAGAAATAAAGTATACGCAAAAACACCATTTTCTATTAAATTCATTTTAAACATAAAATATCCATAAGAAAGGCAATGCATTGAATATTATCACATCGTTTGCAAAGCTAAAATACCTATAATACTTTTTCCATGAATTTAAATTAAGTAAAGGGCTCCTTCTTTGCGCTTTATAAAATATTTTCACCCGTGTGAAAAATCGATGGGTCTAATTTTCCCATATGCATAGTGTATGAAATTGATAACAAGCGTAATATTCAACATTTTCTAAAACTAAAACACGCCTACTGTAACATTTCTGTATATAATGATTATTAGAAATGTAAAAGGCAAAATTGTTCCGTGGGAGCACATAGCTCATTGGAGACACAACTTCTCATACAGCATAAATTCAGATCATTTTTCTTTTTATTAAATGTAGAGATAGACCCTAAAATGTTTAATGGTAGTTATACATTAAATAAAGTCTAGAATTTTATTTCCAAGTCCTTCAAACAACCAAAAATAATTTCACAAATGTGAAGTTTATGATAGTTTTGTTAACATCAATAACAGAAGTTTTCATATTTAATTTAAAGTTGTGATCCACAAAGAATGACAACTCTTGTCTTGGGCTAGTACTTATAAGCAGAGACAGCTATTAGTTTACTTCCTTTGCAATTACACAATTGAGTGGTAAAGACATAATATCTACTTTTTTGCACAATAAAAAACATTTAGGATTTATTCATATGTGTTTGAATTACCCCTCAAACATGGTTCCTATGATTTTGTCAACTTACTCTTGGTAAAAAGTTACATTTTAACAAGCCAATTATAAAACTTTAAAGTTTGGGTACATTGGGACGGAAAATATGATATCGTTCTTATGTAGAGAAACACACATTTTTATATTTCTTTCTAAAAGTTGCCAATAAATTTTATATGAAAGTAAAGCATTACATCAAATTTATATAATTTTATAGTCTGTTAAATTTTTACAAAATGAAATTCCCCTTTAATTTTCACCTACGCTAACCAAAGACCAGACAGTTCATGTTTTGTTTTCTTTGTGCACCCTGAAGGACTATCTACGAATGCAGTAAATGCCAGAAGTATTTCAATATTCTAGGATGAAAAAATTATGATGAAAAGAAAAAATAATTTCGTTCGGCAAATATCATTATCCTAAGGGACATATACACTTTTAGAACCGAACGGAACGATATTTTGCAGTCTCTGAATTTTTGATTTGTTAAAGTATGTTACATTATTTACCGATAATTCAATAAATATTAGTGCACTTACTGTTAAATAAATAATACATTAACGTATGAAATAAGCGAAACAATCTCCAAACACGGGGATATTAATATTTTTTTGCGGAAAGCAACGGGGCATTTTTCTTTAGTTTTAAATATTTTATCTGTACCTGTCGTTTTTATACTGAACCATTATATAGCGCATGAGTTCTTAGGACTCTGACATTCTATCAGAAAATCTTTCTTTATAAACATAACCTCTATATATAAGATAAACATCAGATGATAAGATGAAAATTGTTAACGTCATATTACTAGGGTCACCTGAAATTGAGAACGGAGCACAGAGTGATGCAATTTAGCAAGCGTACTCAAGACAGAACACCTATACACTTGACGTTCTTCGAATCTTATACACTTAAAGAGAGTAATTAGACATTTCCAATATATACTCAGCGTCACTGAAAAGTTACCACCTAATATATACCTCTTTACAATTTAATACAATATCGACGTCATTTTTTCATGACCTGTGCGCGCTCTATTACTCATAGACCCTGTCTGATCATGTCTCTTAACCTATTTCATGACTGTCAGGTGAGAACAGCACATACGACGTGCAATTCCGTGATATTAAAGTTCGGCGTCAACCATGCCAATGGCCTGATGGCGTTGATCTCGCCTTAAACGTGGCATTCTTAGCAAGGATATTCTGGGTTTTTTAACGTATTCCTTTCAGTCTCTCGACTAACTTTCAAGTGCGATGAATGATTTGCGATAGAAAATTCGTACATGTCGACATTGCTGGAAAAAGTCATTTTGCACGTGCAGCACGTGCCTTAAATGGAGTTAATCGATTTTGACAAATCTTTACACCAGTGACGCCTCAGCTGCGTCAAAAATGCAGTCGTGTTATGCATTGGAAACACAGTCCAATGCGATTTTTAAAATATAAGGACCATTAGGGTGGTAACTTTTCAGTGACGCTGAGTATATAATCAAGCTAACAAACCCGTACTCATAAATTACTTATGTATACGTTTTCTTTCTTTAAAACAATCCTTAGATTGAAGTTAATGGTTATAAAAAGTAGGAGGGAGCCGGCTACTCATTCAGTAATCAGTCGGACATTACTTATTTTCTACTTCAACATTCGTTTATTTCGAAAATACTGCATGATTTCTTTTCTCCAGACAAAAAATATGCTTGCATAGATTGATTCCTTTGTATGAAAGATAAACTCTCGAGGTTAATTAGATAGTCTGTATCATCAATTCAAAAACATCGAATGGAAGATATTTGCTAATGTGGCCCTTTATGCACCCCTGTCCCAAATTTTATGCAAATTTCAATAAATTGCTGATTGTTTGCAGAATAATATACGTATGTTATATGTTTTTAATTTTCATGTAAACTACTCTTTATTTCTATGATTTGGTGTTGTTTCATTCTTTCTAAAATATAAACCTACTTGATAAGTATGACTTAACTATAGATAGATTTATACTGGGTGCGTTCCATAGCAAAGGAAATTAAATTTAGCGCAGGAGTACTCTACCAACGATAAAAAGGACATGACCAAACAATAAAAACTAAGCTAGAGTTATATCATATTCTAATCTATTCGATCAATATATGTAAGTATCATAACAGACACAACCGCCTCGGTAGCCTAATGGTAGAGCGTCCGCTTCGTGGGTTCGATCCCCTGCCGCGTCATACCAAAGACGTAAAAATGGTACTAGTTGCTTCCACGCTTGGCGCTCAGCATAAAGAGGATAGTACTAGGAGTGGTCAGCCCGGTGTGAGTATAATGTGACTGGGTTGGGTATCATGCCACGTGTCTATGGCGTGATTTTCCAGTGAGGCAGCACTATAAAGTTGGGCATTGTGCTCACTGCAACATGTAGACATCGTCGTTTATATGACTGAAAAATTTTTGAAAAAGACGTTAAACCCGAACACACACAATAATAATATGTAAACTTTGCTTATTCGCACCTTTGTTCAAAATGAGATACAAACTTATGTGCATTAGGGATTCGTAATGAACAAGCAATAAATTGTTTTTCAGCATCTTTCGTCTTGACAAAGTTAGGTTGTAGAAAAATGAGAAAATGTTTTTTTCCATCAATTTAGAATGCTTCTGTTTGATAGAGCTTAACTCCTGTTGCAGTTAGCAGTTAGCTAACGTGATAATATCATAAAAAGTTAAAAATGGAAATTTTGTTTAACGTCAAGAAGATGATTATCATCTTATTTGTCTTTTTTTCTGTTGATTCTTTGACTCTAAAAGTTTTTTTAACAAAAGGATGGTGACCGCAGCGGATAAAAACAGAAAGGAGATAGGTAGCGGGCTGGTTTATTCTACACTCTCATTCTTTATCTGTTGTTGCACAATAATCCTTTTAGCGGAGTTCAAATTTATCTTAAGCATTCTGTTAATTGAAGGTAAAATATTTCCGAGCACGGTACATTTTCGATCATATTCAGAATATGGAATTGATCCAGAATTTAAACGTTAGAGATAGGTAAGGTATCTAATTGTAGTTCCAGTCTGGATCTGATCACGATATTTATTTCTCTGTGAACATCGTTTAAAAAGGAAATGTCCATCAAAGTTCGAAATTCTTATAGATTTTATGACAATTTTAGATATCTTGTGATATGTTTATTTTTGATTTACAAAACAGAGCTCTCTCCGACACGTGAACTATTAATAAGAGTACTTATTACAGCATCGATTACTGAATGGGTAAAAAAAGTAAGTCTCATAAAAGACATCCTTTATACTTCATTAACTTTTATGATCCGATTTAGTTTGGTTACAACCTCGAAATTAAAATCAAGTCAAATATCATGATCTTGATCGATATGGTGGCCTATATTTTATCATGTCAGTTGCAAAATAGTTCCATAGTAATTTTCCGTATATTACTTAAAGCAGTAAATGTTATGACAAAGATCCGTGTCCCATAAGAATTTATGATAGATGTAATTTAAGTAAGAGAAAAATATTTGCAAAAGCTATTTGACGGAGTCATATCTCGACCATAGCATGGTTAAACTGATTTGAATAAAACATGGTAGAAATATTAACTGCCTTAGAGCAGCAATGCGGCCCTGCAAGTTTCATTCGGGTTAATAAAGAAATTTATGTATGACCATTTGCAATTATTTTATAATATCATTTAGTGCATGTGTACCTGTCTTGTTATTCTTCGATGATTGGTCCGTCCGAATCAGATTTAAGAATTCAAACAAAAGTTGGCAGAAATGTTAACTGTTATAAAGAAACTCCATTTTTATTGCCTATGGAAGACAACATTTATGACCGTCTGTCTTCTATCCATTTTATGTCCGTCCGAAGTCATATCTTAGACATAATTTTAAGGATTCAAAGATACATCAAAATTGTAAAATGGGAATGTGGTCCTTCAAGATTCAGTAAAGTTGCTTCAGGAATACATGAGTTATGACCCTTAGTACTTAACAAATGTTTACTATAAAGTCATTTCTTTGCAAATTTTATGTCATTTTCATATCCTTTTTCTACACAATATGCTGACCAAGCTTAGTACATATATAGCTTTTTCAAAAATATTGTTTGTGTGTAAGCTTTGATAACTTGAATCATGGTCAAGGGTGTTTTTAATAAATATAGAAAATTGTGTCTGCAAGGAATGGGTATTACGTTCAAACTTAAAATTCAGGAATCTTGCATGAAGAAGATGGTTTTAGGTGTATCTTGGGTTGCTTATGTCAATGTCAAGAACATTGTTACTAAAAATAAAGACGTGGTGAACTCATGATAACTTCAGTTAGGAGTAAGGTAAGCAGACCCAACCTGAAAATTGTTCCGTAAAAAAATGGATATCAAAATGACATAAAATTTGAAAAGAAATGGCACATACATCTTTTTCACTTTAAGTAGCTTGGGTCAAAAGCATTGTTATTTTATACAGAAGAACGGTTTTCGACCAATAATTCAGAACTTAAAAGCTAGCAGAGAATGCTTCGTCAAGGTTAAAGCAACTTTTCCCATTTGTGGGAATACCAATTCACTAAATAATATTGCTGTAATTTGACTTTTAAACCAATTCCCATATAAAACATATTGCATTAAATAAATAAATAAAAAAAAAACAACAAACAAACAAACACAAAAAAGCTTATCTATTAAAGGTGATAACACAGATTCTATAAAAACAGAATTATTCAATGCTTTACTCTCCATTTGACGTCTTATCTTTTTCGTGAATAATGGGCTCAAAGGACTATTTGTTGCAAGACTTCGTGGAAATTTGTCTGCATCAAAACAGTAACTAAGTCTATAGGGATTTTTGTTTCTATACGGTATGACATGCAACGCATTTATTCACTGAAGCGCATATGCTTTAATTGATTTTAAATTAACCTCAGTGGAATAAAGAAAGCATATCATTAAATGGAATCTTACTGACCTTTGATATTTGAAAACATTTACGCACAAATTTATTGTCATAATATTCCGTAAGGTACACTAAAGTTTAAGCTTGTGAAAATATATTATTCTTCAACACATCAACAAACTTTTGAAGACAGATAAGCGGTAATATTTGTGAATACGTCTGTGAGCACTACAAATTGCCTTATGGGGAAATAATAAGTTTACTACCTCGATCAAATACCAGATTACCAGACGATTCATTGATGTTGACTTTATCACGAATAACGAATAAAAAGGTAATTAAGACTAGACTTATTCCAATACAGTTGTGGATATAGAGTAGTGAAGTGCAAAGCATATTATATATTTTGTTCCTCAGCTACAAACATTTGGAGCATTAAAGAAGCTTTCGTAAAGTCATTTCTAATAGTAGTAAAACAAACAAAACATGCAAACAAAAGAAAAAAGAAAGCAACAAAAACAAAACAACAAATCTAGACTTTTGGCATTTTTGTTGAACATTTGTGTGAATTCAGAAATACTCTAGATTGAACTCCGACTGCGAAACGTAAAGTGGATTCTAGGATTCTAAAATACTTAATTGACATGGATGCAGACAAAGAGAAAGACAGTGGCAATTTACGGGAACTGCTTTCGGATATAGCAAAGACAAGTACTCTTCATGGAATATCTAAAGTAATCACTTCTCGGCAACTAATTGTCAAACTTTTTTGGCTATTTTTACTTTTTGGTAAGTTTACTAATGTTTGCCTATTCTAACAATAAGTATACATACTACACATTTTGCTTATTTATAACGTTAACACATTTCACTTACTAACATTTTGGGATATAGCTCTTTGAGAACTCGTACCCCTGAGTATCTTTTAATTAGGGGTTTTCAAATAATTCATTTGTTTACTGTATTGCTGGAGATAACCGAATCCATCTTTTTGTGTAAATAGTATATTACATTTCCTGCTAGACAACAAAGGTATTTCATGTACTTCTATAAAAAGAAAACTTTGCCTCAAGATACCTATACCAGCATTTATTATCTTATCTTATACAGAATTGTGATGCTTCTGTTGTCCTCGTTTAACGAAGTACGTTTACGAGTTTACTGATATATGTATATATATATAAATGTATAGTCAAGACCAACAGTGTCTTGATTATACTTTTCGACCTATCTGTACGCGTTTACCCGATTATAGCACCGTTATGGTCTATTTTGTTTACATTACTTCACTTACTATCTTGCTTACATCTATCTGCACGAATAATGCACCGTTATACCGGTATTGTCTGCATTTCACGATCAATCTGAAAGAGTTTATCTCAATACAGCAACGTGAGGTTCCTATTGTCTTCATTTGAAGACCTATCCATCTAGATGATTTGAATAAAATTTGAATAAAACATCTTGATATTTCAATTACCTTCATTTTAATCACCTATCTTCTTACTCTTATCAAGTACTCTGATGCCTATATCACATTAATTTTAACAACTTTCATTGTTTGTATAAATATGTAGTATATATAGGCATCTATAAATTTACATTATACATGTATTCTTTCATGCTTCTTTAACTTTCAGGAGGTATGTCAGTTCTCATGATACAGCTGCTTGGTCTTGTCCATGAATACAATTCTTACCCAACAAAAACATCAGTAACCCTTGAATATAACCACCTTGAATTTCCTGCACTCACATTTTGCAACATGAATCCTATGAAGCAGAGTAACATAGATTACTTTACTAATATCAGCTACGTAAATACAATGACTGGACAGGCGATTAGGTCTGAGGTACTTGCAAACATACCAGAAATAAGTTTAGATGAGATAGCAGCAAAAGAGTACAATGATACAAGAGACAGATTTGATAACTGGACAACAAGATTTTTAACGGAATTTGGTAAACTAACAGACGAGGAAAGAATAGCTGTTGGCCACCAAAAAGAAGAATTTATTCACAGTGCTACATTCTCGGGTAAAATATAAATTCATATACTTTCATCATCATCAACGACAACTTCATCATCAATAGCAGCTATAGCTGCATTTCAAGTATCAATTTGCCAAACAATTCGTTTAAAACTTTTTCATCAATGCACATCGACATTGAAAAAATATGTTATGGACTGCAAATATTAAATGAGTAAAAATCCTGGCTCGATAACAAGTCTTAAGTAAACTAGAAATGCAGTTTGAAACATATCTTTTTACCATTGTTTGATCCATCGAACCGCTGTTGATTGTCTGAATTTGTAATTAGAGATTGATGAAAATAAGATTCTTCGTTTGAGAAAATTGAATATTGAACAGAAACCTATAAAATGATGCCGAAAGGATTGATGAATTTTTTATGCGTAAGGAGTTGATTTGGTTCCATTGACAAATAGGCCTAGTTATTTGAGTGTTTAATTCGTATGATGAACATTGAAAAATTTCGGTAGTTTTATACGGTCCAACGAAGGCTTAATTGTCAATTTTATTGTTGTTGATATATGTCTAAAAATATTGTAATCAAAGTGATACCTTTACTAACGGATCATTTGACCTGTCGCCGAAATATAAGTGTGATAATTTGATAAAACAAATAATATAATGTTATTAATCAAGCAATTTCATATTGGCCTTGTTATTTGTCCAAGGGTTGTCGTATTGGCCCGAGGCCGTAGGCCGAGGGCCAATACGACTGCCCGAGGACAAATAACTAGGCCAATATGAAATCGCTTGATTAATGATAATATTATTATTCAACTTTCGACTGTTAGGCGGTAACAGTACAAAAACTCAGTGAGTTACCTTATGGCAGCTATGCGCGTTCAGGTGAAAAATCTTGACAAGTTGTTTACACTTATTATAGAAATCATAATCATTTTAGCCGGTAAAACAGAATGAGTTGTATCATGTATGTGGGTACTTGAGAATAATTTTGAAAGATATTTTTGATGTGACATAATCAAGAGTAACTAGAACTTACCTTATTTTTTGAATTCCTATTTATTTTCTTTAGTGAGTTATCTTATCATTTGAACTGTGATAAAACTGCTTTAAAAGTCATTCATTTCCTTTTAGGCTGCAGGCAACGAGACACAAAATTGTACACATATGTGTTGATCAAGATAATACAACCAACCAAGCACACATTATACACTCCCATGCCTCGTTTAATTCTTATTTGAAATTGTTTGCAGTTCACAACTGACACTCTTGTTCGCCAATTTATTCATCCATTTTCCAGCATTTGAATCGCTATTTATCATTGCACAAATAGTCCACACTATCAAAATGTCTGTTAAAGATAAGTCTCATCCTTTTAATTACTCTGAGTTTCCGTGTTTTCTCATTATTTTCATTGACAACTGCCAGAATTTCTGACAGGAAACACTTGCATTTTACACAGTACCGAATAAGCGAAGTATCGTTGTAATCTATGAAGACGTACACCCCGCTCAGTTATACTTGGTTATTACATGAACATGTTAGACGATTTTTTGTCAAAATGTGAAAGAAAAAATGTTATCTATAACTCTGATGCAAAACAAAATGGCGTCATTTAAAAATCTAACGGAAGTGACTTCTCCATATTGGCCCTCTCTTTTGAACCAATCAAAATGCTTGAATTCCGTATTGGCCCTGTTTTTCTCGTATTGGCCCTGTTTTTCTGATATTGGCTCAGTTATGTTTTGTATTAGCTCTGTCTGTTTCATATGATGTTTGCAATTGGTCTAATACAGTGTGTAATATTGTAAAGTTGAATAATAATAGCCTATATGCTGGGGAATTATCGAGCAATATGTTACTCTGTTATCGAAGTAAGCCTACAGAAAAAAAAACACTTTGTCAGTGATGTAAAGGAGATTCATTAATAAATACGAAAGTTTCCTAGCTGTCATTGTTGTGACAATAAACAAATATTCTGACGACATTGGTTTTGATTTATTTTTTAAATTGTGGATTTCCTTTGACCGAAAAAAGATGCATTATTGATACCTGACAGGTAACATATAAAATGTGCAAATAAGTGTGTCATGGAATCTCCTGGTGGGGGCATGAGTTTGGAACACGTCGATCGTTAAGACTGAGGTTAGATGCACCATAAATACACCATAAACCTGTTCATGCTCGGCAGTTATAATTATTACCCAAGCTGTTCTGAAGCGATGCCTAATTTGTCATTATTTTTCATCACAGCATTAACTAAATTCTCGATAATTCATTTATTGAAATGAGAAATACTTGAATGAAATGCACAATTAAAAAAATGTTTTGTAGTTTGAAAAACTCATAAATCAGTTGATCAGCTTCTTATTATTTGCTTCTGATTCTAAATAAAGAAGTAAGTATCTTTAAACAATATGCCGCTATAAAACTCATTTATATAAAAAAATATTAACATTACATATATCAAACATAGATACCTTGATAGCAATATCTCACTGACACCTGTTCCTGTAAATTTTCAGGCTACCGGATACCAATAGATAGATTTCAGACAATTCAGTCACATGTTTATGGAAACTGCTTTACGTTGGATCACGACGATATTGTAGCTCGACGAAGCGGCCGGAAGAACAGCTTATACATAGTTCTCAATCTGGAAACAAAGGAGTATCTTGAATATTATACATCTTCTTACGGTGTCCGAATGGTGATACATGAAAAAGGTACCAATCCACTTCCAGAACAAGAAGGCGTTACACTTAACCCTATGACAGAAGCCCATGTTGGCTTAGGCATGCACACAATCACTAGGCTAGGAGGGAAATACGGCGAATGTACAGACGGGCGTGAATTCCTTGAAAAATTTAAAATGAATTACACTATTCCTTTGTGTTATTTCTTTTGTGAATTAGAACAGACAAGACTTGCATGCAGGTGCATCCTGAGCTCTTCCCTTGTTATGAATGAAACATCAAAAGAACGCATTTGTGATTTCGAAAACGATGAGCAATGCATTGAAAATGTAGCTCAAAAGATTCGTAAAAAAGAGATTAAATGCGGTTGTGTAAGTCCTTGCATGCAAACGGTTTACACATCAACGTTGTCAAGTCGTGCATGGCCTCATAAACATTATCTGAAGAATGTACTTTTAAAAGATGTTTGTAAACGAAATCCTAACAGTTTGAGACATGTCGGAGGAGCTTCCCGTCCAGCTTGCGATATGATTATAAGTCAACTTACAAAATCAGAACTGGAAACTATTTCCGGTAATTTTATAGCCGTTTATATCTATTTCAAAGAGTTGAACTACGAGGTGATTTCGGAGGAGGCTTTGTATAATACAGTAAGGTTTCTGTCCGATATTGGCGGTGCTTTGGGACTTTTTGTGGGAGCATCAGTGCTTACTTGTGTAGAAATTCTCGAAATTGGACTTAATATTTTGCTTTCGATTAGATGCAAAAGACAACAAAATGAAGACTAAAACATTCATAAAAACCAAGCCCTCTTGTGATATTTTTTAGGTCGAATTAACTTATGATCCTAGTACTTCGAATAACAAGAGAAAGGACATCGCTTCTCTTCTCTTATTCCAAGAAATACTGATGTACACACAAAAATATTTGAACTACCAAACGGCACAAAAAAGTGTTAATTAACAAACGTGGCTTGTTGTAATAATTCATATGCGTTTCTAATATTCATTTGAACGTATATTTGTATGCACTTAAAACTAATGCAAATTGTTATTATTAAGATTAAATGGACAGTGTTTGACGAATTTCAATTATGCATTTCGATGAATATTCAACTGGAGAACATTATAGCTTTATTTTTCACTTCTCTCAAATAAAACATAAGAAAGCATATTGTAGATGCTGTATCAGTAGCATATTAAATACCTTTACATTTTAGCATGACATCGCATGTTTCACTTCTGCATTTTCTTGTTATATGTATATTTACTTTCAAAATTTTATGAAGACAAGTAAATTTCAAATATAACAAGAGGAATTTCGGACATGGCCATTCCCACGCCAAAGCAATTATTTCATATTAAAGGTAACGAACAAATGGAAACTTTCAGAAGTAAAGATTCGTATACATACTCGTTAGAGAAGAAACATGTGTTCTAAAGAGCTATTGTGGTGATCTGCCAATGTCACAGCAATACATGAAAGAAAATATCTTAAACCCAGCCCTTCCTTTCACCGACAACCAATGTAGGTTAAACAATTCTTGTTTTGAACTGTAAAATGTTCTCCTGTTAATGAAAAGTGTTTTGCATATATTTTGAATATGTTGCATTTTACGCACCTCACCATTAGCTACACCATACATTATGACGTTGCAGTAATCCAGATCTGAAATAACTAGAGACAAAGCTAAAATTTCAGTCCCTGTTTTTGTTGAATATTTTCAGATATTCTTAATTCGTAGGTAATTCAACATGGCTGTACGAGATTCGCGATTTACAAGAACTTTAAAGTTTAAGGTTTCATAACGTTATGCAGCAAAAATGAAATAAAATGAACAGTCGTCCGTCTTTGACACTTTTTGTTTTGCAAACGACGACTTCTCGTGATTTTTTGTTAATTTTATCTTTTAAAATAGTTCTGATTAGGCGCATTGAATTGCATTGCACTGAAGTGTCTCAAGAGCTCCCTTTAATCAATTTCTTCTCATAAATCTATAGATAGATGTTCACCAAACTTGGTCAAGAACGTCCTTTTGTAGGCCTTTATCAAGTTTGTTCAAAGGTTTCATTAGAAGCATCCAGAACTGAACTAGAAAAAAAATCGTTTTACTTAATATTTTTTAATGAACCACTGAATGGCTGTTCACCAAAATTGATAGAAAGAATGGTTAGATTAGCCTTTATTAAGTGTGTTCAAATGGTTTCTACTGAATGCATTTTAGGGATGACAGGGTTCTCAATAACCTCAAGGATCTGTTTAAGCTGAATGTTATTACATAAATATTGAATGAACTGTGTGATCCCAAAGGACAAGAAGATATAACAGCACTGGATCCAAGTATGGGGATACTTCGCCGCACTTCATTTAAGTAAGTAAGTCATCCAGTGACGTAATTAGTTAAATGCTAAACCAGTTATGCATAATTTATCAAATGTCTGGTAATATTATCAAAACAGAAATCAGTGAGCACAGTGATAAAAGTCAATATCGTCTAGCGTTGGTAATAATCATATTATCTATTCAAGCAAGACTGCTTCCATTGGGTTTATTTGAAAAATGATATCAATCATGTAATATCAATATTCCATATTGAGTGGTCCATTGGTTGTTTATGTTACAGGGTAAAAATCAATAATCGGAGAATGACTTGAAAAATTATTATAATACAACCATTTAAAACTGAATTTTAAGTTATGGTAAAACTTATGACGTCATCGTAACGGAATTCAATGCTATTAAGCCGTCGTAGAACAGCTTTTTGCAGATATTTTATTATGACTGTTTTATAAAATTTTACCGATTTGTGTCAGAATTTTTTAACAATTTTTGACTGAAATAATAGAGTATGGAACTTTTTGCAGTCATTCATTGTTTTCTTTGCATTGGTACAACTTGCACTGAAATAGTTGATACTGTAAACAATAAAGGAGTTTATTATCAGATGCTATTAGCTTTCCTTTTAACACTCGAAAGATTGATAAAGCAATTATCAAAATTACCAAAATATATGGATCATAACAAAAGTAAAGGTATCATAAGAAAAGAGGAGAATAATCAATATAGTAAGATTATTCCGAATTTTGGCTGTTAAAATTCAGTTTTTTTTTAAACAAAAGCAAAATAGATTAAATTGATCACGGATGATAAATAATTATACCAAATATTAACTATATCAAAAATGTAGATATTAACACTTTACAAAGCAGGCATTTAAATTTTTATACGCCGCTCCAAATTATACAGTACAGTTTCAATATATGCATTAGATGGCGCCAAGTGTTAATGAATCGTTTCATTTTACACACTGCACGAATTCATGTTGCATTAAACGTCTTCACATTGGACTGCATGGTATCAAGTTTCTATACGCCGCTCTGAATTACAAAAAGCGGCTTCAATATGCAATAGACGGCGTCAAGTTGTAATAAATAATTTCATTTCACACTGCACGTACTCATATTGCGCAAACGGCTTCACAGTGAGCTGCATGTTATCATGTTTTGTCGGATGATTTCATATAACGGTGCATCGCAACAAGTTTTTCTATGTTTCGTTTCATGTTTAAATGGGCGGCATGAAGTTTTCAAAAATGATTTCAAAATACAATGCGTTGAATGAAAATTTATTGGACGGGATGGAGTTTTAGACTAGCAGACGTTGAAATGCACTGTACTGACTGATTTGTTCATAGATAGATTGTATATTTACTAATTTTGGTGGTAAGCACCGCCCATATTTACTCCACCCCACAGATAACACGATAGATGTTTTACTAGGGAAGAGAATGAACACTTGTACAGATCAAACAAATTCAAGTATAGTGAATTGGTTTTGTTTGTTTGTTTGTTTTGGGTTTAACGCCGTTTTTTAACAGTAGTAAATTGGTAAATACCTATCCAATAACATGAAATCTCTACACAGACGTAAAACAAGGCGCAAGATTTGTAAACACTTCCTTTGTTTCGTTTACATACGTCTCCTAAAAATCAACTTTTCACGAAAATATTTATAAGGCTATGAACGAATGAAAATCTAGTAGTCTATGTATACAGTACTGGCGTTTCCGAGGATTTTGCCCATGTCGACAAAACCCATCTGACACCCACCATGCCAGATGGCTCCGGTAATGGTAACGACCACTAAGGATTCGTGCACCGATTATGGGATATTTATGTAACGTTCTATATAATCGATATATCTTGATACTTGCTCTTTGTTTCTTATAGTATAATTCCGGATTCAAAAAAGTTATTATACGAAAAATGTAATTACATTACCCTACACATAATAAAACAAAACTTTACGATGTCCATGTGGTGAGGAAGATCAGACTACAGAGCATATACTCCAGAAATGTAAAAGGCATGACCAGGAGCGAGCTGCGACTTGGCCGATAGATACCTCAATCCACCAGAAACTGTAAAGAGGCATTGAGGGTTTGCGGTAAACCACAAGTTCCATCGAGGCTACTGGTCTGACAGTGTAGGGCGAACGATGAAGAAGAGGAAGAAGAAGAAGAAACAAAACCATTAACTTTTTGGACACTAGTTGTAGATACAGATGGGAATATCCAGCTCTCGGGTAACTGTTTTGGCGGTAATATTGTAGAGCCTCGCCAAGACAGTTATACGAACCGTATATTCATTCTTCTCATCTGCATTTGCAAGCAGAGGCATATTATTGTATTCTAGGCATTTACATTCAAACATTGACTGAGGATTTAGAGTCTAACCTTCTAACGTTGGAAGGGGAGGTTTTCCTCTTTCATAAACCACCATTCTGATGCCATATGCCGAAGTAAAGCCATGCAGATATTCGTTGTTTTTTGTATTGAAAACGGTGTCCTCATTGAGTTGGAAACAAATGCCAAACACTTTAGAATTAAACATTTAAATATACTGGAACAGAGTTGTATGGATACAAATGTTGTTTCTTTGGAAACGGTTTTCTGGCTGGTTATTTTAATGATTCTGTTGCATTAAATGATTTTTTTCGTTTGTTGTTACTTAAGGAGAAAATGAATTTTCAACAAAATACATGTAAGCTCAAGACATTATTTTACTCGTGATTTAAGTTGGAAACAAAAAACAACTGATATGAATGCTAGCTTAAATATCCCAGGGAACGTGATAATATACCTGCATATTTGATACTTTCAATAAATGCGATGTCTTTTAACTCTGTAGTAGTATTATTCAAACATGTCCTAGCTTGGATTGTAAAATCTTAGCCATTGTAAAAGATATTGCCTTATGTATATATTAATTAAATTGTGTACATATGTCAATATACACTCTTTGAAAAACAGTTTTTGACAACTTTTCACATTAAATTGTTATAAAACAGCTCCATAACTTGGTGACTGTTTAACACTTTTACATTAAAACTGAATCATTTATTTACTAGATATCAATAAAAAGTAGACAAATGCAAGTATAGTGAATTGGTTAATACCTATCCAGTAACATGAAATCTCTACACAGATGTAAAACAAGGCGCAAGATTTGTAAACACTTCCTTTGTTCCGTTTACACATGTCTCCTAAAAATCAACTTCTCACGAAAAAAATTGAGGCTATGAACGAATGAAAATCTAGTCTATGTATTCTTGCATACAGCACTGGCGTTTCCGAGGATTTTGCCCATGTCGACAAAACCCATCTGACACCCACCATGCCAGATGGCTCCGGTAATGGTAATGACCACTAAGGATTCGTGCACCGATTATGGGATATTTATGTAACGTTCTATATAATCGATATATCTTGATACTTGCTCTTTGTTTCTTATAGTATAATTCCGGATTCAAAAAAGTTATCATACGAAAAATATAATTACATTACCCTACACATAATAAAACAAAACTTTACGATGACCATGTGGTGAGGAAGATCAGACTACAGAGCATATACTACAGAAATGTAAAAGGCATGACCAGGAGCGAGCTGCAACTTGGCCGATAGATACCTCAATCCACCAGAAACTGTATGGAGGCACTGAGGGTCTGCGGTAAACCAAAAGTTTCATCGAGGCTACTGGCCTGACATTGTAGGGCGAACGAAGAAGAAGAAGAAGATTAAACAAAACCATTAACGTTTTGGACACTAGTTGTAGATGCAGATGGGAATATCCAGCTCTCGCGTAACTGTTTTGGCGGTATCATTGTAGAGCCTCGCCAAGACAGTTATACGAACCGTATATTCATTCTTCTCATCTGCATTTGCAAGCAGAGACATATTCTTATATTCTAGGCATTTGCATTCAAACATTGACTGAGGATTTAGAGTCTAACCTTCTAACGTTGGAAGGGGAGGATTTCCTCTTTCATAAACCACCATTCTGATACCATATGCCGAAGTAAAGCCATGCAGATATTCGTTGTTTTTTGTATTGAAAACGGTGTCCTCAATGAGTTGGAAACAAATGCCAAACACTTTAGAATTAAACATTTAAATATGCTGGAACAGAATTGTATGGATACAAATGTTGTTTCTTTAGAAACGGTTTTCTGGCTGGTTATTTTAATGATTCTGTTGCATTAAATGATTTTTTTCGTTTGTTGTTACTTAAGGAGAAAATGAATTTTCAATAAAATACATGTAAGCTCAAGACATTATTTTACTCGTGATTTTAGTTGGAAACAAAAAACAGCTGATATGAATGCTAGCTTAGATATCCCAGGAAATGTGATAATATATTTAAAAAATCTAATATGAGTATATTTCTAATACATGTTTTGTCAATCTACTTGTCGCGACCTAGAAATGATACCGTCATTGTTTATCTACTATTTAATAAAATTTATCATTTGTGAATATAGCTTTAAAATATCTTTTGGAAGGAAAGGATAGATCTCAGTCAAACAAAACAGTAGCATCCTCAGTTTGGTTGTGATGAAAAGCGCAGCATATCCCTCAACACATAGCGCCGGCTTAACAAAATCATTAAAAATGTCTATGATCCCATATGACCAGAAATAATAACAGTACTGAGTCCAAGTTTTAATTAATATTAACACGGCAAAGATATAATACGCACACAGGGATTTCCACTGGACGTGTAATCTCATATTAAAGTATTCTTACAAGATAAGGGTTATTCGAATTTGTAGAAAGTAATTGGTCAGACGTTTTTGTCTTGTTATACCTTGTTGTAATTAAAGGCGAAAACTGTTACTGTAAAAAGGCGTGTGGGATATATGAATGTATATAAAACATGTTAAAAAGAGAATTCCTATCGTTTTTTTCCTTTCATAGAATTTTTTCAAATTCATATATATGATAGGAAAATTTTGTGCTGAAAACAATGGACAAAATAAAAAAAATGGGTCACCAGGCTTGTTTATGTGAAAAATTGTTTTGAACACAACCACTGTTGCTGAAACTGCCAGCGATTTTTCAACATTTTCATAATTTTCTGCTTTCTTATAAATACCAACTAAAATATACATCAAGACAGCACAATAAGGTTTATCATTTTTACAGATTTTATTATATACTTATTTGATATCATAGTCATATTTGTAATAATATATCCTTACAATAATGGGTACAAATGAAAAAAAAAAAAGTTTCATATCCACTTTTGTGAACTTTTTTTTCAATGAAAAATACATAAATAGTAAAGAAATTTTTTTTAAATTTGAAAAAATTGTTCCATAGAATTTTTTCCTGCTTTTCATGTGTATAAATAATTTTATTGTGAGCATAAAACTGGCTAAAAATGTATGGGTCACCCGGCTAAATTTTATGTTTAGACCGCTTGAATACAACACCTGTTCGGACAAAAATGGCGCGAACCTGACCAAACTGATTATATGTATATCTGCTAGAAGTTAAAAAAGTTTTAAAAATTCTTAATTCTTTCTATGACTGAATACTTAATAATCTGAAAGGTGATATTGTCTTATCATTACTAAGTCAATTGTCTTACATTATATGAACAACACTGTCTTTGTACTAAAATGTGATGTGAAAACACAACCACAAAAATGGCAAGATACCTGTCAGGCATGATACTTGTCAATACAATATAAACCAGTATCAACATTTGATTACTGATCAAACTTATCAAAAATGTTATTTCATTCAAGATTCCTCATATTTAACATTGTCTGTCACATGTTTCAACAAAATGTTGACTTCATTTTAATTTTCCATAGAAAGTGTCGGCTGCGCAGAAAGGTGCGTATAAAGAACTATAGGAATTCCCTTTAAGTGACGTTATGGCCTGTATATTATTTAACCCATGTCTAACGTTTAGTTGGTGAGGATAAGTATCCGGTATGCAACCGCTAATGAATAAAACTTCATTTGGCAGCAGAGTTAAGTTTAACAGTACACAGAAGACGTGTACGAAATGTGATGTTAGTATTAGTATTTCTTTTATTATTTTACAATGTAAATGGTTTAAAGAACTGTTTCAATTTAAAGTACCGAATACATGTGAGACTGTGTATTGACAACATCATTGTGCGGCATTTTAATTTGAAAACTATTGTTTAAGACAGACACATACCTACTGAATGGGTAGGTTTGATTAAGTGAGTTTAAATAAGAAGGTAAAATGAATAGAGAATTAAGTTACTGCTTTCATAAACTTCAGTTTATGAGCTGCCCTCGAAGAAAATATGAATTCATATATTTACTTTTATAAGACAGGTATCTATTTTTCTTTATTTACTTATTGTTTTAAAGGTTGCAGAGGGGTGTTATCGTAAACTAAGACGCAAAACTAGAGCTTATCCAACTCAGTCGTTCAGAAAAGGTTGAACTTAAATCCTTACGTCATATAAAAATCGTTATATGAAAGTAAAAAAAAGCTGCGAAACATTTTGAAAAAAAAAATGATATCGACAAATCGTCACTGTTAGTCGATGGTAAATTAAAAAATGAAAAAGAAGACAGATATCCATTCTTCAATGTAGATCTATATGAAATTTCTAGTTAAATATTATGCTGTCAACGTAGGTCATAATTATATGCTACATTTAAATTTGTAGTGATAAAGATTTGGAACTTTAAAATAAAACAAGAAGGCACTGACATTGTGATTCAATGAACCAGAGTATGTACTTTCTTTGTAAGCACCTTCATGGTCCATAACTCTGCAATTCATTAAGGGATTCTAAAACTATTTTTCACAAATGTTTCCCATAATAGGATGACGTGTCATGTTTAAGACCTAGACCCTAAGTCCAAGGTCAAGGTTACATTAACAGGTTCTGATTCGTATCTGGTCCTACCTCTGCCATTCATCAAGGGATTTTGAAATAATTTGCCACATATGTTGCCCCTAATGAGATGACGTGTCATGCGCAAGACCTAGACCCCTAGCTTAGAGGTCCAGGTCACAATTTCCTGTCAATAACTCGAGTATCGTTTTCTTGTGTATAAATTGCGAAAAGAAATCAGGTAGTAGACTTGATATTCTACTCTTCTCGAGATTGCATTGCTAAAGTTACTCAGAATCACAAGATTATATGTTAGCTGCGAAAAGATGTCCTATGTTCAAAGGTCCAATATGATTTCCTAATGTTTATAGTTCATATGTAAAAAGTGCATGGCTGTTTCGTTGGGCCCTTAAGAGTGTATCTCTTGTTGCTCTGTCTTCTGCAAAGGCATTGAGCACATACGTTTTTGGTTCTTAAGGTTTGCTTTTTATATATTTATACACGAGCATTTTTGTTTTTTACATGCCATGCCTTTTTTTTCCTTTGCGTGTGTTAGAGATTCACCTGGAGGGGATTACTTTTATTTACACTGTCCCGTGTCTTTGGAACATGGTGGGAGTAAGAGTGAGGTTGGGTGCGCACCATAAACCGGTTTAAGCTCCCCATGAATTCGTCATGTGAAGAAGCAATTCAGCTGGCTTACGGAAGCTCGGTGGTTCTACCAAGGTGCCCGATCGTGATGAAATAACACTCGGAGGGGCACCTGTGGTCTTTCTCTACCATCAAAGCTTGGAAGTCGCCATATGACTATAATTGTGACGGTGCGACGTTAAACCCAACCAAATAAATACAAAAAAAAATATCATCCGGCTTTTATCTATATATATCAAGTACTTTTATATTAACTTTGGCACCTACAATAAACTAAATTGTTAACGATAACGTAATTATACCACTATTAATGCAAACACAATTGTTATTTTCAACAAGTACATTATCTTTGAATACTTATCGGCCAAATTGTAAGGATCATTTTTATTTCTCTAAGATTTTGACAATGAAAAATTAATCTGTTCAGACTTCAGTTAGTACTTGCCAACAGGTAAATCAACAACAATTAGTCATTTTGTTTGTCACGAATTTTGGCTACATATTAAATGCATACCTTATTTCAATACAAATAGCAACCTTTTCCCATTATTTTTAATATTTTGAAATAATAAGTCGTTATCTAGTTGTAGTAATTGAAAATTAAACAGTTAAGCGTTGTACAATGTGCATTTAGTGCCTATGGCAAGTCTGAGAAACATCATCATAGCCAAAACCTTTGACAAAGAAAAAAGTGACTTATAACATTGCAAAAACAATTTTCTTTCTGGAGAAACATTCTGTTAATTGATGGTGCCAATAAATAGTGTGTCCGTAACTGTTGTTGCGACCAGTCTATAAAAATATTGACCGTCTTGGAGTGGTGTTGTAGTAATCCATCTACAGGTGAGTGTCCATCTATTCCCACCACAGTAACGTTGAAAATCTATCGCAACATCTTTAAATGCCTCGTCCTAAAACAAGGAAAATACAATGATGTGATTTTCATTTCAAATAGATATTTTTTCATTTCTTATGATGTAGTTGTCAGTTCAATTTATTTAAAGATTTTCTAGCCACGAATTTGTTGTTTACATGGCCTTATGTTCAGCTTTAAACAAACGATGTATGGCAACTTTAAAAAGAGAGTAATTACATATTCTTTGGTCTATGATTTTCAGAATTAGACAAAGCCCTATCACGATGCATGTAGTCTTTGGAACCTTAAGAGACTACTCACCAAGAAGAATCAACGACTAGTCAAAATCTGAGTTATCCTTTTTCAGGTGTCGTGATTTATTTGGACAAAAACTGTTCATTTGTGAGTAGCTTTAAGCTCTTTTGAAGGTTTAAAAGGTACCGTTTTGATATATTGCGTTTAACCCTTCCCAAATACATACAATATTCACAACGTCGTAGTAGACATTTGCAAATTAAGACGAAGTGGACTGTAGACACCTTGGACGGTCGATATTTCAAGGGGCCGATCTCAATATAATTTAATTATATTATGTGCGTTAGGAAATAAAGCCGATAATGGTGATAAGGTCTGGCTTATTATTCCCTCATTTTCACAGAAGGGGATATAGACTTGCCTTTGTCTGTCTGTCTGTCCGCCTGAGAAAATTTGTGTTAATCATATCGCCAAAAGTGTTTGACTTACCGTCATTTCTTATTTAATTTTACTGAAATATTCTGCAACATTAAAAGTCATGCATCTGAGACGAAGTCGTCAATATGAGCCAGAGGGTCGCAAATTGTCCGTCGTTGTCGTTTGACGTAAACAATTCGCTTTGAACACTAAATATATCACAATTAGGCCCGACCGTATTGCACCTCGGTTAGAGTTTTTCTTAAAAATATCTGATGAGTTGAAACTTGTCAAAAGTGGACTAATAGGTCTCTATATGGTTAACAAAGTTTTCTTTGATTTGACAAAATGAGCTAGTTTTTAATCCCAGATAACGCAAAATTACAATTTAACTAGACTATTCTAGCTAAATTTCATTTGGATTAAACAGAAAAATTGATTTTGCCTCTGCAGAGATAAGAATGATTTTCTATTTTTAAACCTAACGACCTAGTTATTGACCCAATATAACCGAGATATAAACTTTACCCATATTTTATAAAGACAAAAACTTTCTGTTCAATTTTATATAGATCAGCTACAAAACAAGCTGGTAACAGTGATAAGATTTTTTTTCTATGACATGACCTAGTGACCTAGTTTTAGATCCCAGGGAACCCTATTCTAAATTTGTTCTACGATTTATAAAGAAAAATATTCTGACTAAGTTTGATGTAGAAATTTGGTATCTAGAAGGTTAAAATGGTTTTTCTAAGATTAAACTAACTGACCTACTTTTTATCGCTAGATGACCAAGTTTCAAACTTTACCTGGACTTAATTAAGACAAACATTATGATTATGCTCCTAGGTAAGGTAAATCATTTAGTCTGTAGAGTGTTAACAATGTTGTTATATTATCTGGCAAAATGACTTAGTTTTTGACCCAGTTTCAAAGTTAACCAGCATTGGTGAAAGCAAATATTCCGACCCTATTTCATAATATCTAGTAGAAAATATTACCTTTTGAGTATTAACAATGCTTTTTTCTATGATACAGCCTTATGATCTAGTTTTAATAGTCAAACTAGATCTAGATTTTCATTATGTAAAACAATCCTACAACGTTTTATGAAAATAAATCATTGCGTCTAGTGTTTATCTATAACGTCACCTAGTGACATTTATCTTGTCCTACGTAATTAAGTTTCGAACTTGATGTAGATTTTATAAAAATTAATACAAATATTCTGACCAGGTCTATTATAGATCCAGTAGAAAAAAGTGGAAAATAGACAGTAAATAAGGTTTACCGATGACGGACATATTACTACAAAGATAGCTCAATTTGAGCACTGTGTGCTCAGATGTGCTAAAAACTCGGGTGCTCAGCTCCTAACTTGGAGTTTATTCCTTTACAAGGTCATAACGGTCATTCAATACTTTTACCACAAGTTGTCTTTGACGGACAGGCAGACGGACGAACTAACAAAGCCAAATCTATATCCCCTACCGCATATGGGACATAATAAGCCAGACATTCTCACCGTTAAACGAATTTTCTTTTCATACCGCACATAATATAATCAAATTATGTTGAGATGGCCCCGTGAAAAAATCGATCGTCCTAGGTGTTCACACTCCGCTTCGTCTTAATTCGCAGATGTCTAGTAACATGAAATTATTTTTGTGAAAATCGGTCCTACAGAAAGGTACGCCATACATGTACCTCATCAGGTACATAGGGCGATCTGGATTTTGAACATTACCTTCTTAATACATATTATGCGAATATTGCAGAAGAAATATTTAAACACACCTGTCTCAATTTAAATATATGCCTTGCTGTTTCCTGATAGCATTATCCAAAGTGTATTTGAAAGAAAATTACAATATTTCCAGTTTTTAAACAGAAAATATATTGGTACATTGGCGTTTAACAAACAAGCTTATAATTCAGCAACTAAGTTTACAAACCTTCAAAATTAAATCAATTTTTGGGATTGGATGAACGTTTGCAAGTACAATTTCTAAATGTTTTTCGGGTGTCAGAAAGACAGCAGCACACTCAGGTTTGCCTGAAAAAAAAAGAAGAGAAATTCATATTTACATACATTTGTTTTGGGTTACGATAGAAAACTAATATCTTTCGTTACAAGCCATTATCACAAGAAGAACGGGGCGTAAGGTAAGACCTTTACAAACCGCTGTCTACCATACTTACATTCCATTCCATATCCAACCATTTTTCTTCAGATACAAATTGTCCCACTCCGCATTTGTACCATCCACGTGCCATGTTATCAGCGCCTTCTATTATTAACGAAAAAGACACATTCATTTCTTCTCGAACGCTTGAAGGATTTGGACCTATCTGCGTTCCATTTTCCATAAACGTAGACCAAGAATCTCCATATTTTCTACTCCATGTCCAGGTAGATAATGGGATGTCGCTAAAGTGACAGGTAAGAACTGTTTCTCCTCTGCAATTTCCAGCAACAGGACTGTCTAGCCACACTTTTTGATCAGCTTTAACTGAAATTAAAATACCAAGTATTGTTTTTCTTATGAAATAACTTGAAAACTTAATGAAGTGTTTATGTGTTGTTTTGAAGAATACACCTTACAGTTTTCCTACAACCAAAGCAGTGGGTAATGTGTGCCATACAAATGTCCATTTTTAACTTTTAAAATCCTTTTGTTTTAAAAATGTAATATTAATTCATAAATGTTTAAACTTCCGATTGATATTCAAAATATAATTATAATTTGGTCAACTTATGTGACTTTACTCCTATATCAACATTTTACGTCACCATAGTATGTGAAATAAATGCATCATGTCCCTTTTTCTTTCTTACATAACCCTATAAACCCTTGAAGAGTTCCTGAAATGACGCTGAAAATTCAGACGTATATATACTTTGTTATTTCAAAACATTAATTTTAGACGACTCCAACAAAAAGGACTAGCCCGACCAGCTTCCGAAGATGCTTAAGGGGAGATACTTTAGGACCTTTTGTGAAGAAAACACTCTCATTTAAGAGGTACTTGAACATTATAAAAGACACATGAGCAAATATGTTATTGCTATTTTAAAGATTTCAGAAATGTCAATAATTAAGTTAAACACCATTCATCATTAACATCGTAAAAAGATGTACTCTCTTTTGTAGTGTATAGGATATGGAACAAAATATGGCAATGATTTTCCCTTTTGTGAAGAAACACTAAAAGTTATATGAAATTACTTTAAGATATCCCAAATCCCATGACAGGAGGAGACACACTCTATCTGCCCTGAAATTTCCCTTGGAAGTAATTTTAATAGTGTTTCCTTTAAAAGTAGATATATCTATACAGTTGTGTTTTATATTTTGCGTTTCATCTAAATTTGGATGACGACTGACAACCATTTGGTATTGACAGATATATAAATGTTTAGATACTATACATGCAATTATTGAGTAATAGATTTACATTCACGAGTGAGGCTCATTAAAGATCAAATTTGTATGCTTTTTGTACATGTGTTTATTTTAAATTCAAACATCAAATTTAACTCCCTTAAAAAGCCTAAGTTATACAAAATGTAACAGAATATAGTCTGTGCGAAAAGTAATTAATGAAAAAGGTCATAAATTAAGTTTTGAATTCTTTTTTCAAAATGGTATGCATTAAAAGAATAAAATATATACTCCATTTTCGGTCCACATTTTAAGGTAATTTAAGTCAACGAATAACGTCTCTCCTCCTTTTTGTTGCATTTAGTACACTTCAAAATAGTTATATACAAAATGTCATGCTTTCCTCACAAAAGATAACATCTCTTCCCCATAACCTATACACTAATCAGCTAATCATCAACACATTGAAAAATAGAAAGTGTATCCTTTGCAGAAAAATAACTGTTTATCTATAAACAGTAAACACACATGTCTTGTCCTTATCAGTTACCTAATTTTGTTCAGGTATTTTTTTTTTATTTTATACATTGCAACGTTATTTTGACATTGCTCAATGTTTACAGGAAATTGGCCATTTTTATCAAATCAATTATGAACAGTGATAGATTTTTTGGTGATTTCTTTCATTGTGTATTTGTTATAAAATTTGATACCAGGATTAAATTTTTTTATAAATTTTGTACTTAACTCATGTGTAAGTATGGATTTATTCATTTTGGTAGTACTTTAGTTAGCTGTTGTTATTTGTCATAATTGATTATAAAATCAACATTTTGGATCTTTGACACATTCGAAAGATACCAGTATAAATTGATCTATCATAATAATATCTTAACAATGAAACACAAATGAAATTTGTAATAGACTGGTTTTCACAACACAGCCTAGTCAGGGGAGGACTCGCGATAATGTTGTTATTACATCTATTTGCATTAATGTATTTATGTATGCTTGCTGTATATAAAATATGATTTTACTAAACAAATCTCAATTCTAAAGTATATCAAGAAGGGAGATAACCCCTTACGGATATTTGCATCATTTCTCGCATCGTAATTTGTAAATTCTTCCAAACAAATAGGGTTCCATGACTTGTTGACAAAAACTTCTACTAAACCAGAGTATCTTGTCCAGCCACCTCGAATTTTCACAAACGCTTCAAGTCCTTAATTTACAAAAAGAAGGAAATACTACGACTAAATTTAAATGTTGTTTTTTATTTGAATCAACTCATCGTTCACCACGTGGCAAATCTGTTCTATTAAAGAAATTAATTATAGGATAATACAATTATTGTTAGACATTATAAAGATTCTGATTCGATAAAGCGACGCATATGGAAATTTTCTACATTCTACTTGTGGTAAAAGATTTCAATAAATCGGACCTAATTGCCAACTTCTAACAATTGCTATTCCATGCGAAGAAGCTTGTGTATTTGTGCCTTCTCCAAGTTTATCTTGTAGACAAATTAACGCTCCGTTTGTGGCTGTTCCTGGCTTCCAGAATCGCATTGTACTGTCTGTGAATGCATAAACAAGTCCCCCGTAACTACATGGTGTAGACACATTATATGTGTCATACGCAAGTGCACCATTACCAACAAAACGATATCCAGAATTCACACCGTCAATTGCTTGTACCTTGAATTATTTATGTTTCACATATACTTTTTGAATAAAGAATGACAACTATCATGTATAGGAGTTGTTTTCCGTGTTTAACATCATAACGATGAACCAATTATGAGATACATTAGCTCATATTTTGTTCAGTGCGACATAAAGGGCTTCATCAGAACCAGATAGAAATAATTCCATTACATAAAACTGATAATACACTATTGTAATAAAAGGTTTGACGCCGACGTCGTTTATAGGAGACGTTGATCAAATTGACTTGTTTATAATAGTAAAAGAAAGTAGAATTTTTGATGTTTCGGCAGGAAAAGCTAACATGTGGTAAGAAGAATATTACATTAGTGACTTTCCACATTGAATTCATTAAACTCGTTGAATAAAATTGATAAAATGCTCGGCTTGGGCCTCGATTTTATTATATAATTCAACTCGTTTAATAAATTCAATATGAGAAGACACTCATGTCATGTCCTCAATGTACCCAGTGTCTTAAAGTTTCTGGTCCTTCTTTCGGAATATTGGAGTCCATTTGAAGTTCTTGAGTCCTGTTGCATTACTTCCCACTATTTTCCGTTAACAGAGTCGATATAATCGATATATCCGAAAGCTTTTTTGCTCTATATGCTTTTAAAGGTTTTTGAAGGTTAATGCACCAGTTGAATTTATTAATGATATAATATTGTATCGATAAAAACTTACCCATGCTCTTGTAAATGTTTCGTTTTCAGCACTTTCCTGGTTAAAGTGCATTGTCAAATCGGATGAACTTATACGACCAGGAGAAATGGTTTTCTTTAATGTAAAACTTGGTGTCAAACTTTCCTCCCGCCATGCATACAGTTCAAGGAAAGCTGATTTTACTTTGATTCCGTAGATTCAGAAACCTGCTCCTCCATCAGCACCACTAAACAAAACTAAAATGTGATTGGAACTATATTTTAGTTCCCAACAGCAACAAAAACCTAGGCTTGTGCAGTCATAACAGTTTTAAAAAATACAGATTAAACTCCGAATCCCGAAAGTATTGTTTTGAAAATGTAAATTGTAGGAAATATAGAAAAAAAGAAGAATATCAATTTGAAACTTACTGTAAAAGCATATATTTTCGCTAGGTCAAAATTTCGCGAATTTGAATTTTTAAGTATGTTCGCGATGTTTAATATTCGCGAAATTGAAAAAATGGTATCATACTTGAATTTGAATTATGCTAATGGTGAATATTTACGCGATGATTAATTTTCGCGAAATGTAGGGCCTTGTGAATATACAATGTAGCGAAAATTAAACCCTCGCAAAAATTTCTGCTTTTACAGTATTTGATACAAATAATATATAGTAAAGCTTACATCCCCACGGACGAGAAGGAACCCACACTCGAATCGAGGAATAACCAAATCCATAGACAACATAGCCGTTTCTGTCGTCGTCAGCGTAGCTTGTGTAGATAATAGATCCAGACCCTAAAACGTCATGGGGAAAATCTTGTCAAGCAGTAGGAAAGAATGTACAACAGGTTATCGGGAGACTGTTGCGAACGAACTAAATTCACCTATTACAAAAGCGTTGGGACTTTAATATTAACACTCACATAGAAAGAACTTCATTGCGCTGTTGGTACCACAAGAGAACAATTATGGTTCATGTAAAGTGTTTTGATAGAATGTTAATGTTGGCAATGTAAATCTGATAGACAATTACATATCTCATATGCGCTCTTTATATAAATCACCGGTCTATAGTTTGTGTTATATATCCGGTATGTATTCAATACATGTTTTCTGGGCTAATAAGTGAAAATACAACTGTGAATATTTCTAATGTCATGTAACCATTTATTTGGACCTCGGGCAATAGTTTTGACTATTGACCGGCAAGCCAGTCAATAAGTGTATACTATTGACTGAATTACCAACTTGAAAAGAGAAGAAAAAACACTTACCAACTGAATCTGCATAAAAATTGGGATAGTTTCCTCTTTGAGGAAATCTAATTCTAGAAATGACCAAAGACGGATGTGCTGAAAGCCCATGATGCACTGATACATACGAATCTTCCCCTGAAAGGTCAGCAATCGTTAAAATACATTATTATATTTTTAAATTAAAAATTAATAGGGACCTAGAAATATTATTTGCTACATGAAAGTATAAACATTTACTATTTGTGACAGTTCCCTTATGTGTTTTTACCAAGATGTATTTTTCATATGAATGCGAGTTTGATACCATGAAAGAAAAAAGCAGGGATTGATCGAGTCATGTGCTTTTGTGTTGCGTTTTATATTTCTGCAAAAGGTCGCTTAAGAGAAATGCATTAGTAATTATGTAGCGCGTTCAAAACGCATTTTATAATACAATGATATGTTACCGGTCACAATATAACAGATTACAAATGAATTCTTTTGAAAAAAAGATTCAAAAAGACATTATAAGCAATAAATATTGTGTCTCCGCAATCAAAATGCTGGTATCTATTTTGGCAAAGACGGGATCAGCGAACAAAATCCCTACAACGATAATTTTATAGCCCTTCCAGATCAATTAATAACAGTACAATATCAAGTTGACAATAATTTATAATAGGCTGATGTGACGGATAGAGGAATTGTAGTATTTGCAAAGTTACGTCCCTTCGTTCTTATTCGCCATTTGAATACGTATATTATCCTTCTAGATACGTCCCATCAAGTGTTGGGAAATAGATAGACCCCCTTCTAGACGAAGAAGGATTGTTTGTCATAATTAATATTTGGAAAGACGATAAGGCGTAAAAAAAGTGTTTGTTTCCGGTATCCCGACCTACCCTAAATTTTTGGCCCGACCCTAAATGTTTTTATGGCCTTGGAGAAATCTTTTTCAACTGTTAACAAAATGTTGCAAAACTGCACTTTTTATGCTGCTCTAAAGGCATTACCCCCTTATTTGTATTCATTTTTTGACACAAAAATAATTTCCGAAAAGTCCCACTTAATAAAAAAAATACAAAAAAAAAAAATACCGACCTACCTACCCTAATTTTTTTTAGCATGTTACCGGAAACAAACAATTATTTTTTTACGCCTTATGACTGTGTTTTAAATAGAGCCAACTTGCCACAGATAATGTGCTCTATACTTTAAGGACACGTTTTATGAAAATCGAACTAGAAGAAAGAAATAACAGCAAAATTTTAATTAGGTCACAAGTTATATTACCACCTGTCAAATTTTGTCATTGGTTTTTGCGATCTGTCAAAATCAGTTTTATCTCTCATTTCTTCATAAGCATTGGTTTTGCAAGTATCTTGGTAGTACATTGTAGTGTGTAACATAATAAAAACGTTCATAACAATAGTTGTGCTAGAAATTGTTTTGTTGAGCTCATTGAAGTCACATAATAATTCTGTCTCCCCCATGGGGAAGACATATTGTTTTTGCCTTTGCCGTCCGTCTGTCCGTCCGCATTAAACTTGTCCGGCTTTCAAAGGTCAAACTGCTGGTTGGATTTCGACGAAACTTCCCAGGAGTGATCAGTACCAAGCCTAGTTATGCATGTCGCCGGCATGTTCCACTTCGCTTCATAAAATGACCGCCAGAGCTAAAAATAGAAAAATCTTGTCCGGTTTTCACAGGTCAAACTGCTGGCTTGATTTCGGCGAAACTTAATAAGAGTGGTCAGTACAAAGCCTAGTTATGCATATCGCCGGCACGTTCCACTTCGCTGCACAAAATTGCCGCCAGAACTAAAAATAGAAAAATCTTGTCCGGCTTTCACAGGTCAAACTGCTGGCTGGATTTCAACGAAACATCACAGGAGTGATCAGTAAAAGCCTAGTTTTGCATATCGCCAGCATGTTCCGCTTCGCTGCAATAAATGGCCGCCAGAGATAAAAATAGAAAAATCTTGTCCGGATTTCACAGATCAAACTGCTGGCTGGATTTCGACGAAACTTCACAGGAGTGATCAGTACCAAGCCTTGTTGTGCATATCGCCGGCATGTTCCGCCTTGCTGAACAAAATGGCCACCAGAGCTAAAAATAGAAAAATCTTTTCCAGCTTTCACAGGGCAAACTGCCGGCTGGATTTCGGCGAAACTTCACAGGAGTGATCAGTACCAAACCTAGTTTTGCATATCGCTAGCACGTTCCGCTTCGCTGCACAAAATGGCCACCAGAGCTAAAAATAGTAAAATCTTGTCCAACTTTCACAGGTCAAACTGCTGGACAGCTTTCGCCGAAACTTCACATGAGTGACCAGTACCAAGCCTAGTTTTGCATATCGCCAACATGTTCTGCTTCGCTGCACAAATAGAGCTAAAGGTTTACATAGGGGGGAGACACCTTCTAGTTTCTATTGTTTTAGTTGATTGTTGGTAATGAGAGCACCCAAACTCATTTTTATGGCATAAGAATAGTTCCTTTCTGATTGGTAAAGGAAAATATTAGTGTCCCACTAAACGTTTCTTTTTTTGTAAGCCAACTGTCTATTTTTTCGTTATTTGTCATTCACCAGAAATTCGAAACGTGATACCACCTTAATACTGGTCGGCAGTTCTTTTCAATAATTGGTAGACATTGGCAAACCACTAGGTGTCGCCACTGATTGCTGGTATAAATACGCCCAACACTTCATTTTAAAAACATTAAGTCAGGAGGAGTTGCCATGGGTTTCTTTATAGATGATTTTAGTAATTTATAATGATTCGTGATTAAATATGGGTACTAATCCCTAATGATAACGTGATTCCCGCCGAAATGCGAGGACGATTCCATTTTATGATAACTGATAAAATAACAATTCATAATGATTGCACATTACTTGACAAGTAAATATCAGTATTTGTTTCATTTTAACCATCTAGTTAGTATACTGCAACATAGCAAAGTCGGGTTAAATGCAGATAACAATTGGATATAAGCAAATCGTTTTGCGAGTTGAATCCTCATGAGGATTTTTAAAGATTTTTTTGTTTGATTTTTTTTTCCCATAAGTTTTCATTTTTATGCTCCCCGAAGGGAAAGCATATAGTCGCCGCCTTATTCGTGCGTCCGTCCGTCCGTCCCGCATTTCTTGTCCGGGATATTTCTCAGTAACCACTGTTTGGAATTTAGCGAAACTTCACAGAAACTTCAGTATATTTTTTAAAAACAGTAAGGGGCCGACCATTTAATATTCTTGGGGCTGGGGGTGGTTCTAGGATTTTTTTAAATGGCTTTATCTTAAAACTCAGCAGAATGCAGGATTTAGTGTTTAAAATATCAAAAAAAAACACCAAAAAAAAAACAGTCGAAAAACAAAAGCCTCCACTGATACCCAGACATGTTCAAAAATAACATCCGGGCTTGGAATTACAGCCCAACTTTATAAATAAGATTTGGATGACATCCAGGCACCGGCCTGAAATTGAGATTATGTCTAAAAATTACAATTTCGCTGAGCTTCCGATAAATATGTAATGGCGGGAAACAGCTATAACTACGTAGTAGTCAGCTGGGAATACGTTTAAAATGGGTTGCACGACGTCTAGTTTAGTTTAATAATATTTTATTGCAACTATTATAGACATGAAGGAAAACAATACATATGTATACATATATATATATAGTGCAAATGGGTCGGGCTACAAGTTTTAACAACATTAGCGATAGCCCTCCCCAAAACGTCACAATTTCACATATATATCTGTTCCGATACTTGTCTTGCAATTATTGTATGGTAGATTTAGTCTAGTGCTGGTGTTGCGCGTTAAGAAAGACGAAATTGAGGCAGGTGAACTTATGATTTTGGTCAGTATGACACAATTATAAACGTTCTTAAAAAAAAGAAGCCAAATACTATTCGACACAAATATGACAAAACATCATATAAGTGAAATATTTGGTTTGTAATTTATTATTCTGGCGACACGAAGCGTGAAAAAATATATGAAATCAACAAAAATGCCAGTTTCTGACCTCAAGTGCTTTACTTGAGGACATCGGACGCTTCTAATGATGAACCAACTTTAATACAGTTGCGAAGATCACAATTATTTGCTTCGAATCCTGCTTATGGAGACATAATTGACCAAAATCGGGAATGGGGTTTTACCCCGGGAATGGAATTGCTCGTGTATATTATAATGTCAAACTTTCCTTCCCGTATGTAAAACCAGTTTGTGCCTACAAAGGTATTTATAACTGTATTAACTGTATTACTTCATGGATGTTGGATTATGATTTGAACACAACCGTAGATCATGAAATACCTGTATTGTATCATTGTCCGTATCAAATGGTACAGTGGACTTCATTAATGTTATAGTAATTATGATGCAGATATAGTTATGGGGAAAACATGTATAATTACTACATTGTAAACCGGGTTTTATCATTTTGTATAACATTTGCATAATTCTAAGACAATTAGCAGACATTAAAAGAGGCAACGTTTGCAATTCTGGACTAACATCAACTAAATCGCAATCTGATTAAAATCATCTTGGATCTGAAGACAAGCTATAGAGGGTCAAGTTCAGACGATCTTTCCGCTAGCCAATCAGAGCTTTGCTTTCAACAGTTTGCAAATGAAAGTAAAATTTTAAAATTATTCTATATTTAACTTGAGAAACCAGTTATCTTGGGTCGATTATTCTTACTGCTGAACCCTCGCGTTGTTTCTCTGCCAAGAAATAAAATAATAAAACAAAAAGAATATGTTATGGAAACACATGAGAATTAGTTGTTTCTCCTATTTTCCCATTCAAAATTGAAAAGCGTTTGTAACGGGTACCGGAGGTAAACTGCCATAATCATATAGCCATTGACCTATGTTTTTCAAGTCAGTGCATAATAATTACGTAATAATTGCTCGTACATTACTAAAATCAGCAATTTCAGTGACAAGAGCCGCGTCATTAAAAAATTATAATAAATATCATTCAAGTCGGAGAAAAATATATACTTCAGCTACTTGAAAAAAAAATCTCTTTTGACAGAATAAATGAAAGAAAATATGACATTTTCAAATATAAAGAACAAGTTTTATGTTTGTCTTGTTATTGGATCTAGACTTGAGTATGCTTGAGGACGGCCCAAAATTCAGAGAAAACACAGGCGGAAGTTCAGGTAAGATATAATGAATGACATATCTATAATCTTTAATCAAGGCATTCAATGAATTGTATTATTAAAATCTTTCTTATTGTGGCAGTACTATTCGTAATATATTGATGATTTTATGTAGGTTTACTTATTGTAAAGCAGTCTTTTTGCCACACCCTAAAAGCACATGCGACCAACAGCGTTGTAAATTTGTCTATTCAAGTATTCGCAATATTTACGACTGTATTTACGTGTTTGATCACCAGAAGCGTCACATTTCCAGAAAGTAGCTACACGAGTTAGAAATTGACATTTTTCATGATTTTATATGACTTTTTTACTTTCATGCTTGCAGAGTTTTTGTGATAACATTTTTGTGTGGAAAAGCATTTTGCTTTTTTCGGAATCATTCGTAAATGGATCATTATCAACGACAAAAAATCCACCTACCTCAAAATTGTATAACCTGATGCGGAAAACCAACACCTGAAGCCGCGCAAACCATTTTAAGCGTATTCACAGCGGGTTTGATCTAGCGTTTACCACCAGTGAATCAGAATGAATAACACAAGACAAACAAAACAAGGTAGAAAATTAAGTCGTGTAGCAGTCAGCCAGGAAGGGGATCTGAAGTATTAAGGAGATTAACAAATAAAACTAGGACTTTGAGTCAGATACAGAACAGTTACTGCAGAATCTTTGACTAAGTTACTCGGTTTGTAGTTTGCTATTGTTCACGACATCATAAAGCTGTGTCCTGGGGATAGGGAAAATATAGATTCAAATGATAAGTAAGATTTCCCAAGACAGAGAAGATATCAATATTATTTGGTCTAAATCTACCGTTCTGTTTTCAATACCATATACTGATATATCTAAGTGAAATTGTTATATATGAAAAAAAACTTCTTTCTTTCACAATTTTACACACATGCATACCAGTATATCGGGTAGAACTACAAACTTTTTCATGGTAGCTGGCTGTTTCGCGGCTACAAAACTCGGATACACATCAACAGCAAACGTCGCTAACTTAAATAGCGCGAAATCATTTCTAAGTTAACAGTTTCTAATTTATTCATAACTATTTTAGTATCTTGAATCATTTAAACATCCGATCGAAGTGGCAATTTAACTCTGAGAAAAATGTTTTATACGAAGTTTCTGTTCTTTTCTAGATACTTTCATGTACTGTACAACGGCGTCCATTACAGATAAACTGCGTATTGTGTTCAAAAGATTCCAGTTTATCTACAAACGGGGGCCTTTGCTGTATTAAAGAAGAATTATCGAACTGCTCTGGAAGTGTATGTTCTGAAATAGCCATTTCCTTTTAATTTTTTATCTACATTGCATTGATTGTATTTAGAATGAAATATAAAGAACGGAATAATTACGCCGTCCTGAGGCTGCGGTCAGTTTAATGCCTCGTGATGTAAAATCAGGCTTTGGCATAGAGCCAGCTCTCCAAGCCCTCGCACGTACAAGCGCTGAATAGCTTTTCTGGTCTGCTGGTCCTTCCCAGTATGTGGAAAATCCTAGTAAATGAGATCATATGAAAAACGTTCATATAAACATATACTGATTGGCTTTAAAGAAGCCTATAGAAGTGGGAGTGGTGGTCTAGTTGTAAAGGTGTCGGCCACTCAGTCTGGGGTCGTCCTGGATTTCCAGGAAACGGACTTGACAGTCACGGGTTCAAATAAGCTTGAAGCTTCATCAAAATCAAGCGATAATACATTATTTAGCAACATGAGTTCATCATGTGCACGTGACGCTGGGATATACATATATACTGTTTTCATGAAGTGATTTCTAACATGACAGAACTTTTTTTACTCAAGAACTCAAAACTGCATATTTTAACAAAAAAAACATATAATATATAGCATCTCTGTAAACAAAAAAAACAAAACAGCATAATTAACAGTATATTAAGAAGTATTATGTGCTAGGTTAAAATAGTACACACATAATAAATGTAAAACTTGCAATGAATTGTATTATAACTAGAAAAAATATTTTGTTTTTGTTGGGTCTAACGTCGCACCGACACAGTTACATGTCAACTGGAAATAAACTGGAAGTTTTATTAACAAATGACTTCTATTTCATGCCATTTAACTGCAAAAGCAGCTTTATATCCAAGGTCAGTATATAGGCTAAACACCGCTAAATCCGGCTGTTCTTTATTTCATATAAAATCCTCTTACTTTGTAACGGTTTTTCGACATTTTCTAACATATCAGATTTTCAGAGACTTATATTCTAATAAAGAACTATATCGCTACTTTAGAAAAACAAAAAGAAAAGGGGGTGTTAACTTTTAAATATTAAAGAAAACTACAGTTCGTTAAATACAACCCGCTGAATTTACTCCTTTTCGCTTCTTTCAATTTCTCTTTTCGAGACATTAAATTCTTACGCCGCCATTTTTACCTAGCATGCGATAGGAACATGCCGATTTCGATAGAATGCAAAGTGATACATACTGAAACGCGGTAGATAAAAGTAAACACGTTGCTATTGAGAAAAGGCATTAGAAAAAGAAAAAAGATTAGCACTATTTATATTTGGACTACTTGTGACCTGCGGAGACTTACATTTGATTTGGTTGTAATCAGCCTATATATATGTATCCAAATTAAATTCGTCTGATGAGGATTTTCTAGTGATTAAATAATTCAGTGCGTATATCCGATGCGTATAGAATGTCTTTAAAATTTTAAATACTTAAGTGACAATGGTATTGTTAGATATGTCGGTATGATGTCACACGTACAACCTTAGATCCCGGCGTAGCTTTATATTTACGACTCCGATACCCGGCCGCCTACACATCTTCTCCCCATGTGACCTTGACTGAATATACTCCGAGATCAAGTCCCATTACAAATTCGAGGACGAATTTCATATAGCGGGGGAGTATGTCACGGTATAGGACTTGAATATCAAAACGGGGAGAAGATGAACGGTATTTCGAGGCCCCGGGTTCGAGTCCCGGTCTGGCCTCACACTTTTCTCACCCTGTGAGACTTGGGGCAGTGACTGAATATACTCCGAGGTCATGTTTTTCATATAGCGGGGGAGTATGTCACGGTATAGGACGGGGAGAAGATGTGTAGGCGGCCGGGTAGCTCAGTTACGTTTCAGTTGACAAAGTTAACTTGCCATTTGTCAAGTGTAAGCTAATATTCGACAGTGATTGCTTGTCATTCGGAAATGGAATCTAGTCGATCGGAAGTGATTGCTTGACATTCGGAATTGGAATATTTTCATTCGGCAGTGGAATCATTTCATTCGGCAATGGAATCTTTCCATTAGGCAGTGATTACTTGTTATTCGGCAGCGGAATCCTTTCATTCGGCAGTGGAATCTTTTCATTCGGCAGTGGAATCTTGTTATTCGGAAGTGGCTGCTTGTCATTCGGAAGTGAAATATTTTCATTCCAAATGGAATCTTTTCTTTCGGCAGTGGAATCTTTTCATTAGGCAGTGGTTACTTGTTATTCAGAAGTGGAATCTTTCATTCGGCAGTTCAATCCTGTCATTCGGAAGTGGAATCTTTTCATTCGGCAGTGGAATCATTTCATTCGGCAGTGGAATCTTGTTATTCGGAAGTGGCTGCTTGTCATTCGGAAGTGGAATATTTTCATCTGGAAGTGGAATCTTTTCATTCGTTAGTGCTTGCTTGTCATTCGGAATTTGAATCTTTTCATTCGGCAGTGGAATCTTGTTATTCTGCAGTGGTTGCTTGTCATTCGGAAGTGGAATCTTTTCATTCGGCAGTGGAATCTTGTTATTCGGAAGTGGCTGCTTATCATTCGGAAGTGGAATCTTTTCATTCGACTGTGAAATCTGTTAATTCGGCAAGGAAATCTTGTTATTCGGAAGTGGTTGCTTGTCATTCGGAATTGGAATCCTTTCATTCGGCATGTGCATGTGTTCCATATACCTTGCAAATACACATGTGTATCCTACTCACCAGGTAAACATAGGTACATAGGTTTCTTACCATAATTATGTTTATTCATATGTGTGTGCATACTACCGAATGACAAGAACCCACTTCCGAATTACAGTTAAGCACTTCTGCATGACAAGTTACTTTTCCAAACTACAATAATTATAGCACTGCCGAATGACAAGTAACCACTGCCGAATGACATGTTACAACTACAAAATAACTCGAAACGACTGCCACATTACAAGTAACCACCACCGAATGTCAAGGTACCACTGCAGAATAACAGGTAACCAGTGCCAAGTGACAAGGTACAACTGCCGAATGACAAGTAACCATTGCCGGATAAAGTTACATGTAATATGTCCACATGAAACGTAACAACAGCATAATGTCATCTGACCACAGTCTGAATAAAAATAAGTCATCAAAGTCGTCTTTGATATCCCATAAGTGTGATATAAATCTATTTTTATTCCGAAATCATGAATGAGTAAAGGGATAACGCACGTTTTTTTTCGTGTTATAACATTGCAACCTCCCGAGGGATTGGTTGGTGTCTTTGCCCAACGATTCCCGAGGGATTCTGAAGATGTTATAACACGAAAAGAACATGCGCAAACGCTATTCTAGCATAAAACGCGTACAAACTAATGAATGAATATGTTGTCCCTCAACGTCTGCTACTCAGTAAATTTCCATGCGCGGGAATGCCTGCGTTGTTTTTTTTTTCACGTTGACGTCATTTCCTTTTGAATTATCCGTTTTGAGGGCGTAATACGCTTTGCCACGGAATGCGCCTAATAGGGTGTTTTATTTTATGCTTATTGGTGAAATACTGGAAAATAGCAGTGAGATATAAATCGATATCACTCACAGTGCCGAACTTCTTTTTTTTCCAGATAAATTATCTCCCTTGAAATGTATTCTTTAATTACCTCCCTTTGCTGCCTTTACAATTACTGGATTATACTAATACTCAAGCCATACAGTGATACACGAGTCATGAACTGCTAGACAATCGTATATAGAACAGGCTAGCTATAATTAAATCTGCAAAAGAAATAATGTTACCTAAATGTCAGCATGGTTGCTTGGCCTTGCCATTCGTGTATCTATGTTAATTTCCTCTACTTTTTTTCCATTGGTTCACTATCGTGTGGTAGATTTTACTGGCGACAGCACATTTAGTTGGTTGTTGTCTTAGTTAATTATCACAAGACATCAACTCAACCTTACGTAATATGCCAGCATTTTCGTCGAAGTACCTTCCCACTCCAAGCCAAGCCAGTTGTGTTTCAACTTCCATCCATTTTGTTATGCTATGCAGCTCCTAGATCAATATTTCCTAGCTATTTCTATTGAATCCATGATGATATTTTATTCTGCAGCTTGATTTTCCAAGGACTTACGCATATTCCACAGTTGTTTAGAGTTTTCGAGTCGATTTTTTTAATATGACCTTCAGCGTGTGTTTGGTAAACAAAGCAAGCTTCCGGTTATTCAACGAACTGACGGATTGACACGAAAAGTTTTAAATATGCCTCTACTTAACTACCGGAATTTGTCAATGTCTCTGCTAGCCGCGGACTGTGTATTTTTTACACAAAATATTTAAATGCAGGTTTTGTTTTTAAAAACAAAATGGCGTCTTGTTGATTAAATGAACCTAATCACCAATATTCGATATTAATGTGCCTAAGTGTCCATGGTAATTTAGCGGATATATCATATGTAACACGGTAGCTTAAATAAATCCGAATTTCGTCATGAAATATTGGATTTATATGAACAATTATGTACGTAATAAACAGAAAATTCGTTGATCTTCACAAACTAGCATAAAATAAAAAGAAAATTTGTTTGTTTGCAGTGAGATATCGAAATATATCATCACCGATAAGGGAGACAATTCTGATATTTTCACTCAGGCTCCGCCTTCGTGAAAATATTCAATTGTCTCCCTTATCGGTGATGATATATTTCGATATCTCACTGCAAACAAACAAATATCCTCTATTTAACAGTACGTGAATCTCTCTGTTAACACACGTTTTCTCTCCTGTTAAAACGCCCCCGAAAAGTGACAAGAACAGAAGTTTTCGGTCGAGTTCACAAACATATCCCAAGGGCTTCTGCGGACGCTAATACACAAAACAAACGTGTATTGTCGCTATTCTTGCATAAAAAACATTACACTTCGACTCATTGTACTGTTTTCTTATGCAAGGACTTTACGATTCCGGTACATTTTTAATTACTATTCTGTTGTTCTTCGAAACGGTAGACATGTTTTAATTATCCATAACCGGGGCCCAAATTCAAAATCACTACCAAAGCATGTATTGAATGTTTTTAAACGATTGTTTTTATTCCTCGTTATTACAACCATGACATTGCCCTAATTTTGCATATTACTTAAAAATTTGGTAAACAGGAACACAATTTCAAGAAAAATAACTTTACATTCGAGTTATTTTGAGTACGAGCTTTCAAGATTTATATGAATTCTGCGAGAAATTAGATACAACATACCGACTGATACTTCCCCAAAAACAGTAATATGATTCCTATAGAAACAAGCAATCGCATAAGTTACACGCAATTCAGTACATTCACAATTATCGACAAAAATTGAATGACGCTTATGTTCAAAAAAGGGTATAAACAAGAGAGAGAAGCGAGTAAGTACATTGTTGGAGCCAGTGCGTTTTTGGTTACAGGAAAACGTACTATGGATTAGATTGCATCTTTCATGCTACAATTAAAGAGTATTTTGGAAGAAACAAGACACAGATACAAGATTTTCGGCTGCGGAAGGATATTATGTCCGTCCCTGGATTTCAAAAATAAAAGCCCTGTATTAACAGCACGTGAATTGCTTTGATTGTACACGATTTTCTCCCGTTAATACATGGGCGGATCCAGTGAAAAAAAAGTAGTTTTTATGCTTGCAGAATTAGAAACAATGCACTAATTGCAATATTTTCCGATCTGCTGTAACTGTCTTTTCTGTAACAACAGGAACACTGACAAATACATATAATATCCTACACATTTTTAAATAGTTTTTAATAGAAATATCCAAGAGCTTCCATATTTGTAGTTCCACAGGCACTTTTTGTTCGACTGACATTGGTGTTTATAAATGTCAATAGTAGTTAACAAGAAGAACGTAAAGAACAGGGGCTCCTTCTCACTTATGTGGTCATGTGGTGAGTTAGGAAAGTAAAATTCAATAGTATCCAACAGCAATGTAAAGAAACTTGAAAAAAAACTTACCAGTATAAATGCAATATCCAAGTATGTCATTATTTTGGATAGGAGCAGAGACCATTATAGATGTATTATCGTATATATAGGCAATGTTTCCAAAAGGGTAGTCGCGGTCGTCGTCTCTTATCACGTGACCTAAGAAGAAAAACTTACAACTGAATTTGACTTTTTGCAGGATCCTTGTATACAATACAAATGCGTCCCGAATACTTGCATATTATTTTCCATTGAATATAATGTTTCTTATGCAATGAGTATTCCCATTTGTAATCAAAATAGTTTTACAAATTTCTAATGTTTAGATGTTTCAATAACCCTTGTATTGTTATTTCTAAATGACTACCTTCTTGTAGATATTAGCTATCAAGTTAAATATGAGTTAATATTCTGCACTGCATATTGCTAAAACTTGAAACAATGAAATTATTGCAGGGATTTGGAATCTCTTCAACGGTATATGCAATTTTAAGACTAGTTCAAATTTCAGGAGATTGTGTTTTTGTCTTTAAACAATAGTTCCAATAATGTACCTGTCCCTGGAAATATAAATCCTTTGTTGGGACCGTCCACAGCTTTGACTTGAACGTCTACAAGTAAGGGTGACTCATCGAAGCCATGTTTGAAGGTTCTCATAGCCTTGCTTCTTTCCGCCCAGCTGTTCGCGGAGGTAATTAATACCCATCCGCTGTCATAATCCGGTTCTTTCAGCTTGCCATGCACTGTTTACAGTTAATTTAAAAACATACATTTTTAAATACAATATGTGTTACTGTTTTTTTTAGATATTAAGTAACAATCTAAAAATAAATCTTTATATTTGAATCACAATTAAATATTAATCTAGAAATCAAGAAATTTTACCCATTACAAGACGATAATATATATAACAGAACTTTTCGCCTTTTATAAATATTACTATTTTCTTTGGATAACTGGCCGGATTAGTAGAGTTATAAGATCGTATTTATAAATGACATAAAATGAACATGATGGCTTAAAAGGATGCACAGGTAAAAACTGTGAACGAAAAAAAATCTGTATTCGTTCTAAATACGCATATAATTATAAAGGTAATATCTTAAAGAAAGAGCTATTGTCATCCATGAATAGAGGTGTATTCTTTGCTTTTGTAATACATATTTTTTTTATTTTGTCTAAAATGCTCACCCAGTTTAGAAATGCAGGTAAAAAGCAAGACGGCTGCAAAATTATACCACTTCAAAACACACATTTTGAAAACACTGAAAGAGATAGCAATCACGTTTTTTTTTCACAAAACAACATAAAAATAAACCTTAAACGACACAAAAGATGTGTATCTTGCGTTTAACTTTACCTGACAGTATTTTGTTTATTTTCCTTTTGTACGAACAATGACGGTTTTTTTTTTGGGGGGGGGGAAGGGGGGGGGTTACGCCGTTTAAAAAAGCATTTTCTTCCTGCTGCGAAGGCAATAAATTCAGTAGGACGACTATTATTTAAACTATAAAGCAATTTCGACACAGTTTACATGGATCTGGCCAATGGATTTCATGTAAAATAAAATAAGTATAATGTAAAATATGCTGCAAAACATAGCTAATGGTAATGCGAGGCATTCTCCTGCTCAGTTTTAATAGCTAAGAGTCTGTGTGTTTTTTTTTTAAATAACATTTTAGGTGACAAAGAACTTATTGCGTTGAGTGGGACACGTTCTTTCTCGACCATAAAAAAGATATCTCATTTGAATTTTAACAGTGTAACAGAGTTACTGCTCCAGAAGCGAGAAGCATCCATAATTTACTTAGACAAATGCTACCAAAACAATAGATATTGTGATGTGTGTTATTAACCTTATACATGTATTCATATTTATATAATTGCAAGAGATATCTAATCAGTCGAAATATTATATATTCATTTCTATCTTATGGCTAAATATGTGTACAGACATTAACTCTAATATACCTTTCAGGATACTAACATTCTTTTTTGACGAAGCAGATGTTCGTAGAAATTTCCTGAACTGTTTCTGGCAAAAATCCTGATTCGGTCCAGTACCCTATTCGGACCTTTTGTTCAGTTCTCCTAGTAAAAATATTTTATTTCTATTATGAATTTTTTCTGCCTCTCTATGAGAAAAGTAGGTGAAAATCATAGTATTAATAATTATATATCGTGTTTCATTTCACATACATTGTGACACCTTTTTAGTTTGTTTACAAATTTCATTTGGGGATATTGAGTGATCAAATCGGACGTACGCCATAAATGACTTCAACCTTTGGATGTTTTAAGGTAGACTACCCGTAATAGGCCTCAGTTTCACCAAAAAGCGTACATACAACTTGATAATGTAAGCTTTGAAAGTGTCAAACGATAGAAATAAGGTGCATATTGACAAGTTATATAGTGACAGAAGTTCTCAAAAATCTCCTTTAGATTACCTCCCTTGATAATTTTGGTTTTTCATCAGTTAACTCCCATGAAAACTAGAAAAAAAATTCTCCTTTTCCCTAAGGGGAATTTTAGATTTCTTTTTGATATTTGTATCAGAATCATATAATGCAGCTTTCTACCGCAAAATTCTCTCGAAACTCAAGTTCAGATTCTCATAATCAAAGAAATTATATATTTCCCATAGGCATCAATGTTAACTTCAATACCGATTATCTCCCCAAAAAATGATAAAATTTGAAAAATCTCTCGGTGAAACGTTTTTAATTTTGAATGTCTTTAAAGTGACCAAATTTCGTTTAAATATTACCATCCAGTTACAAGATATGAAATAAGGCTATTACACCATGACATCCTTAATGGCATATCGTTAGACACATATGATTCTTGTACATGTATATAGCTTGTTCTTGCCAGTTGTAAGTTTCGTCATAATATAACCATGACGTTTTCCCTCAACAACAAGGATACAATTTAATTATCAAATTATATTGCTTTCCAAATATTTTTTAACAGATTGATGACACAAAAGATGTTATAAAACAATGGTTGTACGTTTATGATAGATTCATTTTACCATTTTTGTAAGTACTGCATATAATTACTGAGGTACGATCACTTTCGTTATATTGTATGATCTTTGTCATTATTATGATATATGCGATAGTTGTTTCTTGATACAACCAGATCGAACATACACTACATTATACATTAATTGAATGGCTTCCTGGCAAATAGTCAAAACTATTAGCGCGAGGTCAGAAAGTTTGTTTTGTTTTGTTTGGGTTTAACGCCGTTTTCCAACAGTATTTCAGTTATGTAACGGCAAGCAATTAACCTAACCAGTGTTCCTGGATTTTGTACCAGTACAAACCTGTTCTCCGGAAGTAACAGCCAACTTCCCCACATGAATCAGAGGTGGAGGACGAATGATTACAGACACAATGTCGAACTCGCGACCCCGAGATCCGTAGATCTGCGCTCTCCCTATTGAGCTAAGCGGGCGGGTTCAGAGTCAAATGGTAAAATGGCTAATAACTTTTACCATTGACCGGCCAGCCATTCAATAAGTGTTCTATTATATGGCAGCACCAATAATTTTTCACAGCTTTTGTTTTAATATTTTGACGTATTTTCCAAGCCAACATGTGTGAATATAAGCCTGTTATATAGCACAAAATATGAAGCGGCAATTTATATAAGAAGTCATGTAATAATGCGTTTGTTGAGGTTGCTAGGAGGATTAGATGATATTGGAAAAATTATATTGACCTAGCACGTAGCCAAAATAAATGCATGTACATAGATATGACACAAAGAAATACGAGAATTGTTAAAGCATGATCTATCACTTAAACTATTGTTTCTAAAAATAAAATCAGATCCATAAATGGTTTAAGATAGCTGTTAAATACAAAAAAGAATGGAATATTCATTTTCGAACAAAAATCTTACGAAAAAAAAAATCATTCTGATACGGTGATAAATTTAAATCTTACCGATTAGTTGAACATATTTCCGTATATTATAGTTCCATACGCCGTTGACTGGTTTCATTTGTGCTACTCCGATGCAAATTGTTAATATTTCGCCGCTTGTGATTGTTTAAGAAAAAGGCAGACTTCCTGTATGATGAGGTACAGTATCTCCGACAACCTTTGTACCTTTAACAATACAGCTAAGATTATATGATACGTTTTGCAAAAACGATTCAAAGCAGGTGCACTGTTTCCTTTGTAGATATAACGTCCGTGTGTATTAAGAATTCATAGATACATTTTGTTTTGTTTGACAGAAGGAAAATTAATCAGAAGTCGGTCAGATATTGCATTGCAAACGAGACGAAATTTCCCCGTAGAAAAACACCATGCAATAGTCTTATAAACTTTTTAATAATTTGTAGAATTCACCGGCAATACTGACCACTTTTAATGCCTAATTATAAAATCAATGACAAATACTTAATTCATTGAGGGAATGCATCTGAATAAGTCATTAGAACATTATCCTATGAAGTTTGGCGACTGTAGTTCAAACTGTTCTCTAGTTTTAGAGCGAGAACAGTTTTTAGTCTAGAGGTCACTGTGAACTTGACCTTCGATGAACTGACTCCAAATAGAAGAAAAATGTTATCTACTGACAACAGACAAACACTCTTTAGTTATTGAGCAGAAACCGATTTCAGTTTCATGGTTACACTGTGACATTGACCTTTGACCTACTTATCTCCAAAACAAGAGTAATCATTTACTGAGACCAGGCAGTCACACAGGAAGTTGCATAACTGTAGACCTATTAAATGTATTTACACAAACATACATTACAACAAGCATAATGACCAATTATTAAGTAAACATTTATTTCAAAAGCTGATAGCTACTCATAAATATATGATAACTGTAATGGTCTTAAATTACCACCACTTTTTTTTATATTTTCAGCCAATTTATCATAATAATGGGCGATTTCACAATTTTGGGAGCTGAAAAGTCTTAATATAACAATATCCTGAGAAGTTGTATTTACAAGAATTTATTCGGACTTTGACCATGTAATGTATTCATTTGGAATTTTGACGACTTGTCATTTTCTTACTTACATTCACTGAGCAACTGATATCACTTCATGTCCCGGAAGTGTGCCAGATATAGCAGAATGTGTGGCGATATGACAAGTCAAATAATCACAGACATTGGCCATAAGTAAAAATAATATACATGTAGTCATGTCGATTCAATAATTTTGGTGTCCAATTTTGAAAGGATTTTTCGAACGGCACCATTTTGTTCATTTTTTTTTCAGTTTTACTTTGAACACAAAACTTCTGTTTTTAAGGTTGAATATGGCGAATAGAAAAGTTAGAAGGCAGCATGTGGTGGGCTGTTGATAGGTTGACGCAAGGGACTTACAATCGCCAGGTTGGTAAAGCCCTTGGTGGACCACACAGTTAGCGCTAGAATCTTGGCAAGGTTCAGACAGTCCGTTTCACCGGTCAGGCGACTTGGTGGTGGCACAGAGAGAGAGACACACACACACACACATCAGCAGATGAGGACCGATTTTTGGTCATCAGGGCGCAAATAAACCACTTTACAACGGCCAACCAGCTGCGTACAGACCTCAAAATGCCTGTGGGGATAATGTTTCTATGCAGACTATGTGTATGAGGCTACACGAAGTTGATTCGACCGAGACGACAATGTATTCGCATCCCATAAGCCCAGGATTACCTCCAGGCGCGATACGAATATACCACGGACAACGTTGGCTGGATCAAGGAGGATTGGCGACCCGTCCTCTTTACCGGCGAGATTAGGTCTTGCCTACACTATACAGACATACGAGCTATTGCTGTAGACGACCGTTATGGTAGAGGCTCAGTGATGTCTGGGGTGGCATCAGCTGGGAAGGATACATGGACCTAAACCGCGATACTCGCACTGCCCAGCGCTACAATGACGACATTCTAGTTTTATATGTGAGGTTGTATGCAGGGAAAGTTGCTGATTGGTTCATTTTGATGGACGATAACGCCCGTCCCAATGCCGTTCCCGGGTGGTCCAGGAGTATCTGGACAGGGACAGAATCGAGCCGGCGAGGTCTGAAGATCTTGATCAAATGGAAAGTCTTTGGAAATAGATAAAGATAGCGATTTAAGCAAGTCCAATCCAGCCAAGGAATGTACAGGAGTTTGGCGCCATGTTGGCCGAAGAATGGAACAATATCTCACAGCGCTCCATTAGGAATATAATTGGGAGCTTCAAAATTATCAGCAGTAATGGCTCATGTACACGATATTTAAGCAAATTCCTGTTAGTTCTGAACATTTTAGCTTATTCCATAAAAAGCCTGATTTCCCAAAAAACATCCAACTCGCCTTATAAGCATAATCAAGAGCTAAAACAACTTACAAATACAATCAAATCCTATATTTATGTTACAAAAAAACCCAACTTAATATGTATAATAAATTTAGCTATGAAATATAACTCAGACGATATTGCAACTTAAATCTAAATCTAAAAGAAAAAAGTCCCTGGTGCTTAGCAAAAATGAATAGTATATCCCATTAAATGTTCTGTAGAGTAATTTCGATAAAACGTACTTAAACTCTGATATGAAAATGTATATAATTAAAGGTGCAAAAAAAGAGACAAATGAATAGACACAACTCTTTAAAAAAGACTACACATTTTGAAATATACAACTAAACATTACGGTAGCCGTGCAATATTCCCTTCAAATCAACACATGTACAGAGAAACAAATGATTGTTTCTGTATTTTCTTAGACTGACATGGGTGGTCATTTTGTCCTGCTTTCGTGTGTATCGCTTTTCTGTAATCGGTCGGAAATTCTTCGGGATCACGTAATTTTAAAATTGTTTCAAACGAATATCCGTATAAAGACGCGCAACAAATAAATGTATTTTCATGATGGTAATTATACACGACTTGCACGAAAAATATGAGATGTACAAAATTTAAGTTTGAAATTGACAGTGACATATATTAGGCCAAGACAATGTGTTTAATTTCTAAAATCTTATTAAATTAATGTAGCCATATGCTCATAAATCAGTGTATTTAGGTTAATTTCAAACACATTTTGTTTCTGCAGTGTAAGATATTTATTCATTTATATTCTTAAAACTATGCTGAAAAGAGATTAATTGAAAAAGTTTGCAGACGAGTTGTGAAAACACTTTTATTCGGGAAGGGCCTGAATTGTCCTCCCGAAAACTTGTAGTATAGCTGTATATTACCTGCATTATAAGTTTGTAAAAATCACTATCGTTTGGGCATATAATATATTTTGCATGTATTTATAAATCATAGCCTCGTTTCGGAGGATTCTTCCAAACAAAACAATCCGAAGATGCGCGACGGGTTCGTAAGCAGTCGGAAAACATACTTTCGGTTTGACATAGGCAACATTTTTTGTTTAATTGTAAGTTATTCTTGAACATATTCATGACTATTTGTTCAGATCCAATGCAGTGGGTCATATTTTCAGTAAATAGGAAGTCTCAGCTACAAACTCTGGTTTTCATATAATACTCGTTCGGGTTTTAGTAGTGGACCTTTAAACATGTGCGTGAAATTAGCCGGAGCAGCCAGAGTAGCCAGAGTTCAGCCAGAGTTTAGCCAGAGTTCAGCCAGAGTTTAGCCAGAGTAGCCAAAGAAGTCTGAACTCTGGTTACTCTGGCTGGCCAGAGTAGCCAGAGTTCAGCCAGAGAAGTCATAACTCTGGTTACTCTGGCTGGCCAGAGTTTAGCCAGAGTAGACAGAGTAGCCAGAATTCTGGTTACTCTGGCTGGCCAGAGTAGCCAGAGTTCAGCCAGAGTAGCCAGAGTTCATCCAGTATCATGAACTCTGGTTACTCTGGCTGGCCCGAGTAGCCAGAATTCAACCAGAGTAGGCAGAGTTTCTAGATTTTTAACATGTTCTGGCTACTCTGGTCAGCCAGACTAACCAGAGCAAATAAAATCCAGGTGACTCGGGCTATTCTGGATACTATGGCTGACCAGAGTAGCCAGAACATTTTAACATCCTAGAAACTCTGGCTTTTCAAGCTGAACTCTGGCTACTCTGGCCAGCCAGAGTAAACAGAGTAATGACTTCTCTGGCTGAACTCTGGCTACTCTGGCTGAACTCTGGCTACTCTTGCTAGCCAGAGTAAGCAGAGTTATGACTTCTCTGGCTGAACTCTGGCTACTCTGGCCAGCCAGATTAAGCAGAGTTATGATTTCTCTGGCTGAACTCTGGCTACTCTGGCTAGCCAGAGTAACCAGATTTCTGACTTCTCTGGCTAAACTCTGGCTGAACTCTGGCTGCTCTGGCTAATTTCACGCACATCCTTTAAACAGTATGTTGTCCCTTTAAACAGTATGTTGTCCAAGGAGCTTCCCCTGTCAGCCCTAGTTATTTTGCTATTGCACAAGTATAAAACTGGAATAAACAAATACATAAAACATGAAAATATAATGATCTCAACACAAATATTTACAAAAGACATTTAGTAGCGGTTATAAATTATTCCGCAGTTTATATTTTTGTTTATAAGATATAATTAAAAGATGTACACTTTAAAGATATAGATATAAAAAATGTACACTTTAAAGATATCAATAAGTAACGAAATAGTATTGATCTAATAAATTTAGAATTTATCTAAAAGTACATTACATTAACATGAAATATACCTGAAATTTATGCTAGAATAGTTTTTATCAATTTACATATTTGCATAAGTCGACCACTGCAAAAAAGACCTGGGATTTGAGTCTAGGATCTCCTGACTGGAAGTCTTGTGGTCGCCTTTTAAGGTAATCGAACGGTTTCTGTTTTACTTTTTTGTGAATGTGGATGTGTTCCTTTACTCAGTACAGTCCTGTCTTTACATCAATTGTCATAAAATTCCTGTTGATTGCGTTATGCCTCAGTTTTCGCTGGCTTGAACGGAACACTGACACAGTTATAGGTCACATGGCAACTTTTAGTCATTTCACTGAAGACCCTAAGTGCCGGCAGAGCACCTTGGCAAAACCACTAAGCTGGATAGCTTTCTCATGTGAAAGAATTCTACACCATAAACGATTTTTCGAACCCATGTATATCGGCGATGTCCAAGTGATTTGAAATCAGCGGCCTTACCCATACGGCCATGCGCCCCACCCGACCCCTCTGCCACGGTAAGAATGGCAGGCTAAGTTGTTAAATCTAGTTCAAATCTATATCAACTTTATCATAATGTATTGAACAGTCAACAAAAATGAAATCAGCAAATTCTTGTAATACCTAGGTAAAAAAAGTTCATATAGGTATTATAAACTTCAAGACTGACATGTTTACGTCAGTCGATGAATATTACCTTCAGAAAGTGTTGATGTGATATAAGACGAAATAAATAGTACAGATAAGACCAAAACCTGACCTCATGTTCAAATAACCTTTTCTGTGTCAGTGAAACTTTATTTTAAATCATTATGTCACAAAGTCAAACTTTAAAATTAAATGTTAAGTTAAAGACTATTTTCAAATGGCTACTAGTATTCGGTAGTGATTTTCAGTCTCAGTTGGAATACAATATCAAGTTGTAGGAAATTTCAATCTCAAAACTCATGACGAAAAATGTTTTGTATACATGAGTCCTGGCCATTAAAGCTGTTAATGTTGCTATTTAGTTATCTTTCTAAATAATTCGAAATAACAAATATCACTTTACAACCTTTTATTTTTTAAAGTTTTGCTGATAATAACATTTTTATCTGAATGTTATATTCATCGCAAAGAACGACAACTGATGCCTCAAATATAACATAAGCTTGCTATAAAATGGGTAATGTCTATATGTACACCGTTTATTAAGTATGTACACCATTTAAGTAAGGTTGACATGGTAATACTTACCCTAACCTTTAGACAGTATATTATACGCAGTGATACCTAACTTAAACGCTGTACATACATGGTAATATTACCCTAACCTTTATTCAGTATATTATACGCAATGATACCTAACTTTAACAGTGTACATACATGGTAATACTTACCATAACCTTTATTCAGTATATTATACGCAATGATATCTAACTTAAACAGTGTACATAAATGGTAATACTTACCCTAACCTTTATTCAGTATATTATACGCAATGATACCTAACTTAAACGCTGTACATACATAGTAATACTTACCCTAACCTTTAGTCAGTATATTATACGGAATGATACCTAACTTAAACGCTGTACATACTTCAACAGTGTGCATATAGACAATTCCTGTAAAATGTCACGTAAACGGTCAGGTGCTAGGATTTCGCTGGGCCTACGATTGATTAGTTTGACTGGAAACAGTCATAACTACGCAGCGCAGCGTAAACAAACAAAAATGAATAAAACAAAACAAATCAGGTGCTATGATACACGCTGTGCAAAAGGCAGTGTGCAACACGATCCAAAACCAACACAAATGAGCTATCTTACCCGAACATTAAGGCCATTTCAGACAGTGTCTTTCAAACATTGGCGGGTTCAGTTTCAGCTAAAACCGGTCTTGTAACTTTTTAATACAACATTTTTTGACTCGGGATAACCAAGAGCACTGTACTCGCTCAATTATGTACACATTGTATAGTGCTTGCTAATTGGGAGTGAAGTAAATTGTGGATGTTCTCATTTCAATAACGCTCCCCATTTCCAGTAAAATATTGTCGAACTTACGTTAGAACGAAACAAAACAAAGCAAGCATATAACAACAATGATAATGGACAAGATTCATGCTTGTCGCTGTATTAATTTAGTGCCAATCTTCTATTTCCAGAAAATATGCCCAAGACACGTGTGGTACTGCTCATACCCTTTTTAATCAACTGTTCGCGTTTTCGGGAAAAAAAACCCACTTTAAATACAATATTGAATATTGTCATTGTGGCTAGTAAGCTACGATATTAAAACATACATTACCTTTCTTACCTTAAGCGGTATTAAATTTCATATGGACGGCTCATTAAGTTGATTTTTGACCGTTTCCGCACAGTTATATATCTCTCTCATCCATACACTATGCATAAGATGTCTTCTCAAAAAAATTCAATTGCCTTTATAATACATCATGGGTTTAAGTGAAAATGAATACGTATGGTATGTTATTTAAGACTGGATATACACGGGCTACGGTCTGATTGCTATAAACCTGAAGTAAATTTATAGGCTTAAGACCCAGATACTATAGAAAACTTAAAACGCAAAACACTGAAGGATAATACAAAAATGGGAACTACAATTTATCGTGTCACTGGGATATTCTTGTCTTTAACAGTTGCTTTGTTAGGTGAGTTTTCATGTTTTACACTTAATGTAACATCTTAACGTCTTCCTAATAATTTTTAAAATCTATTATTTATGATTCTAAATAAAAAATACTTAAAATTTATTTTCTCAGATGACTTTTATTAAAACAAAATTTGTATTGACTTTTTGGTGAAACTTAACATATACCAAGGATTTTAACCTTTACCCTGCTAAATTTCTAAAATGGACTCGGCCATCATTTATTATGGCCAGTACCATTTATTTTTGGAAGTGGTTTTCACTGAAAATGTACTGACTGAATAGTGAACAGTGCTTGCTGATCTTGGTCTGCACTGGTTGCAATGACAGAATCACTTGCCGACTGCACTAACTGATATAATGTAATTATATGGCACGGTTGTTTTCGTTGGTAAAATGTAGTTTCGTTTTTTCATTGTTAGATGTTTACGTGCTTTTGATTCACCTTTATGTGTGTTTTTCTAAATACTGTATCAGTCAATTGATTGCTATTGTTCGAACCAGACTTTGAGAATAGTTTTTTTCTCTATTTTTCATGTATCTGATACATCCTTTTTTCATCAGTCGACTTGGTTTCAAGTTACAATTTCATGACCAGCCTATCTATGGTCCTTCCATGTATTTGCGTTGTTTCAAAGGCCGTTGGTTTTATAGCAAAAAACTGTCTTGCTCAACCATTCATTGCCTTTCAAAACAATTTTAAAACTTACAACACTTTAAGCTATTCAGAAATTTTCAATGTTAAAACCTTGATTCACTGCTTGCATGTAAACAAGACGTTTAAATATACACTATGTGACATTCTAACAGCTTTTATTACTTTTAAGTGGGCATTCAAATTTTGAAAAGTACCAATTATACACCAAAACGGAAAAAATAAGTCGTGATGCCGGGACTGTTAGAATATCACTTCCGTGACCTGTAATGAAATATATAAAGAATATTGTTTAAAATACCACAACGGGCGGTCATATGTGTTATTAACTGTGTAATTATAAACTATAGTCTGTCCCACCTAATTTTGGACCTCCGATAATTTATCTATACTGTATATAAAATTGTCAAAAAGGACATCGTTAATACCAGACGGTTAATATCTCTAGGCACCTTTTTCATTTTTTTTAAAAAATGTAAAATGAAGTTAAAAATCAAGATTTTATGTTTTTTCCCATAGACTTGCATTGTAAAATGACGCGACGTCAATTTCAAGATGGAGGCGTCCATACAAACGTCATTTGGGGGTTTGCTCACAGTTAGCGACGTCAGATATATTTATTGTTGAATAACAGACATGGAAAATTAACAAATTTGTCAACATGAGTATCCTTTACGAGACCCTGAATTAACATTTTACTTCAAATAAGTTATTCGCACGTCAATTTCAGATGGAGCGTCATACAACCATTTGGGTGCTCACAGTAGCGACGTCATATTTTATGTTGAATACAGAAGGAATTAAAATTCCAACATGTGTATTCTTGACGAACTGATTAACATTTTACTTCAAATTAAAGTTATTTCCGTTTCAGGTTTTCAGCTTTTTTTCTGAAAATGTGTCTGTACTTACCCGTTAGCATTGACGTAAAATAAATACATGTCTCAAGTCATTGTTTCAGCCGTAGATATCGTAATGGAGGCGGGGACAGCGGAGATGCGCGCAACCCATTAAACTCATTTTCATTATCGGTTACTGTTGTTTATAATCGTATCAAAGGTTCGCAATTCGCATGATAACAGTCTGTTAAAAGGTTGTTTTTAAATAGCATGAATACATATTTGTGTACTGCCTGGTGCTCACTATTTTCAGTGACCGTTCAATTAAGGTAAAACATTATTCCTCATTGCAATTAATGATTTAAAATATACATATTTCAATTTGAGACAACCGCCTATATATGGGACTACGTTAACCAAATTAATACTCGTAATTGCCTTTATTCTTTATAATAACATAATACCAAGTTTTCAATTCCATCCTCGCGTCTTTATATCTCATGCTCGGCCGTTCAGTGAAATCCAAAGTGGCATGTTAAAATAGTTTTGTGCTATTGATAGGCATGGTAAACCTATAGACAAAATAAAAATATGAGCCGCGCCATGAGAAATCCAACATAGTGCATTTGCGACCAGCATCTGCGGAATCTGGTCAACTGCCTACTGCAATTAGAGAAACCGTTAGCGAACAGCATGGATCTTGACCAGATTGCGCGGATGCTGGTCGCAAATGCACCATGTTGGTTTTCTCATGGCGCGGCTCATATGACCTTTCGAATGGGTATTTTGTTCTTCAGCTAGATAAAAGAAGCCTGTTCAAGCGCGTCAGTTACTTTCATTTTCGATCATATAAAACAAGTGTTTTTTGTGTTTTTTTCACCAAGAAGTACTTATACGAAACATTTACTTCTATTACAAACAGGGCAGTACGTAGCTATATTGAAAATTCAACCAAAAACACGTTGAACGCAAAACAACAACAACAACAACAAAAAAACACACACACACACACAAAAACATAAAAAAAAGTTATTCCTTAAAATGTGATTTCTAGCAATTCAAACTTTATATAGATAATTCAGTGGCGTAGCTTCTATAAGGCACTGCAGGCCCGGGCCTGCAGATTATCCGAAAAAGTGAAAAAATAAAAATGCCAAATATGCAATAAAAATTGTGTAAGCGGGGTTAGGCTGTAGGAGGTAATGAATCAGTCACTAACTGAAGCGTACCTGGATGGGTTTAAACTGTGCGCTAGATATGAGCAGCATAGTTACGAACGAAGCAGCGATGCTGCGAGTATGATGTAGGCGAGGGAGGGGGTCTCCATCTCCAAGAAAATTGAGATTTAGTGAATGTTTTAGGCAAGAGATGCGTTCTCTTGCTATATTCCAGCGTTAATCTATTTTGTTTGTCACATTTGTACTACAGATTACGGAGGTAATCATTTAAAATCAGTTTAGCACACCGCTCATGCTTAATGGCAGGGATCGTGACATTGTCTCAAAGCAAAAACTGCAACTCGAGCAGCCCAGGATATTTTGAGGAATACAACCATTTTTCGTATACTTTGTTTACAATTAAGAGTCCTAATTAACTTGACCATGAAATTGTGTATCGCTCTAGCACGGCTGAGACTTAGAACGTTGAAGAATCAGAGTTCTGTGAATTGCTCTACACCGTGACTATACTCCCTGTTTTCGTACATTAGACATCAATAGTAACAGTAGATATATGGTTATGTTTCAAAATATTTGTGTCACTGAAACACTGTGTCATTCTATGATATATTTTATTGTACAACTGCCAAGACCCGTTCACGCCAAAGGGCCCTAACACTATCATGGCAGTTTGGGTAACTGCATCTAACTGCTACACACGTGAAAAAAATCCTATATTCGAACCGTGTGCAAAACAGTCGCTATGATTATTTAACTATTTATTTATTATGCATTTAATATTCTCCACAACGTCAAGATTACATAGGCAATGAATGGAACGAAGGTATACTGTTTTTTTTTTTTTGTTTTTTTTTATCGTATTTGAAATCTTTGTCAATGCATTAGTTTAATGCATTGCGTCTGCATCCGCATTTTGGTAAGTTTTTGATACCTCGCACTTTAAAGGTATACAAGGTTTTTTATTTTTGTTGTAATCGTATTTGAAATCTTCGTCATTGTTTAATTTAATGCATTGTGTCTGCATCAACATTTTGGCAAGTTTTTGATTAATGTATCTATGCACAAATTACAAGGGAAACTTAACATTTTTTTAGTCAGATTAAACATCTAATTTTGGCAAAGCAAATTTAAACTGCGCGTATTGCTAAAAGTATTTATGTATTCAGATCTGGATATAGATTGATAGATGTTATTGCAACCATTGATAAAGTCACGTAAGCAGTCACATTTTTCTTACTTGAGATAACTATGGTGGCTGATTTCTGCCAGAAAGAACGACATTTTGCTCTTTTGGCGTTGTCTCGTTGTCGTTCTGGCGCCCCCGCCATAACGAAAGAACGACGTTTTCCTCTTTTGGCGTTGTTTCGTTCCCACGTTCTGGCGCCCCCGCCAAAACGATATAACGAAGAATGCAACGCGACAGAACGAAAGAACGACACTTATAAACGGCGCCATAAGAAACGTCGTCTTGGCGTTCTTTCGTTCTGGCGTTCTGGCGCGTTCCGGTAGACCATGCGCAGTGTTGTCATGTTTCGGCAGAGTAACTCGGAGTTACTCCCTTTTAGTGGAGACCGCCTTTTTGGTTGTTCCTAATTCCATATCGTACCCGTACCGTACATTCATATTCGGCAACTTTCGAGTTTCACGGAGTGTGGCGGAACATATGATGAAAAAAACTCTATTTTTAGTCATATTTAAGGGGCTGTTGTTGTGGTCTTGCACGACTCATAGGTACAGTGGTGAAGAGCACATACTTTATGTGTCAAGCCGCCCTATACATAAACACAGGTGTTGGAGGAATGAAATGGTGTCCTCTGGTGCATTTATTAGTGGGTGTAATCCCCTCATTTTAGTGGGGTCATGGGGCTCTCCCCTGGAAATCTTTGAAATACAGGCATAAAATGGTGGCTCCCGGTGCAGGTTTTGGTCTAATACAGATCTAATAATGGAGGGGTTACTCCTCTCTTGATGTTGTGGGTGGGGGGGAGTGGTGGTCAGGGGGCTCTCCGCCTTGAAAATTTTGAAATACAGGTATGAAATTGTGGCCTCTGGTGCGTTTCTGTGTAAAAATTTTGAGAAAAAAATTATTCCTTTACCAAAATAGTAGGGTTCATCTTTGATGAGTTATATGAGTAATATGAGTAGGCCTATAGGTCACTTCTCAGCCAGCTGAGACACTTTATGTAAGAAGCCAAAATTTCAAATTTATAAATATAAACGCACCTTCCGTAACCGGTAACGTCAAGGTTGTTTGTTTTTGTCAATGATAGAAAAATCCCTTTTTACACGTTTTCTTTTAAAGTAGCTGTATCGATATGTTATAAAGGAAACAAATTAACTATTAAAGATTTAGGTCTGGGCTCAAAGTTAAAGTAAACTGAACCATTCCCGCCTTTGATTTAAATTTTATCCAGGTAAATCTAGTCAGACTGGCACATTCGACAGATAATTTGCTTTATCCTCTTTAAATTCGGGACTCGGTTCGCTTCAATATTTACTTAATTAATTATTGTTGTGGTAGCTATGCGTAAGAGAGCCCACATGTGCCGCCTATGCACTTGATCGCTCGAGATTATTTAGTAACGTCATATATTGTATGACATAATTGGAATTTAGCGTTGAAAAGTTATTGTGTTATGGCGAGCTTCTTAAATGTGTAGAAGGCTATATTCTAAGAAGGCTGAAGCAGTTGACGTCTTTGTATCGTACAGGTTCTTCCTGGATTATGCATTTGGAAAATACTGTGATTAATGATATTGTTTCAAATGCATAGTTCAGTTGTTTGCCTGAAATTCTTCGAAAGACTGCCGCAGATTGACTGGATCAATTTTCGGATGATGGATTTTCAGCGTAAAACTTCTGACTCATGAACGTTGAAAATTGTACATTGAACTGGACATCGTTTGGAAGGATTTAAGGATGCTGTAGTTTCGGTCCCCTTAACACTTCCTTCTGCGCATGCGCATAAACAAAGACATTAGGTCAAAGTATATTTTGGGCATTCCTTCAGAGATATAAATAGCTTAAAACACAAAGAAATATAAAATATATAAATTATGCATACATAAAACCAGCCATGTCATCGGTCTGAATCACTAAAAAGCTTTCTTGTTAATTCGCACCCTCTGAATGCATGTGTAGAAAGTCTTGTTTAACGTGAAAAATTAGTAATTACCGCACAGTTCACTTTGTTCATTCCATCCTGAAGCCACTTGTATGTAGAATTGTAAAATAACGATGTACAAACTGGAACTAAACCTATATATATAGTATCACTGTTTCACGCATTCGTGCTTACTGGCAACGTGTTACCCAGTTCCATAAACTTAAGTTTTCTAAGACATCTCAGAATCCTGGAAAGGCAATGCAACAATTTCATTCAAGCATGTTTCAGTTAAAGCAGACATGACGTATCATTTGCCACCTACGCCAATTTAATATTTCACATTAAGAAACCCTTACAAGGTCCCACTTGGCCGAGTGCACAAGGTCACTGACTTTGAATTACTAACCGGTGTGGGTTTGAAATCTCACTTGGAATGTAATGTTTCAGTTCAAATGCAGGTTGCCCGCATACCGTAAATAATGCATGGAAGTCACGTGGGTCAATCAATCAACATAAAAGCTGAAAAGTCGCTATATGGCCTGCATTATATCGTTACGATGTTAAACACAGTAAGATAAGCAAACTAAAGTCTACCAACTGAACAAGATTTGGCTACTAATTACCTCACTTCAGATTATAATTTTAAAGTTCGCAAGATAAAATTCACACTGTATGCTGAATTCCCAAACTTCTAGTCCTAAACAACCATTATTATATAATTTATAACAGGATACGTTGGAAGCACAGGACGCAAACAAGTAAAATAAAGAATGAGCCAGTTCATGAGATGTGATGAAATGCGCAACGGCCCTTACGCCCTATAGCCCCTGTTCTGTAGGAGCAGAACACCAAGTACAGAATACTTTTTACAGCAGCCATACGGCTCTGTGATATGTAAAACATCCATATAAAGGGGATGTAACGAAGCAAATAACAACATACTTCGTTTATATTTCGTTTCGTAGCTTATTCATTGACATACTCTTGTACTTTCATCAAAAGGTTATGTGACAAGATATGTAAAAGCTCACGTATTGGCCTTTTAGATAAACAATTATAGGGAAATGTTTCTTCATCCAATACATATGGTTTCTCAATTTTACTTCGACAAATTAACCATTGTAACTAAAACTTCGTTGCATTTTCTATTACTACTCCACGTTGCCTGGGTGATATTTGATTACGCATAATCCATTTAATTTGTTTGTCCTGGAAATGAAGACCTAAAATTTATATTTGAAAATATGAATAATTTCTACATATATGTAAAAATAGCATTAACATGTTTATGTTTATCAACAGTACTACGCATAAGCTTTAAAACAGTACACACTTATGCGTAATATTATCAAAACACACTTTAAAAGTGTACTTCCACTAAAAACAGAAAGTTTTTTAACAATCGACAATTACTGCATGTCATTTTAAAACAAAATAAAACAAATGAAAAGAGAACATTTATTCTATTCTTGCAATTTTAACATATAAATTTGATTCGTCGCACAATATAACATTCATAGACGTCTCTTTTACTTACAAATGGTTGTTTTTACGACGTTTTTGACGTTACTATACGTTAAGGAGCTGCAAGATCTAGCTCGATAGAATATCGATTTTATAACGATGATTGTTATCAGGTCACCATTTGCATATAGAGACTGTTGAAGAAGGTATAATTTTCAAAAATCATATGTCAACATTTTCTGATTTTAAACAGTTCGTAATTGTAAATAATGTTCGTTCGTATTAGGAATGTAAACCAGTGCGGTAAAACATGGTCAGTAATACAGGCATAGTTTTTCATGTGATATAAGTTGTCATATTGCTGGTTGACGTCAGATTTTCAAACAGTAGAAAATACAATTAACTTTAGTCAAAAGGCAATATTCAATTAATTCATTGTAATACTTTAATTGTATTTCAGATCTTTAATGCATATGTTTGCAGTAAGAACTCGATTACATGCACTGTAAAACGAATACAAAATGCCTTCCCATCCTTCCCCCCACCCCCAGTTCCCAAAGAATATTTACCATTATCTAAACTGAAACGTGGCTTTAAAACAGATACAAACTTTAACCTAGTACCGTATATATGGTGTACATTCAACTGACATTGCACAGTATTAAAACATAAAACCATGTCATAAATAGTAGTCTGTTTTATGTCCCAGTATTTGCTTATCCGAAACAAACTAAGAATAATGATGTTTTTAAAGGGGAGATATAGCCTATAAATCATTTATGTTTTAATTATGTTTGTTGTTGGTCAATACTGATTTTTTCTGAACTGCTACACTGTTAGTTAACATCGAACTTTTTAGAAATGCACAGCGCGCGGAGATACAGTGTTTTACTATCAAAATATTAGATATTAGTACAAGAAACAGCTTAGTTTGTAGAAGATGTACATAAATACCATTTATTATTTACTTTTTAACACAATTAACAAAAAGAAGATAACAAAATTCTGTAACGCCTTCATTCAAGACTATAATTCTTTTAACATTACGTTGTATTTATCATGGATATAAAATGCATTTGTAGGGATGATTCCTTTAAAAAAAATACTTATTAATAAATGGTACGGAAACACAGATAGGACATCCTAGATATTTTGTCTCGTTCCGAAGGCATATACGTTTCCATATGTTATATATATATATATAAGTTATGTCTGTCACACTGCTTTGAATTCATTTCAAAAATATAAGCTTTTAATATGTCATAGAAAAGAAATAAAAAAGGTCGAGTTAGACGCGACGCGATTGAGATAACACAAAATCGATACGGGATACTTTGCCGCTTGAACAAGGACGTCCTCCGTACACTTCTGTATTCGTTACTAAATAGCATTTACAAAAATTTCAATGCTTTAATGCACATATTCGTTTTCACAATAGTTAGTCTACGGTCTGGTAGTCATAATTTGATAGATGTTGTTAACAGTGTTGCAAATTAAACGGAGAGAAACAAACTTTTGGATAACAAAATGGGGACGACAATTTATCGTGTTACAGGAATAATGTTGTCTCTTACAGTTGCCGTGTTAGGTAAGTTTTTTTTTATGAATTATCATGTTCAGTAACATTCTTATTGAAAAAAGAAAACATGCATATTTCGATCGCTCACGGCAATATTGACGCAACGTTGACGTATGATTTTGCATCATACTATGGTGGCTGATTTCTGCCATTTCGCGTTTTCGCCCCGCGACCCCGCCAAGCGAAAACACGAGAATTAACAAGTTAAAATGGCGGGGGCGCGGGGCGAAAACTCGCTATTTAGCGGGGGCGCGGAGCGAAAACTCGCTGTTTAGCGGGGTCGCGGGGCGAGATTTAGTAACTGGTATGTCGGGGGCGCGAAATGAAAACACGATAATTAGCGCTGCTTAAACGTCGAGTTTTCGCACCGCACCCCCGACATTCCAGTTCCTAAATCTCGCCCCTCGACACCGCTATTTATCGTGTTTTCGTTTCGCGCCCCTACTAAATAGCGAGTTTTCGCCCCGCGACCCCGCCGAGCGAAAACACGAAAATTAACAAGATAAAATGGCGGGGGCGCCAGGCGAAAACTCGCTATTTAGCGGGGGCGCGAAGCGAAAACACGATAATTAGCGGGGGCGCGGGGCGAGATTTAGTAACTGGATGTCGGGACGCGGTGCGAAAACTCTACGTTTAAGCAGCGCTAATTATCGTGTTTTCATCTCGCGCCCCCGACATACCAGTTACTAAATCTCGCCCCGCGACCCCGCTCAACAGCGATTTTTCGCTCCGCGCCCACGCTAAATAGCGAGTTTTCGCCCCGCGCCCCCGCCATTTTAACTTGATAATTCTCGTGTTTTCGCTTGGCGGGGTCGCGGGACGAAAACGCGAAATGGCAGAAATCAGCCACCATATCATACAGACGTCGAGAAAGAGCGCTACAAAATTTGCGCTATTTTATCTAAAAGACATTCCCGAACTGGGAAAAGATACAACAGAACGGTATAATACCTAATTCACACACTGCATTGATTATTAGGCGTGCAAAATGACTCATTAGACTATTTTAACACTTATAAAGTATCCGATCCACAAATAGATAATATTTCAATTTCTGGTGACCCAGTGGGTTTTGGTGTTGTGTCTGATGAACAAGAATAAGGAAATAAGACGACCAGAATAATATGCACGAATCACTATAGTCATGTTTTTTTTTTTACTCTTATACACTGTAATAACTGGATTCCTGTTGAATAAAAGTAAAAAATAAAAACTCTATAACATATTTTTGTCATGTAATTTATATTTTCTTTTTCAGTAGTCAATATACTTTCAGATGATACCAAAATATGAGCTTACCAGGCATCAATATTTGGTATATTTTAATAGCACTCTTATATAGAAACTGTTTATTTGTGGACCGGATACCTTAAAACGTGATTACGCGTAGATGTCACATCGATCCGCTTTATTTTTGCGCCTAAGATGCGCCGTGGAATAGGCTTCCCTATTTTGTCTACTTGTTTACATAAAAAATATAACAAAATCGAAGCAGAATATAACAGGACCACATTTTGATATATATCAATGTGTGGGAATTAAGCCAGAGCAACCAGAACAGCCAGAGTAGCCAGAAACCAACCCTAACCCTAACCCTAACCCTGGCTACTCTGGCTGCTCTGGCCAAGTTCATGGGAATTATATATATCAAGACTGTTCGATTCGGTTACTAGTATATGCCGCATTTAGACATTCTATTCAGCCGCATTGTTCAATCAGTGAGCTTTAATTCCATGTCTAAATCATACAGACACCTATTGATCTATGAAATCAATATTTTCGTCCAAGAGGTCCATGTAAAGAACTTAAAAGATTCATGTACACGGACTTCGTTTATCGCGATTTGAGTCTTTGCTATATCCTCAACTCAAAATAATAGTCTGTACAAGAGTCTTCGTTCTTTCCTTGAAATTGTAACAGAATTGTAAAAGAATTTTGAGAAAATCGCCGCTCGGTGTTTATTGAACAACCCACAGACAAACTTATTATACATTGACCTAAAGCTAATTTTAATGATATTCAAATGTCACTACAATGAAGTTTCAAGTTTAAAATAAGTTTTATTAATAACTTCTCAGTATGAACATTTCATAAACATGAGATCACATTTCAAAAATAACAAACACACATGATCAGTGAGGACACGTAAAACAAGGAATCTACTGCAATTAAATATTACTTTTACTCAAATTTAAATACAGTAGCGTATTATCATAACAAATTTTTGAGTCTTAGTGCATCGGAACCTAGTCTATAATTAGATAGTATGATTGTAGGACAGTAGGATAAAGACGGTAGTGTAATAGGATGGTAGGACAGCGGTGGTAGGATAGCGATAGCGGAATGGCAATATTGTTAGCATCGTTTAGCGATATCCTACTGCCCTACTCTCTCTCTCTCTCTCTCTATCCTACTACCCTACTCCCTCCCTCTCTCTCTCTCTCCCTCCCTCCCTCACTCTCTCTATCCTACTACCTTACTCCCTCCCTCTTTCCCTCCCTCTCTCTCTCTCCCTCTCTCCCTCTCTCTCTCTCTCTCTCTCTATCCTACTACCTTACTCCCTCCCTCTTTCCCTCCCTCTCTCTCTCTCCCTCTCTCCCTCACTCTCTCTCTCTCTCTCTCTCTCTCTATCCTACTACCTTACTCCCTCCCTCTTTCCCCCTCCCTCCTCTCTCACTCACTCACTCTCCTCTCTCTCTCCTTCTCTCTATCCTACACTACCCTACTCCTCCCCTCTCACTCTCTCTCCCTCCTCCTCACTCCTCTACTCCTCACCCTTCCTCCTCCTCTCACCTCTTACCCTCCTCCTCTCTCTCTCTCTCCTCCTCTCCTCTCTCTCTACTACTACCTTACTCCCTCCCTCTTTCCCTCCCTCCTCTCTCTACTCTCTCCTCCCTCTCTCATCTCTCTTCTCCACTCCTACTCCCTCCTCTTCCCTCCCTCTCTCTCTCACTCTCTCCCCTCTCCTCTCTCCATCTCTCCTCCTCTCTCTCTCCTCTCTCTCTCCTCTCCTCCTCTCCCCTCTCTCCTTCTCCTCCCTCTCTCTCTCCTCTCTCTCCTCTCCTCTACTCTCTCTCCCTCTCTCTCTCACTCTCTCTCATCTCTCTCCTCTCTCTCTCTCTCTCTCTCTCTCTCTCTCATCTCTCTACCTACTCCCTCCTCTTCCTCCCTCTCTCTCTCTCACTCTCTCTCTCTCTCTCTCCTCTCCTCTCTCTCACTCTCTCTCTCTCCCTCTCTCTCCCTCTCTCTCTCACTCTCTCTCTCTCTCTCTCTCTCTCTCCCTCTCCCTCTCCCTCTCTCTCCCTCTCTCTCTCACTCTCTCTCCCTCTCTCTCTCTCTCTCTCTCTCTCTCTCTCTCTCTCTCTCCCTCTCTCTCCTCTCTCTCTCACTCTCTCTCCCTCTCCTCTCTCTCTCTCTCCTCTCTCTCTCCTCTCTCTCCTCTCTCTCCCTCTCTCTCCTCTCTCTCTCTCTCCTCTCCCTCTCTCTCTCTCTCTCTCCCTCTCTCTCTCTCTCTTCTCTTCTCCTCTCTCTCTCTCTCTCTCTCTCTCTCTCTCTCTCTCTCTCTCTCTCTCTCTCTCTCTCTCTCTCTCTCTCTCTCTCTCTCTCTCTCTCTCTCTCTCTCTCTCTCCTCTCTCTCCCTCTCTCTCACTCTCTCTCTCTCTCTCTCTCTCTCTCTCTCTCTCTCTCTCTCTCTCTCTCTCTCTCTCTCTCTCTCCCTCTCTCTCTCTCTCTCTCTCTCTCTCTCTCTCCCTCTCTCTCTCTCTCTCTCTCTCTCCCTCTCTCTCTCTCTCTCTCTCTCTCTCTCTCTCTCTCTCCTCTCTCTCTCTCTCTCTCTCTCTCTCTCTCTCTCTCTCTATCCTACTATCCTACCATCACAAACATATCATCCTACCATCGTGTCATCCAACAATCATACCCCGTAGGTGCCCTATCTACTGTTACGTTTAAAAACAACTTCTTTTCCCGTTGCTGAAAAATACATGGAATGTTGTTAGAAAAATTAGTTTTCAGCAGTTTATTCTATTTCCTGTTGTTTAAGGTGCCGCAACTGCTGTTCTGTTGTACTATGCCGGACAAGACGGTATTGATCTGTTCTACAAGGACAGTACCTACATGGACGAACATCACCGAATACACAAACGTAAGCCGACAGATGATTGGTATGGAGAACTTATACTGAAAGGCTGGGCGTTCGGTTTCGTTGTAAGATTTGAACATTTTCTTATACATTAAAAGACCTAAATAGTAGAAGGTTATGAGTGAAATCTGGCTTGACAACACGCTGTCTATCAGCGTTGCTGTCGACCTATACTAAAGTTCATGTTACATAGTTCTTTAACATATTGATCTATATTGCAAATACACATTAAATACGACATGTTCGTTTATATATCTCCTGTCAAACAACATACATTATGAACAAACAGTCGGAAAAATATAACTGCTTCAGTTTGTAATTTTCGCACCTTTCGAAGAAAAGGGCGATTATTAGACCTTTCTAATTGTTACCCAAAAATTGTTATATATGTTGAAAAGGCACGATGAAATAGGAAGACAGAATTGGGCTAGCGCTGTCAAAAATTTGTTGTATCGCTATGGCTTTGGTTTTGTATGGCTAAGTCAAGAGGTCGGTGATGTTAGCAATTTTATTTGTGTCTTTAAACAAAGATAGATTAATTGACTGTATGAATCAAATGTGGCATGATAATATTCATAGCTCGACTCGTGATACATACAAACATTTTTAAACTTGTTTAAATCCCGAAAGGTATTTGTGCTTGAACTTACCATTTTATGTTAGAAAATCACTTGCAAGATTTAGATGTTCTAGCCATAAATTTGCTATTGAGACTGGTCGCCATTTTGCAATTCCAAGAGAAGATCGAATATGTAGATACTGTTTCATTAATTTTGATATTGAATGCATAGAAGATGAATTCCACGTATTTTTAAATGTTACAAATATAGGCAAGAAAGACAAATTTTTATATATTCCTGGTATGCTGGTAGAAATGAATTCCCTCATTTTATTAATCTCATGCAATCTTTAAATGATGATAGAATTAAATACATTGCTTTTTATGTTAACGCTATTATGAAGCTAAAGGATAATGAATAGTTACATTTCTGTGCACAACTCGTATCATTATATTTGTTTTATTGTAATATTGTATTATGGGCCGGAGGCCTTTATTTACAAAATAAACTTTGTTCTTGTTCTTGTTCTAACGTAAACGTAATTATGAAACGGAATACTGATTCCATAAAATTTTAGGCTAATTTGTGGTCTATGGGAGACAATTTCATCCAATAGTAATATAATAGTATCTCCCTTAGACCATTATTTGCAAATAACATTTACGGATTCAGTAATCCGTTTCCGATTTACGTTTACGTTAGAAATGTCTATTCTTCTGTAAGGAAAACTTGTTCTCGTTTCAGTATGTGGTTCCCGGTCTTACTGGTATAACTGCATCTCTGTTCTTCGAAAAAGTTCCAGTAAGTTGCATTATTCTTTTACATATTTCCTTCAGACATGAAAATAATCATTATTCTTTGGTGAAAGTTAGTTCAAGTCTTCCAAATAACAGTCATAGTATATCTTAGGATCCCATTTTTTGCTTACGCTTATCGCAAGTTCAGAACGAATTGGGCCATGACAATAAGCAGATTATAGAAATATGAGCCGCGACATGGGAAAACCAACATAGTGGGTGTGCGACCAGCATGGATCCAGACCAGCCTGCGCATCCGCGCAGTCTGGTCAGGATCCATGCTGTTCGCTAACAGTTTCTCTAATTGCTATAGGCTTTGAAAGCGAACAGCATGGATCCTGACCAGACTGCTCGGATGCGCAGGCTGGTCTGGATCCATGCTGGTCGCAAACCCACTATGTTGGTTTTCTCATGGCACGGCTCAATTATTGTCATTATTACAGTCATATCAGTTTTTTTATTGTGTACATTTGTAAAATACATTATTTTTTTTTGTAACTGTCTTTGTCAATGCCCTGATAACTAATTTAACAGAAACGAATTTATCAGGATCGATACTTGCCACTAAAATTACTATGATCATGGTTGCACAAAAAAATTAAAACCATGGTAAAAACGATATATGTATTGCTCTATCTATCATTCCGTTTCATGTTTCACTCACGATTTTATCTAGTAATTACATCTCACTATATTGTTATTACATGTTGTGTTTTTACTGATTGTCACTAGGCGAAAACTAAGCCAAAAAAAAAACCCAATCAAAAAGAAAACCCATCAGTGAGTGAAAAACTGACGAAGCTTAAACATAAAATACATTTTAGTTATCTTTGATCTAGAGTTTGAAAAAATACCTAATAATAAAAAGCATATTTCACATTTACTTCAACTGTCTTGAGAAAAAAGCAGTAACTGTGTATTGTAGGAGAAATTTACGCTCGGTAATTTTAAAGATGTTGACAAAACACCAACTTTATTTGAAAGATATTGACAATATATTAACTTTATTTGAAGTGTATAGGTATACGCAAGACGTATTGTGTACCGGACACTTCGACAGGCACCACGTTCTGCTTTTCGCAACAGGTACAAGTCTGAAGCTGTATGCGAGCAAACTCTCCACGAGATTTGTGAGTTTGGAACCTGCGACTTGCGGAAAACTAGTCAGTGATACCGGTACAGAATTCATGAATACTGCTTAAAATTAACCGACGTTACATAACTAAAAGCCTGATGACAAACAAACAAGTTATTTGAGCCGCGCCATGAGAAAACCAACATAGTGCGTTTGCGAACCATAAGTGAACAGCATGGATCCTGACCAGACTGCGCGGATGCGCAGGCTGGTCTGGATTCATGCTGGTCGCAAATACACTATGTTGGTTTTCTCATGGTGCGGCTCTTTTCATTGTTGTTGGTTGCTTTTTCAGATGGTCATACATTTGATTATAGCCATTCTGGCCTTGGTCGCGGGCAGTTTCATACACACCGCTGGCACAATGGCAATAATCCTGTTCCGGGTGTTCACGGTAAATGGTGTGATTAGATACGACAGCTGGCCAGGAGACTGCATATATATCAGGTAGGTGTTGGGGAGATAGAGCTTTCATACGTGTGCAGGTTCGAGAACGTGTATATTCGATGAGCAACTGCTCCTCAAAATTCGGAATACTATATCATTTCAACATTTTCCACTTGATTTATTCATATCAAACGTCAACAGGAAGCAAATTAGTGTAGCAGACGCTTATAATGTATCCAGCTTTACTACAGTACACGTAATAGATCTCTATTTCCTTCATAATTTATTCTACATAATGACCAGAATCTATTGAACACTAAAAGCGTTTAATGCAACACGGGGTATGTTATAGAAGCGCACTGATGTCAGCAACTGCTGTAAATAAAATCTGTAAGATCCTTTGACGCATAGCACGCTACTAATCGAACAGTAGCAGACTCGGTTTGATTGTATCTGTTCATGGTGCAACACCTCTTGCGTCCCCGAGCACCGGCTTAAACGGATTCTGTAACACAGATGCTGAATGAACTCATGGTCACATAATCATACTCCCGACTTACCAACTCTACGTTTGCCATTCTAACTCCTATGTACAAGTTATTACGTCAAGCGATGGGGTTATTGTATACCTAGGAGTTAATAAGTCATACCATGTGGTTAGGAGTTATTACGTTTAAGTCGTGCACAGGAGTTAGCTAGTCATATGAGCCGTGTCATGAGAAAACCAACATAGTGGGTTTGCGACCATCATGGATCCAGACCAGCCTGCGCATCCGCGCAGTCTGGTCAGGATCCATGTTGTTCGCTAACAGTTTCTCTAATTGCTATAGGCTTTGAAAGCGAATAGCATGGATCCTGACCAGACTGCGCGGATGCGCAGGCTGGTCTGGATCCATGCTGGTCGCAAATCCACTATGTTGGTTTTCTCATGGCACGGCTCATATGTAGAATGTATTATATATCTCTTTCCGATCATCGTGAACAAAACTTTTGGCGTTTCGTTGTGTTCAAGCCTTATGGCCTACTTGTTTTCTAGGACTTCAACCTTTTCATTTAACCAGTTTAGAAAGTTCTTCAAAAATAAACGTAATTAAAAATTAAACGCATCAGTAATGTCCCTCTTTGATCTCTGTATATTACTAATTAATGAATTATGTAATTATGTACAGTTCAGTGAATTCGTCGATCTGCTCGTATTGACACGAGGCCCACTTGGGATGACAAATAATTTATCTAGCTAACATGCGAACTGGGTCTAGACGAGATTTTTCAACAGTAGACAAGAGTTGTTAGAAAAACATCGCGCGAAATTTTTTCCTGACTTTTCTTTACCTTCGTATTCTAGTGTGTGTTGCGTGTTAAAAGGGGTGCGTAAAGTGTACCAAGAAGCAACGATTTGCGGCGACACACAAAAAATTGAAAGAAGTGTGTATTTGCGGGGTGTGAGATTGGGGATGGGGTGTTTGAGTGTACGAGGAAAAGTAAGAAACGATTTGAAAGATGAGACGAAAGTTAGTGTGAGCAATGTAAAGGGAAAAAAAACCATAATTATTCTGGCCTTTTTTAAATTGTTTTGGGGGATGGAGGGGGGAGTGCTGAGTGGGACATTAGAGTATGAAATGAACGGCGTAAGTACATTTCAAACATAGTGGCGTCCATTTAATAGGTGGGGGATCATGGGGCATGGTGTTTGGGGAATCAAGGAACATTTCGAGATATGTTCGTATGAGGAGAGTAAAAGTTGTCTGCCCCTTGACAGTTCCAATCCGTATGTGTAGTATGACGATTATATAGGATCATGAGCCGCTTGCCATAAAACATTTACCTGAAAGTTAACCGACGTGTACCTCAATGCCAGGAAAAGCAGATGATAGTTCACTTAATTCTTCGAATAGTAAAGTTGAAAATGTGTATCTGTCTGCACTAGTTATTTCAAATATGTGATGCGATGTTATATTTCTAGATATGAGGACGGTTTGCAACAAGAGGTCAACGACGAAAAGTGTGAGACTGGTCGCAAGGCGCTTAACCTAGCTATAGCAGCCGCAAGTGTTATCTTAGTCGCCTGGGTATTCCTTCTGTCAGAAATTCTTTTCTGCGGTTTTACATACCATAACATAGGAAAGGTATCATATCCAAATAGTTCTGAATTTCTATTCTGGAAGGAGAATGTAAGCTATGTAGCGTAATAGCAGTTGTATATCATTTACATTATTTCTTTTTGGATGGGATCCGTAACACATGTCCTTTTAATTTAGAGATAATGTGAAATCGCTTAATTTCGTGGACACGAAATTTTGTGGTGTTGGCTAAAACGGCTATTTTGTAGGGATATGGATTCGTCGATTTCAACTTTTGAATATTAAATGAATTAGACTTTGATTACATTTTCGGTAATTCCGCGAAAAAAATAATACCTACGGATATTAGTTATTTCATAGTACAATTACTGAGAACTTCAAGGTCTGAAAACAACTTTTAGACCGCTATTCAGTTTTTGTTAACAGCCAGATACATCTACAGAAATAATTCAGTTGTTCAAATGTATTCGAATTCTAAAGTTTCATCAAATATCACCACAGAGAAAGCCTACCTATTAGTACTTGCGCATTTCGTACCTTCGTATGTACTAATTGCTATTTATAACCGACAAGTTCAACAGTAATAGGGCTAACTAGTGCTTCCGTGTATAAAACAGTATTCAAGCCTCAATCCATTGATATTTCTTTTCTAAGAATCATAAAAAGTCGGTGACGACAGCACAACGCCGTGATGAAGACATATCCCAGCCACGTGAAAGGCGTTCTAAACGAAGGAGGACACCAGCGCCCCCACACATTTCCACAACTGAGGAGCAGGCGTCAGCTAGTCACAACACTGCATCAGATGTCACACCTCCAACACAGACCACGCCCACTTTCAGTACATTTCAGAAAAGAAAAGGCACGAGCGAAGCGGCTACATCACAGCAGCATGATAATAACGCATATGGTATTTGTCTCTTCATTAAACTCAAATTTGCGAATTTGTCTGGTTCTAACAATTAATTTGCATGTATGAACAGATTTACTAGAAAATTTGTTTCATAAATACAGCAGAATGTTTCGTAGTATACGGTCAGCCCAACCCCAGCCCCAGCCCCAGCCCAACTCTTCACTTTCTCAATATTGATTGATACGTTTAATCATTGAAAGAGAAATTAATAAAACTCCATACAGCGATGGACTGCAATTAGGAGAAAGTGTTAACTGCAAGAACCGCAACTCTGTTTTGAATAATTTTAGAATTACATAGCTTTTTGTACTTAATTCTTAACTTTTTTTACATGCAAGACAGTCTGTCTTAAATATACTTGATAGGAAAAATGAACTTACAGAGTAACCCAGTTCACTCAAAAGAAACCACTGCTTTCATACTGTTCTGTAGAATAGCACGCTTTTTGTTATTACTAATCCAACCATTTTATATTTTAAAAATATGAAAAAGTAATCACAGTATGTTACCTGCAATGGCAGATAGCACAGTTGTTCATCTAACAGTTCTCAGATCATTTGGTTTGAATTTCTCTTTTTTTGGATATTTGTAGCGCACTTTGAGACATAAATATAATACAGTAGAGATTTTTCTCTTTCCAGCAATACGTAGCTTAATAAATATGAATTATGTCACATTGTGAAATTCTGTGGGTTTTAACACAAATTACCTCCTTTCAACAACGCAACAGAAGGTAATTCAATGCAAAAAAGTATAAATACATTTATTTTTATAGCTCTTTGTTCAAAGTAATGATTTCAAAGTACTTCTAGCAGCCAAGTCCAGTGTCAAACAAACCCTTAGTGAGGTATGGTTGCTCACGTTTTTAAACAGATATAAAATAAACAAGCTGCACTTTGTTGCCTAATGATTTTTTTTATATATATCAAGAATTAACAAGTTTTTTTGTTAAGTTCCAAGTTTTTCACAATTTACCTTTTATCACTACAGATCCAATGGAAGAAACTGGAACAGAACAAGCTGATACAGCACCAGCCAGTGACGTACCAGCATCAGTTGAAATGGCGGATGTTCAGCATGGTGAAATCACACCACTTTAAGCAGTATCCAGTGACAAAGTGCTACAAGCAAATGGAAGAATGCTTAATAATGTACATATTGTTAACCTGCATAATATATAATCAGAAAACCATTGTGCATCATTAGGAAAACCACTGTGCGCGTTTTAAAAACTGCAGTAGTACTGTTCTGTGTCAAGGCAGTAAAATGCATTCATTCTGTGATACTAGGATTATATTTTCTACGGCAAATCCGACTGTCATACGTTTTCTTCCAATTCTGCTAAATTTACGACGAAACCAGTTCCTATCGAAGCACATGTCTTTGACATTGTCAGTGTAGTTTATTCAGAAACGTAGTTTTTCGCATTTTTCTAGTTAGCCAAGGTGGTCACATTTTTCGTCATTTTTTCACTTCACATGTAGCTAAACAAGGATACATGTAGAGGCCCAACTTGCTACAGGATACTGGAGCATCGTTTCCAAGGAATTATTTAGATAGTGAATAGGGGCCTTTTCCGGCATATCTTACACCAAAAAAATTGTTTCGAAAACATCACTTCTGAAAAATCAAATGCCGGCTCCGGGTCAATGCCTATGTGGAACTACATACGAAATTTATATACTGAAAAAACTGTTACTAAATAGAGGTAAATCACTTTGAAAAATGTTTTAAAGTCGTTTACAAAAAAATGCAACTGTCTTGTCATCTGCCAAGAAAAAATTTTAAAACTGCTTGAAGCTTTAAAAATAATTCATTTTCAATCCTGTTGAACCAAAATAGACAGAAGGGAGGTAATAACAATTTTACAAACTTCTTATGACTTGCTGCTAAACATAGAAATTTTCTTGGACAAATTTAAAGAAACTGATCTTGCATTTTCAGCATTTCTTATGCAAGATATGTTTAAACAAGAGCTGTCAGTTGACTGGATGTAAGTATGGCGTCAAAAAAGGGCCAAAGCTTAAATATATCATCTTTTTATCAAATGTTTGACATCGTGGAAGTGAAATAAAGCCATTGAATTTAAATAAATTTGGTATTACACTAGTAGGTATAATAAAGCTTAGACATTGATGTCGTTTTAGGTCAAAGAAATATAAAATACATTTATTTTTATAGCTCTTTGTTTAGGTATAGGAGGCGTTGGTCAAATTTACTTGGTCTATAATAGGTAAAGAAAGAAGAAATTTGATGTTTCAGCAGGAAAAGCTTACGTGATAAAAAGAATATTACATTAATTAAATTTTGTGTCTTTCCGCATTGAATTTATTAAACTGGTCGATTAAAATTGATAAAATGCTCGGCAGAGCCTCAGCATTTTATTTTTTTATTAAACTTGTTTAATAAATTCAGTATGAAAATACACTCGTGTAATATCCTTTTTGTAAATTAATGTTGTTGTCAAATGCATACGCTTTCTTTGTAAAACTTGACCAATATAACCTCTATCAGAATGCTTATTGGACAAGAAAAAAATTCTTTATTTTGTATTTGTTTTAAGTATCTAGTTTTCAAATTATATGTAAATTTTTATGTCTACATGTCAAAGAATAAACTTTGTATGAAACAGTTATGTCTGTTGTTTTGACATTTATGATTTTCAATAAAGCTTCTAGCGGTAGCTTTGATTTAGCGCTTAGCCTGCTGGCGGCAAGTGATTCTGCCTTTGCGACCAGTGCAGACCAAGATCATGATCTTTTCTGTTCGCCATTCAGTAAGTATCTTTTTGGTAAGCACCCCTTTACACAGTTAATGGTACTGTCCACATTGAAAGATGGAAAATTTCATTATAGAAATTTAGCAGGGTAAAGGTGGGAATGGATGGGAAGTGAATCAGTAAGAGGAGTAAATAAATCCTGAAAGTTAACAGGAAAGATACTCACAAATTGAACATTAAAATGACTTTTCTTAACAAGAGCTGTCACAGGAGACAGCGCGCTCGACTATTTCGATGCTGGATAGTGAAACTGGGCCCATCTGAGGAAGCTGGAGCTGTCACTGGAGTGTTTAATGACTCCAATGGTGGATGAAGATATTGGACAATAGCTGGAGTCTGTGTCAAAAATATTAAGTAATGAGAGATAAAGTATCAAAACACTAAATAAGTATAATTCTAAGCAAAATGGGGGCATAATTCATAAAATATTGGTGCAAGAGTTATGCACCTTATGTCATATGATGTGGGTGACAATGTGGAACAACTACTTCAAGTTTGAATCAAATCTATTTAGTAATAAGGCGTAAAAAAAATTGTTTCCGGTATCCCGACCTACCCTAAATTTTTGGCCCAACCCTAAATGTTTTTATGGTTTTGGAGAATTTTTTTTTCAACTTTTAAACAAAAAGTTGCAAAACTGCACTTTTTATGCTTTAAACATGGTCAGTGATGTTAGAAATCAACTTACTGATGCTCTAAAGGCATAACCCCCTTATTTGTATTCATTTTTTGACACAAAAATAGGACTAATAAAAAATAATTCCAAAAAAAAAAAAAATTCCCACCTACCTACCCTTATTTTTTTGAGCATGTTACCGGAAACAGAGAATTATTTTTTAGGCCTGAGATATAGTGAAAATGCATCAAAATTAACCTTAAATTCTAAGTAAAAGGGGGCATAATTCATGAATTGGTGCAAGAGTTATGCACCTTGTGTCATATGATGTGAGTGATAAGGTGGAACAACTACTTAAAGTTTGAATCAGATCCATTTAGTAAAGCTGAGATAGAGTGAAAGTGCATCAAAACCTTAACCTGAAATTCTAAGTAAAAAGGGGGGATAATTCATGAAATATTGGTCCCAGTTATGCACCTTGTGTCATATGATGTGGAGCAACTGCATTCAGTTTGAATCAAATCCATTTAGTAACAACTGAGATAGACTGAAAGTGCATCAAAACCTGAAATTCTAAGTAAAAAGTGGGGGGGATAATTCATCAAATATTGGTGTGCCATATGATGTAGGTGATGATGAGGAATAACTTTTTTTAAGTTTGAAACAAATCCATCAAGTAATTACAGTGATAAAGAGAAAGTGCATCAAAACTTTAACCAAAGTGTAGACGCGGAAGGATGTCGACGCCGGGTCGAGTAGAACAGCTCTCCATACTTCGTATAGTCCAGCTAAAAATCTACACTTTGGATCCAATTTCTAGCAGTGGTAAAGTTCTGTACAAGATGTCTTTGATCCTCGATCTATTGTGAACTGAAGTGAACAACAAACCTTAGTCCATCATAAGCATAAACCTTTCTTGATCAAAGCCTACTTTCAGTCTTTCGCTGAACATTACCTGGGCAATTACCAGACACTGCAGAGACTGTAGAATATAACACTCCAGTAATCTTCACAATGCCTGGTATGGACTTGACTGATCAAACAAAATATCAACACCAGAACTTAATCAGACAACAGATTACTGATATGTGTAGGCCACAACCTTTAGCCTGCTAAATTTCTAAAATGGACTGGTCCATCATTCAAATTGGACAATAACATATATTATTTGAAGGGGTGTTCACTCAACATTTACTGACTGAATAGCGAACAGTGCATCCGTGCAGGCTGATCTTGGTCTGCACTGGTCGCAAAGGCAGAATCTCTTGCCACCAGCAGGCTAAAGGTCACTTAGACTAAAGTCTGTATCTTTCAGCTAGAGCAGGGAATCACCATTTTCATTTTGGTATCCACTCATTCAGGCTTACCAAGTTTATTTCGAAAATCGTTTTGGTGTTGCAAATAACTAAAGCTTTTGAAATAAAGATCCTAAAATATGGGATAGCCAACTCAATGCAACATCCATCATAATTTCCTCAGCACATCCCATTTTCAGACCCTTTGTCCGACTGGCATTGCTTGCAAGATGTGGTCATTAAAGAAGCCATTACAGTAAAGTCTAATAATAACAATAATTGATTACATACATGTGTTTAATCTCTCTTTTATTACAAAACATAATGAAAAGTTAATCGTTAACAAGTGCATAAAAATTTCCTAGTAGAAAAAGACTTTATCTATACATGCAAACAAAGACAGGTATCTCAATTATGATACTGAACAGTTCTCTAAAATGCAACTGTAAACAGTACCAAACTATTCCTGACATGCAAATCTGAGTTAATACACAGTTTATACTGTAAAAACGAAGCTCATTCAAGAATATGTGATAATAAGGTTGTGTAAGCTTAAGCATATATAATATGCTTTAATGTGTGTTCCCGACTTAGAACAATGTGCATATTCCTTGGGATGCCATGGAAACAAAACTGTTGTAGTCTGGAAACCATTACCTTAAAACTTTTACAGCAATCTTACTTTATACCAAAAATCTAATATTTGTGTTCTTTTATTGACCTCACATATTACAATAACAAGAGGGCCATGATGGCCCTATGTCGCTCACCTGTTATCATTGCACTTGAGGACAAGAAGGTCCTCAGAAAAAATATCTAAGTCCAAAGGACAGTAACAACAAAGGGAAGAAATTTAACCAAAAAGAAAAAAAAAAATCTTTATACAAAGTATAGATATGTCAAAATACACCTAAAAATTGGAGGTACCATCCATGTTGTACCACAGAAAAGTGGTCTCGGTTTTTCCCTACGGCCAATAATAAAAAAGTTACTAAATATAAGCTATTTACAGTAACGTAAAAGGAAAGTAATTAAAAACTAGAAAATGCTTTTGTAAAAAAGCGCATGTCTCCCCCAATGCAAAGTCCAATAGGCAAGAAGTCAATAGGGGTCAGGAGCGAAAAGTCAAATAGACACTGATGGTTGGCTGCAATAGGGATCATCTACTTGGCATGTCCAGTCATCCCGCTAAATTTCAACACTCTTGTCCTAGTGGTTCTCAAGTCACTATTCAGGCTCCTGTGACCTTGACCTTTGATCAAGTGACCTCAAAATAAATAGGGGTCATCTACTCAATCATCCTATTAAGTTTCAACATTGTAGGTCAAGTGGTTCTCAAGTTATTTCCAAAAATGATTTTACATGAACAGGCCACTGTGACCTTGACCTTTAATAGACTGACCCCAAAATCAATAGGGGTCATCTACTCTGCATGTTAAATCATCCTATGAAGTTTCAATATTCTGGGTCGAGAGATTCTCAAGTTATTGATCGGAACTGGTTATCAATGTTCAAGCCTCTGTGACCTTGACCTTTAACGGAGTGACCCCAAAAACAATAGGGATCATTTACTCTGCATGAACAATCATCTTATGAAGTTTCAACATTCTGGGTCGAGAGATTCTCAAGTTATTGATTGGAAATGGTTTTCAATGTTCAGGCTCCTGTGGCCTTGACCTTTAACAGAGTGACCCTTAAATCGTTAGGGGTCATCTTCTCTGCATGACCAATCATCCTATGAAGTTTCATCATTCTGGGTCAAGTGGTTCTCAAGTTACTGACCAAAAATGGTTTTCAATGTTCAGGCCCCTGTGACCTTGACCTTTCACAGAGTGACCCCAAAATCGTTAGGGGTCATCTACTCTGCATGACCAATCATCCTATTAAGTTTCAACATTCTGGGTCAAGTGGTTCTCAAGTTACTGACCAGAAATGGTTTTCAATGTTCAGGCCCCTGTGACCTTGACCTTTAATGGAGTGACCCCAAAATCAATAGGCGTCATCTACTTTGCATGTACAATCATCCTATGAAGTTTCAACATTCTTGGTCAAGTGGTTCTCTAGTTATTGATCGGAAATGGTCTTCCATGTTCAGGCCCCTGTGACCTTGACTTTTGATGGAGTGACCCTAAAATCAATAGGGGTCATCTACTCTTCATGTCCAATCATCCTATGAAGTTTCAACATTCTGGGTCAAGTGGTTCTCAAGTTATTGATCGGAACTGGTTATCAATGTTCAGGCCTCTGTGACCTTGACCTTTAACGGAGTGACCCCAAAAACAAGAGGGGTCATTTACTCTGCATGAACAATCATCCTATGAAGTTTCAACATTCTGGGTCGAGAGATTCTCAAGTTATTGATTGGAAATGGTTTTCAATGTTCAGGCCCCTGTGACCTTGACCTTTAACAGAGTGGCCCTAAAATCGTTAGGGGTCATCTACTCTGCATGACCAATCATCCTATGAAGTTTCATCATTCTGGGTCAAGTGGTTCTCAAGTTACTGACCAGAAATGGTTTTCAATGTTCAGGCCCCTGTGACCTTGACCTTTCACAGAGTGACCCCAAAATCGTTAGGGGTCATCTACTCTGCATGACCAATCATCCTATGAAGTTTCAACATTCTGGGTCAAGTGGTTCTCTAGTTATTGATCGGAAATGGTTTTCCATGTTCAGGCCCCTGTGACCCTGACCTTTGATGGAGTGACCCCAAAATCAATAGGGGTCATCTACTCTTCATGACCAATCATCCTATGAAGTTTCAACATTCTGGGTCAAGTGGTTCTCAAGTTATTGATCGGAACTGGTTATCAATGTTCAGGCCTCTGTGACCTTGACCTTTGACAGAGTGACCCTAAAATCGTTAGGGGTCATCTACTCTGCATGACCAATCATCCTATGAAATTTCATCATCCCGGGTCAAGCGGTTCTCAAGTTACTGACCGGAAATGGTTTTCAATGTTCAGGCCCCTGTAGCCTTGACCTTTCACAGAGTGACCCCAAAATCGTTAGGGGTCATCTACTCTGCATGACCAATCATCCTATTAAGTTTCAACATTCTGGGTCAAGTGGTTCTCAAGTTACTGACCGGAAATGGTTTTCAATGTTCAGGCCCCTGTGACCTTGACCTTTAATGGAGTGACCCCAAAATCGATAGGGGTCATCTATTTTGCATGTACAATCATCCTATGAAGTTTCAACATTCTGGGTCAAGTGGTTCTCTAGTTATTGATCGGAAATGGTTTTCCATGTTCAGGCCCCTATGACCTTGACCTCTGATGGAGTGACCCCAAAATCAATAGGGGTCATCTACTCTTCATGTCCAATCATCCTATGAAGTTTCAACATTCTGGATCAAGTGGTTCTCTATTTATTGATCGGAAATGAAGTGTGACGTACGGACGGACAGACGGAAGGACGGACAGGGCAAAAACAATATGTCTCCTGGGGGGGAGACATAATAAATATATTGTAAGTGAACAAAAGAAGGATCTGCCAAATAAATCTGTTGACATAAATGAAATTTCAGATCAGTATCTTTATTAGTTACGGAGATATACCCATTTTAATTTGAAATAAAGGGAGGTAATTTGACATAAAATCAGTCCATAGTTATCTACCCTGATTGGCTCAGTCCAACTAATGACAATAATGAAATTTCAAATAAGTCCTGTAAGTACTTACTGATATAAATCTATTTTGATTACAATCAGGGGAGGTAATCAGATATAAAATAACTCTGAACCTACGCTTGGATCTGATTTGTCATGGAATCCAAGAATTATTGTTGTTGAAGTTATTTTGGAAGTTTGTATCAAATAAAACCATAAATGACGTCTCTATATGGCTGCAAAAGCCAGAATAGCCAATTTTGGACCTTTAAGGGGCCATAACTCTGGAACCCATGAAGAAATCTGGCCAGTTCAAGAAAGGAACCAAGATGTTGTGGTGATACAAGTTGTGTGCAAGTTTGGTTAAAATCGAATCATAAATGAAGCTGCTATTGTGCAGACAAGGTCAAAAAAGCTAATTTTGGCCCTTTCAGGGGCCGTAACTCTGGAACCCATTAAGGGATCTGGCCAGTTCAACTAAGGAATCAAGATCTTATGGTGACACAAGTTTTGTGCAAGTTTGATTAAATTCAAATCATAAATGAAGCTGCTATTGTGCAGACAAGGTCAAAATAGCTAATCCTGGCCCTTTCAGGGGCCATAACACTGGAACCCATAATGGAATCTCGCCCAGTTCAAGAAAGGAATCGAGATCTTATGGTGATACAAGTTGTGTGTAAGTTTGGTTAAAATAAAAATCATAAATGACACCACTATCGTGCAGACAAGAAATTGTTGACGGACCCACGCACGGACCGACGACGGACGAAGGGTGATCACAAAAGCTCACCTTGTCACTATGTGACAGGTGAGCTAAAAAGGTTAAAAAAAATTGCCCAAATTCCACTTTCATTTAATTTATATTACCTGCTTTTAACTTCTACTTCGCCATATTTTTAAGTAGAATCTATATTCGTTGGCAACAGATCTATTCTGAACAGAGAAATTTTAGTCAAGATTTGAGTAAGTATTGCAAGGTTAAACAAGAGCTGTCGGATGACAGCGCGCTCGACTATTCGAAGAATTGATTAAGAATGGGGTCAAAATATTTCCATAGATTTTCAGACAAAAGAAAAAAATGGATTAAACAAAAAATGTTCCTGTATTTGTGGATTTCAATTAGTCTTCCACTAAATGGCAATGTGTGACCATGATGACAAATAAGTTATATGTTAGGCAAATTATGGACAATTTAACTAATTTCCAAGTCCAAAAAGGGCCATAATTCAGTCAAAATAGTTGACAGAGTTATGTACTCTTGCCTACAGATGGAAATCATGTTAATAAACTAGTGTTAAAAGTTTCAAAGCCACAGATCAAATAGTTTTGACAAAACGCTGACTTGTAAGAAAAACTGAACAAAATTCGAAGTCCAAAAAGGGCCATAATTCAGCCAAAATAGTTGTCAGAGTTATGTACTCTTGCCTACAGATGGAAATCATAATGATATTCAAGTGTTTAAAGTTCTAAAGCCATATGTCAAATAGTCTTGACAAAACATGAACATATACAAAACAGAACCAATTTCCAAGTTCAAAAAGGGCCATAATTCAGCCAAAAAAGACGACAGAGTTATGTACTCTTGCGTATTGATAGAGACTGTTATACTGAACAAGTTATGTCAAACACTTTACACAAAATATAAACTGGTACGAAAAACTTAACCAAGATTTCTAAGTCAAAAGGGGCCATAATTCAGCCAAAATGCTTGATGGGGTTATGCACTCTTGCCTACAACTGGACATGGTGATGGTAAACAAGTGTTGGAAGTTTCAAAGCTTTATGTCAAAAGACTTTGTCAAAATGTAGACTGGTACGAAAAACTTAACCAAGATTTCTAAGTCAAAAAGGGGCAATAATTCAACCAAAATGCTTGACAGAGTTATGTACTTTTGCCTATAATTGGACATGGTGATGGTAAACAAGTGTTGAAAGTTTCAAAGCTTTATCTCAAAAGACTTTGTCAAAATGTGGACTGGGACGAAAAACTTATCCAGGGTGTGACGCCGACACCGTGGTGAGTAGGATAGCTCTAGTTATTCTTCGAATAGTTGAGCTAAAAATTAAATTCAGATCAGATAGATTTTCTATATTTGTTTTTTTTTCTTTTTCAAACAATTATAACCCCCTAACCAAAGTATGAAAAGAAACATATGCGTATGCAAGCTTCTTCTTTACATTTCTTATACAAACAGGAAAATCTTGTTCATAAAACTCTAGTGCATGCAATTAATATTAAACATGTCTCTATATAAATGAATATTAACCTTTAGCCTGCTGGCGACAAGTGATTTTGCCTTTGCGAACAGTGCAGACCAAGATCGTTCGCTATTCAGTCAGTAAATTTTCAGTAAACACCCCTTCAAATGATAAATGATACTGTCCAACTTGAATGATGGACCAGTCCATTACAGAAATTTAGCAGGCTAAAGGTTAAAAGAAAATTTTAATCAAGTTTTGGATCATTTGAACTTGATACAAGTTAAGCCAAAAAAAGGCAAAAGTCTTAACAACAAATTCGGACATTGCTCTATTGTCAATAATTCTCCACTTCATTGTTCTACCACAAAGGGGACTCGCTTTTTTTTCCCAAATATTGTCAAAACTGTCTGACTTCAACACTATTACAGAATAAACAGACTGCAGCCCTTAGTGTCTGTGCCCTCTTTAAACACAAATTAATTTGTTACATTTATCTGTCTGGTTGAACCCAAAATCATACAACATTTCCCAGTTATATTACAGCCTGTCTATGATCGTTTCAGCTTTTGCGGGCCAGAATATCTTCTATGTATGAATTGTTCTTTGTTTTCAGCTCTTCCTTTAGAGATTCTATACGTTTGGAAACTTCTTCCTCACCGAGTGTAGCGATAGGAATTTCTTTAGCTTTCTTCAAGAACTCTGTGATCAGCCCTTCTCCCTCCTGAAGAAATTATTTAACTTTAATGTACATGTATAAATCAATTTTAACTACATTAAATTAAAACTTGGCACTTCCTTTAAAAACTGGTCAAAAATGACATTATCTACCAAGCTCGGTTGACTTAAGATGACATTTCTTACACAATTTATTTGACATTTTACATTTCCTACTTAGTTTGTTGAAGAGTCTGACATTTTCTACAAAAAGAGTATGTTTGTCTTACATAAGAAAATGACCCCTATTTTTTACATTTTGAAAGTTTAAGACCACATGAACAAGAGCTGTTTCAAAACAAATATCCTCTCTCCCACTTCCCCCACCACGATGGCCTGTCCCATTTTCAGTCCAAAGATTACTATGACCTTAATCTTTGACATACTAAATCCTAATACAAAGTGGGGGGGATCTACTGACCACAGGCAATCGTGCTATGCAATTTGATGACCATAGGCCATAGCGTTCTTTACTTAGCTAGCTGAAACAGTTTTCAGTCTAAATGTCATTCTTAACTTGACTTTTGACCCCCAAAACAATAGAGGTCACTTACTGACCATGACAATCTGGCTATGAAGTTGGACTAATACAGGCCAAAACATTCTTAAGTAATTGAGCAGAAAGTATTTTCAATGTCACTGTGATCTTCACATTTGACTTATTGACCCCAAAACAACAGAGGTCACTTACTGATCACAGGCAATAATCCTTTGAAGTTTGAAGACTGTAGGCCATAGTGTTCTTTAGTTACTGAGCAAAAACAATTTTCAGTCTTGAGGTCACTGTGACATTGACCTTTCCCATAGCTACAGGGGTCATCTACTGACCACAGGGAATCATTCTATGAAGACTGACAACTGTAAGTCAAAGCATTCTTTAATTATCAAGGGGGGAACTGTTTTCAGTCCAAAGGTCACTGTTACTTTGACCTTTCACATACTCAACCCCAAAGCAACAGAGATCATCTACTGACCACTGGCAACCACCCTTTGAGCAAAGGCAATTATTATATACTGTTTGATGACTGTAGACCAAAGTACTTTTTAATAAATGAACTGGAACAGTTCCAAGTCCAGATGTGACTGGCCTTGACCTTTGACCTCAATAAAAATAGAGGTCATCTACTAACCACAGGCAAGAATGTTACGAAGTTTGACCATTTTCTCTAGTTACTGACCGTAAACCAGACACAGAAACTGACAGACAGACTGAGCAAATCAATATATCCACACTTTTTCCAAAGGGTGACCTTGACCTTTGATCTACAGATCTCCGAACAATAGTGGTCATCTACTGACCACAGGAAATCATCCTTTGAAGTCTAACCATTGTGATATTAAGCATTCTCTCATTCTTGATCTGAAACTTAATGGTCTTCCAACAGAATGACCAACTGACTGATAGACAAGACAATAAGCAAAACAATATGAGCCGTGCCATGGGAAAACCAACACAGTGGCTTTGCAACCAGCATGGATCCAGACCAGCCTGCGCATCCGCACAGTCTGGTCAGGATCCATGCTGTTCGCTGTTTCTCTAATTGCAGTAGAATTTAAAAGCGGACAGCATGGATCCCGACCAGACTGCGCGGATGCGCAGGCTGGTCTGGATCCATACTGGTTGCACACCCACTATGTTGGTTTTCTCATGGCACGGCTCAATTATTTCAAAATATGGCCAGCATTTTCTCATGAGATTTTCCCCACCTAAATAAATCAACAGAACATTTTGGTACAGGGTCACCCAAGGATCATTTATTTGCTGACATTATTATATAGAGATGGTACCTAAAAAATTCAAATTCATCTTTATAGGTTTTTTTCTGAGTGGAATGATAGCTAAGTTCACCAATTTTCTAAATATATTTATGGTTTTCCTCTTCTCCATGTCAAAAATAGAAATACTTGATATCTAAAAAATGACTTTCTCAAAATATCTGAAGCAAAATGGACAACTCTTGTATTGACCGTTTTTCAAAGGTTTTAGGACTTCCCCAATTATAGTCTATATCAAAAGCTCCCACAGCTAAATAAATTCAATAGAGTATAAGGTATATACATTTTACATTTTGATATATAAATGTTGTGTAAACCAATGTATCACCATTGAGAACAATAAATAAACAACTTTGGCTAAAAGATCAAAACTTAATAACGTTTCTTAATGTCGTTAATTTTCTTCAAAGGAATGTATGCATTATTCTATATAATCTTCGTGCATTACTAAACTTTCTACCAGGGCCTCACTACAACTTACAAAATAACTGTCAGTGTAAGTCATGAGAAAAGCGTGCATATTGTATATTGTATACAAAGGGATTTAAACAAATGTAGGTCATATTTTGTCTGCCTGATAAATTGTTTGAAAAAGGACCTATATGATTTTTCTTTCACTATTGATCAATGTTTAATGTTGGCTTCAGTTTATTGATCAATTCAGAGTTGTCCCCCTTTGATTTATTTGGTTAGATACCATCTCTACATGATTATTTCAAAATCTGGCCAGCAGTTTTCTTTTATATACATACAGGGAGAGGTGACCATGCCATCTGGTAATAATGGTTTTTCACATATTAAAAGAATCTGAACACTCTAGGTAGAGAGTCATCAAGAAACATTTCAAAATCAAACCAGATGTTGTTGACAAATAACTAATTTCAATACTCCACCATTCTGGTAATTTTGATTTAAAGTTGCTGGGCAAACTAGGAAACAACTTACAGAATACCTCGAAATCCACAATATAACTATGGTACAGTACCTGCTTAACAAGTTTTCTTTTTTTGACAGCTGGTTCATCCTCTCCTTCCAGATCTGTTCCAGACAGACTGATACACTGATAGTCCTCTAACTCACAAGCTTTCTCTTTAGCAAACTGTAACAGTAGTACAGGAAGACACAAGAATATTACTGTTCATTAATGCACAGTTAATAGTTAAAAAGAATTCTCTATTTGAAGAGAAGGGAAATAATTCAATAATCAGTGAATCTACAGTTTTGGTTCTTTAATACAACTCAGCACTGTCTTGTGCTATAAATCAAAAATGCTAAATAATACAGAAACCACTCAACCAGGATAAAGCAAATTAAACTTGACAATAACTTGTTTGCCAGATAGCTCTTAACATATTCAAATCCTTTCTTTTTCCATGAAATTTCAGCATTCAGACACTATTTTAAAACACTTACACTGAAAATAAGAAATCTACCTGTATAACATGTTTTGGGAAGTGTGCCAACTCAGCTACATGGATTCCAAAACTCTGATCACAGACACCTGTAAAAAGTTGCATTTTTTGAAATATTAATAAAGTACCATTACCTCAGTATCTTCTCTGGACATTCTCTTATATTTACATCGTTCCACTTAATAAAGTAAGTTACTATCAAGGTATATTTTATAAGACTATCTCTTACACAATGAAACTTACAATAAAACATTGTGCTTTATTTTCTAACTCTTGTTTGTCTGCTGTTGCTTTTTTTTGTTTCACATAGGTCACATGGCAACTTAACAGAATCTGATGGTGGAGAACCCAGGTGCCCCTCCGTGAATTATTTCATGCCACAGCATTAATTGTGCAGTACAACCGGCAACTGATCAAGTCTAGACTTAAAGTCATTGTTGATATAATTAATAAACACCCATAATGCAATGAAAGTCACATTCACCATGTGCTCACACTGTCACAATGGAGATGCATACATAAATACTGACTATAACTAGAGCTATCACTAAAGGTGATGAATGTACCCCCCGCATGCACTGACACAGTACATTGCAATTTGACGCACACAAGATTGCATAATTATGTTTGACTGTATGTATATAGACTGTATGTATACAGTATAGTAACAAAAAACAAAGTCCCATAACTATATGCAGAATATTTATCTAAAAGAACGTAACATGCACCATGCACAACTAGGGTTGGTACTGATCACTTGTGTGACGTTTCATTTAATTGTGTGCAAGGGTTCAGAAGATTAGGCGCGCACAAGATTGCATATGCAGACTGTATGTACATAGTATGTTAACAAGAAACAAAGTCCCATAACTCTGCAATTTTTGTTGTTGAAAGAACCTAACATGCCCCATGCACAACTACTGTTGTTACTGATCACTTGTGTGAAGTTTCATTAAATTGTGTCAAGGGAATGAGAAGAGATGGTGCGCACAAGATTGTGTCTATGTATATAGTATAGTAACAAAAAACAAAGTCCCGTAACTCTGCAAAAAAAATTTCTGAAAGAACCTAACATGCCCCATGCACAACTACTGTTGTTACTGATCACTTGTGTGAAGTTTCATTAAATTGTGTCAAGGGGATGAGGAGAGATGGTGCACACAAGATTGTGTATATGTATATAGTATAGTAACAAAAAACAAAGTCCCGTAACTCTGCAATTTTTTTTTCTGAAAGAACCTAACATGCCCCATGCACAACTACTGTTGTTACTGATCACTTGTGTGAAGTTTCATTAAATTGTGTCAAGGGGATGAGGAGAAATGGTGCGCACAACATTGTGTATATGTACATAGTATAGTAACAAAAAACAAAGTCCCGTAACTCTGCAATTTTTTTTTCTGAAAGAACCTAACATGCCCCATGCACAACTACTGTTGTTACTGATCACTTGTGTGAAGTTTCATTAAATTGTGTCAAGGGGATGGGGAGAGATGGTGCGCACAAGATTGTGTCTATGGATAGACAGACGGACAGACAGACAGACAACCTGAAACCAGTATACACCCCCTTACAACTTTGTTGTCGGAGGGTACAATAAGTTAAATTCAAAACAGCAATACTTTTACAGTATGACAGCTGCAAAAAAAGGCAAGTACATCACTGTACCACTTTCATCTCTTTAAGGCAAGTTTAGAATTTAAAATTTAGCGCTGCTAAAATTCTATAATGAACTTGTCCATCTTTCAATTTGGGCAGTACCATTAACTGTTAAAAGGGGTGCATACGAAAAAGATACTGACTAAATGCTGATGAGCGTATGTGCAAGCTGATCATGATCTGCACTAATCGCAAAGGCAGAATCAATCATGTCCAGCAAGTTTAGGGTGTTATAAGAATACTATACCTGGTTTCACTCTGTACAGCAGTGTTAAGGTATCATTGCTGGTAAGGGCTGTTACATGTAGATTGTTCACTGTGGGAACTTTATCTGCTAGTGCTGTTAACTCATGGAAGTGGGTGGCAAACAAACAGTATGACTTCAGTTGTGTAGCTACATGTCTGAAGAATGCATGTATAAATATGGATCAAATTTTCTTGCAAACTCGTCTAACTGCATTAAATATAACAGTCTTTTAAACCATTCTTTTGTTTCTCTTTTTTCACATGGTGTGTATAAAGTAACCATTTGTTATACTGATGGAAATTAAATTTTCAAAAGAAATTTTGTTTTGTTTAGAATATGCTAGTAAGGATTTACAATCTATACAGTGCTAATACCATTTGGAGAAGTTCTAATTTTCCTCAGGCTTGTATCAGCTATATAATTGAAAAAAAAACTCAAAAGTCTAGATTTTTAATTTTGGCTTCCCACATTTGCAGGGGACATCCTAAAATAATTCACCAATGATACTGCTGCTGGTAATGAATGGCAAATCTCATGATCAAATACTGGTATAATACAGCAATGTCCTATGTTATAAACACAACATAAATCCATGGGCCAACAGCCTACGAATCTATCAGGCTCAGTGGTCATAAAACTAAAATTGTAGACCAGATGCATAATTAAAGCAAATGACTGGTTACATTTCTGCACAACCTTGAAACTGACCAATGAAAAGATTGCATTTCGAGACAGTCTCAAAACTCAATTTCAGAGGTCTGGATCCAGTACAGCTAATAACCTCTTATATACAAACACCTACTCAGAGATTGCCCATGCCAGTCCAAAGCCATCATATGTAGAGGTTCCTCTTCCCAGCTCATCAATTATGATCAAGGAATTATCTGTTGCTGACTGAAAATGTAAATAACATTTAAAATTTTCCTTCTCCTTTCTTTCTGTCATTTTTTCCTCACTTTTATGTATAAACTGTAACAGTAGTTTTAACCCTTACCCTGCTAAATTTCTATAATGAACTTCTTTCAATTTGGACAGTACCATTAACTGTTAAAAGGGGTTAATATCAAAAAGATACAGACTGAATGGTGAACAGTGCAGGTCATGATCAGACTGCAAAGATGTGCAGGCTGATCATGATTTTCACTGGTCGCAAAGGCAGAATCAATCGTGTCCTGCATGGTAAGGGTTAAACAGATTTTCCTCTTATGTAAAACCTGCTCAGAATTTCTATCCAACATTTTTGTTTTTTATATCAATAAAATGAAAAGTTCTTTACATAAAAGAAAAGATGGAAAACATCTATAGACGTAGTGCAAGCTTGCCATCTGCTGCAATATCCCTCGATTATTGGTTGAAAGACCATCTCTTAGTATTCTTTCAAAGGTTATAATATGACCTAAACTAAGGCACCAAGTCATAATAGCTGTTCTAGACAGATTTCGAATACGAAAATTAGCTGATATGAAAATATTATTTTAACATTAAGAAATGACATGAAACTAAAATGCTAAACAGTATATACTAAAAACTCCTGCAGGTGTCAATGCTTGTTTTTAGTGTTTGACAAAAGGCAATATGCAAGAAATGAGTCATGGTTCTTATTTCTTAATAACCAACTGATGATAAAAATCTATGATGTTTAAAAGCTGTAGTATTCAAGAAAAGTGGAACAAAAACAAACACCTATGAACTAATCTAATGAAGATAAACAAGTGTACAAAGTTAAAGCTCTTAAAATTTTGGAGAAAAATGTACGTAAACAAAATCTTAACCAATGCAGACGATCAAAAGATATCAATACCTTGAATATTTTTTTCAGAAATCATACAAACTAGAACTGAACAAGTCACCTAAGAAATATTACTAATCAAAAAATCCTTACATGATTTTTACAGTGAATTAACATGTCACAGGTGATTTTACCTAACAATTTGAAACTGAGGTTGTTTAGAATACAAGGACAAGGCAAAGCTATATGCCTAATTATTTCACGGGGACATCTATAACTGAACAACTTACCCTCAGTATAGAAGCAGTTTCTAACATTTCCGCCATGAAAGTGGACACCCCCTTCAGCTGACTGTCTCCAGCACCCACCCTGGCTAGTATACTGTCTACAATAGTGATCTCTGCCTCACTACATGGCACAAAACATCCCAGCTGACACATCAGTACAGCAACACCAACCTAGCAGTGTAAAAGGCAGTAATTGTGAAGTCAGAAATGTCCATCAGGGATTATTTTTTGCTGATTTCTCTGTTTCCTATTACTTGGCAGATAAAGTCCTTATTTTAACTTGCAATTTCTTAACCTTAAGTGAAAAAATTCTGACTTCTGTGAAGATAAAACTTTGGGCAATTAGATAGTTTTAAAATTTTCATGATGATAATCCTGCACTTACTGAGCGAATGTATGTTGATTTTCCTCCCATGTTTGGTCCTGTTATGATGTGAAACATCTGTTTGTCTGTAATAAATTTCAAATTCAGTATCCTTTCTTCCTTTAGAACTCAAAACATGGCGGGGGGAAAATATATAGAAACAATATGAACAGTGAGAAAGTTCAGGATACTTCACTAAACTTAATCTATTATGATATATCAAGCAGCTTTAAAACAAGAGCTGTCACAGGAGACAGCGCGCTCGACTATTTCGATGCTGGATAGTGAAACTGGGCACATCTGAGGAAACTAGAGCTGTCACTGGAGTGTTAATGACTCCAATTGTGGATGAAGATATTGCACAATAGCATGAGTCTATGTCAAAAATATCAACTTAAAGTAATAAGAGAGGTAAAGATAAAATGTATCAAAACACTATGTAAGTATATCCTAAGCAAAAAGGGGCATAATTCATTAAATATTGGTGCCATAGTTATGCAGCTTGTGTCATATAGTGTGGGTGATGATGTTGAACAACTATTTTAAGTTTGAATCAAATCCATTCAGTAATAACAGAGACAGGGTGAAAGTGCATCAAAACTTTAACCTACAATTCTAAGTAAAAAGGCGGAATAATTAATGAAAAATTGATGCCAGAGTTATGCAACTTGCATCATATGGTGTGGGTGATGATGTTGAACAATCATTTTAAGTTTGAATCAAATCCATTCAGTAATATCAGAGACAGAGTGAAAGTGCATCAAAACTTTAACCTAAAATTCTAAGTAAAAAGGGGAAATAATTCATGAAAAATTGTTCCCAGAGTTATGCACCTTGTGTCATATGATAAGGGTAATGATGCTGAACAACTGTTTAAGTTTGAATCAGATCCATTCAGTAATAACAGAGATAGAGTGAAAGTGCATAAAACTTTAACCTGAAATTCTAAGTAAAAAGGGGAATAATTCATGAAAAATTGTGCCAGAGTTATGCATCTTGTGTCATATGATGTGGGTGATGATGCTGAACAACTATCTTAAGTTTGAATCAAATCCATTCAGTAATAACAGAGGTAGAGTGAAAGTGCACCAAAACTTTAAACTGAAATTCTAAGTAAAAAGGGGGAATAATTCATGAAACAAGAGGGCCATGTTGGCCCTATATCGCTCACCTGTTATCATTGCACTTGAGGACAAGAAGGTCCTCAGAAAAAATATCTAAATCCAAAGGACAGGAACAACAAAGGAAAGAAATTTAACCAAAAAGAAGAAAAAAATTCTTACAAGGTATAGATATGTCAAAAAACACCTAAAAATTATTGGAGGTACCATCCATGTTGTACCACAGAAAAGTGGTCTCGGTTTTTCCCTATGGCCAATAATAAAAAAGTTACTCAAAATAAGCTATTTATAGTAACGTAAAAGGGAAGTAATTAAAAAAAAATATTGTAAGTGAACAAAAGAAGGATCTGCCAAATAAATATGTTGGCATAAATGAAATTTCAGATCAGTATCTTCATTAGTTACGGAGATATACCCATTTTAATTTGAAATAAAGGCAGGTAATTTGACATAAAATCAGTCCATAGTTATCTACCCTGATTGTCTCAGTCCAACTAATAACAATAATGAAATTTCAAACAAGTCCTATAAGTACTTACTGATATAAATCCATTCTGATTACAATCAGGGGAGGTAATCAAATATAAAATAACTCTGGAACCTACGACTGGATCTGATTTGTCATGGAATCCAAGATTTATTGTTGTTGAAGATATTTTGGAAGTTTCTATCAAATAAAACCTTAAATGAAGTCTCTACATGGCTGCAAAAGCCAAAATAGCCGATTTTGGACCTTTAAGGGCCATAACTCTTGAACCCAAGATGGAATCTGGCCAGTTCAAGAAAGGAAGCAAGATCTTGTGGTGATACAAGTTGTGTGCAAGTTTGGTTACAAACAAATCATAAATAAAGGTGCTATTGTACAGACAAGGTCAAAATAGCTAATTTTGGCCCTTTCAGGGGCCATAACTCTGGACCCCATTATGGGATCTGGCCGGTTCAAGAAAGGAACCAAGATCTTATGGTGACACAAGTTTTGTGCAAGTTTGATTAAATTCAAATCATAAATAAAGTTGCTATTGTGCAGACAAGGTCAAATTAGCTAATTCTGGCCCTTTCAGGGGCCATAACTCTGGAACACATAATGGAATCTCGCCAGTTCAAGAAAGGAACCAAGATCTTATGGTGATACAAGTTGTGTGCAAGTTTGGTTAAAATAAAGTCATAAATGAAGCTGCTATTGTGCAGACAAGGTCAAAATAGCTAATTCTGGCCCTTTCAGGGGCCATAACTCTGGAACCCATAACGGGATCTGACCAGTTCAAGAAACGAACCAAGATCTTATGGTGACACAAGTTTTGTGCAAGTTTGGTTAAAATCAAATTATAAATGAAACTGCTATTGTGCAGACAAGGTCAAAATAGCTATTTTTGGCCCTTTCAGGGGCCATAACTCTGGAACCCATAATGGGATCTGGCCAGTTCAAGAAAGGAGCCGACATCTTATGGTGATACAAGTTGTGTGCAAGTTTGGTTAAAATAAAATCGATAATGAAACCACTATCATGCAGACAAGAAATTGTTGACGGACGCACGCACGGACGCACAGACGACGGACGACGGGTGATCACAAAAGCTCACCTTGTCACTATGTGACAGGTGAGCTAAAAATGGTACCAGAGTTATGCACCTTGTGTCATATGATGTGGGTGATGATGTTGAACAACTATTTTAAGTTTGAATCAAATCCATTCAGTAATAACAGAGATAGAGTGAAAGTGCATCAAAACTTTAACCTGAAAATCTAAGTGAAAAGGAGGGATAATTCATGAAATATTGGTGCCAGAGTTATGGCCCTTATGTCAGATGATGTGGATGATGATGAGGAATAAGTATTTCAAGTTTGAATCAAATCCATAAAGTAATTACAGAGATAAGTTGAGAAAAGAGAAAGTGCACCAAAACTTTAACCAAGGTGGGGACGCGGAAAGACGCCGACGCCGGGGCGAGTAGGATAGCTCTCCTTATACTTCGTATAGTCGAGCTAAAAATCATACTAATTGTTATTCCAAAACTTTATGACACTGACATCTTTCAAACTCAACTGCAGGCCATACGATGCTTTTCAAGCGCTTCAAATTGATAAGGAAGACCTTATGTGCCCCGAAGAATATAATTTTAGGAAAAGGGCGTGCACCTGGGTTTTTTTTTTCAAACGCAAGCTAGGTACCTTCCTGACAAGAAAATAGTCCAAAATGTGGGATTTCAACTGCATAAAAGTGAGAAGCAAACAATTCAAAATTAGCTACAGCTTTGAAATTAATCCCTGGATAATATTTCCCAAAACTGACAATGACATCATGTTAACAGATTGTACTGTTTGAATCACTTACCTTTTTCAAACTGAATGTCATTGGGTATGAATGCTATATCATCCTGCATCTCGAGGCAGGGATGTCTTGCCTCCTTCAATTTTATTATGCCACTTCCTAAAATATAAACGTTTGCTGAGAAATATACCATTTATTACCTAGCACAATGTTATTATAACACATGAAATAAATTGGATGAAATATTGGGTAAACCCAAACTCTTTAGTCTAATCAACAGTTTCAAACCAATTGTGACCAACTGTGACCTATATAAATCCACAATCAAAATGAACCTAATTTACTTTCTAACATCTTAAAACCACATGTACAACATAACTGGTAGGTCTGATATGAAATACATTTTTTCCCCAAACCTTTCCCAGGAACAGTCAGTCTGATATATGGTATATGTTTCTTTATCTTTCTTGAGAACAGAAACTGTAGGTCTGATGTATGTTATACTGTGAAATCATTAATATTTGTGCGGAACTTATTTTCGTGGATTTCGTGGTTGAGTCAATCCACGAAATTTAATCCCAACGAACAAGTAAAATTCCCATTCATTTTATGTTCAAAAGTTAAAATCCACGAATTCATATGCCCACAAAATTGCTGTTTTGACCAAAACCATGAAATTCCATGCCCATGAAATTAAATTTTATAGTAGCTTTTTCCACTTTTCTCAAAAACGGTATGCCTTTGTCTGGCATTTACTTCTCTCGTGAATGGCAGAAAAATATATATAGTAAGAACAGTAGAGCTGAGGTATGATTAAGATTTTTACCTTTCTCAAGCACTGTAGGTCTGATGTATGGTATTGGAGCACATGTAGACACCTGGGAGAAACTGACCAGTACATCTAACTGAGCCAGGATATCATTGATAATCAACATTGGTTCCACATACCCAGCTGTAAATACATCATACAATATGCAATATATTTATCCAGTTATACACAGCTTGCGTACAATGAATGAAAATAATTTGAATGCGTACAATGAATGAAAATAACTTGAAAACAGAGTCAGAAATGCAGTCTAAGAAAGTAAAAGCAAACAGTCAGACTTTTTAAAATATTCAAACTATGTAGGATTCAGATTATACATATGTAAGTAGACTGAGAGCAAGATGTTAAAAAAAAACTCAGTAAAATGCATTAATTTACTCAATCACAGCAGAAAATTATATAATAAGAGGGCCATGCTTGCTTGAACAGTTAACAGTTTCTACTAAATATATACAGGCAGGTACTGTAGTTTCCACTACATTAATAAGGGGTAAAGTGACCACACCTCCTAGTGGCAATGCTTTTTGATGAAACAGAATAATTTGTACAACCTTGTAAAGGGTCACCCAAGAAAAATTTGTGTATAATTATTTTAAAACTGCTGTTTCTGACAAGAATATTTTATAAGTTTCCATCATATACATATAGGGAAAAGTGACCACGCCCTCTGGAGGCAATGTTTTTTGACAAATCAAAATAATTTGAACATTCTTGGTAGAGGATCACACAAGGACCATTTGCATGAAATTATTTCAAAATCGAGCCAGCAGTTTCATACAAGAAGAATTTTGAAGTGTCCACTATATACATATAGGGAAAAGTGACCACGCCCCCTGGTAGCCATGTTTTTTTAGGAATCGGAATAATTTGAACAATCTTGGTAGATGATCACACAAGGACCATTTACGTGAATTTATTTCAAAATCGGACCAGCAGTTTCATACAAGATGATTTAAAAGTTTCCACCATATACATATTGGGAAAAGTGACCACGCCCTCTGGAGGCAATGTTTTTTTGACAAATCAAAACAATTTGAACATTCTTGGTAGAGGATCACACAAGGACCATTTGCATGAAATTATTTCAAAATCGAGCCAGCAGTTTCATACAAGAAGAATTTTAAAGTTTCCACTATATACATATAGGGAAAAGTTACCACGCCCCCTGGCAGCCATGTTTATTTAGGAATCGGAATAATTTGAACAATCTTGGTAGATGATCACACAAGGACCATTTATGTGAATTTATTTCAAAATCGGACCAGCAGTTTCATACAAGATGATTTAAAATTATCCACTATATACATATAGGAAGAAGAGACCACACCCCCTGACAGCCATGTTTTTTGACGAGTTGTAATAATTTGAACATTCTTGGCAGAGGGTTACACAAGGACCATTTGTGTGAAATTATTTCAAAATCAGGCCAGCAGTTTCTAACAAGGATTCTTAAAGTTTCCACAATATACATATAGGGAAGAGTGATCATGCCCCCTGGTGGCCATGTTTTTTTACGAATCGGAATAATTTGAACAAACTTGGTAGAGGGTCACACAAGGATCATTTGTGTGAAATTATTTCAAAATCAGACCAGCGGTTTAAGATGTCGTTTAAAGATTTTTCTCAAATGGACTTGTCCATCATTCAACAAGCGGAACCATTTAAACAATTTTGGAAGAGGACCACCCAAGGAACATCCAGGCCAAGTTTCTAGAGATGTTTCCTTTGTAGCCCACAGCAAGTGTCACATTTACCTCCCCTGAATCTAGTCTAGGCTCAGTATCCATTCAAATAATCACCCTGCACTAAACACTAGTCAAAATAGTAGCCTCAAACAACGAATCAAACCATGTTCGCTTACAGCCTAGTATGCTTAACACTGTGACACCAACTCATACTTACCTGCTATACCGATGACCTCATTCACCACACTTTTCTGTTGTTCACCATATTCTTCCTTTGCCTCTAGGTAATCATTGTTCAGTTCTCTCACAGCCTTATTGTGGAACCTCACACCATTTGTCTTGGTATCTATGGTGATGTAGTTTTTGTTGTTTCTCAATGCCTTTTCTTCCTGTAGTAAAAACAAAATCTTATCATTACCAGGGTATTTTATCATTAGGAGGAAAAGGGACCTATGCATGCTGTCTTGGCAACAAAAATCCCCAGTATTTGTGCAAAGGATCCTGATGTCAAGTGTCAGCAAAAAACAGCATGATTTGAAATTTCTTAGGGTAAGGTGCCTATCAGTAGCCCATGCTATCAAAGGAAATAATAAAAGTGGACTTGCTAAAGTTGCTGGATGCTGTTTTAAACACCTTATCAATATTGCATAAATGACAAGTTACTCCAGACTGTGTGAATCTTTTTAAAAAAAAAAAAAAAAATTTTCCCCAAAATATCTATTGTTTTCTGCAGTTTGTTAAAGATCAATTTAAAATCATTTAAAATTATGATTGCGAAAGCACTGGAAATTTTCTCAGGAGACAAAATAAGATACAAACTACATATACATGCCAACTCATGATTATCATATACCAAATGGGAACACAAAATCTGTACAAGAAAATAAAGCCATAAACCTTTAATGTAACTCTAAAGAAGTATCCTAACTGGCTGTTGCTTTCCAACTTCAACACCTTGTTTGGCTCTAAACCCAGGTCCCTGGCAACCTAAATAAAATATTTTCTTCAAAATAGTACAACATATATTCAAATAATTATCATAAAGAAATCAAATTAAGACATCAGAACAACTATTATTATTATACCAGATTTGTAACTATAACTTAATAATTTTTTATTCTCTTTTTCCCCAATTTGCTTGAATTACTGAAACTATTTTTCCAGTCACTCAACTACATTAAAATATATGTGATTTTTAAGTAGTACAAAAAAGCAGCGGTAAGTTCAGTGGTTCAACAGACCACTATTCCCGCCGTCACATGTTCACAGCTACACTGTTTTGTACCAGTTTCTATCAACTGTGAGAAAACATTCTGCAAAATGGATTTAAAGATCTGTATTATCTGCAATAAGATATCTATTATTTATTATTATTACAGTTATTTTCATCAAAATACCTCTATATAGCCTTTGATTAAAATCCAAAAATTATGTCTTTGTCCAAAATGCTACAAAATCTAACTCTGATAACTGGATTACAAAAGTCTGTCCTAAAATCAATTCTACTACACGGTACAATTTGTGCCCATACCTTATTCATTTGACCTTTAATACTATCTTCTAATCCATCAATCTTTTCTTTCAGTGCCGTCAGTCCCTCGTCAAAATCAGCTTTGATAACAAAATCGTGATTCTCAACTTGATCAAGGTCCATGGTAGCCTCCACCATCTCTTGAAACTTTGCAAAGTCCATCAGTAATTCCTGGAAGTATGAAGTATTCATTGAGTACTTTTGTTGTTTTTAACGTTTTCTATCCAGACACATCAATAAATCATCAGCCTTCATTTTAGACAGGTAGATAGATGTCTCACTCTCTTGAATATACCATCGAATGGGTCTCAAAACCCTTACCCTGCTATAATTCTAAAATGGACTGGTCCATCATTCAATTTGGGGAGTACCACTTATTATTCAAAAGGATGTTCACTAAAAATTAACTTACTGAATAGCGAACAGTGCAGACATTGATCCGTACAGGATGATCTTGGTCTGCACTGGTCGCAAAGGCAGAATCACTCAGCAGGCTAAAGGTTAATCATAGAAGCAAGGAGCAAGCATTCCTTCAGACACATTATCAATTGCAAAACAACATAATTTTTTTTGGACAACCTAACAGTCCAAACAGCCAATCTCAATATCTAGCAAATAACTCGATATTTCTTAGCTTATTAACAACTACAATACATAGCCCTCTGTTTCACTACAATATTAATTACTATAATATTAGTTTTTAATTTAGTAAAAGTAAATAATGGACTATTCCCACTATTAACAAAATTGTTTGAACCAAGTACACAGGAAGAGACAGAATGTCAGAACAGCTCAAGCAAATGGGCCAAACTGCACTGGGATTTTTGCTTTACCTCTTCACAGCTTACAAATTAATATCATAATCAGCAGCTTTCTAACACAGAGTACAGCTGTGCATCAAACCCATCTTATAGACAAGGTTAAATACATCAGTTTTATCTTTCTTACCTTCAATGGATTTGTAAAAATATCCATTAGCAGAGATTTATGTTGACTGTCCGTTTTCTCCAGTGTCTCTAGCAGATATGGCATCTTGTCAATCGCCTGATACACTCTATATACATCCTGTATAAAATAATTGTAACTGTAATTCAGATTAAAAACAAAATATTTAGTTGTTTTTTAAGAAACAGACTCTAGTTCAAATATGCTTCAAGTTATGTTTTTTTCACAATCAAACTGATCATTTTGGCAACACTAATTTTGCTTTAACAAAGAAAATAATCTAAACACACTTCACTGATATTGCACCTGACTTAAATATCTAAAGAGCCGTGAATGCTTATATTGCACACGGCTGTCCTCTTTTTACTCACAGATGATTCCACTTTTTCAAGCCTGACCTAGGACTTCATTGAGACAAACACTCTGGTAAAATTTGAGCCACACCATGAGAAAACCAACATAGTGCATTTGCAACCAGCATGGATCCAGACCAGCCTGCACACTCGCACAGTCTGGTCAGATCCATGCTGTTCGCTTTCAAAGCCAATTGGCAATTAGAGAAACAGTTAGCGAACAGCATGGATCCGACCAGACTGTGCGAATGCGCAGCTTGTCCTAGGCTCCATCAGGACACAAAGTACTATGTTGGTTTTATCCATGGTGTAGCAGCTCAATTCATGAACATCAGGTACAGAATGAAGTCTCTACAGTGTTAAAATGGCTCTTCTATTATTTGACCTAGTCATCATATGATCAAGCATCAAAATCTTCCAGATTTCATTGCGGCAAACATTATTCATTATGACCAAAGATATGGCTTCTTTAGTGTTAAATTCATAATTGTTTTAAAATACTTATTTACCTGTAAAGAAGCCCTTTTCCTCTGAAACTTTTTTGCCAATCTCTGAAAGTCTGGTATCCTTCTAAGTTGATCTTCAAACAACATCTGTCGCAACTCTGTGTCTTCTACAAATGCTTCAACTATGTTTAGTCTCTCCTCTGTGGAAAAAAGAGAAAAGTATTAAAAATTTTGTAACCAAGAATTACTTGTCCCCTTATTTTTGTTTTATAAAAAACATATCTGATATCAGTATACTTATACAATCTGGTATTTGTTTCTCGTAAATAAGAAATGCAAATTTTTTATTAAAAAAGACTGTCAGTGACATAAAATATCAAATAAAGAAATAATTTCTGACAATCATTTTAATACTTATGAAATGAGGACTTCCTTTTCTACATTTTAAAATCTAATACAACCCCCAATTTTATTTGTCCTTTCTTTCAATTCATCATTTATTACACCTATCTTATAAAGTTACAAAGATTGATAAGAACTTCATCTATTATCCCAACATGAAATAAAACTTTCATATCTACTAATGCTGGACTCCTGAGCTGGAAAGTCTAATGACCTTAAAACTGAAGCCTGTAAGTTTTGCCAAACAAAAGAAATTTAAAATAAAAACAATTACCTATCCTATTTTTATCCACTAATGGTTGTTTGACCCAGTGACCGAGTAACCTCTGACCTTGAGCTGTGCGACATCTGTTCAGAAGTCCCAATAAACACTGATTCTTGTTTCCTCCTATGAATGTAATAAGTATCATATAACAACCCGAAATATCCACTAACAAAATAAGCACGATAAATAGAGACATTAATACTATATCTTGCCTGTTTGCCAACATTCGCCTTTTTATAAGGACCAGATATTAGGCAATGTGCACGACAGAGTTATACAAATGTAGTTCTTAGTCTAATTACTCCTCTACTGATGAAACATAAATATAGAACTTCAAGGATATAGCTCTTTAGAATTAAAGAAAGGTGTACCTAACCAATATATTACCATTTTCAAAGTACAAAAAGGACCATAACTCTGAAAAATATGTTGGGTTTTTGTCTATTTATTCAATGATGATGATAAAAGAGTGCACAAAGTTTCAAAGTCATAGCTCAATATAGTTTATTTGAAAGTTCCTACCTTCAACAGAACTTGGCAGCAGATTCAAGGCACGAACAGCTGCGGCATCAAGCCTCATGTACTGACCCAAGTCAAACACAGACAATGTGAATTGTCCAAAGTTACTCTCATCTGATAAAAGCTGAAATATAAATCATGTATATGTTAACAAGTATTCCTCTTACAGCAAGAATTTAAGCTTGTAGAAACTTGATGTGTAACACTTATAATAAGTTGGCAATGCCGGAAATCCTCAAAGTATTAGAAGAACATCCAACCACAACCTTAGAGTAATCGGCAACAATCATTTATATCCTCCACGCTACACCTCTTTTCTCATCAAAAATCAAAGTCAAGTCAACCAAGATCTGGTCAAGTGTAAACATTCAAACTTTAACCATGGAGGTAGACTACAAGTACCCTTTTCAAGCATTATTTCACGCCAAAGTGTGCATAACAACCCACCTCAAGAGCTGGAAGGCCAACATGGCCCTCCGTGGCTGAGGAGTGAGGTTATGGATATCACTTTGTCTCATGTGCCCTCTTTACTATGAGTTTTTACTGGCAGCTGATCAAATTCTTACATGCCTTAGAATATTGGGTTTTTCAAAGGTTCGTAACTCCTTCATGACTCAACAGAACAGAATATTTCAATCTAATATACCTAGCTGTATATACTCTATCTATGCCTAAAATCAAGTAATGCGAAACATGATAAGCAACTTGGGAGAAAGAATGGAAACTTACCTCGAGATATTTAATGATTGCCGACAAGGCTGCCATTGCATGCTGTTTGTCTACCTCAGCTGTATTAACAAATAAACAATTATTTTGAAAGAGCTAATATTCATACTTAAAATCAATCTGAACTTAGTTTTAGTCATTAATAGCTTTCCTTCTGTTTGTTTTCAATACATTTTCAGCCTACAATTACACTCCACTTATATGGGTTTTTTTTATTCTTTCCAACACAAACTTTTGGCAAAACACAAATTTCATATTTTATGACTAAAAACTTCTAAAATTTTTACTATATATAATTATATATTCCAATTTAGGATAGCCAGATTGCGACAACAGTTTAATTAGACATGGGAAAATCAGTAATGGTGTCATGTGAGGTCGGCAGTCATGATATCAACAAGATTTGAACCCACAACCTCTGATTTGAACCGCTGACACCTTAACAAATATCAAACCACTTGATTTGTGAGTCCATTCATTTAGCTGATTAAAGACAGAGCAGAGACCAAAAGCTGGATCCCGGATAAGGAACATGTTTTTCGTGACAATTTGATAAATGACATTGTGTCTGAAATCAATCATTCTCCAACTCTGACTATGTTTAGAAGTTAGCAGTTACTTGTGGAGAACAGGTAAGTACTGGTTCGAAATCCAGAAACAATGGTTAGGTCAAGTGCCTGTGATTAAATGACCGAAATACTGTTGAAAAATCAGTTCAAACCTAAAACAAACAGATCTGATCAGTATTTCAATACATGCAAACAGTCAGTTATTTACTGTCCTGTGATTCAAACTTGTATGTACGTTCTGTATAACTGAATAACTGAACATAATGCTACAACACCAAGAAACAAACATTAACCTTAAGCCTGCTGGCGGGCAAGTGATCCTACCTGTGCGACCATTGCAGACCAAGAACATCCAGCACATCAATTCAAGTCTGATCAAGGTCGGCACTGTATGCTTTTCAGTCAGTAAATTTCAGTCAACAACCCCTCTGAATATGAAGTGGAACTGCCCAAATTGAATGATGGACCAGTCCATTTGAGAAATTTAGCAGAGTAAAGGTTAAATCAGTAACTTACGTAAAGAAGCAGCATTTCCTTGTTCACCTTTCTTCATCTTAAGAAGACGATTCATGTCTTGTACAGAATCTTTGTTTGTGAAGTCACCTGGAAATTAAATATAAATATCCTCTGAAAACCTGGCTCATAAATGTCTTAGCCAGAATTGTTAACTAGGCTTACAGCTAGGCAGTGGAAACAACCCATCCCCCATACCCAAGTTTTACAGAATTTTATACACTATTCCATGAAAGAAGGAACTGTATCACAATTTTTCCTGAAAATACTTGTTTTTAATTTTAAAATAGGACTTATTTGTATGTTAAGGGGATATACCCCTCTGTCACTGCACGTAAAAGGGCATAAAATTATTTTACAGATCTTTGGTATTATCAAATGTGGACAAAACTAATCAACAAGAAGTTTGACTATACAGTAATTGGAAACCACACTCCTACATGCACCAACCTTTATTCTCATATGCACAGTCAATACTTAGGTTAGAATACAATAAGAACTTACTTTTCTTTCTCTCTGTAATGAGTACACCACTTCTGTCAAGGACCTGTTTAAGTTTACCAGCATTAGCAGCTGTATCTCCAGTGGCCAGGATACATTCCTTCGGACCTAACTGTACTATCAATGCCTGCAACAGTAACAAGTATCTTTAAGTATACATAAAATATTTAAACCATAATTAGAGTGGAGTACGTAAGTACCTAAGTATCCAGTCAGGTAATGCTTCTACTCAGGCACAAAATAACTACTTGGGTACAGATATAATATAATCTATACAGACACAGTTTCAAATTTTTCAAATCACACCACAGAATAGAGAATATATTACACTGTACTAAAATAACACAATACCCGTACCTGTGTTTTGACATTTTAAATATGTATATACAACCCGTGTATCTTCACTCTAGGATGTGTCAGGATAAATGTACAACAAGTGACAAGGACCTCTTAGTTGAAAGTGTGAATCAACAGATTTAACGATTTACAGTTACCTGCCGTTAACAGCCGAGGGAACTTGGGTAAAACTAGAATGTGTCTGTAGGACACAGGGTTGCCCCCCCCAACTGGAATATTTTGTCACAAATACGAGGAAATAATTCCAAATGTTTATAGCAGTCTTAATGGGGTAATAGCCTCAAAAAAAAATTAGACAATGATTCATTATTCTATACCACATACTTTTTGAGCTATGAAGTGCATCATAAACAAAAAATCCACTATTTTGGCTATTCAAGGGCCATAACTCAGTAATAAAATGCTAAGATTCTCAAGAAGAATTGCCAAGTGTCAAGGTCACATTATAGATAAAGACTCAAGCCAGGTTTCATGCATTTTACATTAAATACTTTTTGGAAGTTAGGCACCTAATTAGGTGAAAATGAGCATTTTTTTACTATTACAGGGCCATAACATTTTCAATTCATAGGGGGAGGAAGCCAGCAAATAATAAGAGGTATGCAAGATAATATCATGATAAAGACTCATGAAAGATTTTCAATCCATTTATAAACATATCCTTTTTGACTAGGTGCGTCACAAGGTGAAAATGTGCATTTTTTATAGGCTATTTCAGGGCCATAACTCTGAAAATGGGGGCCGAGCAAGATAAAAAGTAGAGGTGCGCAAGTTCATATCAAGATAAAGATTTATGCAAGGTCCAAAATCAATTTATATCAAATACTTTTTGAGTTCGCGCATCACAATGGAAAATGTGGCATTTTTACTTTTTTCCAGGGCCAAGACCTGAAAGTAGGGGCGGACCCCGATAAAAACAAGAGTGCCAGAAAGTCACAATTTTACGCCCGTCACAGCAAATTTCTTTAACTCTAAGCACCTGTATTTTTGCAGATTAATTTTAAGTTTGTGATTTTGTTATTAGTAATCATATCAATATCTTATATGTTTTTCTAAGTTCGCAAACAAACTCTCCTTACCGAGTATAGATACCTTACAAATACACCTAAATAAGAAAGTAACAACTATGTTGTACCACAGAAAAAGAGGTCTTGGTTTTTCCCTACGGTTCAATTATAAAAAAGTTACAATATAATGTAATTTATAGTAACCACAAGGTGGAAGTTAATCTTTAAAAAAAAAAAAAAAAAAAAAACAAAAAAAAAAAAAAACAAAAAACAAGAGCAGCTCTCCATAGGGAAAGACACATGCCCCCGATGCTACTTTGAATGAATAGTATTATGGCCGATGTTAGAGTTTTAGAACCTTTATGACACGACCTGTGTCTTGCGCGCGACACGTCTCTTACGTGGTACACATATCATGCCAAGATATTATGAAAATCCATCCTGGATGACAAAGATATGGAACCGTGACTCGCCCATCAAAAGCACTAATCCTTTAAAAGTCTAAAGTGATACCTTTACCTATGAGCTACGGACCGGGTCTTTGCGCGCGACACGTCTCTTACTGTGGTACACATTCATAGCCAAGTTAATGAAAATCCATCCATCGATGACAAAGATATGGACCGGACACCCCCATCAATGCACTATCCTTTACCGACTCAGTGTGACCTTGACCTATGATCTACGACCAGGGTCTTGCCGCCGCCACCAATCGACAACCTGTTGTTACCAAACAAGCAAGTTAATAGCAAAATCCCCATCCATCGATGACAAAGATATGGACCGGACACCGCCATCAAAGCACATCACCTAAACGTCAAAGTGTGACCTAGACCTTTGACTACGGACCTGGGTCTGCGCGCGACAACGTCGTCTTACTGTGGATACACAATCATGCCAAGTATATTTGAAAATCCATCCCATCGATGACAAAGATAATGACCGACACGAAAATTGCGGACAGACTGACAGACTGACAGACCTACAGACGGTTCAAAAATATATCCTCCCTTCGGAGCAAAAAAAAAATTGTAAGTCCACACAAAAATCCTTAGCAGGTAGAGATTGGTCAAAATACACCTCAAAATTGGATGTAACATGCATGTTGTACTACAGAAAAGGGGTCTCGATTTTTCCCTACGTCTAGTAATGAAAAAGTTACAATATAAGCTATTTATAGTAACAACAAAGGGAAGTAATTATAAAGGGAACTGCGCATGACACTTCGTCTCATGATGGTGTATAATTGTGCCAAGTTACATCAAAATCCCTCTATGCATGAAGAAGAAATGCTCGGACCCCATTCTTGTATCTGACCTTTGGGCCTCTAAGTGTGACTTTGACCTTAGACCTAGGGACCTGGTTCTTGCTCCATGACATTCCGTCTTGTGGTGGTGAACATTTGTGCCAAGTTATATCAAAATCCCTCAGTGCATGAAGAAGAAATGCTCCGGACAAAGTTTTCATTCTTGTATCCTTTGACCTTTAAGTGTGACCTTGACCTTAGACCTAGGGACTTGGTTTCTTGCGCATGAAAACTCCGTCTCATGATAAATGAACAATTGTGCCAACTTTCATAAAAATCCCTCTATGCATGAAGAAGATATGCTCCGACAAAGTTTTCATTCTTGAATCCTTTGACCTCTAAGTGTGACCTTGACCTTAGACCTAGGGACCTGGTTCTTGCCATGACACTCTGTCCTCATGATGAAAACATTGTGCCAAACTTTTCTAAAAAATCCCTCATGCATGAAAAGAAATGCCCCGGGACAAAGTCATACTTTGAATTTGACCTTTGACCTCTAAGTGTGACCTTGATCTTAGGCCTGGGGACCTGGTTCTTGCGCATGACACTCCGTCTCATGAGGGTGAACAACTGGGGCCAAGTTTCATCAAAACCCTCCATCATGTAGAAGATATGCCCGGACAAGGTCTGTGGACGCCGCCCCCCGCCCACCGCCCGCCAGGGGCGTTCCCATAATACGTCCCGTTTTTCAAACGGGCGTATAATAGGAGGTGCGCAAGTTCATATCATGATAAAGACTCAGGCAAGGTTTCATGAATCTATATCAAATACTTTCTGAGCTAGGCGTGTCACAAGGTGAAAATGTGCATTTTTGACTATTTCAGGGGCCATAACTCTAAAAATAGGAGGCGGAGCTAGACAAAAAATAGGAGGTGCGCAAGTTCATATCATGCAAGATTTAATAAATTTATATCAAATACTTTTTGAGTTAGGTGCGTCACAAGGTGAAAATTTTCATTTTTGACTATTTCAGGGGCAATAACTTTGGAAATGGGGGGCGGACCCAGAGAAAAATAGGAGGTGCGCAAGTTCATATCATGATTAAGACTCATGCAAGGTTTCATGAATCTATTCAATACTTTTTGAGCTAGGCGTTCACAAGGTGAAAATGTGCATTTTTGACTATTTCAGGGGCCATAACTCTAAAAAAAGGGCGGAGCCAGACGAAAAATAGGAGGTGCGCAAGTTCATATCATGATAAAGACTCATGCAAGGTTTCATCAATTTATATCAAATACTTTTTGAGCCAGGTGCGTCACGAACTTCGGACGTACGCACAGACGCACGGACGGACGGACAAGAGCAAATCTATATGCCCCCACCACTCATGGGGGGGGGCACAAAAAACTGCTACCCAGTCCAGCTCTATCGTCTGTAATTCAGACATTTCAGCATGGAAGCAGATTTCCAACCATTTTATAAGGAAGTCTATGCTTTTAGAAGTATTAACTGAGCGCAGTAATAATTTTGATGGTCCTTTTTTTTTTCTTACAGTGTGATATGTAAGTATCTTGCATGAACCCTGCTCTATACAAGCTATGGTCTCACATCTGTAGAAATAGATTAGAGGATTAGAAAAGGCACTAGGTTAATTTCAGAACCATGAAGAGTGTAAAACTCTCACCTCCAGATTAGACAACTGGTCATTATCTGTAAATTCACTGACTTGGAATTTCCTCAATGTGGCATCAGCATAACCAACACCCAACATCTGTTAAAGAATTATAGGAAAACAATTTATGACATAGATATGACACATATAGAACACAGAGTTTACCTACACAAAACTGTAGTAATAAATAAAATGATTTTCACTTCATTTGGGAATACACATTCATTGCCTAAAATTGTAAACCCCACTCCCATAAGCCCTTAAACAATCTCAAAATATGTTTTATCTCGGGACATAATTTCTGGCTGTCAAAAGACAACACAACAAAGAATAATTATAACTTGTTTTTCATCAGAGTTCGATCCAAGTTATCAAGATATTCCCCTACATCCCTGAAAATGCTACCCTGTACCTGCTAAGCTAAAGGGAGGACATCAGGCAGAGTTTGTGCTAAAATGTAAACAAACTTCAGTGCTTATAAAATCATAGTTTTATTTTTTTTCATCAGATGGCATGAGAATTCCATAAACATTTCCACGAATGGAAACAAGCAGTGTCAATAACAAAAGTCAAACAAATGCATCAGTACTGACTTCCTCTGAACCCATCCCTAAGATCCAGGTACAAGAGTCAGCTTAAAAGCTTCACACTTATTCACAATTAAGCTTACATTATGAAGTCTCAATAACAAATTAACATGAGCTGTATGTACAATACATATGCTCCCCCCCTATGATGACCTGTTGGAGGTTACAGTGTGTGATTTTCAATAAGTACACCCTGACCGTGTCCTTTGATCTAATGAACTCCAAAACTACTAGGGACATCTACTGACAACAGACAATCGGCCTAAGAAATTTGAAGTCCATTGGCCAAAGCATCCTCCATAAAAGTGCCAGAATGTCCCTATATATGCCTGTCATGGCAAATTTCTTTACACTAGCACCTGTTTTTGCATATGGATTTTTTTTTGCCACTTTCTGGGGACCTGGTTCTTGCGCACGACTCATGATGGTGAATATTTGTGCCAAGTTACATCAAAATCCCTCCATGCATGAAGAAGAAATGCTCTGGACAAAGTTTGTGGACGCCGCCCCTCTGCCCACCCTTCCGCCCTCCAGGGGCATTCCCATAATACGTCCAGTTTTTCAGACAGGGTGTATAAAAAAATGATCAGAAACCCTTTTTCAATGTCAAGGTCACATTTTTTACCTTAGACATCAATAGATATCTTCTATAGAATGCATGCTATTATCCTATTAAGTTTTCACTTGGAAAATCTTTTCAGTCTCGAGGTCAACGGGACCTTCATCGTTGAGATACTGTCCTTTAAAGCAACATGGGTCACCTTATGACCAGAAGCAACATGCCCATGGAGCTTGAAGGCTCTAGGTACAAGCATTCACACTTCCTCCATCTCCAATCATGAGAAGTTGGCAGCTACTTGTACAGAATAGGTTAGTGCTGGTACACTTGTAAACTGCCTTCTTTTATGTAACTGAAGGCCCTAAATACAAAACCAACAATCCAATATAACCCACATTTTACTTCATAGGAAAGGGGAAGGGCATTACAATATGGTGTTAAACCTACCCTCTGTCCATTTTCAGTTGACAATTTAACAGCAATGACACCCACAGAGTTGGACATGTCGGCAGTGCTAAACAGTATGTCCTCAAACTGGGTCAGATTTCCAGGTGATGCCTATAAACATATAAAGATTCTTCTAATCATGTCTATAAGTATTGTTAACAAGCTGTAAACTCTTAAATTTTTATAACATAAACATTGTAAATAAACAACACATTCAGTGAAATCCTTAGTCAGGAGTGTAACTGTTTTAAGTTACCGCAGTCTATAACCAATTTGAGTTATTGCTTGTACTTTCATAACTTGTTTCAGTTATCATAAAATATTACAAAGCCCTCCTGTGCTAATTCCTTATTTTGAATGAGACTAATGCAATTAAATTTTCCCGAATCCTTGAACTTTTATCTTTTCCCCAAAATGCAGTTTAAAAATTTTTTACGCAAGGCTGATAAAGTTTTACGCAAAAGTTTTAAAGCTATAAAACTCTCAACATCCCATTATGCTTATCAGGCCCTGTGTTCACAAAACATTTTCAGTCTCAGCTGAGTTTGATAACGAAACTTTATTTGTCATTTCAATATATAAATGGCATGATTAAAACTAAATTTCAAGTTCATAACCATTTTCAAGCAACTATTCAGTAAGGATGGTCAGTCTCAGTTGGAATTAAACATTGAAATTTTAGTAAAATTGATATTAAAATTTCAAACTCAAACTCAGCTGAGGCCAAAAAATGTTTTGTGAACACGGGGCCTGGTCATGATCAGACTAAAAGAGAATTTGATTAACCACAGTTTGCTACTAATTTCACTTTAAAGGTCACTTTGTGAGAACAGCAAAAAGAATTTTTTTTTTAATAACTTACCTGAGTTAACTATATTTTATAACTAATACAGGTTATAAAATGCTTGAAAAAGTAACTGAAACAGGTTACATAACTTAAAACAGTTACACCCCTGACTGTTAATAACTATGTTCATTCTTTAATGTACAATAAAACTATCTCCAAATCTTCCAAAATTTTCAAAACTTGATCTATTAAACTTCATACTAGGTACTACATAACACTGCCCTTCTTTTACACTTAGAAAATGTACTACTAAAACATCTTGTTCTCCTGCCATATAAAAAGAAAAGACATAGAACATGAGGTATTAGTACCGTATTACAATCAAAGACAGCAGAAACCTCTTCTATTATCTACAAAGACAGTATTACCTTAAATCCCAAACTCCACTCGTTATTCTTGGCTCCACCTTTGTTTTTATACACCTCTACTCTGTACTGTCTCACTAGCAACAAGTCTCGTACAAATGATTCAAAATTCATTTTATTGAGAACCACAGACTCCAACTTCTTTTCACCTATTATTGTAGAATCAAATTATTTAACAAAACTGTAGAAAATATTGTGCAGAAAAACAAGAGCACCGCCTTGCGGGTGCTGACGCTCATCTGATTTTTTTTGTGCAATAGAAATATTGTCCTACCCATGATTTTCTAAGTCTAAAAAGGGCCATCATTCTTGCAAAAAGCAGGATAGAATTATGTTTCTTGATGTACAGTGTCCACTTATGATGGTGAAAAACTGTTGCAAGTTTTAAAGCAATAGCTTTGATAGTTTATGAGAAAAGTTGACTTAAACATAATACTCAAACCCAAAAAAATGATTTTCTAAGTCCAAAAGGGCAATAATTATTGCAAAAAGCAGGATGGAGTTATGTTGCTTGCTGTACAGGGTCAGCTTATGATGGTGAACAAGTGTTGCAAGTTTCAAAGCAATAGCTTTGATAGTTTAAGAGAAAAAGTTGACCTAAACATAAAACTTAACCAAGAAATCTATATTTTCTAAGTCCAAAAGGGGCCATAAATCTTGCAAAAGCAGGATGGAGTTATGTTTTCTTGCTGTACAGGGTCAACTTATGATGGTGAACAAGTGTTGCAAGTTTTAAAGCAATAGCTTTGAAAAGTTTTTGGATAAAAGCTGACCTTAAAAAAAACTTAACCAAGAAAACTGATTTTCTAAGTCCAAAAGGGCAATAAATCTTGCAAAAAAACAAGATGGAGTATGTTTCTTGATGTACAGGGTCTGCTTATGATGTGAACAGATTCCATTTCAAAGCAATACTTTGATAGTTTAGGAGAAAGTTGACCTAAACATAAAAACTTAACCAAGAAATCTGATATTTTCTAAGTACAAAAGGGCCAAAAATCTGCAAAAAGCAAGATGAGTTATTTTTCTTGCATACAGGGGCAGCTTATGATGGTGAACAAGTAATTTCCCAAGTTTCAAAGCAATAGCTTTGATAGTTTTTGGAGAAAAGCTGACCTAAACATAAAACTAACCAGGCAACGCCGCGCAGACGCCGACGCCGACGCCGACAACCGCTCAAGTGATGACAATAACTCATCATTTTTTTTCAAAAAATCAGATGAGCTAATAAAACAGCTCCTTTAAATTTGTGGGCTGTGAATCTTTAACATATGCAGGGTTTCAGAAATCTGCAAATTCATTGGTAGCCAATTGGGCTACCAATATTTTTGTCAGATAGCCCAAACATTTCAGTTTATTTTGTAATAAACATTTTGGTTTAAATGGTATTTAGTTTGCTTCATGCTTGTATTCTAAGGTTGGATGGAATTTGCAAATTAATACAGTGTTTTATAATCATGTTGAAACAAATTTTTATTTATGTATTTGCATTTGTTAACAATATTACCAGTAACAGCATATAAGATTGTGTAGGAGGCTCCAAGCTTATTTTTAAACTCTTCCCCTATCATTTTTTTTTCCAGTAGCAAGCGCAAAGAACACAATAATGCAAGAAATTCACAAACAGGTATTAGTGGTTATACACTATCAACCCTTACCATGCTGGACACGATTGATTCTGCCTTTGCGACCAGTGCAGATCATGATCAGCCTGCACACCCGTGCAGTCTGATCATGACCTGCACTGTTCGCCATTCAGTATTTTTTTGATATGCACCCCCTTTAACAGTACTGTCCAAACTGAAAGATGGACAAGTTCATTATAGAAATTTAGCAGGGTAAGGGTTAAGCGACTGCAGGCAAAACAATGGATCAGTACACTTAGAACACTACATATTTGAGTACAGACATCTGATACAGACATTTTTTTTCTTTTGTTTAAAGTCACAAGATGGTTATAGGTCAGATGGAGACTTCCCAGATTATAACAATGGAGGAAGACTCCAGGTGCCCTACAAGCATTATTTCAGGCATGGGCAGGCACCTGGATAGAACCACCAACCTTCCGTAAGTCAGAAAGATGACTTCCTAACATGAAAAAAATTCTACACCTCAAACGAAGTTTCAAAACCACAGTAGTTAGGGGCAAGTGATTGAAGTTAGTGACCTCAACCACTCGGCCCCTTATTAAACTCTGTTAAACAACTATAAAATACCTGATCCAAGATATTTGACAACTCCTGATGTCCTGAACACTTCCTTTGCCACAAATAAAGCATCCTGGCCATGCACTGTGTAATATTCCTAAAATATTTGTTTTATCCATAATGTTCCATTTCTAAATGAGTTAAGGCCAAAGATTTCACATGCATAGTTCCAAATAATTGTTGGGAAGTATTCTATAAAGGTTTTGATGATGAAAACTTACAATCTGATAACAATTTTAACCAATACCTATTTAAATAATCCTACAAAATTGCTAAAAAAAATATGGGGATTTTTTTTAATACAAAGGGTAAAACAAGCGGGTCATGATGACCCTGAATCGCTCACCTGAGTAATATGAGCTACATGTTTCAAATGTCAAACTGATGATAAAATATTAAGAAAGTCAGTTGGTCACATTTATGGTCAATGAAATTCAGTTTTATGATTTGTGTGCAAAACTGTGTAAGTCATCAATATTTCAAGGCTGTATCTTAAAAAACAAGAAAGTAGGTCAGTAGGTCAAGGTCACAATCAAGTGACACCATATTACTTGGGGTCATCAGGTAATTATAATTAAATAGTCTTGGAAATAGAATCAGATGATTTTTTAAGTATTTTTCCTATATAACTCACATAATAACTAAGTGACCCCAGGGCGGGGCCTCTTTTAACCCCAGGGGCAAAATTTGAACAATTTTGGTAGAGGACTACTAGACAATGCATCATACCAAATATCAAAAGCCTAGGTCGTATGGTTTCTGACAAGAAGATTTTTAAAGCTTTTTCCTATATAAGTCTATATAAAACTTGGGACCCCCAGGGCAGGGCCTCTTTTCACCCCAGGGGTACAATTTGAACAATTTTGGTTGAGGACCATAAGACACTGCTACAAACCAAATATCAAAGGTCTAAGAGTTGTGGTTTCAGATAAGAAGATTTTTAAACTTTTTTTCCTATATAAGTCTATGTAAAACTTGCGACCCCCGGGGCGGGGCCATATTTGACCTTAGGGGATAATTTGAATAATCTTGGTAGAGGACCACTAGATGATGCTACATACCAAATATCAAAGCCCTAGGCCATGTGGTTTTGTACAAGAAGATTTTCAAAGTTTTCCCTATATAACTCTATATAAACCATGTGACCCCCGGGGCGGGGCCATATTTGACCCTAGGGGGATAATTTGAACAATCTTGGTAGTGGACCACTAGATGATGCTACATACCATATATCAAAGCCCTAGGCCATGTGGTTTTGTACAAGAAGATTTTCAAAGTTTTCCCTATATAACTCTATATAAACCATGTGACCCCTGGGGCAGGGCCATATTTGACCCTAGGGGGATTATTTGAACAATTTTGGTAGAGGACACTAGATGATGCTACACACCAGATATCAAAGCCCTAGGCCATGTGGTTTTGGACAAGAAGATTTTTAAAGTTTTTCCTTTCAGTTGCCATGGCAACCAGAGTTCTGCAAGGAATTCAATTCTTTGAATAATTTTGAAAGGGGGCCACCTAAGGATCATTCCTGTGAAGTTTGGTGTAATTCTGCCAAGTGGTTTTCAAGAAGAAGATTTTTTTAGGAAATGTTGACGGACGGACGATGGACGACGGACATTGAGCGGTCACAATAGCTCACCAAGAGCCTTTGGCTCAGGTGAGCTAAAAAACAAATAAAACACAAATTTACGAGTATAGGGTTGAATTTTTGCCCTGAGTTTGCTTTAAATGAAACAGAATGACACTGGTACAAAATAAAACTATAATACAAGATTAATTTTACTTAAATCTCAAATATTTTAAAATAACTAAAATTCAAAATATATCAAATTCATGGAAAACAAAGTCATGGTTCATACAGGACTTGGCAAAAAAAATTCAAGGACTTTTCAAGGACTTTTTATCGATTTTCAAGGACTATTTTAATCGCTTTAAATCTTAAATTACAAAACCATTTAGGCTCTTCATAAGGCATTATGATAGAAGAAAAGTTACAGAACAGTTTTATTTTCCATAAGCTACAATAGCATATCTTAACCTTTATGAGATCTTCAATGGGATTACCTTTTATGAGCTATATTTGCCTGTATACATACTTAGTACATGTTTCTTATAAGTCTTTCAAGCTCTCAAGACTAGTTTTCAATTTGTCCTCAAGGGACTTCACTTCTTGTTTTTCGCGTGTGATTTCACAACGCACTTTCTCCCATGGTTCCGACATCAATGAGTTTATCACATACACTTATGCTTGTCTGACTTAAACTCCTTTAACCACGATGAATAATCATCCTGTGTAAGCCATTTATTGGCGAAACTACATTTATTTTTTGGGCCACTCATTGTTGTTGTTGATAAGTCACGCTACAATGACCTTGCGCATAATATTTTAACGTTGTGAAAATCGTTATTCCGTATCTAACTTCCGTACCGAAACGGTGTTCAACTAGCGTTCCCTCTGTGGGTGTGCATGTATTTTTATTTTACACCGTTTTTTCGCTCGTTTTGACTTATTTATTATTTATTTTTTGTATTTTTCCCCTACAATACGATTGCACCCCCGTTTTTAGCAAAATTTAAGGACTTTTCTACCCTTTTTTTCAAAATTCAAGTACTTTTTCAGGGGATTTTTTGGAAGAAAAAAATCAAGGACTTTTCAAGGACTTAGGATCAAATTCAAGGACTTTCAAGGACCTGTACGAACCATGAAAGTTAAATCCTCAGATAATAAAATTCCAATGTTCTACTCCAATACTATTTTTAAACAAAGTTAGTACTTACTGTTCTGTCAAAGAACCTGAGAGTTGTACTTGACTTCTGAAATATCAAACAGAAACATATCCATGAACATGTTTCATGAAACTGTTTTAAATGTATAATGCAGTTTCAATGCAAGACTAGTCATCCAGAGGTACATATTAAAAAAATGACTTAACCTCATAATAAAACTCCTAAACCATCAAGAAGCTCTGAGCCAGTGTTCATCAATGCTTCCAGTCTAACATTTGAGCTCAGAGCAAAGAACAGCAAATGTCAAATCTGCCTCAATGTTTGTTGAAGAAAATTTACAGAACTATCTGGAGCAGTGGAATACACTGTCCTTCAATGTTTACAATCAGTGATCATGTCAGAGAAAAATCAAAATTTAGCATTCAGAAGTGTAAAGTTTGAAGTTTTAGATATATCTTGACAAATACAGACCCTAATCATATTCACTTAAAGTTATTTTTTATATATACTTAAACAGAGCTAGGTTACTTATGTATTTTCTAAGTATATATCGTCTTTTTTCAAACTTATCCTTACTTAAGTTCTTACCTCTGAAAGTGACCGGTAGTATGATATAAACCCTTGTTCTTGTGATAAATCTGAAGTAAAAATAAGATATTCTTGAAACATTTTCTTCATCGTAATTACAAAAAAAAAACGGTTTATTCTTCAAGCCTTTAAAAATTATGTAGTTATACTGCCTTTTGTGGCAGAATATTTGCTTCTAGTGCACAAGGTCATGGCTTCGCTCTCTAGCCATGCCATATCAAAGAAATGAAAAATAGTATGAGAAGTTTCTTTGCTTTGCACTCAGCATTAAAAAGGGAAATTGACTTCTATTCTCCTATTCCCTAATGGTGATGAACAACTTTAGGAATTAAGGTGGCAAAAGTGATCACCTCAAAGTTGTTGAATTTGTTTCAAAATCAACCAAAAATAAATGAGTATAAACTAAAACAAGTACAACATCCTTAAATCAACCATCACCAGCATTCTAACCAACTCTTCTGCTTAGATGGTTCAAATAACACCCCACATCCAAGCCAGTTGTAGGTATGTGAATGGGAAGCATCAAAGAACAATTCTGGCAACCTGGTGATATAACACTGGTTTAAAAAACAAAGTTTGCAAGCTACATGTGTACAGCAACCTAATACAGTGTGTATAGCAGTTCCGAATCACCTAACAGAAAACGTTCAATATCTCAAATAGAATTATGTCCTTTGGGGTTTAGTGTTCATATGGAAAGATGAAAAAATAAAAAGTATAATTTCATTTCTGGGATTACTAGTTTGGTCACAGGGTACATACTGATTTTCGTCAAAAATTTGCAAATAATTGCCATTTTAAAGAAAAATATACAGTATTATGAAAAATACACAATAAACATTTCAAAACATAGCCATGACTGTTTATTTCCATCTGCAAAAAAGTTATTTTGAAAATAAGAAAGCTTCAATTTTATATGAGGTCATTTCCAAACGTAAGCAGTCTAGTAGTTCCGAATCACTTTTTACAACATTTATCTCCCCTGCAAGAACAATATAACACGCAACTTCTCAAAAGTTTGTGGTATTATTCGTGTTACTAAAGGACATTCAACTGACAAAACATTTACATTTTATTGCCAATATGTGAAGAAAAAAAATGAAGTGATTCGGAACTGCTTTAGATTCAGAATACCTAGACATACTGTACCTTTTCTAAAAATAATCTGCACCTGGCAAAATCTATCTACACTTGTAGATGACTGTGTCATCAGAATCGACATGTAATGCGAGTCATTCTTTTGTTAAAAAAACTGATCGTGTATGTAATTATGTTTGTCACAGGGCTAAATATATTAGCAATCCCGGCGTAGGTTCTACTCTCTTTATTATTCCGTTACATAAAAAGCCTAAAACATATAATAACATGAAATTAACAATCATGGTAAAATAAAGATAAAATAATACAAAATTGCACAAACATTAATTCACGCGTCGGGTCAAGAAATACAAAATACAATATTAATGAACAAGAGATCTAAATATTTCTTACCACAGCGTCTGGTGAATTAACTGAGGATTATCAGATAAATTCAAAATAATTTGAATTCTACTTTAATGTTTTCCCATCTTACTCGTAAGAGAAGAAAGACTGCACTGAGGGCCGAAGGATTTTGGCGGTGAAAAGTGCAAAGAGGATAAAAAGAACAGACCAATGTATATCTTTCTCTCATTCTATCTCTCATTCAATCATGTAAGACAAACAAGACGATTGGACAAACATGACAAGTGTTCACAAAACTGCACGGACAAACACATGGATGAATTGCCTCGGAAACTTCCGTTAATATCCGTGATATTACGTACATTACCGAGAAGCCCCGATTCAATAAAATAGCAGACGATACAACATAATAAAAACCTGACGGACACTATCGGAAATTTGGCGCATGCGCGAGGGTTAAGTATCATTTTCCCGCTCTGGAAAAGACTTAATGCACGGCGCAAGTTACTATTAAAGATGAAACAGTCTATAAAAATTACGACCCGTGACATTCTCCCCTGCTAGGAGAAAATGTCTCCTGACATTTCATTACACTACAACTATAAAATATCTACAATAATCTGCAATACTACAGTACCCACTATGAACCTTTATGCTTAAATCTCAATATTTAAATTTTAGAAAACTGAATATCTTGTGAAAAGAATATATCTCAAACAATTTTACTTATAATTACTGAGTTGCATTTGAAAATAGTTCCTTTCAGTAAGATTCAACAAGAGGACCATGATGGTCCTGAATCGCTCACCTGTCCCCACATGACCCAGTTTTAAACAGAGTATGATGTCGTTTTTTTCTATTATTTGATATTGTGACCTAGTTTTTGAGCTCATGTGACCCAGTGTTGAATCTGATCTAGATATCATCAAGATAAAAATTCTAACCAATTTTCATGAAGATCCACTGAAAAATATGGCCTCTAGAGAGGTCACAAGATTTTTTATTATTTGACCTACTGACCTAGTTACTGAAGGCAAGTGACCCAGTTTCGAAACTGACCTAGATATCATCAAGGTGAACATTCTGACCAATTTTCATGAAGATCCATTCAAAAGTATGGCCTCTAGAGAGGTCACAAGGTTTTTCTATTTTTAGACCTACTGACCTAGTTTTTGACCGCAGTTGACCCAGTTTCAAACCTGACCTAGATATCATCAAGATGAACATTCAGACCAATTTTCATATAGTTCCCATGAAAAATATGGCCTCTAGAGAGGTCACAAGGCTTTTTAGTTATTTGACCTACTGACCTAGTTATTAAAAACACGTGACCAAGTTTCGAACAAGACCTAGATATCATCAAGGTGAACATTCTGACTTATTTTCATGAAGATCCGTTGAAAAGTATGGCCTATAGAGAGGTCACAAGGTTTTTCTATTTTTAGACCTACTGACCTAGTTTTTGACCGCAGTTGAACAAGTTTCGAACTTGACCTAGATATCATCAAGGTGAACATTCTGACCAATTTTCATGAAGATCCATTCACAAGTATGGCCTCTAGAGAGGTCACAAGGTTTTTCTATTTTTAGACCTACTGACCTAGTTTTTGACCGCAGTTGACCCAGTTTCGAACTTGACCTAGATATCATCAAGATGAACATTCTGACCAACTTTCATACAGATCCCATGAAAATATGGCCTCTAGAGAGGTCACAAGGTTTTTTTATTATTTGACCTACTGACCTAGTTTTTGACGGCACGTGACCCAGTTTCGAACTTGACCTAGATATCATCAAGATGAACATACTGAATAATTTTCATGAAGATCCCATGAAAAATATGGCCTCTAGAGAGGTCACAAGGTTTTTTTATTATTTGACCTACTGACCTACTTTTTGTCCGCAGTTGACCCAGTTTCGAACTTGACCTAGATATCATCAAGATGAACATTCTGACCAACTTTCATACAGATCCCATGAAAAATATGGCCTCTAGAGAGGTCACAAGGTTTTTTTATTATTTGACCTACTGACCTAGTTTTTGATCGCAGTTGACCCAGTTTCGAACTTGACCTAGATATCATCAAGATAAACATTCTGACCAACTTTCATACAGATCCCATGAAAAATATGGCCTCTAGAGAGGTCACAAGGTTTTTTTATTATTTGACCTACTGACCTAGTTTTTGATCGCAGTTGACCCAGTTTCGAACTTGGCCTAGATATCATCAAGATAAACATTCTGACCAACTTTCATAAAGATCCCATGAAAAATGTGACCTCTAGAGTGGTCACAAGCAAAAGTTTACGCACGCACGCACGGACGACGGACGACGGACGCTGCGTGATCACAAAAGCTCACATTGTCACTTTGTGACATGTGAGCTAATAAAACAGGATCACATATGCAAAACATTTCGAAATAACCTATCGAAAGACTTTGAAGAAATTATGCTGTTGCTGTTATGCGCCATCTTCAGCAGTAATTGAACTTATGCTGAAATTAAAGGTAGATAACCAAAATATACATAACTGGCAAAATTGTTGAATTAATGTACCTGTAACATAAAATAAGTATATGAAAATTTTAAGCACATTAAAGGTGGATACTCAATTTTTTCTGAAATTAAAGGTACTGTTACAATTAAAAACATATCCATTAAAGGTGCTGTTCCAAATATTTTTGGAACAAAGATAATGGACAAATAAATGAAACTGGCTGTAAAAGACGGTTAAAACAAAATGATAATTGCTACATAAATTGAATTATGTGCAACACTATAAACAATTCACAATCTGTAACTTGGTAACACCTGCTCTTGTGTTACATGTACACATTCCTCTTAGATGTCTGAAAATGAATAATCAGAAGAAATGCAAATTCCACTGAAACAAAACATGTAGTTAGTCTGAAACTTAATTATTTAAAGATCAGTACTACAACTAAGACATCTGAAAAATAAATTTTCAATTACACAATTTGCATTGAAAATTGAACCCGTGACATTCTCCCCTGTTACACAAAATAAACTTCACCCTGTTGTGGGAGAATATCAACATTTGCATTGATGGGATAAACCCATTCTCCATATCTCACTGGTGCTTTCCTATCTTTCCTTGGTCTCCGAGGTAATAGAGGCTCTGTGGACTGCTGCGAAACATGCCGACTGGCGTCTGTACCAAGAGTCTCGGACCTATGACCTAAAGATGAAAATTGACTATGGTTCTGATTAAACAAATCTGAAATGTGAAATCCAGTATTATCATGAGACATAGACCTAGAAAAACTTGAGTTACTAAAACTAGGTGTATCCCGCTGAATATCAGAAACTAGGTTGGACCTACCAGTAGAGTTATTACTGGATTCACCGTCACAAGTAACACGTGTGGTGTTAGATGGCTGCACTGGTCGAGGAGTATTGACACAGGGCTGTGGTAGCGGTCTCCGCCTAGGTGGTATAATGTACCTCGGGACTGTCTTGCTGGTCTCTGAACCACTGTCTGACTCAGTATCCGATGGGTTATTGACCTCCTGGGTCTTCTCTGCTTCTGGTGTAGGTATTTGTCTCTTTTTTTGGTTTCTGTGTGTCCTGATGGGTATCTTCATATGGAATGGAGTTCAGGGGTAGGAGAAGATTCCTGTGTATGGTCTTCACTGCTCCCTTGCCATTTTCCTTCTTTACCCTGTAAACTGGCAACTTCTGATCTGGGATTTCTGTAACAAGGTATGGTTCCCTTTGCCACTTGTCATCCAGCTTTCCTTTTGGTGTCACATTCTTGATCAGAACTCGGTCACCAACTTGTAAAGAAGAATGCCGAATCTTACTGTCGTAATACTTCTTGTGACGACCTGACTGCTTGTCGGAATTCTGCTTAGCTACTTGGTAGGCGAAATCCAACCTCTTCTTCAACTTGGCGGCATAGTTGTCTTTGCTGCTGGCTTGTGTGGTAGAATCTTTGACTCCAAGAAACGCATCTATAGCCAACCGTGGGTGCCATCCAAAGAGAAGGTAGTGTGGAGAGAAGCCGGTGGACTCATGTCTAGTGGAGTTGTAGGCGTGAACTAGTGGTTTCACATAGTCCTTCCAGTTTGACTTCTCGGCTGGATCCAACGTACCTAGCATTCCCAACAAGGTCCCATTGAAGCGCTCAGTGACCGCATTTCCCATAGGATGATAGGGTGTAGTCCTGGTCTTCTCCACCCCTGCAATGTTACACAGTTCCCGGATGACTTTACTCTCGAAGTTTCTTCCCTGGTCACTATGTAGCCTTGCCGGAAAGGAGTAGTGTGAGAAAAAATTCTCAAAAAGGACTCTAGCAGTCGTCTGTGCCGTCTGGTTGCGAGTTGGAATGGCTTGTGCGTAGCGTGTGAAGTGGTCTGTGATGACTAATATGTTTTCGTAACCACCTTTGGACCTCTCCAGTGACAAGTAGTCGATACATACCAACTCCATGGGATGTGTGCTCTGAAACGGTACCAGGTGTGCTTGGGCTTTGGTCGGAGACTTCCTTCTAAGGCAGTTCGGACAGGTTTAAACCTTCCTGATAACATCTTTTTCAAGGCCTGGCCAAAAAAATCCCTGCTTCACCGACCAAAGTGTCCTGTCTCTTCCTTGGTGACCAACATCATCATGGAGTCCTTTCATGGCCCATTCTCTGTAGTTTTCTGGCAACACTAGCTGGAACACTGTTTGGTCTTCTATCTGGCACTGTCTGTATAAGACGCCATCTTTAATGGTGAAAGCACTCCTGTGTCTGAGGTATTTCTGTACTTCCTTGGGTTCCTGTCTCAGCTGGTCCTTGGGAAGCTGAAGTCTGTTGTCAATGATGTCATATATCCTGGAAATGGTTGGATCTTTCAACTGTTGCTCCTTCCAGTTGACATCACTCATCTCTGTTGCCTGGAAAGTTGGTTCTGTTGGGTCTGACTCTAGGTTACCGTCATCTGTGAGAACCAGTGACTCAGCAAGTGGATGGTCGTCAGTCCTGGCTTTGGCTTCTGTGCATAGGGCCTTGATGACATCCGTAAACATGACCTCTTCTTCTTGCTGATCCTGTGGTCTCCTGCTTAAACCATCTGCATCACGGTTCTGATGGCCTGGCTTGTACACAGCCTTGAAGTTGTAGTTACCTAGAGCAGCCAACCATCTGTGACCAGTCGCATCTAACTTGGCGGTTGAAGATACATATGTGAGTGGGTTATTGTCTGTTCGCACGATGAATGTATTTCCATAGAGGTAGTCGTGGAACTTCTCCGTGATGGCCCACTTCATGCACAAAAACTCCAACTTGTGTGCTGGGTAGTTCTTCTCACTGGAACGAAGACCTCTGCTGGCGTAGCTTATGACACGTTCTAAACCATCTTGTTCCTGATAGAGTACGGCTCCTAATCCTTCTGTTGAAGCATCTACTGAAACAACAAATGGTTTAGAAAAATCAGCATAACCAAGTACAGGTGGATTGGTAAGCATTTCAATAATAGTGTCAAAGGCCTTCTGTTGGTCATTTCCCCAGATCCATGGAGTTTTATTCTTCTTGGACTTCTTGGATGCTTTGTTGGTGGGATGACCTACAAGAAGATCATTAAGAGGTTTGACAATTTTGGCATAGTCTTTGACAAAACGTCTGTAATAACCTGTAAAACCGAGAAAAATTCTTAAAGATTTGACTCCTTGTGGTACCGGCCAAGCAGTCAAAGATGCTGTTTTCTCAGGATCAGTGTGAATTAGTAGAGCAGCAAAACCTAATAAATGGCTTAGTTAATGAGTAACCTAGCCACAAAAAGTTACAAAACATGTCATATACCAAAATGTTTGGCAGGGTCTGAAGTTTATCGGACTGCCGGCATAAATTGCGAATTTTTGGTGCGGACCGAGAAATCCAAGATGGCGTCCAAGATGGCCGCCATTTTAAGAGTTTATAGGTAAATTTAAAAATAAGGATGTAAATAATTTATGAAGAAAAACCATGTAACTTAGCTGTATACAAATATTTAAACTAACAATGTGTAAAAACATATTATATTTTTGAGGTCACTCAAGGTCAGTTTAAGGCCGTAGGCAAGGTCAAAAGGTCAAAAATGTCTAAAATTACTATTTTATCTGCAATTGTTTTACATTCTCTCCAAATTCTATGACATAACTGGCCATTTTTCATTTTAGAACAAGTTTGTGTGCATGACAATTTCGTTTGTAATATTTTTAGAGGAGTACATTTGGCTAACATGGTTACCATGGTGAAACAAAATTGGTTCTAATATATCTGTTAATATGATCTAGTTGGTGGAATCACATACAAATGTGAAAAAAAAACAAACACATTTTACAAACTGCTTTTAATTGTTTGTAGTGAAAGGTTCTTTTATATGTTATATTGTTGGGAGTGATTGAGGTCATTCAAGGATAGTTGGTCAAAATAACAAAACAGGATACATAAAAAAACACTTTTTAATATACCATTGTCACAGGGTGAGATAAATGTGCAGTCAATCCGAGGCTCGAACCCGGGACCCACCGCTTACAGGGCGAGAGCTCTACCGACCGAGCTAACCGGCTACCTGAAACATCTTCTCCCCTAACGTGACCAAGTTCGTACCTTGACATACATCCCCACAAATTGGAAATTCGTCCTCGAATTCCGGAGGTATATAATATTGCAAGCGTCGTAAGACTGACCAAGCAAGCATGCCACGGTCCAATGTTGGGCGCCATATGTCACAGGGTGAGATAAATATGCAGTCAGTCTGGGGCTCGAACCCGGGACCCCCCGCTTACAGGGCGAGTGCTCTACCAACCGAGCTAACAGGCTGCTGGAAACATCTTCTCCCCTAACGTGACCAAGTACCGTGACAATTTCACACGTTTTCATTTTTTTTCAAATGGTACAAATTTTCATTTCAGAATAAACCTATGGTTTTACAATTTCATTTGCAATCTTAATTAAGATATATTTGCAATATACTCAAATGTTTAAAATATGTTATAGTTTAGGTTTATCAAGATAATTTTTAAGGTCCTACATATAAAGGTTAAAATGTTAAAATAACCATGATATCATTTTTAACTATACAAAATGACATTTATATCATTTTTTTATCTATTAAATTGTTTCGATTCCAAAAAGACATATTCGTATTTATTACCTACATTAACAAACAAACTTATTCTAATATGAATTCAGTGACAAGATCAATATTAATACCTGTATTTAAATCATCTTTTCTTTGTAGTTATAAAATACTTAAACAGCACTTGCATGAACATCTTAATTACAGTCGCTGCATGTTTCATATTGAAGCTTTATCTAAGTTCCAACGCTTAAAATTGACGTAAACATTTTTTTCTGAATTTTGAAAAACTACTGCCAGTAGCGAGACAAAAAATAAGCTAACCAAGGACTGGGTTTATGCGAGATATAAAGAAATAAAGCTGTTTTGTAACGTAACTCTGAAAATATTTCTACGCTATTTTCTATCTCTGTGGTAATGCCAAAGTTTCTTTCAGACATTAGTTATGGGTCTAACATCAAATATAAAGTGAGAATGTGAAATAACTACAATTAAAAGATAAAAACATTGCTTACAATGCAGTGTTTTTTTTAATTTAATTTTTCTATTTTTCAAACAACATGTTGTTTTTTTCTTTAAGAAAGTATAGCAGGAAAATACTCCAAATGGGGATGTGGGCAATTTCAATTTTATGTGTTTTGACTTGAGTGTATGGATGCAGATGGTAGGTGTATATTCCAGCTATGTCATGTATGGATGGATAAGAGTTTTATATGGTAGAGTTTTGACATTTTCACTGGCTGTTGTGATGTTCTTTTATGAAGCCTAAAGTTAAATTTGCATTAGAAGCTATTCTAATTATAAGTCAATGTTTTCTAACAACTATTTGACATTTGGCTTTAAAACTTTGAACGCTTGTTTATATATATTAGTCTCTACCTGTAGGCAAGAGTACATAACTCTGTCAAGTAATTTGGCTGAATTATGACTCCTTTTGGATTTTAAAATTGGTTCAGACTTCGTACAAGTCCATGTTTTGTAAAAGCTATTTGAAATGTGGCTTTTAAACTTTGAACACTTGTTTATTATAACAGTATCTACCAGTAAGCAAGAGTAAGTAACTCTGTCAAGTATTTTGGCTGAATTATGGCCCGTTTTGATCTTTGAAATTGGTTCAGACTACGTATAAGTCTATGTTTTGCATCATCTATTTGACATATGGGTTTGAAACTTTGAACACTTGTTTATTATATTAATCTCTATCTGTAGGCAAGAGTACTTAACTCTATTACGTATTTTGGCTGAATTATTCCCCTTTTTGGATTTGAATATTGGTTCGGTTTTCGTACATCGTACATGTTTCGTCGAAACTATTTGTATTTGACATGTGGCTTTGAAACTTTGAACACTTGCTTTTCATCATGATTTCCATCTTTAGGCAATAGTTCAACTATTTTGGCTGAATTATGACCCTTTATGGACTTGGAAATCAGTTAAATTTTTCATACCGGTCCATATTTTGTCAAACATGTTTGTCAAATGGCATTGACCACTTGTTTACCATCATAGCTACAAATGTAGGCAAGACTACATAACTAGGATAAGTACTGTAGCTCAGTTATGGCCCTTCTTTGACACAGAAATTAGTTAACTTTTGCAAACCATTCCATATTTTGTCTAAACTTTTTAATATATAGCTTTGGTGGATTCATGTACAAGTTTTTGAAAAGAACAAATGTTACAAACTTATTTCTATTGTGTGAAGTAAGAGAATCTATTGAGTAGGAATGCCACAGGTCAGTCGAGAAATTGTAGGCAAACGCCTTTAGAAGAAGTTTGAGTGGTTTACCTTTTCAAAAACTAAACTTAGGTCTAGCAAGATCAAGTTAGTTTGTTTATAAATGGTTATGTTTCTAGTCATTTCATCTGTTAAATTAAATACAATCAGCTGAGTCAGACAAGACTTTATCATGAAAGCCATGTTGGAGGTCATGAAGAATGTTGTGTTACGTAAGGTGTGCGAAAGCTTAATCAAAACATAGGCATAAGCCAATAGTCTGCTAAGTTACTTGGGTCTCCCTCTTTGAGCAGCGGGACTAATCTGCTAGGCTAGTAACCAAAGGAGATAGGTTTGGAAAATTATTACCAGAACATCAACAATTTCTACCCAAAGCGCCTAAGGACAACTGGGTGAATACAGTCTTATTCTGAAGCTTTGTCTGATTTAAGGTTAGCTAGCACTTTTAGACCATGCAATTCTCCCAATTAGGATTTAAGAAATATTGGGATACTGGCAATGTTACAATAGAAAGATATAGACCCTCTGTTTTTGAAAACCTTTTCTTGTTTGAAAGTTTATGGTGATTTGTTGGCCAATACAAATTGAAACTTGGTATCTAATAAATTTGCTTTAATGTCTGATTTCATGGTTCCTGCAAATTTAAGTTAGATGTAAATATCTACCAGAGTTTAACTATAAATATATAATAAGTTTATATAGAAAAAGTGGCAATTTGAAGGTGAAAAACCATTAGCAGTGTCATTTTCCAGTGACTTTCAAAACATTTTGTGCTGGTGGCATCCGTTACCACAAAAGATCTGCCTTTGTACAACCATTTTACATGTGTAGATGTTAAAGCCGACGGAAATTGATAGATATCAAAAAGATTTGAAGATAATGTTTATTCTGAGATAAAATATTAACTAACTGTACAAAGAAATACTTCCTTTGGATTGGAAACGTTCTTTTATAATATGTGGTTAAAATGCTAAAGGAAGTGTTATATCTGCAATATTTTGTAATATATTTTAATGATTAAGACATTTGAAGAAGACATGATAACAATAACAATCGGATGTAGATTATTTACCATACCAATTACAAAATCAAATGTTGCACACGTAACTAAAGTAATTATGTAATTTCTGTTATACAATTTCCAACTTTGAAATGGAACATCTGTCAATATTGTTGTTAACTCAGGCGTGTGACGTCACTAATGACAGCCGTGGTGTTGAAACGTATTATATACTTAGTATGAATATTACTAAATTTACGTTAAAAGTTTACAAAAACTGTTTGGTACATTTGTCGATAACATGATATTGTCAATAAACATATTAGGTGTGCGTTCTGCTCTAAGTTGCAGTGGTTTATGGTGAAGGTATCAACCGCTCAACCCGGGTCTCTGAGTACAAGCCCTACTGAGGTCATGACCATGCAAACTCATATGGCATCGGTACTAGTTTTTTCCAGGAGACGGACTCCAGATTGGTTCAAACTTTCATCATAATCAAGCTGAAAAAAGGACATCCTAATGGCACATCTAGTTTTACAATGGCCCTCGGGTCATTATAGCCAGAACGCCCACCAAAACCATATATTAACTTCGTGATCTGGACGTCTACAATTGTCTTCTACACAGCCAACCAAGCAAAATATGTATCATTATATATGTTTTAACAAATATACAATCTTTAATATGAAAATTCGTGCAACTTAAAATATTGAAAATGTGTATAGGGTTTAAATGATTTTAGGCTATTTTCACCCTTTGACTTTGAATATGACCTTGAAAATGGCCGTGACCTGTTTCCACTAACTAGATCTAAACTAGTGGTTATATTGAAACGCTTTGGTTTCACCATGGTTACTGTATATGGTAACAAAGTTTTCTACCCTAAAATAGTGCAAATGAATTGTCATACACACAAGCCTAGTCTGATATATGAAAAATAAAAAGTAATGATATTCATTTTGGAGTCTCAGAATGAAGAAAAGTTGCAGCTGAAACGGTGATTTTAGACCGTATTTGACCTTGTGTATGACCATGAAATGACTATTGGTGATATAACATTTATTTTAAACTTTATTTAGTTCGAATACCTGTATGCCATTAGGCCACATGTGTTTTCTTCATTGATATTTAATAGCCTTACTTTTGACGCGACCTAAAAGGACCGTAATAGCAGTCATTTTAAAACACTGCAATGACATTGAACATGGACCAGAATATTTTGTATGTTAAAAACTGTCTTTCAGAAAAAAACAGGTTTTCTGTTACATGCGTTTTCTTCATAAGTATATCTAAATCTGCCTAATAGAGATAAAATTCCGGCCATAGTAAAGAACATTTAGGTATTACTATAGTTACTAGATCTATTCTCTCAATTTGTCAGTGAAAAAGTCATTTTGGTCTATTTTGACCTTGACCTTGGCGTTGAAATGACATTGACCAGTACCAAAATTATATCTCTTCTTTTTACTACACACAACAGAAGTAAATTTGTAACATTTGTTCTTTTCAAAAACTTGTACATGAATCCACCAAATAGATCTGAAATAATGGCTATATTGAAACGTTTTTAGTTCAGCTATGGTAACCATAGTAACCAAATTGTACTCCTGTAAAATAGTGCAAATGAAACTACAGTACACACAGATCTACTCTGATATGAGAAATGACAGATTACCTTATTCAGTTTGGAGAAAATAAAAAAGATTGTAGCTAAAACAGTGATTTTAGACCGTTTTTGACCTTTTGACCTTAAGTATGACCTTGACATGACCTTGAGTGACCTCGAGAATATAACAATTATTTAACACTTTCTTAGTTTAGATACTTGTATGTGGTTAAGTCACTTGTGTTTTCTTTATAAATATTTACTAGCGTTATTTTCAAATCTACGTATAAAGACTAAAATGGCGGCCATCTTGGACGCCATCTTGGATTTCTCGGTCCGCACCAAAAATTTGCAATTTATGCCGGCAGTCCAATAAACTTCAGACCCTCCCAAACATTTTGGTATATGACATATTTTGTAACTTTTGGTGGCCAGGTTGAATGCTAAAACTGGGGGTTTGCTGCTCTACTAAATACCTTCAGATGACACCACATAACCTAAATAAGAAACATTAGTGCTGAAAAATTCACACTTTGAAGGTTTAAGTTTAAGACCATGACGTTCAAGGCGTTGAAAACAAGCTTCCAATCTGGTGACGTGTTCTTCGAATGTCTGTGAAAAAATAAGAACATCATCTAAAAAAATCAAACATTCTTTTAGATTTAAATCACCCATACAGGTTTCCATTAACCGCTGAAAAGTACTTGGGGCGTTCGTTAAACCGAAAGGCATCCGTTCACACTGATAAAAACCAAGCCTTCCAACTGAAAAAGCTGTCTTTTCTTTGTCCTCCTCTGCAAGTTCCACTTGCCAGTAGCCACTGCGTAAATCTAATTTAGAGAAAAACCTAGAATGAACAAGTGAATCTAGCATATCATCAACTCTAGGCAAAGTATAGGCATCTCGAATCGTCCTTTTGTTGATTTCACGCAGGTCTAAACAAAACCTAAGGCTGTTATCTTTCTTCCTAACTAAGACAACATTACTACAATAAGGAGACTGACTTTCTTTAATTGCACCACAATCTATCATTTCACGCAAGTGCTGGCGAACTTCCTCATACATAGAAGGTGGAATTCTCCTGTAAGGTTGTTTAAAAGGTTTATCATCATTAAGTTTAATGTGATGTTTAACCAAATCTGTTTTACCAAGATCTGTGGAAGACTTAGAAAAAATATGCTCCCAATTTCCTAGAACCTGTTGAGCTCTCAAGTATTGGTCTTCTGTCAAGTTGTCTTTATTGATTTTGATACCTAAATCCTGTAAATTTTGAAAAGACTGTAAATTAGCAGGCTTAGGAGAAGACACTGGTTCAGGTTTCCATGAGTCAACAACTTTGACTTCTGAAAGAGAACAGATATTAGTATGTGGTAAAATTCTAATTGGTTTACAAGTAATGTTGAAACACGCACAGGAACTCTAGCAGTTGTCCCTTCACCATCAAGGGAAACAACTCTTGGACACACATTCAGTCCAGCTAATTGAGGTCTATCAGTTGCCTCAGTTAGAGCTGATTTTACATCATTCGGTTTCCTAACAAGACCTGAAAGAGTCGAAACTTCGTTAGGATGTATCACAAGTGGAAATTTGTTGGTTGACTTCACTGAAACTAAACTGGTACACTTCATAGCATCCAAAGCAAGTCTGTATGGTTCTAATGAAGATGTACTACTGTTAAAAACACTGTTACAAAAACGTAACACATTTGTACCAATTATACCAGGTACATTTTGTCGGTATTCTGTATCCGGTACAACTAAAATGGGTACAATAATGCTGGGTTCTAAAATAGAAGGTATTAAAATCTCTCCTTCAATATAACCTAAATATGGTAACTTTGTACCACATGCACCAATAACCTCTAGGTTAAAACATGACATACTACACAATTCAGGTTTTGGGTCCAGAGAATTAAAAAATGACTCTGAAACTAAAGTTACCATTGACCCACTATCAACAAGTACATTTGTCTCAACACCACATATAATAGCTGAGCCCTCATTGGCTTTTCCAACCATTCTATCTGCTAATTTAAAAGAATTAGATTGTGTTTTAGGGCGAGTACCAATATTGACTTCCCCAGTTTGCCCTACAACTGAGGAGTCTAGGCTTTTGGGTCATTCTTAGTTTTGCTACCATTTGAACTAAAGTGACTACCCTTATCATTATATCTATGGTTAGAGTTATCCTTTCTGTTGTCATATCTGGGTTTTAATCTGTCATAATCCGGGTTATATCTGCCTCGTCTCGGTCTGTTGTAATTACTGTTCCTGTAACCAAAGTCTCTATTACTGGAACCTGCAGCTTCTTTGGGCTTCTCTTGTATCTGTTTTTCTAGAGAAAGCATTTTATTCATTAGTAAGTCCATTTTACTTGTGAGTTCATCAACAGTTTTCTTGTCAACTGATGTGGACTGTTGAGCTGCGTTTACTGTTGCTGAAATATTACTAGAAGCAACTAATTCATGTTCAACTGAACGTACTTCTTTCAATAACCTGTTATAATCAGAAATAGTATCATATTTATTTCTGGTCAGTATTTTCAGCTTCTCGTCACGTAAACCTGTCCAAAATTTGGAACGCAACATATCATTTCTAGCAACAGAACTAACATGACCGCTCTCCACTGCAACTTGTATTAAAGCCTCTAGTCTGCATCCATATGCAGTCACATTCTCTGAAACTTTCTGAGAAGCATTATAAAAAGTCTGCATGACAGATTCATTTGTTGAAACTTCACCAAAAAGAATGTCAAGTTTATCTAAAATATCTTTACTTGATGCATGTTCACCAACTGAAATAAGAGTACGTCTAGCAGTACCACGTAAAGATCTGCGAATAACCTGTAAAATAACATATTCAGGTAAATTTTCTGAAATCAAACACTTTGTTTCAAATCTCCATACATCATAGGATTCATCACTCTTCAAAGGTGGTTGATCACCTGAAAAATAAGGTAGCTTTGGCGTCTCATATTTGGGAACCTGAAATTGTGAAACATTCAGAGAATTATCAATTGGCTGTGTTCTTGACTCTTTAATAACCTCTGCAAGTTTCTTTCTAGCACCTGTAGGGTTAGGTGTACTAGTAAATCCTGGTTTCTGTAAAGATGCAAACTCATCTTTAGTTAAAACAACATAATCACCACTCTTCTTAAGTGCATCTAAAATCTGCTTCAACTGAGCATCAGATAAAGAAGAGTCTTTATCTAATCCAGTCTCACCGGTATCTTTCCCTCCTTCAGCCATTGTAAATACCTGCTATGGCTAAAGATAATAAAACAAACACACAAATTACAAACAACCTGTAATTACTGAAAGTGTATACTAACAGTCAGAACTTGCTGAAATTCAAAAATTACTGCAGCTGAAATAAAGATAGAATTAAATATGACCTGGCCACCACTATAGAATATACTCCTTGAAGAATTCCTCAACAATTCGTATAACTATAGAAAATTTCACTAATAACACTATTTCCAAATGCAGTTTTTCTCAGATATGTATTTCCGACTGATTTTCTTACTAATTGCCTATGGAAAACTATGAAAATCACCGATCAACTGTTTGTTTGGCAGTGTCAATACTGAGTGCCAAAATAACAGCCGTACAAGCTACTTGGTGCTCGGTCACCAAATAACCTTGAAAAAATTCACGTAAACAGCCAAACTGTAGAAAATATTGTGTATGATATTTTTACCAAACACAAAAACACTCACTTAATTTTGATAATTCTCAAAGTAGGGTACACTATACTCAGTAGGGTACTCTACCACTAATTCCTACTATCTACAGTACTTTTTTAACTACAGTACTTTTATTTCCTTAAGTATTTCCGGTTTGTACGTAATAATACTTCAAAGCTCAAAAAATCAAACGCACGCTATACCGTAATGCCAAACTTATTGTACGGATAATATATATATCTTACACGATTGTCTGCTAATAATATTAACGTGAACACAAACTGAAACACAAAATTGACATCACAACACGTAACATGTATCACTTACCTCTTTCGCTCCTCTTCTCAATCATACATCTATGAGATTATGTGCAGTGCAAAGAATTTGTGCAAACAGTATGGTACAGAAAGAGTGCTCAAAAGTTGGGCAAGAATAAATCAGGCCAAAGATTGGGATAACTCAGTAAATAAACACTCCTAAGGTTTCAAAAAAAATTCAGACAAAAATAGTCAAAATTTCCCTAAGACGCTGTGTGATTTCAAAAATACCAAGAATATATATTGATACTCTTAAGTAACTAGTAATATACACAAAATACCTAATTGATTTTCACTTTGCAAAAAATTCAAAACACAAACACTCGCGAAAATCTATGACACGCAAGAAAATTTTAAGACTAAATACACAAATCTAAACACTTACACTAAGCACAATCACAAAACATAATGTCACAATATAAAATAATCTAGTCAAATTGATATTTTCCAGGAGTTACCTGAAAATATCTAATAAAAGTTCAGAATTCCACTTCTTCCGCATTCCAATGGCGATGAGTCACTCCGGTCCTCGTAATAATTTCACGTCGTGTAAATTACACTATGGAACGTAAATTCCGTAGAAATTTCAAACTTTGTGTGTGCACACTTACAAAAACGTTGAAAAGTTGTGCTAGTTAGCTTTTTAATAATACTGATGCATCAGATTTTAAGACAATACCTTTGGATCCTGGAATATCATGAAGATAGATGTCTAATAGGCCTATCCACAATAACTCTCCGATCCTAACTTTCTCCGATTTTAGATCCTATGAAAAACGTTCGATCTACATCCTATATTTCCTCACAGATCTTAAATCCTCCTCTAACACAACAATCCTCAAATCCTTTCCTCCCCAAAAACTAAAGTCCTCTCCTACTTTGACGGATCGACGTCCTGCCGATGTCTGATCCCCGACGATCTCCTGTCGTCCAAACACTGTGGCCGACGGAAGCCACACTGGCCACCAATGTCACAGGGCTAAATATATTAGCAATCCCGGCGTAGGTTCTACTCTCTTTATTATTCCGTTACATAAAAAGCCTAAAACATATAATAACATGAAATTAACAATCATGGTAAAATAAAGATAAAATAATACAAAATTGCACAAACATTAATTCACGCGTCGGGTCAAGAAATACAAAATACAATATTAATGAACAAGAGATCTAAATATTTCTTACCACAGCGTCTGGTGAATTAACTGAGGATTATCAGATAAATTCAAAATAATTTGAATTCTACTTTAATGTTTTCCCATCTTACTCGTAAGAGAAGAAAGACTGCACTGAGGGCCGAAGGATTTTGGCGGTGAAAAGTGCAAAGAGGATAAAAAGAACAGACCAATGTATATCTTTCTCTCATTCTATCTCTCATTCAATCATGTAAGACAAACAAGACGATTGGACAAACATGACAAGTGTTCACAAAACTGCACGGACAAACACATGGATGAATTGCCTCGGAAACTTCCGTTAATATCCGTGATATTACGTACATTACCGAGAAGCCCCGATTCAATAAAATAGCAGACGATACAACATAATAAAAACCTGACGGACACTATCGGAAATTTGGCGCATGCGCGAGGGTTAAGTATCATTTTCCCGCTCTGGAAAAGACTTAATGCACGGCGCAAGTTACTATTAAAGATGAAACAGTCTATAAAAATTACGACCCGTGACATGTTTATTAACTATCTTAAGATTTATGAATGGAAACATGTATACCTATCCGAATACTGCTATACTTTACCAGTTCTATAAAAATGGTTTCGGCTTCATGTCATGCACCTTAAATGCTTCGAAATATAGCTGCTAGATATAATAACAATTTTACAATCACTAACATACCTAATTTCAACTCCTGATTAGGCTGCACTGCCATATTCTAGCGTTTTGCTGACAATCGATTTTTGCGGGAATTTGAACGGTGTCGTGATACCCGGTAAACTGTGAAAATTGTTTCGTGTCCCGATTATTGGTACTAAACCACTATTTCAGCTAGTCTCTATTACTTTCATAGACATGTAAACGGGTAATCTAGTTAGATGTTCGTGTCGAGGAGACATCGATAATTTTCTAATAGGTGATGCCTTATTTCCGACGATATAAGTCTATAAGACGTGTCAAATAAGAACGCCAAAATAAACTATCAAGTCAGAGGGGTGCAACAGGTGTGTTTAATCGGGAAGTAAACTTTATAAAGTACTTTTCATACCATTGGCTTTTCAGTTTCGTTTGTTTTTACTGTAAATACTATTTATGGTTTGCATTGTCACATACCTACAGTCCTATGTAGTTAGCTGTCAATGACAGAAGCTGATGGGAGTAATTCATATTGTCACAGACATGTTACAATCCCTCAAACTTCGTCGCCTTGATCTACGACGTATTGTAAGTAGACTTTCTCTTATGTACAAAGTCCACCATGGATTAGCTGCCATCCCCAAAGAAGGCTTCTTAGTTCCATTCACTCGCCCAACACGTCATTTCCATTCCCTCAGTTACAAGATATTGACAACAACTACAGATTACTTAAAGTATTCGCTTTCTTCCTCAGAACAGTGTATCACTGAAATTACGAGTATCTCCCTCCAGCTGTTGTCAACCTCCCAACCCCTGAGCAGTTCAATGCAGCCATTTGCTGTATTGATCATGTCTCACCTTAAACTGCCTGATAGCTGCTTTTAAACTTTTACTTTTAAATAACCAAGCTATTTTTCCTTGCTTTTAACTATCTTTTTACGCTTCAGTCTATTAATATTCTTTGTGGTTTGACTCGCCAAATGTCTACGTCCCCGTGAGGGGTTTGACATTATCGGAAGATAGATAGATTATCACATTAAATAATGATATTTTACTAAAATTTGTATGTATTCATATGCAAATAATAATTGAACTTATTCGAATACTAGGTGTAACTTTTTGTCGTACATAGGCCAAAGCTGAATCACAGTTCTGATTTTAGCATTTTGTAAGGACTGGGGTTTGGATGTTTGGTTTTTGCCCCCAAGTTAATGAATATTCAAAATGAAAGAAATATGAAAACTTTTCAAACTTGTTCAAAATAACGACAAAACGCTTCTCCGTTTAAATGTTTTTGGTACAAACATTGATAACGGAACATTTTTGGTGAAAATATATGTTTAGAGTATGTAGGCTAAGTCGGCGGAGACATTAACGCAGTGTTCAGTTTTGTTAGGAAGCGTTACACGAAAAATCATTTGCAAAGATAGGCTAATCAGAACTATACAAAACGAGAGTGTTCATGATATTTGGCGAGTAATCCATCCCAAAAGTAAAAAAGCTCTATACTTGGCATTCTAATAAGAAACCTCCTAATTTTGTAGGTCAGAGTTTTTCTTGTTTCTCAAACTTAATAAATGTTGTATCAAAATGCACTATTTCGCCAAGGCAAAGATCTGACCGGGAGTCTCCGTGGCCGAGTGGCTAAAGTCGCTGACTTCAAATCACTTGCCCTCACCGATATAGGTTCGAGCCTCAATCGGGGCGTTGAATTCGTCATGTCGGTGGTTCTACCCAGGTGCCCGCCCGTGATGAAAAAATGCACGGAGGGGCACCTGAGGTCTTTCTCCACCATCAAAGCTGGAAAGCCGCCATATGACCTATAATGGTTTCGGTGCGACGTTAAACCCAGCAAAAACAAAAAAAGAAGATCATATCATTCGATCGTAAATTTTAAAGTAGGCTTAGCAAAATCATGTGACGGTCCGCGGGATATTGTAAACGGAATGATAATATTATACTAGTCCCTGCATGATGTCCAAGACATTATACGTCATATGAATTAATGAAACGGTTCATAATGATATATTGAGGCCAGTCCATATACGCTTTGGGAAATAATAAAAGGTACAATTAGAAACGTATCTATACGGTTTTCTGCACGATTTTCTGTAAAGAAAGAAAAGATGATTATCTTCACATACTCGCAATAACATCGTATATATATATTTTGTACAGACATCTAAATCAACAAGATATTAAGATTATAATGGAAAAGACAAGTAGTCAAATATTTGAAATAATCAGAATACTTTATAAGTACTTTGGCTAAAAACAAAATCTTAAAAAAAAAACTTTGAGAGGCATTCAGACCTTAATTAACGGCCTTAAAGCAAATACATAACCTAAGGTGCCCAATTAGGGTCATCGTCCGCCGCTCAAACCAACGAAAAGCGTACCAAGGATGTTGAAAAGTCGAAACAACGTTAGGTACTAGATAACCCGGATAAATTGTCGTAAAGTAATGAAGTAAAAAACGTGCAGAACTTCCGTAATGGCGGTATTTGGTAAGGCAGTTGATTGATTGATTGATTGATTGATTGATTGATTGATTGATTGATTGATTTGATTTGATTTGATTTGATTTGATTTGATTGATTGATTGATTTTTGGGGAAGTTAGGGATGAGTTTAGTTCTCCAGATACAACGACATAATTTAGGTAATATGGTGAATTTTTCAGTTTTTGATGGTGAAATAAGACCCCAGGTACTTTCAGACATGGGTGAGCACCTGGGTAAATCACCGACCTTCTGTTTAATTGTTGTCGGTTTTAGCTAATATCATGAAGAGAGACTACAAAACGCGAACTCATTGATAAACATCAGATTTTAGCCAATTCCTATTTATTTGGAAGAAATCGAGCCACTGTTGAAATTGAAATTATGGAAAGACGATACCACGGTAGTAAAGCCGACACTACAATAATAATAAGACCTATATAAACCACGACGGAGAAAGTGGAAACTGATATGTTGAAAAGCCGAAACCACGATGATGAAATGTCGAAATATGATGCTGAAGAGTCTAAACTACGACAGCTAAAAGTCGAAACCACGATGACGAAAGTCGATAAATAAGATGATAGAAAGTCGTCTCAATAAATTTTTCGTTTCAAGGTTTTTTTTTATAATGCTAAGTGACTCTAACAGGACACCGTAAAATACACTATCTCTTCAAGTGTATGCATACATGACATGACATTCTTAAAATTGTATGTATGTTTAACAATTATTATTATTATACCAGATTTATATATTCCAATGTACATATGAGTGTATTCGCTCAATAAACTTTCAGTTCTGTTCTGTTTATATAGTTCAATAAAATAATCTGACCGAATTTACTTATAAATATGATCTACTTATTTATTCATACCTATGACTGATCGATATTTCCTAGCGACAGTGTAAATGTTACACTTTTTTTAAGGACATTCCCTGACCTAGCCTAGTTTATGCTTGACTTTGTATTGAAAGGACGTTGTCTGTCTATCGATCCCTGGCTATGTTTTAAAACACACTGACGTGCAATGGTGCACCCGTAGGGTCTTCACAACATAACTCTAATTATACAACACTTGTGCTTGTCAGAGGTAAATGCAGCAGAAGATATATTCTATGAGACATTATTTCACAGTCGATAATATAATATCCTTTTCAACTCATAGAAACGGGCATTCTTGCATAAAAACTACTTTTTTCACTGGATCCGCCCATGTATAAACGGGAGAAAAATCGTGTGCAAACAAGGCAATTCACGTGCTGTTAATACATGATTTTTATTTTTGAAATGCTTTGCCAGGGACGTATGTATGTATTTCTGCGCAGACTGATATTTGGCATCTGCATCTTGTTTCTTCCATAATAACCTCTTCTTGTAGCATTATAGATACAATGTAATCCATAGTATGTTTAGCTGTATCAGTTTCCAACCCCAAACGTACTGCCCCCATCAATGTACGCACTAGCTTCTCTTAGAGTTTACTCCCTTTACAAAGCGTCTGTTCAGTTATTGTAAATAACTGTGAATAAATAAGTATCGCGCGTAACTTGTGCTATTGCCCGTTTTTAGGTATTATATTAATGGTTTTTGTTAGTATCAGTCGGTTTGTTTTTACCTGATTGTTCGCAGAATTCATAAAATAAACATCGAAAGCTAGTCACTAGCTTCGTACTCATCCGTACTCTGTTTGTTCGTACTCAAAATAATTCGAACGTAAAGTTGTTATTCTTAAAATAATTGTGTTCCTGTTTATCAAATTTTTTAGTTATATGCAAAATTATATGTAATGTAACGTTTGTAATAACTAAAAATAAAAATAAGATGCTCAAAAACCTTCAAATCACGCCTTTAGTTGTGTTGTTGTTATGTGTGCCCCGGTAATGGATATTTGAAACATGTTTACTGTTTCCAAGAACAACAAGAATGGTAAATAAAAAATGTACCGGAATCGTCAAGTCATCACATATGAAAACAATGCATTTAGTCGTCGTGTAATGTTTTTTATGCAAGAATAGCGACAATACACGTTTGTTTTGTGTATTAACGTCTGCAGAAGCCCGCGGGATATGTTTGTGACAAGAAACGTGTATTATCCCTACATAAAAGAGTAACTTATATAGTTGGCAAACCTCTGCTCAGTGACTTATTTGAACTAATACCAGTTATAAAGGAATGTGTCAAGATTTCTTAGATGAGATTCGAATATAAAACGGGTGTGATATTATGTTGGCTGATCACTGCTATAGCACTTTTTAGCCGATGCCGGCCACCTGATTCTACCTCTAAATATTGCACTTGCAAAAGCATTCCTTCACATTTTTATATTAACCACTGTCTCAGCATAATTGATTAATTTATCCAAGATCTAGTTACTTGGAGATTTGAGGCCTCAGCAGTGTGGTGTTACCGTACACAACCGTTACAACTGGACACGATGACCTACCGGAGAATAATGTCGTCTTGATCGATAACGATCTAGCCGTATTATGAAAAATACATATACGTTTTCTTTGCTCCAATGGTTGATTATCTTTCTCCCTTATAAAACTAACACTTATAATACCATTGAATTTAATTAACATAAAATCAAGGCCTTTGAGTGGTTTATCGTTTAATTTACCACGGTTCAGAGTTCAGATGCGTTAGGAATTGAACACCGAGTGGTTAAATACTGAAGCATCTGAACGATGAACCGTGGTAAATTAGACGATAAATCACAAGAAGGCATTGATCGTTTTCATTCTGACATGCTCATTGACATATTTTAATAAATATTATTCTGGACTTCATTTACCCGAGGAGTAATGTATCAGACGTCATGTGGCAATTTGACGTCACAAGTGACGTCATAATGCTCTCTTACCGATCCGCGTGTCAACCGTTTTTAATTGCAGAATATACAGAGCTTGATTTCCTTCTTTGACTAACTGGAAATCAAATCGAGTCATGTTAGAATTTACATTTACACCTGGTCAGGTATTGGAAGAGAGATCACTTTCATTTTAATTTTGCAATTTTCTCGTCGACACTTCTGCGACAAAGTATATCAAAACCTGTGTGGCAATTGGTCTGCTGATGCGTCAAGTGTGGTGTGCTGTGTGTTGTGTGCTTGTCACCTTCCGCTTTTAGCCTCCACCGCTGGCTAGCCTTCTGGTGAAAAAGGAGCCGAGTGCGTAAGTCTTCCTTCTCTGCAGACAAGCCCTTTTGCAGTGCCTCCGAGTTGGCGCCACACGGTAACTGAGCACCTTGCGGCCTCAGGCAGAACTGCAGGGGACTCGGAGGAGGTCTGTCGTCCCCAGACATGTGGCATGCCAGGCCCACCGGTGTGTGGACACGCCCTGATGCCTATGAACAGACCCCCAGCTATGGGACAAAAAGCTCCTGTGTTCCCAGGATAGGGTTTTAACTCGGAACTAAGGGTGAGATAACCCCGAAAGAAACCTAGAGAGTTGAAGACAGAGGTGCTGGGCCATTGGCACTCTCTTAACGAACCACAGCACCATGCAATATCGCTATGACTACATAGCCATCCGGTATTCAACAATGTGGTGCTGAATCTCTGAGGTCCCTCCAGGGGGATTCAGTGCTGGGCTCTGAGCCTCGACAGAGTCCACCCACAGCTACTGGGGGTCCCTCCTTCAATCCACAACATGCAAAGAGAAGAAGGAGGAACATATCAAGGAGAAGAACCAATTCGCATCAACCTTTCAGGCTGATGCATTGGAATGCGGAGGGTGTCTTCAACAAGAAAGCTGAACTTGAGCATATCCTCCATGAGAAATACATCAATGTCTGTTGCATTCAGGAAACTCACCTACAGCCAGAGAAATCCTTCAAAGTCAGAGGATACCAGTGTTTCCGCTGTGACAGAATTGGCAGACGAAAAGGAGGCATCATGACATTGGTCAGGAACAACATCAGCGCTGTCCAGACCAACACGCATATGGATGAATCCGAGTTCCAAGTTCTGAGCCTCAGAAAGAACGAGTTCAGTTTGAAACTTGTGAACATATACTCTCAAAGTGACAAAGCTCTGTCCCTTGACAAAGTTACAACTGATGAAATCAGGTTCATCATTGTAGGAGACTTTAACAGTCACTCACAAAGCTTGGGATATGACCACCTGGATTAACGTGGAGAGGAAGTGGAGACCTGGCAATATGATAACAAGCTAAACCTCATCAACAAGCCAGATGATCCCCCAACTTTTTACCCCAGAAGCTGGCGAACAACATCAACCCCTGATCTTGCTTTATATACTGATGACATACATGGACATGTCAAGCGGGAAGTCAATGAACAACTAGGAGGTAGCGACCATCGCCCAGTCCAACTTACTTTGGACCGTATAGCCTCTACTTCACCTAACATCCCCAGATGGAACTACAAGAAGGCCAGGTGGACCTTTTACCAAAGTCTGAGTGATGAGCTCTGTAAAGACATCAGAGTGGAAGGTAGAGACATCAACCGGGTTGTCAAAGACTTCAACGCCAGTATACTTAAGGCTGCTTACAGCGCCATTCCAAGGGGAGCAAGATATAAGCCCTACTGGAGTGATGAGTTGGAGAATCTACAGGCAAAAGTATCAGAAGCCAGGGAGGAAGCAGAAAACAATCCCTCACAAGAAAGTAACCTCTCTCTACAGCAAGCCAAGGCCAAATTCCTCAGGCACAAACGGGAAACACAGAGGAAAAGCTGGAGAAACAAAACAGCCTCGCTCAACCTAGAGCGGGATGGCCAAAAGCTGTGGAGATTGACGAGACAGCTGAATGATGAAGAAACAGGAAGAGGCTCAGTAACTCTGGAAGAGAATGGTGAACTGTTGACGGGTAAACAAGCGGCAAACACTTTTGCCTCTAATACAAAGATGTTTCCAACATCCCCATCAACAGGGAACGGCAAAGGGAAGCCCGAAGAGAAAAAAGGGAAAGACAGACAAGCCAAGTGACACCAGAATGCATGAAGCAGGGTCTTAAACTGCATGAGCTACAGACAGCTCTTAGGCAGTTGAAGACAAAGAAGTCTCCTGGACCAGATGGAGTCACAAATGAAATGCTGGCTCATCTAGGCACTGAAGCAATTTGCAAACTCCTGGAAATTTACAACTACAGCTAGACACAAGGACTGCTTCCACAGATATGGAACGAGGCAGTCATGATCCCCATCCACAAGAAATTCCCGGGAAGGATCCAAAGAAGGCTGCAAGCTACCGCCCAATCAGCCTAACCAGCTGTGTTGGAAAGACCATGGAGAGGATTGTGAATGCACGCCTGAAGTGGTACATGGAGACTAACAACCTATTCGCAACGCAACAAGCTGGCTTCAGACAATTCCGCTCCACTGAGGACCAGACCACTTATCTATCGCAAGAGATAGAGGACGCCTTCCAAGAGCAGAAAGTCGTGCTTACAGCATGGATTGATCTGCAGAGGGCGTTTGACAAAGTCTGGACTGATGGACTCCTCGTCAAGCTGATGAGGACTGGAGTAGGAGGTCACATGCTGAGGTGGATTAAGTCATACCTCCACAACAGGAGAGCAAGAGTCAGTTTAGAACATGCCAGCAGTAGGAAGTTCCTGTTGCGTCATGGTGTCCCCTACACTCTTCTTGCTTTTCATCAATGATCTGGTGTCTGAACTACTGAAAGGAGTTAAGGCTGCTCTCTACGCTGACGATCTGGTGTTATGGTGTAAGGAAGAACATGCCACTACAGCCACATACAGGATGCAAGAAGCCATCAACAAGCTTTCAGCTTAGGCTGAAGATTGGTGTGTATCGATCAATACAGAGAAATCATCCACCACACTATTTTCCCTGTCGTCAAAGCAGAGGGCGGGTAAAATCAAGATGGGAAATACTTCGCTGATTGAAGCAGACAAGGCAAAATACCTCGGAGTGACCTTTGACAAACGGCTAACCTGGAAGCCCCACATTAGTCAAGCAGAAGGGAAGGCCCGTAGGAAGCTTGCCATGATGCGCAAACTTGCTGGAACAACGTGGGGAGCAAATGAGCAAATACTCAAGACAGTATAGCTCAACTGCCTGGTCCACTGCTGCCAAAACTAACCAACAGACTTTAGACAAGGTCCAGAACCAAGCATTGCGGATCATGAAAGGTGCTACAAAGTCTACACCAATCTCCTTCATGGAGAAGCTAACAGGCACACAGCCGTTACAAGACAGAAGACATGCAAAGGTTCTGCTTCAAGCAGAAAAGTTCAGATCATTTCAAGACCATCCCATGAAAGCCAAGCTAGATGGCTATACAAAGAATCGGCTCAAACGTAGCAGCTTCGTACATGAGGCAAAGAAACTCAACCGAGAGTTCAAAACTAAGCTGAGCATACCAACGACTCCCCTAGGTAGTAAAGACATTATAAACCCACTAGCGAATGATCTGTCCTCAGTGACTGTGAGACTTGCTGTTCCTCATCTCGTCTCGACCGCGGGAAGCAAGAGGATGAAGGCATTCGGAAGAGCCTCACACTTGCTATGATCAATGAAGACTATCCTCCGGAATCATGGACTCATGTCTATACTGACGGATCAGCCACATGCGCCGTCAAAGATGGAGGAGCAGGAGTTTTTTATTCAATACCCATCTGGCAAGAGAGAAACACTACATGCGGCCACAGGAAAACACTGCAGCAAATACAAGGCAGAGACTGAAGCACTCATGAAGGCCGTCTCAATGGTTGAAGACTCGGCAGAAGAAAGCTCCTCAGTCGTCTTTCTCACAGATGCACTGTCTGTCATTGAGCTCTGATCAACAATAAAGCTCCGCAGCTAGCCAGGAGAATGCAGAGCCTGAGTATAACCTGCAAAGTAGCACTTCAGTGGATTCCATCCCATTGTGGACTTGCAGGCAATGAAGAGGCAGACAAACTGGCTAAGCTAGGAGCTCAGTCAGAACAACCAACAGAACCTGTGAGTTACAAGGAGAAAGTCACCATCATCAAGGCACTAACGAGACCAAGGATGGAGGAAGATGCTTTTCATCTCCTTGATCGGTATGAACAAGTGATGATGGTCAGGCTCCGCTCAGGGCACAACAAGCTCAATGCTCACATGTACAAGAAATACAGACTGACATCATCGCCAACTTGTCCATGTGGTGAAGAAGATCAGACTGCGGAGCATATACTTCAGAGATGTAAAAGGCATGACCAGGAGCGAGCTGCGACTTGGCCGATGGAGGCATTGAGGATCTGCGGCAAACCACAAGTTTTCGAGGCTACTGGTCTGACAGTGTAGTCGCGAACGATAAGAAGAAGAAGATATCAAAACCTGACTTTTAGATCTACAGTATGTGGAAGCTGTTTAAAAACCTAGTGAGATTCTGGGTCGTGGAAATTTTCGTATTGTATTCGAAATTGAATTTTATGTTTCATCAAAAGAAATTGTGGCCTGGTTATTTTGAGACACATCACATAGCCTATTGTTACCCTTGTATCTTAGTACTTTTCTTTCTGATTTTGTGTCTGGCGGAACAGGCGGAAAACCCTAAGGTTATTGTTCTGATGTTTGTCTTCTGGCCTGTTTCATAAAGTCTTTAGTAATGTCTCTCCTACTGCTATGCCTTTTTATTTGTTTACACGAGTATATTACGGTTTTATATATTGTTCCTTTTGTTACCTACCCATTGTTAGGAATTGCCCTGGCGGGTCTACTTCTGTAACTTTGGAAAATTTGGAATGTGGAGAATACCAGGAATGTAAAGAATACGGAACGTGTGAATACGGAACTTGGAGAATACCTTGAACGTGAAGAAAACGGAACGTGTGAATACGGAACTTGGAGAATACCTGGAACGTGAAGAAAACGGAACGTGTGAATACGGAACTTGGAGAATACCTTAAACGTGAAGAAAACGGAACGTGTTAATACGGAACTTAGAGAATACCTGAAACGTGAAGAATACGGACGTGAGGAATACGGAATGTGGGAAATACGGAACGTGGAGAATATGGAACGCGAAGAATACGAAACTTAAAGAATATGGAACGCGAAGATTACCGGGAACATGAAGAAAACGGAACGTGAAGAATACGATACCACAATTATATATACAAAGCAAAAAACGTTTCATTTGAATTTTTGCTTATAAATATGCTAAACGTAACAATACTAAAGATCAAGAAACGTTTACACTCTGTTTGAACTATGTCTGTAAAGTAGCTGTTAAGGTTTATCTTAAATCTAGATCGAAAACTGTGCAATGTAGACTGGTCATTTTAATTTTGGTGTTGAACTTAAATTCCAACATAAATATTTTGGTGCGGAATAAGTAGCATGTAAGGAAATGAAACACAGAAAACAGTCCTCAAATATATCATGGGAAGCTTTTGAGATCTAATACATACTGTGGCCGTTACTGTAGACCATATACTGTATTGTTCTACTACTGGTATACAACAGTATAGCATGTATACTACAGTATAGCATAAATGTTTGCTTCGAATATCAGAAAAAAGATTTTGAGATTTTTTACTTGTAAGTACTGGTAGGCTGACAGTATTTTACCATCTTTGTCAAAAAAGAAGTCGGTGTGTCAAAATTCAGAACATAGGTGTCAAAATTCAGAACATATTAAAAGGGGTTGAACACCAAACAACAATTCACAACTTATAACTTTATATTTTATTAAAGTGTCACATGTAAAACATTCATAGCATTTTACACAAACATAATACAATCCCGTCAAAACCCAGCCATTATTGGCTCATGAGACACTAATACAGTATAAACGTTAAAATGTTTTGTTTGAAAGTATTTATATTGTTGACTATCATTTACCTACGGAAACCTATTAGGGACATTTTGTCTTAGTTTTTATACATTACCTCTTATGTTTGATGTATTATGCGTTACGTATTATCTATTACCTCTTAGATTATACACGTAAGGTAGAGGTGAAGCGGGAAACATGAATTGAATCCTTTACTGATATGTGGAATGTATAAAGTTTTCTTTCACAAAGCTCGACCGAATAGCTCTGTTAACTGGAATCTACATTCCGCAAAGTCTAATGTATTTTGTTACCAAAGTATTTGATCGGTATGACTTTGGCAAGAAAGTATGCTAAGAAGATGTCAATATATGCTGTGAAATGTGTGGTTCCCATACGAAGATATATAGCCAAGACTGCTCAAACCTATAGTGTTCAAATTTCCATACATGTACAAGATGCTATATAGAGAGCTATTAAAACTTGTTGAAGAAAAGCTTGATTAAATCACTTATTAACATAATGAAAATACCTTTCATTTCATCATATCAGTTTTCATTGCATCTGTGAAGATGCAGATTTGGTTAGGGGACACTTCTATGACGTTACGCAGAACATTGATTTGTAGCAAAAATCGCACGTACGCTTTAAGAATATTTTCATCGAAATTCTTACCTGAAAAAGGGACACTAAACTGCCTAAGTGATATATGTTTTGTTTTTAAACGTTGGTATAAGGTGTTAAATAGCTTTTAATACTGGTGAAGTTATACATACGCTGGAAGAAAACTTCAGTCCTTAGTGCGGCGCGAACTACGAATTCCTAATAGAGTCTTATTTATCAGCTCTTGCATATATAAAATGTACATAAATTTGCATTAGGTATTTCATCTTACATCTTATGTCTAAGGTATTAGGCATTAGGTATTTCATATTATGTCAAAGGTATTAGGAATTATAGGTATTTCATCTTATGTCTAAGGACTTATATACTCTCTATCGTACTTTATAATATATAAAGTATATAGCTTGTACAAACTGGTGTTCAGTTACAGACATAAGTTAGTTCAGAGATTACTAACTGCGCAGTTAACAAAAGACGACGCACAAGATCTGTAATGAAATATATAATGCAGCAAGATAACAAACCGAGAAAAAAACAACAGAAAATAAGAAATGGGTTTAATTAGCCTGTTTATGGGCAGTAATGAAATATATAATCCTGCAAGACAACAAACTGAAATGAATCACTAGGAAATAAGAAATGGGTTTTATCGAGTCTGTTTATAGGCAGTAATGAAATACATAATACTTCATATGCCCACTTGCACCAGTTTAAGCCATTCTCTATTTTTAGGAACAACCCGACTTCCTTTTACAATAAGTATATTTTATTTAAGTCATGGAAATGGTTTGGCTTTGTAAACTCAAACCACAACATCAGAAGTACAACGTAACATGTTTAATAACAATCCTAGGTCTGGTGACTCTAGGTTAAATACTTTTTGAGATATACATGGCATATATTCGGACAGACGTACTAACAAGAACAATTTTAGGTCTCCCATAAAACAACAAGAAACAAAAGCTGTCGGTTTACAGCGCACTCGACTATTCGAAGAATTGATGGAAGTATGGGTTCAATATATCTGACAAAAGATGAAAAAAATAGAAAAGACAAACAATCTACATGCATTTGTGGATCTGGATATATCTTGCACTATATGACAATGTGTGGCCATGATGGTAAGCAAGTGTTCAAAAGTTCGAAGTTATGTATCAAGCATTTTAGACAAAATATGGAATTGTATGCGAAACGTAACCAGTTTCTATGCCAAAAGAAAACGCCATAACTGAGCTAAAGACCTTGTCCTAGTTATGTAGTCTTGCCTACGTATGTATACTATGATGGTAAACAAGTGGTCATCAGAAAAAGTTGGTTAAAGGAACATCTATTTCTGTTTCTAATGGCTTCAAAAAGGGATCAGATGCCCCGTGTTTAAACTACAGAAAAAGTTTAATGAAAATTCAACAAAAGACTTCATGAAAAAAATGTATAAAGGTATTTCTGTTTTTTGCTCTAGAAGACCCTACAAGGGCACCATTGTGCGTTTTGAAACAAATTTGGAAATGACCTTATAATGGTGGTACAGACCAGGTTTGATCAAGATCCATATGGTGTTCATAGCATAGGTAGTTTAAAGCTTTTTTTTCTAGCTTTAGCTCTAGTGGTCACTAAAAGGGGTAAAGTGCCAAAAGCAGTAATCGTTAACGTCCGCCAATTTTGTTTCCCTATTGAGAACTAAACAGATCTAACTTTTGATAAGTAACACACAAGATATAACACCTAAGAGGTAATACGTAACATGTAAGAGGTAATTGATAACACGTCAAACATAATATGTCATACATAAGAGGTTATGCATAAAAACTAGGACACAATGTCCCTAATAGGCTTCCGTATTTACCTGACGACAATCACGCCACCGCCACAAAAATAATGACGTGACCAAAGCATCGCTCGGCAAATCTGACTCAACATCTGTAAGGTTAAAAGGGACTAATTGTCCGATAAGCAAAGACAAAGTAAAATAAAATTATCATAAAACTTTAAGTATCTTTTATTCGGTCTACATGTACTTATTAGAGTCATCTATTATTGTTGACACAATACCTTGTCTTTACATTATTTAAAATAAAGAAATGGACGATTTTTTCTCTTCAAGAGTCAAAAGCGTACAGGACAAATGACATGTCAAAGAACCATGTTATTTAAAATTATTGTCATGAACATAAATTCGGCTTTTTTAATATAAGTGTAATAATTATGTGTTAAGCATATTTTAACTACTGAATATTATTAAACGTCTTATTGGCATTTTCTTTAAGAAAATGGTGCATAATCTGACAATCAGTCTCTTTAGATCAAATAGTTTTCACATCAATATCATTATTCTACAATTTGATGCCTTAAAAGAAGATAAAATGACTTATTAAAATCAAAATTACCATTTAAGATCGTTTGTGAGAAAACCAATATTCGAAGCCCAGCAACCTGAGCTAAGCAGGGCCAACATTACCAATGGCCAGACTGATATAGGCTAGCACCAGATGAACAGGCCCACAAGTTAGTCTTCTTCTAACTTGAGTAATGTAGTTGGATGCCACTTATCTCATATTGTTCTAATGGATTCACTTAACACCGGCAGAGAAAAATGCGCCGCCTAGCAAAGTTGGGGTGATATATACATGTAAATCAGCGGGATAAGACGGTAAGGTAGACAAACTGCTGTGTGAATAGCAAAGCCATGGACCTATATTTGCAGGTGTGGGTTCGTATCCCGAAGAATGCGGAAGATTTTGTGTCTGACTGATTTGTAATGAATGTAAGGAATGTCCGCTGTGGGATCCAGGTGGAGGGCTTATGTGTTTCAGATTTGTAGGAATATATTGCTCAAATAATTATCAAACTGCTGCTGTTGCTGTTGCGAGACATGTGTAAACTCCTGAGGCCCAACCATGTAATGCTGACTTAGATTAAAGGGTTGGGGTTATGTATCATTCCTCACATTGCTCGTTTCATAGAATACATCTATCTTGACTGCTAGACTTACAAAGACTGGTGAGATCAAGTAATTTTTTCTTCATACTGACACTGATATTTTCTCAGAAAACCTTTTTCTCTCTAGGCTCATCGCAACGTTAGAGTCAGGGGTAAGATATATTGCTTTTTTTTTTCAGAAAGTGCTATTAGAGAGGATTGATTTTATGGCCAAGTGCTTTACATTTAATGACTCTAACGACTGATGCCAGTCTACTTGACTGCTTATCATGTCCATTGTAAATAGCATATCAAAGTTCACTTCGAATTCCTTTGTTCGCCTTGCCGATCATCCGTTTCACGCGCCATAAAAATGTCATAGCGATATACAATAACGGAATAAAATCAGAGTATTGTGTTTCATCTATATATACCTCGATATTCAAGGGACTGTAAAAATTGCATCGACGTATCCGAAGTTCGACGTAACGATATCGACTATCTGGGACTACTTTGTACTTGTGTCGGACGTCTATATTGTCATTATATCCAATGCTTTTTTTTCAGAGGGCTTGAAAGGGGAAAGAAATAATATAAAACATAAATACGATTTTAATTTTATTTACAAATAAAACATTTAATTAAATACATACAACTTTTAATTTTTCAAAATATACATTTAAACATTAGCATTTTATTCCTTCCATAAACAAGTCTGAATGCAGCGATAACGTTCCTAGTTGAGTAAGTAGTCATTTTGACTGTGTTTAAATAACGAAATTTTGCCAGTGAAATATTGTTACTCAGTCCTAAATGGCAGATTTTACTCCGTCAAACAGAAAATATATTTCATCCAAATTAGTTGTTATATTTGAAAACAGCTTTCCTGCTTGCACGGTGTTTTATAACACTAATTATTGGGAATTAAATGCAAACTTCTTGACATTTAAATTGGATTAAAGATTCAATAACAAACAATGCATACGTACAAACTAACTTGAATATGATTAATACATCTCCGGACAACAATAGGTTGATTTTCACACCTTACAAATAACATAGATATTTTTTGACAAGCTGTGATATCGACGCATCCAGGTGTAAAAACAGTACAGGTAAGTTGACGGGACTGAAAAATCTCATCGAGCTAAACAAAATATCAAGCTAATCATATCGAGGTAATGATAAATAATTACATTAAGATAAATAGGGAAAAATCGGGACCGAATGAAACACATCGTGCTAACCGGAGTATCGAGCTAACCGATATCGAGGTAACGATATTCAACTGTATATTGTGTGTCATTAACAGATAATGCTTCAAATTAAATTGTTTGCTTCCCCGCTCTCTGGTTTATTGATTAGATTGGCCGCCGTCCTTGGAGAATATTAGCACTTTTTACCTTGAGAATAATCTATTTAATTAAAGAACTGTCTTTTTATATATATATATTTATTTAAATCATACTTGACTATATAACCTGAACTACAGCAAAATAATTAAATAAATAAATAAGACCGTGCAATACCGTCATAGAGCGGCACTTTTGATGCATTTGGGAAAACGTGACTTAATGCATTTAAAATATTCAATGTCATAACTGAAATTAAATCTTACCTTAACGGACAAAACACTCTACCAATAATAGTAACTACAAAAAAAAACATTGCACGAAGTCGTGTCTATTTTTAAAACAAATCGTGATTCTACCTTGAATGATTTTATAGATTATTCATACCATGACGGTATATAGGCTACCCGTACCTGAACGAGAACAAATTTGATATCATAAGTGAGTAAAATATATATTGGACAAAAAATAAATCGTGACCGTAATATAATGGCAAATATTTACGCTAAATGGTTTGGTTGTAGTAACGGGTTGTATATAAATACGTGAAGTCCCTCTGACTGGCTTTCAGATCGATCGCGCTCGTTTTCAGTGTAGAACAGTGTGATCGCAATGGCTCTATTTAAAGGGATAATTCTGAAGCTGGTAGTAACATATGTTACTATACAGGTAAATTTGTGTAGATTTGTTTTCTTTCTTACAAAAATAATTATTAAATAATTTTAATGATGACAATAATAATAATGATTAAAATTATTAATATATTAATTAAGAAATTATAAGTAATAATGATAATATTTAATAATAAAACAATAATATATTGCTACTATAGTTCGGTTTTGAAGTCATCGATGTTTTTGTACTTTTTATAATGAAACGGTCTGTTATTAAGGTAAAGTTATTCCGTACGATAGTGGTTGTTACTTCGATAAGGCAAAGTAAATCATGTCAATTTCCCTAAACGGCTGACGAGTCTATAAATTGAGCTGTCAAAGGTCAAAATCAAACTATATACGAGAGCTATTATTATTTTCATTATTTTTCATTATTTATCTTGTCTATTTATATAATAATAATAATAATAATAATAATAATAATAATAATAATAACTCTAATTTCTGAAGGTGACATATTGAGTGTACAAATACAGATACATTTATTATACAATTTATTTCCAGTATGGCCTTCAACTGATAAACATTCACACATACACACAATCATACAGTCAATTTATAATTTAACATTTATACAAAAATACACATATCAGAATTACTTAAATTTTCTCGACAAACACGTCTCAAATTAAAGAAGTCTTAAAGAAGCGTAATATAACAATAACTATGTTTTAAAAGAATTACCATGCGTCAAAAAGATTATACATGACAATTAAGATACATACAAAAAAGAAAGTATGTACCATAAGATAATAAATAGTTCCAGATTTGAATAATAAGATAATATGAATATTATTATTATTGGAAACGAATACAGTAATATCAATTCAACAAAATTCTTGTAATTACAAGTAATTAATTGCTAAAACACTATTGTAACAAGAGAAAATTCTTTAAATCATGCTTGAAAGCAGTTATATTATTATTATGTACGTTATAGTTTCAATAATTAAAAATTAAGTATGTCTATAAAACCTACCTTGCTACAGGAGTGCATTTTCCACTTGTCAAAATGAAAAAGATGGTGGCTGATATGTGCCATTTCGTTATTTCGTTCTGTCGCAGCGACACAATCACAAACGTAGTTATAGTTACACCCCGCCGAACGTCGCTACTCTAATCGACGCCCTCGCCGAATGTCGCCTCGCCAAACGTCGCCCCGCAGAACGAAATGGCACAAATCAGCGACCATAGCAAAAAGACTTTAGTTAAATATGGTTTTGTGAATATTCAAAGTATATACATAGCGTTTGTTTTACATCAAATAAGTTTGTTTGTTTTGGGTTTAACGCCGCTTTTCAACAGTATTGTGGACAGTTCACCTAACAAGTGTTCATGGATTCTGTACCAGTACAAGTAACTGCAAACATCTCCACAGGAAACAGTGGTTGAGACCGAATGATTTCAGAAACAATGTCTTTCATCATATCGTCACGGAGAACATACATCTCACCCGGGGATCCATAGATCTGCGCTTTTCCTATTGGGCAAAGAGTGCGGGCTCGTATTGTTTTAGTAGTTATATCATAGTGTACATGTATTATGACAGAAATCTGGCACATTTCAAAATGTCTAATTCAGCTTGCAGAAAGGTACTGAATGACAATTATGATATGACAATACAATACAATGTGTACAACTATAGTTGAGACTATAAGATCATATCAGAGTATGGTAATCCAGTACTTAAATATTTGTATGTTTGTTTTTGTTTACACATAATGTATATAATATATAATGTATTCAGCTTATTTCACGGCGCATGAGAAATGTTTATAACTGAATGAATTTCATTCTTTTTTTCAACAGACAGTATCAGCGGAATTAATAAGCTGGGATTCAGGCTGTGGATCAACAAAGGGATGTTTCCCTTATTGTCCGAAAGGTTGCGAATATCTAGTCACTTGGCAAACCGCTGGTACCTCCACTACGTTCACATTACAAGCAGAAGAAACGGATACAAACGTGTACCTGGCTGTTGGGTTCTCGAAAGATTATCGTATGGTAAATAATATATTTTACATTTATATCAGAAATCATTAGTTACAAAAAAAAGTTCGGGGACAGAGACAGAAATTGGGCCAATACCTAAATGTACATGATATGCGCGGGAACTTCAGCGTTGTTTGATTGCCTTTTGAATTATCCGTTAAAGGGCAGTACTGCGTTTACTCTTGGCCAAGGAAAGCGCATATATAAAATGTGTGCGTTAACAGCGCATGAGCCCGAGATTCTCTCTGTAAACACACTTTTGTTCTCCTGTTTAAACACTCCCCGAAAACGACAAAAAAAAAAAAAAAAAACCAGCACTTTTATGCTAGGATGAATATAAGTAAGTTTCAATATAAATCATGTCAAAATACGTGGGAAAGATGTCTTTCAATTCTTGATAATTAAGTCGAAGTGGAGTGTGAACACTTAATTCGCTAATGTCTAATAAGTCATTGAAGAAGTATACCGCTCACAGGGCGTTGAAAAAGAATTCGAATAGTTCATCTCAGTACAACTTATTTAGTATTGAATATTCGACATCGGTTATTTATGAAATGATCTTTTTCAGTTAATATTATATTGGAATATTTTCTGTACTGTGCTTGTACTTTATAAATATATAGACTTTACATTGAGCTCCCGTGGCCGAGCGGTTAAGGCCGCTGACTTTAAATCCCTTGCCCCGTCACTGTTGTCTCGAAACCTCTATTGGTCTGTGTACAATCTTCGTATCAGGAAGTCGTCACTCTGGCTTACGGAAGGTCGGTGGTTCTTCTGAAAAATGCAAAAATGCAGGAAGGGGTACCTGGGGTCTTTCTCCACCATTAAAAGCTGGTAACTTGCCATTTGATCTGTAAAAAAACAACAAAAAACAACAAAATCTAAAATGTCTTACTAAAGCATTTTCACTGCATTGTATTAAAAATCATGAATAGCCTCAGAAGATTAATTAAACGATTGGAAACTAAATCAGAATCGTTTGATTAAAAAGACGGTGACTGTAAATTAGATGTCAATGACTAAACATTCTTTTTTCTTGTTTTTTACTTGTTATATATTTTTAGACGGAAATTCATACTGTTATTACTCGCTGTTACAAAATGCATTTAACTAATGACATATATCATCTGTTATTATAAAATGAGTCAGGCGTACTGTTGACTGTGAGTTCATTAACCCTACTATTATAATTTTTAAATATTTTGTACAAAAAAAAAACAAATAATTAAAAAACTAAATTATGTTTTGCAGGGTGAAGATAGCGTTGTTGGTTGCATCGTACCCGGTACCACTGTAAAGAACTACTACAATGAAGGGACTGACACTGACGAACTAGCTACGGTATGTTCTTTTCAGTTTTCACTGCCGTACCAATACCGGACAAAACGACTTAAAAGCTGATGGGTCAGTCACACTACACCGTATAGCGTTAACGGACGCCTAACGTATAGAAAAATTGCGGCAGAAAGTTATCCGGTGACGAAAGGAATCCCCCGCTGCTGCTCGGTGCTCTCGCGATCGGTGTATATGGGGCACATAAAACGCAGAATGACCGCAAGATCAACGCACATATACAGGACGTTCAATTAACGGACATCACCGTACTATAGTAACGGACTTGTACCGCGTAAAAAGTAAACGCAACGCATGAGAAACTGACAAAACGTTCTTCTTAGGTTTGATGAATGTATTGTCAGTTATTGTCCTTTGAACATACGTTACATCCGATGTATGTCCGGTAGTAGTCCGGTCGTAAATCAGATCCACTGGACAAGAACGGATGCGAACCAGTTCAGAATAAGCAACGCACGAGTAACAAACAAAACGCATACCAGCGCATTGCTATACCGTACATCTAACGGACAACTTTGTCCGGTGCCCTTCCACCGGATGGTACGAACATCGCCGGACAAGGAGCGCAGGCGCCGCATGAGAAACGGAAAAGAAACGCATGCGAACGGACACAAACGGATTGAAAATTTTGTAACGTTGGACGTCCGTTAACGCTATACGGTGTAGTGTGACTGACCCATGATGATTTAAAAGGCTCAGTTTTTCTAAATGGTAGTTATACACTTTGAAAAGAAATTGTCTCTACTAAGAAATATTCATTGCCATATTCTTTTAATCATTCTCAGTTTCCGTTGTTCACTTAGTCTTGCCCGTAACGCTCACGAGAAGGGTTGACAATATACAGAGATAGATAAATATATGATTCTACATCAACAAACAAATTTGCATTTAAAATTCTTTCGACCGCATTTATACGTAGAACATAACACTGTCAAAAAGTAGACAGGATGGAATTTTTTTTCAACATGTTAGCAAAAAGGTTAGATTACTTTAAATTCGTAAATCATTTTACTTCAGCCGTTACTAGGCCTCAGCGGTACGTCAGTTACCCAGACCAATGGCGTGATCACGTGCACGTTCACTAGAACTCTAAACGAGGCGTCAGACGACAAATATTTCGATCTCAACAATGATTATATCCTTATGTTGGTGGTTGGAGAGGCCGAGGAGGAAGATGGTAAGTACAATTTCAGCATTTGCTGGCATTGATTTTGATTGAAAGGCTTTTATACAAGTAAACTTAAACAATAGTTCTCAATACTATCTATTGTCGTCCATATGCAGAGTTACCACATGCATGCATTTAATTTTGTCGTCTGTAGTACTCCAGCTATTTGCCTGCGGCCTGGAGGCCGCAGGTATATTGGAATACAACAAGTAGTGTAGCACATGGAGACTGGGTGATTTCACGTGACTTTTTACTGATATGCGATTGGCTTATCGCATTTATGGAACGCCGTTTTTGCAATATAGCTGGCACTCTGTTTGAGATATAGAGAAATGTTTGTGACTTTAATTCCACACTCATTATTTCATATAACTTATTCGAACTTTCAGCTATGATCAGTATTGATACCTAGTTGTGCATAAGGGTGCTCTTCAATTTCCTGGATTATGGTCCTGTGTTGTCAAAGAAGTCCAGGTGAAGGCATGAGTCACATTTGTGAAAGCTCTAGTAAAGTATTTCAGTATAGTCATCAAGGAATGTGACCACTTGAGCTAAATGTTATGTTATACATGAAATGGAAATATAATTATTTTTGCACAAAACAATAACTTTCAGAATTAAGAAATACATGTACATATTCCATAGCCATATATCTACTTGTAAATCATGTAGAATGGAGTAAAATTTCCTACATTAAAGCGTAATGGCATAATAAAAAAAAACGCACGTCATTCACCCATAGGTTACTTTTTAGGCTGAGTGGTCACACATACGTCCATAACAATTTCTGGTATGTATAACTTCTGGCCGCAGGAAATCTTTCGACTTGTTATTTATCTTGAATAAGTTTCTGTCACTAGGGCACAGTGACCTTGATCTTTCAGTACCTTACATGGTCAAAGGGAACTAAGTCAATTTCGATAGACCTACATTGTAATGTTTCCGGTCATGGGCCTTTCCTTACATTTAAACTTTTGATGCCACCTACTCAGAATGAAAGAACTATCCAAGAGCTATCGAAAAACTGCAGGAAATGTACATGTTGACCGTTACTTTTGGACACTTTTTTCTCTTTGAACTCGGTTACCCATAGTCCTGCAGTATTTTTTTTAATTTTTCATGAAAATGCTCTATTGGTAAAACATGCATATTTCTCATACAATATGCATCATTCTATATAAGTTTAGCCAGTAATCATGAAGTAGAGTTTTAGTTTATGAAATAAGATAGTTTTCAAACACATCCAACGTATTTTACACCAATGGGAGATCACTTTACATGGTAAATATACACCGCGGAATACCATATACTTTTTCAACCAATGAGAAGCCTTGTGAGTTGCTTCCATTTGACCACATGACGAGTCATAAGAAGATCAGATCAGAAAGCATTTTAACTACAAATATCTGACAGAAACTAATATATACTACAGTTTCTTGTGGACAGGTTTAACGCTGTCTTCAGAAAATTATATGAAATTGTTTTCACTCATAAAACGTGAATTGCCAACCAACCTTTAGATGTGCTGATCCTAACAGGTACTAATAGCATTTAACTTGTCTTGGGCCTAGATGTTTTGCGATTATTAAAGAAAGGCATTACACCGATTGGCCTCTTTCTAGCCCATATGGTTCGCCGGTGTCGTGGATAAACAAACCACACACAAAAAATTGATTTTTACGCCCGCTTCTCCGAAGCGGTGGATTCAATTCTGCTTATTAAAAGTATTTGTTTCAAAACTAGAAGTCTTGCCAAGAACAATACTTATCCGAGAATAGATCTGTTTTCAGATATCTAAAGTTTATAAAAATCACAAATTTGTATATGCCCATATCTTCATGCAGTTATTTGAGCCGTGCCATGAGAAAACCGACATAGTGGGTTTGCGACCTGCATCCGCGCAGTCTGGTCAGGATCCATGCTGTTCGCTTTTAAAGCCTACTGCAATTAGAGAAACCGTTAGCGAACAGCATGGATCCTGACCAGACTGCGCGGATGCGCAGGCTGGTCTGGATCCATGCTGGTCGCAAAGCCACTATGTTGATTTTCCCATGGCACGGCTCATTTCTTTTCCTATGAGTTGCTTGCCTTGTTTTCCAGTCCTTGAACGTCAGCTGGATTTCATGCAGTCGTTTAACTCTGATTTTTTACAGGCGCGTACAAGTTAGAGGAACACCACAAGATCCCTTGGAACAGTGATGGCAAGGTTGATTTTAACAGCCACTATGTGGTGGACCTATACAAGCTCAATAGTCCTGCAGTAAAGTTACATGGTAAGTTTGTTGGTCCGTTACAAACGGCATGCTTCAAGTAAATATACTTGCCCCTGAATCACATTACATTAAGATTTTCAGACAAATAGTATACATTTATAAAATGGCCGTACGGTTGTCATTGGCTCAACTCAATCTATATTAGCATGAGCTGATAGCTATTATTTAGGTTTAGCAGTGGCAATAAACAATTAAGGCAAGTAAATGCAGTTTAATGAATCATTTTATACCAACATGAAAATTCAGGTATTGGCACAGCACGCTACCTACAAGAAAAATAATCTTACATGGCCGCCTGAGTAAGGTAGGAATTTTCTCAACCGTTGAGAGAAGGTGGATTTAAAAAAAAACGTCGCTAATGCTCGGTTTCGATCCTATGCTATCCCTTAGGAAAATTCTGTTTTACACAGACAGTCATATCAGATCCTCATAATATATTTGGTGTCCTTGAAATTAAGATTGAAAACCCCTTTAAAGACTTTTTCAGTCACATCTTGTCACAGTACTATCTCAACATTTCACAGACGTGTTTCAATATTTCATTGCGTTATGTCCTGGAGTTAACACAGTACAATAGTAAATTAATATTTCTTACCAATATATTTGATCCTTTTGTTTTCTTACATACTGAACTACCTTCTTTTCGTTTCATCACAGAGTGATTTAACCTTTTTTAATCGAAAATTATGCCCAAGCACATTTTATTGGACTAGAATAGTGAAAAAAAAAACTGATTTTTTTTCCATCTTTGAGCTGTCTTCAAATTAAAAACTTTTAAATAGAAGTGCCCAAAACATAAAGAAATAATTATGTATCTTGACCTGTTTATTGTAACTGAAATAATTGATTCTGAAGCTTCCAGAAAGTTTTTCCCCAAGTGGAAAAAGGGAAATAGCTAACTATAAGAATAAAGCAACGATATCTTTGCCGACCGTCATTATTCAAATATTCGGGTGATACTTTGACGTTAACATTTTTATTACGCCAGTGTGAAATCATTTCAATGTTCACCTTTAATGAAAAAGGAAATATACATTTTAGGCATAATGATGGTACTAGCTTGGTTGCTATTGGTAATTGTTGGCATGGTAACGGCGAGATACAACAAAGACATGCTACCGGAAGAGAAACTGTTCGGAACCAAAGTTTGGTTTCAGGTAAGTGTGGTACCTGTATCCTACATGGTTTAATTACACTATAATTATACAAATTATCATGTTCTTATATGAGCCGCGCCATGGGAAAACCAACATAGTGGGTGTGCGACCAGCATGGATCCAGACCAGCCTGCGCATCCGCGCAGTCTGATCAGGATCCATGCTGTTCGCTAACAGTTTCTCCAACTCCAATAGGCTTTAAAAGCGAACAGCATGGAGCCTGACCAGACTGCGCGGATGCGCAGGCTGGTCTGGATTCATGCTGGTCGCACACCCACTATGTTGGTTTTCCCATGGCACGGCTCATATTGTCATATTGAACCTCACAAGTGTAAAGTAGCGTGCCTTATGATAAAAGAACGGCCCTTTCATATATACATATATTTTAAAGATTATATAAGATTTTTTACATAAGCAAATGCTAAAATAAGCAAATGCTAAAACGATCTATGATGGCAATTGTGTGCGTCTGATTAATTAACCAGAGGAGACGTATCCGGAAAATCAAGAATAATGCTTGATAGTTGTTATACGGGTAGCATAGATGTTGCAAGAAATATATCATATCCCGTGTACTAAGTGTTAAACAGTCAGTGCTGCTGTCTTTCTTAAGGCTTCTTTTGATAGTAGACAGGTTTTGAAGCAAAGCAATCAAATAATAACATAGAATAAGCAGAAAAAAATTGTTTAACAACTTTCTATATTGTAGAAAAAACGTGCAGTACTTGCATCTTATCGGGCTTGTGGGTCAAGGGAAGTAAGCGACAGTAACCTATAAGGATTTTAGTAAACGGCAGTGCAGTTTCTTGAACTTTAGTGTGTTTGAGCTATTATTTTTCAGTTTGAGGAGAAGATGCTCTGATTCCAGGTGTAAACCACCCATACACGAAACTTTTAGCCGAATGTTAATTATTTTTAGTTAGAGGAGCGGGAAATAGAACTCACAATGTCCGGTTTTGTAGTCAGTGTTACCAATGGGCCATTGCATCCGCTCCAGTTTCTTTCACTGCAAATGCACTCATATATTTTGTTTGGTAATTCAATTTGAAACCAGAAATGCTGATGTCATCAGTTTCTGTGTATTGCAGGTTCATCGCACAGCAATGGTTGTGGCTTGTGTGTTTGTGGTCATTGGGTTCATACCGATATTTGTAGAAATCAGAGGCTACAGTCAGGTCAGTAAAATAACGGTAGTTTTGTGGTAGACTTTGAAATAAAAACGAAGTTATGAAGTCAAATAGTTATAGTTCGATGTACAATCTATCTTTTCTATTTCGTTTTACAAATTAATTCCATTGTTTTGCCAAATTACATTTGAAGTGTCTAATTTGAAGCCAATAGCATATCACCTATAGTAAAACCCTTTTCCATTTTAAATTGTTCATTCGCATTACATAAGACACATTTTCATAATTTTATTTAGCTTCCAGCTCGATTGTGTTTTTTATTGAAAAATATATTATAGATCTAATTCATTTTTTTTTAAATTTCTATGTGTAGAATAGCGTATTTGAGAGAAATGTTCCACTGAGATCGCCCTGCTTGCTTAAAGTTCGAAGCTTCTTTCTTTGCTTTCAGTCCCTTAATCTGTATTAAGGCGCATTCAAGTAAAGTATGGCAAAGAATTTTGCAAGAAATGCATAATTACTAAATTATTGAATCAAACCTTTACTTCATCAGTTACTTATATCTTCCATTTTCGTATTGATAGAAAATTGTTTATTGTTACAGTAGTATTTGATTTTATGAATATTCCGTATAGAACTCAATACGAAAGAGGTCCGTATTTATATGGAGGTTATCTCCGTTAACTTTTAGTCTGCGTTCTAAAACTGTGAATATGTTTTTAAATACAGATTGTATCTGAAGAATCAAAGGAATCTGTGAAAGCCCATCCCGTCTTGGGTATCGTGGTGACAGTTTTATGTTTCCTCAATGTAAGTAATCTTCGTATAGAAAATATAAATAGTAAATAAACAGGACAGTGTTTCAAATGTTTTCAATGTTTTTGCAGATATAAAAACGCATGGTTTAGCTTATTGCTTTTTAGCACCGAACTCCATTTTGTTAATAGATAATGTGTTTATACAGGATCATAAATAGGCGTAAATAGACATGGGTTAGGTCTTGATAGTATGCCATTTGAGCGAAGCATTTACAACGAGCTGATGAGTGTTGACTTAGGTCACATAAAGCAGTCACCATCCAACTGGTTTGAATCCTGTTTTGTACGTTCTTTTTCAGCCTATAATGGCACTGTTCCGACCTGGCGGCGACCACAAGTTCAGATGGATCTTTAACTGGGCACATTTAGGAGTCGGTGCCGCGGCACAGATTTTAGCCAGTAAGTTATATCAATTTAAGTACTTAAGTTGTTTTAAAAATGGATTAAGCTAAATTGATATACATACGATTAGGACATGAATTGGGCAATTTTATACATTCAAGAAATGTTTTAGTAAATCAAGGTCTAATTTCTATAATGGAAAAGTCGCACTGTCTCCAACGATGAATAAATCTGATTTAAAAAACTGTCCTATTCGAATGAATAAAACGGTTTTTCAAGGTGTGAACTTACTTTGTTTGTTTAATAAGTGTTTGATAATATTGAAAATGCCACGATTAATTAAAACAACGTATAATTAATGAATTTCGTGGACTTTTTGACGAGATTCATCTTTAGATTGACTAAGTTGCATATACATAAATTTTTGTTATGTTGCATTTATATTTGATTTATATGCCAGCGATGGCCCATACATAACTAAAGGTAGTTAATTAAATATATTCTATTCTATTTAAAGCTGCTCGCCCACAGTTTGGGTGAAGTTTTTCAACATGTTCATTTCCACCAAGTTTGACATAGAATGTATATATGACATTGAAAAATGATAAATTGGGTTGAAATAAATGTTAGATATTAGCAAAAATGCAAGAATGGAAATTTTCTGCATTGCATCAAAAACGTTGCAACGGTTTACTACCTTCTGCACAATATTTTGAATATCTTGCTATAATCTTATGTCAACAAGTTTGTAACACTTGTCACTTTGAGAGTACTCACTTATTATGGACTTTTGATAGAAATTATTTTTCGCATGAAATGTGTGGGATAGTCCCTTTAATCACCCGGAATAAGTTTTTAAAAGTCCTTAGGCAATATAAGGTATTCTGTATTTTACAGTTGTAACTATTTTCCTGGGTTATGTTCTCGAGCGTTCCATGCTGTCGAACAAGGCTATTTGGATGACGATAACTCACCTGATTGTACTCGCGATCATCTGTGCGGCTCTCGAAATCAACAAGTGGATGACCACCAGGAAAAAGAGTAATAACATTTTTAATCTATTTGAGATGCCACACCATTATCTCTGTTTGAAGTGCCACACCATAATGTCTGTTTGAGGTGCCACACCATTATCTCTGTTTGAAGTGCCACACCATAATGTCTGTTTGAGGTGCCACACCATAATGTCTGTTTGAGGTGCCACACCATAATGTCTGTTTGAGGTGCCACACCATTATCTCTGTTTGAAGTGCCACACCATTATCTCTGTTTGAAGTGCCACACCATAATGTCTGTTTGAGGTGCCACACCATAATGTCTGTTTGAGGTGCCACACCATAAGGATTATTTGAGTTGTCTCGCCGTGAGGTCTATTAGAGGTGCTACAGCATAGAGTCTGTTTTAGTTGCCACGTCAAAGGGTCTGTTTGAAGTGCCACACTATAAGGTCTGTTTGAGGTGCCATGTCATAAGGTTTGTTTTTAGGTGCAACAGCATAAGTTATATTTTGGGTCATAGTCATAAGGTCTATTTGAGGCACCATATCATAAGGGTCTATTTCAAGGAGGATCGAGATAAATCATCTCAAACTAGTTCACACTCTCGAAGAATATGGTATCTCTCCTCAAATTTTAAACAGGACACGCTCTTTTTCTGATCGACTGAAGCTAGACGTTTTTTTTTACAGAAATAACTGTATTAACAAAATGGTTCAATATGTCACATAACTATATATTATACATATCACTTTCAGATCAAGTGGAGAACAGGAACGGCGTGATAACAGACGACATTGAAATGAAGGAGGAGAAAGAGCCGATACAAGAACCCACAAAACCTTCTGTAAGATATTTCCTGTTAGTTTATTTTTTATTTGGCAATTTCTTTCACTCTCGTATTCGATATGTAATTGTATATTTTTCAACTATTTGTATTATAAGGAATACTATTTGTGCACATACGCATTTGTTTTCTTTGTTAGGCCTGTAGGTATTTTGACAAGTTATACCTAGTAAAGCTTACAGTTGTACGCATCGAAGAATTCTCCACAAACTGTTTATGATTAGTAACACACTTTCCTTTGAAAATGATTTGTTCGTTTCTTTCCTCTGAATTATTACTTCATATGCTATGGTGGACAGTTTCATATTGTTGTTGCAACTTCATGCTTATTTCAGGTCCTTCCGTTTGCTTTGCTGTTGCTTCTTGGCGGTTTCCTGATTGGTTCCACGCTTGCGATTCTTGTGATCATTGCCGACAGCTAGACATGGAACCAATGATTCCTAACTGGTTCCACACTTTCTCTCCTTCTGATCACCAGTGACAGCTAGACACGGAACCAAACTTTTTCTGTAGCAGCCATATCTTTTTATTTATTCATTTATTGTTTTTGTTTATTAATTTACATATCTGGTTGTTGCGAAAACTTGTGTGATTATCACATATCAAGCTATTGACAGAGTGCCATACATTTTATTACTATAGTTGATTTTAAAAGTTTTTCATGGTCGTTAGTATGAACGTTACAACCTCAAAAGATTGTAACGAAAAAAATCTATCTATAGTGTTTTGAATCGTTCAAGTTTCAAATTTTCTTCCATATCAAGGCTTATTATAAGCATTTGGTAAGAATAAGATAAACACAAAACTGAAAAAAAAAATAGCAAGACATGTGTGACAAAATGAAACAAAACGAAACAGCACGTATTATTCAAGGACAAAATGCCCAGATTGAAAAGTACCAGAACATATCTGTTAAAGTTACGAGTTTAAAATTTAACTGGTTGTACCTGAAACTGGTCAGAGCATGAAAAACACTAAACCAAACTCCACACCATTAAATTATCTAAAACCAAGTAATATACTGTTCAGCTATAATGGTATTGTATACGAATATTGTATTCCAAGTATTCCACGATACGTATTTATTATTGTAATATTTCAAAATAAAATTTCAACAAATTTAAGTTGCAACGTAGCGTTAACACAGTCATTTGCATGCTTTGTATGTCTGTCTGTCCGTCCGTCTTTGTTTCCTTAATGGTCGTTTTCTATCGATTCTTCAATATTAGCATATAGGATGATCTTACTGAAAGAAATATACGTGGGTAACCGTCAGTTCGGCTTGTAATGAAAATACACGTTTCAAACTTGGTGCTTGTTATCTTTTTACAATGCAGGCATTCTAAACCATTCTACACATTAATCAAACAGGGATTTTTACATAAATAAGACATTATAGAGTGTAAAAGCAAAAGCAATCGTCTGGAAACCTTATCTGTATGTGTTTTTGGAACCTTAAATTACATTTGTCAGATGTCAATGTATTCAAACTACATTACAACATGTGTGTAATATACGATTTTTTTTGCTATATATTTTGTTATGTCTGTAGACGTTTAACGTTATTGTATATTGTGATAAATTTACTACGTTTTTATCTTTTGTAATAAAAGCCTTTCTTTTCTAGAGTTTTTGTCTTGTTTACCATTTTATAAGCTAACAGCGAAGTAAGCTCTCATTTCATTCGTTTGAGCTGGTCGCAAGTGTGTATAGCACGCTGTAACGATGGCTCTAATGAGCTGGTCGCAAGTGTGTATATCACGCTGTAACTACGGCTCTAATGGAACACCATACATTGTAGTTCGGAACGTTTTCTACCACGAGGATGCTACGGTTTGATGTGCCACAATAAAGCCAAACAGGGGGACTAACTCTGATTGTACTAGTTCATAACACTATTATATCTACCGTTAACAAGATATATGGAAATGAGAGGACGTACCTATGGACGGACAGAAAGACGCGTGGACAACGGTTAAACTTTATCCCTCCGCTTCTCGCAAGTGATTGTGAAATTTGGCTGTAAATTTTATGCTAAAACAGATAAAGCAGAAGGCCAAAGAGATAATATGCATAATCATAATGTTCGACAGCACTAAGTGTGGAACTGCATAGCACTTCCCGGAGAGTTTTATATACATAGGTGTGCTAGCACCACATTACGCGTCTATGCAAACAACACTCCTAGTGAGTTTTATATACGCCAATTTTAGCACCACTTAACGCCCCCATCCGGACAACATTCCCAGAGAGCTTTATACGTCTGCTGCAGCACCACATAACCCCACATCCGAAAAACACTCCGTTGAACTTAATACGTCAGTTGTAGCACCACATAAAAGTCACATCAAAGAAATAATAATAGTTTTATACGTCTGTTACAGTACCATATAACGCCACCATCCATAGTACAACACTCCCGGGGAGCTGCATGTACGTCCGTTGTATCACCAATTAACACCCTCCAACCGAACAACGCTCCCAGAGAGTTTAGGAGCACCAAATAAAGCTCTAATCCAAAAAACGCCCCAAGGTGCTTAAAACGTCGATTACAGCATTACATAACACCCTTTTTATACGCATACCAACGCTCCCAGGGAGCTTTATATATGTTGGTTTTAGCATCACGTAACACTCCCATCCGGAAAACGCTCCTGAGACCTTTATATGTCGGTCGTAGCACCAAATAACACCCCATTCCGAACAACGCTCCAGGAAGTTTTATATACGTCGGTTGTAACACCATACAATGGTCCCTCCGAACAACGCTCCCTAAGGAGCTTTATAAGTCAGTTGTAGCACCACAACACTCCCGGGGAGTTCTATATACGTCGTTTATATCACCACATTATGTTACTTGTGTATCCACAAAACGCTCTTATCCGATCAAGGCTTATGGGGGAGCTGTCATTCGACGGTTGTAGCACCTCATAACGCTTCCATTCGAATAACGTTACCGTGAAGCTTTGCACATGGGTGTGGTATCAAATATCGCTCCCATCCGAACAACACTTTAAACGTCAGTTGTAGCACCACGTAACGCTTCCATCTGAACAACGCCTCCCGGGGAGTATAAAATTATGTATATTTGATCAGCATGAATAAAACAAGACGTCAATGAAACTAATAATTATAATTATACGCTTAAGACATAATAATAATAATAATAATAATAATAACAATAATAATAATAATAATAATGAAAATGACAATGAATAATGATATTAATTATCATTACTTATAACAAAAATCATGTTGATAATCATCATCAAAATCATCATCATCAAATTCTTCTTTTCTTATTTTTTCATCTGTTGAAACTATTTTGAACGTTGAAAATATATAGGAGCAGAATTTTATACAAATATGACTCCGGTAAATGTTAATGTAGAAAAATGATCTCTGGTGGGTCACTTTCAATGGTGTCAAACCGGACAAGGTGACTTTATATGATAACATTTATGATGATATTATAAGCGTGAAAGAAAATGGTGATAATGATGATGATGATGATACTATTTACGACGACCAACACGATGATGATATTGTACATGCATTTGTAAAAAAAAATGTTGATCACGATCGACTCATCGAGTGCCAAACGTTTGTCGGCAAGCTGTGGAACGTTATACGCAGCGAACGTTAAGCGGTTTCACGTTGAACATGAACTTATACCGTCATAACAATAAAGGGAGGTAATGAAAAAGAGTGAATTCAATCATACATTGTACTACGGCAAAACTATATATGAGATAACAATAGCCGAAAGTAAGAAATAACAAGAAATTCATATACTTTATGTTCTTCACAAAGAAAAATAACATACAAACGCCACAGCCACATTATAACAAGAAATTATGGCCATAATATAACTTTGAATACAAATTTTGATAAAAATCCGATGCGGTGCTTATATTATATCGTTGCATTTTGAACGCTTTTTGATTATTGGTCGTATATGGTGACTAGATTTTTACACAGTAATTTGAGTCGTCAAAACTTCATTGTGCTACTCCCTAACAGATTATTTTTGGATACTTGTTTATTACTAATTGCCTTTTTCGCACGCACAGACATTTTTTCAACATTGATAAAATATCAAATTACTGTCGCTTCTTTGTATTCATGTGCACTTTTCTTTATCGTAACAATTGTATTCATACACACACAAACGGATTAGTGGCTGATTCATCTCGTACGTCCGCTTAATAAGTTAATGTCATAATATATACTTATGTTTGACATATAGGATAAGTTTTGTATCAAATCACACTGAATAATTGTTAGCGCGTATGGATCATGTGGGCATCGTAAAGTCAATAAAAAAACTAGGCCAATCGCTGAGGCGTGGATAAATACCCGGTTGTAATAAAACTACCCGATATATACTAGAATAGTAAATAACAGTGTATGGAATGGATAAGTCATTAATAGATCACCGAATACTGCGTAACCAATGATGTTAGATTACAAGAAAATTGGATATTTTCTAAAACATATTATAGGTAAGGCTTCCTTTTTGTCATTAAACTTTTGACTAGTTTCGTCTTTTAAATCAGTTAATCTTTTGTTAAGACGTTTTGTTATTAATGCTAAAATGATCTGATCCTTTGTAAAATGTGTTATTTTTTCTGTGTGTATAGTTATCCATTACGTTTCTTTTCGACCTAAAAAGACAGGTTTAAACGAGATCTAGAGTCACGTGAAAAAAAACAACAACAAAAAACAAGTGTATTTCTTAAATTATGCAAATACTTGGTTTAAATTCATTTTACAGTATGTTTTAAAATGCATATATTATGATCATTATCAATGAGATATGTCATGCATATCAAGCAAAAACACGCTACATTATTGGTATAGACATCTAATTTAATTTATTTACATATTAATAGCTGCAAATATTGAACAAGGGCTCGCTGGTGGTGTTATATAGAAATATAAAATACGGAAGATCATTTCACGAGTGCGAGTTATATATAACTAAAAACGCACTAAACTAAAACAGATTCATGATATAAACACTTAATCAACGTTGAATAACACAAATATAACGATTATCAACATTTGTTACTAATTGTAGAGATGCAGGAAAATTTATACATCTAATTAGATCTGTCTTGTGGCGCGTTATTTTATACATGACACCAAACAAAACAAAAGATGAATGCTTTCAGGAAATAAATAGTGTACTTTTTAATATGATCATTTCATGAGGTTCGTTTACATTTTAGTCAAGAAGATCTACCATGTTTATGCTGGGTACCATATTTATGCTGGGTACCATATTTATGCACCTTCATGATGCCTTTTTACCGCTTTTTTCGAAAGTAAATGAATTTTGTAAAAGACAATGATCATTTCACAACGCCTCATACTGAAGAATTGGGCAAAAATCGATTCTATTATCTTTCCTTGTTTATCGAGATGAACGCTATAAATTATAACGAACACCAATCTAAGAGTTCAAAACGAAACAAAACGTCGTATAATGCGGTGAATTTCAACGTATTAATAATGTCGTTGTCTTCGTTTCTTGTACTTAGTGAAAATCATCATCACATCTATTCAACTGGCTAAATATAACAAACTCTAATTGTTGATCATGGTCTTTTTTCATCTCAAACTTACACAATATTCCACAATAATAAAACTAATACATAAATCCCACGTATATTGTAATTATTAATTACATGGATCCAGTTAACGTTCTGATTAACATATAAAATTGCAAAATATTCAGATTGTCTAATGCAGCTTTCTTTAAAATTGAAGACTTCTGTTTTCGGACGTAGAATGTACTTTCATTAAGGTATTTGGCATACTGCAGTGTTTGTCCAAATGAGTTCAATAGCGTCATTTTGGGTACTTACTTCGAGCAGGAAAACATACAAAGATGAAGTCAATTAACGAGTCCATTATATGTTTAGAAAAGTTTCCACCCATGCTGTAACTCTAACAAGATCTTTAAATAACCAGCCACCCGAAAATTATATTGTCAATAAATGTGCAATTAATAGACAATTTCAAGCCAACTGGATATGAGTCACATAAAGAGGCCAATGAAGAAATAGTGATATTTCAACGAAAGCGACTAAGGGATTAAGGGATTTTATTAAAGAACTAAACGTGTTCTTTTAGTGGTTGCTTTTAAAAATTACCAGTTATGGTGCAGAAAATACAAATGTATAGGCAAAATATTATCTTTCTTCCCTTTAGGTTAGATCGATAGATAGATAGACGGACGGACGGACAGACAGAAAGACAGATAGATAGATAGATTATCGATAGATAGATAGATAGATAGATAGATAGATACAAGTTTAATGAATGCAAGAAATATGGACAAAATCTTGAATTTTATGCAGATTTCATTCAGAATGGTATCAATATACATGTATGTATTTCGTAAGATTTTCGGTCTACGTCGCCAGTCCACACTTAACTTTATTTACCCAGTTCAGATATCGATACTAGAGAAAAGATTTATAGCTCAATAACATAGCAAACTTTAAACCCTGTGTGACCTTAAGCTTTAAGAAGAGACGGGTCACTTTCAATATTGTTATGGAAGACTTTGATACTGTACCTTTCAACGGGCTCTGATCGCTGTCGTGTAAAATCTTACGAGATTTGTGAAAACTGATACCGTTTAGGGTGGTGCATTAAAATAAGATAAGGACACAATGTGAAAATACGAAAGAGAAACTTTTTTTTCAAATTACCATGATATAGTATGCACGAAGTTGTGAGAAATTGAATAGATTAACCCCGGTATTCCAAATGATACATCTAGTTTATCTAGGAAACATATGATTCCAGTCTTCCAACTCAAATACGACTGGATACTTATGTGAAGAAGCCATAACTTTTAACAACGGGGCTTCTGTCGCCGAATGTTTTTAAGGTGAATGATTTCTTCCTTGTGCACTAGGAAGCTGCGAAAGGATGAAGTTTCTACCCAGGTATTAGCCCGTCGCGCCTTAAATATTGTCACTGTGGGTCTTTTCTGTGCTCGCAAAAAGACCTAACAAAAATCCAAACAAACACACACACACAAAAAAAAATCAAAAATGTATCTTATTTGACCTTTTGAAAGGTGTTTGTGGTATATTTCAAGTTTCACTTACTGGTGTTATGTTACAGATACCTCTTGCGTGTTTGTTTGGTATAGTTTTTGTGCATTACTCAAGTCACGTTTTATTTTCGGAAGTCATGTACCACAACTTTTTTTATGCATGTTTGGCCCAAAATATACTTTGCAATATGTTTTATCAAAATTTCGAAATCATTTATGATACTATTTTAGGCACGTGGTTAATATAACTCTACTTGTATATGTTTAGTGAAATACAGATACATAAATGACGCATTGCATTATTCAGGTGAGGAGTCTCATTTTAATTCATGGTCATTTCGTCTACGCAGTAGAATATCTGTAAGGAAAGGGCTTTTTACAGTCTCTTTTTGTAGACATTGTAAACTAAAATACAAACTTTAAGTAGGCATTATTTATTTTACATACCTGTAGTTAACTGCATCACACTTTACAAACTGAAAACGTAAAGGACAAGACATTATTTGAACCGAACAAAATGAGCCTTGGTAAAATATGGTGGGAAAAATGGAAGAAAATCCGCTAAAATTTTATTGCAGGCTGATGATACTACGTATATTTCATCTCCTGCACAATTGCACTCTTTACCTTTCGGCATCAAATTACTGCAGATGGATTTTGAGTAGGGTCTTAACTTGTCAGTGATCAGTGATTTGAAAAGGAAAAAAAATGTAAAGATCAAATCAAGAATTGCCCTTGAGAAATTGTGATATTTTCTGTAGTGGAATTTATTAAGAAACAAACGTTTTTCTTTTAAAGTTAAAACCCACAGAATGTTACTAAATATGTTGATAAAGCTAGTGACAGAGAAAAAAAATCGCAGAAACTATATGCGTCAAAGTATGTGATATATATCTAAAACTATGAGAAAACAATCGAAGTAAATCCTTTGGAGACCGTTAGATGCATTACTGTGTTATCCTGCATTGCAGGTAAAATAGAAAGATTACTGTTTCATTGTATTGAAATAACATGGAAAGGGGTTAATATTGACAAAGACTGAAGCATTCTATAAACATACTTTTTCCCTTGCGTAAAAATTTACGGTGCCCCTAAAGTGACATGTTACGCACTTTTTTTCCACTTAGGTAATGTGAGACTTTTTTTATTTCGTTTAAACGAAATCATTTCGTTTAAACGAAATAATTTCGTTTTAACGAATTTGTTATTTCGTTTAAACGAAATAACTAATTCGTTTAAACGAAATAACTAATTCGTTTAAACGAAATGATTTCGTTTAAACGAAATAGTTATTTCGTTAAAACGAGTTATTTCGTTTAAACGAAATGATTTTGTTTTTACGAAATGTTATTTCGTTTAAACGAAATCATTTCGTTTAAACGAATTAGTTATTTCGTAAAAACGAAATGTTATTTCGTTTAAACGAAATCATTTCGTTTAAACGAATTAGTTATTTCGTTAAAACGAAATAGTTATTTCGTTTAAACGAATTAGTTATTTCGTTTAAACGAAATAAAAAAAGTCTCACATTACCTAAGTGGAAAAAAAGTGCGTAACATGTCACTTTAGGGGCACCGTAAAAATTTCCTGTCTTTCGTAATACTTTTTTTCTGACTCATTTGAGAATTACGTATTACTTACTGACGAAGGTATTGACGCGATAAAATTATCATAAATATGAAGATCGCCTACCCACAACTAGGCATTGACACAGAAATGCATTACTCGATTTCTTATCGGCCTCTTCAACGCTAAGACAAATATTTGATTATTGATGACATCTAATAATTTCCGTTTACACAAACTCTAGTATACAGTCTTTAAATATCTATATTGTCTTTATGATATCAAGGGATAGACCGTATCCATATAGAATAGAATTTTTGTGTCCTCTAACTAGTAGTATTATAAACTGTTTTCGTATCCAGACGATTTATAGCACGTCAAAACCTCTCTACATTGTAACAAGATTATGTTATTCAATGTACATCTTATTCAATGTACATCCTTTACATACACCATAAACCACAATGAATATTACTGAGGAAATACTATATATTTGATTTTGCAAATAATTTTTAATAAGATCTACTAGTATTCGAATTGTTTGGTAAGACAATGAATATTTGCAAAACAATGAAACATTTTAAGGATTTAAGAACAATACATACCACTACGCAAATAGGAAATTCTATACCAATTATAAATACATTCATGAGAAACCACAATTCATTATGAGCGATAGTTCAGTGGGATTTTAACACGTACTGCTTTACCATTCTCTTATAGCTAAACTATATTATAAAACTGGCATGACTCAAGTGTTTTAAGCTGTCACCTGTTGGTTTGTCCATGTGTCCAAATAACACTTCAGTCCTTTGAGCAATCACACATGTCAGCTGACATACCGTTTTGAGGTGGTCGATGGTCTATCTCTTTTGAACGTTTAGAAATGTCTTCCTCATTCACATTAACATCATCAGTTTTAAACAGCTAGTCTGATAGTTGTACGCATTCGCAAATTTAATAAATACATACCAATAAGATACGCACAGAACAGAACATAAAATATACTTTATTAAACCGGAACTTGTTACAGTTGTCAGACTGTACAATGCAGGAAAAAATACGTATTCACATGTCATGGTGATTGTAAGCATACACTCATATGTACAAAATACATAGTAATTACAAGTTAATTAGTAAAGATACAAAAGGAGGGACAAACAGTATTTAATTCAAATATATAATATCTTTAAATAATGCACATGTAGAATGTTGATTATAAATTGTGGAAATATTTGTTTTTTGAAACATGAATTCTAAATGAAAAGAGAAATTAAAAAGCGTTATAAAAAGGCTATATCTGTGTCAAAAGATTCGTAACCGCTTTTACAAAATTTCAGTGTTCACAGTGCTGGCAAACATAGCTAGAATCATTTCAGAATACCTCATCTTGAAGAATTATCCCAATACTGACATAAAAGGAAGAGAAATTTAGGGGTCAACTATCTTCTAAGAGATTTTTTTTCCCAGTTACATTAATTTTGCTTACTGCAAAAGCAAGCCAAATATTACACTGCTTTGACCAGTTATTACTACTCATACTAAAACTGAGTTTTATTCATTGTCATTTCCTTTTTTTCTACCAAAATATGAAATTTTAAAAACCAAACCACAATGAAATTAAACAAAAGTTAGCTTCAATTTAGATCTCTTAGGCCACTACAAGTGAAAAATTAGTGTTCAATAACGTGTCCGCCATTACACAATTAGACCAGATGGCACCGCACTGGTTCTTTTAGTACTGATAAACCTAAATACAGATAATTTTATTTTACTAAAGTCACGAACAACGGAATGTACTGGTAGTCTGACTGTGTAAGCCGATCTTAATTGATATAAACACATGTTTCATTTCTTTTCAGTATTTTTGTACTGCACCCATTTCACGAAAGCCGAAGTGAAGTCAGTCAGCGCGTGCCATGGTACCAGTAGTACAACATGTAATTTCATAACCCTAGAGTGCGAGCCAGGATCCAGAATACGCCTCTTGTCAATGAAGTATGGCGTCAAAGACAACAACTGTAATAGCAGAGAAAACCGATGTTTGAAGTACGATTCTCCATGTTTGCTTGCTTACTTTTATGTATGCTTTAATGCAACAGCTAAAAAGAGACAATTATATATTATTTATATATAAGTGTTTTTTCTTACCTACCAAGAGAGTTACAGTTCCAATACGCACGATTCGAAAAAAAAACACTATTCGTTATGATAAGCGCCTGCTGAAATAAGAACTGTCTCCTTACACACAGACATATAAAATACTAAACCTTCAAGAAATAGATCCCAAGGAACATGTTTCTTTGTGGTCTTTTGAAATAAAAATTCTGACGCTCACAAAAATATATATAGTATCATGCATTCGTATGCGGCCACGTGACGAATCTGGACTATTCAAATTTCAGATCCAACAGAAACGGTTGCTGTGCCTACAGCACGGAGGATTGTATGGACTACTATAATGACCTCCATGCCTACAATCTCCACAAGGAATGCTCCGGCAAACAGAAATGTGGCCCAATGCCTGTTCCAGTCAATATCCTTAGTTCATGTGATGGCAGGACGTCTACTTACGCATATGTGACATATGAATGTATACCAGGTATGTTTCAAAATATCTTGTCGGCTTATTCAGAGGCGATGTTTAATTAAGGAAATGGTTGTCACTTTTTTGTAACAGCAGAAACACACATTGACTTCTAAAAAATGTTTCTCTGTTGACTCAGTATTGTCATTATGTCTCGGCATTTGGGATACTAGTAATGGCGTCCATTCAAAGTATATTTATAACAAAGTTCCATTGCACTATTAAGCATGAGAGGTGTTGCTATTTTATAATTTTATATCCCATTGTTTGGGACGGGAAGGGGGTATATAGGTATCACTTTGTCCCGTCCGTCCCTAGAGAAGCTGTACAGTATATTTGTAGGATCACAAGACAAGTTCACATGTCAGGTCCAAAAACTCGGACTTCTGTTCTGACAAAATTGTCTGCCCTATTTACTTAGAAAAATCCCCAAAAATTGACATTTCTTTCAATATTTCTGAAACCTCTTCACACATTTGATTGAAATTTCACACAAACATTTGAGATCATAATGTAAGTTTACACACTAAGATAACTACTGACAAAGAAAATTTGACAAAAAATGATGTTTTCTCTGAACATCTCTGAAACAGATGGAAGTATTGCATTGGAATTTGAAAACTCAAGTTCACATATCAGGTCCCAGGACTCTTTACTTATGTTATGACAGAATTATTCCTCATACATATCCATGCATTTGATGGAAACTTCGAACAAATTTTTAAGAACATATTCTTTATTTACATATCAACTTTTACAATTCTGTCTTTTATTTCGGCAAAATCATTCCCCCTGTATGCTTAAAAAATATAGCAAAACTGTTGATTTCTTGAAAAATTCTCTGAAGCTGACGAGAGTATTGCATTGAACTACAAAACAGGTTGTAAGAAATTTTCGGCAAGTTCATGTACAAGGTTTCATAATTCTGATTTTAATTTTGAAAAGTTACTTCCCTTTTTACTCTTTGAAAATGTCCTGAAAGTGCTACATGTCCCTTTAAATGAAACATTGTTGACACAATAACGATAACTGTGCCCTGAACAATGAAAAAGTCATCTCCCCTTTTGAAACTTTAAAAAAAGATAAGAAATATTTTTGATTTTTCTGAAGGAATTTTAATATGACTTAACACTGAGTAAGATAAATCAACATAACAATTCGCATTCCTTTTTACAATTGTATCTAATTTATCTCATTTTCACTATTGAAGAAAATGGCATTACTTCTACTGAATGGATTTAGATACACTTTAATACAGCAATACATGTCATTAAGAGGAATTAAAAGACACATTTACCATAAATCTGTCCTGGATAATGATAACGTTATCTGCTCTTTTGTACTTTTTTTTCAATAATTGTAAGGCAATAAACCGAAAAGCACAATAACTTAAGTCTTTCTTGAACATAGATAAAATTTTACAGAATGAACATAAAATATGCAGTGTGAGGAAGTGGGTAATATTTGTTACTAATATGATTTTTACTAACAGGGCTTTTAGTGGGGGTATGAATAACATTTGGTGATAGATCTAGTTTCTGTAATTGTCATGAACAACCCTACTGAAGGTCGCATTTAGATCGTATTCTTAAGCTTACGGTGACAATCTTGAAACACTCGGAACATTTGTACCAGTGCCTTTTATTCATTTTACTAATGCTTACTAATGTGTTTAGTGTTTTGGAAATTTCAGATGAAAGTATAGTGAGTCTTTGCCGAGTTGATAATTACGACAACTTACAGGATACACACATCAACGTGATGTTCAGCAGCTCGGTAGATATGTTTTCCAGCCCTACAAATTGCTCGTGCTTCATTACGTCAAATAGTACCATTTATTTAGACTACGTAGATGTCAGAATGATAAAAACGGAGACCGACGGTCAAGGAAGTGACTGCTCTATGGCGACGCTAACAACCGTACCTGATGATAATATAAACACTCAGTGTAGCAACGGCTGGAACGAAGAAGAAAACTTTGTCTATAACATTCTTGCTGAAGCTAATACATTGATAGAGGTTAAACTTCTTAATTTGTATAGAAGTGGAAATGCTGATGCGCCTAAATTCATCTGGCTTAGTGTATATGGTACGTTTTATTATTATAAACTACGAGCTAATTGTTATGCTTGACATTTTGTATGATGAACAACAAATAAATATTCGCTATTGTTATATACCAAAATGTAATAAGATAACTTGCATGGACTCTAACAGTGCTAGCGAATGTTAAATCTGACATAATGATAATAATAATAATAATAATAATAAATTAATAATAGTATAATTAACCAAATTCTTTAAGCTACCTTCTTTTTTGCGCTGAACCATAGTGGTAGATATGGAGGTGTTACTACATATGAAACCCTTTCTTAGCCCCTACATTTCCCCTTTCAGCTGATGATCAAAACAATGTGAACGTACAGTGTTTCAAGCATGCAGATTACACAACACTTCTTCCTCCTCATACTACATCAAAAGGTGACACTACATCAAAAGGTGACACAAGCGAGCCAACCAACACAACAGATCCACAAAGTAAGACCATTCTATTCCACATCTTTTCATTCATAGAAAGTCTTTAATCTTGTTTTGACCATTCTTTGAGGATAAAATTTCTTTCAACATCATATTATTTCAGTTTTTAGAAAAAGTGTTTCATATCTGAATAAGGGGAAGCAAATCATTTTGAAAAATAAACATGAAATCTAAAGTATAATACACCGCATACACAAAGGTGTTTTTACATTGTACATACATCCGTATTTAAAAAAATTCTCGTAAACTCTTTCAGCATCGCTGACTGGTGATGAAGATTCAAACATCGGAGCTATTGTTGCAGGAATACTTGTACCAGTCATCCTGCTTGCAGTTGTTGGAGTTGTCGTTGCTTTCCTTGTACGGAAAAGGTAATTAGACCTGATAAAGTATTAAATTTATATACGTGTTGTACCTTCAACCACAGTAAAATTACCTCATACTAATGTTCATTATAAATTGACACATGATTGGATTGATTCGACAGAGAATTTTACACGTTTTAAGTCTACTGGAATTCTTCTTTTCACGCAAAGCAAAATCAACCAAAAATAATTCGCCGTAATGACCAGTAAAATCAAATCAAATCATCGTTTTTAATTGTTTTAAAAAGTACTGACGATGCAACATTTTCAATGCACATTATCTTTCCTCTCGTTCCAGACGTGGATATTTATGTAGGAAGAAGCAGAAACATGCAACACCAAACAAGTATACAGAAAGGCCAGAAATCGAGAATTCAGTCGAGAACAGTGAGTATGCAGAGATTGGTTTTGTGCCTGATGTACCTAGCACAGAACCAAATTACGATCCTGTGTACGAGCCAAAGAATAAAAAGACAACTCAAGAATTAAATGGACACACGTATCAGAACGTTGGGGAAACAAGTAAAGAAGAAGGGAAACAATCAAAAACATCGAAATGGCCACTAGGAAAACTGAAATCTCATACGGATAGATTGATTTCGTTCTTTAAAAATCAGACTGAAAATGATATTCCACAAGTGCAGAAACGAGGAAGAGAAAACTCCGCTGGAACGTATGATCATTTGAGACCAGCGTCGGCAAATTCGGAAGTTCATGTTGAAGTTACACCGCCTTGCGAGGAGCCCATGCACATATATTCCCACACAAATGACGAGTCAGTTAAACGACAAGTAGCTATTAAACAAAATGACAAGGATATACACACCAAGAAAACTAAAGCGTCTCCTAAAATAGAAAAGCATCCGAAAGTTCCTACAGAAGAAATAAATGCTTTCCACGTTGGGGACTCTTATATAGAGTTTCAATTCGGCACCGTAGATGAAAACCACCCAGACCTCGTTAAGAGTCCAAAAGACAATGAAAACGCAAGACCTGCTCCACCAAACCGACCTCCCCCTTCGCCTAGAACAGCCGCTAAGAGTGACAAAACACCAACTCCAAAGTCAAGTCCGAAACAAGCTCGTCCAGTACTGAATGTAAAAAACGATACACGATCAAAATCCCCAAATTTCCTTTCACCAGGTCATACAAGTCCCGATGACGCATCAAACTACGATTATGCTGCTGGGACACACGTAAGACCACGAAGTGTAAGTCCACATACTTCGGACGTTTCTGACGTATCATCTGAACATTCGTACAAAATTTTAGAAAAACAGGAGTTGTATGACTATGCTGACGTCAGTGATGATGAACTAGCAGATGAAGCGCATACATACACGTCTGGATCAATATATGAAGATGTTGATAAAGATCCTAGATCAGCAAGTGTACGAAAACACAAAAGTGCAACAGAAGTTCCACTAGATACCAATGGATACCTCGAGCCAGTCACAAGCCGAACACGTGCAATATCTTCACCAGGTGTAAGCTCTGACCTGACGGAACACAAAAATAAGTCAAATACACCGATATCCACTACAAGCATGTTGAATAAGGAGTTGAAAGACAAAACGCAACAGAAAAAACAAACCAAGAACACACACGACGATGTGAGCAAAAGTAACGCTAAGGGACTTAATTCTATAGCAACACACTCACAAAAGGTCGGTGATGATAGTAATGCAGTGAAAAGTGATAATGTTGATACCAAAGACTACCAAAAAGTTGATGGAGTAAAAGGCGTGCTAAAGATGGCCCAAATATTTGAAACCAAAGACAGTGAAAGCGATTCATCCAGACAAAGTTCTCCACGAAATATACAAGTCACAAACCTTCCAAGAAACAGTCCAAACTTTAAGACATCGGATGCATGACCTTAAAAGCAATTCGAAAGTTTCGTTATCCCTTTATATTTTATTTTTGTTCAAGAATGTTGTCATAACAACCAGTGTTCATCAGTGATTTCAGATGATATATTCACATGCAGTTTCACAATTGTTTTAATTATCATTACCCAATGTAATTCATATTATTACCTGTTCATTATTTATATGAATTTATAACACAATGTGCCATTCTTTTTACATTTGTACAATTTATTACAAATTGAGTATTGCTTTATTATGTAACTTCTATTTTATCTGTAAGTCTTAAATAAAGTCAAAATTATATTAAGGTGGTTCTTTATAAATGGAGGAACAAATATCGTTCTACAATGTAGAATGTTTTAAACTATTATTTTTTCAAGAAGCATCATATCAGAAGAAAATTCAGCCAATAAAAAGATAGGGTCATGTGCTTAATTTTGGGTCAGACCGGTCTTCCGGTCAATTTTCACAACGGGCTTCTATTTGAAAAAAAAAACTCTTTCAATTATATTTTCGCGTATATTAAAAGTTCAGTAATGAAGATTTTAGTTAAATTTCTCATAGCTGTTGATTTACCTTTGTTTGAATCATATGGCCAATCATATGTCATATGGTCAAATAAAATGCACTGATACGTGTGCTTATTTTTTCACAATTCAACAAACATCAGCTTGAGCCCTAACATTGCTACTTAATTCATGTCACTGTTTTGAATCATTTTAAACCCTATACGAGCCTGGCCCAGCCATGGTTAGTTTAAGCTAATGTCTCCTACTTTTGAAACTTTCCGATTTATAGGCTCGAGTCAACACTGTTTGCTTATAACTAATACAGACTCAGCGTTTACGTTTGTATTACTTTCAATTAACAAACATTACACAGAATTTTATGGGAAGGTTTTGCTTGCTGCTGAAGGTCGATAAAAGGCAGTTACTGGATATCTGACATCAGATCCACATTTTGTCCAATAATATTCTGCTTGGTGGAAGCAAGTGTATTCCACATCGTCTGTATAAATATAAAGGAATGAAAACTTTCAGCGAAGTTTGTTGTAATGTTCCTTTTTCACATACTCATTTTTAAACTCCATTAAGTAAGAACGTTATAACATAATATGGGTATCGCCACATTAGGAAGCACATTAATGGCGATACTAAGCTAGAAGAGTAAGTGTAAATACGAATGTAAATATAAAAAGAAGTCCTTATTAGCAAATATGCACTCGTACTATGCTCCTAGAGGTAGCGCAATATTTCCGCTACAGAACTCGTCCATATTTCTCGATACATATCTAATAACCTTTATTTGTTATATCATTATGGCATGGTAAGAACATTTAAACATACCTCAATTGATAACTATATACCTATATACCATAGGAATGCGTTTATGAAAAATAAATCTTCTTTTGTAAAATATGTAGAGCACAAATTTTTCTGATTAGGATGTCATAAGTTCGAATTCCTGGAGCGGCCCTAGTTCTCCGCAGTTATCAACGTTATGACAGTCTGTCTGAGATTATTCATTCTACACCTCCCTTACATGTTGGAAAATTGTCAGATATAGAGATCAGATATGAACTGGCAAGAAATTCTTTAGAAGGTTAACTAGCATCAGTACATAATTCATTTATCCCCCCACCAAAGGTGAAGGGGATATTAGAAATGCTCTCCGTCCGTGCGTCCGTCTGTCCGTCCGTCCGTCCGTCCGTCCGTGCGTCCGCAACGATATTTGTCCGGAGCATAACTCCAAAAGTACTTGAGGGATTTTCTTCAAACTTCATACACTGATAGAACACGTTGGGAGGAAGTGCAGTGTGCAAGAACAATAACTCTACCTTGCCTATTTTTTGAGTTATTCCCCTTTATCTTATTTTCTTAAAAAAATTTGTCCGGAGCATAACTCCAAAAGTACTGGAGGGATTTTCTTCAAACTTCATACACTGATAGAACACATTGGTAGGAAGTGCAGTGTGCAAGAACAATAACTCTACCTTGCCTATTTTTTGAGTTATTCCCCTTTATCATATTTTCTTAAAACATTTTGTCCGGAGCATAACCCCAAAAGTACTGGAGGGATTTTCTTCAAACTTCATACACTGATAGAACACATTGGGAGGAAGTGCATCCCCCCACCAAAGGTGAAGGGGATATTAGAAATGCTCTCCGTCCGTGCGTCCGTCTGTCCGTCCGTCCGTCCGTCCGTCCGTGCGTCCGCAACGATATTTGTCCGGAGCATAACTCCAAAAGTCCTTGAGGGATTTTCTTCAAACTTCATACACTGATAGAACACATTGGGAGGAAGTGCAGTGTACAAGAACAATAACTCTACCTTGCCTATTTTTTGAGTTATTCCCCTTTATCATATTTTCTTAAAACATTTTGTCCGGAGCATAACCCCAAAAGTACTGGAGGGATTTTCTTCAAACTTCATACACTGATAGAACACATTGGGAGGAAGTGCATCCCCCCACCAAAGGTGAAGGGGATATTAGAAATGCTCTCCGTCCGTGCGTCCGTCTGTCCGTCCGTCCGTCCGTGCGTCCGCAACGATATTTGTCCGGAGCATAACTCCAAAAGTCCTTGAGGGATTTTCTTCAAACTTCATACACTGATAGAACACATTGGGAGGAAGTGCAGTGTACAAGAACAATAACTCTACCTTGCCTATTTTTTGAGTTATTCCCCTTTATCTTATTTTCTTAAAAAATTTGTCCGGAGCATAACTCCAAAAGTACTGGAGGGATTTTCTTCAAACTTCATACACTGATAGAACACATTGGTAGGAAGTGCAGTGTGCAAGAACAATAACTCTACCTTGCCTATTTTTGAGTTATTCCCCTTTATCATATTTTCTTAAAACATTTTGTCCGGAGCATAACCCCAAAAGTACTGGAGGGATTTTCTTCAAACTTCATACACTGATAGAACACATTGGGAGGAAGTGCAGTGTGCAAGAACAATAACTCTACCTTGCCTATTTTTGAGTTATTCCCCTTTATCATATTTTCTTAAAGAAATTTGTCCGGAGCATATCTTCTTCATGCATGGAGGGATTTTGATATATCTTGGCACAAATGTTTACCACCACGATGCGGAGTGTCATACGCAAGAACTAGGTCCCTAGGTCTAAGGTCAATGTCACACTTAGAGGTCAAAGGATACAAGAATAAAAACCTTGTCCGGAGCATTTCTTCTTCATGCATTGAGGGATTTTGATATAACTTGGCACAAATGTTTACCACCACGAGACGGAGTGTCATGCGCAAGATCCAGGTCACTAGGCCTAAGGTCAAGGTCACACTTAGAGGCCAAAGGTCAGATACAAGAATGACTTTGTCCGAAGCATTTCTTCTTCATGCATGGAGGGATTTTGATGTAACTTGGCACAATTATACACCATCATGAGACGAAGTGTCATGCGCAGTTCCCTTCTTTAGAATTACTTCCCTTTGTTGTTGCTTTAAATAGCTTTTATTGTAACTTTTTCATTACTAGTCGTAGGGAAAAATCGAGACCACTTTTCTGTAATACAACAAACATGCTAAATCCAATTTTGAGGTGTATTTTGACCAGTCTCTTCCTGATAAAGATTTTTGTGTGGACTTGCAATTTTTTTTTTTTTTTTTTTTTTTTTTTTTAAAGATTAACTTCCCTTAGTTGTTACTATAAATAACTTATATTGTAACATTTTTATAATTGACCCTAGGGAAAAAACAAGACCACTTTTCTGTGGTACAGCATAGATGTTACTCTCCAGTTTTAGGTGTATTTTATTAATTTTATTATATATAAGGTATCTCTACCTAGTAAGGAGTTTTTTTGTGGACTTTAAAAAACAAAAGACTTACAATGATTACTAAACAACCACAAAATTAACATTCCATTTGCAAATACAGCTGCTGGAGTAAAGAAATTTGCTTTGACGGGCATATATTGTGACATTCTGGCACTCTTGTTCCCTGTTAGCTTTCCATTCCTTCTTTTTACAGTAGCCATATAGAAAAACATCATAGTTATACTCTTCATGAAAATTAGTAAAATTTAGCAGTAAACCACCTCACTACTGACTTATTCTTTCTTCCACATCTTAAAACCCCTGATGCGGACCACATCCTTCAATTATGATATGCCCGGTGGGGGGATTAGCCATGTCTGACATGGCTCTTGTTTACTTTAAAAGAGAGTGTCAAACAAAAAATAACTGGTTATTAACTGTACCCCTTAATTGACATGTGTCTACAAATGACGTTACAGCACCACGCACAAACATTTTAAAACGCGAAAATGTAGTATTTTAGTGTTTTTCTAACCGCGGTATCTATGGTACTTATGGTATTGTTGATTAATATTACCTGTACGGTAATTTGCAGCACCCCAGGCATCGTAAAACATTGATTTTGTGTCTGGCACTTTAGGACAATACTGAACATGAATCCAACATCCGGCACCAGCTGTACGAATTGCACCTTTGAGAACCATTGTTAAATTTATTTTACACTATCTTATACCAACAAAGCATAACATGGTAACGGGAAAGAATTGATTAGTTTAAAAACAATCCTAAGGTTAAAACAGGTAAAATTGTATAACAGCTTCAGGGGTGTTTTGCCTCATATATTATTACATACTAAAGTGCGTTCAATTTGACCGTACCAATTTGTGCAAAATAAAATGTCTTACTAAACACTCCACTGTATTTATGAGACGAAAAAACTCATTTGTACCTTACAAAAAAAGTGCACACTTGCTGTCAAGCTACGTTCACTTTTCTTATATTATGTCGTATGTATTGAAAAAGACATTCAGCTACTCTTCATTTTTTTAAATTGAATGAGTATTAATTTTTGAGATAATCTGGTACCTGTAGGTCTGTATATAGAAGTGATTGGATGGTTCCTGTGAGATCCACAATACCTCCACTGGGCGACTGCTCGGGATAAACATTTCTCCTCATCATGTGCTGCATTCTGATGCTCTTCCGCCCAAGAATCCCTGGTTATTTTCCCAGTGTGAAGTACATATCCATCTGCTGGTCCACCATGTTTTGGACAACCATATAATGCCATAAAACAGCCATCTCCCGCAAGTCTTGTTGCCCCTATCAGCGGAAAAAGGGCACGTCCTTCAACTCAAACCCTAACCCACCCACTCCCCTTTACATCAAATATACTGTTTAGAACAAGTTGTATTAACCTCACCTGATTTAAGACAATTTCAATTTATGCGTTGTCTTGAATTGTTTACAATGGTTATGTCTACAAAATGTACTAATAAACTTTGATAATGTGGCAGCTGAGTCCAATAAGTCCAGGGGTGCTCAAAGATAATCCGTCATAATCTCAATTGTAAAGCAAATATTGGATTTACCTGTATTGGAAAATAAACAGTGTCGATTGTATTGAGGTCAACTGCCACATTATCAAAGTTTATTAATAGCTATTACGTGATTACAAAGACAAGGCAATAATACAGGCACTTTAAACCCGTGCATTATTATACCAGGATGGACATTACTTGACAAATTTGATATGTCAAGGCATTACAAACCTTGTAACGACGAGTCCATATAGCATATCGTGTAATTATACAGTGTTACCCTTATATGATAAAAAGCAAAGTCTGATATTTGTGAAATTATTTTATTGACGTTTACTCTTTAGATTTAGACAATCAAAAGTGATCGTGTTATAAAATTGTCAATAATGATCCGGTAATAGATGGTTGATCTGCCTTCGGCCTCGGTCTAATACCAAAAGACCTTCGATCCATTAACTCGGCGATGTGTGACCATTTTGTGTCGATTCGCCGTAAAACCCAACCCACTCACTGACTCACTCCGATTCATTAAAGGGTCTTTGTGAAAACACGTGCTTACTCACATAATACACGTCGTATGTAGGTCTCATTTCTTGTATTATGTGATTCATAAAAGTTTCTTAAAATACCTTTATCCATTGGAAGTTTTCGTTACGAGGTGCCTAATTCTCTCCAGTCGTTTGTTTATTTAGTGGCAATGCATCATATTGCACAAACAACCGTTTTTATCAAACTGGTTATCGTATTATAGAATGCTTCGTTACCTGAAGGTCCATATATTGCTGCTACTTGTTCATCTTTATGGGATCCACAATAATGCCACTGCGCTACAGCTCGACGAAAGCACATTGTTTCGTTGTCGGCAGCATGTTCATGTTGTTCACCATATGTATCTCTGTATGTTCCAGTATTTGGATGATCCTTGCAGCCAGATACACTTAACCAACAGCCTTAAAAGGAAGTATAAATGATGAACCGACTACAAGTCGAAAATTCGCTTTGCATGCAAAATACAATATACATATATATATATTAAGAAAAATAGTGACATGACGCACTTCAAAACTTTCAAATATTATTATGCGTAGTGGTTTAAAATACAATTATCAGTCACCACTAAATCCTGCTTTGATGTATGCCTAACATATTTGGTTGATATTCTATCTCGCCGTTCTGTTTTCTTTTCAAAAAAAAAAAGGTTTATAATTTTTGTATTGAACTACAATGCACGACTGCTCGAATTATAACTTAAAACCAAAGTAAGATTGAAAAAAAAACCTACTAATTCTTACAGACGTGCAACCGAAAAAGAAAACAAGATTTGACATTACCTTCGTTTGATACATTATAAATATCGTTTTTACGTGAACCATCTGGCAGATAAGCTGAAACTGGTGTATCTGTTACTGGAGCATGTGTAGTACATGCAGCAGACGAATCTTTAAGGTTAACTAAGTGTGACGGACCTAAAAACAGCAAGAAGAGAAAAAGTAGTTGGCGTTCTTTGATTCCAGAAGATCCTCAATATTTTTTGATAGTATTTGATTTCCTGACGCAATTTAAATGACACTTTTATTAGTATAGAACCCTGGAAAACGTTTATTAAAACTACAAACTCTTATGATTTAGTATTCCAATTAAACGGTAGTCTCAGATTTATGTGTTGTTACCTGAAGATACCTAACACTGAAACGGCAAGAGATTCATTGTATACTTACCTCTATGGAGGTAAATTGGTCCGACTGCAGCTCTTGGACCGACATCGTTCGGCGAAGGAACTTGTTTGAAATTGACATTATTAGCCCACTCGGCTGCATAACACTTCAGCCTGTAGTCACCATTCGCAATATTATAGTGATCAGTCATGCCTAGAGACTGTTGAAAGAATTATAAACGACTTCAGTAAATAAACAAGTAAATAATCATCTTTTTCTTTCTTATGCGTTTTTCCGTCGTATTGAATACTTAGTTAGTAGTTATATTTACATTTTTATGTAATTTTTATAAAGACGTACATTTGCGAATTTTGCAAAACGCTAACGACATAATTGTCTGGAAATCTGTGTACAACATTTAATTCTATTAAAGAGCTATGGATTACTTTAGAGTTGGTTAGATAATTTATTTTCTTAATTATTTCGACTGTGTTGTAGTAATGTGGTTTGATTTTTCCTTAAAAGGTCGCGGGCATAACTAACACTTGATTCTTATCTAGAGAAAAAAAGACAATTAATAGTTCTACATTTTTCTAATCACTGCATTTGCCGTTGCTGCTGCATTGATTTTAGCAGGAAAAGTCCCTGTACCAAGGAAAAGTTTTCTGATGTCTGTCAGACGGCCAGGCTCTTTGATTCTGATTGGAAAGTTGATTTGAGTGGAAGAATAGTGTACCATCAAAACTTCTGTCGTAATAAATATTTTCAGCAAACTTACTATCTTCCAAAGTTTGATATATTAAAGAGCAAGTTATTTTTGGTCTCAACGTCTTGAAATTTTAAGTATTTCCGGTAGCATAATTTGTATTCCGAGGATGACCTATTTAAATCTGCTTACATCCAGATCATTAAAACTATTAATATTGCAGAATTGTCAATTTATATGACATTAAAATGCGATCACTATTTTCTTCTCCCATGTGATTATTGCTCAACCATGTCATCTTCCAGTAGTAGGAGCTCGTCGCTTTAATTTATTATAGAGTCCATTCTTATGAGCATTGAGGTAATATCAATAAGAAGTGAAAATAAATGTTAAAACACGACTATACAGCAAAAGACTTAAGACAGTTGCGTCCATGACCCCTAAGGTGGTGTCTGTCAGAGTTACTTCTCGACAGTAATGTTGTTGCTAATATCCCAAATGGTGAAGTGCAGTCACAGTGGTCCTTGTTTATAACTATTGATTTTAGAGTAACTACCATTGGCTTACATAAAAAGTGATTGAAATACATTATTTTTTATAACTAGATTTGTAATGTTGCCCACGGCACACGTAACAAAACATATCTGCTTTTGTGGTATTCCTGCTAAATTTCTGAAATGGACTTGTCCGTCTTTCAATTAGGACAGTACCATTAACTGTTGGGGTGCTTATGAAAAAGATACTGTCTGAATAGCGAACAGTGTCTGCACGGATGTGCAGATTAATCTTGGTCTAAACTGGTCACAAAGACAGAATCACTTGCAGCCAGCAGCTAAAGGTTAAAGAAGATATTTATCGGCAGTAATGATTACTATCGGAGAGCACAAGCTAGCGTTAGTTCTTTGTCCATGCTCTATTACGGCCACTTACATATCCTGTTTCCGAGATATTAAAGAACCTGGGCTTGTTGAAATTCTGGCTTATATGTATGTATTCTTTGTGTGGAGTGTTGAACACCAAATTCTTTACGATTTGATTTCCTGTAACAAAAGAAATGAAACTTTAATGACTCTAAGAGGGTTAAAATGTCATAAATAGTTTGAAACTGCAGCAAAAGATTGTAAACGAAAAAAATACAGGAATATTTGCTTAGGCGTAATAGTTAATAGACATGACAAACAAAATGAAAACTGTTTCGCATTTACAGTAATTTGGATGTCAGTACACATACTAGTACACTTTTTCATGAAACAAATTTTGTTTCGTTCGGGCACAGACTGAGGTTCTGACAATGAAAGAATCGTTTGTTCTTAAATGAGGCATTAAGCTTTCTGAATTTACAGGTTCGCATTTCGTATTCTTACCTTCTGGCAGACTGGCATTTGGTAGTGTAAGATATTTCAGTTCTGGATAGCGTAACGTCCACAAAGAGCTATTGTAAGGCACAGCCTTTGAAATAAGAACATATATATGACATTTCCTTTTGTGTCATATGACAAATATAAAATTTCACAGCTTGTGTTTCTACTTTCAAAGAAACTATAGACTGTTAGTGAATAATCTGTAACTGATGAGAGGATGCATTAAGCCTTTGAAGGTGGATTTTTTTTTAAATGTCAGTTATGGCAGACTCATTCGTTAGAACATTGTTTACATTCAGTCCAGTATAAACAGTTCCATCTAAAAGGTATTTCATGTACCAATGTCCGTCATAAATATTTCTATTCCTCCAAATATGTAAAACAATCTCAAAATACAAATTAGCATTTTTATACAAAATACTAATAATTAAAGGTAAGAGTAGAATTTCTGAAAGTAAGGAACAAAATAAAGAAAATGCCCCGAATCGTCCGCCCAAAATCTTAAAACCAAAGAAAAATATCAAACAGGGAGTGCCACGCACCAAAAGCGCAGCCTCCTCAAAACGAACCCCCTAGCAACCAACATTATCAAAATCGGCTGCTTAAAATACTTACGAAACAAACAGCTTTCGCGAGTGTTTTTTCTAATTTCGTACACATGCTTACTTTCAGGCTGCATATTTAAAATAATAATGTCGGGGCCGGTGTCATCAGATTGCACATGTGACATTGATGTATTTAATATGTTAAGTGATGGTTTTTCTTTTGACCAAAAAGCATTGCATGAAACTTTACAATGATGATAAAAAGAAATATACGTACATGAAGCCTCGCGATGAGTGTTTTGTCATTGTGATGGGATGTCCCTCTGCTATCTACTTGTATACTGTATCTTGTTGCGTTGTACATCACATTGTTGGCTATCACGTTATAACGTCCGCCTCCGATGTTAGCGTGTACGTTATTCTATGAGATATATCAAGCAAAAACAACAGCAACAACACATTATTTCTTTTATTTTTCAATAAAAAAATAAAGGATCACATTTTTGACTCAGATTTGTTTGTTGATTTTAGCAACAACTTGGTTTATGCGGTTGCTCTGCAATTATATTTATGGTTAATAACATCTATGAGAAGATCCTTTGGAAGAAAAGAATGCAATCTTGCAAAGTAACAGCAGACTGAGTTTGATTGAGTCTGATCCACTCACGCTCACTAGCACCGGCTTAAGTGGAATTCTATTACATACATATTGATTTAACTCCAGAAAATATAACAATACTGGGGCCTTGGTAGACCGCTATTATAACAAAGGCGGGAGGCTGTGAGTTTTGTCCCTTCAAAGATACAAATGTCGTAACCCGAGGTCTAATGGTTTAATTATTGGTATTGGGCTCTGAGGTTTAATACTTGCTATCGAAAGTTAAATGACTGGAGAACAAATTTCCCTCCATCAGGACCTGTCTATTTGTATAAAAGCTAAAGTCTAAAAAACTTTTTCCTTCATTTGCACCAGTTCTTTCAAAGCATTTCCATGCAGGCTCTATTCATGGGCCATTGTGATACAGAGTATCACGACTTTCTTGTGTTATTTGTGTTTTATATGTTTCCTTAGCTCAGTGATTTAAAACATCGATGACAAAATGTCGAACGAATAACTGCTGCTTGTTTTACATTTATTACATTTAAACGTCATTAATACTTACGTCATAAAACACATTGTTTGTTATACTGGTGCTTGAAGACTGGTCATCCAACATTACTCCGCGCGCATCTGCTCCAGGAACCAGCCTCAAAGTATGGTGGACAATGTTATAACGTATAATGTTGCCTCGCTTTGGGAAACATAAAGGTTAGTTGCTAAGGTGGAAAGTAATTGACCAGTTCATATTTTTACACGAGAGACAAAAATTAAAACTCAAATGGATCGTGTTTACTATAAATGCCACGACGGTGAAGGAACTGAGACTACTTAAGTATTGTTTGTGAGTGATAAATTAGGACAAATCCCTTTCTTAAATAAATACAATCAGTGCCAAATTTATTCAAAACACAGAAAAGACCATTGGACAGATACACTTATAAACTTACAGTAGTCCAGTCGCGGCCGGTATGGAAAGCTCCACAATCAGAAGCGTTGGCACAGTTATGGTGTAACAGGTTATACTCCATCACGATATCATTGCCCTAGTCAAAAAAGATGTTTTAAATGTGAGTGTGGACATGACATGAAATTTAACCAACACACATTGTTTTCTTGCAAGTTTATTCATCTTAAATTTTTAAGTTTGAAACCAAATGAAATATAAATGCATCTATTATACTCATGTTGTTTTTATGTCCCGCTACTTATATGGTTTCTGGTTCGTACAGCACGAGTTAATTTGAGTATTTCTTTCATAGATTTTGTCATTTCTCATTATCTACTTCCATATTATATCATCCAATAACTGTATTGTTTTGTTTAGGTAAAATGTACCATTCGAGAAACAGTGGTCTCAGTGCCTGTGTTAAGGATCTCTGTGCCCGTGCACGGTGTCTCCGTGACCGTCAAGGTTAAGTGTGCTGACTTAGTCACTTGACCAACTCAGTGTTGGTTTGGAATCCTTTATTAGAGGTACTTTTCTTTCATGCGAGGAAGGTATCCAACTAGTGGAAAATTGGTGTTTCTACAGTACACCAAGTTTCCCAACCGTTTGTGAAATTATGCCACGTGGGTCATCTGCCGGTCGTCCTCGATCATTAAATTCTGGACAGAATACTCGCCATAAAGCATAAATTGTATAGGTTTGACTTAAATCCAAACAACAACAACAACAACATAAAACTTTACGTGGTACATCACTGCAGTATACTGCCCAAAGTAAATGTGGTTATACCGAACCACATGACCAACGCCATTAACACTAACGCCGTGATTGCCCTGGGCCCCAACACGGGCATACCGGAATATTTCATTGTTTTCTATGGTGTTTCCTGAAGACTGTAGGGTCTTTCGACTTCCGCCTGTAAAGGAAATTTAAAAATATAATAATTTAGCTTTAAGCAAAGATCCGCTGTTAATTAGAATTTGTAGTTTGTGTAATTGCGTTATACACTACAAACTGTAATACACTCAAATCAGATTATGGGTCACCATTCTAAACTGTATATTAACCTTTATCCTGCTAAATTTCTATAATGAACTTGTTCATCTTTCATTTTGTACAGTACTATTAACTGTTAAAAAGGGTTGTTTATATACTGACTGAATGGTGAACAGTGCAGATCATGATCAGACTGCATGGATGTGCAGGCTGATCATAATCTACACAGGTCGCAAAGGCAGAATGAATCGTGTCCAGCATGATAAGGGTTTAACTGGAGACAAAAACAAAGGGTATGTGTAGACTCTTTGGAAGCAATGTGCTAGACATTTTTGTAAGTTTTCTGTCTTTTATTACATCTTTTTCTAAAATAAAATAGCATGAAGATTAAAAATGATCGTATAAACACATAACGTTGCAGGTATCACACAATGTCATAGCGCAGATCAGCTTTCAGATAATTTATAATTTTGTTTATTTTTCTGATATTGTTCAAGGTAGAAAAATTAAATACTTCTTAAAGACACTTAATCATTTTGTTTACATGTTTATGTCATTGTTGACATTTACTACTCCAGCAAATTACGTAACGGCGGAATGTTTTATTCATCAAGGATTTGCCTAAATGACTGTATTTACCAATATAACCGGTCAAATCTTGCCAAGTTCTCAACAGAAATTTATTTGCTTGACCTTATTTTTTTGTTTTTCTTATATTTTTGTTATTGTTTTCGATGGAACTTTTTTTAATTGTTCTGAAATGTTAAATACTTTGTTTACCTTATTAGCATATTGATGCTGTTAACGATGTTTTGTTAATTAGATTTAGCCTTAATCATTTTGGTGTTTTTTTTTTCAGTTCCAGTCATTTATTAACGAAAATACCAAATAGTGATTGATTTTGCATTCGTTGTTTACGGTTATATGAGAACATGGTGGACGATATGATTGTCATGTTTTTGAAATTGCCATGAATGTTCTGAAATAACTTGTAAACATGTTATTGCGATGTGATATAAATACTCAAGAAGAGATGCTTGAAAAGACCGAATCAAGGAGATCGAATCAGAGGAAAGGAACATGTTTTTCAGAAAGGGAGATGGATAAATGAACAATAGAGACTGATGTTAGAAGGTTAAGGAGTATGGGAGATTTGGGATGGTTTGGAGTGATTAGGTTAATGTAAGATAAAACTTTCGGCTGAGAATAAATTAGTTAAAAAAATTATCGTCGGACAAATTCTGTTTAAGAAGCTGATGTATCTTTTTAGTATAGTTCATTTAGTAAATAAACCTCTGTGTGTGTGTTAAAAAGGACTGCTGACTTTTTAACCCATGCTACCTTCGAAGAGGCGTGTGGCGCTACAAATGGGCGCAGTTTTAAATATCTTGCAAAGGTCGGTTTGTTTTAAATATTTAGCATATCCTTATTCAAAGTGCATTACAATTATCATTTTGACTATTGAAAAGTAAGTTTCAAAAGAAATAAACTTATATGTGCATTTAGCTTAAAAGGGCAGATGCGAATATTTGGCTGCATGGTAGCATAAATTTGGTGTCATTATTCTGGAGGTAGATTTGAACGAATAAGCGGTGTTTTACAGATCGATAGTATAGAAGAAGAAGAAGAAAAAAATGTTTGTTAAAGTGACATGTGATATATACAATATATAGCAAAACATATAAGTAACAAAACAAGAATCACCCGGCCTCATGGACCTATAAGTCACTATCAAAATATAATAGTAATAATACAGTGTAAATTTAAATGAACTATAACGTAAGCAAATATAGATATCTGAAAAACTTATCTAAGATTATATAGTGGAAAGTCATACATTAAAACCCTACGAGATCATTTATGCATTTAAATAAATAGACTTACGTCTATGCAAGTATGCTTGAACAAGATATTTTGTAAACTTTCTCATGTGGTGTTTTATCAGAAAATTCATCTTTTCAATGTCTAACAAGTCTCTAAGAGCATAATCATGTAGTACATCACCAAATAGTTGAGTTCGTAAGTCATTGTATTTTGAACAGTGTAATAAAAAGTGCATCTCATTTTCAACACTATTGCTTGAACAAAATTTTCAAAGTCCTTCCTGTCTCAATACGAAGTGGGAGTATTCCACATCTGAATTGTGCGACAATTGATCGTTCATATTTTGACAGGTTTAACATAACATAGTCTTCAGTTTTGAATACATCTTTTAACTGTTTATAAGTTCTCAACTTGGGGGTATTTTCGACGGTGTTTTTCCACTAACGACTATATAGATCAATCAGTCTCTGTTCTGCCACTCGAAGGTCAATTATTTCTTTGCTATTGCAAACATTCGAGAGATCGAGAGAGGTCATTATAGCCTTAATCTCACTGCACAGCAATTATTGTTGCACCTTTCATAGTCATATTTGAGCGCACGTTTAGTGATTCTATCATTATCAAAAGAAATTAGCTGTTCCAATGCCTTAATATGTTAAGCCATCGTCTATATCGACTTGGAAGCCAGCCTAGATCACCTGTTAATGCAGCTATTGGAGCAAATCTATGTACACCTGAAAAGAATTTCATTGACCTGTTTTGAACGTTATCAGTCTGTTGAAATTGTTTATACCCCCAAACCGTAGAACAGTAATCCATTACAGGAACAACACAGTTATATACTAGTTTCTCGTAGGATTTAAAACCGAAATCAGTTAATCCTCGAACTTTGTTTATCAAGCCTCCTAGCGCTCTACCAGCACCTTTACCAAAGGTTTCACAGTGACTGTTAAATGATAGAAAGATCACACCCAAATACTTATATTCAGAAACAGTTTCTAGCGTATTGTTACCGATTCTATAGTTAAACTCTGTACGTGTATTTGGCGCCCTTTTCGGAAGTGCATACACTTTGTCTTGTCTGTATTGATTAACACGCGCCATTTCTTACACCACTCGTGCAGCTTATGGCTATATACCAATAAAAGAAATTGTTCTTTGTTTCATATAAAATTCAGCTACTTCAGAACAATTTTGTTACAGTTTCTAGATTTTCACTCCGTCGTAGACCTATTTTCCACAAGGATTCCATACATTTGCTTCAAGAAAACGAAAAGAAAAAGGGGTGTTGAATAGTATGCAGTGAAATGCAAGTCAACTGAAGTCAGGTACCCTCATACTGCCGCATTTCAGAAAGCGGTCCGCAGAATAAACACCCTACTTTCGTTTTCAAGTACACAACTCGAAAGCATGCGAATATTAGCATGAAAAGTGTCCAATTTTTTATTTGTAAAATTCATTCCACGAGTGAAATAATGCCCATTTGACCCCCGATTTACGCGCAAATGCGTGAAAAATGGAAAAATTAGGATCTATTTATTACGGACTTCTTTCGATACACCACGGAAGCACATTTTTGACCGAATTACTGCATTATAACCTATCTAGCATTTGTGGTAAGTCATTTTCTGAATTCGCTATTAAAACAATGTCATCCGCATAAAGCAACATCGAAATAGAAGCACCGTTCATGTCAATCCCAATACCAAGATCGTTTATTTCACCCACTAAATCGTTAATAAATATGACAAAGAGCGTCGGCGAAAGAGTATTTCCTTGAACAACGCCGGACTTACAATCGAACCAAGTTGTTAACTAATTGTTTTATTCTGATACATAAGGTGGTATGCTCGTACATACTTTTCATTGCATTATAAACTTTTCCGTCAATGCCATTTAAGGGTAGCTTGTATATTTCATGCCGCCTTTTCTCCTAAACCATTATGGATGACAGACACTATGCTTTGCAGGTTTTGCTTCGTCAAGATTGACTTCATGAAAACATGCATAACTTATTTTCATGTAAGAGTATGGCATGTGCCGTAATAACGTGCCGAAACTTACATAGAAATAGAAATATGTGAGTATCTGGGTGTGTTTACAAATTACGGAATACCCCTGCCCCCACTTGCCATCTCCTGGAAGATATTGTTAATATTTTTAAAGGTTAACGTTTACAAACCGCTTATAAACACTCCACCATTGGTATCATGTATGAGGCACCGACTAACAGAGCAGTCACGGGAGTCACCAGATAACGTCACAGTTGCGGAGCCTAGCGTATGGAAGAAAGTATGGTATGTTACTTCAGTGCTGTTGACATTAGTTAAGACTTCTGAAGTTAAATCCTTGATATCTCAATTCTTAATGTTTCTTTAATAAACCAAGTGTGTATAACCTTTTAATGCGCATCGAAATAAACATGAATATAACTATCTTTACGCATGAAAAACTAATTAGATCGATTATTTAAATTATATGGAACGAAACAGTTGTAGACCTTTTGCGATCCCACCTTAGGAATTAGCAGTACTTGTGAAAGGTTTACTTGCGGTCTCCTTAATCCCTACCTGCATAGCGTGTACTTACTAGAGGAGTTAAAAATGTGGAAATTTAGTTGAACTTGCGAGTAGTTTTACTACAATTGTTGAAAATTAAAAAAGTAAACGTTCGTTTACCAGTATTCCTTATTTCCAATTTTGTTAACTGGATATTGTGTACGTTTGTTCCAAAGATTCCATAGCCTCTACATGCTTCCAACGTGAAACCTTCAAAGATTACTTGTCGTACGCCTCGATTTATCCTAAATATTCATTTTAATGTAATATCAAAGTAGGTACAGACTTGCCGATTACAAAATAAAGTTGTATATCAATCAATCAACTGATTTATTAGAATCAGCGAAAGATTAGTTTTATTATGAATGAACAACATTTTCATAGTTATTCAACGACATCATCAAATTTACCAATCTCGGACTCTCGTGACCCTTTTAATGTTAATATTTGCCAGTCAATCTTACGTAACATTGCGTGTTACAAATATCTAGTGTTGAAATTACTACTCCCATCACCAAAACCATGCTAGTCAGCAATAATGGATATTAAAATAATATCCTTCAAACTTTCGTTCTAAATTTCTTTGTTTTATCAACATATAGGGACTATATTGAGTGCTTAAATGACCTCTAGGAAAACTGGAATGTGTTTGCTGTACAGAGGTTGTTCTGGACATGTTGAAGCACTAAGAATTTTATATAAATAGAATAAAATTATCTGCCTTTGTGGACAGCCTCATTGGAAGTGTAGTAAGGTGATCTTATGATAAAGTAGTAGTGTTAAAACACATTAATTAGAGGTTAATGTGCGGCTTTGGTGTGTCGTCCTGCCATAATGACACAATAATGGTCATTATCCTAAAGAAGGTACACCGAGCCATATATTGCCGTACCTATTATATATATTGCTATGCGACTTCGACGTCTTACACGAGAGACGGGAAGTGTTCCAGTAATATGTTATTTACCACACTGTGCCAATATCATTGAGCAAATTATGTGATATTTGTGTATTTTCAACTTAAATTTGTTGCTAATTATAGTAAATCATATAATAGCAGCCTTTTTACACACAATTTACCATTGGTATTCATAAATGAAGTAAACATAAACTATAGTTAGAACTCCCTACTGTATACAAGTGTCAATCATTGACACATATATAACATCTGACACTTTGGCGTTCCCATCATCGTTTGGCAACCAAACATAGAGGTTTCCATGATCTCTGTCTATGTAATATTCTCCCTGAATTATACATGACATTAGGTATAAATGGGAGTGTACACATAAGAAACATGTTTAATAGGGAATCGATCTTACCGATTTTCGTCGCGAAGCGACGAAAATCGGGATCGAATCCCACTACGGTAACATACGAGGGTATCCAAACAACACATACTATCTAAATAAAAAAATATGGAGTTCCGGTTTAGACCATGGGCGTGCGACGACCCCGATGAAATTCGGGATATCACGGTCTTCGTTAATGTTAATAAGCGTCCGTCAGATCAGTAGGCGAAACGCAATATCCGCACAATAAGATGTCTGCGACTCGAAAGAATATTCAAAGTAAGCTGTTAATTTTGTTGCGTCAGAAGCTAATCAGCCGGTAACGTGACTACACTGATATAGATTGTGATACAAACATGCTTTATTCAATACTGAGTAGCATTTTTAAACGGCGACATTTTGAACATTTTCATATTTAGAGTGAGAGTGGATACACGTTACACTGGCGGCGACATTTTGAAAATTTGAGGAAACAAAAACATTCTCCAACGAGTTTTTCAGCTCGGGGAATGAGAGAATAGATTCACCTTTGTGTCGCTTTTCAGATCGTATTTAATTCCTTTCCGGTACTTTAGTTTCTTTGAACTTCTTTGTTACTAAGCCTATATTGAATTTTTAAAATTAAGAAATCCGTGATTTTACTTGCAGGCATGACTGATTAATGGAATTATTTTACTTTTATATAGAATATGGACGGCACTCCATTACAGCATGTGCATGGTTGGACCTGTTGACATTTTTAGAAACGTGAGTAACTAACTTTCCATTGTATAATAATAATGTAAACAAACACCCCACCCATAAAAAACATAGAAATTCCTTATTTTTTACGTTTTTATTTATTCATCAATTTGAAATGGGCCTTTTAGATTATTATTTCCTAAGGCTCACTGCATGGAATTCCAGACGTTTCACCCCCAAGACTTTTCCTCCCCTAGACATTTCGTCAAATTGGGGGTGAAAAGTCTTGGGAGGAACAGTCTTGGGGGTGAAACGTCTGACACCCCACTGCATGTATACACAGGAATTAAGCTGAGCTTATGATTCTGCTGATAATCTGTGCTCGACCTAAATATAGCATTATAGGGAATCGGATCGGCTTATAGAAAAAAATATAGATTTTAAACAGGCTGACCCAGTAACATTGCCCGATCAGGCTTTCGACATAAAAACTAACATTTTTTGAAAAATAGTAAAGATATTTCTTTCAAACTTGGTTCATCTGTTCATATGAGTTATGACACAAATTAAAATAAAAAATAACTTGGTTGCCTTCAGTTTTGGTAGAATTATTTCCCCTTTTCAGATTTTTATGACGCATAATTTTTGAAGTCCAAAAAATTATGTGTTAATGCATTACATTATTTGTTTGTTTCGTATATTCCACACTCATTTGACACCATGCAAATTGTCAACAGTCGAGATAGCGTTGATAAGCGCAACTTGGCGCAGACATGCAATTCGGCTTGATCTTTCTTTGGAATATGTAATACTGTTTACATGTCGTACTGATACAACCACATTTTAAAATAAATTCGTATTGATACATCCATATTTTAAAATAAAGTCATATCTGATCCTAACAAGTTCGTAATTACAAAAATACAGCCCTTATCTGGAGTTCTGAAGCATGCTCGATTAGTTGGTCAGAATTATGAAGGAATTGAATTCAAACTGTTCCATAAATGCAAGAGTTTAAGAGTTAGTCAGAACCACACTCATGCAGAAGATGTAATTACTTTCACAAATCAAATTTTGGACTCGCTAAATGCAAGTCAATTTCATGGAATGCAAGTTAAGATAAAAATTTCACACAATTTATTTTGTAAATACAAATAATAGTCAAAATTGTTGCGGTTTTTGTTAATGTTTGTAGATTTGCTTTCATTTGAGGATAACAGAAAACACAACATCTTTCTTGGTTAGCCATTTTTTGTTGAATGGATTACTGATTATAAAGAAATGTAGAGGTCTATCTATATAATATCAAGAACACAGGCTATCTTACATATTCGTACATGTATACAGTTGAATCGCTATTTATAATATTAGGTACGAAAATTTGCCTTGCCGTAGTTTCAGCCAGTAGTCAATGATGCGTTCCGAATTACTTTGAAGGTCATTTTGAGTTATAACGCACAAAATTGTACACCAAGGAAAACCGTGCAAACAATATATTGATGTTCTAGCATGATTTTTTAGGATATTCTAACATTCTTAATTGAAAGTCTAAATTTGCAAGTAGATTTCAGATTAAGCAACAAGAAAAAAAAGCTACATGCTAAAATTTGCAGTACGTTGGTCAAAAAAGTTAAATTTGAGCTCTGCAAATGCAAACTGAAGCCGCTCACATTACTTTTTGGTCCGATGCATTCAGTTCCTGTTCTCCTAGGAATCCCCAGTCGAGCATGTCCCAAACAATATGATGAAGTATTTTGAGGGTATGAGCTAGACCAGTTGTTTTATGGTTCAAAATTCAGCTTTAAGTTCGGGCATGTGAAATTGGTGTCAGGCTTGGAAAATTTTCTATCTGGTTGCCAGCATGGTTAGTTGAAATCAGAATTTTGTACACTGCACACATACTCAAATACATTTAAATTTATACGTTTATGAATCATGACCGTCAGATACCAATAAACAATTGTAGCATTTTGTCGGCTCCTGTGTTCATACTAAACTGAGGAAGGCAGAACAGATTCTTCTAGCTGCTTTACCAGTCTGTTTTTGCCTTTTCATGATACCGAGCAAAGTGAAGGTCATAGGCCACCAAGTCAAAAAGGTACCTGGAATTCACTGGGTTAAAGTAATGTTCATACCTGTCAAGACACAGGCATTGTGCGTGTGCCACAGGCATTGTGCGTGTGCCACACGCATTTCGGCCTTAGATCACGCTCACACGCCTACTATTCAAGGTCACACGCATGTTAAAGAAATAAAGCAATCAATTGTTTTTTTCGTAGAAAATTATTGAATCAAACATGCAAGGTGACGTTGACACAGTGTTTTTATACCGTATAATACAGCTTTTACATTCACCGGTGCAACATGTTATTTCTACCGCATGATTAAACATCACAAAAAGTAAACATGGAGGGAGACTATTCAAAACCAGATCTATTGTGTGTTAAAAGTCTAAATTTTCTATGTGAGGGCGTTTCCGGCTTTTAAGGATCATCGCCCTCCAGACCCTCACGAGGGAAACCTTCCCTTCGAACTCCGATCACACTCGTGGACTTTGTGGAGCCTTGACAGCTATGAATGTTTGGCTGTTCTGGCTGGTCAGTCGTGTAAACAAACCTACTCATACAGTGACTTTTCTTTTTTCAAAACTGAAATTTTTAACCGCATTTACTTCGTTTCATTATACATTTTGACAAAATTTGCTACTGTTTTATTTTCATTAAAAAAAGTTTTATTTAACAAATTTCTCCCGCCATGCCAATGATATAATTGGGGTCATCTTATTGGCATGAAAATTGATAAACTGCAAAAATAATGTTAGCTCTTAGACCTTTGAAATTTCAAAACAGCTGGTTGTCCATGTTTTCTTAATTTGCTCACCTTTCACTATTTTCAGGCATATTGGTCTATTATACAGAGTATTGTTGTACTGCTCCAAAGTGCTTGTTGACAGACTGAAACCACTTGCTTGAGGCTCATAAGGTATTTCTATCTTTCAGTTTCTTTATTATATAGTTGCAGCTGTGCACCATGGGAAGCAGTTTCAATCATTCAAAAGGCATGATATACTGTATACAAATTAGTATTTGTGTAAACAGATTTTTGCGATTGAGTCAGTGCATAGAACCAAATACCAAGGAACATTAGGCGTAAAAAAAATTGTCTGTTTCCTGTATCCTGACCTACCATAAATTTTTGGCCCGGCCCTAAATGGATGGTCCGTCTGCCTTTGTCTTTGAGAACATTTTTTTCAACTTTTTTGACAAAAAGTTGCAAAACTGCACTTTTTATGCTTTAAACATGGACAGTGATGTTATAAATCAACTTACTGATGCTCTAGAGGCATAACCCCCCTATTTGTATTCATTTTTTGACACAAAAGTAATTTCCAAAAAGTCTCCCTAAAAATAATTTTAAAAAATCCAAAAGAAAAAGTTTTTCCGACCTACCTAACCCTAATTTTTTTTAGCATGTTACCAGAAACAAAATTTTTTTTAGACCTTAGTAAGACTCCATTTCATTTTCTTGATGATAAAGCATTTCTGGACAAATCCATAAAATTTAATACATGTATGCAAATTTAAACAATTATTAGCTCGATCACCTGTCACATGGTGACAACATGAGTTGATGTCCGTCATGTGCCAACAATTTGTAAAAATCTTCTCCAGAACCACTGGGCAGATTTACACCAAACTTCACAGAATGATCATGGGGTGGTCCTCTTTCAAAATTACCCAAAGAATTTAATTCCATATAGAACTCACCGAAAAGAAAAACTTTGAAAATGATTTCTTGTCAGAAATTGTTAGCCGGCATGGCTTTTCATCCTTATATGACAGAGACCTATATTCGGCCACTTCCCAATCCAAAAATACTGCATTTTTTTCCCAACATCCCAAAATGCAAGGTAACATTTCCCAAAAATCACATAAACAAATGGTTTAATTTTATTTACATTTTAGTGTTACCGCAGGAAGCGGTTCTCAGATATTGATTTTTTAGCTCACCTGTCACAAAGTGACAAGGTGAGCTTTTGTGATAGCGCGGCATCCGTCGTCCGTTCGTGCGTCAGTAAACTTTTGCTTGTGACCACTCTACAGGTCACATTTTTCATGGGATCTTTTTATCAATTTACAATATTTGATTTCTGTTTTACAGGTTCACTTCTTGAGAGAAGGCAGCTACAAAATGGAAGGTCAACAAATCCAGTATACTTGGAAAGCAAGAAAGAAACACCAGAAAATATAAAAAGACAGAAGAACAAGGGAACTTTAATAAAAAAAAAACTTTTAAGGATAGGAATTCAGGATTTATTTAGAAACTAAATATATTTTGAGAACAGCAGTGTTTGACTAAGCTCTGTTACTTTAAGAGATAATGTGATTATCACATTGGTTTTGTTATTGTCGAGCCCGCTTGCGGAAGCGAAGACATAGTTGTCCAAATGTCTATTCGGTGTTATGTGCGTGCGTGCGTGCGTCCGGATTTGTTTGTCCGGACCATAATTTGGACATGCATGTAGCAATCTTGTTTATATATGGTATGAATGCTAACCTCAGTGAGACAGAGTGTCATGCACAAGCCCCAGGTTCCTATCTCAAAGGTCAAGATCGCACTTACAGGTCAAAGGTCAAATTCAAAAATGACTTTGTCCGGAGCATTTCTTCTTCATGCATGGAGGGATTTTGATGCAACTTGGCACAATTGTTCACCATCATGAGGTGGAGTGTCATGCGCAAGAACGAGGTCCCTAGGTCTAAGGTCAAGGTCACACTTAGAGGTCAAAGGATACAAGAATGACAACTTTGTCTGGAGCATTTCTTCTTCACGCATGGAGGGACTTTGATGTAACTTGGCACAAATGTTCACCACCATGAGACGGAGTGTCATGCGGAAGAACCAGGTCTAAGGTCAAGGTCACACTTAGAGGTCAAAAGTCAGATACAAGAATGACTTTGTCTGGAGCATTTCTTTTTGATGCATAGAGGGATTTTGATGTAACTTGGCACAATTGTTCATCATCATGCGACGGAGTGTTATGCATAAGATCCTAGAATTACTTCCCTTTGTTGTTACTATAAATAGCTTACATTTGTAACTTGTTTATTACTGGTCGTAGGGAAAAATCAAGACCACTTTTCTGTAGTACAACATGCATGTTACATCCAGTTTTCAGGTGTATTTTGACCTATCTCTGATGGTGCGGATTTTTGTGTGAATTTTTTTTAAATTTTTTTTTTATAATTTTACGTTCCTTTGTTGTTACTGTAAATAACTTATATTGTAACTTTTTGCAATCTCTTTTATTTGGCATAAATGTTTGCCTCAATGAGACAAGGAGTTTCATGCACAACTCCCAGTCCTTTTGACAGCTGGTGGGCTTGACATATTGCCGGTGGGCATCTAGTTCTCATATTTTTCATGAGATTTTAAAGAGAATGTTCTGTTATACCCCCATGTAGTAAGCTTGTCTGTCTTTCAGTCAGTAGGTTTTCATGGCTTCCAGATGATAACTCATGAAAAGCTTGACCGATTTAAATATTTTTTGGTACATAGTTACAGGTCAAGTTCGACTTTGGGGTCAGTAGGTCAAAGGTCAAGATAACTTGCAAACGCTTTGGCCTGGGATCATAGCTTTTGTAACACAGGTGTAACATGATAAAATACAGGTTGTTTGAATTTGAGGTCAATAGATCAAAGGTCAAGGTCACAGTGATTTTGAACAGTTGAACCGTTTCCGAACGATAACTTGAGACCTTGAGCCTAGGATGATAAAGTTTGGTACACAGGTGTCACATCATGAAGAACAGGTCAAGTTTTACTTTGAGGTCAGTAGGTCAAGGTCACAATAAGGCAAAACAGTGAAATGTTTTTCAGATTATAACTTGAGAATGCTTGAGCCTAGGATCATGAAAATTGTTAGGGAGGTTGATTATGACCAGCAGGTGACCCCTAATGATGTTTAGGTCACTGGTCAAGGTCACACTGACCCGGTTCTTTAAAATGATGCACGGAGGGGCACCTGGGGTCTTCCTCCACCATTAAAACTGGAAAGTCGCCATATGACCTATCCTGTGTCGCTGTGATGTTAAATTCAACAAAATAAATAACGGTTCTTTAAAACGGTTTTTGGACAATAACTTCAGGATGCTTGGTATGAGAAAACACAAAATTTAGTACAAGGTTGGTCTTGACCAGCAGATTACCTGTATTGATTAGAGTTCCAAAGGTCAGGATGACCCAGAACATTTAAAACCTTTTCCATACAACAACTTGAGAACACTTGGGCGGAGGATCATGAAACTATGGAGATTGAATTTGAAGTCATTAGGTAATAGCTCAAGAAAATGCTGCTTTGTTATTGGCTTAGTTCTTTGATAAGGCCATATTGTGGGGGTATAATTCGTCACTCCTGTGACAACTCTAGCATTAAGCTCATCTGAGCACAAAGTGCTCAAGGTGAGCTTTTGTGATCGCCCTGTGTCCGTCTGTCGTCAACAATTTGACTGTTAACACTCTATAGGTCACAATTTTGACTTAATCTATATGAAACTTGGTCAGAATGTTACCCTCAATAAAATCTTGGACACAATTGATGTTGGGTCATCTTGAATCAAAAACTAGGTCACCAAGTCAGATCAAAGGAAAAGCTTGTTAACACTGTAGAGGTCATATTTAAGACTATATCTTCATGAAACTTGGTCAGAATGTTAATATTAATGATCCATAGATCAGATTCAAATCTGGGTCAAGTGGGGTCAAAAACTAGGTCACCAGGTCAAATCAGGGGAAAAGCTTGTTAACACTCTAGAGGTCACAATTTTGGCCCAATCTTAATGAAACTTGGTCAAAATGTTACCCTCAATAAAATATTGGACAAGTTTGATATTGGGGCGTCTAGGGTCAAAAACTAGGTACATGTAACAAGGTCAAATCAAAGGAAAAGCTTGTTAACACTGTAGTGGCCACATTTATGACCATATCTTAATGAAACTTTGTCAGAATTTTAATCTTGATGATCTATAGGCCAAGTTAAATCTAGGTCAGGTGGGATTAAAGACTAGGTCGCTAGGTCAAATCAAAGGAACAGCTTGTTAACACTCCAGAGGCCACATTTATGACTGCATCTTCATGAAACTTAATCAGAATGTTAATCTTGATGATCTTTCAGTCAAGTTTGAATCTGGGTCATGTGGGGTCAAAAACTAGGTCACCAAGTCAGATCAAAGGAAAAGCTAGTTAACTCTTTAGAGGCTACATTTATGATCATATCTTAATGTAACTTGGTCAGAATGTTGATCTTGATGATCTTTATGTCAATATGCCAGGTGAGACGATACAGGGCCATCATGGCCCTCTTGTTTATTTGTTCTTGTTGTAAGAGAAATTGTACATTTTAGAATACAGATTACAGCAAGTCACATTTCTTATTTTGACAATACTTATTTCAAAGCCTGACAAAAGCATCCAGTACTGTTATTAAAGTTGTTATTCACAGTTCAGCTATATTTCATGTATGGATAAAACAAATTATGTGATCTGTGAGTCATTATAAATGTGTATACAGATAAAACTTAAACATGTGAACAGTTTATCAATAAATAAAGTGTAATGCAAGTCTTTGTGATGTTTATATAAAAGCAAAATTAGGATTTGTTTTACGAGTAATTTCAGAATTACAATTAACACAAATAGAAAAAACCAAGCCTGCACAAGAAGGCTAATCCCTAGACTGAGCTCTTAACCTGCCGTGGTGCAAATAGATTGTTAATGTGTGTCTGTTAAGTCTTGTAAACAGTGAGTTGCAATCTAGTAACTTTTAAGTTTGTATGATTTTTAGCTCACCTGAGCACAGTGTGAGCTGTTGTGATCACCTTAAGTCTGTCATTGTGCTTCTCAACAATTTGCCTGTTATTAAACACCCTAGTAGACAGTTTTTTTTAAATGTTAAAGGGATGAGTTGAAGTCTGATCGATTCCCGATTGAGGCAGTGCCTTATTTCATATTAAAACCATACGCAGAAAAAAAGTTTTGTCAATATGAATGCTTACAAAATACGTATAGGAAAGCTATAATATAAAAGATTTTCTTTTCGTTGATCTTGCAAAACCTAAAATTATGGCAAGTTCGCGATATATAGTTACTTTTAACACACACACTGTAAAAAGGAAGCATTTCGTATCCTTGAAATTATTTAAGACATTATCTTGCTTATTTTTCCATACATTATAAACTTGTCAGAACAATCACTGAAGAAAGCAAATTTCATTTCTGTGAAAAACTGAATATCAGTTGTTCATTTCTGTTTCTAGTTTTTATAATTAACACGGTGACATATTCCAGAAAATGAAGGAAACACTATAGGTAGTTGTAAGTTTTGCCTTTCTATAAAATCAGCTGTAATTTTTTTTCTACAAATAGCATGATGTCAAGATATATTATTTGTTTGAAACATTTTTGGCGAATGGACTAGCCAAAACTTATGCCTGTACTAACCGGCTGATCCAAAGCAGAAAATATGTTGAGGAACCTAAAGTAACCACCTTGGTCTGCATGCAAATCATTCCAGTGACCTGTAAGTTTAAAATGCAAAATCATCCAATGTACTGAAGTTGTTGTTGTTAGTACTACATTTAATTACACAAGCACATGTTCCGAAGTCATTTGATACTTAGGGTATTAATAAACTATGACTAATAGCAGCAGTCACTTTCCAAGAACGTAGTCCCCGCCTTCGCCCCAAAACTTGACTTGGAATCAGTGTACGTTCGGATGTGTACATGCCTGAAAGACAGATAAAGTAAGGCACAGACGGCACAGAGAACTGAGATCAAACAAATAAACTCTGAGGTACCGCCTGGAACGGTCAGTGGGAAAACACCACTTGGAAGTTTAAACTGACGACTGCATACATAATCTCGCTCTTAAACTGCGTCCTGTTACAAAGTTGGAGGACAGTGTGAGTTAAAGTTATCTCTGCCAAGCGAATCCTTTACACTCGAAATTGTTACTAAAGAGATGATATCTAAAACGAAGAAATGCTTATGTAAATGTATATAGAAAGAAAAGCTGACGAAACGTATACACATACACACAATGCCAGAGGACAAGGCACCAAGAGATATACCATTAAGTGATAGACGAAATAGAACAGAAAACAATTATAAAAAGCAGCTCAGTCGCAGACGCTTTTGATAAATACAAACAAAGAAAAGGGAAATACGGTTATGATGCAATCTGAAATCAAAATAGATGGTAAACGGGCTAACAAAACTGTCTTGTTTATCAGTGAGCAGTTTGATTACGTCTGTACATGTCACCATAATTATTTCAGGTCATTCGTTAAAGAAGAGAAGTAAATACCAAAAACTTGTAAACTAACCTATTTTGAGACCATAACTAATCCTTTCAGCCAGTGTAACTGTTTGACTTGTAGTATTCAAAGACTTAACTTTTGCTAAACTGTCCGACCAACTCCAAAACCTACATAATTTTCGAAAGAAAAGCATTACATTTGAAGGCTGTATATGAGTATACATAATGTAGTGTGTGGGACCGTGTATCACTGTGGTATATATTGTCAACCATACTATGCATACTATCAACCAACGGGAGGTCATATCGTCTTTTTGGTTTGAAAAAAAAGTTAATTATCTTGTTATGATAGTCATATGTAAGTCATTGACCAATTGTCTTCATATTGATTTCGAAACATAACTTGTAAAATTTGCTTCCTCTGATGAATATTTATGTCGAACAAGATCTTAGAAATGAACTAAATAATCCATATTAGCATATCATGATCCCCTTTTAAATTCAACAATAAATGTTGCTTGCTTCATCAGGTTTAAGTCAACGAATATAATTGTTTCCAAAGATTAAACTTTCCAGTATCCATAAACCCAAGGATCGGTTTCATTGTGCCAGGATTGTGGTATTGATGAATTGTATCGAAATCGCAGCCCATCTTTACCGTCAGGAACATTCACAATATTGATAAATCCCTAAAATACACAATTGGTGCAGTGAATTGTATTATAAACTAACGTTGAATACAATGCCAAATGAAAAAAAGCAGTTCGGTATTAATCACATTATTAACTGGTTAAAAGTATAATCTGTTATTTCTAAGGACATTGTAAGTAAGTATATTGTGCATCTAGCATAAGAACATGCAGGACAAATAATTAATATATGAACAACTGTTTGCTCTCCTATTTGCATTGTATTGAAATATTACAAAAGGATTCGGCACGTCAATGCAGTGCTAATATTGACATTTCAATTAGCAATCGTCTTTACCTCGTCAGGCCATTGAGCAATATGTAGAATTTCTCCATTGTAGGAAACTTCCATGGGCATTGCAGCACGTGACCATCCACCTCTTGTACTCATTTTCCCATAGTCAGATATACCAATATCCGGAAGATGTGCGACACGAACCTAGTGTACACAATTAGAAACATTTTCAATATGGTGTAGAATAGCAGTGATAAAAGTGCTGTCATAAAGATTTACTTGACGTATGTAAATGATAATATTTTCACATAGATTTCGGATGATTTCCTAACAGTATTTTATATACACATATTTAGCTATATTGAATATTTAAACAGAACTTACGTTAGCATGCGATTTTACCGGAAGTCTTGACAGAACGGCATGATCTGTTACTGTTTTGAATAAAGCATTTGGGACCCGTTGACCTCCAGTCTGAAATACAGAGTTACTAAAGAGAAAATATTTATAGTGATAATTATTTAATATATGAGAAGTGTCACATATTTCGTCTGATTTGTTAATTGTCGCTTCTCAGAAATTTATTTGAAAAGCAATACAATGTATACGACACACCTAAATTAAAATGTTCCCGCTTTGAATATGTCTGGACTAGTAGTAGGTAATCTTTTACAAGTATTTATCCCTTGTTTTGCTTATGTATCAGTTATGGACAATGATGTCTAAAATTGTTAATGTTCCTGATGATAAAGCTATTTTTGGAGCACTGGTGCATCTTTGTTGATTAATTTATTAGTTTTACCACATGCACTTCCTGGTCATTGTATGCTCTGATCACAAGTTTGTCCCTCGAAACAACCAGCGTATGGTCAAGATCGTGGTATCCTTGCATCAACTCGATATAAACGACTAGATATGAAATAAAACACGCTTTTAATGTACCTACTATGTACAAATGCAGTACAAAATATAATTTTTAATCTATACTACTTATTCGGCGGTTTTAGCCATAAATTTTGTTTTAAATAGTTGGAATGCTGCGATAGGCTTTACTAACCTAAAATGTGATAAACGTGACTTAGGTTGCAAAACTGCACTTTGTATGCATTAAACATGGTCAGTGGTGTTAGAATTCAACTTATTTGATGCTCGAAAGGCATAACACCCTTACTTGTATTCATTTTTTACACAAAAATAATTTCCGAAAAGTCCCACCTAATAAAATAAAATAAAAAATAAAAAAATTACCGGCCTTACCTGAATTGTAATTAACTCGACTTACCTGAACTGCGATTTGATGTTTGATTTGCTAGGTCCATAGCACGCTTGAGAGTTTTAATTGCAGTACTTGTCGACTGTCTGAGTAAAAAATGAACATATTTCTAAAACCTAACATTTTATTGAGCAAAAGTTACTATTCAGGCAGGTTAGTGATTGGGTTGCCAGTCGCTGCGATGCTCAGCACGCTTTCGTCTTCTACAAATATTCTTAAAGAATTTATGAAAACGGTATTGCTTCAAACTGTTGTAAGTGGGGCATAAGTAACTTTCATACGTAATAAGTACAGTCTTAATAAATCTTAAATCTTGAAATAGGCAAGACACTTAAACAACTGAAACATCATGAAACAGGGAATTCTAAACAGATTTATTTCATATTATTTCGGAATTACTAATCTGTGTAAAGCGTAGAACAATGCAGCAGGTGACGTATTCCAAACCATGCCCGCAGTTATGCAGGAATGATAATTCGAAATGAATAAATTTTGTAAACAATCATAATTATTGCAGTTGAAAATTTCAGCAGGAATCAGTTTCTAGAGGAGGTGTTGAACTTATGATGGACAGTATACACTTTAAATTTCCGAGAGGCGTGCACGTAATTTTCAAAATGTGTGCATTGCATTGTTTTCTTTATTACAATATCTTATCGAGACATGCACTTTACATTGAAAATTTTAAAACTGTACGGGCGAAAATATGTCTTAAATCAAATGTCACAGGTGAGTGGGCTTTTGAAGACTAATCATTCATTATAAGTTACTGTAGTATAAAAAGTGGTAAATGACATCATATATAACATTTCCTTTGGCTATAATCAAAATATTTGTCATACAAAATGGGTGGCAATGCAATGAAAATAGTGTTGGTGCATACATGAAACGTTCTGAAAACTTTCTACAGCGGCAACATCTCTTGTTACTTAGTCCACCGCTCTTAATTATTATCTCGAAAGTGAATCCTCCACTATACAGATCTATAGCAGCCAAGTTGGGTGTTTCTCTTGGATTTGTTAATGGTTTTACGGAAATAATGCAAGGTCCATCTGCTGAGCATTGCACAAGTAAACAAATGAAGGGCACATCCTGGAGACTCAGTAAAATACTGTGCAAACTGAGGAAATGTTCTATTAGGTTGAACTTGTGGGTGTAGGCAAGTATGCTACATTAGGAAAGGTGGCAATGATCGTAATTTATTTGCTGCAGTATTTTTTCGAATGGGCTGGTCTCTCGTATGGGGACAAAACTGAGATTCGAATAGTCTATAAAGGAACTAAAGTGAACTCTAAATGATTTTAACCCTTTGGACAAAAGATGTGCCTATAATGTTTCCAAAACATTTAATTACAAATAAGGTGGTCGGTCAATACAGTGCATATTGACATACATCTAGGCATGGAATCGGACTATCTAAAAGCTAATTTCATAACAGATTCCAGACGCAGGTCCAGTGGATTGTGTTATATGGGGAGTCTTAAATTGATGATTACAAGAGAGCACTATAAAGTCCATAAAAGGAATTAAAATTCATCTTAAGGATGAATGGAAAAACTAGACCAATTAAGTAATAACATAGCTTGGTCTAAGCATTGCAGAATAATTTATAGCTGTATGGAATCTCAAATCGAACATGTGTTACAATGAAATATTGATCAGTTAATAGAAATTGTATTTTCTTGTGTATTGTTAACCTCTCGTAGGGTATGGGCTTGCAATCGAAAAAAGAGCGGAAAACCACAGGTCGCCGAACACGGCATACATCAAAATGTTGCTGATTCGGTTTGATTGAGCCTGTTCACGGACGGTAGTAAAAATGCAAACTACTGTCCACGCCCTCTAGCCCCGGGTTGAGCAGAACTCAACATTTACACATGACACAAGTACAGAAATGAGGTGTATTCACACGAACCTTAATTAAATGATACACAGAGTGTACTTCCATGGGAAGCAACTTTGACTCAAGAGATAACAGCTTAACTTCGTTCTTGTATTAAAATATAAGGGAATATTAATAAAATGATAAACTGTATATGTCAAAATTAATTTTAAATTGTATTTTTGTGCAAATGTGAAGATATACCATAGAAGTAAGTTCATAAGTTATCATTTCTCCACAGATTAATATTTTCATCACACAGACAAAAAAGCTAAATCTAATTTTCTTACCCATGACTTTGATCTGATCCGTGAGGACTGACATAGATGTGCACATCTGACGATGCGGATTCATGGAGAAATATAAGCACATAAAGTTGCAAAGTCCTCGTTTTAACATCTACCATTTTTCATTTACTTGCAAGAATGCCCTGTAAGTTGATCTTCGTGTTGTACAGCACAGTCTATTGACCAAAGATAACTACTGAGGTCAAAACGATGATATCTATTTCTTATTTAGAACCACTGCTTTACCTAAATCAACTGACTGGATAAAATGGAATCCGTTTCTCGAATTAAAGCGATTTTAATTAACGCGTATTTTTACCGTGGTATAAATAAACGTAGCCCAACTTTAAGTAATTACCACATCTGACTGTCAATCTCAGGGCCGCAGATTCAGATCCACCGCTTCTCCACTAAAATACTATTCGTAATTCAATCGGAGTTCTCATACGAAGTCCTATGTGTTGTACTCCCATGGCCGTCCCTGGAACTAAGACCATGTAGTTTCTGTGAGCAAAAGAAAAAATATAACTGGATATTCATCACTTTTCTCGGCTCTACTTAAAAAAATACATGAATATAAAAAGAAAATGTTGTTGGTGCTACTAACTGTTTTGTTATAAACCAGTTACCTTCGTATCATTAAGTGAGGAACCAAGTTCTAGTTTGAAGGCATACAAGCCTTCCAGTGCTAAGGTCTTCCACTGTGTATTGCCCATGATTGCCTCAATCAAATCACTGCAGGTTTTTTTTAAATATTACACCGTCCAATAAATCTGTACATAATGAATTTTAATATCAAACAGTATCAAATACAACCTAATGATACTTTCATTTATACCCCCGTTTGCTTCTCTATATGAAAGGGCCAGTCACTGATCTGGTTGCAGGAACATTTCAATAATTTGATCAAAAGAGTATAAAATATTTATTTTTATAGCTCTTTGATTTGATGTAAAGCGTCTTTTCTAACCTTTTGAGAAGGCTTTAGTTTTTTTACTAGATTCTTGTATTTACTGGGCTAATAAGTCAAAATTTTAAAAATAACACAGCAAATCATGTAGTAAAACACTTACTAAATGGTGTGCCGGTCAATAGTCATAACGTAGGTAGAGATGGGTATTCAATGACTTGCGGAGGACATTATCATTGGCAGTTTGATAATTATCAGATAGACAAATTATGCGAAACGTAATGTTCTGTAAAAGATAAGATAACCAGATCTGAAATTGTATTGAGCAAAGAAGAATTTGATTTAGTTGTGTTGTAACTTTTAACCTCTGTATTTCTTATTCCGTAATTTAAAAGAGAGGACTACAAAAAAAAAAAAAAAAAAACAAAAAAAAAAAAAAAAAAAAAAACAGTTTAGAAACTTTGTATTACCAAAATTTATCTAACAAAGTTGTACTAGTATTCAAGTTGTGAAAGTTTCGTTTCTGTACTTAAATTTTGATCGAAAAGAGCGACGATCTTGCCACGGATATGTATTTAATTAATATTTAGTTTATTTACTACTTTATCCGCCTATTCTGTAATAGTTATGGTTGTCCATGAATTGCGGATCCAGATATAAACGATAAGCCGGGGCTGGTAGTAGGATCTTTTTGAAATACAATTTTATGACCAAAAATGTATTTTCCCATTGTACATATGGACACAAATAGTGCAAGAAAAACAATCCATTGCTAAATAAAGTAAAAATTGAAATTTTAGTACAATGTAGATTCAAAAATGAAAGTGTCTAGCCGTCCGGTAACCGGATGCCTAGCCTGCGTTCTAGCCGTCCGGTTACCGGGATTTTCTAGCCGTCCGTTAATAGATTTCCTAATGGATTTTCTAATGGATACCTGCTATTTACTAAAGATATCGATACTTACCTGCAAACAAAATTTTGTATGAATACATACTAAAGATTTACTTTTAATCATCTCGAATAAATCACTGCATTATTCATGCGATGCCGAAATAAAAAATTGCGAGATCGCCGTGACGTCACTCATTAAAATCTGTTCATCTGGTGGCGGGCAAAACAATGTCTTTGTGGGATCGGAATTTTTAAATTTTAACAACTTTTTCACTGGATTTTCAAAATAAAAACAGTTTTGAAATACTAACATATCGTATTTTAGTATTCAAATATTTTTTTTTAAATGAATAACTGTTTTAAATGACATTTAATTTCAATAGCGGCAGTGTGATGTACAAAACTTTTAGAAAAACAGTAGTCAAGTGTTCATAATTCGATAAAAGATATACTTTGATATGTATTCACACAATATTTTGTTTACAGATGAGTATTGATATCTTAAGTAAATAACAGTTAAAACTATATAAAATCATCACTTATTCATTAAGAAATTAATTACCGGGCGGCTAAAACGCAGGCTAGGCGTCCGGTTACGGGACGGCTAGACACTTCCTTCGAAAATGGCTGAAATCCTTTACAATAGAAAATAAGTAGAAAATACCCCGTAAAAATTGTTTTTAACTATGAACTCAAAGCTACTCAAGATATTTTGAAAATTTGAAAAGATCCCATTATCAGCTAGTCAAAATAATTTCCGGAAATAATTTGGATAGATTTGGTGCTGGTTTCGGAACAGTTTCCGTCGGCTAGTAGTATCCGTCAACGGGTTATTTTACGTTTCGTGACGTTCTTCACAATGAAGTCGAGATTGTTTCCATAACGCTACCCTGCAATCCAGAGCTCTGTGAAATTTCAGCAACAAAGGGTAAAAACTTTCCAACTTGGCAAGAAAACTCGAATTGTTCATTCCATAATTGTTTTGTTTACATTCAGCACATGGGGGATTTCACCTGCAACCAATGCGCATGCGCAAAGAATAACTCCGTAATCCCCAATTAAGTTGAAAAGTTACTCCTTTTGGCAGTCGAAACCAGATGATTTACCAAAAATACATAATAAAGATAAAAATGAGTCATCTTTGTGCATCGGCAATATTTTTTTTTCACAATTAAGAAAGCAAAAACCAATATGAAATATAGATGATTAGGTTACCCCTGCCAGATTTTCTTATCCAAGGGGGGGGGGTAACTGGTCACATACTATGTGCTATACAAAGTGACGGTTGTATCCCTTACGTAGTATATGTGTATATAAGATATATAAATTGTCGCTATGATTTCAACTGGCCGATTAGCTCAATCGGTAGAACATCGGCTTCACAAGCATGAGATCGCGAGTTCGTGTCTCAGGTTTTGCTTCTTCTTAATTTACCTCCTATTTTCAACAAGCCTATTTCAACACCTGAACCTTCAAACTTCTTAAAATTGTATTAAGTAATTTCACCAGAAAGATTTAAAAAACACGGATGGTGCTTTTCTAGTCGTATTCACTGTAAAAATGTACATAATTATTAAAACAAAAATTGATGACGGAAACTGCTTCTGTAGTCAACCGATTCAGCTCTATTTATTCACCCCTTTTGGAGCCCCTCTGTGTGTTATCACGTCCGCTAGACACTATTGATATTTATGTTTTCGTAAAGCAGAAGAGCTAAGGTGTTCTCTTTGGGAGCATTTTACGGAACTGAAACGTTCAAGAAAAAAGATATTTTAAAAACCTTCATTTTATGACGGAAACTGCTTCGAAACCAGTACTGGTTGGCGACCCAGAATTTCGGACGACCCAGAAAATCGAACAGTCGCGTAAACGCTTATTTTGGCGTAATTTTGATCATTTCTTGACAAGTACGTAGACGTTTGCATTATGTGCAACATCATCTGCAATAATTGCCAATCAGTAAGTTAAACTTTCAAAAATGGAATATTTACATTTGTTCACGAAATGTTGTGACAGCTCTCACAGGGGGAAGCTGCATGTGCTTTCAGTGCGCATGCGCATACATGTTTAGATGCCCCAACATTATTCAAGGGTAACTCATCTACAATTTGCTAAATGCCGACGAGAAAATTGCGTGTTATAAAATAGTATCAGTGTGTTCCCATTAATACCATGAGTTAAATTCGTTTAAACCAAATTGTTTTACCTAAAATTTTGTGTCGTATGTAGGCCAGCTGGACTTTTCAAACTCTCGGCAGCATCAAACATTTACAGTTGAATGTAAACAAGGTTAATAATACTTAAAATGTCTTTTTATCATTAAAACCGACCTAAACGTGATTCTGCCAAACGGAAGTGATGATAATTAGTATTTTCCTACTGTCCGATTTCTGGGTCCTGCAACACGCTGAAAACGTTAAAATTTACGTACCCTCTTTCGGGCCTCAGTGACGTGTTCAGTTTATTTTTATATACAAACAAATTTGTGTTTAGCAACAACAAAGAACTGAACTTGATTCAGGTATCATTTCATGAATCTTGAATTAAAAATTAAAATATGACAGATGAAAAGGTTGTGAAATTGTCCGAATCTGGGTCGGCAACCAGTAGATATTTCGATTAATGACATTTTAAATTGTAATACCACATTATGAATTTGACCACAGGAACCATAAGCCAACACAAGTCTATATAAAAAAACACCCTTTACAAGTCTTTATAAAAAAAACAACTCCCTGTATATATAAAGTAAACTCCAAGAGAGAAAATACCAAGGTCACCACTGGCTGGGGCTTGAACCCCGGACCTCTAGATCCGTAGGTGGACACTCTAACAACGTTGTTAAAGGGTTAACCCAACAGCTGAAGTGGCCTATCAACCTTCTCACTTTTTACTTTTCAGAGCTCACCAGCTCTCCAAAATAACTCTCCATGCCCGCATGAGTCCGTCAAACTCTTCTGACACCATTATGTAAAGCCTTGGAGAGAAAATACCAAGGTCATTACTGGGGCTCAAACCCCAGGCCTTGTGATCCGAAGGTGGACACTAACCACGTCGCTAAAGGGTTAACCCAACAGCAAGGCTATAAACCTATTATCACTACACTTCTCCTCCTTTACTTTTCAGAGCTCATTAGCTCTCATGAATAACCCTCTATGCTCACTGCATGATTCGGTCACACATCCTCGTCGCCATAAAGGTAAACCCTGAGAGGGAAAATACTAAGGTCCCTAAGGGCTTGAACCCAGACCTAGTGATCTGTAGGTGGACACTAACCATGTTGCTAAAGGGTTAACCCAACAGCAAGGCTGTTGGAAGTGGCCTATCAATTATTAATTTACTATCACTACATATATAGAGGGGAGTGTTTTTAGCTCACAGGTTATTTTTTTTAAGATCACTCGATCTCTGTCGTCTGTCTGTCTGTCTGTCCGTCAACATTTAGCTTGTGTATGCGATAGAGGCTGTATTTTTCAATAATCTTCATGAATTTTGGTCAGAATGATAACCTTGATGAAATCTAGGCCGAGTTCGAAAATGGGTCATCTGGGGTCAAAAACTAGGCCACTAGGTCAAATCAAAGAAAAACCTTGTGTATGCGATAGAGGCAGTACTTTTCAATTAATTTTCATGAATTTTGGTCAGATTGATTGCCTTGATGAAATCTATGTCAAGCTCGAATATGGGTCATCTGGGGTCAAAAAGTAGGTCATTAGGTCAAATCAAAGAAAAACCTTGTGTATCAATAGAGGCTATATTTTTCAATTGATCTTCATGAAATTTGGTCAGAATGATTGCTTTGATGAAATCTAGGTCAAGTTCGAATATGGGTCATCTTGGGTCAAAAATTAAGTCACTAGGCAAATCAAAGAAAAGCCTTGTTATGCGATAGAGGCTGTATTTTTCAATTGATCTTTATGAAATTTGGTTAGAATGATTGCCTTGATAAAATCTAGGTTGAGTTTGATTATTGGTCATCTGGGGTCAAAAAGTAGGTCACTAGGTCAAATCAAAGAAAAACCCTGTGTATGCAATAGAGGCTGTATTTTTCTATTGATCTTCATGAAATTTGGTCAGAATGATTGCCTTGATAAAATCTAGGTCAAGTTTGAATATGGGTCATCTGCGATCAAAAAGTAGGTCTCTAGGTCAAATCAAAGGAAAACCTTGTGTATGCGATAAAGACTGTTTTTTTTTCAATTGATCTTCCTGAAAGTAAGTCTGAATGATTGCCTTGATAAAATCTAGGTTGAGTTTGATTATTGGTCATCTGGGGTCAAAAAGTAGGTCACTAGGTTAAATCAAAGAAAAACTTTGTGTATGCAATAGAGGCTGTATTTTTCAATTGATCTTCATGAAATTTAGTCAGAATGAATGCCTTTATGAAATCTAGGTCAAGTTTGAATATGGGTCATCTGGGGTCCAAAACTAGGTCACTAGGTCAAATCAAAGAAAAACCTTGTGTATGCGATAGAGGCAGTATTTTTCAATTGATCTTCATGAAATTTGTCAGAATGATTGCCTTCATGAAATCTAGGTCAGGTTCGAATATGGGTCATCTGGGTTCAAAAACTAGGTTTCTATGTCAAATCAAAGGAAAACTTTGTGTATGCGATAGAGGCAGTATTTTTCAATTGATCTTCATGAAATTTGGTCAGAATGATAGCCTTGATGAAATCTAGGCCAAGTTTGAATATGGGTCATCTGGGGTCAAAAACTAGGTCTCTAGGTCAAATCAAAGAAAATACTTGTTTTTGCTCCAATTTTAATAATAATTGGTCAGAATATTTTTTTCCATGAAATCACTAGGTCAAAAATGTTTACACTGTTATGGTGTGTTTCTCAGGTGAGCGACCTAGGGCCATCTTGGCCCTCTTGTTTTATATAGACTTGTGTTGGCTTATGGATAGAATTTCAGGTTCCTGTGTTCTGCCATGATCGTGTTTCCAGGGCTGTTAACATTTTGCCCCTCACCATAAGTTAATTACTTGAATAGGGTTAACAGTCCAGTCCAGTCCAGTTCAGTCACAGTAAATGTCATCAGAATGTCTTGAAACAACATTGTCATAACTTTTTGACATTTTTTTTTTGTTTCTTACAAGGATAAATGTTTTATAAAAATTTATATAGATGTATGCCAGAATAAAAATTTGGCAACTTTAAATAGCTTCTCAAGAACCATTTGATGGTCTTCAGCAAATTTGGTCTGTAGCATCCTTGTACAGACCTATCTCAAGTCTTATTCAGATGGTTCTGTTTGGCCCCTTTTTAACCATCTTTTCGAAAAATAGATAATCTTTCAAAGCACTTCTTCTCATGAACCGGTGTTTGATGGATTTTCACTAACGTTGGTCTGTAGCATCCATGGATGGTCTTCTTTCATATTTCGGGATGAATGATTTCTCGACTAAATAAAATTATTGCATTTGAAGATGCAGAGTGTCATGACATATAGTCAAATATCAAGGTCAGGTGAGCATGTTAAGGGCCATAATAGTTCTCTTAGCTCACCTGTCACACATAGTGACAAGGTAAGCTTTTGTGATCACCCTTAATCCGTCGTCAGTCTGTGTGTGCGTCTGTCTGTGTGTTAACAATTTCTTGTCTGTACGATAGTGGTTTCATTTATGATTTTATTTTAACCAAACTTGCCCAAGGTCTAATGTCAAGGTCACACTTAGAGACAAAAGGTCAGATACATGAATGACTTTGTGCGGAGCATTTCTTCTTCATGCATTGAGGGATTTTGATGTAACATGGCACAAATATTCACCACTATGAGCCGGAGTGTCATGCGCAAGAACCAGGTCCCTAGGTCTAAGGTCAAGGTCACACTTAGAGGTCAATGGATACAAGAATGAAAACGTTGTCCGGAGCATTTCTTCTTCATGCATAGAGGGATTTTGAAATAACTTGGCACAAATGTTCACCACCACGAGACGAAGTGTCATGCACAAGAATCAGGTCCCTAGGTCTAAGGTCAAGGTCACACGTAGAGGCCAAAGGTCAGATACAAGAATGACTTTGTCCGAAGCATTTCTTCTTCATGCATGGAGGGATTTTGATGTAACTTGGCACAATTATACACCATCATGAGAGGAAGTGTCATGCGCAGTTCCTTTCTTTAGAATTACTTCCCTTTGTTGTTACTATAAATAGCTTATATTGTAACTTCTTCATTACTAGTCGAAGGGAAAAATCGAGACCACTTTTCTGTAGTACAACATGCATGCTACATCCAAATTTGAGGTGTATATTGACCAATCTCTACCTGGTAAAGATTTTTATGTGGACTTTCAATTTTTTTTTTTTTTTTTTTTTTTTTATTTTTTTTTTTTTAAGATTAACTTCCCTTAGTTGTTACTATAAATAACGTATAACGTATACAGCTAGAGTAAAGAAATTTGCTTTGACAGGCGTATATTGTGACATTCTGGCACTCTTGTTTGAACTGGCCAGATTCCATCATGGGTTCCAGAGTTATGGCCCCTTAAAGGTCCAAAATTGGCTATTTTGGCTTTTGCAGCCATATAGAGACTTCATTTATGGTTTTATTTGATACAAACTTCCAAAATGCCTTCAACAACAATAAATCTTGGATTCCATGACAAATCAGATCCAATCATAGGTTCCAGAGTTATTTTATATCTGATTACCTTCCCTGATTGTAATCAAAATGGATTTATATCAGTAAGTACTTATAGGACTTATTTGAAATTTCATTATTGTCATTAGTTGGACTGAGCCAATCAGGGTAGATAACTATGGACTGATTTTATGTCAAATTACCTCCCTTTCTTTCAAATTAAAATGGGTATAACTCCATTACTAATGAAGATACTGATCTGAAATTTCATTTATGGCAACAGATTTATTTGGCAGATCCTTCTTTTGTTCACTTACAATATTTTTTTTTAATTACTTCCCTTTTACATTACTATAAATAGCTTATTTTTAGTACCTTTTTCATTATTGGCTGTACGGAAAAACCGAGACCACTTTTCTGTGGTACAACATGGATGGTACCTCCAATTTTTAGGTGTATTTTGACATATCTGTACCTTGTAAGAATTTTGTTTTCTTTTTGGTTAAATTTCTTCCTTTTGCTGTTCCTGTCCTTTGGACTTAGATATTTTTTCTGAGGACCTTCTTGTCCTCAAGTGCAGTGATAACAGGTGAGCGATATAGGGCCATCATGGCCCTCTTGTTGACTATTTCAGGGGCCATAACATACATGCCATATTTTCAGACGGTCAGTAAGGGAGATTTGCCTCAACAGGGCTTTCTTTAAGGGAGATTTGGGTAAAAATAAGGGAGACTTTAATATTCGCTCATTTTTACTCGCTAAATAACCGTTTTCATGAAAAAATCATCAAGTTTTCTATATTGAATTGATAAGTGGAGCCAACAGTTGTGTAAAGAATGCATGATTATTACTTACAGCACTTTAATTAATCCAAGGAAATTCAGAATTCCATGAAAGATTGAACCAGTAACTTTGTTTTTGCTTTATGTGTTGATGCTTCTGCATCTGGAGAGAGTGATCTTTTTGACATGTTTATGGCATAACTCTGAAAATAGGGGGCGGAGCCAAATGAAAAATAGGAGATGCGCAAGTTCATATCATGATAAAGACTCATGCAAGGTTTCATCAATTCTGATGAATACAGTGGTTGACCATGGTCGACCACGTTTTGTTAAATGGCACCATGGTTTTTGATAGTCAATAATCACCATGGTTGACCGTGGTTGGGGACCATGGTCGACCGTGGTTGACCATGGTTGTGGACCACAGTCAACCATGGTCCACGACCATGGTCGAACATGGTGATTATTGACTATAAAAACTGTGGTGCCATTTAACAAAACATGGTCGACCATGGTCAAAATGTGGTTGACCATGGTCATGACCATGAACTACCATGGTAGTCCATATACACAGGGATCAGTCTTGACAGATACCTGACGGACAACGAGCAAACACAAAAGCTCAAATGCTCATGGTGAGAACCAGTCCTCACATGAGGTTAAAAATGGACAGAAATAAAATCAAGTGTATATCTGACTACTAAAATTTAATTCCTTTTTCATTTATTGATCTATCGACTTGCAATTTTTTTTACATTTTAAAGAAGTATGCAATATGGAGGGATTGTTGATATCTTGTTTGATGATATTATAATTTATAATGGAACATTGTCGGTGGCTAAATTTTGATAAAAGAAACTGACTGTTCCATAAAATCATATTGGAGAAAATTTCAAAATTCTGAGAGACTGTTTCTTCGGTAGTAGTTACTTAGGCAAATATACTGAAAATTTGGGTAAATCATGTGAAAAAATTACTTTGTAACGAGAAATCAAAATACACTATTTTGATATAGGTTACATTCTACCAATTCAGTTAGTTTCTTCTTTATTTCATATTTACAATAAAATATTCAGACCTCATTTTGAGCATTTTAGAGCATTTCAATGATATGAAAACCATATATGGTCATTTAATATGACATGTCTTCTCATCAAAAATAGAAAAATATTGACATGTTAGGTTGTATATAAGAAAAATAATCTGTTCTGAGAAACATCACCCTCTAAAAATGCCCTCATGAACACAGCTGTTTAGCAATTACGCGTAGGTAGACATTTTTCGCAAAGAATAAAACTTATTCCAAGAAATTCACAATGAAAATGGTCTAGATCTTTTCTCAATACAATAAGTAATTAATCTAAGACAAAAATATAACTGTCACCTCCTCATGTCACTCATTATACCAGATTTCATCCATAGCATGGAACTACATTTTGGATTACTTCACATGTAACACTGAGTAGCTAGACACTTCCGGTTTGGTGTAATCCGTCCATATTATATCTTAAAATCAGTATATTTGAAACATTGTTTTGCACTTTACAAATTATAAGGTTTGTTTAAAATATATCAAAATATTTCACCAACACAGATAAGTAATTAAATGTATAAATATAAATTTGAAAGGATCATGAAAATACATGACAATTTCAGTCTATATCTATTTTTGCAAGTCAGTCATTTATTTGTCATAAAATTGCTAAGATGACAACAAATTATAGTCAGACTATGAAAGTTTACCTTTGAATTCAGTGTCTTCGTATAATAAATGTAGGAAAACTAATCTATATCTAGGAAAACTTTAGGAGCAGAAATGCAGTCAGGCATCTTTGATGCATTGTAAAACTTGATAATTGTGAAAGTTACTAACATGACCATGTCCATGTCCATGGTCAAACGTGGTTGAAAAAAGTTGACCACGGTAGACCATGGTCAAACTGTTGATTGTCTTTTCTGACCATGGCTGACCATGGCCAATCTTATCTCACCATGCACGTTTTCACCATGGTATTTGATGGTTGACTACTTTAGTTCATGGTCAGCCATAAAAACCGTGGAGACCATGGTCAACCATGGTCAACATTTCATCTAGGGACTTTCTCTGTAACTTTCTCTTTCAATTTTCCCTCCAAACTCTCTCACATATTCATTCACGCCCACTTCCTATTTCATACAATTATATCACACAGTCATGCATACATTAAAACTTGACCAGTACTTGTCTATCATAATTCTCAGCTCCACTGGCTTACCAGTTTCCGATATTAATTAATACTTACTAATTAGATCATTACCATCAAATTCTGTTTAGAATATCTTTTGAAGTAGTAGACCAAATCAAATGAACATATGTTCAGCTATAATTATTTCTATATAAGTAATAAACTGTAGAAAGGTATGGGCACTTTGATGAAATAATGACTCAATGTTATTTTCATGATTTTCATAATAAAAATAATCTAAAATCTAGAACTGGTCACATTTGTCGTGATTTGGACAAATACCATAAGTCGTCTCTGTGATTTAGAGCAACTTCAGACTTGCAAATTATATTGATTTTGTCCTATATGGAATTTGCACGCTTTGTAAGTAAATTGAAGTAGCTGCGCAACAAAGTTAATTTCATGCAGCTGTGTAATACAGTCATTTCAACAAACCGTTGAATTGAAGACACAAAACAAATGACCATATTAATATTCTCTTGTTTTGGCTAACAACATTTATAAAATGCTACATTTTATCATTCACAGCTTTAAACAACAAAGAAGAACAATTCTTAAAAATGATTTTCGATAAATATTATTGCCATTTTCTAACATTTTCTAATTTTTTCCCAGTTAAACGCATCTAGGCAATCAAAACGCATCAGAATAAAGTTATTTTTTCATGAAAAATAGTGTATGTATTTAATATGAAGATGTAATAAAATGAAAATAAGTGAATATTTTAACTATTGTAGACAGAAACTATTGTGCTGAAAATCACATTATTATGTCTCCCACCACACAGTGGTGTGGGAGACATATTGATTTACTCCAGTCTGTGTGTGTGTGTGTGTGTGTCTGTCTGTCACAAAGCTTGTCCGCACTCTAAGTCGAACATTTCTCATCCGATTTTCACCAAACTTGAAAAAATTTGTTTGACCATAAGACCTCGGCCAAGTTCGATAACTAGCCAAATCGGTCCAGGCATCTTGGAGTTATGGCCCTTGAATTACCAAAAATCGGCCTTTTTACTCTTGTCCGCGCTCTAATTCAAACAATTCTCATCCAATCTTCACCAAACTTGAAGAAAATGTGTTTGACCAAGAGACCTCAGCTAAGTTTGATAACTAGCCAAATTGGTTTAGGCATTTTGGAGTTACGGCCCTTGAATTATCGAAAAATCGGCCTTTTTACTCTTGTCTGCATTCTAATTCAAACATTTCTTATCCAATCTTCACCAAACTTAAATAAAATGTGTATGACCATAAGACCTCGACCAAGTTCAATAACTAGCCAAATCGGTTTAGGCATTTTGGAGTTACAGCCCTTGAATTATCGAAATATTGGCCTTTTAGTATTGTCCGCACTCTAAGTCAAACATTTCTCATCCGATCTTCACCAAACCTAAATAAAATGTGTTTGACCATGAGACCTCGGCCAAGTTCGATAACTAGCCAAATCGGTCCAGGCATTTTGGAGTTACGGGCCTTGAATTACTGAAAAATCCGCCTTTTTACTCTTGTCCGCTCTCTAAGTCAAACATTTCTCATCCGATCTTCACTAAACTTTAACAAAATGTGTATGGCCATAAGACCTTAGTCAAGTTCGATAACTAGCCAAATCCGCCCAGGCACTTTTGATTTATGGCCCTTGAATTACTGAGTGGATCCACTCATCCAGACCATCTAACTGGATCCACTCGTCTAAACCATCTAGAGAAACTAGACATTTTTTATAGGGGCAGTTGTGGGAGACATGCGCTTTTCTCAAAAGCATCTCTAGTTTTGGACTAATTTTCAGAAAACATGTACTTTATGAATTTTAATTTGAATTTTGAAACAATTTTGTAGAGTTTCAAAGTATCACGCACAAGCTGTCGGAATAATTGAGGTATTATTAATACTTTATTCTATAGATCAAGAGACAGTTTCGAAGTTGAACAACAGAATAAATAAATAAATAGATACCCACAAGATGATTTTACCTTTTTCATACATACATGAGCATTGTCGTATCGCATAGGTAAAAATGAAAGTTCTATTGTGCATGAGTGGAAGAAAGTTTAATCTTAGAGAATACATGAAAAAGAAGATATTTAAGTTCTTTTCTTTTCAATGTCACGGCGTAAAGATGTGACAATGTTCGCGCTGTATGAAAATGTAAAATAATTCTATGAGTTTTTTTATTAGACATTATTTATATACTCAACGCCTTTCCTAGCTCCATAGCTGGGTTTTTAATCTCTGCTAAATTTTGACGGATTTGAATGAAATTCTGGCACAATGTTTTATGATTATTTTATTGTAATAAAACGAAAGAACGATAATAATCAAAAGTAAACTCATTTAGCCGTAAAATTCTTTGATTCCGCAGATAACATTATTTGCTGCATAGCGACGAGGGAAAACGCATGTATTTTTGGGTTGCATAATTTCAACTGTCATTTCTCACAGAATCGTCATTGGTATCTATCTATTTATTTATTCATTTATTTACATATTTTTTATGTTTCGATCATATAAAAATCATCCGTAATTTTCAGGCTTCGAGAAATCACAAATTATAACGCGAACGACGCTCGCTTTTACAGCTTTCTTCAACAAAAGCATTTATTTTTTCACAACAACTGGTTTTATTTATGTTTTAAAAATGTTACGCAACAAAAAAAAATGATTGGTCCAATTTGTTGGAAAGAACTAAAATATTTTATTTAAGACAAATGAAATGCGACGACTAAAAGCGTCACACGGAATTCAGAGCTACTACTGTAAAGACGCATGTATGCGGCGTGCGGTTTCCAGATGTAGATAACAACACCGCCTAGAAGCGGCACGCGGTATACAGATAACAATCGGCCGACGCATTAATGCGTCGCGCGTGCAGAATGAGTTAACGTACAAATCTTGGTTAGGTTTTTCATACCAGTTCATATTTTGAGGAAACGTACTGTTCGACATAATTATGGCTTTGAAACTTTTATCACTTGTTCGTTATAAAATTTTCTATCTGTAGGCAAGAGTACAAAACTCTGTCAACTATGTTGGCTGAATTATAGCCCTTTTTGGACTTGGAAATTGGTCTATATGTTTTGTCAAAACTATTTGACATGTGGCTTTGAAACTTTAAACAACTGTTTCTTCATGATCTCTATCTCACTGTAGGCAAGAGTACATAACTCTGCCAACTATTTTGGCTGAATTATGGCTCATTTTGACTTGGAAATCACAGTTAAACTTTTCGGCTTTGAAACTTTGACCACAAAGTCTACTTTATGTAGGCAAGATTACATAACTAGGACTAGGACTTTGGCTCAGTTATGGCCCTTTTTGACATAGAAATATATCGCATATCATTCCATATTTTGTCTGAACTCTTTGATGTATGGCTTTGAAATTTTGAACACTTGTTAATCATCATAGTCACACATTGCCATATAGTGCAATATACTTATCCAGATCCACAAATACAGGTACATTGTTTCTCTTATCTATTTTTCTTCTTCTGTCTGAAATTTTGTGGTAATATCTTGACCCCATACTTGCATTAATTCTTTCAATAGTTGAGCGCACTGTCAACAGACAGCTCTTGTTGGAAGTAAAATTGTATTGAAATGAGTCTAATTTTATCATCTGTTGTTCAGAATTTTCAAATTTTGGTATTTAGAAATACGGTGTTGTATAGAAAATAGGAGAAAAATCGAGACAAGAAAGTTGTCCGATTTTCATAAGTTTACGGTTTTTGGAAGGTCCTGTATTCAGAAGTTCCACAGTACCTATTTTCTAACTCATTATTTTTTGGGGGTTTAACATTGCAGCCACACAATTATAGGTCAAATGGTGACTTTCCAGCTTTGATGGTGGAGGAAGACCCCAGGTGCCCCTCCATGCATTATTTCATCATGAGCGGGCACGCAGGTAGAACCACGAACCTTCTGTATGCCAGCTGGATGGCTTTCTCACATGAAGAATTCAACGCCCCGAGTGAGGCTCGAACCCACATCGATGAGTGGAAGTCAGCAGCCTTAATCACTCGGCCATGGAGGCTCCTATTTTCTAACTTGTGGGAATATTTACAGTTATATCTGAAAATTACTGGTGCACATGATTTGTATTAGGTTGCAAGCTGTAATCAACACACTTTGTAAAACTGGTAAACTTGCTAATACAGCATATCTCTATAAAATAGTGCAAGTTATATTTTCCAATGCTTTCGATTTTTGCGACGAAAAAATCATTTGCTAATTTTATCTACTGTCCTGATGCAAAAAGACAATCTTCAGATTACCTCTTTAAAGGCCCCTTGAAAAAACAGGTCCTGTTTCTAAATACAGTGTATAAGTGGTTTACCCGAAAGGTGAAATTTGATTTGATGTGCAAAACTAGAATATTTTCACAGATGAGAAGAATACTGACAAAATATTCAAATTAGTGTCTATTTTTTCTTTCGCCAACCGGTCTGCTTTTCTTGCTCTCTACTTGTTAGTTAGTAAACTTGATAAAAGTCTACAGATGTGGATCTTTGCAGTATTGTATCTCTTCCTTAGATTTAAGGATATTAAATAGCAACATTGTATCTCTCCCTTAGATTTAAGGATATTAAATAGCAACATTGTATCTCTCCCTTAGATTTAAGGATATTAAATAGCAACATTGTATCTCTTCCTTAGATTTAAGGATATTAAATAGCAACATTGTATCTCTTCCTTAGATTTAAGGATATTAAATAGCAGCGCAAAGCATCTGTAGCCCGGTTCTCTTGTTCCATGCATTGTCCTAGTAAATTTAAGGCTGTTTCTCTGTGTCCAAGATTTGGTTCTTGGTCAGTTGTCCTGAGAAGGTTAGACAGTGCTCTTTTCTTTTCATCTTGTCTCCCAAGACATCTGTAGGTCTTGTATTGTAGAAAGTAGAGGTAAGGCAGAGAATCAACCACAGCCCATTTTATCCAGTAGTCCTGTAGGGGTCTGAAAGTTAGATCGTCTTTCGGAGATCTAAACATTTCATACTGCATTTCATGTGGAACACATTTTATTTCATATGGCAGAAAGCTAACACAGAATGCAGTAATATGCTGAATAGCTTCTTCATTATGATCATTAGATATTGCACAAAATCCTTTTCTTGGAGTTAGTTTGATGTAAGAATGGCAACAACAAATAGGCTCAACAGTGTTTAAGTCATAGCTTCTTTCAATATTTCTAAGGGTAATTTCCGTTTTCCAAGTATTCCCTGTACAGTTATAGACTGATGCTAGCTTCAGTTTACCAGATGAAACATCTGAGTTCAAGCCGAGGGAGATCCAGGTAAGAGCTTCCTCTGATACTGCATTGTACAAATGAATGCTGCGGGATGCTAGGGCAGTTCCCAGGGATATACAAAACTGTGGTGCAAGAAGACAGCATGCTGATTTGTCCACTCCTTCACACTGATTAGAGATATCATCTAATTTGGAAATATACTTCCGCAGTGTTTGTACAGCTTCTTCATAACTACTGTTGCTGGTGCTGATAGAAGTTAGACAAGACCTTTTGACAAAATCAAAATTGAGTGCAAGTGACCTTAATATGTATTCTGAAACACTCGTTTTGACAGAGCCTATATTATGTATTTTAAGCTGAAGCCTTAAACCAAGACAGTCACACTCAATCCCCAGTAATGCTATACACCTACCAGTTACAACATCACCTAGTTTTTGCAGAATGTAAGGTTTATCTTTGTGTGGTATATTTCCTTTCATCAAATTGTTTCCAGGTATGATAAAGTGTGGACAATATTCATTCAAAATACAGTTGTGTAGAACAAATAAAGACAATGACAGACACCCAAGTACGTTTTTTTTCTTTCCAGATGTTTGAATGTGTATTTGCAATACAGTGAAACATAACTGTTTTACACACGAAACTTGAAATGGTATCTTCAAAGTATGGCTTGATAAAGGTTTTCAGTATCATCTTCATCAAGACGTAACATCGAATTTGTGTTATATTGAGACTGAACATTAAGCATCTTTCAGCTAGGGATGTTGATATTCTCCATTCAAGTTCCTCATGTTCACTGCCCTTGCTTCCAACAGCAACAAGGAAACATCCAGTACTGCCACAGTATCTTCTCATGTCAGCTGAAGGCCACTGACCTACACCTTGCCAGTCTAGCCACTGCCTTGCTTGTAGAGGCCAGGATTTACAGTGGTAAGCAGGAACAAGGTCTGTATCAGTCATCCCAGGTTTTCTTGTAATGTTTGTGCTGGACCGTGTCTGATTCCTCTCCCATAGATAGCAGCTGCTCTTTCAGACATGACTTTATTCTTGATCAATATTTTTCCTTTTCTTTCACTGAAATATTTATCATGTACAGTATGATATGGAAGTGGAATATCGTTTTTCAGATGTTGCAGAAGACAATAGCCAGGTGATACAGTATCATCCTGGATCATCAGATAATTTTCTACATTAGGTTTCCAGTCACTTCTATCTTGTATCACATTACAGTCATTGAGACACACTAGTTGGTCACTGTCTGAATTAAGAGCCAGTGTTGTTGTGCCCTCTGACTGGCTGCCGAAGAAGTATCCTGTACAGTTGAAATCCTGTAGTTGTGATGTTATTGTGCCCATAGATTCTGCCAGTAAAGCTGCTCTTCTTCTCTTAAGTACAATCCTCTCATCTACTCCTATATCAGAAAGAACTTCTGACAGTATTACTGACACTGACTCTATGTAATCTGGTGCTTGAAACATTCTGAAAAATAAATACAGCAGTTGTGTTGACTGGAACTCAGTTGATATGTTGTACTATTAATTTCGACGTAGTTATGCACATTTTTAAACTAATGTTTTTCTACAATGTAGATTTTTTAAACAATACTTTTTCAAAGCATCATTGTATCCAAAAGAAAACTCGTCCAACAAGGAAGATAGGGTTGTGTGCTTGATTTTGTGTTAGACTGATTTGAAAATATTGCTTCGATTATCCTGCTTTCACAATGGGCTTCTATGGGAAAAGATCGCATTGCCAATAAGATGACATTTTCATCTATACATAGAAAAATTTTCACTGTGTTAATTTTGATGAAATTTTTCAAAGTTGTAGACTTGCCTATTTTCAATCTTATGGCCAAATAAAACGCATTGGTTGGTGTACTTAATTTTTCATAGTTTGCCAAATATCAATGGGAGTCATTACATTGCTGGTTATGTTATGTTTATATTTGGAATTATTTTACTCTCTATCTATTGTCAAAATTAACTTTTAAAAGAAAGTAGTGTTGATTGCTTAACACTTAACACATGGGATATCATAGATTCCTGGTAATATTTATACAACCTGTGTAAAGGCTACCAGGCATTATTCTCGATTTTTTTTCCAGAATAAATAACATTACACCATCACTTATGATTAATCAAAACCTGCAGAACTACCTTAACATTGGAATAACATATTATAATCATTGGCTTATCTAATAGAAACTTTTAGACAATACTTAATGTGCCTTTGAAGGTTATTCCTTCGGGTAAGAAAGTGCAATTTTTGAGAGAATTTGATATTAAATGTGAATTTTATTTACAAGAGGGCCCTGATAGCCCTAGATCTCTCGCCTGAGATTCACAGCTGAAATAGGTAATAATTTTGTGAGAGCATGATCAAAGAAACATTTCTACCAAATTACTTGTGAAACTGAGCTGAAGATTCAGAGATTTTCTTACTTATCTGTAGAAAAATACTGGGAAAACTAGCTCGCTCACAGCAACATGTATTTTGACAAATCAAACACTTTTGGAAGAGGAACATGATGGGAATATTTATACAGAATTATTTCAAAATCTGAAGTGGCAGGTTGTCCAGTGTCCTTAAAATTCCTACTTTTTTCCTTTTTTTTTCAATTTAGCTAAATTCCTGGAAAAAATTAAAAATCAAAGGGAAATAAAAAAAAAATGCTCTACTTTTTCACCCTCAATTTCTGTTTTTGTTGCTGTTTTTTTTTAATATAAAGGGAAGTACTTCATGCTAAATATGTTTTTATGTAGTTTTATAGATCTTCTTACTCAATGCAAGCAGTTTTATTCAGTTTATAGACGACTGATCCCTGTGTGTTATTGGCTATGACTAGATAACAGAGACCTGAATTCTGAAGGTCTATATTAAATATTTTAGTTAAAATTCTTAATTTTAGCCGAAAGTATCTAAAAGATTGTAACAAACTCCTAATTTCAGCCCTTAATTTTGTTTAAAGTTTAAAATTGCCCTAAATTTTTGTCAGAAGGTGCTGAACAACCGGGAAGTGTTTTAGGAGATGGCACTTTAATTATCCTATTATTAGCTCCCACAGCTACATTGTTTTTCACAAGTTAGAAAAATTGAAGATTGTCACCCAGAAGAAACATTTCTTTGCCATTATAGATCAGTTACTGGATTATACTCTTTTTTAGCTCACTTGACCCAAAGGCTCATGGTGAGCTATTGTGGCCGGTCAATGTCCGTCGTGCGTCCGTCAACATTTTCTAAAAAATCTTCTTCTTGAAAACCACTGGGGAGAATTACACCAAACTTCACAGGAATGATCCTTGGGTGACCTCCTTTCAAAATTATTCAAAGAATTGAATTCCATGCAGAACTCTGGTTGCCATGGCAACCGAAATGTAAAACTTTAAAAATCTTCTTATCCAAAACCACAGGGCCTAGGGCTTTGATATCTGGTGTGTAGCATCATCTAGTGTTCCTCTACCAAATTGTTCAAATTATGCCCCTTGGGTTAGATATGGCCCCGCCCCGGGGGGTCACATGGTTTATATAGACTTATATAGGGAAAACTTTGAAAATCTTCTTGTACAAAACCACATGGCCTAGGGCTTTGATATTTGGTATGTAGCATCATCTAGTGGTCCTCTACCAAAATTATTCAAATTATCACCCTAGGGTCAAATATGGCCCATCCCCGGGGACCACATGGTTTATATAGACCTATATAGGGAAAACTTTGAAAATCTTCTTGTACAAAACCACACGGCCTAGGGCTTTAATATTTGGTTACATAAAATCATGTAGCATCATCTTATGGTCCTCTACCAAAATTATTCAAATTATCGCTCTAGGGTCAAATATGGCCCCGCCCCGGGGGTCCCAAGTTTTACATAGACATCTATGAAAAAAAGTTTAAAAATCTTCTTGTCTGAAACCACAACACCTATACCTTTGATATTTGGTTTGTAGCATTGTCTTATGGTCCAAAACCAAAATTATTCAAATTGTACCCCTGGGGTGAAAAGAGGCCCTGCCCTGGGGGTCCTAAGTTTTATATAGACTTATATAGGAAAAAACTTTAAAAATCTTCCTGTCTGAAACCATACGAACTATGCTTTTGATATTTGGCATGATGCATTGTCTAGTAGTCCTCTACCAAAATTGTTCAAATTATGCCCCTGGGGTTAAAAGAGGCCCCGCCCTGGGGTCACTTAGTTACTATGTGAGCTATATAGAAAAAAAAAACACTTAAAAATCATTTGATCCTATTTCCAAGACTGTTTAATTATAATTTCTTGATGACCCCAAGTAATATGATGTCACTTGACTGTGACTTTGACCTACTTTCTTGATTTTTAAGATACAGCTTTGAAATTTAGATGACATACACAGTTTTGCACACACATCGTAAAACTGAATTTCATTGACCATGAATGTGACCTACTGACTTTCTTAATATTTTATCATCAGTTTGATCTTTGAAACATGTAGCTCATATTACTCAGGTGAGCGATCCAGGGTCATCATGACCCTCTTGTTTTGTAAAATGGGGGAACAGGGAAATCTCAAAATTGGACAATGGTAACGGTGTAACAGAAACTTTTGGAGGAGACGTCTGATGAAAAGTATGGACAATAGACTGATGATAGGCACAAAACTTAATGCTCAGATGGGCTAAAAATAACCATTTGGCCTTGAAGATCAGTGCCCTTATGTTGTTTGATTGTAATACTAATATATATAATTTCAGACAAATCACTAAACTGTATTTTAAACTATTGATCGGATTTAAAGTTTATGTAGTTTGTGGCTGGTACCTATTCAAACGATTCCCATTTATTTGAAATAATACATACTCAAATCCACGTGAAATAACTGTTTTGAATGAAACCACAAAATTGTAAACTAATTCACCGTGAATATAACTTTAAATGTGTGAAATTACATACCTTTGTTTGGTTTGAAATAAGCAAATTGATTTTTATAATAAAACCTCTTCAGATCGGATGTTTGAAATGACTAGTTATGGTTTTTCCTTTTTTACTTCCTCTTTCTGTTTGAACAGGAGGATAACTCAACCATTTAATCAGGTTTTGATAGCCAGTTGTTACCTACCTTTAACCATTACCTTGCTATATTTCTAAAATGGACTGGTCCATCATACAAACAGGGCAGTACCACTTATTATTCAAAGGGATGTTCATTGAAAATTTACTGACAGAATAACGAACAGTGCAGACCACGATCTAGTGATTCTGCCTTTGCGACTAGTGCAGACCAAGATCAGCCTGCATGTATGTGAAGGCCTAGCATGGTCTGCACTGTTTGATATTCAGTCATTAAATCTTCAGTGAACACCCCTTCGAATAATAAATGATATTACCCAAATTGAATGATGGACCAGTCCATTTTGGAAATTTAGCAGGCTAAATGTTAAGAACAGCATTTATCAAGTTTAGTTCTTTAATACTGACCTTCTATTATATAAAGCTTGATTTAGTTAGAATGAAGCATATATTTAATTGGAAAAAGTAAATCAGCACTAAGTTTGTAAATATGTAATGTATTTCGATGAATTACAAGTGGTTTGCTCAAAACAGCGAAACAAAATATTTAAATAGCTGTGACTGATGACTGTTAAAGACTAAAATAAAACTTGATTTGTCTTTTGTATTAGACTTTGGCAGTCGTACATGAGCCAACTGAATGTATCTTTGTTTTCAAATTACCTTGTAAGCCAGATCTTTAAACTATAACACTCCTGACAATTTAACTATAAAGTTACAGAAACACTAGCCATTTTACTTGTTGTATCACCTTGTTTGAAGAACAAATTTTCTCAGTTCATTTTGTAGTGATGTACTAGTCACTGGTCAACATTACAGTCGAACCCGACTCCTGACCATTTACTGGAAGACGAAGACGAAGACTAGATAATGATTTATGTGCTCTGAATGGATATATTCCAGATACAAACAATACCACTGCATCCATATGCACAAGTTTTCATAGAAAATGTATAAATATTTTACTCTGTTTTAAGAACAAATTTTGTCAGTGTGTTGGCTGGTCATCCATAGAAATGAGATATTTAATAACATAAGATAGGGGTAATTGTTGGTATATACTATAAAGGATCACCTTGCAATCATTTTCTTTTCATCCTTATGCCATTTTATGAAACATATCTGACCTCAAACTGAACTACACCAAAGAGTCGGATTTAGATCCACAATGAAGTGAGAAACAGAAACAGACCTATAATTATAAAGTATTGAAATGCCATTTTAACTTGAAAAAAAATTGTCTAATTTTCTGTCCACCTGGAACTGCTGCTTGACTGTGTTTCCTATAGATACATACATGTCTAACATTTCATATATACTTAATGTTGTAGGTACGAGATGAGGAGATGGAGGAATCAGAGAAGTTATTACATGAGACATGTGAGATGCAGGTACCTGGTGGTGTGGAGAACTCGTATGGGAAAATGAACATCCTCCTGCAAAGTTTTGTATCCAGACAGTATTTGGACAATTCCCTGGTGTCTGATCATGACCAAGGTTAGATGAAAATTTACAGTATTTTTAGGGTGCCACATTTGTCCTTCAAATGTTAATGTTCTACTTCAAAAACATATTATGGATAGATGTTACAAAAAAATGCATCAAATATTGAAATAATGTACAATTAACTTAATGTTGACTGAGATTGTGTTCTTTATCTTTAAACACAGAAATTTTGTGAATTGCACAAGGTTCCTTCGGAAACAATTGCATATATAACGAGGCGACTTTTAAGGTACTATAACTTTCATTGTTTCCAAGAATTTTCTGTGGATAACACAAAACATCGTTCAGCACGCATTTATTCGGAAAATGAAAAAAAGGTGTCCTGCAATAACATGCAAGTAATATGAGAATATACAGTGATATTTGTTAATAAGAAAATCAACATTGATTAGCTGGAAGCTTAACTAAGATTTCAGACAGTTATATCACTAATTTCATTTAGTTTCAGAAATTCTTGCTGTAATATTATATGTACTGAAGTGAAAGTTCGTGCAACTTTAATCAATTTGAATTTTTATCGTGGGTTGAGGTTACTAGGTACATCTCTTACACACTATGCACTTTTTACCTCTAAGCATGGCAAAAGTAAGATGGATTTTGAGTGCAGCCTTAACTAGTCACTGATAAATGATTTGAAAAGAAAAAATAATATGTAAAGATCAAATCAAGAAATGCCCTAGGAGTATTGTCACATTTTCTTTTTCTGTAGTGAAATTTATTAAGAAACAGATGATTCTTTTAAAAGTTAAAGCCCACAGAATGTTACAAAATATGTTGATAAAGGTACGGACCGAAAGAGAAATGTCTCTGAAACTATATGCGTCAAAATATGCGACAAACATTTAGAAATATGAGACAATCAAAGAAGAGAAAAGAAAATTTGAGGATTTTCAGATGCATGACTGTGTTATCCTGCATTGCAGGTAACATAGACAAGATTTCTTTGTCATTGCATTGAAATAAAATGGACTGACAAACGGTGTTCACTAAACATCCTATAAACAGGTTTTTCCCTCTTGAGTAAAGATGGTTCAGGATAAGTGTCTTATCTTGCGTTATGAATATTCTGACTCATATGTTATTTTAACTGACGAAGGTATTGACGCGATAAAATTGTCATAAATTTGAAGATCGCCTACCCACAACTAAGCATTGACACAGAAATTTTTATCGGCCTCTTCGTCGCTAATGTCAATATTTGATTATTGATGACAGCTAATAAACTCTATTAACACAAACTCTAGTATACAGTCTTTAAATATCTATATTGTCTTTATGATATTAGGGATAAACCATGTCCGTATAAAGATATGGAACAAAACCATACAGATATATAAAGGAGCACCCGTAAAATGTTGAAAACACCAACCATTTCTTATTTCATTAACAGGAGCAGGATGGGGATGTTTAATCTGACAAAATCATGTTCGTAACATGATACTTTCTGAAAGTATCCGTTACGGTACAGTAATCACCGAGAGACTTGCTTCTAGCTTTATGCTTTCAATTGAACTAAAACATTACACAAGAGTTAACATAGTTATGATCTGCAGAAGACAAGTGCTTTTCAAGGGACTTGTTATAAATACCTGTAGCTGCATTTAAAACTCAGAGCAAAGACACTTGTAAAAAGAACAGTACATCTGTTCTGATGTCAAACTATCCAACATGCCAACTGATTTAGTATATGTGTTATATTCATAACATTTTCGACACGATGCAAACTTTATCAATTATTACTGCATATGTTCATTTTCAAATTGTATTGTATTGTATTGTATTGTATTGAATTGTATTGAATTGTATGGTATGGTATGGTATGGTATCGTATCGTACCGTACCGTACCGTACGGTAACTGTACTGTACCATAGAGCGAAGGAATACGGTACGGTAACTGTTTTGTACTGTAGAGCAAAGAAATAAAAAATGTGTGTCCTCCAACTAGTACTATTATCTTGTACCTGGTATATACCCTCTACATTATGACAAAATTATGTTATTCAATGTACATGCTTTGCATACACCATAAACTACAATGAATATTACTGATGAAAAACTAGATATCTGATTTTGCAAATACTTTTTTTAAAAATCTATTCGAATTGTCTGGTAAGACAACGAATATTTGCCAAAAAAAAAAAAATGAAACATTTTAAGGATTTAAGAATAATACATACAACTACGCAAATAGGAAATTCTGTACCAGTTAATAAATACCTTCATGAGACAATTCATCATGAGCGATAGTACAGCGGGATTTTGAGATACACGCACTGCTTTACCATTCTACATTATAAAACTGGCATGAGATAAGTTTTTCAAGGTGTCGCCTGTCTTTTGTCTTCAATCATTTGAGCCATTACACATGTAAGTCGACATATTGTTTTGAGTAGGTCGATGGTCTATCTCTTTCTACACGTTTGCTTTGAAAGTTTAGAAATGTCTTCCTCATTCACATTAAACTGATGATGATATTTCACATTAAACTGATGGTGATATTTCACTTTAAACTGATGATGATATTTCTTTAACTTGTATTTGTCTTCCTTAATATTCCCATCATCAGTTTTAAACAGCCAGTCTGAAAGTTGTATCAGCATATAGCTGACGTGAAATAAATTACGCACAGAACAGAACATAGAAGATACCTTTATTAAACCGGAACTTGTTACAGCTGTCAGACTGTACAATGCAGGAAAAACACATATTCACATGTTATGGTGATTCTAAGCATGTGTACAAAATTCATAGTTAATTACAAGAATTACAGGTTACCTGGTAAAGATACAAAAGGAGTGTCAAACTATGCTGGCATATTTCTGAAACGAGATAGCTCGGTAGCTATTGCGTAATTTGTAAACTTTCCAGGAAATGTGTGCATTTTTTTCAGAAAACATTTAAACAATAAGTAATATTTTCTAGATATTTTTATTTATTTTCTGAAAATGTTTTAGCGCAAAATTTCACGTTAATGCTTGGAACTGCCACGAGATGCTCAATAATTATCACGATAATATTTTAAACTTTCCAGCAAAGCTGTACATTTTTCTGAAAACGTTATCGCAATAAATTATTTTTTCTAGATATGTCTTCTATTTCCAGGAAACTTTAGGCTATTTCGATAAACTTTTCAGAAAAGTTTGAAATATCGAGATAATTGTTCACTTAGCTGTTATACACAGCTATAATCATTTCAGAGTAAAAATTATGCCTCATTTTGAAGAATTATCCCAATACTGACATAGAATGAAGAGAAGATCTTCCCTGATCCATTTGCTTACTGCAAAAGCACGCCAAAATTTATTACTACTCATATTAAAACTGAGTTTCATTTCACCAAATACAACATTCTCTTTCATTTTTTCTACCAAAGTGTAAAAACTATATCCACAATGAAATTAAATCATTTAAGATTTCTGAGGTCACTACAAAAGAAAACTCAGTGTTCAATAACATGTTCACCATTACACGATAGACCAGATGACACCCGCACTAGTTCCTTCAATACCGTAAGGCCTAGGATACAAATAATTTACTAAAGTCGTGAAAAATGGTCTGACTTTGTGTAAGCCGATCTTAATTAATATAAACACACTTTTCATTTCTTTTCAGTATTTTTGTACTGCACACACTTCACAAAAGCCAAAGTGAAGTCAGTCAGCGCGTGCCATGGTACAAGTAGTACAACATGTAATTTCATAACCCTAGAGTGCGAGCTAGGATCCAGAATACGTCTCTTGTCAATGAAATATGGCGACAAAGACATCAACTGTATTAATAAAAATAACGGATGTTTGAAGTACGATTCATGTGCGTGAAATTAGCCAGAGCAGCCAGAGTTCAGCCAGAGTTTAGCCAGAGTAGCCAGAGAAGTCAGAACTCTAGTTAATCTGGCTAGCCAGAGTAGCCAGAGTTCAGCCAGAGAAGTCAGACCTCTGGTTACTCTGGCTAGCCAGAGTAGCCAGAGTTTAGCCAGAGTAGCCAGAGTTCAGCAAGAAAAGCCAGAGTTTCTAGGATGTTAAATTGTTCTGGCTACTCTGGTCAGCCATAGTATACAGAATAGCCGGAGTCACCTGGATTTCATTTGCTCTGGTTAGTCTGGCTGGCCAGAGAAGCCAGAGTTTCTAGGATTTTAAGAGTAGCCAGAGTAACCTGGTTCACAAAACATTTTGCGTCTTAGCTGAGTTTGATTATGAAACTAAATATGTCATTTCTATCTAAATAGCATGTTTAAACTGAATTTCAAGTTAATCACTATTTTCAAGTGGCTATTTAGAGTAGCCAGAGTAGCCAGAACTCTGGTTACTCTGGAGTAGCCAGAGAAGCCAGGACTCTTGTTACTCTGGCTGACCAGAGTAGTCAGAACATGTTAAAATCCTAGAAACTCTTGCTACTCTGGCTGAACTCTGGCTACTCTGGCCAGCCAGAGTATCCGGAGTAGCCCGAGTCACCAGGATTTCATTTGCTCTGGTTACTTTGGCTGGCCAGAGTAGCCAGAGTTTCTAGGATTTTAACATGTTTTTGCTACTCTGGTCAGCCAGAGTAGCCAGAGTAACCAGGTCCCATGTTCACAAAAGTTTTTCAGTCTTAGCTGAATTTGATCATGAAATTTAATAATTGAGCCGTGCTATGAAAAAAACCAACATAGTGGGTTTGTGACAGCATGGATCAAGACCAGCCTGCGCATCTGCGCAGTCTGGTCAGGATCTATGCTGTTCGCTTTTAAAGCGTATTGGAATTGGATAAAAAATGTTAGTGAACAACATCGATCTTGACCAGCCTGCGCGGATGCGCAGGCTGGTCTGGATCCATGCTGGTCTCAAACCCATTATGTTGGTTTTCTCATGGCGCGACTCATATGTCATTTCTATATAAATAGCATGTTTAAAACTGAATTTCAAGTTAATAACTATTTTCAAGTGGCTATTTAGAGTAGCCAGAGTAGCCAGAACTCTGGTCACTATGGCTGGCCAGAGTAGCCAGAGTTTAGCAAGAGTAGCCAGAGTAGCCAGAGTTCAGCCAGAGTAGCCAGAATTCTGGTTACCCTGGCTGGCCAGAATAGCCAGAGTTCAGCCAGAGTAGCCGAGTAACCAGGATGTCAATTGCTCTGGCTACTTTGACTTGCCAGAACAGCCAGAATTTCCGAGATGTCAATTGGTTCTAGCTACCCTGGCTAGCCAGAATAGCCAGAGATAATACTGTTATACCTATTGCGAAATGACCCTTTTGGTACTCTCAGGTTTGATTTTTTTTTGTGTTTTATATGTATCAAGTGATTCATAAAATGGACTTCAAAGAATTGTCTTATTTTCAGACAGCAGCCAGAGTAGTCAGACGTTCTAGGATTTTGATATGTTCTAGCTACTCTGGTTAGCCAGAGTAGTCAGAGTGACCATGATTTCATTTGCTCTGGCTACTCTGGCTAGCCAGAACAGCCAGAATTTCCCAGATGGCCATTGGTACTAGCTACCCTGCTAATCAGAATAGCCAAAGAAAATACAGTAAAACCTGTTGCTAGAGTAGCCAGAGTAATCAGAACTCTGATTACTGTGGCTGTCCAGAACAGCCTGTTTCATAATTTTCACATAGTCTGGCTACTCTGGTTGGCCAGAGTAACCAGGAATAACTGAAATGCACACGGGTTCTGGTTACTCTGACTGGCCAGAACAGCCAGAGAAAATACAGTCAAACATGTAAACTAGAGCCAATTTTTAAATGTATGACCCTTTTTCATAATAATTATATTATACATGATTAGGTTGCACTAACTGTTGTATAAAATTATTATGTAATAAAAGTTAGACCTGTTGTGTGTGTGGTATATGAAGGCTGAAATTCACAAAGATTAAAGCGGACAGGTCTGTATCTTTCTGGTCGATGGAAAATCTTTAAAACAAGCCTAAAAAATAAAATAACAACTACAACCACAACAAAGAAACTGTTAGACGGCATCATTTTCGAACAAAGTTAAGAGTAACACGAATCAGAAAATGACACTTTCAAAAACAGTAACAGGGTATATGCAAAAGCTGTTTGTTTATATACATTGTAAATAATGCTTAGGTATGTTTTCTTTTTATATAAGTTATAATTATACAAAGTAGCCTACAAGGTCTGTGGCAGAATATATCAGCATTGATATTTGATATTACAGCCCACATCTAATTTATTTTGAACTGGTAGGCGTCCAGGATTTCGGACGTTTTCGATCCACTACTTTTGAAAATATTTTGACAAAATATTAAACTGACTACTAAGATACATAATTATGTAATCTACCAATATGCCAAACAGAATTTTGATATTCCTTCAAATTTCTTCAAAAATGGCTTTAGTTTCAACGTACCTCAAATCGGGTTGTACAGTTTTCTATATGCTAATACAATGCATTTCTAAATTCATTGTTCTTAAGACTCTTAATGTAAAACTAAGAAGTCGTAAAAACATTGCGAGTCCGGATATTCAAGGCTATATTATACTAGTAATATGCCTGTATCATGTCAAAAGGTATTTTTTCAATACAAGTTCTTCTATCCTTTAACAGTTTATACAGGTCCTGGCAACTTATTTATTTTTCCCCATCTAGCAGAAAATATCTCATATCTATCGCACTACCACAAGGTTTCCAAAGAGTTTTTGCTGCACCCCAGCGCTAAATTCTGCCTCCCAAGAAGGGTAGATACGACGAAGCGACACCGATCCATCCTGGATCTTCAGTTCTTATATCGCTGTATGCCATACCACACTGGACTGTGATTTAGTGCAGTGCGACCTGGCTGTCATGGTATATTTTATCCCCAGTGTATTGTCTCATATTCCTTCTGTTGAAAAAAATGGCTCCAATTTGAAACGAAAAAACACAGGTACACGAAACGGTTATGAGTGTAAAACCAGTAAATGCATTTCTTTCGCAAAGTGGCGTGTTACGTGGTTTTTAAAGAGCTGTCTTGGTCCAAAAACACGTGTACGGCCCCGGTCACGTGAAATCCTTTAGTATGGCATCCGTGTGTGTCGAAGTTGGTGTCACACTTATAATTGGAATTTTCTTTGAACAGAAAACTATGGTACCCAACTCTGGCTGAGTATTTCTCCCATAATCGCGCATAGGGGTGAATCAGTCCCTACTATGCTAAATATTAGGATAGGCGCAAATGGTATTGAGAAACGTCTAAGCAACATGAACCCCCATGAGGCCAGTGGTCCTGACAAAATCAAGCCTATAATTCTTAAAACACTCTCTGTAGAACTATCCCCCATCCTTGCGGTCATATTCCAGAAAACCCTGGATGAAGAATGACTTCCATCCCAGTGGAAATCCGTATATGTTTATGTAAGGCTTTCAACAAGGTTAGCCATGAGAAAGTTCTTCTAAAAATGCATGAATACGGAGTCAGAGGTCACACACTAAGATGGGTCAAAGGCTTCTTAGATAATAGGATCCAATCAGTAGTCCTAAATGGCACTACCTCTGATGCCAATCCAGTATCATCAGGTGTCCCACAGGGGTCTGCACTTGGTCCCCTGCTCTTCCTAGCTTAAATAAATGACCTCCCACAAAACGTCAGTCTCAAAGTCCGTCTGTTTGCAGATAACACGGCAATATATCTAACTCTGACTATCTGTTACTCTCCAAAATGACCTCAAACTTCTTGAAAAGTGGGAGTTGGAGTGGTATATGGAGTTCAATCCCTCCAAGTGTCAAGTGATCCACGCCACTAGAAGGAAACATCCTATCCCTACCCAGTACTACCTACATGGAGTCAAACTTGAATCGGTCAGCTCAGCTAAATACTTAGGCGTGGATATCTCAAATGACCTATCATGGGACTATCACATAAACAGGTCAACGAAAAAAGCTAACCAAACCCTAGGATTTTTACGAAGAAACATTAAGGTCAAATCCCAACCCATTAAGACCATTGCTTACCAGACTCTAGTCCGACCCCAGCTCGAATATGCTTCCGACGTATGGTCGCCCCACACCCAAACTCAAATTGACCAAATGAAAGCGTCCAAAGGAGAGCCGCCTGTCGGATCAAGACCGACTACGGTCGTACTTCCAGTGTAACAGATATGCTACACTCCCTAAACCTTCGTCGACTGGATTTAAGACGTATAGATTCTAGCTTATCACTCATCTATAAGATTCATCATGATCTGGTTGCTATCCCACTCGTACATTACCTGACCCCAATGACCCGCTGTGTCCGCTATGGCAATTCCCTAAGTTATAAGTTATTTACTACAACCACTGACTATTACAAGTTTTCTTATTTTCCGAGAACAGTGTACCATTCAACTCCCCCCCCCCCCCCCCCCCCCCCCCCCCGCCAGTGTCGCCCACCTCCCTACCCTAGAGCAGTTCAGTGCTGCAGTTGGCAGCCTAGAACATGTCCCGCCCTAGTTATCCTGCAAATTCAAGTTTTAACCCTTTTACATCACCAAATTTATTTTTAGTTTCTTCCACTCTAAATTGTTTATCACTATATATTTTCTCCTCCTCTTCTTCTTCTTCTTCTTCTTATTATTATTATTATTATTAATCCAGATTTATTGAGCGCCCATTTAATATAAAATATACGTTCAAGGGCGCTTAACAATTAAACATGTACACATATCGCAGATATGTAGGAAAATCACAAAAACATGGGATATGCAATATTAAAACTGAAACTGAATGATTTGATTAGTGGTTATTTGTATAACATTATTCGGGATGCATGTATTCTTCTATGTTTTAGTGTCTGCCATTTAAGAGTTTCAAGCATTGATGTTACACTACTTTGGTATGAGTAGCCAGAATATGTTAAAATCCTAATAAAGTCTTGTTACTCTGACTGAACTCTGCCTAATCTGGCCAGACAGAGTAACCAGAGTTCTGGCTACTCTGGCTACTATAATTAGCCAATTGAAAATAGTTATTAACTTGAAATTCAGTTTTAAACATGCTATTTAGAAAGAAATAACATTAAGTTTCAAAATCAAACTCAGCTAAGACTGAAAATGTTTTGCGAACACAGGACCTGGTTACTCTGGCTACTCTGGCTACTCAGAGTAGCCAGAACACGTTAAAACCCTAAAAACTCTGGCTACTCTGGCCAGCCAGAGTAACCAGAGCTACTTTAATTAACCACTTGAAAATAGTTATTAACTTAATTCAGTTTTAAATATGCTATTTAGATAGAAATAACATATTAAGTTTCATAATCAAACTCAGCCAGAACATGTTAAAATCCTAGAAACTCTGGCTACTCTGGCTGAACTCTGGCTACTCTGTTAGAAACAGCCAAAGTAACCAGAGCAAATGATATCCTGGTGACTCGGGCTACTGTGGCTACTTTGGCTGACCAGAGTAGCCAGAACATGTTAAAAATCTAGAAACTCTGTCTCCTCTGGTTGAATTCTGGCTACTCTGGCCAGCCAGAGTAACCAGAGTTCTGGCTATACTTGCTGACCTCTGGCTACTCTGGCCAGCCAGAGTAACCAGAGTTCTGACTTTGCTGGCAGAACTTTGGCTACTCTGGCTAAACTCTGGCTGCTCTGGCTACTCTGGCTAATTTCACGCACATGTACGATTCTCCATAATGTTTGTTTACTTTTATGCATGCTTTAATCCAATAGCTAAAATGAGCCCCTTTTCACAAAACGGCAAATATATTACCAATCTTACATTAGTATTTACCAAGAGAGTTACAGTTCCAACACGCACGAATAGATAAAAAACAACAACAACGTTTGTTATGATAAGCGCCTGCTGAAATAAAAACTGTCTCCTCACACACATACATACAAAATTTTAAACCTTCAAGAAATAGATCTAAAGGAACATGTTCCTTTGCGGTCTTTTGAAATAAAAATTCTGACGCTCGCAAAAATATATATAGTATTGCATTCATTCGTATGCAACCACGTGGCGAACCTGGACCATTCAAATTTTAGATCCAACAAAAACGGTTGCTGTGCTTACAGCACGGATGATTGTATATAATGATCTCCATGCCTACAATCTGCACAAAGAATGCTTCGGCAAACAGAAATGTGGCCCAATGCCTGTACCAGTCAATATCCTTAGTTCATGTAATGACAGGACGTCTACTTACGCATATGTGACATACGAATGTGTGCCAGGTATGTTTCAAAACATTTTGTAGGTTTGATTAGAGGCGGTGTTTAATTAAGGAAATGGATGCCACTTTTAAATATTTACAGAAACACACATTGACTTCTAAATAATGTTTCTCTGTTGACTCAGTATTATCATTATGTCTCGGCATTTGGGATACTAGTAATGGCGTCCATTTAAAATATATTTATAACAGAGTTACACTATTAAGCACGAGGGTTGTTGCTCTTTTATACTTTTATATCCCATTGTTTGGAGTCGAGGTGGGGTATACAGGTATCACTTTGTCCCGTCCGTTCCTAGAGAACCTGCACAGAATATTTGTAGGATCACAAAACAAGTTCACATGTCAGGTCCAAAACCTCTGACTTTTGTTCTGACAAAATTATCTTCCCTATTTACTTGGAAAATCCCGCAAATTGACATTTCTTTCCATATTTTTGAAACCTCTTCACGCATTTGATTGAAATTCCACAGAAACATTTGAGATCATAATGTAAGTTTACACACTAAGGTAACTACTGACAAAAATGATGTTTTCTCTGAACATCTCTGAAACAGATGGAAGTATGGCATTTGAACTTGAAAAAAAATGTCAAGTTCACATATCAGGTCTCATGACTCTTATGTTTTGACAGAATTATTCCTAATACATAATCATGCATTTGATAGAAACTTCGAACAAACTTTTAAGAACATATTCTCTGTTTACATTCTCTGAAGCTTATGAGAGCATTGCATTGGACTACAAAACCTGTTGTAAGGAATTTTAGGCAAGTTCATGTACAAGGTTCCATAATTCTGATTTTAATTTTGACAAAGTGACTTCCTTTTTTGTTCTATGAAAATGTCCTGAAAGAGCTATATGTCCATTTAAATGAAACATTGTGGACACTATAACAATAACTGTGCCCTGAACAATGAAAATGTCATCTCCCCTTTTGAAACCTTTTTTTAAAAATGAATTGAGAAATATTTTTTGATTTTTCTGAAGGAAATTTAATATAACTTAACACTGAGAAAGATAACTCAACATAACAATTCACATTCCTTTGTGCAATTGTATCTAATTTATCTCATTTTCACTATTGAAGAAAATGACATTACTTCTACTGAATGGATTTAGATACAACCTGATACAGTAATACATGTCATTAAGAGGAATTGAAAGACACATTTACCATAAATCTGTCCTGGATAATGATAAAGTTATCTGCTCTTTTGCCCTACAAATTGCTCGTGCTTTATTACGTCAAATAGTACCATTTATTTAGACTACGTAGATGTCAGAATGATAAAAGCGGAGACCGATGGTCCAGGAGGTGACTGCTCTACGGCGAGGCTAACAACCGTACCTGATGATAATATAAACACTCAGTATAGCAACGGCTGGAACGAAGAAGAAAACTTTGTCCGTAACATTCTTGCTGAAGGTAATACATTGGTAGAGGTTAAACCTCTTAATTTGTATAGAAGTGGAAATGATGATGTGCCTAAATTTATCCGGCTCAGTGTATATGGTACGTGATAATACAGAAAAGACGAATGTCATTATGAAAACTACGAGCTAATTGTCATGCTTAACATTTTGTATAGTAAACAACAAATAAATATTCGCTTTTGTTATATACCAAAATGTAATAAGGTAACTTGCATGGACATGTCTCTAACAGTGCTAGCGAATGTTGAATCTGACATAATAATAATAATGATAATAATAATTAATTAATTAATTTAATTAATTAATTAATTATAGTATTTTATATTTAAGCCACCTTTTTATGCGCTTAACCATAGAGGTAGATATGAACGTGTTCTGTGTATAAAACCTTTTTCTTAGCCCCTATATTTCCCCTTTCAGCTGATGATCAAAACAATGTGAACGTACAGTGTTTCAAGCATGCAGATTCCACAACACTTCTTCCCCCTCGCACTACATCAAAAGGTGCCACCAGCAAGGCAACCAACAGAACAGATCCACAAAGTAAGGCCATTCTATTTCACATCTTTTCATTCATAGAAAGTATATAAACTTTTTTTGACCATTCTTTAAGGATAAAAATACTTTGATATTAAAAGTAAAAGTAACGCTTAGGGTTTTAATTCTATAGCAACACAACCACAAAAGGTCAGTGATGATAGTGATGATGTGAAAAGTGATAATGTTTGATACCAAAGACTACCAGAAGGTTGATGGAGTAAAAGGCGTGCTAAAGATGGCCCAGATATTTGAATCCAAAGACAGCGAAAACGATTCATCCAGACAAAGTTCGCCACGAAATATACAGGTCACAAACCTTCCGATAAAAAGTCCAAACTTAAAGACATCTGATGCATGATCTTTAAAACAATTCGAAAAAAGTTTTCGTTATCCCTTTATATTTTATTTTTTTGTCAAGAATGTTGTCATAACAACACGTGTTCATCTGTGATTTCAATTGATACATTCACATGCAATTTTACAATTGTTGTAATTATCATTACCCGATGTAATTCATAAATTACTTGTTAATTATATATATGAACTTGTGCCATTCTTTTTATACAATTTTGTATAATTTATAACAAATTGAGTATTGCTTTATTATGTAACTTCTATTTTATCTATAAATCTTAAATAAAGTCAGATATATATTAAGGCAGTTCTATATGTTTGGATGAACAAATATTGTTCTACAATGTAGAATTTTATTTAAAAAAGATAAATGGTAAGGGTAGATTACTCGGAAGCAGAGCCATGCATTTGCAAAGATGGTCCGCAACAAATAAAAGCTGTAACGGAAAAAAATGTTATAGACGGGTTGCTACAAAAATCCAACAAGTACATTTTAATTTTAAAATGATACGTTCCTTAATCAAAGTTACTCTAAAACATAAACCACAGCAGCGCAAACGCTCACGTGCAAAAGACAAACACACACACAAACACACACACACATAACTAACTTACATAGATAAACAAACAGAAAAGTAAGATATACCAACACTTTTATAAACCATTTTCTCAAGCAGCATCATGTCCGAAGGAAATTCAGCCAATAAAAAGATAGGGTCGTGTGCTTGATTTTGTGTTAAACCGGTCTTCCGGTCAAGTTTCACAAGGAGCTTCTATCAGAAAAAACCTTTAATATTATGTTTAATAATGTATATTTGAATGAAATTTTTCATAGTTGTTGATTTACTTTTTTCAATCATATGGTCTGTCATTGTCATATGGTCAAATAAAATGCACAGATAAATGTGCTTAATTTTTCACAATTCAACAAACATCAGCTGGAGCTCTAACACTGCTACTTATTTCTTGTTACTGTTTTGAAACATTGTACATCCTATATGAGCCCGGTCCGGTCATGGTTAGTTTCGTGTTTAAACTGATGCCCCCAACCTTTGAAAGGACTTTCCAATGTATAGTAAATTAGTATCATACAGGAGTCAACACTGGTTCGTTATAACTAATACAGACTCAGCGTTTACGTTTGTATTACTTTCAATTACCAGACATTACACAGACTTTTACGGGAAGGTTTTGCTTGCTGCTGAAGGTCGATAAAAGGCAGTTACTGGATATCTGACATCAGATCCACATTTTGTCCAATAATATTCTGCTTGGTTGAAGCAAGTGTACTCCACATCGTCTGTATAAATATAAATGAATGATAACTTTCAGCAAAATTTGTTGTAACGTTCCTTTACACATACTCATTTTTAAATTCCGTTAAGTAAGATGGAACCGGAACGTTATTTCAATGTGCATCGCCACATTAGGTAGAACACAGATGACGATATTAAGCTAGAAGAGTAAGTGTAAATATGTATGTAACAAAAAGATTATTAGTTTTTATTGGAAAATATGCATTCGTTTTTTCGTGGACTTATATTACGCTCCTAGAGATCGCGTAGTATTTCCGCTGCAGAACTCGTGCATATTTCTCAATACATACCTAATAACCTATATTTATTACATTATTACAGTATGGTAAGAATATTTAGACATAGCTTAATTGATATCAGATATCTATATATCATTAGAATGTGTTTATGACACATACACTTTATTTTGTAAAATATGTAGAGCACAATAATTCTAATAAGGATATCGTAAGTTCGAATTCCTGACGTGGCCCTTGTTCTCCGCAATTATTAACATTAAGAAAGTCTGTCTGAGGTTATTCATTCTCCACCTCCTTTTCTTACAACTTTAGGGCGTAAAAAATCAAAGCGCATAGCATTTTATGACGAAAAATCACAATTGGCGGAATTCCAACCCTGGTCGCTCGGTTGCTAGTCCAATGCTCTAACCACTGAGCCAAAGATATGCTTCAAACATACAGGCTATGCGTAAGCGACCGTACCACCTTAATGTGGGGAAGTTGCCAGTCACAGAGGTCAGATATGAACTGGCAAGAAATTCTCTGGTAGGTTAACTAGCATCAGTACCTGACTCACAGAAACAGTTTCAAATAAAAATAGTTAGCTATTAACTGAACTCCTTAATTGGCATGTGTCTTCAAATGACGTAAAGCACCACACACAAACATTTTAAAGCCTGAAGGATGACGTGTTTTACACTACTTTCTCGTGTATTTTCCAAACGCGCTATAATAATACCTGTAAGGTAATTTGCGGCACCCCAAGCATCGTAAAACATTGGTTTTGTGTCGGGCACTTTAGGACAATGCTGAACATGGATCCAACATCCGGCACCAGCTGTACGAATTGCACCTTTGAGAACCATTGTTAAATTTATTTTACATATATATCAACAAAGCACAAAACGGTAATTGGAAAGAATTGGTCCGTTTAAAACAAGTCTAAAGTTAAAACAGATAAAATTGTATAATAGTTTTAGGGGTGTTTTGTCTCAGAAATTCGTACATATTAAACAATGTTCAGTTTTGTAAACTTCTGCGACAGTACCAATTTGTGCAAAATAAAGTCTCTAACTAAACACTTCAGAGTATTTATCAGACGAACAAGCCCACCTGTTACTTACAAAAACAAGTGTACACTTACTGTCAAGCTACGTTCACTTTTCTTATATTATGTAGTATGTATTGTGCAAGACATTCAGCTACTCACTTTTCTAAATTGAATGAGTATTCATGATTTTGAGATAATTTGGTACCTGTAGGTCTGTATATAGAAGTGATTGGATGATTCCTGGATGATCCGCAATACCTCCACTGGGCGACTGCTCGAGTTAAACATTTATCCTCATCATGTGCCGCATTCTGATGCTGTTCCGCGAAGTAATCCCGGTTTATTTTCCCTGTATGCAGTACATGTCCATCTGCTGGTCCGCCATGTTTTGGACAACCATAGAATGCCATAAAACAGCCATCTCCCGCAAGTCTTGTTGCACCTATCAGCGAATTAAAGGGAAGGTCCTTTATAGAAAATCTACTGTTCAGAGCAAATATTGTATTAACTTCCCCTGATTTAAGACAATTTCAATTTAATTTAATTTTAATTTATGCTTTATGTTGGATTGTTTACAATGGTTATGTCTACAGCCGGCAGCTATTACATGATTACAAAGAAGAGGCAATAATACAGTCACTTCAGCTCGTGCACTATTTTACCAGGTTGGACATAATCTGACAAGTTTGATATGTCAAGGCATTATAAACCTTGTCACAGTAATGACGAGTCCACTACATCGTTTTATTTCTCATGACATGTAATTATACAGTGCCGCCCTTATATGGTAAGAAAGCAAAGTTGATATTTGCGAAATTATTCTATTGAAACGTACTATTCAGATTCAGACAATCAAAAGTGATCGTGTTATAAAATTGTCAATAATGACCCGGTAATAGATCGATGACCTTGGCCTTTCGCCTCGGTTTAATACCAAAGACCTTCGATCCACTGCAGGGTCTTTGTGAAACCACGTGCTTACACACATAATACACACATTATGTACGTCTCATTTCTTGTATTATGTGCTCTATAAAAGTTTCTCAGCCATTAAGCCATTAAGTCTAAAAAAATATCATAAGTTGACTTCATTTTATAACGGAATTCATAATCCTGTTGCTTACGCAATATGTAAAAATTGTTATATTGACACGTTACAATTTGGGAATTTTGTGCAGGTCGGCTGAATCAATCCCATGTGTCATATTACATAACTGAACATAGAATAGGAAACTTCAAAGACCTTTATCAATTGGAAGGTTTCGTTACGAGGTGCCTTATTCTCGCCCGTCGTTTGGTAGTTTGGTGGCAATGCATCATATTTCACAAACAACCGTTTTTTTTCAAGCTGGTTTTCATGTTACAGAAAGCTTCGTTACCTGAAGGTCCATATATTGCTGCTACTTGTTCATCTTTATGGGATCCACAATAATGCCACTGTGCTACAGCCCGACGAAAGCACATTGTTTCGTTATCGGCAGCATGTTCATGTTGTTCACCGTATGTATCTCTGTATGTTCCAGTATTTGGATGATCCTTGCAGCCAGATACACTTAGCCAACAGCCTTAAAAGGAAAGTATGAATAATGCGAGTCGAAATTTCGTTCTGAATGCAAAACACAGAATGTATTTATATTAAGGCAAATAAATGATACGATACATTTCAAATTAAATATCGTTAATCGTTGCGATTCAAAATACAATTGTCAGTCACCACTAAAACAATTTTGAAGTAGCAAAATGAATAACTGAACAACTTATCTACAGAACATACATTTAGATTTAACTGCACGTTGTGCGATTAAGCAAAATGCATATAGTATGGTTTAGGTAATCCTGCCGGGCGTACTCTATCTGGTCGACTTTATTTTCTTTCGCAATAAAAAAGTTTGTAGTGTTTGTGTATAACTACAATGAGCATTACAATTGATAAATTATTCATCAAAACAGAATTAGATTGGAAAATTACTCTTAACTTTTTCAGACTTTAGACGTGCAACCTAAAACATGATTTGACATTACCTTCTTTTGATACATTATAAATATCGTTTTTACGTGACCCATCTGGCAGATAAGCTGGAACTGGGGTATCTGTTGATGGAGCATGTGTAGTGCACACACCAGATGAACCCTTTAAATCTACTATGTGCGACAGACCTAGACAGTAAAAGGAAAAACATGTAAATTAATTGGCGGTCTGTCCATCTAGGTGATCCTGATATATATATCGAACACAATTTAAACGACAATTTTTGAGTATGAAGACCTGGAAAACGTATTTGTCAGGTGTTAAAACTACAAGATCTCTTATGCCTCAGTATTTGTATTATACGATTGACTCAAATCGACGAGGGATATATTGTATGTTTACCCCTATGAAGGTTCGTTGGTCCGACTGTAACTCTAGGACCGACATCGTTCGGCGAAGGAACTTGTTTGAAATTGACATGGTTGGCCCATTCGGCAGCATAACACTTCACTCTGTAGTCACCATTGTCAATATTGTAGTGATCAGTCCTGCCCAGAGACTGTTGAAAGAATGATAAACGGCTTGAGTGTACTTGTTTCAAAGAGGTAAATAGTTATATATTTTTTTCATAGGCATTTTCCGTCATACTTTATTATCAATTGTATCACACGTTTATGGAAAGATTTTTAGATAAATACGTACATACCGCATTTACAAAACGACAAAATTGTCTGAAAATATGTGTACAACAAGTAATTCACGAGCTGTGGACTTCTGTTTTGTGTTTTGCTTTTGTTAGGTTTATCGTCACGCCGTCACACAATCATAGGTGATAAGGCGACTTTTTCAGCTTTGATGGCGGGGGCAGACCCAAGGTTCTCCTCCTTGCATTATTTCAACACGGACGGGCACCTTGGTAGAACCAACGACCTTCCGTAAGCCAGCTGATTGGCTTCCTCACATGAAGAATTGAACGCCCAGAGCTAGGCTCGAACCCACATTGGGTCGAAGTCAGCGACCTTAACCGATCGACTACGGTGGCCCCGAGCTGTGGACTACATTAATAATCTCTTTTCAGTTAACTTATATTTTGTCAATCTTCCGACTTTTTATGATATATTTCTTCTCCTTTGCGATTATGGTTTAACCTTGCCATCTTTCAGTAGCAGGTGCTCGTTGCTAAAATTTATGTATAGGTTCCATTCTACTGATAACGGGGGTAATACCAACCAAGAGTTATGATGGAGAAAAATTTGCAGAAGTGACATTGCAAATTCTAAAACATGACTACAAATACCGAAGACAGCAAAAGACGTAAGACATAAATGTTCATGACCCCGAACGTGGCGTCTGTCAAAAATAACTTATCGGCTCATATCAGACTATGTGGAGTTCATTCACGTGATCCGTGCTTAAAACAATTGATTTTATGGTACATACCGTTGTCTAACGTAAAATGTGATTGAAATGAATTTTGTAACTAGCTTTGAAATATTTTCCAGGACACAGGTAACAAGAGTGAATCATATCTGTTCACAGTAGGGGAAACTTCCCGTTCGGGAAGTCAACCACTTGGTTTTTCCCTACTTCCTGAACGGGAAAGTCTTAAGTTTAAATTGGCATATTTCATTTAATTACACCATGTACACTCTTTTACACCGTGGCTTTTGACGGAAGCAAGTAAATAAAAATGCTGATTTTGCTTTCCGAACGGGAAACAAGATACTATATTTAGCAAGTTTCCCGTTTGGGAAGTAGGGAAAAACAATACAATTATTTCCCGAACGGGAAGTTTCCCCTACTGGCTCGTGTAGTATTCCTTTATCGGCAATATTAAATTCTAGGAGGGCACAAGCTTGCGTGTGCGTGTCAAGGCCCATGCTTTATTACGGGTACTTACAGATCCTGTTTCTGAGATATTAAAGAACCTGGGCTTGTTAAAATCCTGGCTAATATGTATGTATTCTTTGTGTGGAGTGTTGAACACCAAATTCTTTACGATCTGATTTCCTGTAACAAAAAGAACAACAATTGTACAGCTTTTAGGGAGTTAACATATGTGCCGCGCCATGAGAAACCAACATAGTGCGTTTGCAACCAGCATGGATCCAGACCAGCCTGCGCATCCGCGCAGTCTGGTCAGGATCCATGCTGTTTGCTTTCAAAGCCTATTGCAATTAAAGAAACCGTTAGCGAACAGCATAGATCCGTCCGCGCAGTCTGGTCTGGATCCATGCTGGTCGCAAAGCCACTATGTTGGTTTTCTCATGGCGCGGCTCAGATAATCTTAAAAAAAAAACAGCAAAACGTTGTAACTTAAAAAAAAAGATTAGAATATCTATCTAAGCTTAATGATTGGAAGACATGATGACAAAGAAAATGGAAACTGTTTTGCACTTGCAGTGATTTTGATATTAACATAAGGTATGTTTCGTTCGGACAAAATGGGAGAATAGAGAATAACGTAATCTTACCTTCTGGCAGACTGGCATTTTGCAGAGAAAGATATTTCAATTCTGGATAGCGTAACGTCCACAAAGAGCTATTGTAAGGCACAGCCTTTGAAAAGTTAAAATATATGACATTTTCTTTTATGTCACAGGACAAGTAAAATACTACACAGCATGTGTTTCTCTTTTCAAAGGAAATATAGATTGGTAGTGAATAATCTATAACTGATGAGACAATGCTTTAATACTTTGTAGGCGGATTTTTTTAAAATGTCAATTGCGACTGATTCGTCCGTGAGTATATTGTTTATATTTAACCCATTATAAACAATTACATTCGTCTACCTTTTATTAAAAGACATTCTGACTGATATAATTTTATTCTTCCTGACATGTAGGACTATCTCAAAACTCACTGAGAATTTTCATTCAAAAATAAAAATTTAGAGGAGAATTCCAGAAAACATCGTGCAAAAAAAAAAAGAAAAGAATAAAATACCCTACATCGTCAATCCAAAATCCCAATCAACATTATCAAAATCGGCTGCTAAAAATACTTTTGAAACAGTTCATACACAAACTTAACTTTCGCGAGTGTCTTTTCCTCTATTTCCTTTTTCAATTAACTTTATTTTAGACTGCATTTTGTCTGATAGTTTCGTGACCAATGTCATTAGATTGCATACGTGACGTCGATGTATTTAATATGTTTTGTGAAGGTTTTTCTATGGACCAAAAAAGCATTGTATGAAATTTTACAATGATGATAAAAAAGATATATACGTACATGCAGCCTCGCGATGAGTGTTTTGTCATTTTGATGGGATGACCCTCTGCTATCTACTTGTATACTGTATCTTGTTGCATTGTACATCACATTGTTGGCTATCACGTTATAACGTCCGCCTCCGATGTTAGCGTGTACGTTATTCTATAAGATATATCAAAACAACAACAACAACAAATTCTTTCTACTAAGTACATCAAACCAAAAATAAATAAATGAGCACACTTTTTAAAGCAGATTCGTTTGTTGATGTTAAGCAAAAACTATGTTTTGCGGTAGCTAGGCAATTATATTTTTGGTTGATTAATTCTGTAAGTAGTTCCTTTCGGAAACAAAGAATGCAACCAAGCAAAATAATAGAAGACTTGGTTTGACGGAGACTGTTCGTGAGAGGTAATTGAATATTAAACACACCAGCTTAAGGAGGTAGGTTACCTTAATATTTATTTGTGCGCATGTCCAACCGGACGCTAACGTGACGAGTTACGACGGCGTTTACGACAAACTAAATGTGTTTGTATATCCATTCTTCTGTGGTGGGGTTAGGGTTTAGTAGCCGTGTACTTGTCAGTGTTATTTTCTCATTATCGTTTTTTTTCTTTGTCTTTTGGGATCATGGAATACAGTCATCTATACTGTAATATATTGTACACAGTTATATACTGTAATAGAATTCCGTCTAGGGCCTGAGGTGTGTTGCATAGTTCATTACTTCTCATGTACAGACTCAGTCAAACCGGGTCTGCAATTATTTGGCTTGGTTGCAGTCCGTGCTTCCAAAGGATCTTCTGACAGATTTCATTGTTGATGAACTACGAGGTTTAATACTTGCTATTGGACCCTCCGGTTTAATACTTGCTTTCGAAAGTTAAATGACAGGTGAACAAATTTCTCTCCATCGGGATTAGTCTATTCGTATAAGGTAGTTCCTTCGGAACATTTCCATAAAAGCTCTCTTTACGGGCCACAGTGATACACTGTTTTCAATTATTTGCGTTTGATATATTTCTTAAGTAAAGTGTATTCAAAACGGTAACAAAATGTCAATCGGTAATTGGGGCTCTTGATTTTACATACGCTATCGTTACAACGACATTAAAAGATAATAGGTAAGGGTAGATTTCTCTTCTCGGAAGCACAGAACACCTAAAACACAGCCTCAGAGCCATCAATTAGCAAAGTAGGCCCACATCAAAAAGAAGCTGTAATAGAAATATATTACAGACAGGTTGCTTCAGACATCTAACAAGAACATATTACTTTATGTGAAAAATGAGGATGAGGAAGTGGTAAAATGGTGAGGTGTGTGTGTGTGTGGGGGGGGGGGGGGGGGTATTTGAAGAGGAAAGAAGAACAAGGATGAAAATACAACGGGGATGCTATGTTCCTTAATAACAGTCACACTACAACGTAAGCGCAGACACTCGTGTACCACAATCACACACACAATCATACCCAACTAAATAACATAGAAAACAATAGGGTTTACACTTACATCATAGAACACGTTGTTTGTTATACTAGTGCTTGAAGATTGGTCATCCAACATTACTCCGCGCACATCTGCTCCAGGAACCAGCCTCAAGGTATGGTGGACAATGTTATAGCGTATAATGTTGCCTCGCTTTAGGAAACCATACTTTATAGATTGAAATGATATAAAGTTGTTTATATTTGCCTTTTAGCTACTAATTTTTACATGTGTCCATAATAGCAGTGCATAGGGGTCTTATCACGTTATTGTTGTTACTTATCCTTTTCGGACCTTTTCCCCCTTTCATTATCTTTAGCCTCGTTTTGAGCGGAAAACATCGGAAAAAATACAGAGAAGTTTTTCTTATTTTATTTTGTTTTTTCAGCTACATATTCTTCCGATAATCGATAATTTTAGCAGTTTTTTCTTAATCATATATCTAACTTTGATTTGACTGAGTAATTTACGTACGAACTACGGATAAACTTAAAATTCGGATAGAACAAAGAAGGAACAAAGAAACACGTTTTTGACCTACTTTATAGCGTGGGTTGTAGCCACATTCCATTGTTCTTTCTACTGCCAATACTTTACGATTGTCACTTTAAATATTAACTATGCCATTTCCCATTAACATTCTTATACAAGGTCATTCATTCACTCGAAGGCTACAGAGATGGTGTGTTGAAAATCAACAGATAAATATGAATCTAGATTCCAACAGGTTGCAGATATTCTGGCATGGAATAAGTGGAGGGAATGTCATTGACACTTGTCATCAGAAGTCCATCTGGCCCGAAACGTATTTGGCATCTGCTTTAAATATTCAAATAACACTTTTAGATATTGGCAGCAACGACCTGTGTGATCCAGCTGTGGAACCATCCAAATTGGTACAGAGCATGACTGAATTGGCGTACAAGCTACTTGAGTATGGGTGTAGAATTATTGTTTTTTCAGAAATACTCCCAAAGAAAAAAATGCTGAAAATTTCAACTGCAAAGTGTCTCAGACTAATGCCCTGCTCCAGGAAGTATGTTCTGGAGATCCCTCTTTAATTTTTTGGTCACATTCCAGGAACAACTACAATAGACGTTTTCTTGCAGAATATGTGGCTCAAGATGGCATCCACGTAGACAGTGTTCGTGGTATGCCACGATATTACAGCTCAGTTAGGGGTGCACTCTTGTTTGCTGAAAACCACCTGTAAGAGTGTTGTATTATTCAATACCTTGTATATTCATGTACATTATGTCAATATATGTTATTTTTATATGTTTGATTATTCATGTTTACTGTACATTTCAGATATTTTGTATCAAACTACAAACTCGAACTACAAATCTGATAATCTACATTGGGGAAACAGGAAGAATACAGTTGTTTAGCCCTGGTTCTTTAGAAATACAAAGAAATATTTTGGAAAGATAAGAAAAAGGTTGTATGATGTTTGACTATATACACTTATTGCCTTTGTGCAGTTAATTTACTACTTACGCCTTTGTGCGGCTTGCGCCTTTGTGTGCTTTTATACAGTTACGCCTTTGTGCGGCTTGCGCAATTATGCGCTTTTTATACAGTTACGCCTTTGTGCGGCTTGCGCAATTATGCGTTTTTTATACACTTACGCCTTTGTGCGGCTTGCACAATTATGTGCTTTTAAAAACACTTACGCCTTTGTGCGGCTTGCACCTTTGTGCACCTTATACACATATATATATGTCTTTGTGCGTTCCTTTGTGCGGCTTGCGCCTTTGTACATTTTTACACTTGAAGTTATACCTGTATTAAAACGACATCCTTTTAGTAGAAGTTGTGCGGATACCAGTTTAACGCATTTTCGCACTTGAACTTGTACTGTTTTGCTTCACCAAAGCCTATATCAAAGCAATAGCTAAACCCTTGAGGTTTTTACTCCATTGGGTTGCTTTTATGGACATGTTTTTTGAAGAGTTCAATAACTCCTTATGATGCGCCTCATATGGCGTCAGTTTACTTGAAATTTCATAATTTAATTTCTATATGACACTTTTATTTAACTTTATTTCCTAACAGTTGTTGATATTGGGGTGTATCAATAATATCTGTTCTATATATCTTCAAAATTATATTCAATTTGAATTCCTTGGCATAGCACCTTGCTATATATTCATTGTAAACATTACAGGATGCCTAAAATAAGGCCCTCAGAGGCAAAAGGTGGAAAACGCCGGAAACCAAAAGACGCAGATAGCCGTATGGCTAGACTTATAGCAACTGCCCTTGCAAAAGACAAAAACACAATGCAGGAACTAAAAGATCTTATAAACAAGCAGGAGACTGATGACGAGGATGTGCAAACACAAAGAGAAGATGGTACATATGTAGATCAAGACGACAATACAAATGTAAATCTGTCAGGTGAGGATACTGCCTCTAGCTCGGGTGAGTCATCGGAGGGGTCTGACTCGGAGTTGGAGGATGACTTCACAGGTCCTTGCGCTCCGGGTGGCCACTCCGGGGAGTCCGTAGACCTAGGAACTTTCTCGGCAGTACACTCCCTGTGGATAAAAAATTAAAGGAAAAATTTTTTAACATGCAATATATTGATCTATCCCACTTATATTACAAAAATTCCATTTCTGAAACAACTACCATTAAGAAAACAAAATCAGAAATGGTTACATCTGTGCAGAAATCCGCACCTAAACAAATCTCAAATATTCTAACGTGGTGTAGGGCCTTTCAGATTTACGCAGATGTATACTGCACTAAGTACCAAGATGAAAGCTCCCAACTGTTCCAGTATATGACCTTGATTCAAAATCTGGCCAACCACACTAGACATTGGCAGCTATATGATGAAAAATTTCGTCAGCTGCGTGCTGTGTCTCCAGTCCCATGGGGTAAATACATACAGAAACATACTTGTATTGCTGTATAGCCCAGACCTCTTCCTTTCGTTCCTACAACAACAACAACAACCAAAACAACAACTTGTATGGCTCCGCCTTCAAGCTTCCACCACATATCATGTTCCGCAAAGGTTACTGCTGGGACTACCAGCGTCTCAGTTCCTGCCCTAAACAAAAGTGTAATGTCCTCCATCAATGTGCCAACTGTGAAGGACCAACCCATGGTGACTCCAAATGTAACAGACCAGCTAGCCAGCGTAAGCCAACAGAATCTTCGAAACATCCCTCCAAAAACTGACTTTCTGCTACCTACCCCAATATCTGCTAAGCGTTTGGCTTGGTATCTTTCAGGTTACGACAGAGGTAAAACCTCTAAACTGGTAACAGGTTTCACTGCTGGTTTCCCATTGGGCACTGTAGGTTCCATCCCACCAAGAACTGCATCAAATCACCGTTCTACTTTAGAACACATTTCCTTTGTTCAAGATAAGCTAAGCAAAGAAATTACTGATAAACGTATCAAAGGGCCATACCTGTCCCTCCCTTACCAAATTTTGTCTGTAGTCCTCTTGGTGTTGTACCAAAAAAGACACCGAACAGTTACCGTCTCATTCATGACCTATCCTTCTCAAGAAGCTTACCTTCCGTAAACTCTATGATACCGAAGGAAAATTCTACAGTAACATTAGAAACCTTTGATCACGTTTCTGCATTGGTCCTGCAATCTGGGAGAAATTCCCTGGTCTCTAAGGTTGATATTGAAGAAGCTTTTCGTATTGTCCCTATCACACCTTTAGATTACAATAAGCTTGGATTTACCTTCCAAGGCCGTTACTACTTTGACACAGTTTTACCTATGGGAGCTTCTCTTCGGTAGCTATATTTGAATCCTTAGCACAAAGTATTCAATGGATCTTACAGAACAAATGCAATGTTTCCAAAGTCTCGCATATCATAGATGACTTCATTTTTGTAGGGGCTCCGGACTCGTCAGAATGCAAAATAGCCCTTGATGCCTTTATAAGCTTAGCAAGTGATATTGGTATTCCTATCAAACACGATAAGACTGTGATGCCGACTACTCAAATAGTAGTACATGGTATACACATTGATACCTCCACTCTTATGGCAAGTCTCCCTGACGAAAAAGTTACTACACTGCAACAGATCCTTTTCAGTTGTAAAAAGAAACGAAAAGTTACCTTAAAGCAGTTGCAGTCTGTTATAGGCCATCTTAATTTGCGTGCAAGGTAATCAAGCCTGGTCGATGTTTCCTTCGTAGACTACATGACCTCACTGTTGGCAAAACCAAGGGTTACCACTACATTAAGCTAACTAAAGACAGTCGTGCAGACCTAGATCTCTGGTATACATTCCTGCAAAAATACAATGGCTGCACACTTTTAACAAATGACAGATTTGTCTCTTCGGTCACTTTGAAACTTCACTCAGATGCCGCAAGTACAAAAGGTTTTGCTTGCACTCATTTAACATCATGGACCTTTGGAGCCTTCCCCAATGAAGTTAAAGGGCACCACATAAACATTTTAGAACTGTACCCAATAGCTCTAGCTGTTTTCCTTTTTGGTCACCAATGGGAGAATAAGAATGTATGTTTTGTGTGTGATAAAACCCGGCAGTGGTATATTGCCTCAATAAACAGACTTCTAAGGATTCTACTATGATGAAACTGATCCGCATCATAGTTCTAAAGGCTTTAGAATGCAACTTCTGTTTTCAGTCATCCCACATACATACTTCCAAGAACACTATTTGTGACAAACTTTCCCGCTTTCAGGTAGACGAAGCTTTAAGCCTTGCACCTTTCCTGGACAAGGACCCAACAGCAATACCTCTAGAAATGTCACCATTGATGTTACTAAAGTGAGGGAACAGTTAATAGCCTCTTCCTTAGCCGCCACTACTAGAAAAACTTATGAACGGTTTTGGGAACGCTTCTCGAATTTTGTGAAAAACAATCACAGTTCTTCAAGCTGCTTTCCAGCAACGTCAGACGTTGTATCTTTGTTTATAGCTCACTTACACTCCTTACAGTTTGCCCCTTCGACTATTAGCAGTCATCTTTCTGCGATAACCTACTTTCACCTAGTTTCTGGTTTTGATGACCCTTGTAACACATTCATTATACGCCGCATGATACTTGGCTGTCGTAAATCACGTTACCAGAAAGATTCACGTCTTCCCCTTCTCAAGAAACAGGTAGACCTGTTATTAAACGCAACAAAGCATATTTTTAGGACAAACAGATTTCTACGGGTCCTATACCGGGCCATAATTCTTGTCACTTTCCATGGATTTTTCAGGATGGGAGAACTCCTCCTTCTAAACTGAGCAACTGTGGGAATGTCGTACAGTTTGGCCATGTTGCAATGGTATCGCCATCAATTAAATTACAACTTCACTGCCATAAAATGAGAAAGTCTGACAAACCTGTTAACATAATTATCCCTCCACAAAAACGTTCTTGCCCAGTAGCTTCCTTGAAATCATACCTGTCCCTGAGAGGTTACTCAGATGGTCCTCTCTTTATCTCCTCAACAAATGAACCAATTACTCTGGCACGTTTTCGCAGTGTTTTCAACGAATTGCTAACATTCTCCAAGTTATCAACTAAACTGTACAAACTCCATAGCTTCAGAATAGGGGCTTGTACCCAGGCAATCGTATCTGGTATCCCTGAGGCCGAAGTTATGAAAATGGGCCGTTGGAAATCTCATGCTTTCAGACGTTATATCAGAATACCAAATTTAAAAATGGCATCTAAGTGTCCTTCTAGGAAGTCAGAATGATATGCATAATAAAAGACATTGGAATATGTTTTCTAGTTCTGCAAATTTTTAAAACAGAATAAGCAAGCCCTGACGTTTTAGATATCCGTTGCTCACAGGAACTTTACCATATATACATAGGAACTGTAAACTGTTTTGATATGTGGCTAATACTTAACATAAAGTAAAACAGTGTAGACATTGGGGTGTGTCTACAATCTATCTTACAAAGTGCAAATATTAGTTTTGGAAATTTAACACTGTTGCCTGTTTAGTTTTGTAAATACTGTTAAACATAAACATTGTAGACATTGGGGTGTGTCTACGTTTATCTTGCTTAGTGTAAACATTGAACTGTGTAAGCTATAAACGTTGTTTACAACTCATTTTATGTATGTAATATTGAACATAAACCTTGTAGACATTGGGGTGTGTCTACGTTTTATCTTGCTTAGTGTAAACACTGAACTGTGTAAGCTGTAAACGTTGTTTACAACTCATTTTATGTATGTAATATTGAACATAAACAGTGTAGACATTGGGGTGTGTCTACATTCTGACAAGCATAATATAAACCGTGAGATGTTTTTTACATTATAACCATCCAACTCAGTGTAAACATTGGGGTGTGTCTACACTTTTACACTTACATGTACATTTATGTGTGTACTATTCTGTCTACCATTTACTCTCTGTTCAGTAGACATTGGGGTGTGTCTACATTTTTGTTATTTTTATTCATTTTTGTTAGTACTTTTATGATTTCTATTTTACTACACATCAGTTGTCGTAAGATCTTTTAAAAAAGATAATGTGTCAACCATTACATTTATTAGTGCAATATACAGCAGATATGCTCAGCTAATTATCATGCTTTTTTCTGGTCATTTAACTATTTTACATACACTTACTGTCGAAATACTTCGGTCCTTGTATGTTCTTAGATGTGTTTATGTTCCTAATCAACCTTTTTCCTTTACCTTGTAATCTTAAGCTGACACTGTTATAATATTATTAGCATACTTTTAAACAGGCGTATAATATCATTGTTTACATCACCACTTTTTGGTCGGCATGGGCATGTGGTTGTCGATTTACAAATTTTACGTATAAGGTAGTTCTGCTTTGTAAATATAACAGTTTGTACATACCCACAAAGTTTTTACTAGACTATGTTCATATACCTTATTTTGTTACGCCTTATAAGTTTGCGCTCCACTGCCTCTTTGGTTGGACTGGTTTAGGACTTTGCTTTGTCCTACTTTATGTCACAATTTTATAGCCATATAACTAATTCTGTACTACGTTTTGATAACTAAATAATATTACTTTCTAATAAAACGTCTGACATTGGTTAGATGTCAGACATTTTCAATCCACGTTTATCTTGTGTCTTTATTGTGACATAAATGAACTGCATCGGCAGGGGAGCGTAAATATAAAACCATACTTTATAGATTGAAATGATATAAAGTTGTTTATATTTGCCTTTTAGCTACTAATTTTTACATGTGTCCATAATAGCAGTGCATAGGGGTCTTATCACGTTATTGTTGTTACTTATCCTTTTCGGACCTTTTCCCCCTTTCATTATCTTTAGCCTCGTTTTGAGCGGAAAACATCGGAAAAAATACAGAGAAGTTTTTCTTATTTTATTTTGTTTTTCCACATACCACCCCACCACCCACCTTGCTCTGCTATTACGTTTGTTTTGAAAATGTCGCTAAACAAGTTTTCTAGTCACAATGTCTTATTATAGTTATGCTTTCTTTTGTTGATCTGTTATATCTAGTCAATGCATTGGACTTTGCTTTGTCCTACTTTATGTCACAATTTTATAGCCATATAACTAATTCTGTACTACGTTTTGATAACTAAATAATATTACTTTCTAATAAAACGTCTGACATTGGTTAGATGTCAGACATTTTCAATCCACGTTTATCTTGTGTCTTTATTGTGACATAAATGAACTGCATCGGCAGGGGAGCGTAAATATAAAGGTTAGTTGCTAAGATAGAAATTAATCTACGATTTCAAATATTTGCACATGAGATAAAAATCCCAAATTTGTTTATTTTGAATGTTTCAGCGGGGAACTATTTTAGCATGCTTTGGTTGGTTATATATCAGGAAAAATTACCTGTCTTGAATAAGCACAGTAAAAACCAAATTTAGATAAAACACAGAAATGATCATCGGACAGATATACTTGTAAACTTACAGTAGTCCAGTCGCGGCCGGTATGGAAAGCACCACAATCAGAGGCGTTTACACAGTTATGGTGTAACAAATTGTACTCCATCAATATATCATTGCCCTAGTCATGACAGAAATGATATAATATCACAATAATGTTTCATATGTGTGTACTTGAAGGAAACAAATAACCAACATTTATTTAAAAATATAAAATTAATAATATATAAATACTCTATTATGGTTTTCCATTCATACAGCAAGAGTTGAGTACTTTTTACTGTATTATTATTCTACTATATATATATCCTAACTGCATACAACGTACCATTATGATCATTTTCTACGCAAAAGGTGTCTCCGTGCACATGCGAGGTGTCTCTGTGAAAACTTACAACTGGTGGTTCTAAAGTGTACCAAGGTCCCCATCCGTTTGTCGGTGGGTCATCTGCCGATATTCTTTCATCATTAAATTCTTGAAAAAAATCGCCATAAAGCATAAATTGTATCGGTCCGACTTAAACACCAACAAAGCAAATAATAATAATAAAAAAACTTACAAAGTAAAACACTGCAGTATACTGCCCAAAGTAAATGTGGTTATACCGAACCACGTGACCAACGCCATTAACACTAACACCATGATTGGAGGGTCTTTCTACTTCCACCTGTAAAAGAAATTTACAAATATCAAACACTCTATTGTCTATTAATCAAAGATCCGTTGTAAATTAGAATTTATTTTTTGTATAATTTCGTTATACCCAAACACTTTGATATAAAAAAAACGGTAATACACTCAAAGCAAACTAGGGGTCATCATTCTAATCTATATGTCTGACTGGACATAAAAAGTAAAAGGTAAAAGTAAGACTATTTGGAAATATTGAGGAAGACATTTTTACAAGTTTTTTTTGTCTTCTATTACATTGAAAATATAACACATTCGTAAAATAAAACAGCATGAAGATTAAAAAAAAATATCGTATAGAAACAAACGTGACAGGGGAGCTGTTTCAAATTTCTGACCCATAGTGGTTTCTTTTGGATACTGTCGGAATAATTGTTATTTGTCATGTATCGATTTCGTGGTACATAAGTACATGTGGTGTTTGACTCCATGTGCATTCTGTCATTGCTATAATTATTTTGCTGTCATTAATTATATTTGGTACTTAATAGTTGATTTGGGTTAATAACAGTCATAGCTGGATCCCAGTATTTTAGGTTGAACACCACTAAATCCAGCTGTTCTTTATTTCATATAAAATCCACTTACTTTATAACGGTTTTTCGACATTTTCTAGCATATCAGATTTTCAGAGACTTAAACTTCCCATAAAGAACTAGATCGCTACTTTAGAAAAACAAAAAGAAAAAGGGGTGTTAACTTTTATATAAGAAAACTACAGTTCGTTAAATACAACCCGCTGAATATACTACTTTTCGCTTCTTTTAATTTCTCTTTTCGAGACATAAAATTCTTACGCCGCCATTTTTACCTAGCATGCGATAGGAACATGCCGATTTCAATAGAATGCAAAGAGATACATACTGAAACGCGGTAGGGTAAAAGTGAGCACGTTGCTGTCGAGAAAATGCACTAGGAAAGGAAAAAAGATTAGTACTTTTTATATTTGGACTACATGTGATTAGACCTGCGGAGGCTTACATTCTATTTGGTAGTGATCAGCCTTATAATGCATTATTCTCTATTCAATAGTAAAAGGGAAAAATCATTTGTAATGGTTGTCTATCATATAACTATGTTAGATTTTGGACCAATCAGAAACAAGCTCTATACATAGCACCAATCAGAGCGCACTTCTGTAGACAGTACAGAACAGCTGGGTATAAATAGCAAAGGCAGACGGCGAAAGGACAGCCATTTCATTCTGTATCCGGCGATTGATGTTCACACATCGAGGATTCAACGACTAAACAATCCCAGTACCTTGATAAGACAGCTATTGCAGCTACACTGTCAGTGCGGATAAATTGTTTAAAAGAAGATATTTGACTTTTATAGACTACGTAGGTATATCAAGTTACAGATTAAATTAAGAAGACATAGGCTGGCCAGCTATGCTATAGAACTCGTATGTTGTTGATTCGAATACATTGTCTGATGGGAACTTCAACAAAAAGACCAGTCAATTATAGTACCTCAAGCCTGTAGAATTTTTAGCTGAAAATAATTATATAGATATAGTTCCAGCTTAAGGGTTCAAGATGGACTTCGATAAATGGATAGCTACAGGTGAACGCATGGGGTTTCCAGGGTCAGAGCTCATAGAATCTGTGGATAGAAGAAAATAGAGTATACTAATATTGTGGGGCGTATGTAGTGATGAGATGAATATATGTCAGGATTTGAGGCGCAGGACGCTGAGAAAAAGATTATTTGAGATTGAACCCCTAAAAGAAGAACGAGATTTAAAAGGCTGGACATTATATATAAACTATCCGACAATAAAGAAAGCTTGTTTTTAAATCAGCTAACAGGGAAGATTTCAGATTGAAGTTTCGGGAATGCAAGCTAGAGCGTGGCGAAATTGTTTTTCAGTTCATGGCAAGGTATTTAAGTCTATCGACAGAGATGGCAGAGGTTGACAATAGGTCTGAAATGCTGAAGGACCTACTTATAAGTGACCAGTTCATCCAAACTGGTTCCACAGATCTTGCTTTAATCTTGAAAGAAAGAGTCCAGAGCTGAGGTCACGCAATTTACCAAACTCATGGTGGTCAGATCACTTAAATCTAGATGGAACAAGAGTGCCAGACTGTCACAAAATACGCCAGTCATCGAACTTGGACTAATTCAAGGGGCATAATCCAAGAGTGCCAGAGGCAACTCGGCTGGTTATCGAACTTGACCGAGATATTTTGTTCACAAACATTGTCAGCAGGTTTGATGAAGATCGGATAAAAACTGTTGGACTTAGAGAGCGTACAAGGCTAAATTCGCTGTTTTTCGAGTAATTCAAGGGCCGTAATCCAAGAGTGCCTGGGGCGATTTGGCTGGTTATCGAATTTGGCCGAGATATTATGTCCACAAACATTGTTAGCAAGTTTGTTGAAGATCGAATGAAAACTGTTTGACATAGAGAGCAGACAAGGCTAAATTCGCTGTTTTTCGAGTAATTAAAGGGCCATAATCCAAGAGTGCACGGGGCGATTGGCTGGTTATCGAACTGCGCCGAGATATTATGCCCACAAACATTGTCAGCAAGTTTGGTGAAGATCGGATGAAAACTGTTTGACTTAGAAAGCGGACAAGGCTAAATTCGCTGTTTTTCGAGTAATTCAAGAGCCATAATCCAAGAGTGCCTAAGACGATTTTCCTGGTTTTCGGACTTGGCCGGGATATTATACCCACAAACATTGTCAACAAGTTTGGTAAAGATCGGATGAAAACTGTTTGACTTAGAGAGCGAACAGGCTTGGACGCAGCCCAACGCCCGTCCGCCGCCACGGGTGTTCACATAATACGCCACGTCAGAGGCGTATAAAACACAATGTATCATCTATCTAAAAGCCACCACTTTCGACCGAGAATCCATCAGTGGCTCAGCCTACACAAAGAAAAAGGCCAGTTTTTAAAAATCCTACATAATTGATATATAATAATGAAGATCGTATAGCATGAGACTGCAGAGACCAAAAACAAAAGAAAATTAAGCAGTGCTATCTGGCTAGAGGAGGGATATAGTACGATAAGGAGAGGGAAAGGCCCTGAACGCAAGATTCAACAGACAAAGATTTGAGAAGTAAGGAAAACCAGTCTGCTGACACAAAATTTCAGCTACGCTCATGATACATTAAGTGAGGATGGGGTACACTTAGAGGAATAAATAAAAGCATGGAAAATCGCCTCAATTTATAGCGAGCAGTTGTACTACTGAGTCAAACACCATCGAGAACAACTTGGATTTGAAAAAAGGATACGTTGTGGATAGGAATATTCAGGTTTTGAGAGATACATGTTAATACGCCATATCTTAAAAGTAAGATTGGGGCAATGGTTTAGCCGACTACAAATACCATTTGACAATTTGAAATATAAAAGGTGTTTCAGATACTCCGGTCATTAACTGGAAAACCCGTGGTAAAAGATTTATAAAAGACTTAATACGGCTAAGATATTGCTGCAACTGGGATGACAAAGAACCCAGCATGCAATAGTTATAGAAACTGTGATCTGAAAAGCCAAAGAGCAGAAATTTTATGTTCAGCAAATCAAAAATGCTCAGAAGATGATGATACGTTAAGAAAACTTTGGACTTATGCTTAAGATAAAACGAAACTGAAAACGAAAAATGTTTCAAGTTTTTAGTGTGAAGTAAGGAAAAACGTATTATATAGAACCTTTTGGGAAAAGAAGAGCAGAATTATTAAACAGATAATAGTCCCAACACATTTCAGGAGAAGTGTTATGACACTAGCTCATAAAAGTCATGGGGCACTTATCAAGTAAAAATAATTGGTGAAATACGATCAAGTTTTCACTGTCCTGGTATATCAAATGTAGTAACAAGGTTTTACCGGTCATGTGACACGTGTCAGAAAGTGAAACTGACTTTGCATCAAAAAGGGATAATGGTAAAAACGGTTAGCGCGACTAGAGAGTTGAACTGAAACAATGAAAATGAACAAGTAAATGAATATATGACCGCGTCGTCATAACAGAAAGGGTCCAGACAGAAACATTAACAGTCGAGATGACAGGGGATATATAGATCATGGCTCAAATCGGTATGAGAATATTAAGTCATGGAGACATAATGACATAGGAGATTATTCCGAAAAGGGATTTCTACGTAAGGCCGACTAGAGTTATGGTAGAGAAGACAAAGGAGGTTTCAGTGATGAAGATTATTATGTAATAAGGCAAACATCAAAATTTGCATAGAAACATAGATCGTAAGTATCCGGGGCGTGAAATACCCGCTCCCCTACCATCTCAATGAAGATATTATAAATAGTTTTTAAGGTTAACGTTTACAAACCGCTTATAAACACTCCACCGTTGGTATCATGTATGAGACACCGACTAATAGTGCAGTCACGGGAGTCACCAGATAACGTCACAGCTGCGGAGCATAATGTATGGAAAAAGTATGGTTTTGCTGGTGACATTACTTAAGTCATCTGAAGTATGTCATAAATACCTCACTTCTTAATGTTTCATTAATAAACCAAGTGTGTAACCTTTTAATATGCATCGAAATAAACATGAATATAATTATCTTTACGCATGAAATGCAGATTAAATTGTTCAAACTAAAATGGAACGAAGCAGTGGCAGAACTTTTGCAGCGAGCGGTCTCCTTAATACCAATCTGCATAGTGTGTGTTTGCCGGAGGTCAAGAATGTAGAAACTAAGTTGAACGTGTGGTTAGTTTTACTTAATAATATTTTAACTTTCGTTTACCAGTATTCCTTATTGCCAGTTTCGTTAACTGGATATTATGTACATTTGTTCCGTAGATTCCATTGCCTCTACATGCTTCGAGTGTGAAACCTTCAAGGATTATTTGCCGTACGTCTCGATTTATCCTAAATATCAAAGACAAAAATTATTCACTATAATGTAATATAAAAGCAGGTACAGACAAACAAAGTCGTATATCAATCAATCGACTGATATATTAGGGTCAGCGAAAGATCAGTTTTATTTTGAATGAATGACATGTTCACCATCATCACATTTTACCGATCATGGACTTTCTGATAAGGTGAAGTCATTATATGTTAGTATTTGCCAGTCAATCTTACGTAACATTGCGTGGTACAAATATCTAATGTTGAGGGTACTACCCCATCACCAAAACCATGCTTGTCAGCAATGATAGATATCAAAATCACATCATTCAAACTTTCGTTGTGAATGTCCCTAGTAAATCAGTCCACCTCGAAAAGCAGACACCTCTAGGAAAACTTAACTGTGTTTGTTGTTCTGGATAAGAATTTGGTTTAAACGGAATGGAAATATCTGCCTTTGTGGACAAGCTCTCTAGAGGTGTAGCGTTTGTTTGTTTCGGGTTTAACGTCGTTTTTCAACAGTAGTTCAGACATTTAACGTCGGACACTGCCTAACCAGTGTTCCTGGATTCTGTATTAGTGCAAAACCTGTTCTCCGCAAGTAACTGCCAACTTTCTCACATGAATTATCAGAGGTGGAGGACGAATGAATTCAGACACAATGTCTTTTATCAAATCGCCACGGAGAACATACGCTCCGCCCGAGGATCGAACTCGCGACTCCGCGATCCGTAGACCAACGCTTTCCCTACTGAGCTAAGCGGGCGGGCTTCAGGGGTATAGTAAGGTGATCTGATGCTGAAGAATGGTGTTATATAAGACATTAATTAGGGGTTAGTATACGGCTGTGGTGTGTTTTCTGACCGTAATGACACACATAGTACAATAATGGACATTATCCTAATACGATATACCGAGCCATTTATTGACTGTTCTATCATGTACATTGCTAAACGACGCAGACATCAGAACGCGCGGACTTTACAGGAGAGACGGAAAGTGTGTCAATAGTATTATATTTGCCACACTGTGCCAATATAACTCAGCATTTCAATTAGTATTTGTATAATTTTAACTTATGTTTGTTGCTATTTATAATAATTCATATAAATATGTTTATTTTGTTGGGTTTAACATCGCACCGACACAATTATAGGTCATACGGCGACTTTTCAGTTTTGATGGTGGAGGAAGACCCCAGGTGCTCCTCCGTGCGTTATTTCATCACGAGCGGGCACCTGGGTAGAACCACCGACCTTCCGTAAGCCAGCTGGATGGCTTCCTCACATAAAGAATTCAATGCCCCAAGTGAGGCTCGAACCCACATCGATGAGGGGCAAGTGATTTGAAGTTAGCAACCTTAACCACTCGGCCACGGGGGCCCCAAATTCATACAAAAGCCACTTTTTAAGAACCAGTTACCTTTAGTATTCATAAATGAAATGAACATAAACTATAGTTAGAACTCCCTACTGTATACAAGTGTCAATCATTGACACATATATAACATCTGACACTTTGGCGTTCCCGTCATCGTTTGGCAACCATACATAAATGTTTCCATGATCTCTGTCTACGTAATATTCTCCCTGATATAAATGACGTAAGATATAAATGGGATTGTACACATAAGAAATACACGTAATAAAATCATAGGCAGAAAACAATTTTTGTCAATATGAATGCTTACAAAATAAGTATAAGAAAGCTATGATGTAAAAGATTTTCTTTTCGTTTATATTGCAAAACCTAAGCAAACTCAATTTCCGCGAATAACTGAATATCAGTTGTTCATTTATGTTTCAAGCTGTTTTTATAATTAACACGGTTACATATTCCAAGAAAGGAAGGAAACGCTATGGGTAGTTGAGAGTTTTCCCCTTCGATACAATCAACTGTATATATTTTCTACAAATAGTATGATGTCAATATATATTTTTTACTTGAAATCCTTTCAATATATGGACTAGCCAAGATTTATGTCTGTACTAACCGGCTGATCCAAAGCAGAAAGTATGTTGACGAATCTAAAGTAACCACCTTGATCTGCATGTAAATCATTCCAATGACCTGTAAATTTAAATACAAAATCATCTGCTGTGTGGAAGTTGATGTCAGTACTACATTTGATTTTATTCGGCGAACGCCGTCTAAATTCGTTTTCGTTACCTATGCCACGTGACTTCAGTTTGCAAATCAAACTACTTGATAACGCATTATAGATAATTTATCAAAATGGAAGATTTATGCAACACTCTGCCTGATTGGACGAGAGTGTCAATTTCTTTCACTCTGTTGATTGTGCTACGCTGAGTGAAATGTAGACAAAGCGTTTATCCTAAACGACGCTGTTCACAGTTTTAAAGCTAACTTTGGCTCAGTATATTTAGCAAGAATATTGATACATGTATATCTCAAAATGATAAGTAAGTTTAATAAATATGATAAAAACCTGTTCAAATACCAACATATATCAAATTAAAGAAAGAGCTGAATACGGTCTGCGTATCACATGAATAAGGGTGTGATAAGAGTCTTTTATGTAGAGAAGTGCTTTTTAAAAGATTTTCCTTGTTACAATTGTCGTCTGTATATGAAAAGGTTTCTTGCTTTTGTGACTTATTCAGATTGCATATTAAAATGAGTACTTGTTTGCTTTGATATATTTGTTATAAATTATTTAACTGATTTATTATATATGAATACTTTTCTTTAGTATGGTATGCAAATATTGAACTCAGTTGAAATCTGTTTTATTATATATATGCTATATAATGACTGAATCTCATTACACTGAAATGAAGGTACGCTGCATACAGTTTATCTATGTGATATGACTACGGTCAAACTTTGCTTATGAAACAGAAATATTATAATATTTACAATTGTATGTTTTGCTTGACCTTCACTTTTTTATAGGTGTGACGTCATTGTCCAAAGATTCATGAATAGCGAATATGCATTTGTTAAAGCGGGATCAGTTGGCCTATTTTAGAAATAAATAAAAATAATAAATAAAAAAATCCTTTAATTGATTTTTTCTCATGTATTCTAATCAAACTTGATTTGTAGCATCTTTATTAGGCCCGCAGCCAACTTTGTTCAGCTGGGACATTTGACCCCTTTTAGGGGCTGCTAGAGCTAAAACTAGAAATGCCTTTATACAGCGTCTCATGAACAGCTTGGTGGATCTTTGTCATACTTGGTCTGGAGCATCATTATAAGGTCCTCTTCCAAATTTATTTATATAGGAACTTGGGCCCTATTAGGGACCACTATAGCTAAAAGTAGACATGCCTTTCTTCGCATTAACCACTAAAATGTAATGGATTTTTATCAAACTCGATGTGTAACAATATCGTAAGGTCTCCTGCTATTTTGTTACAAATGGGGACAGGGACCAATTTAGCTAAAAATATAAACACGTTTAATGACCTCTTCTCATGAACCGCTTCATGAATCTTCATCAAACTACTGCTGTAATTATTCGTCTAAGGATAAACGAAACAAAATTGCAACCCTACGAAACCTTTGCGAAAAATTAAAAGAGAACCATTTAAATTGTTAAAGTGCGGTGTTTAGTTTTGCAATTTGAAAAATGTTAGATGAAAGATGAATGTTAGATGAAAAATTCATAAACTTCTTTCCTTATTACAATTCGCCGACCATCATTTTTAAAGATATTTCTTGTTATACCTACATAAATTCTATAAAAAAAATCGGCTTGTATTTCACAAGTAAATATGAACAGGCACCTTTTGTATTGTATGTTGCTGGACTACTTTCAGTAATATGCATGACCTGACACATAAGAACTTCACTAAGTTCCATGTTAACATCGATGTACATTGAAGATTTCGTTCAATAGCAAAACCACAAACAATAAGGTGGAGGTATATAATTAAAGGGTTATTATAACAGTAGCTAGAACCGTGATTTTGTATTCGGCTCTCGTGGATTTTGCAAGGTCGGATCACACTCGGCTCTTGCGCACCTCGATACTTAGGATATTAGAAACAAGGATCAATAGCAGCAGACACGTTCCAAGAAGTCAGCCACCGTCTCAAAGCATTACCAAGTAGCAGTTACCGTTCGGGTGTGTACATGCTTGGTAGACGGACAAAGTAAGGCACAGAGAACTGGGATCAAACAGAGGAACTGTTTTACCGCCTCGGAACGGTCAGTGGAAAAACGGCACTTGTAAGTTTAAACCGGCTTACTGCATACATAATCTCGCTCTTAAACCGTATCTTGTTACAAGGTTTGAGGGAAGTGTAAGAAAAAAGTTATGCCTGCAAGGTTAATTGTTAACACACGAAATTGTAGCTTAAGACACGATATATACAACGAAGAAATGCTCATGTAAATATATATAGAGAGAGTGAGAGAGAATGAAAAGCTGGAGAAAGGTACTAGTACACGGGCACACAATAACAGAAGGCAGGGCACCAAGAGAAATACTACTATGTGACAGACGAAACAAAACAGAAGACAATAAAAGCTGCTCAGTCGCAGATGCTTTTAAAATATGCTAACGAAGGAATGGCAAGGCGGTCGTTAAAGAAGAGAATTATAATTTGTTAAACTTGTAAACTAACCTATTTTAACACCATGACTAATCCTTTCAGCCAGTGTTACTGTTTCACTTGTTGCATTCAAAGACTTCACTTTTGCTAAAATGTCTAACCAGCTCCGAAACCTACACAATTTTCAAAAAAGCATTACATTTGAAAGCTGTATTTGAGAATACACGATATATTGTGCCAGACCATGCAACACTGTGGTATATATTGTCAACCATATTAAGCACACAATCAACCAAGAGGAAGGCTTAATAATCTTTTTTCATTTGAAAAATCGTAAATTTTATCATTTAAGTTTTATGTAAATCATTGATTAGTGATTGTCTTTATATTGATATCGAAACACAGCCTATAAAATTGTCTCCTCTGATGAATATGTATGTAGAACAAGATCTTAGAAATAAATTAAATAATCCATATGATCATATTATAAGCCCCTGACTAGTGATCAGTTTCTGGTTCTTCAATAAATGTTCCGTTAGGTTTAAGTCAACAAAAAACAGTTGAATACTAATATTTTGCAAGGGCATGCTAATCCGAAGGAAGTGTATACTGTGAGAACAGAGCCCATATTCATCACATTTTTAAAATCTGAAACTTAAAACTTCAAAATGCATTTTTTGCACTTTCATTGTTCAGTTAGCTCGTATAGTGATGAAACTGTACATGAAATGCATTTCATAGCTACAATTTCAGAATTTGCACGTTGATGAATAGGGGCTTATTTTCATAATAATTGGTTCCGAATAATCTAGTAATTATATATGTATGTATAACGCATATACTTAAGACAGTCACCGTGGGCTTTAGAATTTTCCAGTTTGTATTTTCCAAATTCTATTGACAATCTCTAAATATAGATCACAAAAGACAACTTTGCAGCTCAAAGTCAATAACAGGAATAATAGCGTATACAGGGTGTAACATGTTTGGAAACAAACACTGTGAGTTCGGCATATCATTGTTTACAAAGGATAAACTTACCAGTATCCATAAACCCAAGGATCGGTTTCATTATTCCAGGATTGAGGTATTGATGAATTGTATTGAAATCGCAGCCCATCCTTACCGTCTGGAACATTCACAATGTTGATAAATCCCTAAATTACAACATGCGCTGAATAATCTTTTAAACTAATGTTGAATACAATGCAAATAAAAAACAAACAGTTCAGCATGAATCAAAATACTAACTGCTTAAGGGTATATACTGTTATTTCTAAGGACAATATAAGTAAGTATTTGTGCATTTAGGATAAGAACATGCAGCACAAATAATTAATATATTAATTATTCATTAAGAATGTTTGTTCTCCTATTTGTATTGTACTGAAATATTTCAAAGGGATTCTTTACGTCAATGTAGTGCTAACATTGACATTCTAATTAACAATCGCCTTTACCTCATCAGGCCATTGAGCAATATGTAGAGGTTCTCCATTGAAGGAAACTTCCATGGGCATTGCAGTGCGTGCCCATCCACCCCTTGTACTCATTTTCCCATAGTCAGTTATACCAATATCCGGAAGATGTGCGACACGAACCTAGTGTATATAATGAGAAACATTTTTGATATGGCATACAATAACAAGGACAAAAGTGCTGTTAAGAAGTTTGATTTCAAGTTATTAAGTGTAATGGGGCATTTCCATATAGTCGTCGATGATTTCATAACGTTATTTCATATAAATTTAATTAGCTGTACTGTCCGTCTTAGCAGAACTTACATTAGCATGCGATTTTGCTGGAAGTCTAGACAGAACGGCAGGATCCGTTACTGTTTTGAATAAAGCACTCGGGACACGTTGACCCCCAGTCTGTAAAACAGAGGTGCTTAACAGAGAATATGTATACTGATGACCAATTAATATAAGAGAGGTATCACATATTTTGTCCGGATTGCTATATGTCGGTTAAAGATTTACTTGAAAAGAAATACAATCTATACGACTCGTTTAAATTAAAAAGTTGCCGCTTTAAAAATGTAGGTAATCATTTACAACTATTTATCTTTTTTTTTTTGCTTTTGTAACACTTATGACCAAACATATCTAAAATAATAAATGTGCCTGATAATAAAGTTATGTTTCATTAAGCACTTATTGATTTATTTGCTTTACCACATGCACTTCCTGGTCATTGTATGCTCTGATCACAAGCTTGTCCCTCGAAACAACCAGCGTGTGGTCAAGATCGTAGTATCCTTGCATCAACTCGATATAAACGACTAGATATGAAATTAAATACACTTTAATGAACCTATGTATAAATACTGTACAAAATGTAGTTTTAATCTATGCTACTTAATCAGCGGGTTTAGCCATGAATTTTGTTTAAAAATTCAGTTTAAGCTTCTGCGTTATTCTGCTTTTTTGAAACGAAAGCCCGTTAATAACTTGAAAATGTATATAAAGACCATTGTATCGTGATGTAATCAGACAAAACCAGTTTGCATTCCATAACTTCACTGCAGCAAACTTCCTTAAATATAAATTTACTTTGGGGATTTTCCTAATAAAGTTTAAAAGAAATTGTACAAGGTACGTATGCTACTTGTCTGCCTTTTGAAAACTGACCCTACGATAAGCATCTTATTTTCTGCACAGCCAAACACACAACATTCTATTATGGTGTAAATGGAGGCGTTGCTTTCTTTAAGCTTTCAATCTGGCTTCCGTTCTTATTTATAGTTCATAAGTTACATTACTATTTTGTCGGAAATGTTTTTTCAAAGTCAAATCAAAACGGTAGCAAGCTAAAATAATTGATCATTTTTGGTTTTTCGCCACGTACTTGTGGATAATTTTACGAAACAAGTCTTTGTATGTTTCAAATAGTTTCCAGTTAAGGCTAGGAATGCTGAGATAAGCTTTACTAAGGCGTAAAAAAATATTCCGGTATCCCAACCTACCCTAAATTTTTGGCCCGACCCTAAATGTTTTTATGGCCTTGGAGAAATTTTTTTCAACTTTTTATGCTTTAAACATGGCCAGTGATGTTAGAAATCAACTTACTGATGCTCTAAAGGCATAACCCCCTATCTGTATTCATTTTTTGACACAAAAATAATTTCCGAAAAGTCTCCCTTAATAAAAAAAAAAATCCCCCCCCCCAAAAAAAATTTTCCGACCTACCTACCCTAAATTTTTTGAGCATGTTACCGGAAACAAAGATTTTTTTAGGCCTAACCTGAAATGTATTATCTTGACTAAGGCCTAAAACTGTTTGTTTCCGGTATCCCGACCTACCCTTACTTTTTGGCCCGGCCCTTAATGTTTTATGGCCTTGGAAAGGTTTTTGTTTTCAACTTTTTAAGTATCTCTAAACATGATCAGTGATGCTAGAAATCAACTTACTGATGCTCTAAAGGCATAAGCCCTTATTTGTATTGACTTTTTACACACACAAAAAAATAATTATCGAAATTTCTCACTTAATAAAGAAATAAAAAGAATTACCGGCCTTACCTGAACTGTAATTAATTTCACTTACCTGAACTGCTATTTGATGTTTGATTTGCTAGGTCCATCGCACGCTTGAGAGTTTTAATTGGAGTACTTATTGACTGTCTGAGTAAAAATGAACATTTTGTAAAAATGTTTACATGTAGACCTAACATTACATTGACAGTCGCTGCGATGCTCATCACGCTTTCGTCTTCTACAGATATTCTTAAAGAATTTATGAAAACGGCATTGCTTCAAACTGTTCATAGTCGGGCATTAGTAACTTTCATACCTAATAAGTACAGTCTTAATAAATCTTAAATCTTGAAAAATGCAAGACACTATTAAACAACTGAAACATCATGAAACAGGGAATTCTAAACAGAGATTTTTTAAATATCATTTCGAAATTACTAATCTGTGTAAAACGAAGAACAAGGCAGCAAGTGACGTGTTCCAAATCATGCCCGCCGTTATGCAGGATGATAATTCAAAACGAAATGATTTTAACTTTTTGCACAAGAAAATGTGCCTATTTCAAGATGATTGAACTAAAAATAAGGTGGCCAGTCAATAAAGTGCATTTTGCCATACATCTAGGCATGGAATCAAACTATCTAAAAACTAGGAAAGTCGATTTCATAACAGATTCCAGTCGCAGCTCCAGTAGACTGTGTTATATGGGGAGACCTAAATTGATGATTTCAAAAGCGCACTATAAAGTCCCTAAAAGGACTTAAAATTTATCTTAAGGATGAGTGGAGAAACTAGACCATTTAACTGTCGGCTTGGTCTACGCATTGCAGAATGATTTATTGCTGTAAGCGATCTCAGATCGAACATTTGTTACAACGAAATGTAGATCAGTTAATATAACGTCGTAAATATTTACGTTTGTATTTTGTTCTAATAAAAGCCGACCTCTCGTAGTGTATGAGCTTCCTTCTACAGTTAGGTATTACTGAAAAAAAGCGGGAAACCAAAGGTCGCCCAACACGACATACACAAAATGTACATTAAAATATTGCAGACTCGATTTAATTGAGCATGTTCATAACATAGTATCGAAATAAGGTGTATTCACAAGGCGGTGTACATAGAACCTTAGATGATACACAGAGTTTAATTCTATGCAATTTTGCCTCAAGAGATAACAGTTTATACTTCGTTCTAGTATCAAAATCCAAGGGAAATACCAATAAAATGTTAAATTTTATCTGTCAAAATTAAGTTTAAACTGTATTTTTATAGATTATCATAAACAAAAAGTCATAATTTATGATTTCTCAACTGACTGATATTATAATCTCACAGACAAAAAAGCTAAATTTAATTTTCTTACCCTTGACTTTGATCTGATCCCTGAGGACTGACATAGATATGCACATCAGACGATGCGGATTCATGGAGAAATATAAGCATATAAAGTAGCAAAAGTCCTCATTTTAACATCTACAATGTTCATGTACTTGCAAGAATGTCCTGTAAGTTGATCTTCATGTTGTATGCAGAAATACAGTCTATTGACCAAAGATAACCATTAGGGTCAAAATAATGATATCTATTTCTTATTTAGAATCACCACTTTGTACAGTGTACTGCTTTACGTAAGTCATGTGGACTCTTTAATTGACTGTATAAAATGGAATCCGTTGCGATTCTAATTGACGCGTATTTTTACCGTGGTATAAAGAAACCTAGCCCAACTTTAAGTAATTACCACATTTGACTGTCAATCTCAGGGCCGCAGATTCAGATCCACTGTTTCTTCACTAAAATACTATTCGTCATTCCATCGGGGTTGTCAAACGAAGTCCTGTGTGTTGTACTCCCGCCATAGAACACCAAGGGCCGTCTCTGGAACTAAGACCATGAAGTTTCTGTGAGGAAAGAAAAAATACAACTGGATATTCATATACAGTTACAAGCTGGCATGAATTGGAATTTACTTTTCTCGGCTCTGTTTAAAAAAACATGCATGACTATAAAATATGTTGTTGGTGCTACAAACTTTTTTGTTATAAATCAGTTACCTTCGTATCATTAAGTGAAGAACCAAATTCTAGTTTGAAGGAATACAGGCCTTCCAGTATGGCGTACCGTTTGGGTCAAACGTACACAGATACCACCAGTAGTAATAACATTATACCTGTGGGTCCAAATGGTACGGCATATTTCAGTGCTAAGGTCTTCCACTGTGTATTGCCCATGATTGCCTCGATCAAATCACTGCTGTTTTTTAATATTATACCGTACAATGTTGCGATACGTTCCAAAACAATCTGTACATAATGAATTTTAATATTTAAACAGTATCAAATACAACCTTATGATACCTTCATTTATACCCCTGCTTGCTTCTCCATACGAAAGTGTCAGTCACTTATCTGGTTGCAAGAACTTTTCAATAATTTGATCAAAGAAGTAAAAAAATATTTAGTTTTATTGCGCTTTGCTTTGATGTAAACCTTTTGAGAAGGCTTTAGTTTTTTTTTAGATTCTTGTATTTATTGGGCTTATAAGTCAAACATTTAGAAATAACACAGTAAAACATGTAGTAAAACACTTAATAAATGGTGTGCCGGTCAATAGTCATAACGTACGTCAATGGCATGCGGAGGACATTATCATTGGGAGTTTGATAATTATCAGAAAGACAAATTATGCGAAAAGTAATGTTGTGTAAAAGATAAGTTAACCAGATCTGAAATTGTATTGAGCAAAGAAGAACTTGATTTTCGTAGTTGTAACTTTTAACCTCTGTAGTTTAAAAGAGAGGACTACAAAAAATGTTTAGAAAGTTGTACTAGTAGTATTTTGTGAAAATTTCGTTTCTGTACTTAAATTTTGATCACAAAGATTGACGATCTTGCCACGGATATGTATTTAATTAATGTTTAGTTTATTTACTACTTTATCCGCCTATTCTGTAACAGCTATGGTTGTCCATGAATTGCAGATCCAGATATAAACGATAAGCAGTCCACTGGTCTCCGAGGCTGGTAGTAGGCTCTTTTTAAAATACAATTTTATGATCAAAATGTATTTTCCCCATTGTACATATGGACAAAGAAGTATAAAATACTTTTTATAGCTATATATTTGATATGGAAAAAAATGTGCAAAAATAAAAAATTCGAAAAACAATCAATTGCCAAAAAAAATTTGAAATTTTTTACTAGTTACCCTGACGGTCCGTCCACATACTGAAATGAAATGAAAGTGATAATTACGTCACGAGTTGGACTATCTAGGGAGTGGAGATATTGCCAATAAAAAAAGTAACTCGGTCGCTTCAAATTACCACCTGTACCGAATACTTGTTTTTAGTTAACCGGGTATAAACATTTTCCCGCCAAGCTGTCAAGAGAGATGATTTGCAGGTTCGATTCATGCCACATTGTCACTGGAAACTGTTTCAGATGTGTAGTAACTGGGAAAACGAAGACTTGTATGTTTTCGGACAGGAGCGGAAATTGTATAGATTTGGTAGATATTTCGATTACTGACCTTTTAAGTTGTAATACAGTGCTTTAGGGTATAGCGGATTTTAGGGTATAGAGGATAGGTTGATTTTTATATTTAGACTTGAATTATTGTATAAATTTTCATATCATTCTTTTACTGGCATGCAAACAGACATTCTGACATACATTTTAAATATTTGCTCGTTGTGTTATTTTTCATATGTCATCAAATGTAAAATAAAGCTATCCCTTATAGACTAAATCAGTGTATATGTAAAAAACGTCAGTGAATGAAAAGTATTTGATAGAAATTTAAAAAGCTGAATGTTTTTGAAAAGAGAATACATTATTATTCTGATTTATAGTAAAGAAGTCTTGGAAAGTTTGTTAAGATGTGGATTTTAAACTAATAATGTAAAAAATGGCCAAAGCTATCCTGTACACCCTAAATCGGCTAATATGTAAACAATGGCGTGGAGAGAAAAAACACATGAATTTCTATGAAAAGCTGACTGTTTTAAGAAGAATAGATGTTTTCTGTCTGATATACTAAAAAAAAACTATTATTGTCATTTCTTTGAATTGGAATGCAGGAAAAATTAGTTAGCTATCCACTATACCCTAAAGCACTGTACCACATTATGACTTCGACCACAGGAACCATAAACCAACACAAGTCTAGATCTATACAGGAATGTGTAATACGGGGAGTAGACAGTCCGTATAAATCAATACATTTATCGGTCTTATGCTGTCATCCGTAACTAACTGTAAATATCGACCAGCCCTTAGCGATTGTATTTTGTTTTAGCTACCATCGATTAGCGTGTAATTTATATCGATTAGCGTGTAATTAGCATAATTACCTCATGTTAATCATGGAGCTACAACACATTTTGTTCAAAGGGTATATCGATCACATGTTAAGTGGCGAGCGATAATTAGATGATCAGAGAATAGATGATCTAAAGGAATTCTGAAGGAAAAACAGCATGCAGCACCATGTGGTGTTATGCTTAATCAGTTAATTATTATAAATTAACGTGAGCTCATTTCCCTGTGTAACAGTCTCAGGAAAAATGTGAGCCTCGACCAGGACTCGAACCTCGGACCTTTGGCTTACCGTGCCAACACTCTACCAATTGAGCTACCTAGGCTATCCGATGCGAGAACCGCTACACACCTTCCCTCTTATTGCGAGACATTGGCACTCCTCGCCAGTGTCTGCCAATGTCTGCTGCAGACTGTTAACCGAATTCAGATGCACACCCCAGCCAAACTGCTTCGCCCGCATGGGCTCCAAGGGTGATCATCCCGGATGAGCCCCCAAATGTAACAGTCTCAGGAAAAATGTGCAGCCTCGACCAGGACTCGAACCTCGGACATTCGGCTTACCGTGCCAACGCTCTACCAATTGAGCTACCGAGGCCACCCGATACGAGAACCGCTACACACCTTCCCTCTTATTGCGAGACATTGGCACTCCTGGGCAATGTCTGCTGCAGACTTTTAACCGAATTCAGATGCACCCCAGCCAAACTGCTTTGCCCTGCATGGGCTCCAAGGGTGAGCATCCCGGACGAGCCCCCAAATGTAACAGTCTCAGGGAAAATGTGCAGCCTCGACCAGGACTCGAACCTCGGACCTTTGGCTTACCGTGCCAGGTTTTTTTCAGCTGTTTTTTAGCCGTTATTGGGCTATATTCCCAATGCCAAAAAGTATGTATTTTTCCCAAAATGAGTGCAAAAATTCCCAAACTACATTCTGAGAAATAAAATCAGCAAAATTGCAAAAATATTATGGACAATTTTGTAATGGCAGTTTGTTAAAGAGGTTGTACAATGTGAAAAATGTGTATGAGAAAGTGCCTAAATACATCCTTACTATATCTTATGGGTCTTAATATTTCCCAATTTGGAACATTTACGTGTCAAAATTCCCAATACTTAGGGTATAGGCTATGTTCCCAAAACAGCAAGAAAAAACCCTGCGTGCCAACGCTCTACCATTTGAGCTACCGAGGCTACCCGATGCAAGAACCACTACACCAGTATAAATATTTCACCACGTAACTTCAAACCTTTATCAAGGGACTGATTTTGGTTAGATTTGAATAAATAAAATGTCAACAGAAAGCTGACACTTTTCTTACTCTTCAGTAGAGCTGTAATTGTTATTATTGTTTATAATGTTAGATTTCTACATACAGAAACTTTATTTTGCACATAGAGAATGACTCAAACGAGATTGTTGTTTTAAACTCCAACAGTTAATTTAATCTTAAATCCGATTTGTGAAAAATACAATGTATTTAAATTATAAAAACAATGAAATTTACAAAAAAAGGCCGACAACGAATTTACATTTAGTACTCAAAAGTTTTAGATAATACTGCAGAAAAGATACTCAAGGTTTAACACGCATTTAAATGGTGAAGAACAAAGCAATATCATAAAAAAATATTTTCAAGCAACAGTTTACAGCTTCGACTTGCTAATTTTATCAAAATATGTCCTAATTTTATTGTTCTAACTACTCTGAATCAACAAGGCAAATAGCATGTAAAAAAAACCCAGCATCTTTCTCTTTGGGTAAAACAAGCCTAGATTTAGCCATTTTCACAGGACGAAAAGTAACATTAATGTAGATATTTTCCATTTAAAAACAGATGCAGGCAATAATTTCATGGCAGAACTTTTGTTTTCAACAAAAAATGTAACAAATGCTTTCCCAGACTTTCGCTTAAAGGACGAATTAAACTGTAAGGCGTAAGCGTGTGGATAATAGTAGAATAACCTACAGCATACTCTTCCATTGGACGACAGGATAAACTAATAAATGCCGCATTCCAGTCCCCGTATCAGTTGTTCCAGATCTATATAAAAGAAAACACCCTGCTAGGCCTAAATTAAAATTAAGTTTGTTTGACCTTTACCGACCTAGTATTTTTACAGTGGGTAGGTAGGTAGGTAAATAATTTTATTATATTTTAGTTTTTTAAATGTTTGTTGTCTCAGTAATAAAGTCTATTTATTAATACCTATTGCTTGTAGATAATCTCTGAAAATGCTCTATTAAATGTATGCTTGCAATATATAAACCCCTAGCCCTATTCATGCACACACAATATGGCACTTAATTTGCACATAAGGCAAAGTTCACCAAGTCTTTGAGTATCTTTCATGTCTACACTTTTTCTTAATATATATATCGAAAGTGTTTTCATGATTGTTTTCACTACATCTGCGCTTAAATGTACAAGCCCCATGTGGTTCTGGGACGATCTGTGTATGAAAAGAATTGGAACCACTGCCTTACCCTTGCATGATCTAATAGGGTCTTAACACTTGGTTTTGCAGTAACTCTGTGATTCCAGCAGGTATGCAAATTTTGATTCCATACCTCATGTTTTTATTTCCATGTAAATGAGATGTTGAACCAAAATTTGTAGTTCTGTTTGGCGCCATATAACCTATACTGTGTTGATGCGCCGTAAAACCCAAATAAATAAATTAATTAAAAGTACAAAACAATATAGTCCTGAAAATACGCGATATTTGTCATCTAATCACACTATTGAATTACAGCTTATTTTCAACTTGTAAGTGTTTGATGCTTAATTCAATAGATAATAGCTTTTCATGAGTTTTAGAAAGTTTTTACAATGGTTATGGCAGTATGCAAGCAAAAGTGATGATTTTTCAGCTTCAATCTACTTGCACGTATTGGTCGTGTTACATTGGTCATGTTACTAAGAACAGAAACAAGATTGGGTTTTCCGACATCAGACATTTATTATGCCATTGTCCTGGCAAAAGATTTTTATAGCTCTTTGTTCTGGCATAACAAAATTAAAATATTTAAACTATTTAATCTTGCCTGTAATATTTCAACACATTTACGCTCTTGTCAATTTCTTGAAATTCGAAAACTGAGATTTTCTCACTTCGAACAAATGCATTTCAAAACGATATCTGATTAAAGACATTTTGAAATTAACAATTAAGTCAGTTTAAAATATATTTTCACAGATAATTAAATTTCCCACCACTCGCCTGTCAATTGCCGCAATACTGTCACTGTTATGAAATCAGTTTTATGTACAAGCAAATTTCAAATATAATTTAACACATAGTAGACAAAATAATATTCTCATGTACACTATGTTTCCTTTGTTATCAGTTTCAGTTTCAGATTTAGATTTATTGGCATATCGGCATATACAATATACCTTTGGCCATTTACAGAAATAAAAAGGATGGCCAAGATATCACAAAATTACAGTAAAAAACAACTATAGGTTCTAAATATATATATTAATCATTAAGAAGCAGCAATATCTGTAAGTTTTTCCTTTCTTAATTGCATAGCATAATGTTATCAGTAATATTTGTTCTTCTTAAATTTCCTTTTCACAGCAGACATTTTTTTTTTCACTTTATGTTTGTAATCTCAAGCATCTAGTTGCTCTCCATAATGACTTCATCGATAATATTAATAAACAAAGTCTAGCCCCTATCGTATTTTCCAAAAGTGTTAGGACTAGTTATTTTCACTTTCTCAAGACTTATTTCCCGGAAAATGATTATTTTGTAAAGTGTCCCAAAAATATGGACACAGTAATCATAATCCACCTAATGTTGAAAGCGAAATAAAAAGCGTAAACGATTATTGGTAATTATTCTGTTGATAAACTTAGTCATTGTCCTTGTTTTCATCATCAATTAACATCCCCTCCGAAGAGCTAAAAGAAGTATGTCGGTATCATCTGAAGTGGAGATCAAAGCGGTATAGTTGCCCGAGATTGTCATGGAATTACGTCATGTTTTCGCGCCATATGACATATCACTGTTTGATCGTACCGCTTCGGTTCTTTAAATTATTCAATAAAAAAGTTTCTTCTTTAATTTGTTAAAGCGAATTCAATATCCTGTATAAATTGACAGGTAAATGTGTCAAACGATAATTGTGGATATCCTACTTCTGTGAGCTATTTTGCCGCACTAACATAAATCTGTTTGCCAAAAATCGTTTTACGCCATGTTTTTAAATTGCTGACGCTTTTTCTTTATTTAAGATTTTTTTATTCTGTTTTTTGTACTTTCTGGTCAAAAGTCTGAACTTTATGCCCATAGAATTTATCATTTATTTACCCTTAGAAAGAAATGAATAATTAAGATCGCACTGTTTGAAATTTTACAAAGAACTAAATTTAAAATTGACCGTTTTTATAGAATTTTGCCTACATTCCTGTCGATATCTTATTAAAATCGTTATAGTATTCAAACTATATTACTTCTTAAGCGGTGCTAAAAATATTGATGCAATAATAACAAAAAAATGAATGCACTACGCGCATTTTTTGTGTATGTATAAACAAAAGTAACGTCGACCGATGGAAATTAGATATTACGATAGGTCGCACGTGCTCGTGGAATGGAAAATTACCGGCATGACGTTTTGGTATACTTTACGTTTCGCGGGTAAATTAGATACTAGATTTGTAAAATTATGTCCTTTTGTCAGATTGACTTCCGGTTATAAGCGGTTTGATGTCTGCATCCTATGGCTTATTTTAAGCCTCACGTTTTCGGAATACACGAGATAATAAACAGTCCGCTTTATCGATTTTCTACTAGCTGACCGCGGGTTACTTTCTCACTTGCCATAATTATCTATGCATTTTTTAAATAAAATAATCGCCAGTTTCAAGCACCAAAATCAGTTTTTCCCTCTCAGTGAAAAGAAAATAAAAATATTTTTTTTTCTCTGGAATGCAATAAAATTATTTGAGTCGGGGCAATTTTATCGGGTCGGTAGGTAAAGGTCAAACAAACTTAATTTTATTTTAAGCCCTACAAGTCCCGCTGTTCGATTTAAATTAAGATAAGTTGTAAATGTGTAAAGCACAAGTGTTAATGGAGTGTTTTTAACTTTTGGACTTGTATCTTTCGCACATACCCTAAATCCGGCAGAATAGTCAACTTATTGAAAGCGACCGTTAACTGGTAGAAGTAAAGTCTACAGTCAATTAGTCAGTTTTTGATCACTAAGGGCTATATAAAATTGTTATTGAGATTTGGAAATGAATTCTTTAAAAAACAGGGAGAAAGGAAAATTCTTTTTCTTTTTAAATCGCCACATTTGGTTTGAAAATGCAAAGTAAATAATTATATTGTAGGAGCAGCAGTGGTATCACCACGTTGGTCAGTTACGGATCATTTTGGTCTATCTTAGATAATTTTAGAATAAAACTAAAATGCACAGGGACATTTGTAAAATAATAGTTGTTTTCTCTTATCCAACCAAATCATTACATATTGGCAAGTTGGAAAGGTAAAAATATTTTCTTGTTTAAAAAAAAATGTCTCTATTGTGTTGTGTCTCTGTTGCGCGAGTTCCGGCTCACAGGGATTGACAAAATACAAATTATTGTCATATTCCAGCGATCTGCAAATCTTAACTTTTAGTATGTTATTTCTCTTATTTTTAAAAGCAAATGTTCCTGCCAAGAACTAAATGATTATCTTCGTTAGTAAGTGAAAACAGTGTTGCGATCCCGAACCCCCATGATCCGGTAGTCACAAATCAACTGTATATAAAAAAAACACCCCACTCTGAATATAAAGTAAACCCGAGAGAGAAAATACCAAGGTCCCCACTGGGTCTTGAACCCCGGACCTCGTGATCCGTAGGTGTACACCCTAACCACATCACTAAAGGGTTAACCTAACAGCAGAGCTGTTTGAAGTGGCCTATCAACCTACTATCATTACACTTTTCCCCCTTTACTTTTCAGAGCTCAAAAGCTTTCCAGAATGACACTCCATGCCCATTGCATGAGTCCGTTAAACTCTTCTGACCCCAGTTTAGTAAAGCCTTGTAAAAAAATACCAAGGTCCTTACTGGGGCTCTGACCCTGGACCTCGTGATCTGTAGGCGGACACTAACCACATCGTTAAAGAGTTAATCCAACAGCACGGCTGTTGGAAGCGGCCTATAGACCTATAATTATCACTACACTTCTCCCAATTTACTTTTCAGAGCTCACTAGTTCTCCAGAATGACCCTCTATGCTCACCGCATGAGTCTGTCACAAATCTTCATCGCCATAAAAGTAAACCTTGAGAGAGAAAATACCAAGGTCCCTAAGGGCTCGAACCTCAGACCTCCTGATCCGTAGGCGGACACTTACCATGTTGCTAAAGGGTTAACCCAACGGCAAGGCTGTTGGAAGTGGCCTTTCAACCTACTATCACTACATATATATAGAGGGGAGTGTTTTTTAGCTCACTTGAGCCAAGGGCTCATGGTGAGCTTTTGTGACCGTTCAATGTCAAAGAATTTAATTCCAAGTAGAACTCTGGTTGCCATGGCAACCAAAAAGAAACACTTAAAAAATCTTCTTGTCCAAAACCACAGGGCCTAGGGCTATGATATTTGGTATGTAGCATCATATAGTGTTTCTCTACCAAGATTATTCAAATTATTTCCCTAGGGTCAAATGTGGCCCCGCCCCTGGGGTCACATGGTTTATATAGACTTATATAGGAAAAAAAATAAAAATCTTCTTGTCTGAAACCACAATACTTAGACCTTTGATATTTGGTATGTAGCATTGCCTTATGGTCCTCTACTAAGATTGTTCCAATTACATTGTATGCCCCTAGGGTAAAAAGAGGCCCTGCCCCAGGGGTACCAAGTTTTACATAGACTTATATAGGAAAAACTTTGAAAAACATTTTGTCTGAAACTGCAAGGCCTAGGCTTTTGATATTTGATATGTAGCATTGCCTAGTGGTCCTTTACCAAGATTATTCAAATTATGCCCTTGTGTTGAAAAGAGGCCCTGCCCCTGCGGACCCAAGTTTTACATTGACTTGTATAGGAAAATATTTAAAAAATCTTCTTGTCTGAAAGTTCAAGGCTTAAGCATTTGATATTTGGTGGTTCTCTAACAAGATTGTTCAAATTATGCCCCTGGGGTTAAAGAGGCCCCACCCTGGGGGTCACTTGTATATGAGTTATGTAGGAAAATATACTTCAAAAATTATCTGATCATATTTCCTAGACTGTTGAATTATAATTACCTGATGACCCCAAGTACTTAAGGGTCACTTGACTGTGACCTTGACCTTCTGACCTACATTTTATTTTTTCGCTCGACTATTCGAAGAATAGGGGAGCTATCCTACTCGCTCTGGTGTCGGCTTTAGCGTATGCGTGAGCATCACACAAATGTTTAAGTTTGTGTACCAGCCCAAATATTTTCAAAGTCCATTGAGATATTGCTTTGATATTTTGCATACCTGTTGACCATCATGACCCCAGTCTGTAAAAAGGAGGAGGCAACTCTATCAAGCATTTTGACTGAATTATGGCCCCTTTTTGACTTAGAATAAATGTTATTAAAGTTTGCGTACCACCCCAAATATTTTCAAAGTCCATTGAGATATTGCTTTGATATTTTGATATTCTTTTGATATTTTATATACTTGTTTACCATCATGACCTCAGTCTGTAAAAAGGAGGAGGCAACTCTATCAAGCATTTTGACTGAATTATGGCCCCTTTTCGACTTAGAATGAATGTTAAAGTTTGCGTAACACCCCAAATATTTTCAAAGTCCATTCAGATATTGCTTTGAAATTTTGCATACTTGTTAACCATCATGACACCATAGCTTATATTATACTATCAAGCACTGAGAATAGTCGAGCGCACGGTCCACTGACAGCTCTTGTTAAGATACAGCCTTAAAATTTGGATGACCAATACAGTTTTGCACACCCATCTTAACAGCATAGAAATTTGGACAATGTCAATAACTTTCGATAAAGATTTCAATACTCATCTTTAATGTTCTTAGCCCTGACATACTGACCTACTTTCTTGTTTTTGAAGCTACAGCAAAAGGATTTGGACCACATGTATTATGTTTGATACAGATTTCAATACTCGTCTTGAATAGTCTTATACGTGACCTACTGATCTACTTTTTCGATTTTGAAGTTACAGTATAGAAATTTGGACCACCTGTATATTTTTTATACAGATTTCAATACTTATCTTGAATAGTCTTAATCATGACCTTCTGACCTACTTCCTTGTTTTTGAAGATACTGCATGGAAATTAGGACCACATGTAGAACTTTTGATACAGATTTCAATACTTATCTTGAATAGTCTTAATCATGACCTTCTGACTTACTTTCTTGTTTTTGAACCTACAACAAAGAGATTTGGACCACCCGTATAATTTTTCAACAGATTTCAGTACTTATCTTGAAGAATCTTTACCATGACCTTCTCCAGCGGCATGCATGGTCCGTTGTCGGCGGTCCAGCGTCCTCTTCCGTCAACATTTGCCTTGTGAACACTCTGGAGGCCACTGTTGTGACCCAATCTTTATGAAACATGGTCAGAATGTTAGTCTTGATGATCTCAAGGTCAACTTCGAAACAGGGTTATGTGGGTTCAATAACTAGTTCAGTAGTCCAGATCAAAGGGAAAGCTTGTGAACACTCTAGAGGACACAGTTATAACCTAATCTTTATGAAACTTTGTCAGAATGTTAGTGTTGATGATCTCTAGCTCAAGTTTGAAACTGGGTCTTGTGGGTTCAATAACTAGGTCAGTAGGCCAGATCAAAGAAAAAAACATGTGAACACTCTAGAGGACAGTTATGACCTAATCTTTATGAAGCTAATCTTTATGAAACTTTGTCAGAATGTTTGTCTTGAAGATCTCTAGGTCAAGATTGAAACTGGGTCATCTGGTGTCAAAAACGTGGCCAGTAGGCCAGATCAAAGAAAAGCTTGTGAACACTCTAGAGGCCACAGTTTTGACCAAATCTTTATGAAACTTGGTCAGAATGTTTGTCTTGATGAAACTTGGGTCATGTGGGGTCAAAAACTAGGTCACCTGGTCAAACCAAAGGAAGATCTTGTGAACACTCTAGAGACATTAGTTTTGACTCAGTCTTTATGAAACTGAATCAGAATGTTTGTCTTGATGATTTCTAGGTCAAGTTTGAAACTTGGTTATGTGGGATCAAAAACTAGGTCACTCTAGAGACCACAACTTAAGTTTGAAACTCATGCCAATAAGTCAGAATGTTGGTCTTGATGATCTAAAGTTCAAGTTTGAATTTTTGTCTTGATAATCTTTAGGTCAAGTTTGAAACTGAGTTATGTGGGGTCAAAAACTAGGTCAGTAGGCCAGATCTCAGGAAAAGCTTGTTAACACTCTATGAGGCCATAGTTGTGACCCAATCTTTATGAAACTTTGTCAAAATGTTTTTTTTATGATGTCTAGGTCAGACATGATTTTTTTCCGCTTATAAGCGGAAATCCGCTTCTCACTCCCTCAAAGACCGATTTTTTATGATCGTTTCCGATTTTTTTATGACCACTGAAAAATCCGATTTTTTCGAATTCGTTTCGGTATTTTCACCACATTTCGGCATTTAGAATCGCACAGCTTCCGCTTCTACCTCAGCAGCCCTTTTTTACGCCGATTTTTCCCCAGGCAAAATAATATACTTTTATCCCCAACTACACTAAAATTTTGTAAGTCGTTTTTATCAGCGAAAATTTCCACCGCCGATGGATTATTAGATCTGAATGTATATCGTGGCCTCAACGCGAAACTAGTCTATCTGCTTCTATTTCTATATACACATAGACTAGTTTCGTGTTGAGGCGACGATATGCGTTCTAACCACCGCTTCTAGAAACGCCGCAATCGGAACATCTCAGATATTACCGTTAGCGTCGGTCATCGGGAAATTTCCTTTCCAAAGAAAAACCTTTCTGTTCCGGAATTATAATAATAACAAGCCGATTCGCGGAACGAAAAAATTGGAATTATTGTAACTTAAGTGGAACGGCTCACAAATAATTTGCGCGATCGTCGCGTTCATTTCAATCGACTCGAAAATTTCAATCGCGTTCATTTCAGTCCACGCATAAACATTTCTGTGTGCCCAACATTTCACTCCATTGTTAAATTTCAGTGAAGAAAGTTCGAGATACAAATGAACTAAAGCAGTTCGTTTGGTTCTTTCATCGCCCAATGTAAAGCATTGATACACGGGGATGATGTTTTAAGCACCTCCCAAGTGCTTCAAAACAAAGTGCTAATCATGCCTTTAGGTGGTATTTTCGCTATACAGTAATATGTATGGAGTAGATTGTAAATTGAGATTTATATATAATGCAATTTAAAGCATTTAAAAAGCTTTTTAAAAGTCATAAAATAAAAAAACACAACTCTACTTTTGATAAATGACCTTATATAAAGCTTGAAATACAAAGGTCAAAAATAAAGAACTAAATATTAATGTTTAATAAACATCTAAGTAGTGAAAAATACCCATTTAAGGGAGATAATTCAAAAATTGCAAACTACGAAAGGAATAATTATTTATAATTATTATTATATTTCTTATAAATATGAATGAATTTTTATGAAATAACAAAAAGAACCACTTAAAAAACATGAGTTTTGAAATTGAAATTAGATGCCAGGAGATACCTAGAATGCAGGATTTTTCACCATTTACCCAAGAGCTTATCGGGGCCTTAAGCGGCCCCCAGACCCCCGGCCGTAATTTTCAGCTTTTTTGGCTAGGTTGCAAAATCATGTCTGCAAGGTCATCTTTGAAACTGGGTCATGTTGGGTCAAAAACTAGGTCAGTAGGCCAGATCCAAGGAAAAGCCTGTGAACACTTTAGAGGCCACAGTTGTGACACAATCTTTATGAAACATGGTTAGAATGATTGCCTTGATGATCTCTAGATCAAGTTTGAATCTGGGTCATATTGGGTCAAAAACTAGGTCAACTGGTCAAATCAAAGGAAAAGCTTGTGAACACTCTAGACGCATTAGTTGTGACTCAATCTTTATGAAACTGAATCAGAATGTTTGTCTTGATTATTTCTAGGTAAAGTTTGAAACTTGGTTATGTGGGATCAAAAACTAGGTCACAAGGCCAGATCAAAGGAAAACCTTGTTAACACTCAAGAGACCACAATTTAAGTTTGAAACTCATGCAAATTAGTCAGAATGTTTGTCTTGATGATCTAGTTCATGTTTGAATCTGGGTCATGTGGGATAAAAAAATTGGTAACCTGGTCAAATCAAAAGAAAAGCTTGTGAACACTCTAGAGGCCACAGTTGTGACCTAATATTTATGAAACTTGGTCAGAATGTTTGCCTTGTGATCTCCAAGTCAAATTAAAACTGGGTCGTGTAGGGTCAAAAACTAAGTCAATAGCCCAGATCAACTCTGGTGAGCGATATAAGGCCATCATGGCCCTCTTGTTTTTACTTGTTTTGGATGAAATTAAATTCTGCCAAGTCCTAACACCCTTTAACATGTTTAAAGAGTGCTATAAAGACTGAAAAGCAAAACAAGTTTTTCTACTGACTAAGCTAAAGACACTTTCCACTAATCAAGTAAAGCGTACACAATATTAACATTTACCGTAATAAATTTCTAAAATGGACTGGGCTTTCATTCAATTTTGGAAGTACCACTTCTTTTTCAAAAGGGTGTTCACTGAAAATTTACTGAATGAATAGTGAACAGTGCAGACCATGATCAGCCGGCACGGTTGTGCACATTATTACTATAACTGGGCCTCTTTTTTGCTGGGAATTAACAATATTAACCAGCAGTAGAGTTGTATCTTTTATTGCTTTCTAAATATATCTCTTTTCAATAATTCCAATTCACATTTCATATCAATTCTTAATACATAGTATTATTTTCTTTTATAAAGTTTCCAAAATATTCTGCAACCTAGAATCTAAAGATCTCATTTTTGATGAATTTTGACTGTCTGGTGCCTAAAACAAAACTCCAACTCAAACTGACCTTTTCTCTAACTTTTTCTTTCAATTTTCCTTCCAAACTCTCTCACATGTTCATTCACACCCACTTCATATTTCAACCAAACTTATCACACATGCATACATTAAAACTTGACCAGTACTTGTCTATCATAATTAAATCCACTGGCTAACCAGTTTCTAATATTAATTAACACTTTTAATTAGATCATTACCACATCAAATTCTGTCTAGAATATCTAAGAAGTAGACCAAATAAAATGTTAAGCTGTAGTAGGTTCTGTATAAGTAATAAACTGTAGCAAGGTATGGGCACTCTGATGAAATAATGACTTAATATTTAATTTTAATGATTTTCATAATAAAAATATATCTAAAATCTAGAACTGGTCACATTCGGAGTGATTTCAGAGTGGACAAGTACAGCCTGTGTACCATAGGTCGTTCTCTGTTATATAGAGCAACTTCAGACTCGCAGTTATATTTTGTCCTGTAGGGATAGTTCAGTTTTGTGATGTTTCTACATTGTTAACTTAGTCTTTTTAATTATGAAAATGATGAAAATTTCTTGAAATGCCGAAATTTTAAAAGGTTAACTCATTTTTAAGCTGGCCTGAGCCAAAGGCTCATGGTGAGGTTTTGTCAGTCGTTTGTAGTGTGTCTGTCAACATTTTCAAAGAATCTTCTTCTTAAAAACCACTGGGCAGAATTACACTTAACTTCATGGGAATGATCCCCTTTCAAAATTGTTCAAAGAATTAAATTCCATGCAGAACTCTGGTTGCCATGGCAAAAAAGGAAAAACTTTAAAAATCTTCTTGTCCAAAACTGCAAGTCTTGATATTTGGCATGTGACATCATCTTATGGTCCTCTATTAAGATTGTTCAAATTTTGCCTCTGGGGCACCCCGGGGTCACAAGTTTTACATAGACTTATATAGGAAAACACTTCAAAAATCTTCTTGTCTAAAACCACATGACCTAGGCCTTTGATATTTTGTATGTAGCATTGCCTTGTGGTCCTCTACCAAAATTATTCAAATTATGCCCCTGTGGTGAAAGGAGGCCCTGCCCCGGTGGGTCTCAAGTTTTACATAGACTTGTATAGGAAAACACTTTAAAAATCTTCTTGCCAGAAACTGCAAGGCCTAGGCTTATGATATTTGGTATGTTGCCTTTCCTAGTGTTTCTCTACCAAAATTGTTCAAATTATGTCCCTGGGGTGAAAAGAGGCCCTGCCCTTGGGATACCAAGTTTAACATAGACATAAAGGGAAAAAAGATTTAAGATCTTCTTGTCTGAAAGTTCAAGGCCTAGGCCTTTGGTATTTGGTATGTAACATTGCCTGGTGGATCTCTAACAAGTTTGTTCAAATTATGCCCCTGGGGTGAAAATAGGCCCCACCCTGGGGATCACTTGTTTTAATTATGGGTTATATATAGGAAAAAATACTTAAAAAATATCAGATCATATTTCCTAGACTGTTTAATTATAATTACCTGATGATCCCAAGCGATTAGGGATCACTTGACTGTGACCTTGACATGTTGACCTACTTCCTTGTTTTTAGCTCACCTGTCACATAGTGACAAGGTGAGCTTTTGTGATCACCCTTCGTCCGTCGTCTGTGCGTCCGTCAACAATTTCTTGTCTGCACGATAGTGGTTTCATTTATGATTTTATTTTAACCAAACTTGCACACAACTTGTATCACCACAAGATCACGGTTCCTTTCTTGAACTGGCCAGATCCCATTATGGGTTCCAGAGTTATGGCCCCTGAAAAGGCCAAAATTAGCTATTTTGACCTTGTCTGCATAATAGCAGCTTTATTTATGATTAGATTTTTACCAAACTGGCACACAACTTGTATTACCATAAGATCTTGGTTCCTTTTTTGAACTGGCCAGATTCCATTATGGGTTCCAGAGTTATGGCCCCTGAGATGGCCAGAATTAGCTATTTTGACCTTGTCTGCACAATAGCAGCTTCATTTATCATTTTATTTTAACCAAACTTGCACACAACTTGTATCACCATAAGATCTCGGTTCCTTTCTTGAACTGGCAAGATTCCTTTATGGGTTCCAGAGTTATGCCCCTGAAAGGGCCAGAATTAGCTATTTTGACCTTGTCTGCATAATAGCAGCTTCGTTTATGATTTGAATTTAATCAGACTTGCACAAAACTTGTGTCACCATAAGATCTTGGTTCCTTTCTTGAACCGGCCAGATCCCATAATGGGGTCCAGAGTTACGGTCCCTGAAAGGGCCAAAATTAGTTATTTTGACCTTCTCTGTACAATAGCAGCTTCATTTATGATTTGATTTTAACCAAACTTGCACACAACTTGTATCACCACAAGATCTTTCTTCCTTTCTTGAACTGGCCAGATTCCATCATGGGTTCCAGAGTTATGGCCCCTTTAAGGTCCAAAATAGGCTATTTTGGCTTTTGCAGCCATATAGAGACTTCGTTTATGGTTTTATTTGATACAAACTTCCAAAATATCTTCAACAACAATAAATCTTGGATTCCATGTCAAATCAGATCCAGTCGTAGGTTCCAGAGTTATTTTATATCTGATTACCTCCCCTGATTGTAATCAAAATGGATTTATATCAGTAAGTACTTATAGGACTTACTTGAAATTTCATTATTGTTATTAGTTGGACTGAGACAATCAGAGTAGATAACTATGGACTGATTTTATGTCAAATTACCTCCCTTTATTTCAAATTAAAATGGGTATATCTCTGTAACTAATGAAGATACTGATCTGAAATTTCATTTATGCCAACAGATTTATTTGGTCAATCCTTCTTTTGTTCACTTACAATATTTTTTTTTTAATTACTTCCCTTTTACGTTACTATAAATAGCTTATTTTAGTAACTTTTTTATTACTGGCCATAGGGAAAAACCGAGACCACTTTTCTGTGGTACAACATGGATGGTACCTCCTATTTTTAGGTGTATTTTGACATATCTATACCTTGTAAGAATTGTTTTTACTTTTTGGTTAAATTTCTTCCCTTAGTTGTTCCTGTCCTTTGGATTTAGATATTTTTTCTGAGGACCTTCTTGTTCTCAAGTGCAATGATAACAGGTGAGCGATATAGGGCCATCATGGCCCTCTTGTTTAAGATATAGCCTTGATGTTTGGATGATGTGTACAGTTTTGTACACTAATCTTAAATGAATATGACCTACTGACCTACCTTCTTAATATTTCAGCATCAGTTTGCCATTTGAAACATTTGACTCATATTACTCAGGTGAACTATCCAGGGTCATCATGACCCTCTTGTTTTTACATTCCTACATCCAGAAGTTTTTGTGACAGTTTGAGAAACTGTTTGACCAATTACGAAATAAAACCATCGTCGGAAGTAAAACCTTCATGCTGGCTAATAAACGTGTGTAATGTGTGTCAAAATAATCGGTCACTGCTAATTGGTAAACAATGGAATCTCAGATAAAATCTTCTCGGAGGCACAGATTTGCATTCTAAGAAACATCATGTGCGGTTAATTTAATTAATGTCTAAGCTCGTTGATTCAAAGAATAAGTAGAGCTATCCTACTTACCACGGCATGAGAACACCCTTTATGAAAAAACTTTGAAACTTTCAGCTCATGTGTACCATCTTCATGTTCAGTTTTAGGCGAGAGTGCCAGGGATTTTTTTCTGTATTTTGGGAATGGTACCAGTACCCATGCTACTGGGAAAATTTGCATCATTGTTGGTCAGATTGGGAAATGTTTAAGAAGCACATTTTATAGTAGGTAGTTTATTCAAAATAACAACTGAAAAGCTCTGAACTCTGTCAAATCATTAATACTTCAATTTTGTTTATCACTTTACAGTCTGAGCAATCTCTCTGTTTTTAGCAGTCTTGAAGTTTTCAATAACATCTCATGTGAGGATGAAGGTGTAGATTAACTTGTCAGTAAATTGAGTAATGGTAGTTCGCCAGACTCAACAGAGACAGACCTCTCTTCCCCTTTATTGCTTGGAGATGCACCCTCTTTTTCTTGAGCATTCTGTTGTTTTTAGCTCACCTGTCACGAAGTGACAAGGTGAGCTATTGTGACTGCTTGATGTCCGTCGTCAGTCGTGCGTAGTGCGTCAACAATTTCTAAAAAAATCTTCTTCTTAAAATCAATGGGCAGAATTACACCAAACTTCACAAGAATGATCCTTGGGTGGCCCCGTTTCAAAATTGTTCAAAGAATTGAATTCCATGGAGAACTCTGGTTGCCATGGCAACCGAAAGGAAAAACTTTAAAAATCTTCTTGTCCAAAACCACAGGGCCTAGGGCTTTGATATCTGGTGTGTAGCATCATCTAGTGGTCCTCTACCAAAAATATTCAAATTATCCCCCTAGGGTCAAACATGGCCCCGCCCCGGGGGTCACATGGTTTTTATAGACTTATATAGGGAAAACTTTGAAAATCTTCTTGTACAAGACCACGTGGCCTAGGGCTTTGATATTTGGTATGTAGCATCATCTAGTGGTCCTCTACCAAGATTGTTCAAATTATCCCCCTAGGGTCAAATATGGCCCCGTCCCAATGGTCACATGGTTTATATAGACTTATATAGGGGAAAAAAGTTAAAAAATCTTCTTGTCTGAAACCACAACACTTAGGACCTTTGATATTTGGTTTGTAGCATTGTCTTATGGTCCTCAACCAAAATTGTTCATATTGTACCCTTTGGGTGAAAAGAGGCCCTGCCCTGGGGGTCCCAAGTTTTATATAGACTTATATAGGAAAAAGCTTTAAAAATCTTCTTGTCTGAAACCATACGACCTAGGCTTTTGATATTTGGTATGATGCATTGTCTAGTAGTCCACTACCAAAATTATTCAAATTATGCCCCTGGGGTTAAAAGAGGCCCCGCCCTTGGGTCACTTAGTTATTATGTGAGTTATTTAGGAAAAATCTGATCCTATTTCCAAGACTGTTTAATTATTATGCCCCCCTTCGAAGAAGGACGGGTATATTGTTTTGCAGATGTCGGTCGGTAGGTCGGTCTGTCGGTTGGTCGGTCGGAATGTAGACCAATCCGTTTCCAGATGATAACTCAAGAATGCTTGGGCCTAAGATTATGAAAGTTGATAGGGAGGTTGGTCATCTCAGCAGATGACCCCTATTGATTTTGAGGTCTGGTTGTCAAAGGTCAAGGTCACAAATACCCTGAATAGTAAAACGGTTTCCGGATGATAACTCAAGAACACTTGGGCCTAGGATCATGAAAGTTGATAGGGAGGTTGGTAATGATCAGCAGATGAACCCTATTGATTTTGAGGTCAGTATGTTAAAGGTCACAGTGACCCTGAACAGTAAAACGGTTTCCGGATGATAACTCAAGAACGCTTAGGCCTAGGGTAACGAAAGTTGATAGGGAGGTTGGTCATGACCAGCAGATGACCCCTATTGATTTTGAGGTCAGTATGTCAAAGGTCAAGGTCACAGTGACCAGGAACAGTAAAATGGTTTCCAGGCAATAACTCTAGAGCGCTTGGGCCTAGTGTCAGGAAAATTGATAGTTAGGTTGGCCATGACCAGCAGATGACCCCTATTGATCTTGAGGTCATTAGGTCTAAGGTCAAGGTCACATTGGCCAGGAACAGTTAAAATGGTTTCTGATCTTATCCAAAACCATAGGGCCTAGGGCTTTGATATTTGGTATGTAGCAAAATCTAGTGGTCCTCTACCAAGATTGTTCAGGTTATTTCCCTGGGGTTAAATATGGCCCCACGTCACATGGTTTATGTAGACTTATATAGGAAAAAAATTTGAAAAACCTCTTGTCCAAAACCAAAGGGCCTAGGGCTTTGATATTTTATGTATGACATCATCTAGTGGTCCTCTACTAAGATTGTTCAAATTATTCCCCTAGGGTCAAATATGGCTCTGCCCTGGGGGTCACATGGTTTACATAGACTTATGTAGGGAAAAACTTTGAAAATCTTCTTGTCCAAACCACAAAGACTATGGCTTTGATATTTTGTAATGTAGCATCATTTAGTGGTTCTCTACCAAGTTTGTTCAAATTATCCCTCTAGGGTCAAATATGGCCCCGCCCCAGGGGTCATATGTTTCATATAGACTTATATAGGGAAAAACTTAGAACCTTCATGTCCATAACTTACATCATTCAAATTTGGACCACTTGTATAGTTTTGAGTGGCAAGATGAACCTTGACATGAGTTGACCTTGATCTTGACCTAGTGAACTACTTTCACATTTCTGTAGCTACAGCCTTCAAATTTGGACCACATGCAAAGGTTTGTGTATTGAAAAAGAAATTGACCTTGTTATTGACCTAGTGACCTACTTTCACATTTTTGAAGGTACAGGCTTCAAATTTGAACAACATGCATAGTTTTTTGTTCCAAAATAAAATTTGACCTTGATTTTGACCTAATGACCTACTTTCACATTTCTGCAGCTACAGCCTTCAAATTTGGACCACTTGCATAGGTTTGTATACCGAAAAAAAATTGGCCTTGTTATTGACCTAGTGACCTACTTTCACATTTTTGAAGGTACAGGCTTCAAATTTGGACCACATGAATAGTTTTTTGTTCCAAAATAAAATTTGACCTTGATTTTGACCTAGTGACCTACTTTCACATTTCTCAAGCTACAGCCTTCAAATTTGAACCACAAGCATAGTTTTATGTACTGAAATGAACTTTGATCTTGAGATTGACCTAGTGACCTACTTTCACATTTCTGAAGGTACAGGCTTCAAATTTGGACCACTTGCATAGTTTTGTGTTCCGAAATAAAATTTGACCTTGATTTTGACCTAGTGACCTACTTTCACATTTCTCAAGCTACAGCCTTCAAATTTGAACCACATGCATAGTTTTGTGTACCGAAATGAACTTTGATCTTGAGATTGACATAGTGACCTACTTTCACATTTCTGAAGCTACAGGCTTCAAATTTGGACCGCATGCATATTTTTGTGTTCTGAATTGAAATTTGACATTGATTTTTACCTGTTACCTACTTTCACGTTTCTCAAGCTACAGCCTTCAAATTTGAAGCACATGCATAGTTCTGTCTACCGAAATGAACTTTGACCTTGAAATTGATCTAGGGACCTGCTTTCACATTTCTCGAGCCACAGCTTTCAAATTTGGACCACATACACATTGTTTTGTACCGAAATGAAATTTGACATTGAATGTGACCTTGAGCTAGTCTTGAAATTTGAAACATTCAAAAATGGCTCAGTGGATGGCGCCAAGATCACTCTGTAATCTCTTGTTAGGTTAATAGGTTAAAGGTCAAGGTCAGATTAAACCAGAATGGTAGAACTTTTGTTTACAGTGAGCATATAATTTCTGTTCCTTGTGCAATTACTGAATGCATCAAGGGGGGCATTTCGTGTTTGACGAGCTCTTGTTATAATTACCTGATAACCCCAAGGAATATGATGTCACTTGACTGTGACCTTGACCTACTGACTTACTTCCTTGTTCTTAGCTCACCTGAGCCAAAGGGTCATGGTGAGGTTTTGTGACCGCTCAGTGTCCGTCGTCCGTCGTGCGTCGTGTGTCCGTCAACATTTTCTAAAAAAATTTTCTTGAAAACCACTGGGCAAAATTTACACCAAACTTCACAGGAATAATCCTTGGGTGGCCCCCTTTCAAAAGTATTCAAAGAATTGAATTCCATGCAGAACTCTGGTTGCCATGGCAACCGAAAGGAAAAACTTTTAAAATCTTCTTGTCCAAAATCACAGGGCCTAGGGCTTTGATATCTGGTGTGTAGCATCATCTAGTGGTCCTCTACCAAAATTATTCAAATTATGCCCCTGGGGTTAAAAGAGGCCTCGCCCTGGGGTCACTTAGTTATTATGTGAGTTATATAGGAAAAATACTTAAAAAATCATCTGATCCTATTTCCAAGACTGTTTAATCATAATTACCTGATGACCCCAAGTAATATGATGTCAGTTGACTGTGACCTTGACCTACTGACCTACTTTCTTGTTTTTTTAAGATACAGCCTTGAAATGTTGATGACATACACAGTTTTGCACACAAATCGTAAAACTGAATTTCATTGACTATGAATGTGACCTACTGACTTTCTTAATATTTTATCATCATTTTGACATTTGAAACATGCAGCTCATATTACTCTGGTGAGTGATCCAGGGTCATCATGACCTTCTTGTTTGTAATAATGACTAGATTCTTTACACAGATAGGAGCAGTAATCACTAACACATCGTTCATGTAATCGCTACGTGACACAACTCAGCATCTCGGAGACTTGTTCGGAATTTACATAGGGGACATTATAATACAGTTGCCGTTGGCGCGGTAACTGGTAATTTCAGTTTATTTTAATATCCCACTCCAGAGCACTGCTGATGTCATTCGAAATCAAGCAGATCAAAGCTAACATCCACTCACTGTTCCTTCTCGTTTTCATTCATAGTTATTGCAGTATTCACTACAGAACAAACTGAAAATGACCTGACTCCAAGTGATTACATCAGCTGTTCTACATGTACAACTAATTTGAATAAAGCTACCAAGGTGAGTGGGACTCATTTGACTCCACCGGGTAATCAGGTAGACAGCGCATGTGTCTGTAGGCTGGGCTAAAATTTGTATACAACAAATAGTAAGTATAACACCTTGGATGACCTTGACCTTGGGTATAATGGACACAGCCCCTGCATAAAAAGGCTTTGCCTGTATGCATGAAGTAAGATACAGTAAGATAATAAGCAAAAGTAAATAAGATGCGACAGAAAAACAAAGGTTTCCGAAAAACTTTAACCGAGAAAGCCAACGCCGAAGCTGGGCGAGAAGAATAGCACCCCTATTCTCCAAAAAGTGGTGCTAAAAATACAAAAAGGAAAAAGAAAAACAAAGTGTCCTGTCAAACTGAGCAGATTAAATATATATTTTTCTCGTATGTTAGCAAAACACACATAATTATACAGATTCTATTTCTTGTCGTAGACAAGAACATCGTAATAAATATACTGTTTGACTGAAATACAATGCAAACTTTGTTTATTTATTCAATGAGTACAGTGTATGGCACTTATAAGCTGGAACAATTCATCATTTCTTTATTGAACAGGCGTACAGTGTTCTGACGAATAGTGAAACAGTTTTATATCAAGTTTTGCAACTAGCTGGCCACTGCATAATTCAGATGCATGTTTGATTAAACAATATTTCAACTATTCAGGAAAGTAAATGCATATTTGTAGGTATAAACTCATGTGTATTGATTAATAATGAAACACTCAGAAGTGGTTTCGACACAAATTTGCTTCGCAATTCCCAAATAACGGGCATTTTTAGCTTGAATGCTTCGTTTTTTGCGTTGACCATCTATGTTTTTGGTGAAAAGATGTTTTAATTTCAAGCATTAATGTCTATTTAACAAATGTATGTTGCGGAGACATTTATCATACACTGAAAAATATATACAACTAGAATATTTATTTCAAATAGCCAGAGAAAAACATTAAAATACTTACTACCGACAGCTTCCTAAAATTTGAAAAATGAAAGTGAACGCCTAGAGTCTATACACAGTGAAAATAGTGCAAGTTGTATTTTCCAATGTTTTCATTTTTGGGGACGAAAAAATTAGTTGCCAATTTTATCTACTGTCATGATGCAAAAAGACAAATATCAGGTACCTCTTTCTAGGCTTCTTGAAAAAACAAGTCCTGTTTCTAAATATAAGTGGTTTCACAGGAAATGTGAAATTAGTTTTAGATAGATGATTTTAATGACAGAAATCTACATATCACCAAGAAATTGTTACAACAGGGTTACCGTTATCATAAGCTATGGAAAGCTTTTAGTAAATTTTACTACAGATCGTCGGAACTGTTAGAAAAATACAATACGACCCTTAAAACACTTTTAAAACTTGGACTTACACACCCGGAATACTATTGAGATGTAGTTTATAAAATGTGGAAAATTAAACATACCCCTTATTTTAATCAAAAAGAGGATACGATGCGAAAATCGTGAAGCATAGTGCATGTTTAGTAATTGACCCCTCTACAGTTAATTGCTACGCTTTCCTATTTGATGGTGCAATGACTAATAAAGTGTAGGACTCCATGATGCTTTTCTCCTAAATCCTACATACAACGGACGGAGGGAGTTGATTTTTGTCTTACAGTTTTCTTAGTCGTGCTTTTAAAAGTTAGGCTCTTGTTGCTCTGACTTCAGACAAGTTGTTGAGTACATTTGTGTAATTGTACCTTAAATTTGCCTTAATTTTATGTTTTGCTTTATTTATCTGTTACTATTGCACTAATGTTAGAGCCTTTCTCAGCGGGGATTTTATTTACATTGTGTTGTAACTTGTTGATAATAGGGTAAGTGCGAGGTTGGCATGCCCAAAATGCGTTTAAACCCCCAGTTTCCTTTATTTAGGTTACTGACCGTTCCAAGGCGGTGCCCCTATTTTCAACTGGTTGTTTTGTCTGTCTTGTATTGTCTGTTGCGTATGTTTTTAGCTCACCTGTCACATAGTGACAAGGTGAGCTTTTGTGATCACCCTTCGTCTGTCGTCCGTCGTCTGTGCGTGCGTCCGTCAACAATTTCTTGTCTGCACGATAGTGGTTTCATTTATGATTTAATTTTAACCAAACTTGCACACAACTTGTATCACCATAAGATCTCGGTTCCTTTCTTGAACTGGCCAGATCCCATTATGGGTTCCAGAGTTATGGCCCCTGAAAGGGCCAGAATTAGCTATTTTGACCTTGTCTGCACAATAGCAGCTTCATTTATGATTTGATTTTTACCAAACTTGCACACAACTTGTATTACTATAAGGTCTTGTTTCCTTTCTTGAACTGGCCAGATTCCTTTATGGGTTCTAGAGTTATGGCCCCTGAAAGGGCCAGAATTAGCTATTTTGACCTTGTCTGCACAATAGCAGCTTCATTTATGATTTCATTTTAACCAAACTTGCACACAACTTGTATCACCATAAGATCTTGGTTCCTTTACTGAACTGGCCACATTCCTTTATGGGTTCCAGAGTTATGGCCCCTGAAAAGGCCAGAATTAGCTATTTTGACCTTGTCTGCACAATAGCAGCTTCATTTATGATTTGAATTTAATCAAACTTGCACACAACTTGTGTCACCATAAGATCTTGGTTCCTTTCTTGAACTGGCCAGATCCCTTTATGGCCCCTGAAAGGGCCAGAATTAGCTATTTTGACCTTGTCTGCACAATAGCAGCTTTATTTATGATTTGATTTTTACCAAACTTGCACACAACTTGTATCACCACAAGATCTTTGCTTCCTTTCTTCAACTGGCCAGATTCCGTTATGGGTTCTAGAGTTTTAGCCCCTTAAAGGTCCAAAATTGGCTATTTTGGCTTTTGCAGCCATATAGAGACTTCATTTATGGTTTGATTTGATACAAACTTCCAAAATATCTTTAACAACAATAAATCTTGGATTCCATGACGAACCTGTCAGATCCAATCGTAGGTTCCAGAGTTATTTTATATCTTATTTGTAACCTCCCTTGATTGTAATCAAAATGGATTTATATCAGTAAGTACTTGTAGGACTTATTTGAAATTTCATTATTGTCATTAGTTGGACTGAGATAATCAGGGTAGATAACTATGGACTGATTTTATGTCAAATTACCTCCCTTTATTTCAAATTAAAATGGGTATATCTCCGTAACTAATGAAGATACTGATTTGAAATTTCATTTATGTCAACAGATGGACTTGGACAATCAGTGAAGATACATATTGACTGAATTTATGACAGATTACCTCCTTTATTATTTATCTAAATGAATACACCTTAGCAGCTTCTAATGAGATTGGTTTGAAACAATCATATCATTTTGAGCAATGGTACTCAGGTGAGCGACACAGGGCCATCATGGCCCTCTTGTCTTGTTTATTGTAAGCGTTTTTCCTCTGCCCAACTTCCCCTGTTGCCCTCTCTTTTCCCTTGCATTTGCGCTACCTTTTGCATCCCCTCCCCCTTTGCTTTTTATAAGTTTTTGTGGCTCCCCTTTGTTTTGGCAGCCGATCCCAGGACGGTGCTTGATTGTTTTTTTTCTGCCTGTGTGGGTGTGTTAAAATGTATGCTTGTGAGTCTGTGGCAGTGCCCTACTGTTTTCTTACGTGTTGCTTGTTCGTTTTTCTATGTTGTTTAGTTGATCATAGTTGTGTGTTTATCTTTGGTACACGAGTGTCTGTGGTATTGTAGTTTACATTGTGGTGTAACTGTTTTTAGGGTACATGGCATTCCCTTGTGTGTTTGTCCTTGTTCGGCTTTCCCCTTCGGATTCCTCCCCCTCCCCACCCCGACCCCATTTCTCCCCTTGCTGTTTCCTTCCCCTCTATAAATATTTAACATAATTTAATATGTACTTATTGGATGTTTGAAGCAACCCGTCTGAAATATTTTTCCATTACAGCTTCTTTTTGTTGTGGGCCTACTATGTAAATGCGTGGTTCTGGGGCTGTGTTTTTGGTGCTCTGTGCTTCTGGGAAATCTACCCTTACCTATTATCTTTTTTAATGTGCAGAACTGTGGAATATTTTCACAGAATGATGAGTAGAATGCTGCCAAAATATTTTTATAAATTATTGTCTTTTTAGCTCACCTGTCACAAAGTGACAAGGTGAGCTTTTGTGATCGCGCGGTGTCCGTCGTCCGTGCGTGCGTGCGTCCGTCCGTCCGTAAACTTTTGCTTGTGACCACTCTAGAGGTCACATTTTTCATTGGATCTTTATGAAAGTTGGTCAGAATGTTCATCTTGATGATATCTAGGTCAAGTTCGAAACTGGGTCACGTGCCTTCAAAAACTAGGTCAGTAGGTCTAAAAATAGAAAAACCTTGTGACCGCTCTAGAGGCCATATATTTCACAAGATCTTCATGAAAATTGATCAGAATGTTCACCTTGATGATATCTAGATCAAGTTCGAAACTGGGTCACGTGCCATCAAAAACTAGGTCAGTAGGTCTAAAAATAGAAAAACCTTGTGACCTCTCTAGAGGCCATATATTTCAAAGATCTTCATGAAAATTGGTCAGAACGTTCACCTTGATGATATCTAGGTCAAGTTCGAAACTGGGTCACATGCCATCAAAAACTAGGTCAGTAGGTCAAATAATAGAAAAACCTTGTGACCTCTCTAAAGGCCATATTTTTCATGGGATCTGTATGAAAGTTGGTCTGAATGTTCATCTTGATGATATCTAGGTCAGCTTCGAAACTGGGTCACGTGCGGTCAAAAACTAGATCAGTAGGTCTAAAAATAGAAAAACCTTGTGACCTCTCTAGAGGCCATATATTTCACAAGATCTTCATGAAAATTGGTCAGAATGTTCACCTTGATGATAGCTAGGTCAAGTTCGAAACTGGGTTACGTGCGGTCAAAAACTAGGTCAGTAGGTCTAAAAATAGAAAAACCTTGTGACCTCTCTACAGGCCATATATTTCATGAGATCTTCATGAAAATTGGTCAGAATGTTCACCTTGATGATATCTAGGTCAAGTTCGAAAGTGGGTTACATGTCTTCAAAAACTAGGTCAGTAGGTCAAATAATAGAAAAACCTTGTGACCTCTCTAGAGGCCATATTTTTCATGGGATCTGTATGAAAGTTGGTCTGAATGTTCATCTTGATGATATCTAGGTCAAGTTCGAAAGTGGATCACGTGCCATCAAAAACTAGGTCAGTAGGTCAAATAATAGAAAAACCTTGTGACCTCTCTAAAGGCCATATTTTTCATGGGATCTGTATGAAAATTGGTCTGAATGTTCATCTTGATGATATCTAGGTCAAGTTCAAAACGGGGTCATGTGCGGACAAAAACTAGGTCAGCAGGTCTAAAAAAAGAAAAACCTTGTGACCTCTCTAGAGGCCATACTTGTGAATGGATTTCCATTAAAATTGGTCAGAATGTTCACCTTGATGATATCTAAGTCAGGTTTGAAACTGGGTCACGTGCCTTAAAAAACTAGGTCAGTAGGTCAAATAATAAAAAAACCTTGTGACCTCTCTAGAGGCCATACTTTTCATGGGATCTGTATGAATATTGGTCTGAATGTTCATCTTGATGATATCTAGGTCAAGTTTGAAACTGGGTCAACTGCAGTCAAAAACTAGGTCAGTAGGTCTAAAATTATTAAAATCTTTTGACCTCTCTAGAGGCCATATTTTTCAATGGATCTTCATGAAAATTGATCTGAATGTTCACCTTGATGAGATCTAGGTCAATTTCGAAACTGGGTCACATGCGGTCAAAAACTAGGCCAGTAGGTATAAAAATAGAAAAACCTTGTGACCTCTCTAGAGGCCATATTTTTCATGAGATCTTCATGAAAATTAGTGAGAATGTTCACCTTGATGATATCTAGGTAAAGTTCAAAACAGGGTCACGTACCTTCGAAAACTAGGTCAATAGGTCAAATAAGAGAAAAACCTTATGACCTCTGTAGAGACCATATTTTTCAATGGATCTTTATGAAAATTGGTCAGAATTTTTATCTTGATAATATCTAAGTCAAGTTCAAAACTGGGTCACATGAGCTCAAAAACTAGGTCACTATGTCAAATAATGACATCATACTCAAAACTGGGTCATGTGGGAAGAGGTGAGCGATTCAGGACCATCATGGTCCTCTTGTTTTTTTTTGCCAACCAGTCTGCGTTTCTTGCTCTCTACTTGTTACTTAGTAAACTTGATAAAAGTCTACAGATGTGGATCTTTGCAGTATTGTATCTCTCCCTTAGATTTAAGGATATTAAATAGCAACATTGTATCTCTCCCTTAGATTTAAGGATATTAAATAGCAACATTGTATCTCTCCCTTAGATTTAAGGATATTAAATAGCAACATTGTATCTCTCCCTTAGATTTAAGGATATTAAATAGCAACATTGTATCTCTCCCTTAGATTTAAGGATATTAAATAGCAACATTGTATCTCTTCCTTAGATTTAAGGATATTAAATAGCAACATTGTATCTCTCCCTTAGATTTAAGGATATTAAATAGCAGCACAAAGCATCTGTAGCCCGGTCCTCTTGTTCCATGCATTGTCCTAGTAAATTTAAGGCTGTTTCCCTGTGTCCAAGATTTGGTTCTTGGTCAGTTGTCTTGAGAAGGTTAGACAATGCTCTTTTCTTGTCATCTTCTCTCCTAAGACGTCTGTAGGTCTTGTATTGTAGAAAGTAGAGATAAGGGAGAGAATCAACCATAGCCCATTTTATCCAATAGTCACGTGGGGGTCTGAATGCTAGATCGGCTTTCGTAGATTTAAACATTTCATACTGTAGCTCATGTGGAACACATTTTATTTCATATGGCAGAAATTTAACACAGAATGCCGTAATATGCTGAATAGCTTCTTCGTTTTGATCATTAGATATTGCACAAAATCCTATTCTTGGAGGTAGTTTGATGTAATCATGGCAACGACAAATAGGCTCAACAGTGTTTCGGTCATAATGTCTTTCAATATTCCTAAGTGTCATTTCGGTTCTTCGAGTATCCCCTGTACAGTAGTAAATTGATGCTAGCTTCAGTTTACCAGATGAAACATCTGTGTTCAAACCGAGGGAGATCCAGGTGAGAGCTTCTGCAGATACTGCATTGTCCAAATGAATGCTGCGTGATGCTAGGGCAGTTCCCAGGGATGTACAAAACCTTGGTGCAAGAAGGCAGCATGCTGTTCTGTCAACTTCTTCACACTGGTTAGAGATATCAGCTAATTTGAAAATATACTTCAGCAGTGTTTGTACAGCTTCTTCGTTACTACTGTTGTTGATTGAAGTTAAACAAGATTTTGTGATATTATCAATGTAGAGTGCAAGTGAAGATAATATATGTGCTGAAACAATATCACTTGTTATGAATAAGATTAAATTACTCATTTTAAGCTGAAGCCTAAAACCAAGACAGTCACTCTTAATCCTCAGTAATGCTATAAATCTTCCAGTTACAACATCACATAGTTTTTGCAGAATGTAAGGTTTATCTGTGTGTGTTATATTCCCTTTCATCAAATTGTTTTCAGGTATGATAAAGTGTGGACAGTTTTCATTGAAAATACAGGTGTGTAGGACAAATAAACACAATGACAGACACCCAAGTATATTATTTTCTTTCCAGATGTTAGAAAGTGTATTTGCAATACAATGAAACATTACCGTTTTACACATGAAACTTGAAATGGTATCTTCGAAGTATGGCTTGATGAAGGTTTTCAATATTATCTTCATTAAGACATAACATCGAATCTGTGTTATATTGAGACTGAACATCAAGCATCGTTCTGCTAGAGATGCTGATATTCTCCATTCAAGTTCCTCGTGTTCACTGCCCTTGCTTCCAACAGGAACAAGGAAACATCCAGTACTGCCACAGTATCTTCTCATGTCAGCTGAAGGCCACTGACCTACGCCTTGCCAGTCTAACCACTTCCTTCCTTGTAGAGGCCAGGATTTACAGGGGAAAGCATAAACATAGTCTTCATCGGCGTTCCCAGGTTGTTCTGTAAATGTTTGCGCTGGACCGTGTCTTCTTCCTTCTTCATGGACAGCAGCTGCTACTGCTACTGCAGAGATGATTGTATTCTTTAACAATACTTTTCCTTTTCTTTCACTGAAATGTTTATTAGGTACAGTATGAGATGGAAATGGAGTATCATCTCTCAGACGTTGCAGAAGACAATAGCCAGGTGATACAGTATCATCCTGGATTATCAGATAATTTATTACACCTGGTTTCCAGTCACTACTATCTTGTATCACATTAATGTTATTGAAACACGATAGTTGGTCACTGTCTGAATTAAGTTGAGGTGTTGTCGTGCCCTCTGACTGGCTGCCGAAGATGTATGTTGTAGCGTCGCCATCATGTAGTTGTGTAGCTCTTGTGTCCATAGATTCAGCCAGTAAAGCTGCTCTTCTTCTCTTAAGTACCATCTTCTCATCTACTCCTATATCAGAAAGAACCTCTGACAGTTTTACTGATACTGACTCGATGTACTCTGGTGCTTGAAACATTCTGAAAATAAATAGAGCAGTTGTGTTGGAGCCCAGTTGATATTTTGTACTATTGATTTCGACGTAACTATGCACATTTTAAACAAATGTTTTTCTACAATGTAGATTTTTGAAACAATATTTTTTCAAAGCATCATTGTATCCAAAAGGAAATTTAGCCAACAAGGAAGATAGGGTTGTGTGCTTGATTTTTTGTTAGACTGATTTAAAAATATTGCTTTGATAATCCTGCTTTCACAATGGGCTATGGGAAAAAATCGCAATAAGATGACATTAATTTTCATCTATACATAGAAAAATTTTCACTGTATAAATTTTGATGATTTTTTTTTCAAAGTTGTAGACTTGCCTATTTTCAATCTTATGGCCAAATAAAAATGTATCAAATTGTTTAGTGTACTTAATTTTTCACAGTTCGCCAAATGTCAATCTGAGTTCTTACATTACTGCTTATATGTTTTGTTAGCTCACCTGTCACATAGTGACAAGGTGAGCTTTTGTGATCACCCTTCGTCCGTCGTCGGTCTGTCCGTGCCCGCGAAATGACGGTTAAGTGACTGCATAACGGTACTTTCTCTTTGATGTCATTCATTCCATTCTGTTTATGTGACCTTTTTCTTTTTATGTGACTGTTAGAACAATAGAGAAAACAATGGGGGTGTCACATAAATACCGTTTCGTTAGAACTTCCGTCCGTCCGTCCGTGTGTGCGTCCGTGCGTCAACAATTTCGTGTCTGCACGATAGTGGTTTTATTTATGATATTATTTTAACCAAACTTGCACACAACTTGTATCACCATAAGATCTTGGTTCCTTTCTTAAACTGGCCAGATCCCATTATGGGTTCCAGAGTTATGGCCCCTGAAAGGGCCAAAACCAGCTATTTTGACCTAGTCTACACAATAGCAGCTTCATTTATGATTTTATTTTAACCAAACTTGCACACAACTTGTATCACCATAAGATCTCAGTTCCTTTTTTGAACTGGCCAGATCCCATTATGGGTTCCAGAGTTATGGCCCCTGAAAGGGCCAAAATTAGCTATTTTGACCTTGTCTGCACAATAGCAATTTCCTTTATTTCAAATTAAAATGGGTATATCTCCGTAACTAATGAAAATACTGATCTGAAATTTCATGTATGTCAACAGATGTATTTGGCAGATCCTTCTTTTGTTCACTTACAATAATTTTTTTTAATTACTTCCCTTTTACGTTACTATAAATAGCTTATTTTAGTAACTTTTTTATTATTGGCCGTAGGGGAAAATCGAGACCACTTTTCTGTGGTACAACATGGATGGTACCTCCAATTTTTAGGTGTATTTTGACATATCTGTACCTTGTAGAATTTTTTTTTCTTTTTGGTTAAATTTCTTTCCTTTGTTGTTCCTGTCCTATGGACTTAGATATTTTTTCTGAGGACCTTCTTGTCCTCAAGTGCAATAACAGGTGAGCGATATAGGGCCATCATGGCCCTCTTGTTTAAACCCTCTTGTTTATATTTGGAGTTATTTTACTTATGGACAAATCCTGAATATATCTATTGTCAAAATTAACTTTTAAAAGAACGTGGAGCTGATTGCTTAACACTTAATACATGCTACCTGTGTAAAGGCTACCAGGCATTATTCTACATTTTTCATATAAATAACATTACAACATCATTTATGAAGAACTACCTTACCATTGGAATATAGTCATTGGCTTATCTAATAGAAACTTTTAGACAATACTTTGTCCCTTTGAAGGTTTTTTCCTTTGGTAAGAAAGAGCATTTTTTTTAGAGAATTTGATGTGAAATGTGATACCAGATTTTATTTACAAGAGTGCCCTGATAACCCTAGATTACTCGCCTGTGATTCACAGCTGAAATAGATAATAATTTTGTGAGAGCATTATCAAAGAAACATTTCTACCAAATTACTTGTGAAACTCAGAGCTGAAGATTTTCTTAGCTGTAAATAAATATTGGGAAAGTAGCTCACCCTTGGGTGAAGTTCTACAAAAATTGTTACAAGAATTGAATTCCATGCAGAACTCTGGTTGCCATGGCAACAGAAAGGAAAAACTTTAAAAATCTTCTTCTCAAAAACAAGAAGCCCTTAGCTAGAGCTTAGATATTTGGTGTGAAGCATTGCCTAGTGGACCAGTCTACCAAGTTTGTTCAAATCATGACCCCGGGGTCAAAATTGACCCTGCCCCAGGGGTCACTTGATTTTACATAGGAAAATCTTAAAAAAATCTTATTCTCAAAAACCAGAAGCCCTAGAGCTTAGATATTTGACATGTAGCATTGCTTAGTGGACCTCTACTAAAGTTGTTCAAATCATGACCCCAGGGGTTACTTGATTTTACATAGGAAAATCTTCAAAATTTTTCTGAAAATAAACCTGAAGGCCTAGAGCTTAGATATTTCACATGTAGCATTGCCTAGTGGACCTCTACAAAATTTGTTCAAATCATGACCCCCGGGGTCAAAATTGACCCCGCCCCAGGGGTCACTTGATTTTACATAGGAAAGTCTTCAAAAATTTTCTAAAAATAAACCAGACGGCCTAGAGCTTAGATATTTCACGTGTTGCATTGCCTAGTGGACCTCTACAAAATTTGTTCAAATCATGACCCTGGGGTCAAAATTGACCCTGCCCCAGAGGTCACTTGATTTTACATAGGAAAATCTTCAAAAAATTTCTAAAAATAAACCAGAAGGCCTAGGTCTCAGATATTTGACCTATAGCATTGCCTAGTAGACTTCTACAAAATTTGTTCAAATCGTGACCTCTGGGGTCAAATTGACCCCACCCCATGGGGTTACTTGATTGTACATAGAAAAATCTTCAAAATTTTCTAAAAATAAACCAGAAGACCTAGAGCTTAGATATTTCACATGTAGCATTGCCTTGTGGACCTCTACAAAATTTGTTTTAAATCATGACCGCCGGTCACTGGATTTTACATAAGAAAATCTTCAAAAAAATTCTAAAAATAAACCAGAAGGCTTACAGCTTAGATATTTCACGTGTAGCATTGCCTAATGGACCTCTACAAAATTTGTTCAAATCATGACCCCAGGGGTCAAAATTTACTCCGCCCCAGGGGTCACTTGATTTTACATAGGAAAATCTTCAAAAATTTTCTAAAAATAAACCAGAAGGCCTAGATCTAGATATTTGACCTGTAGCATTGCCTAGTAGACTTCTACAAAATTTGTTCAAATCATGACCCCCGGGGTCAAATTGACCCTGCCCCATGGGGTTACTTGATTGTACATAGAAAAATCTTCAAAATTTTCTAAAAATAAACCAGAAGGCCTAGAGCTTAGATATTTGACATGACTTGTAGCATATTGCCTAGTGGACTTCTACAAAAGTTGTTCAAATCTTGACTCCCCCAGGGTCAAATTGACTCAGCCCCAGGGGTTACTTGATTGTACATAGGGAAATCTTCATAAATTTGCTAAAAATAAACCAGAAGGCCTAGATCTTAGATATTTGATATATTACATTGCCTAGTAGACTTCTACTGACTTTGTTCAAATCATGACCCCCAGGGTAAAATTGGCCCCGCCTCAGGCGTTACTTGATTGTACATCAGAAAATCTTCCAAAAAATTTATAAAAATCATCAGTTTGACATTTGAAACATGTAGCTCATATTACTCTGGTGAGGGATCCAGGGTCATCATGACCCTCTTGTTTAATATAAAGGGAAATACTTCCTGCTAAATATGTTTTATGTAGTTTTATAGGCCTTCTTATTCAATGCAAGCAGTTTTATCCAGTTTATAGACAACTGACCTGTGGTTCAGTGCCAAGGTTTTGTGTGTTATTGGCTGTGACTAGATGACGGAGGCCTGAATTCTGAATTCTGAAGGTCTATATTTTCGTTAAAATTCTTAATTTTAGCGCAAAAGTATCTCAAAGATTGTAACAAACTATAACTTCAGCCCTAATTTTTGTTTAAAGTTTAAAATTGCCCTAAATTTTTGTCAGAAGGTGCTAAACAACCTGGAAGTGTTTTTAGGAGATGACACTTTAATCTCTTCTATTATCAGCTCCCACAGCTATATTTTTTTCACAAGTTGGAAAAAATGAAGGTCACCCAGAAGAAACATTTCTTTACCATTAGATCAGTTGCTGGTTTATACTATTTGGCCTTGTTACAAGATCAGTGCCTGTATCTTGTTTGATTGTAATACTAATACATGTAGAATTTCAGACTAAGCTGTATTTTAAACTATTGTGAAATCATTGATATTCATCAGAGTTAAAGTTTGTGTAGTTTGTGGCTGTATACATACCTATTCAAAAACTTAAGATTTCCATTTATTTGAAATCTATACATACTCGGGTCCGGTCCACGTGAAGTAACTGTTTTGAATGAAACCACAAAACTGTAAACTAGTTCATGGTGAATATAACTTTAAATGTGTGAAATTACATACCTTTGTTTGGTTTGAAATAAGCAAATTGATTTTTATAATAAAACCTCTTCAGACCGGATGTTTGTATTGTCTAGTTACGATCTTTCCTTTTTTACTTCCTGTTTAAACAGAAGGATAACTCAAACATTAAATCTGGTTTTGATAGCCAGTTGTTACCTACCTTCAACATTTACCCTGCTATATTTCTGAAATGGACTGGTCCATCATACAAACTGGGCAGTACCACTTATTATTCAAAGGGATGTTCATTGAAAATTTACTGACAGAATAGCAAACAGTGCAGACCGTGATCAAGTGATTCTGCCTTTGCGACCAGTGCAGACCAAGATCAGTCTGCATGTCTGTGAAGGCCGAGCATGGTCTTCACTGTTTGCTATTCAGTCAGTAAATCTACAGTGAACACCCCTTTGAAAAATAAATGGTATTGCCCAAATTGAATGATGGACCAGTCCATTTAGGAAATGTTAAGGGTGCATTTAGTAAGAACAGAAAACAGTTTAAATTCTTTAATACTGACCTCCTCTAAGCTTGATTTATTTGCATATGAAAAGTTGAAATGAAGCTGTATTTGTAAATATATAATTATGTATTTCAATGAATTTCAATCAGTTTGCTCATATTGGTGAAACAAAATATTTTAAATAGCTGTGATTGATGACTGTTTATGACAGTTTATATACATTGTAACAAGACTAGAATAAAAATTGATTTTTTTTTTATTAGACTTTGGCAATCCTACATGAGCCAATTGAATGTGTCTTTGTTTTCAACTTCCTTTGTAAGCCATGACTCAAAAGTATTACACTCTTGACAACTGAACTTATAGTTACAGAAACACTTGCCATTTAACTTGTTGTATCACCTTGTTTGAAGAACAAATTTTGTCAGTCCATTTTGTAGCGATGTACTAGATAATGATTAATGTGGAAATATTCTGGAAACAAAAAAAATACCACTGCATCCATATGCAAGTTTTCATGATAAATGAGTAAATTTTGTCAGTTCATTTTGTAGTGATGTACTAGATAATGAGTAATGTGCCATCAATGGAAATATTCCAGATACAGACAATATCACTGCACACATATTCAAGTTTTCATAATAAATGAATATTTTTACCTTGTTTCAATAACAATTTTTTTCAGTTGGCTGGTCATCCATAGAAGTGAAATATTTAATAAGATAAGATAGTGATAGTTTTTGGTATATATTATAAAGGATCACCCTGAAATCATGATCTGATCTTTATACCATTATGAAACATAACTGACCACAACCGGAACTCGGATTTAGATTCACATTGAACTGAAAACAGAAACAGAAACAGACCTACATAAAGCATTGAAATGCCATTTTTAACCTTAGAAAAAGAAATGTTTATCACATGTTTGACGTGGGAGTGTAATAAAGCCATTACATAAAAATGATAATACACTAGACTAATAAGTGTAACAAAGCTTTGACGTCGACAACGTTTATAGTACTGGAAATGTTGGTCAAATTGACTTGTTTATATAATAAAAGAAAGTAGAATTTTTGATGTTTCGACAGGAAAAGTGAACATGTTATAAAAAGAATGTTACATTTGTGACTTTCCACATTGAATTTATTAAATGAGTTGAATAAAATTGATAAAATGCTCGGCAGAGCCTTGTATTTTATTATTTTATTAAAAACTCTTTTAATAAATTCAATATGAAAAGGCACTCATGTAATATCCTCTATTTAATTTTCTTTCCACCTGGAAGTGCTGTTTGACACAGAGTTTCATATAGATACATACATGTTGTCTAACATTTCATTTCTTCTTGATATTTTAGGTACGAGATGGAGAAGGAATTAGAGAACCTATTACATGAGACATGTGAGTTGCAGGTACCTTGTGGTGTGGAGAACTCCTATGGGAAAGTGAACATCCTCCTTTAAAGTTTTGTATCCAGACAATATTTGGACAGTTTCTCCCTGGTGTCCGACCAGTCATACATAGCCCAGGTTAGTTAAAAGTCTCCAGCTATTTTTTAGAGTGCCACCTTTGTCCTTCAAATTTGTATATTCTGTTTCAAAAACATATGGATAGAAGTTACAAAAATTGCATCAAATATTGGAATAATGTATGATTAACTTAATGTTGATTTATTCAAGATTGTGCTGTGTATCTTTAAACAAAGAAATTATGTGAATTACACAAGGTTACTTCAGGAACAATTGCACTGCTAAGTTCATAATATATCACAAGGCCACTTTAAAGGTACTATAACTTTCATTGTTTCCAAGAATTTTCTGTGGATAACACAAAACATTGTTCAGCATGCATGTATTAGGAAAATGAAAACAAGGCACCCTGCAGTTACCTGCTAGTCATATGAGAATAACACAGTAATAATTGATATAGGTTAACTGTATTGTTAATAAGAAAATCAATATTGATCAGCTGGAGTTTTACTCAATTTAGATGGTTATATCACACCATTATTTTCATTTAGTTTCAGAAATATTTGCTGTAATATTCTTTGTACTGAAGTGAAAGTTCGTACAACTTTTATCATTAGCTTGACTATACAAAGTATAAGGAGAGCTATCCTACTCAACCCGGCGTCGGCGTCGGCATTGGCATCGGCGTCTTTCCGCGTCCCCACCTTGGTTAAAGTTTTTTTACACTTTCTCTTTTTTCAACTTATCTCTGTAATTACTGGATGGATTTGATTCAAACTTGAAATACTTATTCCTCATCATCATCCACATCATCTGACATAAGGGCCATAACTCTGGCACCAATATTTCATGAATTATCCCTTCTTTTCACTTAGATTTTCAGGTTCAAGTTTTGATGCACTTTCACTCTTATCTCTGTTATTACTGAATGGATTTGATTCAAACTTAAAAGAGTTGTTCAACATCATCACCCACATCATATGACACAAGGTGCATAACTCTGGCACCATTTTTTCATTAATTATTCCCCCTTTTTACTTAGAATTTCAGGTTAAAGTTTTGGTGCACTTTCACTCTACCTCTGTTATTACTGAATGGATTTGATTCAAACTTAAAATAGTTGTTCAGCATCATCATCCACATCATATGACACAAGATGCATAACTCTGGCACAATTTTTCATTAATTATTCCCCTTTTTACTTAGAATTTCAGGTTAAAGTTTTATGCATTTTCACTCTATCTCTGTTATTACTGAATGGATCTGATTCAAACTTAAACAATTGTTCAGCATCATTACCCTTATCATATGACACAAGGTGCATAACTCTGGGACCAATTTTTCATTAATTATTCCCCCTTTTTACTTAGAATTTTAGGTTAAAGTTTTGATGCACTTTCACTCTGTCTCTGTTATTACTGAATGGATTTGATTCAAACTTAAAATAGTTGTTCAGCATCATCACCCACACCATATGACGCAAGGTGCATAACTCTGGCACCAATATTTAATGAATTATGCCCATTTTTGCTTAGGATATACTTAGATAGTGTTTTGATACATTTTATCTTTACCTCTCTTATTACTTTAAGTTAATATTTTTGACATAGACTCAGGCTATTGTGCAATATCTTCATCCACAATTGGAGTCATTAAACACTCCAGTGACAGCTCTAGTTTCCTCAGATGTGCCCAGTTTCACTATCCAGCATCGAAATAGTCGAGCGCGCTGTCTCCTGTGACAGCTCTTGTTTTGTCATGTATTTAATTCATATCGCGGGCTTAGCGCAAAACGGTTGTAACTGACATTTTTCACAAAAATCACTTTTTTACATATTTCAACCTATTTTGCATGTCTACATAATCCTGTAAAATATTAGGTTTGAATGCTGAAGATTTATGTGTTATTTTATTTTTTTGCCAAAAGGTTGTATCTGCAAGTGCGGTTTTGTTTTTGTGCAAAAGGGTTGTAACTGCCACTTACAACTGTTTTGCACAAAAATGTATTATAAACAAGTAAAAAGGGAACTAAATTATGTTGATGACATCACCAGTGACATCATTTGTTTTGTTTGTCTGGTGGGTGTTAGAGGTGGTCCAATTAATGCAATATGTAATACATAATAATGGAAATATTACAATGTAACTATTCTAGCTGGGTTTATTGCACCTTATTAGTTATGTTCCTATTTAGTTGTTAACATTTTAGCGAAATATTGATGCAGAACAAAAGTAAATATAATATGACATTGGAAAAACAATTACATATAGCTTTCTACTGTAAAGATATCTCCTACTCCATATATTTATATTCAAGATGTGGTAGCATCATAGTAAATACAAGGGCGTATCAATGGGAATTAGATCACACACACTATTTTTTTTCAGCAAAGCTTGCATTTTTCACTTTGAAAGTCCATTCTTTGAGGTTTTTCGGCATGCTAGGCCCATCTACCTGCATTTCCGTACAATAAAACAGATATTACAAAATACAGGGTGGTGGTCTAGTGGATAAGTTGTCGTCTGCTCAATCCAAGGGTCATGGGTCACGACCATGACTTCTCATATGACACCTGTACTGGTTTTTCCAGGAAGCGGACTCGAGAGTGGTTCAAATAAACTTGAAGCTTTCATCACAACTGAACTAAAACAAATTATTATAAACTAAAATACAGAAGTACAAGAGGGGGTACATATAGAGTTAACTCAGTATGGGATATCAATTTAGGAACCATTTGAATAATTTACAAGTACTGACTGAAACAATCACAATTAAGGTTCAGATATTTTTACAAACATTTCAAACTGTACCAAATGGTTATTCGTTTAAAATGTTGTATGGTGCAGTGGCAGCCTTGGAGAAGCTGTGGCTCTCATACATAAATCTGAATATACTTTTCCTGTTATTGCATCTACTTGTGACAAAGATTTTAAGCAATTTGAACTCATGAATTGTAATTTGAGTATCAGTGGATTTTCTGCACAAGTGAAAGTGATATATAGGTCACCACCAATGAAACAAAATGGTTTACAAACTAGTATGTTTCTATAGGAAGAATGCATGGTCTGCTTTTCTGGGCAGATATGCTACAGTTAATAATGATGTCATCATTGTGGGACACATGAATATCTTGATATTCTATCAGATATCGATAGAGATGATGTCAGATTTACCAGTGTACTTCAGTCATGTGGCATGCATCAACATGTGATTGGGCCTACCCATGCCCATGGCCATACATTAAATGTTGTTATAACAAGGGATAGCAGCAGAATAATACTGGGTGTCAAGGTCATCGATCCAGGTCTTTATGACGATACTGGTAATACGGCACAAGACCATTATGGCATTATTATTATTGTTATACTAGATTTATTCATTTCAATGCCTGTGCCATAAAACCAGCACTGGTTGGAAGATGGTTTCTTTTTATGAAACTTATAATGCTCTGTTGAAGTATGTTCTTTCAGACAAGGTATCTCAGCGTCCCTTGTACTAAATACATTTCCAGAAGGCACAGACCTAGCTGTTTGTGGTTTACAGACGAGCTTCATGGGGCTATACATTAAAAAGGCAAGCTTGAGCCGAATGGAATAAATGTAACATTAACAATCAACCATCCATGTGCTACTATAAATACATTCCTTATTCAGGCCAGACTTAACTTCTCTGATAAGGTAAAGTCATGTGGCACTGACCACAAAGGTTTGGCCAAGATAACCAAACGCCAGGAGACAGTCAAGATGCTGCCTGTGCCCCCAACACATCGTCAAAGGAACTTGCGCAGAAGTTTAGTGACTTTCATTGATAAATCGAAAACATTTGGAGTGACATTATTTCCCGTAGTCAGACTGATTCCGATTTAGCAGACTTTACATGTTCAGAGCATCAGGAAGTAGAAAAATGTCTTATAGATTTAACTGCTGCAACAACAGAAGAGGTAAAACAAATCATGCAAAAATCTCCAAACAAATTCCGTGAACTCGACCCTTTACCATCATGGCTTTTGAAAAAAATGTTTTAATGAGCTCTTGCCATCGATAACAAACAATGGAATTATGTTATATACCAAAAGAATTTAAGAGTGCAAGGATAAGACCTCAGCTTAAGAAACCAGGTCTTGAACCAAGTATTCTCAAAAGCCTGTGTCTAAGCTCTCTTTCATTAAAAAAATCTTAGAAAAGGTAGTAGATGTGCATCTTCAGGGGCACTTGAGTGAAATTAAGCAATATGAGGGACTGCAGTCTGTGTATATAAAGTTTCATTCACCTGTGTCAGAATGGTATCTTCACATCTCTTGACCAAAAATCTAAAAAGTCTTTGTGCTACTTATCTGTCTACAGCTTTCGACATGAATGACCATCACACACTGTTACACAGACTTGAATATCAATTTGGAGTCACAGACAAAGCACATGAATGGATGTCATCATATCTAAAAGACACTATCAAACTGTGTGGTTGATTCTGAGTTGTTGACACCTTTAATGATGAAGTGCAGTGTGCCCCAAGGATCAGTACCTTTTCAAATAAACTCCAAATCGCAGGAAATAACTTCTTGATTTAACAATTTTTCTGGGGGAGGCCCCCTATACCCCCAGACCTACCCCACACATTGTTTCAAACCTCCTACACACACCCACTTCCAGAAATTTCTGGAAATACAGCCAGGATTTATTTAAAGGGTGTAGACTTTCGATTTTGAAATGTTATATTGCAGATGAAGCTTTTCAACAGAAAAAAATCCCTACAGTCTTAAAGACGATCTACTTGCATGTTGTTGTTTCAAATATTGAATAAAAAACAAATCATTGCATTAATTTAAAACAGTTGATTCAGTATCAAAGTGCACTGACTTATTAATGCGATTATTGGACCCTTCCATCCTTATATATTTAATAAGTCCATTTGACATATATTAAAGTTATTTTTATCTGTCAAATGCAGCTTTTTCTATAGGAACAGTGTAAATCCTGATTACACACCACATTCTTTGTCATCTGATCAGATTGTACACTCTTTGCAGATGCCCTTTTTGATTGATGCTAGGCAAAAATGGGTTCTGGATAAATATAATTTTAATCAGCTATCATATTAACCGTAATTATGCTAATATAATTAAGTTAAATTAAATATAGCTATAAATGTTTATTTCTGTTGCAAAGGTTGTTTCACAGCATAAAAATACTAAAGTTACAATATGGTGTGTTTCATATTCATATTGTTTAGTCAACAAAAACAGCACTAACTGGTAGTTAGGTAAGTAAATCTGAAATAAAAAAATATATTGATTACTCAGAATTGAAAAATTCACATAAATTATTGAAAAAAAACATCATTTTCATTTCAGATACAACCGTTTTGCATTTAAATATTTTCCCAAAATCTCTACATTTTAAGTGCAAAACAGTTGTAACTGACAGATACAACTGTTTTGCACTGAAACATTTTTCCCAAATCTCTGCAATTTAAGTGCAAAATGGCTGTAACTGACATTTTAACAAATATTTCTTTTTTAATGCAAGAACAGAGCTAGTGCTGATAATATGTTAAACAAAATGCAAAAATAGGTTTCCATGCAATAAAACTTGGTTTGAATGATGAAAGTTAAAAAAATTGTTAAGTTTTATTGTCTTCCTGTAAAATTTTCAAAATTGCAGTTACAACCGTTTTGCGCTAAGCCCGCGATATGTTGTTTCAGTTCTGGTTCTCAAATTTGATTACCAGTTTCTAGTAGGTTATGCACAGTCCATACCATAAAAAAGGGCATTGTAGCCTACACTAATGATCACTGAAACAAGATTACTAAGGTTCGCTGGTACTTACAAAAATTATTGGAGAAACAAGAAACACAACTTTTGATTTCACTGCAAAAAATGGATAATTGCATGACTGAATATAAATATGTAATTCTTCAACATGCATTGCATTTGTTTAAGGAGGTAGGTTACCTTTATATTTGTATGTGCGCATGTCCAACCGGAAGCTAACGTGACGATTTACGACGACGTTTACGACAAACTAAATGTGTTTGTATATTCATTCTTCTGAAAACAAATCATAGACCTATCTTCGATCTGACGCTTTATGGTTTAATAATACAGAAATAATTAATAAATTGCCGCAGAAACGCTTCAAAACAATGTTGTCTTAAGATGACGTCATTGACGTCATGACGTTACGTGTCAGTTACCGCGCAAAATAAATAAGTTTTATCTTGAAAGTACGTAATTCTATGCATTTTCTTTATTCAAACTATTTTCAAATAACTACTATTTGCTAAAATATTCTTTATGAGTCTTTTGCTCTGAATAATAATCAATATTTTGCTTCTTGTATGTAATTATATTGAAATGTTATGCGGAATGTAAGAAAATGGATGATGGTAACCAATGTTATTAGGAATATAGTTGGGTGAGAGGTTACTTGTTACGGCCATTTTCAAACAAAAAATCTAGCAGTTTGATTTGTAATACCTATTTTTCAGGTTCCGTTGGTAGTTTGTTACTTATATACTAAAACTAAGATCTAAAATTGTTCAAATTTCAGTAGAAAAGTGTGGTTTCTTGAATTGAATTGATGTTACCATGGAAACGAAGCCCGTGACCTATGTATCTAAATGTAAAATTCAAAAGCGTTGACACTAGTCTATTTAAGAAACACAGCTTCGGCTTTTTATTTTCATTTCAACAATATCCATGAGAATAATAGTAGCATGCTGAACGATTTTTCCATGAAAAATGCCAGACGAGGGGTACTGCTGTAAGTATTCTAAGCTTAGAAATTTGTTTGAATAAATGCAGATAACACGAAAATATAACTTACGTTAGAAATAATATGTTTTAAAGCTACATCAACTACAAAGATAATCTTATTGAATATTATTTTATAAGAAATTACGACAAAAAGCAAGATATAAGCCTTTTTAACCCTTTACTCCATAGATACTCCTTTTAACGCATCTATGCATTACTCCATAGATACTCCTTTTAACGCATCTATGCATTACTCCATAGATACTCCTTTTATCGCATTCTACTACACTGATAATTTAAATGCAAAATACCAATAAAAGATATTGGCAATGAAGCCCACAAAAGCATATTTGTGAAGTTTAAACTGTTAATAAAAGATCAGTTTCAGAAAAACTTGTGGTTATAATTGTAATTTATTGATAATTATCACTTTTAATTCAGGTGGCATTTTCTGAAAATCACACTGACTATATATATTAGGACAGCTATTGATGGATGGAAAAGTAAATAGGTGACCCAAAAACAAGTTATTATTTGCATTCTATCATTCAACTATGGCAAATTATGTAAAAGTGAGACATAAGATTGGTGTAATAAAAGATGTGGTTACCATAACAACCATTAAAATCCATAGATCACTTGTCAACATTATGGAATTTATGCTAATTGACCTGGGCCCCTTGGAAGTGTGTTTATTGTGCACAGCTGTCAAAACAAAGCAATAAGGGTGTTGTTTGCATCCTTATTTATGATGTGGATCAACAAATTTTATAGAAAGTGTCTTTGATCAGTACTTCTTATCAAAACATTATGTAATTAATTAATTTTATGATCTATGAAGTTCTGTAACTTTGGTAGGGGTGTAGATTTTAATGATTAATTAAATGGGTTTGCTTATTTTGAAAATCACTTAATATAGACCTTTCTAGTCTTTCATTTACCTTCAATTAATAAAATTGTGCATTTGTAACAGTAAAAATATTTCTTTTCTGTTGTATCACATGCATAAAACAGCTAAATTATAATAATATTCTAAGGTCTTAGGTTTGTAGCTTTCTATTGTGAAAAATATTTATCACAAAATTATGAAAAATATACCATCAGAAAGGAAATTTAATTCTAAAAATAAATTATGTTGGACACTAAATGGTTAAAACAAGTATTCATAGACTAATTTTGATCTGAGTAACACAGGTATAAATTTTGCATTTTTCTCCAATAACCTGTATGGAGATAGTGTACAGATAATGCAACTGAGTGTATTGGGTATCAATAATCAATACTATTGTATCTGTATGGAGTAAAGGGTTAAACATCTCTGTTGCCATGGTTACTTTAAACTTTAAGAAAAATAGGGTACCATGTATAGTGCTTGGTATGTTGCTAATAATATTACCCAAATATTCCATGTTGGTCATTAACAGAATGGCACTGAAGCCGTCGAAAACCCCTATTTTTATACATAATTGTTTAAAAATGAGAGAAAATGCGTTACCATGGAAACACGAGCCCCGCGACATATACATTTTAAGCTTATATTAGAAAGCTAACGTGCATACTAGTAAAATTATAGATTATGCGGACTTCTACGAATATCACTGAAACTGAAATACACTGAAAAGTGTTAAATATCCTTATTTTCCTTCTTCTTTCAATATGAAATACCTTTGGAGGGTCATGTTCTTCAAACCTGGATAAAAATCGAACTTGAAGGGACAGAGACAAACGAAACTGAGATTTTAGCAGTTAAAACTTCATATTACACGAAATACAAAAAGATGCTGCGGTTCAACTAATTTGAATTTACCCTTGTAACAAGGTAACCTACCTCCTTAAGGATTGGTACCTTAGCACCACCATTACATTTACTGAAGTACTAGCTGAGTGTCTGTTATTCCATAAAAAGTTGTAAAGCAAACAAACATTGTGTTGTTTGTACAGAAATTTCCTATATTGGCATGGCAAATTATTTACCAAGATGATTCACTTCTGTATACTTTTTATGACAGGATTATCATATTTACCTCCCCTTCATCATCGTTCTTTCATATACTGTAAAAAAAAAAATACAGGTTATGATGTCCGCTCAGTATGTCTGTCTGTCTGTCCAAAATTGTTTTTCATGCAGATTATGTTAATTTAATACTTGGTGTGCAGGTGCATGAGTTAGGCCAATATAGTAATTGTGTTTTTGTTTTGTTTCCCGTGCTGTTGTCGTGCAACCACAGACCGAGCCGATTTTGGTATGCACGTTTGTAAATATGATCTATATAATTTACTTGATTTTAGATGACTACATTTATTGAAGTGAAGTTATGCTCCTTGTACTTACTGTTATATGGAGAGGTTATTTCTTATGGGCCTATTACGCTAAGTTGGTATTTATGGATGCAAATATTGATTCATTTTCTCAACTAATTTCAGGTTTTTTTACTGTGCATTTAAAAGAAAATTTGTATTCATTTGTTAGGGAGAGTGTGCAACACTTACATAGTTGTCAAGGCAAGACAGTTACAGATGTGAGATGGAGTTCCAAGTGGCAGTTGAGAGGTATCCATTTACATAGTTTAACTTTTTTTCGATAGCAAAACTGTACAACCTTTAATAACATATTACAGGGGAGGTGACTTAGGATAACTTAACTCAGCATTGTTTTAAAAAGTTGTCTCCCTTCACCTGAAGAGCTATGATTGATCTTGTAAGAAAAATGGCAGATATATAAAGACATCATCAGGTTACAAAGTCATTATTAGTTATGTTTCCTAATGTTGCATGTCTGTCAGAATGCACATCATTTCACAAAGCTTCTCTATATTGATGAGCCCCCCTATTGGAGTGTTTTAATAATTTATTCAGTGTTTTCGACATCTCTTTAGGACCTTGTTGACATTTTCACTCGTCAAGAATCTAATCCAGGTTAACACCTATACATTTCTCACTTGCGATACTGGCTGCCTAATATCAAAATTTTCACTACCGAGCAAAAATGCAAGCGGGAGAAATTTTGTGCATAGAGAGATCATTTATATAATAAAGTTTGATAAACATTTACGTTTGAAGTGGTATTAAGGTATTATGCTAATCCGCAGTTTACAAGTATTTTTGGAAAACGATGATTTAGACTGGTTCCAGGTGTGAATTTCTGACAGATGCTTGCAAAGCCCCCGGGTAACCAGAGTAGCTGGACACGAAATACGGGGAACAGTCGGATTATCGTCTTGAAGAGGGGCTGAAGACATGAGTCATACGACGTGTGATTTCAATTATGAAAAGAAGAAAAGGCATTTAACATTGTTATCATGACACTTAAGTTTGATCTCAGTCAATTCTTACACTTCTTGTCACAATTTTCACATATTTTAGATGCGATTTTTGCAGTTTAAAACAATTTCAATTGCCCAAAACAATTTCAATTGCCCTATCTCTACTGTTTTTATTATATTTTGCAATGAATAATGGAATAATGGAATATGTTTAATATGAAAAACGCATAGATATAATGAAATTTCTGTCATCGTTTTTATATCTGACTTTTCTTGACTGTACAGAGTCAGATACTTCCATTATGTCATTTTCTTTGCTACAAAAAAATATTTTGTTTTCCTTTATTAGTTCTATATTTTGTAAAATCATGTACTGAACAGAGATTTTTTTTAATTCATTTAGTCCTGCATACTTGGCTACTGCTTCTGAAAGACATATCTACTAGTTTCTTCTATTTGGTACCCTAGATATTTTCAACATACTTTGATATTTTAGCTTCTTAAGTAGATAGTCATCGATGTTCACTCCATTTAAATGTTAGTCACAAATTTTACTTTTTACAACAGTTCAGTTTCTTTTTACCAAGAAGACTTGAACTTTATTTAAAACAAAAAAAAAAATGTATTTATTACATGAAACCTCATTTATCATAGGTCATATCATTAACAATTTCTATGGTGAAAATCAGAAAATTTTGTCCGCTAGGTACTTTTATATCAAGATAAAATTTCCTATTTTGCTATATTTTACCATAGTTTTAAAAAATACCGCTTATCTGTGCATTTTACATGAAAATAAATTTTAGGATATCAAAAGGTTCTTTATAATTTCGTCATGTGTTCGTTATCTTTTTTCATACTTGTTGTTTTTTACATAATCTGTTTGTGCCTTCATTGTTTGGACACATTTGTTAAATTTGTTTATTCTGGATTACTGATTTCTCAACTGAAAATTAAGCCATGGAACCGATTTTCAAATTTTGTTATTAAAATTAATGGTCTTACAAAGTAGTAGCTTCCTGCAAAAAAAATTGTCTGCTTGAAAACAATGATGGATATACTTTAAACTTGTAAGTTTTATGCCTCAGTTTGAAAAAAATAATTCAAATCTTATAATAAACTTTCAAATAATACCCATTTTCATCAGATTCTGTGTCATGAGAGGAAGTTGTAAGCCCCTTGTGGGAATGTTAAGATTTTACAGTAAGAAATAAAGGGATAGATTTTTTATTAGTTGTCAATTGTTTGCATATAGCAGGAAATTACTGTGGAAAAATTAAACAAACTTAAACAGAAACAAAACTTGCTGAAAATGACTAAATTCCTTTTATTCGGTTAAAAGTAGCGGTGTTTAGTTTCTTTACGTCACAAAGTGTTGTCTACTTCTCTCATAATTGTCACATTAATTTTTATCTCATGAAACATGTTTTAACAAAGTAACATTTCTGCGTCTATAGAGTTACATTACTGAACAGAGATAATGTAATTATCCAATGTTCGACTGTTGCATCAATACTGAGTTTGTAAAGTTACCTTTTTAATGTTCGCTTGTCACCGAAGGTTATTACGCTGACAACGCTTGACCACCGTGATGTGAAATTGGTAAACGATATCAAAATCGGTCCATATTGGTTGAATAACATGACTAAACAATCATTGATACCGTTTTTGTTATGGGGTCCGTTTGTGATCAGGTTGTTGAATAATATTAAATTAGGAATTGAAGAGTTAAGGGGCGGGACGTTGTATAATAATGGTGATTTAGACACCCTTTCCTCTTTAATTTCATCCTATAAGTGTGTCCCCTGTTATAAATAAGTGTGCTCATGTTTTATTCACTTGTCATTAGGTGTTTCCCCTGCATAAAAGAACATGTAAATATTTTTTATTCTTTCTTCATGGCTTAGTTGAAAAGATATTGTGTGTGATTTATCAGTTTTGAGTTTATTTTATAGGTCAAAGGTATAAAATATAACTCAAACACTTCTGGTAATTTTACCGTGGAAAATATAACATATATTTTTCTCTGGTAAGGGACTAAAATGTGATTAAAACAATCATGGGGAAAAAAATGAAATAGAAAGAAAATGCGTTTGTTTTTCATGTAAGATCAAAATTAGGCTCCCTTGTTAACACCAGATCTTTCAGTTTAACTTGTGACTGTATTACTTTGAAAATATAATACTAGGTATTCACTAGATGAATTTCAAAGCTATTTCGATCTATATCCTCTGTACATTATATAGTCAAAGAAAAAGAAACCACTGTATTCATTTCTCCACTGTGTCCATATCACTTTTGTATATTACATGTTGGAGATGGATGACAAAAGATGAATGAACAAAAATAGTTAAAAATATAAATTTTCTGTCACAGCAATAATTGCAAGGAAATATAGCAAACTATAACTATTGTGTGCATTGCCTCTTTATACGAAGCACTTAACAAGTAAAAAACAATTCTAGAAACATTTGCAATTTCAGCAAGGATATAGTTTGCTTAATGCGAAACAATGTGAGTTAACTTTAAAACTAATTCTTACTATGAAACATGATTTATATGAAATAGTACTTGGTAGGGCACCAGGGCTCTTCCTGTAAAATGAAAAGCTGGAAAGTTGCCATATAACCTATAATTGTGCTGATGTGACATGAAACCCCCAGCCACCCAACCCTCCACAAAAAAAAATCCATAAACATTTTCACAAAGGAGAAAATCTTTCTTTTGAGGTTTCACAAAATGTTGGTGATGAAATTATATTTATTTACATGGTACATACATTCAAATATAGATTCTCTTATCATGTCTAGAGCTAAAACCAGAAAAAAAGCTTTACACTAATTATTCTCATGGGCCTTTAATATCCTTAGATGTTTCTCTTCCAGATTTGTTAAAATGATACTGCTTGGTCTCTTTTAGGACCCACAAGAGCTAAAAGTAGATGAAACTTTTAAACAACTTCTTCTCATAAACCACTTGATGGATCTTCACCAAACTTGGATCTTCTGCAAACATACACTGTACTAAGAATCCTTGTATGATCTTTTCCTAAGGTTGTTCAGAGGGCCTAATGGTTGACCCCATTTTATGGGCTACCAGAGCTAAAAATAGAAACTCTGAAACAATGTTTTATGAACCACTTGATGGATCTTCACCAAACATAGTCTGTAACATCCTTGTATGGTCTTCTCTCAGTTATGTTCAAATGTAGAGCTATAAATAGAAAATCTTTTAATGACTTAATTTTACGAAATGCTTGATGGATTGTCACTATACTTAGCCTGTAGTATCCATGCATGGACCCCTCTCAGATTTGTTCAGATGAGTCTGCTTGGCCCTTTATTGCGGGTACCAGAGCTAAAAACTAGAAAAACTAGAAACAAATTCTTCTAAGCCTCTCGATGAATCTTCACAAAATTATGTCTGTAGCATCTTAGTAAGGACAACTATCAAGTTTTTACAGAATTAATGTTTATGCATTTTTGGCAAATCAGAGAAAAAGTTTCAGGTAACTTCTAATGAGCTGACAAAACTTGGTTAGAAGCAGTTTGAAAAAGGTTAATGTTCTCCTCAAGTGAGCGATTTGGACCCATTTGGGTCTCTTGTTGAAAACTTATGTGCAGTTGGTTTGAAATTGAAATAATTCTATTTTTTCCACGTGAAGGACTGTACTTTACCTTAATACAATAGCAAAAAATTTTGATCTCTGGTTAGAGATATTTTAGATGCTCGACATTTTATGAATGTAATACCTGTCTGTTAAATACCTGTAATACCTTGTCGAGAAGATGAAATTATGACATGAAAATTTATGCAAGATTATACATATGACATCATCAGCATGTTAACGGATATGATATTAATGTAGGATTCAGTGTTCCTTACAAATAATCCAAAATGCAGAAAAAATACTTGTCTATTTCGCATTGACGGACAATTCATTCACTCATTATGCGTTTAGCTGATGATAAGATGTCAGAAAAATCAAAATAAATTATCTCGGCGACTTTCGTTTGGGATTTATTTATTATCTTACTATTGACAATTGTTTTCACTAACTTGGGTACCGAATTAAGTAGGAAGAATTTATCGAATACTTCAAACAATTTTCCTTTGTTTTAGTGATTTTGTATTTTGTTGTCAAGTTTAGTTATAGACATTGAAAATCTTCAATCAATTTATGTGTGTTAGAAGGATTAAATAATGTGATGTGGGGATCAACAAAATTCCATAACAAATGCCCAGCGTTATATCCCTTGAGTCCCATGTTTATTTTGACTCGATTCCTTTTTCAAACAGCTCTGTTTATGCTAAAGTTAAGCCATCCAGATTCAATGTTTCTAGTAAACAGTTACCAAGATGTTTAGGCCCGCCCAGTTAGCTCAGTACTTTGAGCACAAGTCTTCTAATTAGGAGGTCATAGGTTGATTATTGACTTGAATATCAAAGTTTATTCATCCTTCCCTGATTTTTAGGTAAATAAAAATTTTGTCAGTAACTGGCATTTAACAGGTCAATACTAGTAAGATATCCATGAACACTGATTACTAATAGGTTAAATTTTGTTTGTTTGTTTTGGGTTTAGCACAGTTTTTAACAGTATTTCAGTTAGGTTAGTTTAAGTAGTAACTGAAATGATATCTGTTAAAAAACAAAATCATTTTACAGTTTATATATTGTCAGTTTGCCAGTGTTTTAGTTCAGTCTTTTGTCAATTACATGTTGCCAATATTGTTAGCTATATTATTGCCAGTATTACTTGTTTCATTATTACCAGTTACGTTTGTCAGTATTGCCAGTTGTATCAGTTGCATTTAATCAGTATTACCAGTGTTGTACATTGTTTTATTAATTGTGTTTTTGCAAATGAATTATATTGCCAGTAGTATTTTGCCATCGTTACCAGTAACTGTTGTACTTTACTAGTGTTATGATTCTTTTGGCAGTATAACCATTTTTGTTGCCAGATGTGATTACCAGTTGCACGTTTCCAGTATTGTTAGTTGTATGTTGTCGATATAACCAGTTGTGGTTTCAAGTCCTACCCATTTTCCTAGTTGTATTGCATGCCAGTATTTCCAGTTACATGTGGCCAGTATTACCAAATGCATTTTACCAATGTTATAAGTTGCATCCTGTGAGTATTACATATTACATTTTGGCAGTATACCAGTTGCATGTTGCAAGTATTACTTGTTGCATTTTGCCAGTATTGCTTGTTACATTTTGCCAGTATTACATATAAATTTTGGCAGTATTACTAATTATGCTTTGCCAGTGTTGTTAGTTACATTTTGCTAGTAAATGTTTTGCATTATTGGTTTCATTAGTTAAATTTTGCCAATATTACTAGTTACATTTTGCCAGTATTACAAGTTTTATTTTGCCAGTATTGCTAGTTACATTTTGCTAGTATTGCTAGTTGCATTTTGCCAGTATTGTTAGTTTCATTTTGCTAGTATTGCTAGTTTCATTTTGCCAGTATTGCTAGTTACATTTTGCCAGTATTGCTAGTTTCATTTTGCCAGTTACATTTTGCTAGTATTGCTAGTTATATTTTGCTAGTATTGCTAGTTACATTTTGCCAGTATTACAAGTATTATTTTGCCAGTATTGCTAGTTACATTTTGCTAGTATTGCTAGTTTCATTTTGCCAGTAATGCTAGTTTCATTTTGCTAGTATTGCTAGTTTCATTTTGCCAGTATTGCTAGTTACATTTTGCCAGTATTGCTAGTTACATTTTGCTAGTATTGCTAGTTGCATTTTGCCAGTAGTGCTAGTTTCATTTTGCCAGTATTGTTAGTTACATTTTGCCAGTATTGTTAGTTTCATTTTGCCAGTATTGCTAGTTACATTTTGCCAGTATTGCTAGTTACATTTTGCTAGTTACATTTTGCCAGTTTAACAAGTTACATTTTGCCAGTATTACTGGTTGCATTATTTGCATTTTGCTAGTATAACTAGTTACATTTTGCCAGTATTGTTAGTTTCATGCTTCTTTTGACATTAACATTGAATGTAGTATTGTTTGTTGCACTGTTATTGATGTTTTGTTAATATTGCCAGATTCCTATCATTTATAGTAATGGTGCTGTGTGTATAATTATGACACAGTATTGTGTATTGCATGGTTTGTAACACTTTAACTGTGTTGCTTAAGAACAGCAGATTTAACCCAATATTTATATGAAATCAGAATTTTTAGTATTTTTCTAGATAATATTTCACAGACTCAAGTTTAATGAAGACACTTTTGACTGCTGGATTAAAACTTAACTTCTGGACATTTTATATCCACACAAAATTCAAATGGAAGAGAGTAAAGTGATCACTAGAGAATTTTTGTAATTCCCTTTTTGGAAAAAAAAATGATATACCATAAAATAATGTTGGGAAAAAAATATAATGTATTGTTGATGTTTAATTATTTTTGAGAAAAAAACTACTGGTTGCTAAGTTAGTTTTTAGGTCCACTTCTTCCGGAAGAAAATTTATAAAGAGCTAGAGTAAATAGAACCATCACTCTTGCATGCATTTTGTGAGAATTATTACATTTTTTTGTTCTTAGAAAATTGGAATTTCTTTGTTAAATTTTTTGAATAGGTCCACTATTCTTGAATACTCTAAGAGCAATAGCTTTGAAACTTTTCAGATTTGTTTATCATCATTAGATGAGCATGTTGGCTGTGAAACATAACTCTCCCTCGCATTTGTTCAGAATTATGACCCTTTTTTAGGTTCGCTTTTATTGAATACTGTAGTTTTGAAACAATATACATTTTTTCATCATCAGTAAGCTTGGAAGAAAGTCAAGAACCATAACTCTTCTTGCATATTGTATCATGTCGAGGGCTTACAGATGAGACTTGGCAGCCATCAGCACTGCTTTTTTCCATTTCCACATCTTACAATGACATGGGGCACCTTGTAATTTACTTAAAGGAAATGAACCGCTAAAATTGAAAATTGAACATAACAATTCTCTTCAAATTTGTCCCATGTTACTATGGATTTGTTTAATACATGTATTTTGCTTTTATACTTCCAGTTTTCACATTCAGCAAAACTGAAAACAAAATGGAGACTATACGGGACCCAATATTTGCAGACAGCATAGTTTTCCCTGGAAACAGCTTGATCATGATGTTTGGTATGTGTGTAACATTTGATGTTTGAACATATATCTAATGAAGATGACATTATAAACTAATAACTGATGTCTGGTTTCAAACCTGTAACTGTTTGTTAATCCCCCGCCGTGGCGGAGGGATTATAGGAATGGTCTGCGTCCGTCCGTCCTTCCGTCTGTAACAAAATCGTGTCCGGTCCATATCTTCTAAACCCCTTGAAGGATTTTCATGAAACTTGGGTCAAATGATCACCTCATCAAGACAGAACCCATGAGTCAGCCTTGTCGGTTCAAGGTCAAGGTCACAACTCAAGGTCAAAGGTTTGAGCCTGCCATTTTGTGTCCGCTCTGTATCTCATAAACCCCTTGAAGGAATTTTATAAAACTTGGGTCAAATGATCACCTCATCAAGACGATGTGCAGAACCCATGAGTCAGCCATGCCGGCTGAAGGTCAAGGTCACAACTTAGGGTCAAAGGTTTTGAGCCTTCCATTTTGTGTCCGCTCTATATCTTCTAAACTCAACATGCCAGCTCAAGGTCAAGGTCACAGCTAAGGGTCGAAGGTTTGAGCCTTCCATTTTGTGTCCACTCTGTTTCTCCTAAACCCCTTGAAGGATTTTCATCAAACTTGGGTCAAATGATCACCTCATCAAGAACTCATGAGTCAGCCATGTCAACTCAAGGTCAAGATCACAACTGAAGGTCAAAGATTTCAGCTCTGTATCTCCTAAACCTCTTGAAGGATTTTCATGAAACTTGGGTCAAATAATCTTCTCATCAAGACGTTGTGCAGAACTCATGAGTCAGCCATGTCAGTTCAAGGTCAAGGTCACAGCTAAAATCAAAGGTTTACCCTTTCACTATCCATAGCAGTGGCGGGGGATTTAGCTGTCTTTCAGACTGCCTTGTTAAAATTGCTATTCAATTCCTCTACCTGAAACCAAACACACGACTTCAGGTTAGAAGCCTGATTCTACACCACTGTGTATCTCTACACTACAGTGTACCATTACACCACAATGGATATCCACACCAAAATGTATCTCTATACCACAATATTTCACTTAACCGCAATGTATCTCTACACCACTATGTATTCCTACACCATAAATTATCTCTACACCTCATTGGATCTTTACACCACATTGTATCACCACACCACTATGTATTTTTTCACTACTTTGTACCTCTACACCACATTGTATCTCCACACCACTATGTATTTTTACACTACTTTGTACCTCTACACCACATTGTATCTCCACACCACTATGTATTTTTACACTACTTTGTACCTCTACACCACATTGTGTCTCCACACCACTATGTACTTTTACACTACTTTGTACCTCTACACCACATTGTGTCTCCACACCACTATGTATTTTTACACTACTTTGTACCTCTACACCACACTATATCCCTACCAGTGTATTTCTGCACCAAAATACACACAAAATGTATCTCAACACCACAATGTATCTCTGCACCACAGTCCTGTAAAAGTGTGAGTGATAACCAGATTTTTTACAAAATATCTTGTAAGAACTGTTTGTGATGCTTACAAAATTCTTAAATTTTGCACTATTTCTGAACAACAATTATGTAATTTCTACTGCTATGGCTTTTGATACCCCATTTTCAGAGTAAAATAAATGAAATTCATTTTTTTTCTTCTGCAGAAAATTGATTGAATGTTAGTAATAGTATGCCTGCATAATTGCATGTAGATCTTGGAAAGAAAAAAACATGTTGCATGTAACAAAATTTTATTCCTCTTCTAAAAATGTGTATTTTGAATTTTATTTATTTTACACTCTTTCAGTTTTGCAGAAATTTTGGTACAGATCTTTTGTTGGAAAATAAAAATGGCATGGAAAGGGAGAGAAAATTTGAGATACGGGCATTTCAGAGTTGTAAATTTGAATTTTTGAATTTTAATCCTGGTCTGTTTCTATTGGATGAGGTGCATCCCTTTCAAATTACTGGTGGTCAGTTTTAAATTATACATAAATAGTAACATTGCAGAATGTTAGGGGAAGCCACATTTATTCAAAATGTAATTGATTAAATACATTTTAAACATTTTCATTTTATCTAAAACACATTTTCTTTTAAACATGTTGACAGGCAAATGAGCAAGTGTCCTTAAGTTGAAAATGTGCACAAAAACACACTAGTCCTTTGATTTATAAATCACTTGAAATTTCCATTCAAGGATTGGTTATTTAAAATTTAAAGCCATTTAACATTTACAAACAAATATGGTCATTTCCGCACATGCTGTTTTACTCTGAATACAACTGTCCACTTCTTTTGTTTGAAAATTCAAAATAACTGAAACTCATCGGCATAATTGTGATGCATTTGACGGTAATATTTATTTGTCCGCCAGATGACATGGCCGCACAATTCACCGCGTAAAAAGTAACTCTTCACAGCATGCAAATCTAATTTTAATTGAACATCTTGGATTTTACCTTTACTGTGAAAGCAGTTTTACGTTACGCTCAAGATGACAACTTTCAAGTGTGCTGCGGCCCTCGGTGCGTGGATTATTGTCTCGCAACCCCGTCATTATTTCAATAATCACTTTGTTTAATTGTGGTCATCATTTATGATATGAGCCTGCTGAAAAGACATTTGAATATTAAACTTTACGTCTTTGCAGATAAATGTCTTTTGTTATCGTCTAAATGAAATTTGTGATTTGTAACTGTCCGCTGGTCTTTATGATTGCGGTCAGTTGCACAAAAGACGTGATGTCCAGTCGAGTATTGTTGGAAGCTCAATTTCACAAAGAAAGTTGTAATTGTCCGGGAGTTGGCCGTGATCAAGTCTCGGACAATGTATTACATCTCTTAAGTTCCTCTGTTAAGTTTGCCTTCAGAATTCTTGCATGTGATATGTATAATAGCAAGGTCAACTCATCACTGACCTTAGACCCAAAAGGTCCTTTCATTTCGTGGCCTCGTCCACACGTATCATTGGTCAGTGAATGGCCGGATGATAGGGACATTATCGGCACTGATACGCACCACCTGTTTAGAAACGCATCTTTAAATATTTCAAAGGGGCAGATGCTTATGACTCTCTTCAAAATGACTTAAACGATTAGATAAATTGCTTTGGCTATATATCGCCTGCATTGGAAATTAAGTTTTTATTAGTTTTGCAAAATTTCTTGAACCTTTAGTTGAATGGTGTTAGGGCGAGGACAATGGGTGCTTCTTTAATGGTGAAAATTGGCCGATTCACCCATCTAACCTCCATGTCATTGCATGAAATTGATATTAACATGATTTTCAGCTGGAAAAGTTTTACTATGAAATTTTCAAAATGATGAGTTCTGAAGACCATTCTGTATTATTGTACAAAATCATGGCTTAAGAATACAAAAAAATGTTTTATTTTGTCCTAGGTTATGTAACTGCATTCAATAGCTTTCTTTAAAGGGTCATTTGATCAGTAGAAAAAATATGTTATTTATACTGCTGTTTGCTTGTTACATAGTGAGAGAATTTTTTTTTTAATTTTTTTTTTAAAGGACAGGAACTGAGATCAGTGTATATTATATTAACTACTAGTACTGCTAATCAGTGTCCAAAAGCAGAAATGTATTTAGCTCAAAAGCATAGCCATAGCACTTTGAACAAGGAAATCTGTTTGTAATAAAATACATATAATTACTGCTTTCAAGACCAAAAGAATCACTGAAAAGTAAGAATAAAACAGTAGGAATAGAAAATAGTAGAAAGGATCCTTCATTTTTTTTTTGTGTGTCCTTAAATTTTTGAGTAAGATATAAACCAGAATCACTCTTACAGACTTACACATTTTAGAACAATGTAATTTTTCAGAGAACCAAATCTCACTATTTTTGTGGTAAAACTGACATTTTGTGATCAAGATAAAAAAAAAGTTATGACAGTGAAAAATGATGACAGTTGGAATTGAAGTTTATACAGTCATTAAAAATTTTGATTTTGTGGCTGAGTAAAATTCAAAGCCAGATTTAAATATATATATATTTTCAATATATTATTAGACAGTAATATATAAAGCGTTATACAATTATGTCTTTTTTCAGCACAGTTGAATTTTAATGAAACCTAAGGAAAGGAGTAAAATGCTAAATTAATGTTTTTTTTCACAAGTTTATCAAAGATTAGTTTTTCTACGCTTGTGAAATGAGACATATTTTGTGCTCATATGAGGCAGAGATCCACAATAGTTGCCTGCTTTCTAACTTGAACAGTTCTTACCAAACATTAACCAAATTTGGCTACAGTGTTTATGGCATGATATCTCAAAACAGAATGATAACCATCTGAATTCACCTGGTGGCCCCAGAGTTACAGCCCTTGAATTATTACAAAAATTGAAAATTGGTAAATGTCTGGTCTCTACCTTAAGTACCGTATTTTCCCGAATAGACGCCCCCGGGGGCGTTACATTTTCCAAAGAGGTTCATTTGAGGTAAAAAAATAAAAAATAATTTTTTTTACAAAACTTAAAACATCGTTCAAACCAACTGTAAAGTGTTTTGTGTTGTTTAATTCCCCAAAACGTAATTATATTGGCATCCAATTTAATGCAGTGTGTCTTAAAATTATGCATTTAAATACGTACCTCATGTATTCCGTGACACGCTCGCGACATTACACATTACGCCATCATACCCAAACAGCTGTGTACTCCGATAATATTTTCCTTAGTACATGCGGGTACTGCAATACACAATGTCAGTGGTTTGACACGCTGCTTATGTGCCGGCTTTTAAATTAAAAGTTATTAAAACTGCCGAAGAAAAGGTTAACACTTTGCCGCAAATTTGTTTAAAGTCGACAGGAAGCTTGTGCGCGGGTGGTGCAAAAACAAATCAAAAATGGATTTACCGTTTAATTTTCTATTTGATGATTGGATACGTACCGTACTTAGTATAGACGTTTTGGATTTACGGTACATGTACTGTTTAAAAGTGTGTTTAATTCTTAATACATTGGATACTTAACTGTAAATTACTTATTATGTGGACTTATAAAAATGAGGTGATTTTTTTTCATTCTTGTCGACTTTTTTTCCCCTCCAAAACGGGTGGGGGGCGTTAATTAGAGGGGGGGCCTTAATTCGGGAAAATACGGTAGTTCTTATCCAATACTCACCAAGCTTGATCACAATATTTAGGGGCATAATGTCTCGCCTAAGTTTGATAACAAGCTGGATCCTGTGAGACTCAGGAGTTGTGGCCCTTTAAGGTTACTGAAAACTGTGAAAATTGACATTGTCCGCTTTCTGACTTCAGCAGTACTTACAAAATGATCACCATATTTAGTCACAATGTTTATGGGCTTAATATCTTGGACAAGTTGGATAACCAGCTGGATCCTGTAAGTCTTTCTGGAATTATGGCCTTTGAATTACTAAACATTGCTAAAATTGACAGAGTCTGTTCTCTAAATTGTGCAATTCTTATCCAGTGTTCCCCTAAAATGGTCACAATGTTCATGGACATAATATCATGGTCATATTTGATATTCATCCAGACCTGTTCCAGTGACAACGGAATTATGGCTCTTGAATTATTAAAAATTGCAAAAATTGACAGTGATTGCTCTCTCACAAGAGTAGTTCTTATCCATTCTTCATCAAACTTGCTCACAATGTTTATGGGCATAATATCTCTGACAAGTGTGATAACAAATCAGATAGTCATTGTTGCTCTGGTTCTGAATAAGTTGACATTGAGAAAATTAACATCTAGTCTGCACAATAAGCATTGTATTTTAAAAGAAAAGTCACTTGCTATGATATTGTAACCGTTTCTAAGCACTTTTTTTTTTTTTTTTTTTTTTTTTGCACAAGAAAATACAGGCCTCTTCAATAATTATTTTATAATTATGCCATAAATTATAAAAAACTGCATCAAATAATTCAAAACATTATTCAGGACCCTCCTTCAAAATAGATGATCCATGTATTTTTTTTAGTATAAATTACATAAAATATCTTCCTGTAAGTAATGTAATACTTTCTTTTAAATAAAGTTTGTAGTTTTGATTAATGCCATTCAATTTTCAACAAATATAATTTTCTTCTCTGTATTTAGAAATAATGTTGAAACTAGATTTTCTGAGAAAATGACTTCACACAAAAATGGCGAAATCTGTTTAATTAAAATTCTGAATCTTGTATGAAAAAATGAGGGAAAACCCGAAAAAGCTCATAATTTGCAAGCATCTGTCAACACTGACCATGAATTAAAGGTTCGAAGTTAGCGGCCAGATAATAAAGTTGAAAAAATTAGCACATCGTCTTTAGTAACGCATGCAACTTTACACCACATGTCGAATAAATCATCATGCACCGACCTCTCATAATTACTGAATAGAGAGCGTCATGCATTCGGACATGCATTTCAATTACACTTGTGAAAAGTTTTACAAATTGACACAGACTTTGTACTTCTGCAGCTGTAATTGAAGACGGACATCAACTCTCAATAACTCTTGAATAAAATGACCAAATTATAGGTAACAACGTTGAATGTAAAACTGACACTAGATCGAATGATAGGGCTCTTACTTCTTTTTTTCTCAAATCATACTTGATGTTTTAACAATACTGGAGTGCAACATTGTACTATCAATGGCCTTCACTTTAGAGGTCAGAGGCAAAAAAAGTATCGGATGCAAAAGTTAATCACAAAATCGCCTTACCTGGTGCTTTAGGCATATAAAAGATAGGATTGTTTAGAAATTTACCACAGCGTGACCATATTTGGGATAATAATAGAATGAAAATGACATGCATGTTAAAATGCATTTTCTTCTTCCCAGCTGCATTTGGAATGCCTCGTTGATTATTTACGCATTATTATCTGACAGATTCACAGCTCACCTGAAGGGTATTCGAGGCTATCACGGTATATCTTGACCAGTGATTAAAGTATGGGGTGCATAAAAAGAATGTAAAATGAGACAAGATTTAAGAAAATAGCGCCATTCTATTTTATATTTTGTATCAGTGATAATTAGTACCTTTTAAAGAAGGAATCCACTTTTTATAGATGAGAAGAAATTCTGTTGACATGTACGACATTCTGCATAATTTGTTGTATGTTTTAGTCTCATAGTTTTTAAGATGGCCGTATATTTATTTGAGTGGTAAATTGCAATATGAAGTTGCCAGAACCAGATTTGAACCAGCAACTTTGAGGTAAGAAGGGCAACAGCCTACTGTTTTACCACCCACATTTTTTATTGCTAGTACAATATTCAGAGTCAGTAGCACAGCAACCTCTCGGCACAAAGTTTCACAAGCGTATTTTATTGTATTTATTGTATTTCAAAATCAGGTTAGATTATTGCACCAAAGCTGTTATACAATTCAAAACTTGTCTGGTGGACAGTCCACAACTTTGGGCTAGCTTATCCATTCCGGGCCTGGCTCTGCCCCCAGTAGTTGGAAGAGTAGCCATAATTTTATAATCAGGTGATAACAGTTGATGGCTATATTTCATTATTTCAGCCTATTTTCAGTCCTGCTATATATAACAGAGAAGGAATGTTATATTCACTTTATTACATCCTATGGTATCAGAATCATGTTCTGCTTGGTCATGGAGCATTTTTGGTGTGAGCAAAATTGTTTTGTCTTTATTGCAGAAAATCAAGCATTGGTCTGAATAGGCAGATGACCTACCTATTTTAGGGATGTGTTGGCCAGATTTGGTACCAGTATCACAGATACTGCTTGCTAGGTAGCAGAATGCTGTTGCGAAGATTGGAAAATGGTGTGAGAAAGGTTACAGACTGCAAATATAGTCCAGAATAGGTCAGTAGTCTTGAGATCATCAAACTAAAAAGTTAGTTCTTGCATATTATAGCATCAGCTTTTTAACAGCATTATAAATGAGCCGCTCCATGAGAAAATCAACATAATGGGTTTGCGACCAGCATGGATCCAGACCAGCCTGCGCATCCGCGCAGTCTGGTCAGGATCCATGCTGTTCGCTTTCAAAGTCTATTGCAATTAGAGAAACTGTTACAGACTGCGCGTATGGATCCATGCTGGTCGCAAACCCACTATGTTGGTTTTCCCATGGTGCGGCTCAAATTATGACCTACTACAACTAGTGCACATAGAAAGATTAGTATCACAATTTTTAGTTAAAAGGTGATGGTGAAGAGAGTTCTTTCATTTTGGCTAGTTTTTACTATTTTTCAAATTTTTATATTTTGATTTCAATTTTCTTTCTTGAAGATTAATTTGGCTTATAAGGAAATGTTGGCAAATTATATATATATACACTTCAGAAATCAGTCAGAATATTTTGTTTGTGTAAAATACAAAATTTCAAAAGTAATGCACTTTAAGAATGCTATTGAATATGATGGGTGCACATTACACTTGTGTTATAACATTATGCAGCTATAACAGGAATGTAGCAGAGTATTCAGGTAGCTTTTTGTACTTCACAGTGACGTGCCACTTTTTTTCTGTCTCTGAGGGGGATAGAATTAGAATTTTGTGTAATAATTCTTACTATCTTTCATTTTAAAACACTTTCAGTAATTGACTGCATTGTGTGCGTAATTACTGCCTGCTATAAAGTTGTCGACTATGCTAATTTCAATTGTTGATGCATGCTTTACAGAGTAATGCATTAGATCTTGCAAGTCGTAGGTCACAAATATATTAATGGCAAAAACGGTACAACTTGTTACTTTTATTTCGTTGAGATCGTTTGAGGTAGCTTCAGCGTAGTAATGCGTACGCAATATTACGAGATTTTGAACCAGTTTCCTTTCAGACGTCCCTTAATTAATACACCTGTGAACTAATGGATTAATTGCATTGTTGTATAGCAATGCTTCTTTCAAAGAAGATAAAATGATATAAATTTTAGGTGGCATTTTTGTTTTCATTAAATTGTTAGACATTTGATCTGTAAATCAGTGTCAGATAGCTGCATCATCTAATATCATTTTTCCAATCTCTATGAAAAAGATGTAATAAAATTTCATTGTGTGCTGTTTATCTGGGAGAAGTTGTTTGGACAAGTGATTTCTTGTTTAGTTTTTTTTTTTTAAATGAATAAAACTGAAGAAATTTTTATACAGAAGATTGTAAGGGTAGGCATTTTAAAAAAAAATATTTTGAAATTTTCTGAATTGCTTATATATGTGGCAGACGGGCAAAAATGACGAAAAATTCGATAAATATTTTGTTTTAAACTTTTAGTTAAGTAAATTTAATTTAGCTTGATTGTAAATCAATGTCAGATGTGTTATTTCCTTGGAAACCCCAGGACTAGGTTGTCCTATCGAAAGGTTGGGTCATGGTTCACCCAAATAAGGTTTGAACATGTGACCTGCTGCTCAAGTGACTATACAAATAATTGGAAGGCAAAAAATTACTTGTCATTTACCACTTATTTAAATCAACTTATTTGGTATTTTGAATAAACATATTTGTGAATTATTTTTTACATGGATTCCTAAGATACTTTTTATCCTGATCTTCAATCTTAGTAATTTAAACTTGGTGTACATTTTTAATGTGGTTGGGTGTGAGTCACTAGCTACTATTGAAGATACCGGTAATGATGTAGAAAATAAAGGGATGACTATAGCAGATTGTCATGTCACAGTTTTATTGTTAATGTTCAAAAATTGTAAAAATTCCTCTCGTTCTTACGCGAAACTTTATGAGAAAACTGATAAGAAAATTCAAACAATAAGAATAACTATTTTCTCACGCGCATTTTATCTTTTCTACTATTGACGTTTTAAAAATGTTTCAATATTTTGTATCAATCCATTTGTTATAAAGGTGGGAAACTTTATGATAAAATCATTAAAATGCTATATTTTAGATAGTCCATTGTTTCAATGTGAAATCAAATTAAGCGTGTCAAATATTTCGCTAACTTGTTTTTACAGGTCGTGAATCGCTTAAATCTAACCACGCAATCTTGAAAATCTTCCGATTCTTTCGTTTTAAAGGATTAAGTGTAATGATTTTATTGATAATTAGGATTCAAATTAACAAATAACGGAGATATTTATTTCATTGTCTATTGTATCTTTTTCGATGAATCGACATAATAAAATCTTAATCGGAGCAAACTTGCACGGTGGGAAAATTTTTTAAGGAACTTAAAGCCGCTACTGAAAACTACTGAATGGAAAGCATTAAATTGTTATCAAGATCAGATGCTTTTGTTTTATGTCATTGACATTATGTTCTGAGCTTGGTTTCGAGAAATTTAATCGTAAGTTTTTTTTTACCACAGGTGTTCAGAGAAGCTAATATTCAAATTCCTAAATTTACAAGTAGGGACTTAAAGGTCCAATACTAAGGAAAGTAAACATTTTAATTTCTTTTAAAAAGCACAGAAACTATTTCATTTTATTGGAAAATGAAAGTTGGTATGTAAAAATTCGAAATAAATTGCAGTATATTTACAATTATTTTTCTATGAAGTATGAAGAAAGTTAAAAAGACCTGGGGGGTCATTCTGTCGATTCATTGAAATTTCAACATAATACACATACATTTATTTGAGTTCCAAAGACCTTCTGTAAATTTTGACCTGCCAATCTTCATTATTTAGTGTCTTGCAGAAGTCTATGCACTGGCTATGAAAAAAATTGCCAACTCACTTTCCCTTAGTAATGGACCTTTAAAAAAAATAATTTTTTTTTTGCAATTTTTGAAAATGACTTGAAGACTTACCATTAAAATGATGATTATATTATATATTATATGAATTTGTCATTGTTTTTTTTTTAATGTGAATCTTTTAACAAAAAGGGTGTGTTGAAAAATAGTGGCAACATAACAAAATGATGATTTCACCTAAAATGACCCAAAATCACTGACAAGGCTTTCAAGATGGTATCACTATACATAATATTTTGAATACAAAAATAAATAAACAAACAAGTTTTATCAGTGTAAGACTGTGGTCAATACTTGACATGGATTGATTACATGACTTAAATTTGCAACATTTTTTTTTTATTAGCCTGCTTAAGGCGAGCTGGAAACAGTCATCAAAATGGCTTTGCGATATATGCTTGTTAGTGCATCCATTCCTCTGTCCAATTTTGTCTAGACAATAACTTTCACATGCAGGGAGCAATTTTTTTTTATATTTTGCATAAATGTTTACCTCAGTGGGATGCAGTGCCATGCCTAAAGTCAGGTCCCTATTATTGTTTGGCAGAAAGTTTTGCCTCAGTGAGACAGAGTGACATGCACTATTTCCAGGTCCCTATCTCAAAGGTCAATTCACACTTAGGGGTCAAAAGTAATTTTAGAGCTTATCCAGTCCACATAACTTTGATATGCATCGAGCAGTCTTATTTCTGTTTGTCAAAAATGTATGCCTTAATTAGACACAGTGTCCCCTGTAAACTCCAGTCTTCTTTAATGTGAATCTTTTAACAAAAACATGGGTGTCTTTAAAAATAATGGTGAGATAATAAAATGATGGTTTCACCTAGAGGCAGAAATAATTCCCTAAGTGGAAGATACTGCCACAGGACACAGGTCCCTATCTCAAAGGTCAAGGTCACACTATGTAGTCAAAGGTCATGTTAGATCTAGACTTGTATGGAGCTTTTATTTTAACTGTCTGAAATGTTTGAATCATTTAAGAGGTGTGTCAACAAAAATTGGGCTTAACATTATTGCCTTTTGGGCATTTAGTTATGTTCTACCAAAGTTTTAAAGCACCCTTTTCATGGTAAACATGTTTAAAGGTACTTAAGATGCAAAAGCAGCCATTCAAGGAACAAAATTGATCATTCTCTAGTAAAGATTCAGAGAGACCTGACCACAGGGACAGAGCAGAAGGAAGCCCCAACAACAGGGAGAGAGATACATACCCGCGGCTTACATAGTCTAGCTCCTTTTTGATAGCCTAGTTCTTTAATGGGCTTATTGTAAAGCACCAAAACCCTAGTACTAAGTAAGTGGAATATATTTAGAACATTACTTCAGACATTCCAGTGCCCAGGATGGGAATTGAACCCAGGTCCTCTAGATTGACAGTTTAAAATTAATGTTTTTCCACTAGCCACTATCCACCATTTTTTTTAATTTAAGTTCTCACTTAAGATGTACTGAAGGGCATCTTTGACTTTATCCATTAAAGGTGCAGGTTTTCAGATTGCTTTTGGTTTTTTTTTTATAGTGCCTTCTCATGTGTGCAACAATGCACAGCGATCTAAATTCCAAATCTTTTATTTATTTATTTCAGCTCAAATTTTGACAAAAACTTTAAAGAATTTAAATCACTGTCAAGAGAGTATTTAATGTCAGGAATTGTAGTGGTGGTATTAGTGGGTTTTGAGCCTGTGTCCTGCAGGTTGTGCTTCATATATCCTCAACCAGTGCACCCTTGTGCTTGTTGTTTTGATAAGTTGCACTAGATCTTTGTAATTTCCAAACATTATGTTGCACACAGGGAAAGAAAAGGAAGCAAAAAGATACATAAATGTTTATCTATTTGACCTTGTAATCTTGCATCTTTTTTCTGACATTTTTCTTCATTCTTAGAAATTTTATTTCTTAGTGCTGACATTTTAATCACAAGATAATTTTGCTCTTCAATTTTATCATCAAACTTGTTGTTTTTATCAAATTACGGCATGCCAGATATAGACAATTGCAGTCGGTTGACCACAAAAAGAATTTCAAATTCATCCTTATGTTTTTTTTTTAATCAGTATGTTTTTAATCAGAAATATGTAGAATTTGATAAACGCTGTTTCCTAACAAAGGAAGTGTGGCAAATTTAACAAATAACAATTTCACATTTATATCAATTTATACATTGATTTTCTATATGAAATTATCATAGGAAAATAATGAAATGTAATTAATTTCATCAGTGATTAGCCACATTCAGGAAAACGAAGATCAGATTTTCTAATTATTTGAAAAGTAAGAAGAGCACATAGCATGCTGTACAGCCATTTGTCCAGTTCAAATTATTGTTTTGTTAGTTGAATGTCCATTTAAATTTACCTGCAGCCCAAGTCGTTTCCTGTTTGAAGTCTCAGGTTGGATGGTTTTAAAGTGATAAACATGCTTTATGCTCAATTTATTTTTGTAAAACTGGTAGGGATATTTGGATTTTCAATTACATCTCTTACTCTAATATTTAAGCATTACTTGGTTATGTTTTTTTGTTTCGCTCATTGTATCAATTATTTTAGAATTGTTGATTGTAATAAACAGAATTGCAAGAGACATCTGAAGTAGTTGTTTGAGACTGTGTCATGGGTTGCAGCCGTGAGACTTGATTTTGCAGTCACCACTCGGGTATACCAATAAGGAACACGTCCAGGGGAATATTTACTCAGTTTAATGTTTTGAGGATGATGCACAGTACAGAATGAGGACACTTCAACTCCAGAAGGTTCCTGTATAATCAGGGCTTGGTGTAAAGAACTCTTTCATCAGATGCTTATCTGGAAGACTGTGAAAACTTTTAGTGGAAGGAACAGTTACTGTGGATGCAACTCATGACCCAGTGTCCCTAAGGTGATAACACTTCGGGAGTTTGGAGACCAGTCTGAAAATGCAGCCTTGTCATTGGTCAATTTCGAAACAAGGCTTAAAATAAACCAGTCACATTCTGAAGTTCAGAGACTGGTCTCCAAATTCAGTTTTATAGCCTCAGACTAGTTTCCACATCATGAAACAGAAATAAAAGAGAACATGATTTTTCGATTCCACTTTCTAAAGAAGTTTTGGCAGTTATCTAAGATTTTTATTGGCATTTAATTTATATTTTGCAATATATTACCAGTAATTAGGAAAGAAAATAGACAAGATAAATGCTGAAATGAGAATGAAATTTTCAAAATTAATGCCACATTAATCCTGCAGTTTCAGTTATATCTTGGAATACAGTTGTCGTAATTTTTCACTGTCTGATTCAAATTCACTGGACAAATTAAAATATCTATAACTAATACTTTCAATATGAAACATCATTATTTTATCTGTAAAGATTTCTTTGAAAAGCATGAATCATTTTGATTAGTGTTTGATTAAAAGTTATCGCTAGGCTGATCTTTTAATGAAGTAAGTGGCTTTTTCGAAAACTTTGAGGAAATTAAAAAACAGATAGTTTTGAAGTTTATATCATTGTTGAAATTTTATCTTTTGTGGTGCCATAATGTCCAAAATTTCAATGAATTTCTACTCGAGACTGTCTCTCCTCGACCTGCATTTAGTTTCCTTTAGTTAGAAACTGATTTTAACAATTCAGTGGAAATTATATATTTCATGTTGAATTGCGGCAGTTTCTTGTATCCAATGGCGAGGTTGCATGTTGACAGGGTATTTAGGGGTGACTCTCAGTGCTTCAGATGATGTTTTATATTATATCAAATTCTTAATTGCCTTTTCTCTGAAGTTTGTTATCTCTTTCAAAAGAATTAAGGAAATGAATGTCGAAATGTTTTTGAAAAGTATCGTGGGTAGCCGTATTTACGTCCGAGAGCTTGATATACTCTTGATAGAAACATCGCCACAATAGAACCGAAATAGAATCTCGGTGAGATTTTCAGTTATGTATCAGTATATGATTTAGAAACTATTCACGCAATGTTGTTTTGATGACAATGTTTCGATGCCGTCTATTGTGATTCGCTTTCGCAGTAGCATTCTCTTTTGGTGACACATTCTTTGGCGACAGACTTCTTATGTTTCAGAAGTTATAATGGTTAATTGTGTAACATTTTTGATAATGGCCACAGATTTTTATCCTAATTAGAATCTTGGGTTTTATAGATTTCCCTATAGTATTCCATAATATACTGTAATTCCTTTATACAGTGTAACTGAATAGCGACTAACAATAATTTGTTAAAACTATAAGTTAAACTGGCACTATCAATGAAACTGTGTTGTCTCACATCCAACATTGAATATTTTGAGAGGAAGAAGAAATTACTTGCAGTATATTGCTTTGTTAAACAAAGCAGATATGTTACATAACAAGGGGTTATTAAGTCTAACACGGCACTTCATTGCCTTATTTTCCACAATGCCGTAACTGGCTTTGTGGTAGTTTTGGGAAATGACATTTAAAGACTTGAATGCCAATAACTTTACACTACTTACAGCCTTGTTGAACTAACATTTAGCCTATTTAATCTCCCGCCATGAGTGGTGGGGGGTTATAGGAATGGTCTCCGTCCGTCCATCCGTCCGTAACACTTTGTGTCCGCTCTGTATTTCCTAAACCCCTTGAAGGATTTTCATGAAACTTTGGTCAAATGATCAAGACAATGCGCAGAACTCATGTGTCAGAAGTCGGCTCAAGGTCAAGGTCACAACTCAAGGTCAAAGGTTTGAGCCTTCCATTTTGTGTCTGCTCTGTATCTCCTAAACCCCTTGAAGGATTTTCATGAAACTTTGGTCAAATGATCACCTCATCAAGACGATGTGCAGAACTCATGTGTCAGCCATGTCGGGTCAAGGTCACAGCTTAAGGTCAAAGGTTTGAGCCTTCCATTTTGTGTCCGCTCTATATCTCCTAAACCCCTTGAAGGATTTTCATGAAACTTGGGACAAATGATTACCTTATCAAGGCGATGTGCAGAGCTCATGAGTCAGCCATGTCGGCTCAAGGTCAGGGTAACAACTCAAGGTCAAATGTTTGAGCTCTGTATCTCCTAAAACCCTTGAAGGATTTTTATGAATCTTGGGTCAAATTATCACTTCATGAAGACAATGTGCAACTCATGAGTCAGCCATGTTGGCTCAAGGTTAAGGTCACAACTCGAGGTCAAAGGTTTGAGCCTTCCATTTTGTGTCCACTCTGTATCTCCTAAATCCCTGGAACGATTTTCAAATTCATTGATGTTGTCATAGTCATGGACTTTAAAATATACTTAACAACCTGAATGCTTCCACCCAATACCAGCAACCCTTTCACGATCCATAACAGTGATGGGGGATATAGCTGTCTTTCAGACTGCCTTGTAATGTTAGTTCTACAAGGCCACAAATTCACCATAGAGAAAATAGTCATAACTAATGACACTAAAATCTCAGTTATGTCAAAAATGGACTAACGGCTTTGTGGAAATAAGACGATGAGTTGCCAAAGAGCAAAAAGCAAAATGCATCTTTGTGATTGTTGCTGTAAATTTGAATATTAACCCTTACCCTCCTAAATTTCTATAATGAATTTGTCCATCTTTCACTTTAAACAGTACCATTAGCTGTTAAAAGGGGAGCTCAACAAAAAGATACTGACTGAATGGCAAACAGTGTAATTCATGATCAGATTGCATGGGTGTGCAGGCTGATCATGATCTACACTGGTCGCAAAGGCAGAATCAATCATATCCAGCATGATAAGGGTTTGTCCGCCTTTTGTGATTCAACAGAGGGGCTTATGGTTCACCTCTCCCTACAACTCCTGCCCTGCCCATCTTTCACACAAAGTTGACTCCTGCAATAACTTTAGAAGTATAAGATATTTTTTCCACGAACTTTTGGCACATGGATAGATGGCAATTTAGAGAATATGCAAGCCCTTATATTTTGTTACCACAGCAACAGTGTGTCAATATATAGTCCAAAAATATGACAAAAAAAGTGTTTCCTGCGATAATTTAAAAAGTACAAGAGATATTTGAATGAAACATCTTTCATAGATTGAAGGCAATGAGGAGGTTATGTACATTATTCTATTGTATACATTTGTATACGCCTTTGTCCATTTTTCTGTCTGACTGTTCATCCATCAATAACAAATGATTGCAAAACTCTTAGATGTACAATACATTTGTTCATGAAACCAGGGACCAACGCAATTTGTAGAATAGGCACATCACATTACTATGTTTGTCCCCACCATTACATAACTGAAGTACTGTTGAAAAACGGCGTTAAACTCAAAACAAACAAAAATTAAGTTTGACCATTCATCCATCTGTCTGTCTATTTGTCAGTCACAAAAAATAGATCCTGCAGTAACGCTTAAAGTACAGAGTGCATTTTCACGATATCTAGTATATGATTGGACTGGGTTATCAGGAGTATATGCACATCCTTCAGTTTAGTTTTAGTATAAGAATATAAATATATATGGCAGCAGATATGACAAACTTCAGTTTTGAGATTAGTCTAAGAATGTGACCTTGCCATTGGTTAATTTTATAACAGCCAATCAAATGCTGGAGATTTGAAACTGGTCTCCAAACTCAACTTAATAAGCTGTCAAGTGATGAGATATGGTTATCATGACATTGTAGGGTTTGATAACTTAGGAAATAAAATATTTTTGCTTAACAAGAAAAAGTAATGTTCTTGTGATAATTTTTTTTTTATCTTGGAAGTAAAATGTCTCCAGAGATAAAAACATTTTCAAACTGTTTTAAGTAACTTTGCACATAATGTTTTGCTAAAAGGAATTTGAATTTTTTAAAAAAAGGTAGTGTTTGGTTTACATTTTTTGTAACACATCCTTTCAGCATTTGTTTTAAGTGTGTGTAGAGAACTTGAATATTTTTTATTAATTCTACAGTTGGGTTGTAATAGAAACTTTAAAAATATTTAAAACCAATTTATGTAGTTTTTGAATTTATTTTCAAAAATCTAATTAGATGGTGCGTTTTCAGTGTTGTTGGTTTTTTTTAATTACAAATCTTCCATTTCCGTCTGTTTTTTGATTACTACATACAAACTGTTTAATGTGAAAGTTTGCAAAAACAAAGTTCCAAACACTATCCTACAGTTCAATTCAAATTCAGTTTTATGCAGATAATTGAGCCGTGCCATGGGAAAACCAACATAGTGTGTTTGCGACCAGCATGGATCCAGACCAGCCTGCGCATCCGCGCAGTCTGGTCAGGATCCATGCTGTTCGCTAAAGGTTTCTTTAATTGCAATAGGCTTTGAAAACGAACAGCATGGATCCTGACCAGACTGCGCAGATGCGCAGGCTGGTCTGGATCCATGCTGGTCGCAAACCCACTATGTTGGTTTTCCCATGGCATGGCTCAATTATAAGATCATGAATACAACAGTCAACAAAGAGTGACAGCTATGGTGAATACAAACACAAACAAGGTACAAGCAAATAATAAAACTATTAGATCTTAATAAACTTCCCGAAGGGTGCCTATAGCCTTAAAATGCGGGATCATTATAATTTATGTCATTTAAAAAGTGAGAACTGAAATTGAATATGGCATATATCAAAAGAATACAAGAGAATTGACAAAGACAGTTTTATCAGCCTGGTCCTCGTCCACACTCAATATGAAAATAGTATAGGGAATGTTCCTACCTCTTGGAGTAATCTAAAATGACATCTCTTTCTTTGTTGAACCTTTAAATCTTAATTAGAAAAAGCTGTTACAGAATATAAAAATAAAACAGTAATTAATGATATTTGCTGTAAGTTTCTCTATCTTTCCTTAACATAAAGCCAAAAGGATTGAAAATTTTTGGCAGCATTCATACTTTTATGTCTTTGTTTTTAAAAATATTCCATGGTCCGTTTTCAATCAGTTCATCTTGTCTGCCAAATAAAAGGCGATTGTTCTATTCATATAAATAATTTTATTATTTAGTGAAACAATGCTTACTTATAATGATCAGGTGAAATATTCATTTGCTTTGTTTAATTGCGATTAAAAATGTACGGGTCATACAGGCATTAGAGAGAGCACGGCAATTGATAACATTTCTAAATGTAACTGTTTCTTTATACAAAATGCCGCAATTGTAATAGAAGCTATTGTATTGTCAGAATGGATTGCGATTACAGTTTTTGTTTCGCCATTGACTGTTTCAACTTTTGTCTCTCACTTAAGAAATCCCCTACAGCGTAAAATTTATATCGTTATTGGTATCACATGGTTCGATTCGAATTGGAAAACAATATGAGCACATCTTTTCGTGATAGCTGTCTTATTGGAAGAGAAAGATAAAAGATAAACAATTGAATTGCGGGCACTTACTCAAATCATTGAATCTCAGCTAGATCGGTTTAATTATGAGACTTTAGTTTCAGTCAAAAGACATGAAAACAATTGACTGACTATTGTATGGGCCTAAAAATTTCATCTTGTTTCAGCACGAATAATATTTATTTGTTTATTCAAGAGGAAGAAAGACTTTGAATCAGAGGCAGAAATTATTTGAGTGAATTCGGACAAATTTCCTACTCTATAATTTCCTGCTTTCATTAATTTTTTGTCAGTTTTGAGCAATACCGCAGCACAGTTTTTGCTGTTGCGGATTTTTCTTCTTATTTCTTTCTCTTAATCTGTAAACATTCGGACTAAACGGAAAAATCCGGGGATGGCGGAGTCGGAGGAAGGAGAATCATCAGACGGTTACGATAATGATGCGTGGCTTTATCAGGACGATTCACAATGTGAGTTCCCGTGTGGAAACAAAACGTTAACAAAATTGTGTGCAGTGATTTTGAAAAATTTAACATCATCTTAAAAAAATTTTATGAACTAAAAAAAATTGAATTATAAATATATTTTAAAATGTAACTCGTTGAATGTCAAAGCCATTATTGTTTTTACGCTATGTTTGACAGCATTCTATGTTCTTTTTGTGACTTTACCACATTACTGTTTTTTGTTCGCGTTTTTAGGAATTCGGCCTTGCGTTAAATAACCTGTTTAGTAACAAATGACCAGTGGACCTTGAACCATTGGTTAAATTCAGTTTACAGTACTATAAAATGATAATTCAGTCCTGCTGACTTAAATTAAATGTAAAATAACTATCTGTTAAGTCTTTTTAGATTTGTTTTATTTATATGTAAAACTATTTTTACAAAGTATTTATTAGACTCAAACATTTTTTTAAAAATTTTGAATTTGATAATAATGCATATTTAAAAAAGATGCCAGTTGAAACAAACAAAAATTCAGATGTATTATTTGGATTTCAATTTAATCTATCCATTTTATTAGCTCATCTGATTTTTTGAAAAAAAATGATGAGTTATTGTCATCACTTGAGCGGTTGTCGGCGTCGGCGTCGGCGTCGGCGTTGCCTGGTTAAGTTTTATGTTTAGGTCAGCTTTTCTCCTAAACTATCAAAGCTATTGCTTTGAAACTTGGAAGACTTGTTCACCATCATAAGCTGACCCAGTATAGCAAGAAACATAACTCCATCTTGCTTTTTGCAAGATTTATGGCCCCTTTTGTACTTAGAAAATATCAGATTTCTTGGTTAAGTTTTATGTTTAGGTCAACTTTTCTCCTAAACTATCAAAGCTATTGCTTTGAAACTTGGAATACTTGTTCACCATCATAAGCAGACCCTGTACATCAAGAAACATAACTCCATCTTGCTTTTTGCAAGAATTATTGCCCCTTTTGGACTTAGAAAATCAGTTTTCTTGGTTAAGTTTTATGTTTAGGTCAGCTTTTATCCTAAACTATCAAAGCTATTGCTTTATAACTTGCAACACTTGTTCACCATCATAAGCTGACCCTGTACAGCAAGAAACATAACTCCATCCTGCTTTTTGCAAGATTTATGGCCCCTTTTGGACTTAGAAAATATCAGATTTCTTGGTTAAGTTTTATGTTTAGGTCAACTTTTTCTCTTAAACTATCAAAGCTATTGCTTTGAAACTTGCAACACTTGTTCACCATCATAAGCTGACCCTGTACAGCAAGCAACATAACTCCATCCTGCTTTTTGCAATAATTATTGCCCCTTTTGGACTTAGAAAATCATTTTCTTGGTTGAGTATTATGTTTAAGGCAACTTTTCTCATAAACTATCAAAGCTATTGCTTTAAAACTTGCAACAGTTTTTCACAATCATAAGTGGACACTGTACATCAAGAAACATAACTCTATCCTGCTTTTTGCAAGAATGATGGCCCTTTTTAGACTTAGAAAATCATGGGTAGGACAATATTTCTATTATACAAAAAAAATCAGATGAGCGTCAGCACCCACAAGGCGGTGCTCTTGTTATAATTTAAGAACTTTCCAGATTTCAAACCACTTATTAAAATGAATTGTTCACAGTATTGCACCTTTTAGAAAAAATTGTTGAGTTCCCCCAAATGATCCTTTCTTGTTTGGTTTATTCTGAAAGTGCTCAAAACCATGCATTTTGGAAGAAAATATGTATGATGTTATTTGACATTTTATGAAAAGTGAAGATGTGTAATATGCTTCCAGATATATTAAGCAGAATATATACCCAAACTGCAGAAAGTCATATAGAGTTGTGTTTTATATGAAAATTGAACATTTATTATGCTACTAAAGAATTGTCATTTTATTAGCTCCTCTAATTTGTTGAAAAAAAAAGATGAGTTATAATAATTCGAGGCTTCAACGCAATAAGGGCGTATCTACATATAGTTATTATATGTAGATACACCCTTATTGCGTTGAACCCTCGTATTGTGATCTCTTGATCGGCGTCGGCATTGGCTTTTGCGTGGCCTGGTTAAGTTTTATGTTTAGGTCAACTTTTCTCCTAAACTATCAGAGCTATTGCTTTAAAACTTGCAACACTTGTTCACCATCAATGGCTGACTCTGTACAGCAAGAAACATAACTCCATCCTGCTTTTTCCAAGAATTATGGCCCCTTTTGGGCTTAGAAAATCAGATTTCTTGGTTAAGTTTTGTGTTTGTCAGCTTTTCTCCTAAACTATCAAAGCTATTGCTTTAAAACTTGCAACACTTGTTCACTATCAAAAGCTGACTTTGTCCTGCAAGAAACATAACTCCATCCTTCTTTTTGCAAGAATTATGGCCCCTTTTGAGCTTAGAAAATCAGATTTCTTGGTTAAGTATTGTGTTTAAGTCAGCTTTTCTCCTAAACTATCAAAGCTATTGCTTTAAAACTTGCTACACTTGTTCACTATCAAAAGCTGACTTTGTCCTGCAAGAAACATAACTCCATCCTGCTTTTTGCAAGAATTATGGCCCCTTTTGGACTTAGAAAATATCAGATTTCTTGGTTAAGTTTTATGTTTAGGTCAACTTTTCTTCTTAATGGTCAAAGCTATTGCTTTAAAACTTGGAGCAGTTATTCGCCATTAAAAGCTGACTGTACAACAAGTACCATAACTCTGAATTGCTTTTTTGCAAGAATTATGGCCCTTTTTGGACTTAGAAAATCGTGGTAGGACAATATACAGAGACAAAAAACTGAGATAAGCGTCTGCACCAGCATGGCGGTGCTCTTGTTGACCCATGTGTTAGACTCCAGGTAGGTCTACAGGAAGGGTCACGCCACAAGATAAGCTTATCAGTTTATGATATGATACCATTGTCTTGGAACTGTAAAATGTGTACATTTGTATTTACAATATAATATCCTTGTCCCAAAATTATAAGTTTTACATGGATGCAGCCCTTTTCTTGAATTCAAGGCATAATCAATAAATTGACAATCATTTTATAGAATAATATACATGTTTTAAATGTTGTTCAACTTTTTTGTAAAACAATTCTTTCTTTCTCTGTTTTGGTGACAAACAAATTTCAGAATTTCAAATATCCACCTAAATGTTAATCCATAGTAACTGTTACAGTTCTTGACCATATAAAGATAAAACAGCTTTATAGTATTTTTTGTATGTTTCATACATACTTTCCTAATTATTATATTATATTACCTATTAAATATATCAAAACATGACCACACATGTTAATGGATCACAATGTATTTTGCGTCATTTCAAGGATGTTAGTGTGATCACCCTTGCTTTGTCCATCTGTCTGTTCATCAATAATCTTACATTTAACTTATTGGAGTCACCTAATATCTTCATATAAATTTTACACAGAATGTATGTATTAAGCCACAAAATAAAAAGAATTTGAATAAAAACAAGGTTGTGTCACTGGGTGAGAAAACTGTGCAGTCAGTCTGGGGCTCGAACCCTGGACCCCTCGCATATAGGGCGTGTGCTCTACCATCTGAGCTAACCGGCAGCGTGACACATATTCTCCCCTAAAGTGACCAAGTCCCTACCGTGACATACATCCTCACAAATTGGAAATTCGTTCTCGAATTCCGGAGGCACAAACTATTTCAGGCGTCATTAGACTGATCAAGCAAGCATGCCATGGTTCCTTGATGGGCGCCAAATGTCACTGGGTGAGAAAAATGTGCAGTCAGTCTGGGTCTTGAACCTGGGACCACTCTCTTACAGGGCGAGTGCTCTACCGACTGAGCTAACCGGCTGCCTGACACATATTTCTCCCCTAACGTGACCAAGTCCTTTCCATGACAGTTGCTTCGATAACACCATTGGTGATTGCTGATTTTCACAATGTTAACATATTAGAGGCCACTCTCCTGTAACTCGTCATGAAATGCATAATTGTAATGCAGGTGACCGATACAGGGTCATCATGGCCTCCTTGTTTTTAGGATTATGCTGCAGAGATGTGATATTATGAAGGTACAAGTACTTTCTCTTTTGATATTCTTTTGACACCTGTTATGGGGAATATTGGAAATGAACACATTTTAACCAGCATGTAGAACAGCCTTGATATGCCTTGTATTTTTGTTTACTTCCCTTTAATAGGTGTGAATTTGTGGAAGTTAGAACTGAATGCTTGTGCTATGGTATAACAATGGTATCAATAGTTGATAGGTAGTAGAATAAAATTATAAGCACTGTATATGAGGGAGGTAAATATACAAGAAATTATATTGAAACATTGCTATGGTGCCTAAATGAAAGCAAAATTTATCTGACGTTGTACATGTCATGTTTATGAAGCAATATCATTTTCACAGTAAGGTACCTTCTCAAATTCATCAACTTCAAACACCTGAAGATGGACAAAGATTTTCTGTTATATTTAAGAAATGACAATGACTGCAAATTACATAGTCTCCTTACACAAGTTCGGCATTCTCCGTTTTTACCAGAAAGCCATGAACGCACCAGGCTATATTTATTTCCGAAGAGTGCCAAATTGGCTGACGAGAATATGTAACCATGTTGTCCATTACCTTAACCAAGATATATGGTTGCTTACAAGTTCTGTCTTGCTTTCATACAAAACTAAATCCAGTCATACATCTTTCAAGCTGTTTCCTTTTCTGATTTCATTTATGGTTTGCTTTACAACAGGCAACATTAACAGATTACAGTGTGTTGACCATATAGCAGAGGAATTGTCATCTACTTTCCCAATACTCTTTCTTGTTGCTCCAGCTCACACATGCATCATTTTCAGAACAGTCAGAAAATTGGGTGTAAATAACTAAATGTTTGTATACTCTGACAGTTTTTAATACCACTAATTTCATTGGAGAGCCTTTTGTTGGATATTGCTTTCTCAAAGGGCCTGTGTTGGTTTATGTAATGATTTATCTTAGCTAATATAATAATAGAACAGGACAAGTGGTTATGATTGCTAAATTGAAATGACTTGTCCTTCCTTTCTGTGGGTTTGAATCTCATGAATAGTGAGATTTATGCCTGTGTGAATGCCATTCAACTGTCATTGCATTCAGTCAGAGGTTTTACTCCAGTATATGTCTTTGCCTAAAAAATAATATGCTTATATAGAGAGGTATCTACATGTCTTCTTCCACACTGAAAACTTGAAAGTGTCTGTTATTGCCTAAGCTGTTAAGATAAACCCATTAAATGGTTAAAATTAAGTTTCATGAACTTCAGTTAATACAAAAGTTGATGCTAGAATGTGAACTGATCAAGAATAATTCATGAATGACAAAATGGTTGCAGTGTTCAAGAACAGTTCATGAACAAATTAACAGACAGTTCTTGAATACAAATGTATTTTATGAATTTATGTTCAAGGACCTCCCTTTGGAAATGTCTGAAGGACAATTCATAAACTTAACTGTTCTTTGATTGTTCAAGAAAACAAGTTCATGAACTGTGCATGAACAGTCCTTGTTCAAGAACAGATCATGAACTTTTTTCTTTTTTTTTTCAAGAACTGCGCATGAACCCTTTTCAAGTTTATGAACTTGTTTAAAAAAAGTTTATAAATGCTTCTTAAGTTGATGAACTTGTTCTAAGAACAGTTCATGAATCCTTTAAGAGACAAGCGTTGCAATGCTCGTGAACAGTAAAGGTAGATGTCAAACATGAACTCTTCTTGAAAGTAGTAATACATACTGTGAAATTATTCAGTTTATGGATATAAAATTATGTGGTTTTATCCAAAATTACAATTCCATTGGATCTGAATGCACTGATTCCCATTTATCAAGATAAAAAAAGAGTAGAAATTGAAATTATCGCTTGTTTGTTAGGATTTAATTATGTGGATTTAAACAACCACAAAATCTTTGAAAATTAATGCCTGACAAATATTAACCCTTATCATGCTGGCTTTGCAACCAGTGTAGATCATGTGATCAAGATTTGCACTGTTCAAGACACCATTCAGTCAGTTATTTTTGGTAAGCAACCCTTTTAACAGTTAATGGCACTGTCCAAATTGAAATGTGGACAAGATCATTATATAAATTTGGCAGGGTAAGGGTAAATGATTTTACTTTGTATACTTTATAACAACAAGAAAACTATATAGTACTACAGTCCGTGTCTGATAACTTTGGAGTGACGTATTTGGACGAGTCCAAGTCAGGGGGGTAATCGATAACCATCATTTACCTAAGTAAACACTTTTATATTATACTACTACGCTTACTTTGAAGTAGAAGATTAGTATCGGTCGTAGAGCGTTAGCCTTACATGTGTGATTCCTTCATATTTCCATTGTCGCGTTGGTTCGAATCCCACCGTGATTTATACTTTTTTTAAATCCTTGCTTTTTATCTATGTTTTAATTACTTTTTTTTTCAAAGACAATTGAAAATTTTCAAAATGCAGTAATACAGCACTACGGTATACAATAACGAACTAAAATATGAAAAAAAATGGTGATGCTTGAAATAACCTTCAGAATATTTTATAGTAAGCATTAAGCATGCATCATTCTTATACTGAACAGTGTTTCTCTTTGCAAAAAAAATACGTGGACGCCTCGGACATCTTGACTACACTAATACTGGCAATATTCCAGAGAGGAATTTAACCTGCACGAAATTTCCTAGTGTTTTCTTGACTATGCATTTATAACACGATGTGTTTACACAGAGCTTATGCTTGGTCCTCTTTAAACAGAAATTAATTTAATAATATTTCAAGGAGAAATGAATGATTATGGTGGTTACACTGAAAGAAAAACCAAAAACAAAAACCAAAAAAAAAAAGAAAAACCCCAAAAAACAACAACAACATTCTCCTCGATTCGAACCTACGGCCCGCAATATTCGATATTTCAAAGACCAATGCTTAACCACTGAGCTGCCGGGACTGACAGACGTATTGCAATAAAATATACCTAATATTATTGTTTATGTAAGCTGCTTTACCTATTTTGTTAGTTCTATAAGTCCAGAAAACATAAACAAACGTGACGTCACTCCGAAGTTATCATACACGGACTGTAGGGCCTTTACTTGTCACCAGCAGGCTAAAGGTTGTTATAAGTAAATTCATTTAACTGGAATATGAGCCTAACAAGAATATCAGATATACAACTGTATTTGTGTTAAAATTGAATTAACAAGATATAAGTTATATCTTATGAAATAAATGTGTTTTAAAAGTCCATACTTCATGATGAAACTTGCGAACTTTTAGATTTTCAACAGTCCAGAAAGAAGTGCAATTTGTTAAGTTCAAAGCCCTGTTTAAAAGATACTTTTTATGTACTGTTAGTTTGTCTACGTGCAGCTTATATGATTTATTTGACTTTTAGTAATTGAAGAAGAACACTAAGATTTATAAAATTGTCATATCAAGTTTTATGTAACAAAGAGAGCAAATTTAGAGTTAAACATTTTTTGAAATTGTATCTATATAATAATTGAAATTAGTGCATTTTATTGTATGTGACAGCATGTTTATGGTGCACGGTATATCAATTTAACATATCAAATGGTCATTTAAATGTGATTTCTAAAGATATGAAGGAAAAAAAATTGTCACTTTACTAAGGTTGTCTAAGGGTTAAATGAAAAGTACAGAAAAATGTTATATTCATATGTAGCATAACTTAATGTTATCTGAACACGCATGAAATATTCAACTAAAAAATGTTTCATTGCACGTAGTCTCCTTGTGGCTTTGAGAAAAGGTTCTATTATGTCTACCTTTTATTACACCTTAATTATCTTTGCAACAACATTTAAAATAAAAAAAAGTTCCAACTGTCAGATTAAAATATCATGGAACTTTGTTACTTGAAACACCCTTGTAACAAGATGTATCATGGAACTTGTTACTTGAAGCACCCTTGTAACAAGATGTATCATGGAACTTGTTACTTGAAGCACCCTTGCAACAAGAACTTTGTTACTTGAAGCACCCTTGTGGCAGGATGTGTCATGAAGCTTTGTTACTTGAAGCACCCTTGTAACAAGATGTATCATGAAACTTGTTACTTGAAACACCCTTGCAAAAAGAACTTTGTTACTTGAAGCACCCTTGTAGCAGGATGTATCATGGAACTTTGTTACTTGAAGCACCCTTGTAACAGGATATATGATCGAGCTTTGTTACTTGAAGCACCATTGTAACAAGATGTATCATGGAACTTGTTACTTGAAGCGCCCTTGCAACAGGATGTATCATGGAGCTTTGTTACTTGAAGCACCATTGTAACAAGATGTATCATGGAACTTGTTACTTGAAGCACCCTTGTAGCAGGATGTATCATGGAGCTTTGTTACTTGAAGCACCCTTGTAACAAGATGTATCATGGAGCTTTGTTACTTGAAGCACCCTTGTAACAGGATGTATCATGGAGCTTTGTTACTTTAAGCACCCTTGTAACAGGATGTATCATGGAACTTGTTACTTGAAGCACACTTGTAGCAGGATGTATCATGGAACTTCGTTACTTGAAGCACCCTTGTAACAGGATGCATCATGGAGCTCTGTTACTTGAAGCACCCTTGTAACAAGATGTATCATGGAACTTGTTACTTGAAGCACCCTTGTAGCAGGATGTATCATGGAGCTTTGTTACTTGAAGCACACTTGTAACAGGATGTATCATGGAACTTGTTACTTGAATCACCCTTGCAACAAGAACTTTGTTACTTGAAGCACCCTTGTAGCAAGATGTATCATGGAACTTTGTTATTTGAAGCATCCTTGCAATAAGATGCATCATGGAACTTTGTTACTTGAAGCACCCTTGTAACAGGATGTATCGTTGAACATTGTTACTTGAAGCATCCTTGCAATAAGATGCATCATGGAACTTTGTAACTTGACTTGTAACAGGATGTATCCTGGAACTTTGTTACTTGACTTGTAACAGGATGTATCCTGGAACTTTGTTACTTGAATCATCCTTGCAACAATATGTATCATGGAACTTTGTTACCTTAAGCACCTTTGCAACAAGATGTGTCATGGAACTTGTTACTTGAATCATCCTTGCAACAAGATGCATCATGGAACTTTGTAACTTGAAGCACCCTTGCAACATGATGCGTCATAGAACTTTGAAGCATCCTTGCAACAAGATGTGTCATGGAACTTTGTATCTTGAAGCACACTTGTAACAGGATGTATCATGGAACTTTGTTAGCCCACCATCATCAGATGGTGGGCTATTAAAATCACTCTGCGTCCGTGGTCCGTCATTCCGTCCGTCCGTCCATTAACAATTTCTCGTTATCGCATCTCCTCAGAAACTACTGGGGGGATTTTGACCAAACTTTGTCAGAATGATGTATTGGTACCCTAGTTGTGTCCCCCTGAAAATCAGACTGGTTCAAGAATTTATGAGTGAGTTATGGCGTTACTTGAAGCACCCTTGTAACAAGATGTATCATAGAACTTTGTTACTAAAAGCTCCCTTGCAACAGGATGTATCATGGATCTTTGTTACTTGAAGCACACTTGCAACAAGATATATAATGAAACATTGTAACATGAAGCACCTTTGTAACAGGATGTATCATGGAACTCTGTTACTTGAAGCACCCTTGCAACAAGATGTAACATGGAGCTTTGTTACTTTTTGAAGCACCCTTGTAACAAGATTTATCATGGAACTTTGTTACTTCAAGCACCCTTGTAACAGGATGTATCCTGGAACTTTGTTACTTGAAGTATCCTTGCAATAAGATGCTTCATGGAACTTTGTTACTTGAAGCACACTTGTAACAGGATGTGTCATGGAACTTTGTTACTTGAAACACCCTTGCAACAAGATGTATCATGGAGCTTTGTTACTTTTTGAAGCACCATTGTAACAAGATTTATCATGGAACTTTGTTACTTGAAGCACCCTTGTAACAGGATGTATCATGGAACTTTGTTACTTGAAGCATCCTTGCAATAAGATGCTTCATGGAACTTTGTTACTTGAAGCACACTTGTAACAGGATGTGTCATGGAACTTTGTTACTTGAAGCATCCTTGCAACAAGATGCATCATGAAACTTCGTAACTTGAAACACCCTTGCAACAAGATGTGTCATGGAACTTTGTTACTTGAAGCACCCTTGCAACAAGATGCATCATGGAACTTTGTAACTAGAAGCACACTTGTAACAGGATGTATCACGGAACTTTGTTACTTGAAGCACCCTTGTAACAAGATATATCATAGAACTTTGTTACTAACAGCTCCCTTGCAACAGGATGTATCATGGAACTTTGTTACTTGAAGCACCCTTGCAACAAGATGTATAATGAAACTTTGTAACATGAAGCACCTTTGTAACAGGATGTATCATGAAACTTTGTTACTTGAAGCACCCTTGCAACAAGATGTATCAGGAAGCTTTGTAACTTGAAGCACCGTTGCATCAGGATATATCCAAATTTTCTTTCATTCCACACTATGTTGCACAAGAGCTTCATTTAACAGTCAAGACTTTTGTCAAACTCCTTATATTAACCTTATTATCTCTCTTGTATGAACCTTATTGTTTCTCTTATAGTGACTTTATTATCTCCCTTTTGTGAAACTGTTCTCTTGTATTAACCTTATTATCTCCCTTGTTTGAACTTTATTATTTTTCTTTTATTAACTTTATTATCTCTCTTGCATAAATCTTACTTTTTCTTATTATGACTGTATAATTTCCCTTTTATGAAACCTATTGTTTCTCTTGTATTAACCTTATTATCTGCCTTGTATGAACATTATTGTTTCCCTTATATTGACTATTGTCTCCCTTGGATTAACTTATATGACCCTTTTGGTTTCCCTTCTGTGAACAATATTGTTTCCTTTGTATAAACCTTATTGTCTCCCTTGTATGGAATCTTACTGTTTCTGTTATTGTTTCTTTTATTGGTCTAAGGTTGCAATATACTCAGAATATAAATGGCAGTCTGAATATTTCTAATGTGGCCATTTCTAATGTTTTCCTTTGCAAAACTGTTTTAAAAATTATTTATGAAAAACTAATTATGCAAAAATGTTAAAAGCACCTTGTAACTTTGCAAATTATTGGAACTAAAAAATGTAATGAAAGTTGTTCATCAAGAAATTTCTTACTTATTTATGTACACATTTTGCTTGTTTGCTATCTGTATATAAATTAATGTTTAATTTACACAAGTTTTTTTTTTTTACTAAGTTCGATTAATACTATGTTAATTTTTGTTGTAAGTTGAAACTTCTTTCTCCAACATCACAAGATAAAGCATATATTACCATTTATCAACTGAAACTTGTTTAAAGTTTAAAATTTTACTTTCAGTTAATATTCATGGATTATCATATCTCACTCTCATCTTCCATAATGATAGGGTCTTATATTACAAAATGACAGAAAAGCTATTTAAAATGTCAGGTAGGAAAGTTTACTGAAAGTTTGTAAAAGGACACTGTAATTCTACATTAAGTGTTGGTATGAGAATTTCAGTTTGGGTTTAGGACAGTCACCTAACTAAGCTTAAGGCCAATACTGTAAAACAAGATATTTTTGCAAGTCTGAATTTTCGATTTAAGATTTGAACTGGAACTAAAATTTTTACAATACATGACTAATGTGTGAGACATACAGTTCCATTTATAGCAGTTATAACTTCACAAAATTGAGCCACACCATGAGAAAACCAACATAGTGCATTCGCCAACAGCATGGATCCAGATCCATGCTGTTTGCTTTCAAAGCCTATTGCAATTAGAGAAACCCTTAGCGAAGAGCATGAATCCTGGACAAGGCTGGTCTGGATCCATGCTGGTTGCAAGTGCACTATGTTGGTTTTTCTTATGGTGCGGCTCAAATATTTATTTTTGTGAATATGGACAGTTACCCAAAATAAATCCTTCACAAAAATTCCTGATTTTATGATATCTCACTGTAATATCTTTTGGGGATTCTTGCAGCAATATGTACCCATAAATTTATTTCCATACCAGATCAAAATTACAGTTGTGGAGTTTGGACAAATGGAATACATCCCTTTGAACAGTAAGAGTTCCATACCTCATGTTTTTACTGATGTAAATGAGATGTGGAACCAAAATTTGTAGTCCTGTTTGGCACCATATAACCTATACTGTGTTGGTGCGCCTTAAAACCCAAATAAATAAATGAACAGTAAGAGAGTGCCAGCCAGATGACAAATGGAATACATCCTTTTGATCAGTAAGAGAGTGCCAGCCAGATATTGCAAATATAATGGATTTTTTTTTTGAATGCACAAAATCTATTTAATTTTCTGCATGCTGTAACACTTCACAAACATTGCCAAAAGCAATGTAATTATTAGTCCCCTACTGGTTGAAAACCAGTTTCGGGGACTGTAGCAATGCGCTTTTCGGTCATTCCGTCCGTCCGCAATTTCGTGTCCAGTCCATAACTCTTTTATCCATGAAGGGATTTTATTATTACTCAGCACAAATGTTCCCCATGATGAGATGACGTGTCATGTGCAAAACCCAGACCCCTAGCTTAAAGGTCAAGGTCACAATTGGAGGTCAAAGGTCAACAGGGCTTTTTTCCTGTCCGGTCCATAACTCTCCCATCCATGAAGGGATTTTAATATCACTTGGCACAATTGTACCTCATAATAAAACGATATGTCATGCACAACTTTCAGACCCCTAGCTCAAAGGTCAAGGTCACACTTGATAGTCAAATGTTAACATGGCATGAACAGGGTCTGTTTCGTGTCTGGTCCATAACTCTTTCATCCATGAAGGGATTTTAATATTACTCGACACAAATGTTCCCCATGATGTGACGACGTGTCATGCACAAAACCTGCACCCCTAACTCAAAGGTCAAGGTCACAATTGGAGGCCAAAGGTCAACAGGGCTTTTTTCCTGTCCGGTCCATAACTCTCTCATCCATGAAGGGATTTTAATATCAATTGACAAAATTGTATGTCATAATAAGACGATTTGTCATGCACAACTTTCAGACCCCTAGCTCATAGGTCAAGGTCACACTTAGTAGTCAAATGTTAACATGGCATGAACAGGGTCTGTTTCATGTCGGGTCCATAACTCTGTCATTCATTAAGGGATTTCAATATTACTTGGCACAGATGTTCTCCATGATGAGACAACGTGTCATGCGCAAATCCCGGAGCCCTTTCTCAAAGGTCAAGGTCATACTTAGAGGTCAAAGGTCTAAATCAAGAAGGACTTTGTCTGGAGCATTTCTTCTTTGTGCATGGAGGGATTTTAATGTAACTTGGCACAAATGTTCACCACCATAAGACAAAATGTCTTGTGCAAGAACCAGGTCGCTAGGTCTAAGGTCAAGGTCATACTTAGAGGTCAAAGGTCAAATTTAAGAATGACTTTGTCCTCAGCATTTCTTCTTCATGCATGGAGAGATTTTGATGTAACTTGGCACAAATGTCCACCACCATGAGGCACACTTTTTTAGAATTACTTCCCTTTGTTGTTACTATAAATAGATTACATTGTAACTTTTTTATTACTGGCCGTAGGGAAAATTCGAGATCACTTTTCTGTGGTACAACATGTACGCTACATCCAATGTTTAGGTGTATTTTGATCTATCCCTACCTAGTAAAGATTTTCTTGTGGACTTACATTTAATAGAATTTTTTTTTTTTTTTTTTTTTTTTTTTTTTTTAGGATTAATTTCTCTTTGTTGTTACTATAAATAACTTTTATGATAACTTTTTGTATAATCGGCCAAAAAAATTCCAAATGAAAACAACTGTACGTTTTTATATATGCAAATTTTAATCCAAGTGCTTTGTTATATTATATTGTATATGTAGTACAATATTGTTTATACATCATTGACAAATGTCAGTTCATTATGTTACACTGCAGTAGAGAAAATTAGGTGCCTTCCAGCACTGGCACCAGATCAGAAAGAAAATGCCTCCGTACGTGTTATACCCTACCCCTAGGTATTCTATAAGAACCATGGTCGTGAACGGGAAATTATACTAACCCGTTTCAATCGTACATTTCTCAACTTAAACGCGCAGTTCGGTGAATGGGTATGTAGCATATTGAACAAGCGATAATTTATCTTCCATCGTGCACCAGTCACATTGTCTCAATATTCCATATTGCTGAGATTATCAACATATTTTATGCTTTCGTCAACGTTACAGAAAAAACTTGCTTGACCTTCCCTAATGAACATCCGGTCTAGAGGTCACGACAGTGTGCACATGTTTGGCGAAACGTAAACAAACAAAAACAGAATTTAAAAAAATCACAATTTTACACTAAAACTCGAAATGATGAATGAAATTCATCTTGTATACGATATTTAATTTGAAATCGTACATTGGTCTGCATCTGTTCTGTTTATTTTATTCATTTTGCACATTAATGCTGCATTTTCACATTTTAGCGAACACGTGTAGTAAAGTGACGATTGACATACATTTTCACAACAGCCAATCAGAATGGTTTTTTAATCTAGAACGGAACTTCACCAGGGAAGTTCAAGCAAGTTTTTTGTGTTACGTTGAAATTACTATAAACTACGCGTTGTTTTTCTAAGATAAGATGTATTAAAGAAATGCGACCGGTACTCAATAGAAGATAAATTACCACTTGTTTGATATCCATAGTACACATTTACCGCACTGCGTGTTTTAGGTATGAAATGCGCGATTGAAACGGGTTAGTATATTTTCCCGTTCATGACCATGGTTCTTATAGAATACCTAGGGGTAGGGTATAACACGTTCGGAGGCATTTTCTTTCTGATCTGGTGCCAGTGCCTTCCAGTAGGGGACTTTGTATTGCATGGCAATACTTCATTCACTTGTTGTCAAATGTAATATAAGTCCAAAAGAAGAAAAAAACGTTTATTGATTTATTTGAGCTAATTTGAGGACATTTGAATTGGTTTTAAAATCTGGGATATGTTTGTACTTTTATTTACAAAAATTATAGGAATACTTTCTAACATAGATTAACAATTATTCTTACAGAATGCAGTAACCATGGCAAATTCAGATGATACAGTCATATATTAATATTTTACTGGCTAATTTGTATTGAGCGTAATATATTATGCTTCTACCCTCAAAGGTCCACAAAACGATTGATCTTAAATCATCTTAATTTCTCATGAATTTGATGAATTACCTTGTTTTGTTAGCATAATCATAATTGCAAATAATTCTGCTGAAACTAGGTCTAAAAATATCCATACCAGATAATAATAGGTCACAATTATTCCCCCTGAGTGGGAATATCAAATAACGTTTGGACGATTGTTCAATTAAAGTATCGAATCACCATTGAGCGAGAGTGTCTCCATTAGCTGTTTTCACCTCACCTTGAAAACCCTAAGTTATTACGACAATGGGATAATAATTTTTTCAGATATAACTCCCAACTATAAATCATTACTACCTATTAGCAGTATTAAATTTATTAATTCTGCTCATTTTTTCTTTTCAAACGAGCTTTGAAATACGAGATACTGATCTAAACCGAAATATTGTAAGTAAGTGACGTTCGACTACTACAAATATCTCCTTGTTCACTTGTAACTATCAATTTAAAAGGTTATGAATTTCGCTTTCATGAAATTTCTTAATAGGTCGGTAATTGCTATCTATTTTCTCCAGATAGGTGTTGAATTATCGAATGATATATGGCGATACTGTCTGAAACAACAATAAGATTTATAACGTTGATATTTTGATTTTCCGATTCCGGACTATGATAGTAATCTTCATTGGTTGCTAATAATCGCATTAACTGTGTAACAAGGACACATTCTAACTGTATTTGGTGATTTACGCCTAAAAAGGATGTCGGAGGGGTCCCATAATTTGATAATAGTTATGAAAATAATAAAAGCAAGACAAACCTCGGTTCAAAAAAATGAAAAAAATGTCAAGATTTGGAATTTTTAAGGATTATCAGACGTATATCATGATGAAGATAACATTTTATTTCAAATTTTACTTTTTTTGGCTTTGAATAAAATGTGTTATAATTTCCAGTAATGGGGCTATCATATAGTTTTGCACCCTTTGATGGTTTTCTTAATAATACAATCAAACTATATAATGACTTGTATTTGAAAGTGTATTTTTTGTAGGCATCAAGCCCGGCAAAAAATTAATGTAATAAGATCATTCTGAAACCGAAGTTCTACTAGAACAGTTCTTATTAACCTTTACCCTGCTAAATTTCTATAATGGACTGATATATCATTCAATTTGGGCAATACCATTTATTTTTCGTTGGGGTTTTCAATGAAAATTTACTGACTGAATAGCGAGGCAAACTCATCTGCCCGCAGCAGGCTAAAGGTTTAAAACAAATTTTTGTTTTTGAAATCTTAAGACAAATTTAATGGTTTATATATTCATTACTGATCAAAAATGGCCAACCCGCTGTTTTGATAAACAATAGTTTAATTTGTCTTTCACCCCTGTGCAGGTGAGTTTGAGTCACGCTTGGCTCATTATATGATGAATTTAGCCCCGCCCGCTTAACTTAGTAGGGAGAGCATTGGTCAACGGATCGAGGGGTTGCGAGTTCAATCCCTGGGCGGGGTGTATGTTCTCCATGACGATTTGATAAAAGACATTGTGTCTGAAATCAGTCGTCCTCCACCTCTGATAATTCATGTGGAGAAGTTGGCAGTTACTTTGTGGAGAATAGGTTTGTACTGGTACAGAATCCAGGAACACTGGTTGGGCTAACTGCCCACCGTTACATGACTGAAATACTGTTGAAAAACGGCGTTAAACCCAAAACAAACAAACAAAATCATCATTTGAGGAAGTCGCTGGCCTACTTGGGTAAGGTCAGCAGTTCTACGCAAGTGCAAGAAATAATGTCAGCTCCTAGTATCTTCAACCATTTATGAAGTAATGGACATGATTGTTAAAATATTAGAAACTGCAAATATGAAAATGATTAGTTCAGTGTTTTGATCAGCATATAATAATGATGTTCTTTAATCGTTCTTTGACAACATTAAAAATCACTTAATTTTTTAACATAATGGTTTCTGTTATTAATAAGAAAATACCAAGTGCAAACAAATTAACTATTTTAGTGTCTCCATAGAAGATGGCTGCCCTCGTCTCGTGCTGTATATTGAAGGACGGCGCTTGTGCCAATATCTCGACATCTTTCTTGGCAGGATAACATAAATTCACTGCACTTTACAGATGAAAAAAGAACAGGTGTGAAAAGTATGACAAAGAATTTCAATGACTTCAAATGAATTTATCTGTTGCAAAATCTGATATAGTTTATTACAGATAGAAAGTGTACACTTGTTAGCTTCTAGTTAACGTTGTATAATTTCAGGGAAAATGATCGTTTTTTTGTAAAATTATAAAGAACTATAATGCTTCAAAAGAACTTTCAGAAAAAAGAATACACTAAATGAATAAGTGTAAATTACTAGAAATTATAAGATTGATGACATAATAAATTATAATGTCTTTGGACAGTATGATGGATTTCTAACAGGGTTCTTCCAGCAATTACTGAATATTTTATTCTGTCTCATTCTATAAGTTTGTCTTTGATAAGCCACTTGTAGTGATCAGCTCGACCTAGTTGTCAAAATGGCTGTTTGGCGAATGTAAAAGTAAATGCATTGGTGTGCGTGTTTGCATAAATGTTTGTCCAGTCTTGTCCAGACTGTAACATTTTTTTTTTCAACTAAGAAAATCATTCTTAAATTATTATGTACAAAAAGAATGTTGTATGGCATAGGACATCACAGACTCTCAAGTAGTCCAAGAGCTCTTATAGCCATTAGCCTGCTGGAGGCAAGTAATACTGCCTTTGCGACCAGTGCAGACCAAGGTCAGCATGCATGTCAATGCAGGCTGACCTTGGTCTGCACTGTTTACTATTCATTCAGTAAATTTTCAATGAACACCCCTTCAAATGATAAATGGTATTGCCCAAATTGATTGATAGACCTGCCCATTTTAGAAATTTAGCGCGCTAAAGGTTAAAAATCCTTGTTGGAAGGTAAAGTTAAAGTTGCTAATATTCTTAAAAAGAAAGAGGCAATTGCTAAAATTTCTTTTCATAAATGAATTTCTAATCTTTTTTTAAAACCCTTATCATGCTGGACACGATTGATTCTGCCTTTGCGACCAGTTTGTGCAGTCTGATCATGATCTGCAGTGTTCGCCATTCAGTCAGTATCTTTTTTGTTAGCACCCCTTGTAACAGTTAATGCAACTGTCTAAATTGAAAGATGGACAAGTTCATGATAGAACTTTAGCAGGGTAAGGGTTAATGTAAGTGAATATCCTGACACAAAAGTTTGAAGAAAGATAAAAGTGTGCACTTATTCTAATATCATAATAAACATACTATGTAAATTAAATACCCATGATTCCAAAAACCCAGTCACTAACATACTGAAAACAGCATACATTCAGAATAATGGTGACATGTATTACTAGTCACAACCTTAACAAGCATATTTTTTGATTTAGTTTGATGTCTAAGATACAGCTTTGGTAGAAAGTTTTATAGACATAAAGAAAGAAGACTTTTACAGGTACATAGATCTTGTTACATGTTGGGTTCCGGATCTCATTGGGTATCGGGTTTCGGATCTTGTTACATGCCGAGTTCTGGTATAGAGGATATCGCAAGTTTCAGATGGATGAACTTTCTCTTTCCATCAACCAAGATGAATTTGAATTTCAGATTAAAATGTATCTTCTAAGATTTCGCTTCTCATGTTCTGTACATATTATAATAGAGTGCCGGATTTTTTTGTCATAAAACCTTTTTTTGACATGAGATTCCTGTATAAAGATTAGATGTTAATCTGATAACTGATTCAGCAGCCTTTTGTCAATGGGTAGAAAAGGAAAACGGGTTTTGAAAAGTGAATTAAAATTTGAAAAACAAGTGAATCGAGTATCATATTATTTTCGTGTTTCGGGATTCCCACCGTATAAAAGGAAAATTATTTGTACAATTAAAAGGATGCTTAAACATGACAGAATTCGAGGAGCTCGAAAATTCATGAATAGAATTATAAATGAGTGGTTGTTTTGATAAAAATATTGTTTTTATCATAATTGTTGATGAAGGAAAGTTTATTTTTCAAAAATTGTGAAGAATGACAGCAGGCCAAGGACTACATTCTAGCAGTCAAGGAATGCCAAATCTGGATACAGGACTTGCAAAACCTCTGATTCTTATTCCAAAGAGAAAAGGTAGTTTGAATAAAGTAATATACACATAAAGTAATTGATTACAAACATGACTAAAGATCTATTGAAATGATAGAAATTACTTTAATATCGCTAATTTAATAGAGGTGTGGGTTATTAGAGAGAAAAAAATCACAAGTTAATCTAGCAATCTCATCAACTGATGCTCTTATACTATTTAGGAAGATAATACGATTTTGCTGCTATTTTTGCAAGAGATAATGTCATAATTCCTGATTTAGTTTGTTTCACTAGTATCAACCGGGTTGTTCATTAATTACAAAGTTAAGATTTACTGGAAAGTTGTTAAGTACCTTTATATGAATAATAATAATAGAGATTAATACTGTCAAAAATGATGTTAATCTGAGGAAAAAAAAGTTTGTACCTTATTATTGAAAGAAGTTAATTAGTAATTACACTGGTTAAAATTTGGTTAAATGCATTGAAAAAGCATGACATATAAGATAAAATTTGTTTAACATGACTTTAACATTCTGACTACATCTGCTGTTCGCTTCAGTATAACAGAAGTAACCACACCAAACCTGTATATATGTTTATCTGCCACTACTTTAGGTTGTGGGTTCAAACCAAGCTCATGTCATAATTTCGCCTGAGACATTAAACCCAGGGCAGATGGTCTACAACTCTGGTATTAATACATACAGTCGAATTTCATTCGCTCGAACTTGACGGGACCAGCAAAATTTGTTCGAGTTATCAGTAGTTCTAGCCAGAAAACAAAATACATTGTACAGGGATTTTGCCGGAACCTTGCAATGAGTTCGAGGGAAGGGTGATGTACAAATTGTCTTGAGTTTGAGCGAACGAAGTTTCACTGTATTTCAGCCAGCGCTAGTTTCCTTTGACCAGTGCTCTGTAACTCAGTGGTTAGTGCACTGGCTTCACAAGTGGAAGGCTGTTGACTCAGATCTCTTCGTATTTAACTACTTACAGTGTTTCAGATGTGACTTTATATCGAGGTTCTATGTAGTATGCTTTACACTGTAGATGGTAAAAGAACCAGGGGAAACTTCTGTGACCGGAGCATCATCATTCTGTACCTTGCACAAGGCTCCAAAACATAAAATGACTGAACCTTTTTCCTGGAGGAGTCGCCCGTACGGGTAGCTGGTGGCACTGGCTTTAAATAAAAGGAGTTTTCCAAGTGCGCAAGACAGAACACAAAAAGGATATTATAATTCTGTGTATTATTGTTTTACAGCTGATCATTTTGTGCTGTTGTATTGTCATATTGTCTGTTGTATTTTTTTTTTTTAAGTTTTCTTTTTGTTAACCTTTAGCCTGCTGGCGGTAAGTGATTCTGCATTTGCGACCAGTGCAGACTAAGATCAGCCTGCACTGATCATAGTCTGCAGTGTTCACTATTCATGCAGTCAGTAAATTTTCAGTGAACACCTCTTCGAATAATAAATGCTATTGCCCAAATTGAATGATGGACCAGTCCATTATAAAAATTTAGCAGGGTAAGTGTTAAAAAGAAGATATGTTTTTTGCTATGATTTACAGAGATGTTCTATGAAGATTTCTCAATATTTATAAAAATGTAGTAGGTGAAGTTTTATGAATGAAAGTATCTTGTTTACTTGCCATAAGCATAGTGGGTGGGGTGATAAAACTGATATCTCCAGATAAAGGGAGATAATTTCTTGCTGTTTGATAAAAGTAGACCAAAACATAGAATATCCTCCAGTATCATTTAGAAATCAAAATTTGATGTACATAACAGGTTATTTTGTTGGTCTCCTAGAGTGTTATTAGTTCTTTTGAGTTTAGCAAGTGTTTGATAGATGATTCTGTGATAAAGGCAGGAAGGACGGACGGTTTCAAGCAGGGATACAGGCTTTCCGTTAACCTTACAACCCGTTATGAAAAATATGATATTATCAAAATGAAAAAGAAGGTTTCTGCCAGTGCCTATCAAGAAATATCCTGAAAGGCTAGATGTGCTGATTTAGTTAGGCTAATTAATGCGTTTTGGAAGTGCCTCTGCGGGGTTTCGAACTTCTGTTTCAAAGTGAGTCATTGATAAAAATTGAAGATGGTTTAAAGGCTCACCCTTGACATATATTATAGATCATATGTACATTTATAATAGATCATATATACATAAGTAATAGATCATACACCTTGTACATTTAGGAAACTCGTATAAAATGGGGCAGCAACAGTTTGATTCTATCTATTCTCGGAATTAAATCAATCAAAATTATTTTCCTATGCTTCTATCATTATTTCAAGCAAGTGCATAAAGATTTTTAATTTCAAATTTAAATCGGCATATTATCATCTCTACATACTTGTAAGAATTATGTTTTTATGATAATGCTGTGATGAATATAAAAGATACATGTTATGCATAAAGGTGCATGAAGTGTGAAAATGGGCATTAAAAAAAATAAATTTGGTTCCCACACTCTAGTCCTAGATATCCATTACTGAAGAATTATTGACCCTTTTAATCTGTCTAATTAATTGAAATATTGTATCAAATCTCTGATTATTAATTTCTTAAGTGTTTCTTTGAGAAAAATCATGTTTTGTTTCTGATATTAAAACGGTTCTTAATAGTAATAAATAATTTTTAAAAATCAAAGACTTGCGTCGGTGACTGAATTTCAATATGAGCTATTATACAGTTATTTATCAGCGACACGTTTATTGCAATTTTTTGCCATTTTTAGGTGTTATATGAGATTTGATACTGCTAATAGTTATAGAAATCTTGTCTCAAATCTCCGAAACAATGGACGACAGTTAGCGAGCATCATACTTTGGCCTCGTACAATTCAGCTTATGTCATTGTTGGTGACATATTCCCATGTAGCAAGTCCCATTGTTTTAGTGAATTGATTCCTTGATTTCGGTTTGATTGCAGCTTTAATGGACCGAAAGAAACCCCCCACCTTAACGTCAGTTCCACAATCGCCATCAAATATACAACTTTCATGAATAGATGAGAATTTTTTTCCACAGTGTTTCACAAAAACGCTGTATTGTCCTGACCCCCTGCTCATGAAATTGGAGATACCTTATTTGAGGGTCGAATAAAATAAATGTCAAGTTTTTTATCTGAACCCTTTAAGTATTTTTCTTTTATTTGTATCTCTTTATGGTTCAAAACTGAAGATAGTAATATTTTATTGTCTTTTTTGCTTTTGATAATTGTTTAAATTTAAGTATAATTATGTTTACAAGTCTTACTTGGTAACCAAGTTTCAGCCAAATTTTTTGTTTCATCCATTCTTAAATATTTTGTTATGTTGTAGTATGCTTTAAGCATATTTGAATGAATTTAACTGGAATTTAATTTCACCTGATAAAAATGAGAGGTATTGAATATTCATTGAAATTATTTTCATATTTTTTCACTTTTTATGGTAATTACTATATTTTCTATTTTTTTCTGGAAAAAAAAAAGGTCTTCATTAGTCCAGAAAAAAAGTGTTTTATGTATCATTTTATTTGTTTTAATTCTTTTTTTATGTCCAATGTTTCTGTATGGACCCAGCCACAAAAGTAGTAGGAGCTTCAAAAAAGGCCTCTGCTTCAAATACACTTCTGATGTACTTTAAAGGTACTTCCAATCACATAGACCTGCTTCGCATTCAGTCCCGGAGACTTCAATTGTACTTGTCTCATACTTCCCCTGAAGTCTCCGGGGCCTTAATTGTGCTCCACTTTTGAGCATGGGACTTCAAGGAAGTACTAGGGGACTTCAATGATACTTTAGAATCTTTAACAAACAATAATTGAGGATTCAAGTGGAACTTCAAATATACTTTCTTAACTTTGAAAAATACCTGCATCTAAGGAACTTAAAATGTACTTCTGTGACTTTCTATTTTTAAAGTGACTCCCTCATTTTATGTGCAGTAGTGGTTTTTTATACTATGAAAGTGCTAAACTTGAAAGTGCTAAACTTTGTATATTTGTAATAAACAATTAAAGTTGTACAGATATTTTGTCTTGCTAATCTTAAAGCCCCAGTGCCACATTGTGTAAATTTTACAGTTGATTTCAACTAGATTCTTTTCGCACTAAAAATAGTATCTGCATATTCTAGCTCATGCTTTTTGACACTATCCCATACCCTCCTTAGTTTTTGTTATATCATTGAAAAAAATACCATTTACGTAATACTCAAAACACATATATGTAAATTACACAAGAATAGAATAATTCCATGTAAATGAAAGTCAGCTTTGTCCATTAGGGTTGACATCTGACAATTTCAGCCGCACTTTGTGTAAAGTGTAATAGTCCCTTTCTCAGTTTTTGCTAGAAAACAAGTTGTTTATTTCCAATACCAAGTTTGACAATTCTGATGTCACACACATATCCATAAGATATCAGCAGTGGCGGGGTACAGCTTACCATACTTGTACCATTTTAACACTTGCACCGGTAGCATGGAGTTGGCCTACTGAAGCGGTTTTCATCTAGGGGTGAACTTGTCTGTTTCAATAGTTGTTCAAAATTTATAATGATATTTTTGTGAGTCATTTAGAGACTAGATGCCATAGAAGAAGTTGACCATGTATTTTCTGCAGATTAGTATAAGAATATTTAAACTGGAAATGAGTTAGTTAAGTACATAGGTACCATGGGGGACAAGTCTACTGGCAAGGACTGTACATAACCATTTATAGGAGGTACCAGGCACTGGCAACGGAAAGCACACATAAAATAGATCAAAAAAATTTCTGTAAGGACCGGAGCAAAGGTGGACACAGACCTTAAGGTTTGACTCTTGGTGCGTCTAGTTCATGGAGTCCAAACTACAATAACTGTCAAGTCAGTCACGGTTTTCATATTTTATTTTCTGCTCTGATCTTTTATTTACACAAGTCTTTAAGCATGTACTATTAATTTCAAATTTCAAGCGCCAAAGGCGTGATACAACCTCACGACCTCCAAGCTATTCGCAGCAGTTACCTTCCCTGGCGTTCATTAGTTACTGTATCGCAAGGGGAAGTAATCGCCGCAGAGGTTGGCACGACCTCTTGATTGACAGTCAAGCGCCTAACCACTTCAAACTTTGACCAAGGTCTGTTTGAAAAACTTTACCTGGAGATATGTTGATTTTAAAAAACTTAACCGAAAAACTTAACTAACATGCGTTAACGCAGACAATGAGTGACAACCCCCTACGAAATGTGACCATGTTCAACCATTTACAACCATGGTTCAGCATAGCCATTCCAGGTTTGACCATGGTTGGACCAGAAATTTTGACATGGTTGACTATGGTCAAACAAAGGTTGAAAAAAAGGCCACCATGGTCAACTGATGTAGACCATGGTTGAGATATGACTGACCATGGTCAACTTTGTTACCATGGTGAAAAATTACAAACATGGTTAAAAACAAACTGACACAGACATTATGTATGTAAACCACGGTTGGAAAGGATACAGACCATGGTCAGAAACAAAGATTTTTTACGCACTTAAAACAAGCAGAAAATATATCTGGCATGAACTTTTCATAAAATTTATACTGAACAAAATTTCTAAAGATCCACCTACTTTGAGATAATTTTTACTGTAATAACTGTATGTGCAGATTTAAGCATGATCATATAAATGTGTAGCATACAAAAGCGTTAAAATTTTATCTCATGAACTGTACATATGTATCTTGTGCCCCAAAGGCTGATTTGGGCCTGTGCTGTCATAGATACTGCTAGGACCCTTTTTTATGAGTAATCGTGTAATCCACTTTTTTTCGCTGAAGGACAGACGGAATTTCTGTTATCATAGCAACCAACAATTTTAGTCCGACTGAAAAAATAAAATGATGTGCATAATCTACATATCGTCCTGTAACTACACACCAAGTTTCATGAACCTAGCTTATGTACTTTTTGAGTAATCGCGTAATCCACTTCTTTTTCGCTGACTGACAGATGGACAGACGGAGGGTAAACCTATAGTTTCTTCCGGTTTCACAGTAGGGGACTAATTACAACCATATATATTGTCCGGTTATTTTCTGAAATACACTAATCAATACTAATTTGCTAGAGTCTTTTTAATGAAAAGTATTTTATTGGTCTAACCACTGGATAGGGGGGCAATCGTGTGGACTGTTTGTACCTTACTTAAACACACTTCTGCCTAGAATGTTTGGCATACATACAACATATACAGCATTGTCAATAGCTATATAGAAAAGTTTATCCATGATCTCAGACACATGAATTGTTTTCAGACATTCAGTTGATACAACTTTAAATATATGTCTGCCACTAGATCTAAGGATGTAACAGTCATCAGGTATTTCATATACTTTCACGACAGCAAACACTTTCTTTTCTTTGTTAACAACAAAAAACTTGACTGAAACTACTTCACCTGAATGACAAACCACAAAATAACAAGTTCTTCTTTTCATTCGCTGATATGCCTGACTGAAGTAATTTTGTCCATTAATTTCAACACGAAAACACTTTTTTAAATCCAATGCAGAAGTTGAGTTTGTTGACTGCAGAAGACCTTCACAGCATTCATCTGGTGAGACTGGTAAGAGTCTTCCTGCAACTTTACAAGATACCATTTCTTTTGCTGTTGTCCACTTGCTTCTACACTTAAGCATCCTGTTCAAAAAGTGTTTGCATTTGTAGCTAGACTCCACTGAACCTGGAACAGATTAGGATTAGACAATCAGTAAAACCGAATGATGCTCCCTGAAGCATGTGCTTGTCGCGATATTGTCACTAACCAAATTAACACAAGAAAGGGAGACAACTACAGTCTACATGTAGAATTATATTTCTTGAAAAGGCATTTCCAGTTCTCTGTGTTTGTACTCTCCTCCCTCAATAAAGCCTTACTGCAACCTAGATTTCATCTAGACAAATATTCTAATAAAGTTTCATGAAGATCAAATAAAAAATGCAAGCTCTATTGCATACACAAGGTTTTTTTTATCATTTGATCTGTTGACCTAGTAAGCAGTCTTTTTACCTCAGATGATGCATATTAAAACTCCAACTAGATTTCATCAAGACAATCATTCTGACTAAATTTCATAAAAATCCAATGTAAAATATAGCCTTTATTGAATACACAATATTTCTCTAAGATTTCACCTGGTGACCTAGTTTTTGATCACAGATGATCCATATTTGAACTTGGCTTAGATTTCGTCTGACCAAGTTACATGAAGATTCAGTGACAAATGCAGTCTATAGCTTGCACAAGGTTAAGTGTGGACAAAAGATAGACAGCTCAGGTAAACCAATAACAAAAAGCATTTATTTTACACATTTTCCTAAGTTTTTAGTGGTAAAACAGGCAGATTTCGGTATTTCAAGTGGATTTCAGTTCATTTTCAGTAATTACAACCGAATTAGACTTACTTCTGTTATGATTTGCCTGCATATGTGTCTCAAGTCACTGCCTTGAAGACAGATTCCTGCTACAGATGAGACAAACTTTGAAGCTTTGCCTTTTATCTGCACATTGGTGGCCATGACTGCTGAAATATAAACATTCACTTCATTTTACATTTACACATGGAGAAAAGAATTTTAAACAAGTCACTGTGCATAATCTCCATATTGCCATCAATTCACATACTAATTTTCATTAACCAGGTAGCCCTTAATCTTCTTGAGTTATCAAAGGATCCATTTGTTAGAGCCATATTTTGACTATTTCCGTTACCATAGCAATCACAAACATTCTGACCATGTTTCATAAAAATTGGAGTAAAAAATGCAACCTCTAGAGCGTAAACAAAGATTTTCTATGATTTGCCCCTGTGACCTAGTTTTTAACCGCACTTGAGATTTCATCAAGGCAAACATTCTGACCAAGTTTCATAAAGATTCACTCAGAAAATGCAATCTCTAGACTGTAAACAAGGCAAAATAGAGCAAGTTTTATAAAATCAAGAGCATTAACTCTGGCCCTATTATAAGTCCAGTTGTGTTTACACAGGACTTACCTGTGTATTGAAGTGACATGTTCATATATAAATAAAAAAAGACAGTGGTCGAGTTTGAAGCTTTCTTGTAATTTTAACAATAAATTTTTAAGGAAAGTACTACTCGTCTGTACACTGAACTGACATCCTGTCGACCTAAATATACACAGATATGAAACAGGCCGGTCCAATAACATTAACAAGAGTCTCGTTTTAATCTTTCGCTCGCGATTACTACGCGAAATTTGAAGTACCTGATACAGCACCATTTCATTCTCCTCGGCTATGAATCCGGTTTATCATTGATAACAACATAATATTTATTTCAAAAAGTGAAAAAATGGATTAATTCTCATAAAATATGCCATACCCTATCAGATTTACATTTTTAAGAATGCTTATATTGGATTTACCTCCAGATCTAATTAGATTCAGCGGACATAGCAAAAGGGTCAGTCATAAACGGTCATATAAGGTAGGATTTAATATTTCATTAAACACTGTCATAATTTTGGCCAGTGTGCTTTTTTTGAAAAGAAGACATATTTTATCATACAATGGAATAAGAATTGCATTCACGATGTTTATTGGACAAGAAATCGAGTTTTGCATATTGTTCGTATCACCCGTGATAACGTTTTTCGGGAAACAAGATCTTGTTTCCGCCTTGACCTCTACCGCGACTTCGCCTAAGTGGTGTATCTGTGTATATTTAGGTCTTTGTTTGAACTAATAACAAGTAAGAAATATATCTCCAATTTTGTAATAGTTATGTATCAGGTGGCCCCAGTAGCTCAGTTGGTACCAGTATTGACATGGTAAGCAAAGGGGGGTCTGAAGCTGAAGCTACACATTTTTCTCCTCAAAACGGTTTCATTGGTGGCCAGTTTTAAATTGAAGTACCCCTTGGAGCTCTACTGGGCGAAGCACTGGCTGGGGTATTCGAGGCAAACCAGGATTTGTTTCCACATTTTCCAATAAACTACAAATTGGAAATGTCACTTAAAAGTGGGGAGGAATGTAGTAGTTCTCTTGTCAGGTAGCCATGGTAATTGATAGAATTGACACAGTAAGCCAAGGGTCCGAGGTTAGAATCCTGATCGAGGCTACATATTTTCCTCCTCAAAACAGTTTGTTTATTTCCAAATCCTCACTTTACGACTTTGATTTTTGTTTGATAACTATGCTATTTCACAAAATTAGCACTTACAAGAGCCGTTCGGCCGTTAAATTCTCATGTAAATTTTCGACTGGTTGAATGTTTCTCGCTGAGCACTTTTCCTGGATGTTTTTTTCCTATCCGAAAATCAGTGCACTTGTCATGAAATGTTATTAATGCTAGATCGTTTAAGGGGAAATGGCGTAGCAATAATACAATTTTCTTACCAAATTGCTAGCTGAACACCAAAACTGTCACATAGACACTTATAGACAACGTAAATTGGTGTTAAAGCTTAGTTGAAAGGCATGTCGATGTTGACTTCCGGATAGCTTTGGTTGCTCACATCCTCACAAAAACGAAATTCGTGCATTGCTGAAATATATCGCTGCTTCTGGTGTGCATATTATTATATTGAAAAATATATTTTTGAAAGCATAACCAGTGAACATCAATAACATCTCGTCTCGGCTATTTAGAAAGACCGCGAATCATAATTTCTATGATGTAAGCGGCTGTTCCGGAAACGGCTGATTTTAAACGCGGCAGAAATGGCAGACGATTAATGTATTTCTTAATCCAGTGGGAGGATCGCTTTATGTCCGTCATCGACATAAAGCACATCGTCAAACCAGTAAAGAACAAGTTTGCCTACAAGGAGGGAGAGATCATTAGGGCGCAGTTTGGCAAGAAAAACAGCTATGAAGCTGTCATCTGTGAAATACATCGTAAGTATAGATCTGTCAAAAAAGTTGGAAACACGTTTGTACAATAGATCTACAGGTGTATTTCTATATGAAATTTGACGTGATAAATGCGCCCCCGCCCCATCCCCAAGAAATATTCTGTTACTGCCCTTGCTGCCAGGGCTTTTTTTCACTGAGAGGGGAATTGGCCCAGGCCCTTGATTTTGGGGAAAATAGGCTACGTGTTTTGGTAAAAGGGGAATAAAAATCTTGAGGTAAAGACCTATTTAGGGGAAAACTGCACAATTCTAAAGAAATTTTCCGAGGGGAAGGCACCTGTAAAAGGCCCCTGCTATAGAAGGAAAAAAAGTCCTGGCTGCTATTTTACACCTGTTGAATTACCAGGTTGGCTTGAGTACCGTAATTATCATGAATGTGCTTTAATTCCAGTATGACTGTTAATCCAAGTAAGTTTTCATTTTAAATTTCATATTTTAAAATATAAACGTTTGTAACCAAAGGAAATTTTCTTGTGTTTCATCTGTGGATACACAAGTTCTTAAACTCTAGACTATATATATAGAGCCGGAGCTAGAGTTACGGTCTAGCCACTGCCTTTTTATAAAACCACTGCACTGGTACACCAATTGCGAAAAAGACTAGCTCTACCATTGCCGGTTTGATTTTTGTAGAGTATGCTGGACCAGGCAGTAATGTACATCACGATCCATCTTTACTGAATGAAAAGCATGTGTGCTGTAAAATTGAACTGTGCCATATTGTCTGTATACAGTGTAATTGTACAGACAGGAATTTACTATGTATTTATTTAATGAACAAGTGGAAAAAACTAAGAATTAAGTCCAAATCCGGTTCAGGCAGCTGCGTATGGTTGGCCATCGCCATAAAAATTAATTCATTCAGCCGTGGTAAAAATATTTATGCTCCGGCATAAATACGATTTTAGCCACCGCATAAATATTTAACCCCCGGCATAAATATGATTTAATCTGCGGTTAAATTATTTTAGCTCCGGTATTAAACTTCCGAGCATAAAATATTTAGTATTGAATGACACTGGCCGATAATTAATTTAGCCGCGATGTAAATATTTAAGCTCCAGCATAAATGTGATTTGACCCGCGGTTAAAATATTTAGGTCCGGCAAAAACTGCAAAATATTCAGCGGCAAAGGGGTGTGTGAGGGTATTCGTCACTCCTGTGACAGAGCTCTAGTTTTATTTGTGACTGATTTATGCCCCTTTTTTAACGCAGAAGTTTTTATTTTCTTTGCGAGTTCATATCTCCAATACTATTGCAGATATTCGGTTGAAATTTCACACATGTCTCCGGGTTAATACACAGTAACATACCATCAAGGCTTATAACTCTGTAAGGCATTTTCTAGAATTATCCCCCTTTTTGAACTCAGAAAATTTTAACATTTTGTATGTAAAGATTTTAGTTTTGACAAGTATTTGTGGAATTATTCTCTGTTTTCAACTTTTAAAATTAACATTGAAAGCTTATATTATGCTATCCAGCACTGAGAATAGTTGAGCGCGCTGTCTTCGGACAGCTCTTGTTAAGGGTAGTTATACCCATGTGTGCGTATAAGAGCTGTAGCGAGTACTCTGGCATCCAAGAGTCTGTCTTGAAAAATGAGCACAAATATTGGTAACCACAGAGAATCAGATCGTTATATCACAATAGTTTTGAAGATTGCTTTTAAAATTACAAATGTAGTAAGTTTTCGATTAAACACATACACCACTGCCTGAAAAATATACATTTCATTCTGTCGATTCTGTGTATGCATCAACAAGAAAAAGAAAAAACATTACCTTACGTAAAACTGGTATAGACGCGTACATGGGCTTACTGAATTACCATTAGACTCTAGTTTGATATAGATTACAGTTTGAAATATTGTTTGTCAGTTTAAGTTGGGCTTATATTCATAAAAGTAACAGGTGAATCGAGGTTTGATTTGTGAATTGTAAGCCTGGACTCATGGGTCAGATCTGATCATCACATGCCTAGCAATCCACAGTCCTAGACTGCCCCTAGTATTTTGGAATACCAAGTTTAGTAACCATCTTCATGTTGTAAGACTTAGTAATATTTGACCCCTACTGTACCCATGATGGTGATATTAAATGGGGTTGCCTAAATGGGGCTTGAAACAAACAAAAAAGTGAGAAAAAGAGTAGTAATATGGGGTGATTTTCATTGAATAAGGGTTATTACTTGTCATATTTCAGTTACTATTGTTGAAGACAGTAAGGCTGGACATCTTCTCATGAAGCCAAGACCAGAAAGTATTACCAGCATGGAAACTGACAGTGTTAAAAAAAGGTATTATCTAGGTTTATATACAGGGTTTTGTTGTGTACTTCTGGATATGTACTACCCTGTCTGTACTGTATGTTCAATGTCTGAGCTAGGTACATGGCAAAATTAAGTTTGTCAGACTATATATAATACTGGTAGTTATTATGCTACACTTCAAAGAAGGTGTATATATTGCTTTGCACATGTTGATTGTTAGACCAAATGGTCTCCGATAAAGAAAAACTAGAAAACGCTTGCGCCTAGGTTCCTCAAACTTGGTAGGCAGGTTGCCGTTGGTCATGGCCCGTATTGTTTTTGAGGCCTAAGGTCAAGGTCACTATGTTTGTCATGACTGGTAGATGTAGATGACCCCTATTGTTTTTGAGGTCACCAGGTCAAGGTCACAGTGACTTGAACAATAAAACAGTTTCCAATCAAAAACTAGAGAATGCTTTGGTCTAAGCATATCAAACTTGGTAGGCAGGTTGGTCATGATGTTAGATGAACCCTATAGTTGTTGAAGTCAACAGGTCAAAGTCTGAGGTCACCAGGTCAAAGTCACATTGACTGATCAGTTAATTGGTTTCCGGTTAATAACGGTGGGTGTTGAGGGATACTCTATGATCAGGGTTGCCACCTACCTTGAAAAATCAGGGAAATTTGTTTTTCAAGATCAGTGAATTGGTAGAGAATTTTGAAAATTGGTAAGTCAGTGAAAAATGAAAATTTCAGGAAAGGTGGGATGGGGATGATTTTCCTGAATCAGATACAAAATCCGGTGACTGTTGCAGTCTCCAGGCAATATAAGTAAGTGTTGACTATATGTAAATGTCTCTCGAACTTAGTAGACAGGTTGGTCATTACCAGTAGATGATCCCTATTGTTTTTGAGGTCACAAGGTCAGAAGTCAAGGTCACAGTGATTTTGAACAGTAAAACCGTTTTTGATCCACCAATAACCAGGGAATGCTTAGTCCTAGGTTCCTCAAACTTGGTAGGCAGGTTGGTCATGACCAGTAGATGAGCCCTATTGTTTTTGAGATCACTAGGTCAAGGTCACTGACATTGAACGTTAAAACACTAAACGCTTGGGCCTAGGTCTCTAAAACTCTATAAGCAGGTTGGTCATGAGCAGTAGAGGGGAGCATATGTTTATTAAAACATTTCTTGTTTTGCATTATTTGGAAAGATTGCATTACAAATCTGTCTTACGAATGCTGGTGTGCAAGAAAAAGTATCTTTGTTCAGATCAGATTATAGTATTCATTACCTCAGGTATTACTTCTGTACAGGAGAAAATTTTGTATGTGTCCCGGGATGAGTACATTAAGTATGTATACATGCATTGTACTGATTAAAGTTTTTCTTCTGTTTAGGGATTTTGACGAACTTCAAGATCAGGTTAGGCGCTTAAAGAAGAGGGTTCGGAAACTCGAAAGGTTCCAAGATTCTGCGAAATCCAGCAATAAAGCATCTAATCTGCCTGAAGGACCAATCCTGTCCAGCCATTCAGAAAGTCCTAGTAGCCCTTCACAGAAACCGTGTGAGGAGTATAATGGCTATATAGAACCACAACTGAAGGATATGATTTGTCACGAGGACAGCCTTTTTGAGTGCTTTAAAAAACTTCTGGCTCTGTTTTCCACTGACTACATTACTACCCATAGTGTAACTGGTAGGAGAGCAAACACCAGCACAGAGCCCAAACCCAAATTTGTATGCTTGCTTAAGCAAAGTGTTAAAAGAAAAGTTTCCTGGCACTAAAGACACAGAAATAACATTAAAGGTGTGAGCTGTTCAAAAGAAATGCAAAAATGCTAATCAGTAAAATGAAGGTTTTACGGAATAAATTTTTGATTGTTTAATATTGTTCCTAGTGTAGATTTTTATTTCTCAAAGCAGCCTTTATTATTAATGGTGAAGGTGCATTAAGTGTTATAAATACTTGTTCATCTGTGGGTATCAGAAATTACGGTATGTGTTTTGGTCAAGATGGATTGAAATTTCTTTCAAAGGTTGAAAACCTAATTTTGGAGGCATTTTCTGCTGCAAAGCTCTGAAGCCTTTGTATTTAGTGCTCATATACAGTGATCAGTAGTTGTCTGTGTTCTAATAATTATATTCAAATAGCACGTCCATTAACCATGGTTGAACCAAGTTCATTAACCATACTCTCACCATGTTTATTCATGGTTAACCATGTTCATAGACCATGTCCTAATCATAGTTTGACCATGGTTCTCATTTAACCATGTTCATAGACCATATCTTAATCATGGTTGAACCATGTTTATTCATGGTTAACCATGTTCTAATCATAGTTTAGTTTGACCATGGTTCTCATTTAACCATGTTCATAGACCATATCTTAATCATGGTTGAACCATGGTCGGCAATTTGTTATTTTGTTAAACCATGATAAACCAAGGTCATACAACCATAGGTTGACCATGGTTGGCAATGGTCCATTTCGCAGGGGAGACTTTTGTGATTTACCTAGCCTGTTTTTAGCTCACCTGAATTGCTGAGGTGAGTTATTGTGATCGCTCGATGTCTGTCTGTCTGTTGTCTGTCAACATTTAGCTTGTTAGTCAGTTTGTCTGGTACATGCTCAATAACAGCTTCAAGGGGCTTAAAATTACTTCGATAGTGCTTTAAAGGTACTTCAGATGAGACTTATCCATGCTTCTTGATATACTTAAAGATACTTCTTTACATGAAGCACATTTGAGGCACATAATGCTACTTATTTAAGATGGAACTTTAAATGTACTTTAATGGGTGAGACTTCAGTTGTGCTTCCTTGAACGAAGCGTATTTGAGGCATAATTTCCATATTTTTTACAGCTGGGACTTCAGTTGTGCTTCATTAGAAGCTTCAAAGATACTTCCCTGACGAAGCACATTTGATGCATAATTAGCATATTTTAGACGGGCCTTCAAGTGTACTTCTTCCTATTGATTGCTAATACATAGTTATTGCCGTCAAACTGAAGTACATTTAAAGCGCCAACTTCAGTAACGCTAACTTGGTACTCCAGAGGGGAGCTTTATTTATACTTCTTATATACATCAAATGTACTGATTTTGCGGGTGGGGATGCTTTACATTAAAGATACTTAACTGTGGGATTCGTTAATGCAGTCATTGAAAATGTTGCACAAATTTCCTGCTTTAAATTTGAAATATCCTTGTCTGCTGTAAATGACACTTTGTAAATAAAAAATGAATTTTTTATTACTTTGGTGCTAATTAATTGGACATAAATTATAATTCATCACTCTTTGTTTAACTTTATTAAACACTTACATAATAACCGCTGTTGCCTTATCTGAAATGCACTACCATAGAAACACCTTCCGTGCAGTTTAAATGTTGATTTCAAAAGAAAACTGCTTAGAGACAGTGCCAGTCGGAAAATATGTTTGGAAAAAGTGGGCATTAGTTTGAAAGTTCTAAAATATCCAACTGAGTTCTTAAAGAAAATCAATTGAATATTTGCATCAGTTAGTGAAAAGTTTCAGGAAAATGTCACAATTGTTTGCATAGTGTGTCAGTTCGGCAGGATTTTCATTCCTCACCTTCGAGCTAATTGCTGTAGCTTAATAGTTTAAGCCAGCAGTATTTACAGAGCTTTTGACGATTTCTCCTAAAAATAATCCAGCGTTCAAAAATAATTGAAATATTCTTATTTTCCATTTTTCCCCGTATGGGTTACCATAGTAACACATATAACGTATTTCCAAGAACACGTCAAGTAATATGAAGTTGAAAGCATTGACACAAAACCACATTTTTAGCGTACTTGATAGTTTCCGCCGCAAAGGAAGTGAAGTTAGTTACATTTGTCGTTGTGGTAACGTTATCAGAAATGAAAATTGATTTCCTCTTTAATCATTCTGATGACAATGTACCTCCATCTGTTGGTACTGGGATGTAAAAAGTTAAAATTTATCATTGACAGTTAAATCTATGATACAGTTAAATCTATGAAACATGGTGGAGCTAAGTGGGGGTGGGGAGGCAGGGTGTCAATGCTTTTATCAATTGCATCTCAAAATGACTTGTCCACACTTACTTGAGGGGAAAAAGTCTTTTAAATATGTTAAACAACTTTCTTTTTTTAATGTGGGATTTGGGTATAAACTTACTGAAATATGCCTTCTTGCAAAATAATTGCTAGTTAAGTATGAAAAAAAAACCTTTCTAAAGGAATAAAACATCTGAAAAAATTAAGTTTGAAATGATGAACAATATTTGCTGTTTTTCATGCACTTAGTTTTTTCTCAATGACACATCAAAATTTGGGTGTAAAATTTGCAGGTATTGAACTTCATCATCTCAGTTGTGAACACTTCAAACTTTTTCAATTTTCCAAATATTTTTATATAAAATTTGAAATAAGATTAATTTAATAACAATTTGATGAGCCATTTAATCAACGTTATTTAAAGCAAAAGAAAACAGGTAATTGGGAAAACACCAAGTGATTTGAAATTCACTTTCTCCATAGCAACTTTGATATTTCATCTGCTTCAAATTCTGTTTACCATATGCTCACTGCGTGCTTAGTTTCAAAAACAGGGTGTTTTCGCCTATCATGTCGATCATATTTCAACGGTCAAGTCCTTTTCATTGTACTTTCCACAGTCGCAATTTTTCTTTTACCAAATCGGTTATCATCAACAATAAACAAACTAACCGAGCTCAGGTCTTCAAAACTAAGCAATACCAGCAATCGAAAGCCCTTTATCAGTGAAAAGATGACAATTTCACGCTGATACATTCTGAAAAGTGACTTAATCGTGGGTTAATTCCATCCACCGATCATAAATACCGGGTTTTAAACTGATAATATAGCGATAAATTGATTCATAGTTGCTATTATATTTATTTAATAATGATAAGAGGACACTTTCAACAAACAAGTTTACGAAATGATGCACATTGTTGATTTTTTGTGTTTCTTTTCTTATCTTTTAAACCAATTCAGATTTCTGATTACGTAATCAACCTTTTAAGGAACAGAAATTGAATGTAAGCTATGGTAAAATAAAAAAAATATATGTGAATGTATTAATATATTTAATAGATTTTTTTTTTTTTTAATTTATGTTAAAGATCCAACAGTGAGACATTCAACAGTGTTTTTGCACAGGTTGTTGAAACTTAAATATTGCTTTCTACATTGCCCTAAAGCCGTTGCATAATGAATAACAATAGAACTGATTTAACACCAATAAAATTGTAAGAGACAAATTTAGTGGTTTTGTTTTTTGAAAAAATTGATTTTTTATATCCCCTCCCCTCCCCTTCCGGCTTCCTATCCCAAAGAAATTTTAAGCATTTAGTAATCACACTGAATGTGAGTTTGTGGATCCGTCCGTCCAGAACATGTTTATATCAAAGTTGAACCCGATTTAGAATTAAAACTGTAGATGCAACATATCAAAGCTAATTATAAAGGTAAAATTAAATGTTATTTACCATCGCTTTGTGAAACAATGAACATAAGCTCTTTAGAGCTTTTGAGTGACTTATTTTAAAAACAGTTTAAACAAATTATACCTTGCCCCCAGCAATTTGCTGGTACCCATTTACAGCTGAGTGGACTGAGGCAATCCAGATAAAGTGCCTTGCCAGAAGACACACTACAATGGGAGTAGCCAGGAATCAAACCCGGAGCCTTCACCTCTGTAGGAAAGCGTCTTAGCCCTCTCGACCAATGCTTCCACAAATATAACTTTCTAAGCTTCAAAAATAAGTATGCAGATCTTCAGATATGAAATCATTTGAACATCTTATTACACAATTATACAAACCACAGTTATATAAGATAGACGACTTTCACAATAATTTCTGTAAGGATTTCAAAATTTGAAGTCCTGTTTCACATCTTATAACAAAAGCTTATTAACACTCATCCCCAAATCTTGCCACAAACCTCATTTTTACTATTATTTTCTATGCTTTTCAAAAAAACTGCTTTTTAAAAATCTTGATTTATGTTTTTGAATGAACAGTCTCGATAAAGGGATCATCCGTTTATACGACTGTCAAACTACGAACAAATAAGGTAAATAATGGTGTCTCCAGCATATAATTATTGCTATTAAATGATAGAAATCATAAAATCACAAACTTGTCCGTAAACTATAGTGAGGCATGAAAGGAACAAACTTTTACTTGTTCCAACATTTAAATTAATTTGATTTCCTGTGAAAATTCTATTTCAAGGTGTCACAAAGAGTCTTCATAAGTAAATAAATGTGCTTTTAATTGCTTGTTCAAACTTTCAATTTTACCATAGAAAAATCTCCTGTATGTGAATATTTCATATTGATCAAAATGATCAAAATACAGGCTCTATAAAAGGGGGTTAATGAAAAAATAAGAAAGCCAAGAAATTTTACATTGAAATAAAATCTGTTTCTTCTTTAAAACATTTTTGCACATATTGAATACAGCAGGAAGAAAATGTATTGCATATGCCAGGTAAAAATTTATCACTTCTTTTAAATATCTTGTCTTCCATTTTTTCTTTGAAAATGAAAATCTAAAAGCAAGACTTTTAAAGATAGATTTACCAAAATGCAATTAAAAATGCATTAAATTTCACATCGAGGGATTGTGTCAGGCTGTATGATTGGTAGGCAGCATGCACAGTGCCCCTTGGAAGTTATATCAACAGTGGAACACTGCTGTTTCATTTAAGAAATGATAAATGTACGAGAATCAGCATGGTAAAATTTGTTTCAAAATCAGCATCCTTAAATTGAAATGCTTTCCGAAAGTTCAGTTTGAATGAAAATAAATCTGATATACACAGAAATATGGTTTTTTTTTTATAATAAGCAGTTTCTGAATATTTCACAGGATGGGGTAATTATCATGAATTCAAGACTCCATAATGTAATTAATTAATGGAACATTGTGTATGGAGTTGAGGGGGGTGGGGGGCTAATACTATTATTTAAAAATTTAACACATGTAAAATACACATTTTGTCAACTTTTTGTCAAAGAAAAATATATATGAGAACAATTATATGTGGGTCCATGGATTTTTTGTCCTTATACAGACTCCATTAATTATAAGAAATACTATATATAGGAGAACTATATTTTAATATATTTAAACATGATGAAGAGCTTATTTGCCTGAACTATTTTATGTCGCATATAACTGATTCAGAGTGTTTAAATATATAAAAACATGGTTCTGCTGTATTATTGTATTACTTCAATTCTAATATGTTTCTCATGTAACAAAAGTGGATAAAATACAGAAGCATTATTTCTTGGCACTTGTAGTTGGCACCAAACAGTAGGTCAGCGTGACATCAACCTGACCATGTTTTGATATTATTAAAACATAGCAAAGAGGTAACACCTCCTGCAGAATAATTTAGGAGTGTATAATATAGAAGGAGTACAGGCATCTAGTAAATTGTTCCTTTTGCCTAATATAATTGATTAAAAGTGTGTGATATAAGCATAACACTGTTCTGTAATTTCAGTTTCATTCTGAAATGTCTTTTATATAAAATAATAGCATCCTTTCACAGCACATGTATGACACCAAATAATATAGTTACCAATAATTCATCAATATTGCAGTGTTTTAACCCTTACCCTGCTAAATTTCTAGATTGGACTGGTGGCAATACCATTTATTATTTGAAGCTTAAAGGAGTGTTCACTGAAAATTTACTGACTAAATAACGAACACAGTGTAGACCAAGATAAGTCCTGCATGGATGTGCAGGCTGAGATCTTTGTCTGCACTGGTCGCAAAGGCAGAATCATTTGCTGCAAGCATGCTAAAGGTTAATAAAAGATAAACCTGACTTTTCAGATTACAGTATTTCTGGAAATGAGATTTTCTTTGGTATATAGTTATGATCAATAGGTATACCACATTAGATGATTTCGGAAACGGCTTTTGTGATCTATTAGAAAGACAACAGGGGTATTAACTTTTGCTGTTTAATCCCCTTGTTTTTGCAGTGTGATAATACTGATGAAAATATGATTAACAACCTGTTATAATCTCCTTTTCTATTCTTACCTTGATAATAACTGATTAGTCTGTGATGATTACCTTTAACCCCTTTGATGTCCTGAACCTTTCTTTGTTTAATTATAGTTTGTGCAGTCTGATCTGTCCTAAAATGTTGCGTCAAAAAGATCATGAATAAAAAAGTAGTTTTTGAAATGTTTCAAACATATTTTTTATTGTTGTGTTATATTCATTTAAAGGCATTGACCTCCAGAATTTTGCTAAAAATGATCTTTCTTTAAAATTAAAGTTTGGTCATATTATGACCAATATTGAATTTGAAGTTGTTTCTAACCTATCTTAAAAAGTGCCGAATCAAGAAATAAACATCCCTGAGTCTGGAATCAAACCGGGTTTGCCACAGCAATAAACATTTTCTTGTGGTCTTGGTTACCTCCTGTACTCCCTTGCAAATGCTTTTCAATTTTGAATGGAAAAATTAGTAAAATCAACAATAATTTTGCAAAAATTTTCTGGTTACTAAAAAATTCCTTCTTTTTTTTTGTTGTGGTACGATCTGGAGGTCAGTGCCTTTAAGTAGTAAAGAAGAGTTGAATGATATATGATTAGCATGGAAACACAAATAAATTGGCTTCTTTCAAAAATATAATTGTCTAAATAAAAAGCTAGATCTTTTAAATTCTTCAGCTTTACATAATATATTCAGATATTTGTAAGGTAAATAAGGTATAATTGCATTTAAAAATGTCAAAGATGTTTTTTCCAGTATTCAAATGCATTGACAACCATGATCATCTAATTCATTTATTTAATTAACTTCAGCAAAGCTAGTTCATTTTGATTTTCATATATTTTTGCAACATATTCACCAGAATGAAATTAAGAAAAACCACATCCGTTTTCCATTTTATTAGCATTCACAGAATGATGTAATACTTCTGTGCATTTTATGCTGTGGAATAAAAGAAATGACAGTTTTGTTAGTATTAAGAGAATATTTGGAAATGAAACAAGACTTTCTTGGAATGTTTATAAGCTATATATTAATTATTGAAATTATTGGTACTCTACTGTTTGAGGTAATGAAGTACCTTTGTGACGGTCTATTACCTGTGTGTATGGTCATTGAGACCTGGCTACCCTACTGTGTGTATTTACAACCTGATTATTGTGTCACACTTGACAAATAGGTGTCATCTTTATTAGTGGCTACTGTAATAATGTGATAGTACCTTGAATCAGTTAGTCTTCAAAGAAAAATTATGAAAACAAAGAGAAAAAAAAACAACTAAAAATGAAGAAATTTAGTATGTGATTATCTCACTCGTAATGTTGTATGATTTTATATTTAGATTGTTTAAATTAAAAAGAAATCAGTTGCAAACTTTTAACTAATAATTTTTGATAAATTTGTAGTTGTAGGTTTTAAGTAGGTCTGGTTGCAACAGTTCTACAGTGTATATGTGATGATTTTTCTATGACTTTGTTTTTTCAGTTATTCAGTTTTTCAACTACAGTTTTTCTTTTAATAAATTTTTAGTATCCTGATGATTTTCAGACATATACTACGTAAATATAGACATTTCTCTTTTAAAGGGAAGAATAAGTATTTTTCATATAGTGTCTGAAAACCAGAATCCTTTGAAAACCCGATTTTGACTTGGTCCGGACATGGTACGGTTTCCAGAGTTTTTTCTGTATTCAGTCAATATCTGCTGTTCTATTTCTCTTTCTGTTAATTAAAGAAATGCTGAACACGATTGATTCTGCCTGTGAGACCAGTGCAGATCATGATCAGCCTGCACATCTGTGCAGTCTGCACTGTTCCCCATTCAGTCAGTAACTTTTTGGTAAGAACCCCTTTTAACAGTTAATGGTATTGTCCAAATTGAAAATGGACAAGTTCATTATAGAAATTTAGCAGAGCAAAAAGTATTTTTCTGTGGAGGTAAGAATTTATGGATTTCAACTCTTGAACGTAAAATGAATGGGAATTTTACTTGTTTCTTGGAAATTTATTTTTTGGATTGAACCAACAAATGAAGGAAATAAGTCCCCACCCCACTTCCCCATAAATCTAATAATTACAGAGTGTATGAAAATCCTCAACGTTTGGCATAAATCTCTAAATTTCTTATTAATTATATAGTCTGTGGCAAAGAAGAAATGTGGTATTGTTGCATAAAAATTTCAGGTTTGATAGCAAGTCATTAACATTTAACACTTTATATAATAAATAAAAGATTTTTTAGTCATTTAATTATGCCATGAAGAATAACATTTCAATAACAATAATAAGGATTTAAATTTTTTGCAAGCATCCCTTGGAAACCATCTACTCAAGTTTATGTATTTTCACCAGTGTCTGTTTGTTCTTGTTATGGATGAGCTTAACAATTTTCCTAACTAAAAATAAAAAAATTGTATCATGTTTACCGTCTGTGCAACTAAATATTTGTCAGTATAGTCATGAAACCCAGCCAGAAAAGTTACAAACCTAGCATGGGTGTGAATGAAATATCCCTATATTTCTGTAATTGAAATAAATTCTGGAAATTATACAGGCAAGTGTGACATTTATAAATGATTGTAATTTTCACTTTGTTCTAAGAGTGAATATTTTTTTAGTAGGTGGAGGCGAATTTCAGTCTAAACAAAGAGATAAATCAGTGTAGTCAAGCTGGGAGCTCCTCACTCTTGTCATTATACTAACCCCAGAATTTAACACTGGTATACAAAAGCCTGATAATGATGATGATGACAACATCTTTATTTTAACCCAGCAGTGATTTATACCTATCCCTTCTGCCTCTTAGATTTTACAGTTGTTCCCCAGCAGGGGGAACCCCTTTCAGCATAAAAGTAATTAATAATAACTAATCATCTTTCATAGACTGATAAGCATCATCATAAAAGTCTATAAAAAGGACAGATCTTTGAAAGGTTTTACACTTGCCTCATGTAGTAGCACTATGTGGTATACATGTACAAACTATTTCTGGAACTATTTTTGCAATTTTAGAAATGTTAATATTGTATTTAGTACAACATTTTGCAGAAGTGTGAATTATTGAAGAAAATTGAGATTTTGTAAACAGTTTATTTGATAAAAGGACATACAGATTAAGAGAAAAGTTTAAATAGATAAAGGATCTTTTACAAAGCAACTTTCAGGAGTTTCAGTTTTAATCTGTTTATCAGAGCCAGGGTGGCCCTTAAGTGAAACCCTAAGTAATCCCTACAACAAACAATTAGACAGGTGTTTAAGGGACTAATTTTTATAGATAACTAGGGAGGGATTGTTTTAATTCTCGATGCATCAAGGTGTGCAAAATCATAGAAAAACTCAGTTTTATCTGTTTATCTGTTACATTTAGCTCATTTGAAAACATTTAGATCAGTTTAAGTCATTAGACTGTTAATCCTCGCTGAGCGTATAATTTTGAACAAGTGAACCCAGGTGTGTTTTAAATTTGACGAGCCAAGACATTAGATTGTCCTCGTACGGAGATGTGCAAAGCTCAATTGACCAATTATGGGCTTTTTGTACGATATCTGAAATAGATAGAGCGTGTTTGTTTGTCAATGAAGTTAATCGTCAAGTTGTCACTCGGATCGTTTAGGGCTGGTGTATCACTCGCGTTTTATCAATAGATTACTCTCGTCTACTTTTCTACTGGCTAGGAGGCGGAGTCACGGTATTAAATCAATAACTGAGGGACAGTGACTTGCATTATGGAGATATTTGATTGACAGTTTATCATTGTACATGTGCAATACCTGCTAACATATTTACTCTTTTCCATAATTTCATTTTTCAATCAGTTAAACATTTTCACAGTGTAAATACACATCATTTATAGATACCTCACAGAATCCAATGACTTCTGTGCAGACAGTATGTTTTAGCATCTATAATATTTATCATTAAATGAATATCCTCATGTTTTGAAATAAAAAGGACTTTATGAATTAAAAGGAACAAATGATATTTGGTGATATAAATTTGAATACAATGTTGCTGGAAAAGTCCAGGAGACAGATGCTGCTAGGTAAGTGGAAGCTTTTTAATACAGAAAATGTATGATATGTAACACTTACATTATTGAAGGAGAAATGCATTATATTAATTAAAAAAGAGATATATAGAAAATAAGATATAATATGAAATGGTAAAAAAATGTGTTTATTCCAAGAATATATAAAACTGAACATTATACAATAGGAGGTTAAGAATATTTTTTTACTCCCTTTTAATGTATATAAATCATGTTTGAAGATTTATGACTTAGTTGACATTAATTTTTGTAAATGATGAAAAAGAAAGTGGATTGTAAAATTAAGCCAAAGTTAGTGTTTCTAATGGCATTTAAGAATGTTATTTATTACTAGAAAGCTCAGGGTGCCCCAGTGCAGTGAATTAAAACTTACTTAAATTGTTCCTTTTAAAAAAAGTTGCATGCATGGTATGGCAGGAGTGAAGATTGAGGCACCATTCTTTAAGTAACGTGGTCAGACTACATGGAGTAAAAGGACTTCAAATAATACGGTCTTAATCAAAAAGTCTTTTTCATTTGCAGTATTTCTAACCGCATTAACTTTGTTCATATAATGTAGTTGTTTATGAACAGGGTTAGTAAAATCAGATTTACCATTTCCACCAAAATAATTGAAAAAATTCTGAAGTATTATCGTACTAATGCACTAGTCGAGTTTAGTTATAACCATGTAAGTGACAGAAGGAAAATAACAAGTTTCTCACAAGCCTTAATAAGTATGCAAAATAACACAAGCTGTGAAAGTTTAATAGAATATGTTATTTAAAGTCTTTATATGTATAGTAAGAATGCTCATTATAAAATCTAGCAAGAAAATGTCCAAGTAGGGAAACTGCTGGTTTGATAAACATTCAAATTAATATCTTGAAGAGAATCTGTTGTATATTGTAACAGAATCTCAGTTGGGCCAATGAATGTTTCTGTTGTAACGTCTTACAGTTTTAACTGTAACTTGTAAATGTTACATTACTGCTATCCAAGTAAATGTTAAAATCTGTTTTATTTTGTCCTTGTATAATGCCACATTGGCAATATAAGATTTAAATGTTACAAAGTCAATAAATGTTACAAAATACTGCCATCATTTAAGAGACAGTTGCATTTTCACATAATGTAACAATATTTAATAAAAAATAAATACAAATTGTGTTAGACTTAACCTACTGTCTTTTAGCTTAAAACTGATATATGTTGAAAATTTGTAGTTTTGAAAACCAAAATGGGTCAAAAAGTTCATTATTTTAGATTAGAGTCTGCAGTTAAGTGGAACTAGAATATGTCTTGAACTATTTGTAAGTTACAACAAAAGATGCAGAAGCAGCTTACGAAAGTCTTAATTATAATATAATTATATTTTCTTTATTTATAATTTACATGTATGTGTAACTTGTAAATCAGTTACTTAATTCAAATACAAGAAATGTTTGTATGGTTTTACAGAAATGATGTGTTTTGCTTAAACTGGAAGTCTGACTAAATGCTGTAATTCCATCTTAAATTTAGTTAATTGATAAAACTGGTTGCCGCCCTTATGAAGTAATAGCTTTATTTCTTAAAAAAAGCACATGACCATATATATTTTATTCAGTTAGGCATGTTTAAAATGGAGAAGTTTCATTAAAATCTATGAAAGTTAGTTGTGAATTACAGTGGGTTTAACCTAAATAAATGTTCCAAATTGTTCATTTAAATAGCAACAAAAAAAAAAACACTGAATTTCTCCAGTTTATTTCTGAAAACTTAAAACAAATCAAATTTTACACTTTAGAAAAAGTGACCCAGGCATGTACAACCACCTTAAACAAATTTTATTTGAAATTGAAGCTTAAATTCTCTTTACTGAAGTTTTTTATGAGATATTTGCCAAGGTTATTTGATAATACCGAGGGACATTTAAAGAAATTAAATTGACTAATTTGCCTGACCCATACAAATATATGGTAGCAACTTTCAGTATAGAATTACAACACAACTGATGTCTATCAATTTCATTTTAAAATTGGTCATTTTCACAAATTGTGTATTTTTTTCCATATTTTGTCAATTCTTTAATATTTAAATTGTTGAAAGAGGTCATGTTTAGAATTTTTGAACAGTTTTCAAACATGTATGTTGTGTCATATTGAAGTATGGAGCAAACTTGATATAGAAATTTAAAATTTAAAAATTGTAACTCTGTTGTCATAAAAATTCTATGTTTTAAAGATGCTTTATTTAATTACTTCCAAAAGTACTTTATTGATAGTTTAGGATAAGTTGTCACTTAAAATTGAGCTGTTTTGTAAAAAACATGATTATTTCATAATATGAGTACCATCTTATAAGGTAAATCAGTTTTTTTTGCAAAGAAAATTTCTTTTAATTAAATGATTTACCATTGCCAAATAATAATGATACTTATAAAATGATAACAATTCTGTTTGTATAGCTCTGCTCAACTGCCAGATTGTCTTGAATGTTTAGTACTGTCCAAATTTCAAATTTGAAAAATGACATACCAAACTAGGCTATCTTTTTCAAGCAGTAGTTCAGATTAATATGCAGACATGACATCTTGCAATTTCATCGTAATGCAATAAATGACATCGAAAATTTTAGCATTTGGCATTAATAAAGTTTCTGTCAATAGTCTTTTTTTCATTAAAAACTTTCTTTTTCCAAAATTATGCAAGTTTTTTTCAGTAGATGACTATCTATACATCTTGTTGCATGGTTTCTATACACATTTTATAGATTAATAAATGTCATTGAACAATTTTGTACCGATTTTTGAGAACCCTGGAGAGATTAAATTAGATTATGTTTGGGCTTAAAAACAAAAACTTTCATTTCATGTTATAACTAGTAACTTATTTTTATCGTACTTAAGTTCACTATCATTAAGGTTTTAGATACAGTCGCCTGTTTTAGTTTCTGACTCCAATTTGAAGAGGCTTTTCACTGATTATTATCAAAATATTGGAGCAATCATCTACCGGTCTTCATAGTTTTGGATGCACTTGAACTTCCGAATATTGCCGATGGTACAGTTTCGATGGCACTTTCTGTCGACTTTCAATGACTTCGCTATCTCAGAGAGACAGTTTTTTTCCAGGTAGCCATAGTGAAAACTGAACAAAGCTTTGATAAAAGTGGGAAATCATAGATAAAGTTGAGAAATTTTTGACCACTTGAAAGTTGGTATCTATAATATTTATAGTTTGAGTGAGTTTTCTCATGATGTTCTGTATCTATTATCAGTTAATGATGGAGAAAACACAGTGTGTATGTTGCAAAATAAAAACAATAGATTCATGCCATATAATTGACTCTTTAAATTAATTGTTTCTTGTTTGTATTTTTTCATCCTTTTTGGAATTTCTGATGATTGACACGAAATTGTTTTCGCTTTCATACTGTCTATCCTATTTCTGCAAGCTGAGATATTTTACTGAAAAATTGAGAATATGGGTTTCAGAAAGTGGGACTCTATCCTAGGCCCTCTGTATGTTATTTTTGTTACTTGGTGCAAGCAAACTGAAAGGGACATGCCCTTTAGATTTATGTAAAAAAAATATTTTCATTTGTCAGTAATTAAATTTTAAATAAAATGTAACTACAAAGTGATTTATTGAATTTTGTAAGGTATGTAGAAAGGCACTTTACTGTGTTAACCACACAGTAAATTTGAACATGAAAATAGAACAATGCCTATAAGCAATTATCAGTATCATTAGTTCATTGTTTTTCAAATTCCGAGATAGGCCGTCTTCCATGTCCTGTTATATTTCAGCAAAATCATATGATAGGGAATTGTGATAAAGGTTCTAACCAATGGTGTTAAAGTCAGTTTATGGATCCTAGAATTTAAATTCAAGATTAAAGTTTGACATAAAACATTTTTTTTAACCCAATGTTTGTTAAAAGTTTCAGGAAATGAATATTTAAGCAATTCCTTTTAACTAATAAGGTGGATTTAGTTTAAAAGAAATTCCGGATATATGAGGAGACACATTTATATCAAAGTGCCACCTCAGCGCAGCAGTATGAAAAAATAATTAAGGAAGGAGAAAATTATTTTCTGGGTATTGTTGAGATATAATTCTAATGCATTCATGCTGTTTTAATTGATTGTACTTTTAGGGTTTAATATTCATGAAAGATCATGGATTTAACATAAATTTTGACTCTGTCATACATTTGAAACCAAATATGTCGTAAGTCAAGGTCCTTTCTAGGCAATTATTTTATCAGTTAAAAGCTTGTATCCTTCTGATTCCATTTCATGTCTGCTTTCTTGGGAGGTTTGAAAATGAACATGCAGAAATTAATTTCTGATGTCTCAAAAGGTGGTTTAGTGGTAAATAATGTTCGTCACACAACTTTGAGGTTATGGGTTCAAACCCTATGGGGGATTATCACTGAAAAACCTCATGTGATACCAGTTCTGGATTTTTGTGAGGGACTTCATGAAGTACCCAGCTTTCTACATCAACGACTGCAATTAAATCAGTGTAAAATAACAATAGTGTGAATTATGTATTTTCAGACAGCCTGGAAGATGGATGGGACATGACTCAACTGAAAGAGGAAGAGTTTGAGGAATTTTGTGTCTACATCGTACACGACCGTGCCTGCGAGAAGGTGTGCAGGAATCGCGCACAGGCCTCTCTACCACGGAACCTCACACTCAAGCCCTCACTAACTCAGCCGGATCATGTAAGTGCTTCTCTTAGAATGCTTGTGCCAAAATGTAACAGGTGTTCCTTGGTCAAAATATTGATGTTCTCAAACCAGTATATATATATATATATATATATATATATATATATATATATAAGTGAGATATTAAAGAATAAACATCAACGAAATGCCTTTCAAACACACTGGATCCCAGAAGGATACAAGAACATAAAGATAAAATTATAGAGTATGAGAAAAAATATATGTTCAAACAGTGTCAAAAGTTTAATTAGAATTAAACTTTTGACACTGTTTGAACATATATTTTTTCTCATACTCTATATATATATAATCAACCAACCCTTCCGTAAATCTGGGCAGATTCTTTTCAGTTCCAGTACCGTTAGTCTGCCCACTTTTACGGGTATATCTGCCCACTTCTACGGTCTTTTACGGATTGAATCTATAGATCAAACGTATATCTGCCCACTTCTACAGTATAGTAAAAAAAAAATATATATATATATATGGACAGCCTAGAAAGCTGTCTCAAATATATAGTGTTCATTAAAACCTTGCAGATTATTTAAGTGTACTAAAGGCACGGTTATCAATGAATATATGAGCCGTGCCATGAGAAAACCAACATAGTGGCTTTGCGACCAGCATGAATCCAGACCAGCCTGCGCATCCACGCAGTCTGGTCAGGATCCATGCTGTTCGCTAACAGTTTCTCCAATTCCAATAGGCTTTAAAAGCGAACAGCATGGAGCCTGACCAGACTGCGCGGATGCGCAGGCTGGTCTAGATCCATGCTGGTCGCACACCCACTATGTTGGTTTTCACATGGCACGGCTCATATAGTAAATTGAAGTGAGTAAAATTCAGTGATAAATTATACATGTTATCTATTTTATCTGGACACCAAAAACTAAAGATCAAGACAGATAAAATTGAGATATAAGTTATATAAACATTATTTTTGACCTATTCCAAGTTGAGAAAGCGAAAGCCATTGTTTTTGAATCAGATTTGAATCTGATATCATTTTTGCTCAAGACCAAGTTCCCCCCGATTGAGAAAAATGGCGTAGGGTAATCTTTTATCACATGAAGCAGTAGCTGCTTCACTTTTATTTTGCGATATCTTGTTTCTGGTGAGATTTATGCCTCATTTAATGTGACATAAAAATATTCCTGCTACCTTTTGCCTGAGGGAGGTCTAGTTTCTACAAGTTGTTATTGCCGAGACAGTATTTAGACAGAGAGCGTTACTGTATTAGCATAGAAAATTTTCAGGAGTCTTTGGCTCTGTGACAATGGTCAGTTAACCAGTGGTCCTGGATTTACATAGAGCAAAAATAACAATCAATTTTGATAATGAAATTATGCTAATTTTTCTTTCAAAAGATGATCCTAAACTACTGAATTTAATTTTTTACCCAATATACAACAATAGCTGTATTTTAAAAGGCTTAATATATTACAATATATTGAAATGTAAACAAAGTCAAGAGTGTCTATGGGTATTTTAAAACTGTGTAAATACTACATTTGAATCTGCTTTAGCAGCCGCTTTCATTATTAGTGTAAGTAGGAAGTCGGCTAACATCCAAAATTGATGTCTTGTTCTAATTTCAACTTCTCTTAAGCAGTCCCCGTTGTTAAGCAGCCAGATGTTGTTTCATCCCTGGGTGGCTGTTTAGTACAGGTTTGACTGTATTTCATACTGGTCTTCGCCTCTGATATCAGACTGTCTGGGGATTCTTCTCTGTACAAGTGAAAGGAAGATCTTTATTGATTTTTTTTCCATGTTTTTGTTATAAATAATATGACATGATTATTACACTTTAACAGATAGTAGGTGGCATAGGTAGCAAATAACTCTGAATTTCACTATCTATCAACATTTTTATTATCACAACATAACCAACTGGCTTCAAATTTGATAAGTTTTAATACTGCTGATACTGCTGAAAATTTGCTCTATATTCAGTTATCATATAAATAAATTTATATTGCTAGAGAAAATTTTTGGCGGTGGTGGTTATTGTTGTTGATGTTGCTGCTGTGGATGATGAGAATGATGATTATAGTGCTGCTGCTGATGATAAACATAACATAATAATGTTGTTATCTTTCATGCTTCTGCAGTTGATGATGATGATGATGCTCATCATCATCATCCTTATTATTTTGACCATAATAATGATCTTAATACTGCTGCTGCTGATGATGATGATGACACTGATGGTGATGATGCTATTAACAATAATAATGAACATTAAAATATTGTCTGTGATAGTGATGATGATGATTTTATTGTAGATGATGATCATTTTGGTAATTTGTTTTACAGAAACATACTTTTTTTCCTGCTTACAAATTTGAAAGAACTAGTAAAATTTTTAATCCTGAGATTATTGCTACATTAAGATTAAAGGAAAGGATAGGACGGAAGAGGTTGTTCTTATCTCTGGTTTGTATATGTTGATGATAGAGTTAGAGATTTGAGCTATCAGAGAGCACGAGATAAAATCATTATAGGTTGTAGCCAGGTATCTTGTATGGCTCAGCTTGGTTGGGTTGCTGTCTTATCACTGAACGAGAGGGGGAAATGGCCCGCTGATTGATTTATCCTTACTTTCTTCCATGCTGGGTAACACAAAAAATATTGTCAGCCTGTCGCCAGGAAATTGGCTGATATTTTTTCTCCCCTCCAATGGAAAGATTCAATCTCGGTGCAATTAGAAAATAAAAATTGCAGATTATTTTTATTCCTAAAGGTAAGAATGCCTCGGAAATCAGCTCAAAATGTGTTTTCGATTTTACTGTGTGTGGTCAAAGAACAGACTATGAAGTACTTGCTGTTGTTTTTATAAAAGTGACACAAGTCAGGTGACCTACTGTTAGGCTAATACTGTTACATTTCTGAAATAGTTTTGTGGCATCTTCTGGGGCAGGTGAAAGGATGAGCTACTTAAAGTAGTTTAAAAGTAAAAATGTACCATCTAACGTATCATTTCAGTGAAAAAGATTAAAATATAATGATAATAAAACTGTTTTAAATTTTGCTCTATCGTTATGTTATTTGGGTGGCAGAAGTGAACCTAATTGTTGAGATTTTGTAGTTGTTGTAGAAATTATTGTCCCTGCTGGGTGGGTAATGATGCGATATTCGCTAAATAATACGGGATTTTACATGGGCATGATTCATTAATAATACTGCTACAGATACTTCAGTTATACAGGAAGTTTATTGGAGCACTTTCATATGAAAATTTGAAAACAAGAATTCAGTACAAAAAATTACGTAGACTTAATTTTCACAGGTGAAGTGCCAACTTCACTCAAAGGTTTAGATTTAAATTTGTTTTCTCACTCTTTTCACTTATTTGAACATAGTGTGACGGGTGAGGGATGAAAATGCATTAAATCAATAGATTTTGGAATGATATTCAAATTTTCACATTCATTTTCAGGCGTATTCCATTTCACCTGTCCTCTAAATTTGGCTCCTGTTGCTTCCGCAAAGACGCAGCAATTTTCGCTGACTGCAGCTTATCGCTGCACAAATCTGCATAAATTTTCAGTGGAGCAGATCAAGTTTCTAGTTTTAATTTAATGATTTTGACACCTTAATGCCCTATCTTTGTGCTTTCACTTTTGTAGACCAGGATATTTAGCGAATTGTGTTGACAGTATGTAATTTTCTCAATTTCTTTCAATTTAATTCTGATATATACATCTTCCTTTTCCCATGGTCACTATAAAGGGGCGTTTTGTCGCCGACGAGGTTTTAGTCAAATTTTGAGGTTAGTCATTTTAAAATAATTACAGGGAACTTAGAAATAGATTGATATGCGTCTAAAGAAATGCTTTGAATTTGCAAAGTGCAAGTCGATTCAGTTTCAAAAAGGCGGAAAAGATAAATATTACTCTTCAGGTTTAATCCTTTACTTGCATTTTTAACGTGTGTTTGTATAAGTTGATCCCGAGGGTTCTTTTTGGTAGAGGAATAAAAAGATGTCTGTTTAGATTGAAGGATAAAAAGAGTTTGTGTAACTGTCTTTTAACGACGACGTTTTCGCATGTTTTCTCTTGAAAATTAATCTTAAATCATACACACTGATCGTCACCACAGGAATATGTCACAATGTTCTTTGCAAAAAATTGTCATCTAGTACCTATTGACTTACGTTTTTAAGGAAAAAATGTCCTTTTTGCAAGTGAAATTCTGAGCTTAAAATACATTCAGTTGAACCCGGTGCTATAGCAGCCACCTGTAGGAAACAGTCAGTTGTCTTAAGCAGTCTGTCAGCTTGCTTTCCATTGACTTAATGTTTTAATATCAGCCTTTCTTAAGCAGCCACCTACTTTAAGCAGACAGACTGTGTTACTCCCTTGAGTGACTGCTTAACACAGGTTTTACTGTTATAATAGATAAACCTGACACTTCAGACTATGTGGGGTAAAAAGTGGTCTGCATGCACAGGAGGACTTTCGTCACAGGTAAAACTACAGTGCAAAATTTAATGTTTACATAAAGGATTAAGCTGTTCTGATGGTCTTAAGCTCAGGTTTATCTGTATTTTATAACTTAAAAGATTTTTACCTTTCCAAGATGAAGTATGAAATTTTATTTAATGGTATTTGTTTTGAAATTATAAAATTTTTATTGGTTTCAGTTTTGTTTTGAAAAGAAATATTTAATTTCCTTCATTCCAGTGACCTGTACTTTCATTTTGTCAGAAGTCCTTATCTCGGATCCGTCTGCTTCAGATACTTGTTTCTAAAATTGCTACAGACATGCAACTGCATTGTATTTTATATTTGACTGCAGCTATTTATCGAGCACATTTTGAAATAACAAGGAATTAAAATGCAAGAAACGAAAAAGTCGAGAAGAGCTTATTGGGAAAGACTTTGCACTTTAATGGCCATTTATTAGTTATTTTTTGCTAAAATAACAGTACATTCAGTAATATAGAGATATACACAGATATTAGATTATGATAACGGTGGGCCCTCTTTGAGACAAGTTGTTACCCCCTGTATGGCAGGTAATGATCATTACTCCGTATTACAAGTGAAATTTACAGGATAAAATTTGTGATTGATATAGTTATATGCTTGTTGTTAAGAGGCACGCACTCATCCAGGAGATATAACGACTTTTGAACTAAACTTTTCTTTCATTTCTGTAATCATGTTGTATACTTTTCTATTGCTACACAAGGGGACGTTTGTAAAAATGTTTTCTTTTTGGGTAATAAATAAACTTAACCCTGAGGTATACCCACTCGGTTTTGTTTTTCAAACCGTCCTCGTGTTATTATCTATGTATATGATTTTGAGTACAGTTTTTTGTCTTTGATATGCTTTGCATGTCATTCACTTTTTGTATTTTTTACTTTCAAAGGGATGTTTTGAAAAATATCGTACACAAGTGCATGTTGAGATAATGTTTTTCTTTTATAGTAATCATAAATTAAAATAATTATTTACTGAAAACTGATTGAATGATTATATTAGAACATGGTCTGTTTTCTTTGATAAAGGATAATGAAAAATTGATGTAGGAAACTAAAAAGAAAATATGCTATTAAAGGAACAATCAAGTTCCTCAGAATCTGAGTTATATGTTATTTCAGAAGTGAATCTTAGTCATATCAGTTGCTGTTAATGGTAGCCTGCCATGAGACTGATCACTTCTGTCCCTTTAATGTACTGATAGTTATCTCCCCTTTTAATTCACCTGTTTGCCCTGCCCAGGTGCTGCCCCCTCGCCAGGAGAACAAGTGGATCGCTAGGTAGGGGGGCGCTGAGATGAGAGGGGCAGTAAACTTGAATTGCAAGCAACTGAAATGGTTCTTAAATGGATTGCTCGATTCCACCTGTTCCGTTATCAGATTAATATTTTTTTCATCAAAATGTCTGATAGGAAGATGAGCTTTACGGAAGTTTCATTTCTCTAAACTTTTTCTTTCAGATAAGGATCAGACTAATATAACTTGTTTTTACATAGATTCCTGATATCATCATGGTCTTTGATTTTTTTGAGAAAAACATCTGTACTCGTAATGAAAATGTTTCGTCATTTAATAAAATCGTCTTGTAAAGTTAACGGATGAAAAGGTTATACAAGTGATAGATAAGATGATTATGGTCACTTTGGTTATGGGGTTTTGTTCGTAGACCTTCCTCTTGGAGTCAGATGTAGCGCCTCGTTTCTGGAAACAGATGTTAACGGTTGCTGTTTTTCGCTCTCTTATGTTGTTTTTTGATGAAGCTGAAAGATCCTATCTTTTATAGTTTAGTGTCTGTCAGCTTATGTTCTTCTGAAGTTTCCCTTCTTTTATATTCAGTAAATGACTCTTCAGGATCCTGATGTTTGGTTCCACAAATATTTTGCCTAACTTCTCAAACTGTTAGTTATTACATTATCTGAATTACTGTTGCAAAATGATGTAAATTTATTTAATCATCATGCAATATCTGTCAATCAGTCAGCCAGCCAATTAGTCCAGTCCAGTCCCGTTCCATCGCGACTTGTCCCTCCGTCCATCCATCAGTATTAACTATTATAATGGAACTGTATTTATTTGTTTAATTCATGTCCCGTTGGTATTTATCTATATATTTCGTGTCGCTCAATGCCATATCACAATTTCGTCAAAATCATTAAGTTTATAATATAGTATTAAGTAAGGTTTATTTTAGGATTGGGGAGATACGGTTTGACACTGGCAGGGCCGGTCCCTCCTTATTAAACACCTCCTGTTGCTTATAGAACTGATACAGTCCTCTCCAAACATATCCTGTTTGCCATGTCTGATAAGTTTATTTTCATTCACATGGAAGTTTTCTACTAATTTTGTATAAAGTTTACAGAAATGTCCGAACCCTGTAGACAATGCTTATCGAAAGTTTGTGGCAGATCACCTTCACTATCTACCCATAATCCCTAAATATGCTAACTTTCGGTAACTTTCGATTGCACGGAAGTGATAACTGAACCCCAAGTGTCATTATGTGTCAACTGGACAAATACAGGAATAATGCCTGTTATCTTTTATAAATACACCAGGTTTAGTGAAAATTAGCTGAAAGTTTGGGAAAGTGATGATAAATCATTAAGTCATCATAGAATGTTATGAAAACTTATAAACAGATCGAAATTTTCTGAAGTAAACTAGGGTCATGATTAGATCGGAGTCCAAACTAAATTATTTTGTTTAAGTGTTCACATTTAGTGGCTTCCATCTTCTGACAAAAAAAAGAGGAGATTGTTTTTTTGCCTTCATCATTTATAATAATGATAATTTTATATAGCAGAAATCTGTAATTCTTTCATTTACTTTATAGAGGGAAGTAAATTCACATTTTAATTTTATAAAGGGAAGTAACTTCATTTTTTTTTGTTAACTTTATAAAGGGAAGTAACTTCACAGTAACTTCACAGTTTTTGTTAGCTTTATAAAGGGAAGTAACGTCACAGGTTTTTTTTGTCTAATGATTTGCTGTTTATTGAATCATATTCATTGCCAATGAATGATAGACTTAGATTTTTGCTGTAAACAACTCTAGTCTTGATATTTTTTGTTTATACGGTATTTAATGTTTTCGGACATTTTGAACAGCCGGTTATGAATGGAATCTTTATCTTTTTGCAGTCTTAAGTTCACTTTATTAGCTAAAATCTTTTCTTAGCCACCTGCCCAATATATTGAGATAGCATATAATTGAGAAAACCATATTGCAAGCATATTTTGAAAAAAAAAACCTTTTGCCTCATTGCAAAAGATTTCCAGATTTTGATCAGATAAGAATTAACCAAAATTGTTATTACAGAAAACTGACTGACTCCCCTGGTAAATTAGAGAACACTTATGTACAGATAATTTCTCTTATTTCAATTAAGTTATAAAAACCTCATTTGTGGGTTAATTAAGGTAGATAAGACTGTTCTTCTGACAGTTTAATTTCATTACGGTAAAATTTAAAATTGATTTGTAATAAATAAAAAAACGAAGCACTCACTTAGCATTACATTCATTGTATATAATGAAAAATTGTCTATTATGTGAAGAAATTAAAAGTCAATTTCTAGCTGTAATTTTTTTCTCAATTTTCATAATTCTTGACAAATGCCCAAAGGACTAGGCTTGGCAGATTCTTTACAATGTTAGGTTGAAATTGCATTTAATTTATTTGAGTGAAAGGTATCTTTTCTGTAGGGAGCCGTCATTAAAGACTAACAGTGTCTTCTTTACACCTTGACTTTTAAAGACATTAATCACTTGATTTGGATATTAATCTACTTTAAATTGAATATATTCTTTTCTTACAATTTAAATACGCAGATAGTCACAAATAAATTAAAAGAATATGACATCGAAATATCTATTTTTTCCATCGTTATGCTAAACATTTAAGTATTGCAAGTTGAGGAGTTACAGTCATTAAGTCTTGTATCTAGGTCTTTATGCTTTGGTACGATAAATAGGTTGGCTATTTTTTTATGAAAAAGTCTTTTTGCTGGCTTAGGGACGGTCGATGGTTCTACCCAGGTGGCCACCCATGCCAGAAACAATGCCGGGGTCTTCCGCCACCATAGATAGCTGGAAAAGTCACGATATGACCATAGTTATGTTGAATGCTAAGCAATATAGTATGTGTATTATACTTTATTCTTTTCTTAAGTAACAAACAATAGTAAGAAAAAAAATATAATGAATTCTGAACTGTGGTAAATTAGATGATAAACAATGAGAATTAAAGCACTGATTATTTGATAACTAACAGTAGTGATAAAAAATATTTTTAAAAAAACTTGATATTCTAACAAACATTGCTTCCATGTAAACAAGACAGGTGTATTTAACTATTATTTTACACTGGCCTTATAAAACCATGGAGCAAGTGTGACAGTACAATCTGCAATATAATCTGCACGTGAACCCAGACATGCACGATATCCCAGACGTGTGCTCTTGTTTCATGCTCAATTTAGGAAAGTGATAATGTTGATTTCATCTGTTGCGTTTTTTTCTTACCGTTTTTCATGCTGCAAGACATACAGCAGACGGACTGTATTATAAAAAATGTCTTAATTTGATTAACGATGTGCATGACTAAAAGTCAACGCTAATAAACTTTGTTATCATCATGATCATCGTAGTAAGTTTAAGATAAATAATAAATCGGTAGATTATATATTCTCAGACAGGCTCCTTGTTTGTCTCTTCATGTTTTTTTAAATCGTCCGCTGATCGAGAGCTTAATGGAAAACTGTCATAAGTTAGTCTAAAAGTGCTAAGCGTTACAGTAGGTCTGACGTGTGCTTTTGTTATGATGAAAGTAAACTTATTCATTAAAACGTGCCATTTTACGGACAAATTAATTTGATTTTTCTCTGAAATACGGAAAGGACAGAATAAAATTGTTAACAAATCTCTTATTGTAAAGCAAATATTATTTAGTATACAAAACATATTCAATATCAACTTTCTTTTTTAACAAGCTGTTTTAAAATCCAATTTAAAATAAGGGTCATTGATGTTAAAACAGGGCCATCTTGAAAGGGATATAATCGTCTTAGTCTTTTGTGTGTGTATTTTTATAATTTTCATGAAATTTTGTCTAGATTTCTATATATCAAACAGTTACAATTAACGTATTTTTGAATAAAGTATTGAAATTTAAAAATTTGTTTTCTGCAGCACAGGAAGAGGCAAATTAACATTTGCTCTTACCCCCGTTAAGTTGGTACACTTCTGTCTTTAGTTTAAACATTTGAAAATTAATGATTTATTATGCATTATGATACAAAACATGGCTAGGAGAAAATTACTATTATCGTTTTAATAAGTATATGTGGTTTGATAAAAATGCGGCCTTTGTATTTTTTTGAAAATAACAAAAAAAGTTGAAATTAAAAAAATCTAATAAAATTGAACATGAATTAAAACTAGAACTAAGATAAAAATGCTGTGTACCATGGTATCACAAATTTCAAAAAGTTCAACTCATATCTTGAAGGACATAAAGCAAAAGAATTTTTTTTTTTTTTTAAATCCAGGAGTCCAGGCGACGTAGAAACAGATGAAATAGATTTACAGTTAAAATATGATGTACCTGTCAAAAATCACAGCTTCTCAAAATAGCTCTGCCCTTTCCCTGTTTTTAAAAATAAACTTATCAAAAATATGATTAAATGCATAAAATTGAGGAGTTCTGGTAAGTGCCACAGTGAGAGGTTATCCTGCGGCTGATATTTTATATAACCCCCACTGTTATACCATCAGATACCAGCCAGAAAGGCTTATCAGCTGGTGCCGGTAAAGCACACGGCAAAGCACACGCCAAGTCACCTGTAAGCCAAAGAAAGAAGACCGTCAGCTTCATTTCTCTATAACCAAATCAGAAATCATGAAAATTGGCCTGCTTATCAGTTTTTCTCTGATTTCATATAAAACTTGTTTGATTTTTCATGCTCTCTTACATTGATGTACTTGAGAAATGAAATCATTTTAGAGTCAGGTGTCTTATGGGATTGATGTAAACAATTTTTCATGAAAAGTTGAACATGATTTATTTTTCTTTTGGAAATATTTTGTTTATATGAAAAGACTGAAGAATAAATAAAGGTACATGTATCAACAAAAATTGCTAGTGGCGTATTTTAATAATAATAATTTCTCCTGATATTTTTCTGTTCTGCTGTGGATTCTAAGTATGGAGAAGAAATTGTACACAGATTGTAGAAAAATTTAATATGTCATCATGACTTTCATCATCGTTGTCATCATTGTCTGCAGCAGCAGCAACAGTAGTAACACTTGACAATTTATGTAACTTACAATTTTTCAGAATTTTATGATCATTGTTTTTAACCTATTATCGTTAGAATTATTAGACAGTATTAGAAGATTGTATTATGTATTTTTAGGCACAAGGGGTTTGGAGTGTTGACTACATCCCCAGAGGTACCAGGTTCGGACCCCTTAACGGTGAGATTACCAAGGAAGAGCCGCTAAGACGTGGAGATACAAACAGAATCTGTCTCTGGAAGGTGTGTACACAGTTTGAGTAAAAATATTTTCATTATTCTTCCTCCAGTCTGTTCAGCATGTTAAAAAATACCACATAAGCAGAAACATGTTTTAATTAATTCAAACATTACAAAGAGGTTATAAGTCCCTCGGAATAATTTTACAATTATGTAGCCTGAGTGAATTATTTAGTAACCAATTACAAGTTTTAAAACTGATTCAAAATGATTATTGAAATGTGCTTCTGCTATATAAATCATTATTTCAATTCTAATAATTATGTAAAATAGAGGATGATATATGATGTAGAAACATTATTCCTTGGTTGCCGCGAAGCAGGAGGTTGACTTTTGACGTTTTTGTACGAGAACCTCTGCACGTAGGCATTAGGGCTATGCTTTTGGCCTTCATTTCTCTTAAAGGGCAGACGAAAGCGTGCTTAATATATTCATTAGATTTTTTATATATTTTTTCTTTTGCCCTATATACTTTCAAAGTCACAATAAAAAATGTATGAGGACCTCTGCACGTAGGCAAGGGCTTTGCTTTTGACCTTCATTTGTCTAAAGGGCAGACAAAAGCCTGCATAATAGACTCATTAAGTTTTTTATATAATTTTTTTGCCCTGTATACTTTCCAATTCACAAAGTCAGACAGTTAGAAATAAATACAAAGAATAATTACCTTGTTAAAATCATTAAAATGCATACTTTTTTTAAGATGTGAAAAGGTAATTAAACTGTTTAAAGATTATCTGTTAAACTTAATTAATTTTTAATGTCAAAAGGTTGATGCAATTTTTTTTTTTTTGATAAATCTTTAAAAGCTGATGGTATCTCTGAATTTTCCACTGAAAAAGAAATTTTGTATTAATGTTAATTCAAATACATTAGTTTATAAATAATTAATTAGATCTAATGCCAATGGAATGATGGCCTCCTCTCTGAGTTTGACGTTAAAAAAATAATGCAACAGTCGATTTACTATGGAACAAGATCTTATCCCAATATTTATAATAAATGAGCCGTGCCATGGGAAAACCAACATAGTGGGTGTGCGACCAACATGGATCCAGACCAGCCTGCGCATCCGCGCAGTCTGGTCAGGCTCCATGCTGTTCGCTTTTAAAGCCTATTGGAATTGGAGAAACTGTTAGCGAACAGCATGGATCCTGACCAGACTGCGCGGATGCGCAGGCTGGTCTGGATCCATGCTGGTCGCACACCCACTATGTTGGTTTTCCCATGGCATGGCTCATATATTTTCACTGAATGAAGTATTAAAATATTTGCATATAAAGTGTACCATTATGGTTCTTTAACTGCTCAAAAAAGGCAGCTTTTGCACCAATATCACCAGTGTTTTGCATCATTATTTTGTAAATATTAATAGTTTTGCTTTTCACCATGAGCAGTATTTTGACAGGCAACTGCTAGATAGAATTTATGGTACAAAAGCCTATTATATAAAGTGTCGAGGGTTGTTTGTAGAGTCTTAAAGCGACTGAAATTTCAAATAGAAAGTGAGAATTCTGCTGCATAATGAGTTCTTCATGGTTGGCGATTTCAATTAATCACTTAATATCTAAAAATTTTGTCTCAGGCATTAATGACTAGATATTACTGCGTACCCATTTAGCAAACAATTGCGTTTTGACTGATAAGCATAACACATTTATCATTATCTTTTTAAAAAGATTGAAAGCTTTTAGCGGAAGTTTGTTTTAAAAAAAAATTGTTTTTAAATATCCAAGATTTTCATCACTTTTAACTTAACGGTGAAAGCAGTCTATTTCTTTAAAGACTTTTTTTCTCTTGAGTGTCATAAACGATTTTAAAGAAATTAAATATTAAACGTGATATAATAAATGTTATTTTTTATTCATCCCATTAACTTTCCAATTAATTATGATATTCAGATATTACTTTTACATAGACATATGAGCCGTGCCATGGGAAAACCAACATAGTGGCTTTGCGACCAGCATGGATCCAGACCAGCCTGCGCATCTGCGCAGTCTGGTCAGGATCCATGCTGTTCGCTTTCAAAGCCTATAACTATTAGAGAAACTGTTAGCGAACAGCATGGATCCTGACCAGACTGCGCGGATGCGCAGGCTGGTCTGGATCCATGCTGGTCGCAAAGCCACTATGTTGGTTTTCCCATGGCACGGTTCATATTACTTCTTATCAGTTTTAATATGTCTGTAAGAAGCCTCCATTATATTATCATTGATGCTTTTATAGACATATTCAGTTTGATAAAACTTTTTCATGTAAAAATAGTTCATCTTGTTTTGAAGAGTAAAGAGTAATGGAAAAAGTTTTTTTTGCTACTGTAAAAGCAGAAATTTTTGAGAGGGTATAATTTTCCCTATACTCACGAAGCCCTACATCTCGCGAAAGTTAATTCTCGCGTAATATTCACCATAAGTATGAATCAGATACAAGTATGATACCATTTTTACAATTTCGTGAATATTAAACCTCGCGAACATACTCAAAATTTTAAATTCGCGAATTTTTGACCCAGCGAAAATATATGCTATTACAGTATTTCTTTGTTGTGGAAAACTTCTCATTTTAATTAGCATAGTTCCTTTTTGACACTTTATGTTGTATCTACATATTTTTGTCACATATGAGGAACTAAGAAGCAAAAGTGTGTGTAGGAGGTAGTTCAGGACATAATGGAACAAGATAAACGGCCACTTTGAGACCTGTGTGCCTACTTAATCTACTGCCCTCTGAATGCTAATGTTTAGTTCAGTAAGTACGGGACAATTTTCCAGTCTGTTCTCTGTACTAGTATTTGCAATACTTTGAATACCATCTGAAATTATTTTTCAGATATTTAAAGACAATAAAGTTTGTGAGTTCATGGACGTAGGCGACACAAGTCACAGCAACTGGATGCATTACGTTAACTTCAGCTACAACTCTGGACAACAGAACGTAATCGCCTGTCAGATAGACTACAACATTTATTTCTACACAATAAAGCCCATACCGCCCAATACGGAGCTTCTTGTGTGGTATTGCAGAGAGTACGCAGAGAGGCTGAATGTTCCGAGAACAGGCGAAGAAATGCTTCAGGCATGGAGTAAGTAGCTTCAAAAATTGTTTTCAGAAATGTCCTTTAAATGTCAAATGCAAAGAGATTTCTCGTAACAAACACCATAGCTCACATTATATTTTTGTTTACTTTTATACCACTATTTGTACATGAAATTAAGCCTTTAAGTCTGGATTTGAACCTTTTAAAATAAAAATCGTAAATAAAAAGTAATCATTCGCTGCAGTATGCTTTGATATTTCCGAGAATTAATGCACGGAAATTTATGACGGACAATATTATTGTTATCATTTATTTATAAAGCAAAAACGATATAAAAGACGAATGTTCCAAAATGAAAGTGTATAGATATCACAGGAAATGTGTTTTTTACTTGAAAAATAGTGCAGATGCAAGGCGAGATAAATTGATAACATGGAAATCAGATTGATGCTGATATGAGGCATATAAAATATTATGTTGATATAAATGCCAGCCGCAAATAGGTTCAAACTATCAGTCAGTGGGTTGTGAGTTTGGTTTTCGGGTTTTCTTCATTTTTCTTCCTTTTTTTCACTATTTGGTAGGCATTGTTCTTATTCTGTATTCACGCTCTTAAAAATTTGTGTCCTGCTACTGTGTGGTTACTGTGAAAGTATTCATTTTCACGGGGGACTAATTTTCGTGGTTGCGTCAATATACAAAATTTAAACGCAACAAATAAAATTCATATAGTAATGTTCTTCTTTAAACTCTGGAATACACACATGTAATCTCCCACAAAGTAGCTGTTTTGTCAAAACCATGAAATTTGGGTCATCAAAAAATCATTTCACAAAATATCTTTGGTGAAAATTTTGCTTAAAATACCTGACTTATATGATTTCACAAGTCTCACTGAATCGAAAACAAAATTAACTGTTACAATTATCATCCAGTATACTGTAAGTTTATTTTTTCATGATGTATTGATTGAATGTTAAGTATCGACTCCTCTCTCTGTTGCATGTTGGGAAGTTGTAACTTAGTTGTAGAGAAAAAAATTTATTGACACAAAATTCAGCAATGTTAATATCCCAGCAAAAGTTTGATGCTGAAATATTTGTGGGAAATGGCACAATAAACAACAAAAAATGTAAAAATATGTACATGTTGATAATATTTGCAGATTGGCCTAATAAATTAACAATATTAAGATCTTAAGTAGTTAAATCTCTGCAGCTTATGCTAATTTTGCACAAAGTTCAGAAATATAATTGAGATTTCTAACAATATGAATAATCTTTTGAAATAGTAGAGCCCGTTCCTTGTGTTATCAGCAGCATAAAATGTTACCTTGGGGGCAGATCTAAAACGCTTAAATGTTTTTTAGATCCTCTAAACCTAACATTATGTGTACAATTCTACAAGTGGAAATGAATGTGTAATACTATATATAATTGATGCTTTTCATAGGCTTTTCTCAAGTTGCAGTGGTAATGAAAGTAAATTGACAGAATGTCACCAAATGTGAGAAAATGATAATTAACAAAGATTTGAATTACTTTCTAAAACGTGAGCGGGATGAATTATTTCGTTGTAAACTATAAACATGAATGAAAAACAGCGAAACTTTTTCGCACATTGTTAGAAATTTAAACGTATCACAGCATATTATATCTAATGCAGGTGGCCCTCTATTAAGAGGAAAAATTGCTGTTAAAGGTGTTTTTCTAGAGAAAATTTTTTGCCTGAGATTGAATATGCATTTAAAAAGAATTAAATATACCTAAAAAATACCGTTTTACAATATATTCTAGCTTTAAGACCTTCTTCGGATGAAAAAGAAAACCAGAATAAATTGCAGATATCATACTTTTGTTGTGTATATCTATATCGCCAAATACCATGGCATGTAAAGTTAGTTTCTTTGTTAACCAAGTTTAAATGTGTTAAAAGAATTCTATAAAAAAAGAGATTTGATGTACTCGTTCTTGTATAACGCTATCACTATGTTATAGCAAAAGTTTCTTATTAGCTTTAAAATCTTTTCTTCAATTGAAATTATATTTTTTGCTCTGTTTTAAGATGTATTTTGAACAAGTTACAAATACTTCAAAAACAGTTCACGTGTTTGTCAAAGAATTGTTCAGAATAAGTTTTACAGCTGAATACACTGGACAAAAACAGATTTTTTTTTGTCACAAAGAAATGAAATGGTTAAAACGGCCCAGTTTTACAATTAAACATAAAATGTCGCTTATATTTACTTAAGATGAAAGTAAAAATGGAGTAGTTGCCAAAGTCCTCAAATTACGAGTGAGATCAAGTGTTTTTGAAGTAGATTTTCTTTAAAAGAATATAAAATATCAACGGGGATACTTACCTTAAACAAGTTTCTCCTTCAAGACTCCAACATGATATATAATAAGCTTGATAAGCAAATATTAAAATTGTTTAAAAAAACTGGGATTTCAATTGGAAGAATGGAATTGATACGCTCAGTACGATTTTTCTTTTAAAGGATTTTTTTCTCAAAAAATGCGAGATAAATGAAAAGAAAAAAGAAGTTTAAAAGAAGTTGATATCATTATATGAATATGTCGTAATAAAATTGCTGTTATTGATATCTGTGGGAAGAAATTATCAATGTAACAGATAATCTACATAAATATGTATTAGAAAGTATATCTCATCATACAATTGATTAGAAAGTATTTAAGAATTATCTTACTAATTAGAAAGAAATAGTTATTTCCTACAGGATTTCTTTACCAGTCTATTCATAAATTAATTAAATTGATGTTTTTGGAATTTTTCAGAAAGACAAGTTGTCAATCAGCAGGTTCCAATGCCGTTACCGATGTATATCGAGGAGCGTCACCTGTGCCTGAACCGCCACCTTTCAAGAACGCCACCTAAATCAGTAAAAGAAAAATCAGCGAAAGACGATCATTGTGACAGTGATGACAGTGGTGTGAGAGAAGATGGTTACGCTATTGACTACAGTCTACATAAACGTGATGGCAGTCCAACAAGTGACGACCTGGATCATAATACGCACGGAAAACGTACATCTTTTAGTGGAGAAGATTCTTTATCACCCTTTAAAAGTCCAAAATTGGGTACTGGTTCGGGAAGTGCCTTCACGAGTAAAATCTCACCAATCAGCAGTGTTAGAAGTAGTCTACCAAGTATCATGGCACCATCACCTATAAAACTTTCACATAGCACCCCTAAAAGAAGTCCGAGCATGGGCTTTTATGAGAACTTGTTTTTGAAGAAAATGAAAGAAAGTAATGAACAAGATTCTGAACCAAAGTGGAAGGAGCCAAAACTAAGCCCTACTAGTCACGACATGAAACAAGAAGTAAAAGATGAAGTATCAAAGGACGTTGAAAAGAAGCCTGATATTAGTCATGGAACAAAAGACATGAAAACACCAACGTCTGAATCATTTAATCCATTTCCTTTCAGACCATTTGGTAGTAGTTTAATGGACAAACCAGTCATGCCACCATATCTAAGTATGCCAACAGATGAGATGTATTCTAAGTTTATGACACCAGGAAAGATGCAACCCCCTGCTGGACCATTGTATTTCCCTCAGACTGGCCTACCAGGGATGTACCCTTTCGGTCCAATGTATCCATTTAACCACTACCAACAGCTGCCTTGGCCGATGTTTCATCCTCCATATCCACCAATGGGCATGAACAATCCCCAGCATCAACAGTCAATACCCCCACCTGCGCCTCATTTGCAGCAACCGCCATTCCCACGCCCACCACCAAGCCATTCTGGACCCCCAAGTGGAGATCCATTAAACCTCAGCATCAAACATAAATCTAATATAGACGGAAGGGGCCACAGATCCTTGCCATATCCACTCAGGAAAAAAGACGGGAAAATGTTATACGAGTGCAAGTTCTGTCTGAAGACGTTTGGTCAGCTATCAAATCTCAAAGTCCATCTTCGGACACATACCGGAGAAAGACCGTTCGTCTGTAAGACATGCGGGAAGGGATTCACACAGCTTGCCCATCTACAGAAACACCATCTTGTCCATACCGGTGAGAAACCTCATGAGTGCCAGGTGTGCCACAAACGATTTAGCTCCACTTCAAATCTGAAAACGCATATGAGATTACACAGTGGTGAGAAACCGTTCATGTGTAAACTTTGTCCTGCCAAGTTTACACAGTTTGTACATCTTAAATTGCATAAAAGACTCCATACCAATGAGAGACCTTACGAATGCCCCCAGTGCAATAGAAAATACATCAGTGCAAGTGGACTAAAAACTCATTGGAAAACTGGAAACTGTATTCCGTCTGGAATGAGTATGGACCTTAGTATGTTGATACAGCACACCACAGAGGCGGCGATAAAAGAAATGAGTGAGTACGGGGATATGCATGATATCGCTATGATTGACAATGGTGAATACGAAAAATTTGAAAAATCTGACCGTAACGGTTTGAGTCCCGAAAAAGATGATAAAAATACCGATGACAAAAGTGAAAAATCGTTTGACCAAGAACAGTTTGACAAATATCGTATGGAGAGACTGGGGTACAATTTATTCGATAAGGAAAGAATTGACAGTACTAACCAGTCTATAGGAAGTGAACCTTCTTCCCCTGTAGGTAGCGATGGAGACAGTCTACATAGTGATGATATGGATCAATTGTCACCACGGCAACCACATGAACTTTCACCTCAGTCTGATAGTTCTCAAGGTCAAAGGTTAGACTTTCTCAGTGAACCAAGACATTCAGGTGAAGAAAAATTAGAAGAATCAAAAAGAGAATATGAACAACCGTCTTTCAAAGAACAAAGCTACCAACCAATTGACTGTTCAACTAAGTGCTAGATAAAACTAATTTAACATTTTAATTTCTGTCTCATTTTAAACCTTAGTATGCTAAGCTTTTTTAGCTCACCCGAGCACTTTGTGCTCAAGGTGAGCTTTTGTGATCGCCCTGTGTCCGTCGCCCGTCGTAGTCAACAATTTGACTGTTAACACTCTATTTTGGCCCAATCTTAATGAAACTTGGTCTGAATGTTACCTTAAATAAAATCTTCGACGAGTTCGATATTGGGTCATCTGGGGTCAAAAACTAGGTCACCAGGTCAAATCAAAGGAAAAGCTTATTAACACTCTAGAGATCACAATTTTGGCCCAATCTTCATGAAACTTGGTCAGAATGTTACCCTCAATAAAATCTTGGACGAATTCGATATTGGGTCGTCTGGGATCAAAAACTAGGTCACCAGGTCAAATCAAAGGAAAAGCTTATTAACACTGTACAGGCCACATTTATGACTGTATCTTCATGAAACTTGGTCAGAATGTTAATCTTGATGATCTCAAGGTCCAGTTTGAATCTGGGTCATGTAGGGTCAAAAACTAGGTCACCAGGTCAAATCAAAGGAAAAGTTAGTTAACACTCTTGAAGCCACATTTATGAAGTATCTTAATGAAACTTGGTCAGAATGTTAATCTTGATGATATATAAGTCAAGTTCAAATCTGGGTCCGATGGGGTCAAAAACTAGGTCACTGGGTCAAATCAAAGGAAAAGCTTGTTAACACTCTAGAGGTCACAATTTTGGCCAAATTTTAATGTAACTTGGTCAGAATGTTACCTTAAATAAAATCTTGGACGAGTTTGATATTGGGTCATCTTGGGTCAAAAACTAGGTCACCAGGTCTAATCAAAGGAAAAGCTTGTTAACACTGTAGAAGCCACATTTATGACTATATCTTCATGAAACTTGGTCAGAATTTTAATCTTGATGATCTCAAGATCCGTTTTGAATCTAGGTCATGTAGGGTCAAAAACTAGGTCACCAGGTCAAATCAAAGAAAAAGCTAGTTAACACTCTAGAGGCCACATTTATGACCATATCTTAATGAAATTTGGTCAGAATGTTAATCTTGATGATTCCTAGGTCAGGTGAGCGATACATGGCCCTCTTGTTTAAATTTAAGATATTTTGTTTCATGGATAGTTGTAAAAGTAATGTTAAGTAAGATAAACACATAAATTTGTCTTGTCTAAAGTAGGTAACATAATGAGGAGTGGTTGCATGATATAGTTGACTTGTCTAGCTGAAAATTTTTTATCAAAAGAAACCTTGCAAATTCTGTACACAGATTATGTTGTTTAAAAATGCATATATGTTGTGTAATCTTCTGTATTAAGTAAATTACTGACTTCCTTTTGGATAACATTTTTTGCAAGAAATTGCTTTAAAAAAAGTTTTGTTTTAGTTGAAATAAGAATGACCTTTTTACCAAATTTTATATTTCACTCGTGCTTATGGTTTTTAACCCATAGCAATTTGTTTAACCAGATTATGTGCAATTTTATCATCTCATTTTGAACAAGGACCAATTGTCTTAGTTATTCAGGGGATCACGTTTTTTATGTTGTATATTTAATGCTCATATGTGTATTGTTTTAGCTTCACCATCAAATATGTCTTGTTACATCATATTTACATATCTTTTTTTTTTTCAATGCTATAAACAGCTTTAATTTTTTTTCAATGCCATAAACAGCTTTAACTGATTTCAACTAACTTTTTCTCTACCTTTGCATGTAAGCCTTTTTTTTAAACCTTAATTAGGGATAGAAGACAATAAGGGCATTGGAAGCTGTATAACTGAATAAGATGCTTAAAAGGGTAGATAACTTCCTGTTAAAGTTGAATTGTAAAAATTGAAAAATTCATCTAACAAAAGAAAGTGATGAAGTTGATTATTTTTGAAGTAAAATGCCTCACAGTTAAAAACTTTTGCACATATTTCATAAAAAACTTTTATAAAAAAATAAGAGGAATCTTTATTTTGAAAAGAAATACCTATCATATGAAAAAAAAGCAATGGTTCTACATGCCACCTGTGCTTTTTTCCACTCCTATCTGGCTCAAAATACTGAAAAAATTCATTCATAAAGAAAGTCATTCATTAAACATGCAGATAACATGGTTCTCCTATCAGATATCTGATATAGTGTTTAAGGCTGGATGCAAAAATCACACATTCACTCTCAGAAAATCTTATGGCCTGATTGTGTCATGATAGAAAGAGGGAAATATGGACGAAAAATAATTGATTACCTTCAGTATCAATTTCGTATCAAAATTTTAGTAAGAATTTGTTATGTAACTTGTCAGTTTGCTAGAGTCCTGTAAAAAGTAAATTTTTCATATCTTTTTCTCAGTATAGGAAATATATCCTGTCAGCTTTTTGTACTTTCTTTTTAATTCTTGTTTCTGTTCATTTTTTTTTTTTTTGAGATATCATTTTGTAAGAAGAAACTGTTATTCACTCTGATCTTTTTTTTTTTATAGATTTACACGGATGTGAGAGTTTTAAGTTATGAAAACACTCTGCAAAATTTTACATACATTGAATCAATCTTGTTTTCATTATTTGACAACAGAAACTTAAGCAGACAGTTTGGCTGATAACTCTACCATTAATTTATTCAGAATTATTTATCATGAAATTTAGTCCGGTTGAGATTTGGTGTATATAAGATCTTCGGAATGATTATGTCAATTTCTGAGAAATTTAATAGAAATCAAAGGAAATTGTATATGATGGATGTCTAATAAATAGAATAGATCCATCTCATTTAAATTTTCAGATAATGCTCCTATCAGAGTCTCATAAAATGGAATACATACAAAATGTAGATACAGCATTTTAAAATAATAATAATTAAATGGTATTAGAACCTGTAATGCAACTAGATTGACTTGAAATTGGCAAAAAAGAGAAAGTAGCAAATATTTTTCAGTTGGCGACATGCTCAATATTTAATTTTAATTTTAATTTAGGACATAAATGCTCTGAAGCCATTTTTTTCACAAATATTGCAAATATAGGAAGAATTTTAGTCTGTCATTTCCAGTCAGTATTTATAGTTTGTTGAATAATTTGATAGTGTTTTTGTGATTGAGTCTGTGCCTTGTATTTGTGACTAACCCCCTATCCATGACTGTTGCAGGTTATAGCAACATTACGTTTGATGTGCAATTAATGATAGTGTAGTATAGATTTCATTGAAATCCAGATATTGTTGAATATATGTAAAAAGTTCATTTGTCATAAAATATTCTTCATGATTGCCAAAATTCAAGAGGTCTGTCCTTGTGTCTTATTGGAACATTTTGGAATGCTCTTATCAAAATTTATTTCAGGGAACCAGTTTATGGGACACTCATAGCAAACATTAGTTCCAGGGTACCAGTTTATGGGACAGTCATAACAAACATTAGTTCCAGGGTACCAGTTTATGGGACACTCATAGCAAACATTAGTTCCAGGGTACCAGTTTATGGGACACTCATAGCAAACATTAGTTCCAGGTACCAGTTTATGGGACACTCATAGCAAACATTAGTTCCAGGGTACCAGTTTATGGAAATAATCCTGAATACATGATTCTAACAAAACTTTAAGTGTTGGGGTACCATATTACCATGCCTTAGTTAAGATAAAGTTATCATTACAGATAATTTCATTTACTCACGGTTGTGTTGATACATATATAATTCAAAACAAAAGAGGAGTAGTAATATTTTAAGAAATTCAAAATTCTTTTTCTGTAATTAAGTGCCATTGATAATACTACATTTTACATGTAATAAGTATTATATAAGCGTGCATATTGTACATGTATCTCATATATATAAAGCATAATTTTAAGTGTATTTAATCAGTATTTTAGACTTTTGTGTATATCCATGACAAAAAGTATTTATTCTGAAGCATTTGTTTGACGTTCTTGTTGATAATCAAAATGTATAATTTATATATTTGTTTACCTTTGAAATGGCAGTATTTTTTGTTAGAGAGGGTACTTAGGAGCCATGTCACATTAAAAGATACTAAAACGTGAAATGAAGTTCTGACAGATTTTATTGTGGAAAGTTTCTATGAATTAAAACGCATACAATTTAAGAAATGTGAGCTGTTTGAATAAAAAGAGGTCATATGTTAAGTGAAATTTGATTTAAACAAAGTCATAAGATATGATATATTCTGTTTTGAGAATATAATTTGTTACTATGTATATCTCTTAGTAAAAGTGAAGGGAATACACTCAAAGCATGTGACAGTAACAATATTGCCATACATAATCACAGTGCCTTTTATCAAATGCAAAATTGTTTCTTTTGTTGTGACAATGCACATATTTGGAATTTCTTAAACAAACAACATAAGTTAGTGTCTTTTATTGTGACTTGGGTCAAATATTGTTAAACTATCACATAGTTAAGATTTTGCACAGCTTAAGACCACCAATTTGCATTTTATTCTTGTATAATTATTTGTTATTTATTTTTTGTTTATTTTGTAAGATATTGTACATGCCAGAGAGTGATAAAATTTAAATGCTTGGACCAAAGTAAAGGTGACTGTTAGATTTGCATTTTGTGCAGCAGTCTAATGTTTTGCAAGAAATTAAATGAAATAATGGCCACAAATTATTAACTATAAAGGTATTTGGCAAAATTTGAAAAAATTGAAAATATCTTAAACAGTTATCTAACTTAATTTCTTAATATTACTGAAATTACAAAAAAACATCTAAATTTCTCCGAGTTAAATTGGTAGATTTAAGTATTTTGTGTTCTTGGCCTAAAATTTAATAAAAACTTATTGAATCAGTTAGAATTATAATAGATCTACCAGATAAATTATATATTACTGCATGCCTTATTTATGGTAATTATCTTATAGTGTTCAAGTATTGAAATAGAAAATGCATTTAAAGTAATATGCTGTATTTATTGAGACTTTTATGTCATAATGTATTTGGTCCTTTGTGTTGAAATAAACATATAAAAGTGATCTGCTGGCTCATTTATTTATAAATCACTTACCGGTTGAAAACTGGGCGTACTGTTAGTTTGCCTGTTGGATGTCCATCCTGCAGTAAGTTGGTCTGTTCGTCTGATGTCCATCTGCAAATTTGGTTCCTGGGATAACTTGACATCAAACATTCTGATTGCTATGGCAACATATAGTTTAAAAGTGAATGAATGATGGATCCTTTCATAACTTAAAATACAAGATGTATTTATGCTCCCTTGAAGATTTCAGGAGGGGCCAGAGAGGGCATGTCCTATCTGGTTGTCTGTCTGTCTGTCTGTCCCGAAATCTTTGTTAGGATAATGAGAGTTATGGCCCTTTGAAATTTTACAGAATGCTGTTTTTAGTTCAATACTAATTTATGCCGCCTTGTCCTGACAACTCTTACTGATTTAAAAGGATTTGGCCCAGACATGCATCATTATGAAGTAAATTTGTGAATGCACCATTCCCGGTATAGGAGTTATAGCCCGTTGGAACTTACAGAATGCTGTATACAGCCAGGAAGGTCTTATACGTGTAGTCGTTCCAGACACTGCCCAATTTCCTGATATTATCTTTGTCTGAATAACTCGTTTTTGTTTTCAACGGATCTACCCCATATGAATTGAACTTTAGCATATTCTCAGGACATGTATGTACAATGCCTGGTTTAGGCAGTTGATAACGATCATTACTGTCGCTCTTTTGTATCCATAATTGTGTAGTGGTCCTTGCGCGCCATAGCCACAATGACGCTGGGTATTCGGAACGTTGGCGCTTTCTGATGCCGTCATCATGAAGCAACGTCATTATAGCAGGTTAAAGGATGCCGAATCGTTTCCTGATAGTACTGCTTTTTTCATCAACATTGCTATCATTTTCTGACAATCGATCTGAAATTGATTCAGAAATCTTTCACACTTAATAATGACGTTACTTCATGACGTCCACGTCAGAACGCACCGGTTTTCCGGTTACCGGGGGCCATAATGATTATGGAGCGTGAGGTACACTGCAACATGGATCTGTCCATGGCGACCGTAATGACTTTTGGACGGCTTTTTCGTTATTATTTATAGCAAGGTACATAATAAAGAGAATGTATATAATAATGAGGTCAATAAATGGCTTGTGTGCGTTTTAACCATACTGACACACCAAGATTTATAATGGCCCTCAGACTCAAGCCCTCTGACAAGTATAGTACAAGATACACAGCGGTCCCCTTTTTTTCAAAATGCATAATTAGGCAGCTGTATTTGTGCACTTCATTTCATTGATACTAGATAATCATTGATTTATCTCCCATTTTGCACTTAATTTTACATTTTAATAACATTATAAGTTAATAAATGTAGAGATATTCATAAAACCATGTTCATAGATAATGTGCATAATGGCGGATATTCAGGCTACTTCAACTTTGTTTGTTACATCTAGAATTGTGGATGTTACTTATCCCAGTGACGGAAGGTCGGTGGTTCTACCCAGGTACCCGCTCGTGATGAAATAATGCACGGAGGGGCACCTGGAGTCTTCCTCCACCATCAAAGCTGGAAAGTCGCCATATGAACTATCATGTGTCGATGCGACGTTAAATCCAACCCCCCCCCCCCCCCACCAAAAAAAAACAAACTTATTCCAGTGAGTGACTTTGATTACTTTGCAATTAAAGACGCTGCAGTTTCTTGTATGAGAGATGGTGCAAAAATTTCCCAATAATAGAATTTGTTCAAACTTTGTATATGAACACAGTTTCATGTTAGAAACAGAAAAATGCAAAAACGATTATAGGTCACCGTGCTTGCTCATGAGTTATCTGCCCTTAAAACTTGATTTGTCTTCAAATTTGCATATTCAAGGGCAGATAACTCCTGAACAAGCATGGTGACCTTCGTTTTTTTTCTTTATTCTGTTTCTAACATGACTGTGTTCATATCCAAAGTTTGAACAAATTCTATTTTTTGGATTGTTTTTACCCAAAACTGCAGCATACGCCCTTAACAGTCCTGTTATTTTTTTCAGTAGTGGCCTTCTTATGATTAATCACATTGGAAAGAACAATATTGTTGAATTTTGCCGAATGTCAGTACACTCCTGTATATTGCTTATTTTCTATGTCTTGTCTCAAATGTAGCAGAAGTAAAACCAGTTTTGACAAAATTTCTTTTTACATTGCCTTCTATTAATGCGATGACTCATTATACGACCACACATTATGCCCTTTACCAATTAAAGCTTAAGCATTAATATAAGGAAACGTAATTCAATATGACTGACCAATCTTTGAAGTTTATTTCCTTATCGACCTATTTTTAAACTACATGCATAGTTACAAACGGAACCGAAAGGAAGAAAATCTGCAAAGGTACGGTGGTTAAAGTTTTATGGCAACCTTTGTTTTTCTGTCATATCTTTGTTACTATTGCATATATCTTACTGTAACTTCACATAAACATTGTCCAGCATACAAACAAATTATGTGCAGGGGCTGGGCCCATTATACCCAAGGTCAAGGTCACCAAGGTGTTATACTTAGGATATTTTTAAGGTTAAAGTTTTTCGGCAACCTTTGTTTTTCTGTCATATCTTTGTTACTATTGAATATATTTTACTGTAACTTCACGTAAACATTGTCCAGCATACAAACAAAGTATGTGCAGGGGATGGGCCCATTATACCCAAGGTCAAGGTCACCAAGGTGTTTTACTCAGGATATTTTTAAGGTTAAAGTTTTTCGGCAACCTTTGTTTTTCTATCATATCTTTGTTACTATTGCTTATATCTTACTGTTACTTCACTTAAACATTGTCCATCATACAAACAAAGTATGTGCAGGGGCTGTGCCCATTATACCCAAGGTCAAGGTCACAAAGTTGTTATACTTGGAATTATTTTCATGTTAAATGTTTTCGAAAGCTTTGTTTATAGACATATCTTTGATACTTTAAAAGATAATGACTTGAAGTTTAAAATGTTTCTTTATAATCATCATCTGCATGTTTGGTTACAATCTCCATAACTCTTACTGTATTTTTGACAGAATTATGCCCCTTTCATACATAATATTTTTTGGAAATCTTCGCTTTCTGGATATAACTTTAGTACAACATAAGATAAGACTTGAAACATAAAATGTATCTTTATCATCATCATCTGCATGTGTGGTAACAATCCCCATAACTCTGATTTGTATTTTTGACCAAATTATGCCCCTTTCATACTTAAATTTTTTGACAAACTTCGTTTTCTGGATATAACTTTGGTACTATATAAGATAATGACTTGAACCTCAAAATATATCTGTACCATTATTATCTGCATGTGTGGTAACAATCCCAATAACTCTAATTTGTGTTCTTGACAGAATTATGCCCCTTGGTGTATCTTCCTTTTAAAAGTAAAGGTCTCTTATTGAGACATTATATTCATTTTACTGTCAGATCGCCGAATAGTGGAGCGCGCTGTCTTACGGACAGCTCTTGTTTATCACGGTGTTGCATGTGACGGTTCTTGCAGGCTCGCACCGGCGAGACGGTATTACGCATTGACACCAGACCAGGAAGAAACTGCAATTGAGCATGTTTATGTCCTATCCTAAGGTATACTATGAGGGACATGGTACCCAATGGGAATTTTTACTTGAACATTTCAATCGAGCATTTCTCATCTAAAATGCGCAGTTCGGTAAAAGGGTACTCCAAACCAAATATGGCAAATGTATTTTGACTAAATGAAGGGTTACGATGTCTACCGCTTTAGTGATGTAACAATGAAGCGACGAAACTCAGACCATTTATAGTAACAATTAGATTATTTCACAATCATTTATTCATATTCGATAAGCAAGTATAGACTACAACGACGAAAACTATAGACCAACAGGTATATTTCCTGTTAAATGTATCAGTTAGGGTAATTTAGTGTTGAAACCAAATGTTTCGTTTCAATGATCTTGTCAAAGCTATATACACGCATGTACTGTTTGTGGTCAGTACTCCCGTGATAGCCTGTCTAACGGATGATTTCCTTAATTCAGTGAAGAAAGTTCATCTTGATAGAATATATATATCTTACTGATCGGAGATTACCAACTTTCAACGAAAGTATTGTCCGTAGTTGCTCAGAGATAACCGTGTACACGGACGCTAGTCAGAAGTGTGAGGTTGGCTATTAAGTTACCCTGAAATGTGCCTGGTATAATTATAGCGCTCAACAGCTGGGATAGAACTAGTCATACGGTTGAAATCATCGGTTAAATCATGAAGACGTTCACTTGTGTTCATTCACTTGATACAAAATGACTGAAATGGAAAACGATACATTCACGCAATCGTACTGGCAATTAATTGCGAAAGTTACACGCGAATAAGGACGTTTAGATGTGGACCACCCGAAGGCAGCTCTGGTCTGTTTTTATACTTCAAATTCGAATGCCCGGGATTTCTATATTGACTGATCCGGTTGGCGAGTATATAGTCAAAGTAAAATACTTGAGTCGAAAACATTATTGTTTTCTTCCCATGAAAAACGAGGTTTTCTAGGAAGCAGAAGTGCGTTAGATCCGGTGAGGAACTGATGCCTCTGCAGTAGTACTAAAGACTGTTTATCTCTCACATCGCAGCCAAGTTCTAGATTTGGTAATTAACATCACTGCAATGGTACTAAAGGCTTATGTCTTATACGTAGTCAGTGGTCAAGCTTTCATGATCGCAATAGTATTAAAGGCTTATCTCATCGCAATGGTACTAAAGATACGTAAGATCTGGATATTTATTCTGACAGGGTAACAAACTCTGTTGCAATGACACTTAAGACTCATCACTCATTCGCAGCCAAGAGTCTGGAGAATTGTTCTGCTTAGGTAACTTGTACCAATACAATTGTACCCAGACTTATCCCTCACGCATAGCCTATGTTATGACTTATCTCTCACACGTAGTCAGGATTCTGAAGAATTGTTGTGACAAGGTAAAAACAATATTTCAATAATACTCGACACAGACTCATCCCCCATATCGTTACGTAGCTACGGTTCTGGAGAATTGTTCTGATGAGTTAACTTACACTATGGTATTGGTACTTTGTAACTTAGGCGTATATTTCATATGTAGCCAATTAAGGGTCAGGAATTTTGGTGTTTCGGGATAATTTATGTCATCGCAATAGTACCAAAGGCTTGTCTCTCGTACTTAGCAATATGTTTAATTGTTCTGAGATGCCAACTAATACCAATGCAAATTTACACTTGGTCAAATCTCGGATGTTTGGTTGATGTAACTGACAGCATGTCAAATGTTCTGTTTTCTTGCCCAAACCTGTATACGTGTGCTAGGACGTTGGGTATTAGATCTGAAGATGTACTTAACACCATAGCAATGTAGCACCTGGTCAGTCCAACATACAGAGTGTTCCATTCTTTCAGCACTTCTGCTCTCAGACTAGAAAACGAAGCTAATGACGGAGATATTGATAATTGCGGTGGAACTTACGCAAAACACCTTTTACATTTTACCGATGCCAAGGTCCGGAAACAAGCACCGATTGCTCTGAAAAGAGTAATTTCAAGGCTGTTCTGAATCTAAAAATGAAGCGGAATTATCAGATTGATATAAGATTTGAACATCTGACTTGCATTTTCATAATTACATTGGTTTTTACTATGATAATCATTATCTATGTAATTTTCTTAGAACGATTATATTCGTACGCCATTCGGAAAAAGATGGCCACCTGTTTATCATCTAATCGCAGCCGCAATGAGGCATTAAACTAATGTTCGATACCGTCAAATAGTTTGCAAACATTTGTGTTTCTCTTTGCAAATGTTCAGGTGATCTTGTATCAACTTTCCAAACAGACAAATAGTGTCGGAATTCCGATCGTAATCTTAATGTTGTCGATACTTTAACTATTTCGCTATTAATTCTATATTTTGGATACATTTTTTGCATGTTTCGTTTAGGTTTTTCTTTTATGTTGATGCTAAGGGCAACGGTTTATTTCATAGGTTCTAAATACGAAAATCTAAAACAAGTCTGCTGAAGGTCACTGTTTTTGTTGACAGAATGTACTCTCATGTGTTGGAATGAATATAGCATGTTTAAGTTACTCAGATGAATGGACATGTAATGTGTTCACTTTAAGATATGATGTAATGGACTGACTAGCGTGTACTGATACTTTGTCAAAGCAAAATCTTTTTTAAATATGAACTATTTGATATTTTTGGCTATCACGTTTTCTCTTTTGATCTTAAATTGAAACTTTTTTGTCTACACTTGACTTTTACACATTTGTTCAATAAATAGGAACTACCTACAACTGACGATAGAGATAAAGTAACAAAAATTGAGAATTCAAAATTGTCACGATGCATACATTTACATCTAAGTCTTTTTTTTTAAAGTTACCATCCCAATTTCAGTATCCTTTCTTTTTAACTTCTTTTTTGTTTTTAAAGAGTTTTGTTTTTCTCTTGCATTCATACAAATTGTTTTGAAATATCAACGCACATGTTTTCTGTACTATCAGCTTTAAGAACGTATCAGATATCCAAAGATTTCGCTACTGTGTCATTCCCCTTTTACTTGAGAAATTCTTCTTTAGATAAGTATTTTGATCTTTTAAAATTTTGTTACTTTTCAAAAATGAAAATCGCATGAGAGGAAACTGTTTTGTGAGATTTTAAACGATAAATGCATTCATTTTTCTCAAGTCTTTTGTAAAAATGGAGTTTTAAAGTTTAAAAATCAAATTGCTATGAAATTTAACACTTTTTCGCGGTCGAAAATTTATTGACTCGAGTCGGTAATGGAAAGCGAAGATAACAAACAATTATCTGCAAGATCAAGACGTATTGTTTCAATATTGTATCCGTGACGACTACATGTTCGTGAAGGAAAACTGTTTAAAAATGGTCGGTTACAGGTTTCTATAGGGGATATTTTTGGGGTAGATGAAGCTGATTATATTTAAGAGTTTTCAAAGTTTTGTTCTTTCTGCGTGTCACTTTTTTCTCCCACTCCTTTTTTTGGGTAACTATTTGCTTCTTAACCACTTGTCCACATCGCTTTTACAAAATACCATAATTATAAAGATTAAAGATAAGAAAAAAAAGAAGACAGACTTGATGCATGTTTGGCCATCCTCAACGAATTGGACTATATAACTGAACAAAATAAATGTAAAAATGAAAACAAAGCAATTTTATGTAAGCAAGTAATACAAAATACGGCTATTGAACGTTTTAATTTAATCATATTTTATTGCAATTATCACACAAGACATGAATATACAGATACATACATATATACAACAGCAAAACAACAGTATATCAAGACAAATAACACTACAGTACATCAAAGTACACTTGCAATAGTGTGATAATACCAAAGGGACCGGACCACAAGTTTTACCAATATTAGAAATCGGTCCGTCCCTGCTGAACGTTTTCCTACGCCATAGTGATTTAGTTTCTGACACAATCAGTGCATTCATTCTCGTTGTAACAGTTCAGTTTCAATTTAAACTTTAATCATATTTTATCTGCTCCTAGCATGTGTACAATATCAATTATTACAAAAAATAACAATAACAAAAATAAAGAAGACGAAAAAAGAACAAAACAACGAACCCCCCCCCCCCCGCAAAAAAAGCAAAGGGATTGGTCAACAATTCGAATTATATATCCTTAAATTTGTTCTTTTTTAGTTTATTTATATATTATAGTTTGACTAATTTATGTCTCATACCATATGGATAAACGGAGAAACTAATACGTTGGATTATTTATTTTGTTATCATGAGCGAGTAGCTTTAATTTACTTTTGTACAAAAAAACCCCTAAGTAATGGTGAATTCCGAATATTAGATTTGAGAAAATAGAAAATAGGATAAATGCATGTGAACATTATCTGAGTTCTCATAGCAATGGTAATATAGTAATTTCTGTTTCTTAGATTGTACGATATATTTTCTATGACAGGGTTTGGAAAAACTCTGTTCAAGTCTTCAGGTAATATACCATTGTTTTTTTTTAAAATTGTAACTAATTTTGGGATTTTTCTTCAATCAGAAAGTGACATAGAAGTTTATTGATTGAGGCGGAATTGATTTAACCTGTAACTTTTCTAACAGCTTCATACTGAAGTCATCTTACAAAATTCTAAAATAGGTCTCATGTAAGACATGTAGTTTTGGTTTAAAGTAACTCTTTGTAAGTGTCTACATTTGAAGCTGATGCACATGTTATTTATATGGTCATGTTTCTTCCAGGTAGTCCTAAGTCTTCATGATGCTAGGCGTAATCTAACTGTGTGTCATTAAAGTACATGTATACACATTTTTCTCGTAATATTGCTATAGAGATAGAAACAAATGATGATTAGAGCATTATCTTTTAGAATTTATAAGTATAATACATTAATATTGTTATATCTTAAATGGAATGTGTACAGTTCTTATTTTTGTGATTTGCTAAATGACAAAATCTATATCTTTTAACAATATGTAAAATATAGGTCCCTAATAAGGATATTGAGTTTGTTATTTTCGTGATTTGATAGATTTACCTACGTATGTCAGGTCATATTATTGCTTGATATTTGTAATTAGTGAAAGCCTACCGATCTTGTTTTTTTTCTCTCTCTCTTTCCAAACAGATATTGGGTTAGTCAATTTGTACGGTAAAATTGTGCTTCTCTCTCTGTCAGGAAAATCTCTTTTCACATAAGATATTCTTTGCAAATTAGTTTAAATTTTAAAGTACTCCACAAGTGCCGTGTTCTACAAAAAGATAAGATAAGATAAGATAGGATTTGAAGAAACACATACAATGCATAATATGAGTACAATAAGTCTAAGCAGAAATGATATAATATAAAGACTAACGTGGTAAATATACAGATATAATTATGCTACACGATTTTTTAGCAAGTGATTAAATGATGTACATATTATATACAAAAAAATGTATATATAAATCTGTCATAGAGATACAACATTTATATTGCATTGAATAAGACTTCATAGAAACACATCTAAGCAGATTATATTAAGTGGTGATTGCATTTGTATTTAAATATCGTTTTTTGTGGCATGATTATGATATTTTATATTGCATTGCATGAAGCATGCATGAACTGAGCACATAAAAAAAATGTACATCTTTTAATTGTATCTTAGTTATATGGATATCTCCCCTTTGTCAGTATGCTTACCGAAACGAAAAGAAAGCATTTTTCTGAGGAAAGCCATATAGTAAATGCATTGAGGATAATGTTCATTTTATGCAATGTGAAATTAAATATTTATTTTGAAAATTTAAATATTTAATATTTTGCACATAAAATGTAGTCGTCTCGGAATCATTTTAAAACAAAAAATCCTTTTACTGTCTTGCATGCAAAATGATGGTAAATCAGCTAGCAATTCTATCAATTGTATATCTGGATTTTAAGCTACACGGAAAACCTCAAATTTTTTTTCCTAATATGTCATGTAGGGAACACCACAGTCTATGACGTATAGTATCGTTTGCATTACATAGTTAAAAAAAAAGGATCTTCTCAACACACACTTTTATTCAACTTTTTATCCAATCGGCAGCAGCCTTTTATACAAAGTAATATAAACTTTACCTAGGACGCCAATAAGGCTTTTTTTCAGCACAAGTAAGAAATCCGAATCTAAAATCATGTTTCATGTTTCATTGATACAAGTTTAACCAAGACATTTTGTCTCCTTGACCAGGGATTGTAACGGATGTTAAATTTTGTATCAAGGTTTTTTTTTTAATTCGGATGCTCTATATGCCTAACCTTTAACCAGCTCACAAAAAAATAGAAGGGGAATATTTCGAGAAAATAACTTATTTTTTTCATCATGACGAATGAATTTTTTTTTAGAAGAAATAAAAAATAGAGGAAGCAAAAGAAAAGCAAGCATCTCTTTGATAAAGACTTCGTGTACTTGATAACCCCCAAGCATTTTTTACGCGTTATATTAATGTAGATGTAAATGAATGCCCAATGAAAACTTTGTCAAATTGTCAATAGCTAGTAATAAAGTATTCACGCACATTAATAGGTAAAGTAAGCTAAACCTTAAAGGGAATTCCTATAGTTTTTTATGCGCATCTTTCTGCGCAGCCGACACTTTCTATGGAAAACTGAACTGAAGTCAACATTTGTTGAAACATGTTACAGACGATCTTAAATATGAGGAATATTGAATGAAACAACATTTTTGATAAGTTATATCAGTAATCAAATGTTGATACTGGTTTATGTTGTATTGACAAGTATCATGCCTGACAGGTATCTTGCTATTTTTGTGGTTGTGTTTTCACATCGCATTTTAGTACAAAGACAGTGTTGTTCATATAATGTAAGATAAATGACTTAGTACTGATAAGACAATATCACCTTTCAGATTATTTAGTATTCAATTATAGAAAGAATTAAGAATTTTTTAAACTTTTTTTTAAACTTTTAGCAGACATACATGTAATCAATTTGGCCAGGTTCGTGCCATTTCCGTCCGAACAGGTGTTGTATTCTAGCGGTCTTAACATAAAATTTAGCCTGGTGACCCATACATTTTTAGCCATTTTTATGCTCAAAATACAATTATCTATACACAAGAAGAAAAAGAAAAAATTCTATGAAAGAGTTTTTTCAAAATTTAAAAAAAATATTCTTCACTATGGGTATTTTTCATTGAAAAAAGTTTACAAAAGTAAATATGAAACAATATTTTTTTTTATTTGTACCCATTATAGTAAGGATAGAGTATTACAAATATGACTATGATATCAAATAAGTATATAATAAAATCTGTAAAAAGAAAAAACCGTATTGTGCTGCCTAGATGTATATTTTGGTTGGTATTTATAAAAAAGCAGAAAATTATGAAAATGTTGAAAAATCGCTGGCAGTTTCAGCAACAGTGGGCGTGTTCAGAACAATTTTTCACAAAAACAAGCCTGGTGACCTATTGTTTTTATTTGTTCATTGTTTTCAGCACAAATTTTCCTATCATATATGAGAATTTAAAAAAATTCTATGAAAGGAAAAAAACTATAGGAATTCTCTTTAAGCCTGCTGGCGGCAAGTGATCCTACCTTTGCGACCAGTGCAGACCAAGATCAACCTGCACATCCGTGCAGTCTGATCATGGTCTGCACTGTTCGCTTTTCAGTCTGTAAATTTTCAGGGAACACCGCTTTGAATAATAAGTGGTACTGCCCAAATTAAATGATGGACCAGTCCATTATAAAAATTTAGCAGGGTAATCATGGTAATGGTTAAACCTTCCTACTGTTTGACACTCCTTCACACATTTTTTTCTTCATATTTTTTTATATATTAGGCAATACTATTCATGTTATACATGTACATCGTTCTAATGAACGAGAGCGGTAGTAGGTAATTTCTAAGATATCTAAATTATCTTGATTAGTTTTGAATTTTTCATAAAAAGCGACTTTGATGGATGTATTTACTGTTGAAAAGTTCAACCATTTTTGACACCAAAGTTTTTAAGGAATTCAATTTTGACTCTATTTGGAATGGAATGTTATTAAATTTACAAGATATCTTAGAATATATAAGCAACAATTCCATGCAAACATCTTGTAAACCTTCGAAAAGAATGATTCAAACTTGCGTTTTTGTCCGATTTTTACAATGGTTAAAATACGTTTTTGATCATAAATGACGCTATAAAAGATATTTTGTCACCCTTGGGTACCTCAAGAATTATGCATATTTTATATCTGAATATTGCAAAATAAATCCACTGTTCACGAAAATAAAGTGGATCAAAAAGTGGAAGTACTGTAAGCAAGGTAAGGACTATTAGTGACGACGGTTTATATATTTTGGCTTTGCTCAAATATGTAATAAATTAGAATATACTAACATCTTTTCCCATTCAAATATGACAAATGTAAAATCGTAAAACAATTTAGCATGGCCTCAATAACTATTCAATTAAAAAGTACAACAAGTACACTTCATTTGAATGATTCTAAAATTAGCGTGATTAAATTAATCAAGAATTATTTTTCTGAATGAAACGTTAGAAACGTATTTTAACGATTACAAATACAACATCAACATTAACATGTTTCTATGAATGAAATTTTTGTACAATATAGTATTAAATATCAGACTTTTGGCGCGACAAATAGTCAAAACTAAGCTGAAAAAGAGTATCTGTATCAATCTTATGTGCTCGTATATGTCCCTACACTTTCTATGATTACCTGGGAGGTCAGCGTTGGTCGTCGGCTGTTACCTAATCACGCTACCTTCTCCCGTAAATCTTAGCATTACAGCAATATGACTCAATCCGATATATACCCGATTAAATATTTTTATATAATTAAATGATATTAAGTGGTTTATCTAACTGTATTAAGTTGAAATTAGAGAAGAAATGAATAGAAAACAAAACTCGTGATCTTTGTAAGAGAAGAAAGGTAAGATCGTTTGAAGTGCAACCTTGAGGAGATAAGGTTCAGAGACTACTTGAAAGTGGTAAATGGGTGAAACCACAAAATCATCCGGGTATTTGATAAGCTATTATTGTATTAAAGACAATACGAACTTTCGATATTTACGAATAATATGATATGACGTTTCCGGACATTAAGAGTAAAAGGACGAATAGCTGTTTTATGAAAATACTGAAATTGTAAGAACAGGGGTACGGAACAGTACCTGCGGTACCGTCTGCGCCGATGATGGAATGAAGGTACTTCGCTTCCGATACCACAGATACTTCGCCAATGTTGACAAAATGAGTGAGATCGGTGAGTGTTTTTTTTTGTTACTGCATGGAGCATTTCTTTTTCAAAAATCAGCCAGGAAGTGTAGCGGGGTGTAGTTGTATCTTACCTATACATCCATGCTAAATGTAGTGGCAAATGATCACTTTCCTAGAAACGCAAGAAAAAAATAAATTTGGAAGGAAACGTGAAATTTTCCACATCAGCGACTGTTTGGACTCATTTCTTCCCGCTGACCCAAAACGTATCGTCACTGCTGTCGTAAATTATATCTATAGGTGACATTCGATCTGTCAAAACATAAAAACAGGAACTTTCGGATTTGAAAGTAAAGCTACTTTTTGAAAAGTACCGCAGGTACTTCGATGACGCCGCAACCCCTTCGAGGTTTGGTGCTTGCAAAAATACATTGAAAGATAGTCAGAAATTCTGCTTACATTTGTTTGTTTGTTTTGGGTTTAACGCCGTTTTTCAACAGTATTTCAGTCATGTAACGGCGGGCAGTTAACCTAACCAGTGTTCCTGGATTCTGTACAAGCACAAAGATTTATTTACCGCTTACAAGCACATTGCAGACTGCTTTAAAGGATGGCGCGTGTAAGTATAGATGGTTTTGGAATGTAATTATATTTAAAAACTTTAAAAAAGGGTGAAAATAGCTATGGAGATTTTAAGATCGCAAGATCTAATGCCGATAAAAGAGATGCCGTTTGATGGCATCGCAATACATAATTGGTAGTACATTAAGATCTGTAAGATAAGATACTGCTTGCAAACTCATTGAGGGCTATATGGTAATATTACTTAAAGCGCAACGTTTACGGAAAAACAATATCAATTGAAAGATACTAAAGGCATCAAATGGAAAGTGTATATGCATTTTTACAATTAGAGGGCGATAAAATATGATGTCAATTGGAAGTATATAGAGGGCGACAGAATGTAAGACCATTGAGAGCAAGCTAATCAGATACCCCTTGCAATTACAATTAGAGCGATAGATTGAGATACCCATTTGCACGCACAAGAAAGTCACAAAATAAGAATACCCCCTTTCAAGCATATTGAGGTTGACAGACTGAGCTACTACCTGCAAGCACAATGAGGCGTCGGAATGAGATAACTTTTGTAAGCTCATTGAGGGCAACAGAATGAGATGCCCATTGTGAGTACAATGAGGGCGTAAAAATAAGATACCCATTACAAGCACAATGAGGATGACAGAATGAGATAATTTTTGCAAGCACATAGAGGGCAACAGAATGAGATACCCCTTGGAAGCACATTGAGGGTGACAGAATTGGATACATCTTGCAAACACATTGAAAGTTGCAGAACACAGGTTACATCAACATTGAGGGCGACAACGAAGGCAACAATGAGTGCTTAAAAATTATATATTATCAAAGCCAACAAAAAGCTGTCTGCAAACACAACGAGTGCAAAAGAATAAAATACCTCGTTCAAATGCATCGGCCGCCATGAAATGATATGCCACCACAAAGCACAATCAGAGCTATGGAGTAAGATATTGAAATTATAAATATGACAAATTGGAATGTCTTATGCAAATGCAACGAGAGAGAAATGTAGTTGCAGAATGAAATGCCACTTGTTAACACTGCTGTGTAGACTGATACCAGCGTAAACAGAAAGAGCCTTCAAAATTCATCGGACCGTAGAGACATTTGATGAATTTACAAGTTCAGGTGAATCAACTCTTTAATACAAAATATTCATAAGTAATAAATGAATCCATTTACTACTATGGCATACAAGTTAACAAGAAAGATAGCGTGAAATTATCTAGAACAAAATGTATTATATACACTGGCTTCGCTAAAGGCCTATGAAGGGAAATAGCTCAAATTAAAACTGATTGAAGTGATTCATAATTGAAAGCTTATACGAGTGCACTGATACTACATCATAATTTAAGAAGTAGTAACCTTAAGACAGAGACGTAACACTAAGATTAGTGATCAGCTTTTTTTCTTCTGCTGAAGTAAGTATAGGTTAACACAGCGTTATTCAGTTTCCTTCCAAATAAATCCTAATGACAGTGAATCTTATTTTTAATCCTCGAGGTATCATATCAGGTCAAAATCCACATTCAATTCTGGTTATCCTGATTGGCATTTAACTGCATCGTGCGTGCATTTTGAATCGATTATTGTGATAAAGTATTCAGCTATATTGATAATCTTTTGTGTATCATTGTTTAAGAATGTGACATTTGGCCGCGTGAAAATCCCTACATAAAGCTGAAATCAAACAAATCCTGGTCACGGCAACAATTAGGAACTTATGGTATGTTATGCATTATTATATATTGTTTTGTCTTTATTTGTCTTGGGTAACCGGTAAACAAACCAGGTTTCTAAAGTTTTCTTTTTGACATATATTTCATATCACGACGATATTATGAAAATAGTAAATAAACTTTATTAAGTTTACCGTAAACAAGCGAAGTAGGCGAACTAATGTAAACGTGCTCATTAACTCTATATAACATTTTTGTGAAAGACAAATGATTCATTACGAATTTAACTGAAGATAATTTTCATGATTGAAAATTAAAAATATGTACATGTATGAAGGTTAAACGAAGAACTATAAAAGTGGACAAAATATTCAGTTTGGCCATTACATTTCATTTTTTCTAGAACAGCTCCTAGTCTATGATATATATCATAATCGGAAATCATTGTCTTAAAAAATAACATAATTACTTGAAATGCACATTTCAGTTTTAATAGCTGTAGAATTTGACTTCGTGTAGACCTCCACTTGCGTCTCAAATACCTATAGACGTTTTGATACAACGTGTGCATAGGACATGGACTTTCAAGTAATGTTTTGGAAGAAAATGAAAGAACCACCACCTGTGGCGTTAAGATGTTCCTTTCCAAAAACATATCAATGCTTTGTTGCAAAGATAAAAAATAAATAAAGACATAATCAGAAAATATTCTTTTTTGTAATAGCGTACCAAGATTGGTAACGTTGAGAGTATATTCGGTTCAAAAGTGAATGTATATCTAACGGTTGATCTGTGATGACAGGTCCTACCAGAAAATGAAACGTTTACTTAAGAAATTTAATCGCAGTCATAAACAAAATATATATGGCGTTAAAATGTTAAAGGTTATTTCTTTCTTAAGTCAATTTGATACAAGAAGATAGTTTTATTTCTTTTTCATGTTTAGGTTAGTTTACTGTTACATATAATGAAAATAAACTTTAAATTAAAAATGTCGCATGCTCTAAGGAAATCTTTAATAGGTATTTTATTACATAAGACGCATTCAATAAGAAGTCATGAGCAAATTATAAAATATGATATTAGAAAAGTGCGCAAATAATTTGCATATATATTGTTCATTTGCAGACACCATGCCGTGAGCATCACTACTGATACTTGTTTCAAATAGGTAGAAAATTATGACGTGTAAGTATTTATTTTATATTTTAATTATGATACATTAGAGATAATTTATGCAAGATGTTTCATTGACAGGTGTTGTCATAAGGCGACTTTGCAGCTGTAGTGCTGATCTGAAGGATCACTTTCCTGCACGTACTCCATCCTGCACGAAGCGACCCAACCTTGGCAAGGACCACGCCAACAACATTTTATTACATATCTTATATGTGTAACACAACATACCAACAACAACCCAGCGAAGCAAAAGAGCCCCGACATGCTTCTGTTTTTGCCTGTATTTGAAGTAAATTTTCGCAACATTTTTTCCTTGGTTCCTGTTAGCCTGAAAAACTTACCATCGCATAATTTCACTTGAACTCCCCGCTCTCCAATTTGGTACTTACTCAACCGTGGATCTTTATACGTGCCGATTTCTGCTGATCATGGACATATTATACCAACAGATTCATGCAAGCAAAAGCACTCGGGAATTCGTTACTTTCATCATTCAAATTGAACAATTATTCTATCTTTTCTAGAATAACGTGGTAAAGAGTCTTTAATCAACTTTAATCGCTAGTTCACTACCCTTATGAAACATACGATTTCGTCAAATAAAACTACACTTTTTACATTAAATGTCTTATATAAAAGCTTTCTACAAGTCAAGTTCAATAGTAAAGTTTTAAACATACACTTGACACCCAGACACTACATATTATTTCTTTAACAAGATTTTTGATCGACACTAAAAATAATTCCTCCAGGCATGTGATGATAAGATCTATATTTCGAATGCATTTTCGATTTTCAAACTATAGAATTGCTATGGTTTTGAAGTGACTTATCTCTCATTGAAAATAAAGGTTACCTAATTCAGTAAGCTTCAAATTCATACTTATTTTTCATGAATGAAAGTAGTTCGGCCCCCTTTGGTTCTCTCAATTGCTCGGATGGGATATAAAGAGGGTTGGATATATTATGATAAGCCTATCGGCTTGATTAAAAGGAAGGGAAAAAACGTTTGATTATTTGTAGATATATTTTAAAGTCAAAATCTGACGGAAATCTTCGGTCATAATGTCAAAATCCCCGCGTTTATTAGTTCTTTTGAATAGCGAATCTCTATGATAGATATGTAATTGAAAGATTTTATAGTTGCATGTGGAGTAAGACTAGATTACGAGACCCGTTTGATCAAAGATGTGGCTCCTGTAATAGACTTTTTAATAATTTGAAAGCATTTCGCTTTCGGTGAATTACTTGTGCAGATAATATGATACGATAAAAACAACTGGTGTTATGTTATAAATAATACGCCTTTCTTAACAGAAAAATGTATTTTTGCGTAACTGTTTTCTGTTATATAGAGCATTACGGTGCTGTGGATGATTTGTATACTTTTGCGTGCGCATGTATCACGTATTATTTATCACGTGTGCACGTAATAGCAAATACATAAGCATGCATTTAGTAATACTTGCATGCATTATAACTAATACATGCACACGCAATAACTAATTCATGCACACGTAATAACTAATAAATGCACACGCAATAACTAATTCATGCACACGTAATAACTAATACATGCACACGCTATAGTATTAAAACATCTATGAAACATTTGTGCCACCATGACCCACGAATTAATTTAAGGAGTTATACTTATTTGTGATCAGCAGCGGAGAAAACTTCAAGATAGAATCGTTCTCGAATACCTTCGGAAAAATTCGGATTAAGAAAAAGCGGGATGGTGGGTGGGTGCAGGGGGCTTGGGTGTCGTCTAGTTCATGGCCACAGTCAGTCTTCTTGAAACACTGGAAAAGTTATGTATGCAATGCACATTAGCGTGTGTTTATGATGTATACTCAAATGACCGTCTATGAAATTTATGCCAGACAGATATGAATATTGACATATTTCTAAGGTATAGGTGCAAAAGATGCCAATTACCATATGTATGCTACTGGAGATAGCTTGACTGAGCAAAGAAATAGTAATTTTGAACCTTAGTAACTTTAAACCTGCACAAAATGTCAGAAAATAATTTTTCTCAAAACTGTTTCAGTCCTTCTGTTGTTCATGATTTTAAGTAAAATAAGACCACAAACGTTCTATTTTGGTGATATTCATTAGCGAGTTTTCCAAAAAATACTGTATATTTTAAGTGCACATCTGACTGCTTCTCGGAGCTAACCTTGTCGGTATGTTACGGTTTCTCGCAAAAAACATTAGCACTAATGACCGCAGTTTGAGTATTGTACAAGTAGAAAAAAAATGTTGAAAAAAGCGCTAAAATATGAAATAGAACTAATGGTAAAACCTGCACGAGAGCAACATTATTTTTGTCTTATTATAATAAGAGTAAATGGAGAGAACATTATCGCAAAAAATCAAATATTGTTTAACTGATAATACACATTTGAAACTTCCAATATAATATTAACCACAATTGATCTTCAAAATACATTCAGCATGTTGTAAGTGTTAGAACGTAAATAATCACTTTCAAACGGCAGTTTATTTTGCCATTGTTTTTCTGTCATGCATAATATTTTTTTCTTTTTTTATTTTGTTTAAATTGCCAGCTTGAGGTGTGTACTCAATATATTAATCGAAAACTGACGAAATTCCCATTCATTTACGTGATTTCTCGTCTTGGTGTTGACTGAGTTGTTCGCATTGTATGTTGGTTAACCGTCCTTCATTTTCCTTTCCAACTATGTTAGACGGAACAGGTAAAATATTCCATGATAGTCAGTTCGTACAGTTCACTGGATCTGACCTGTTTGTCTTCTAAACTGATTTATGGGACCCTTAGTAGTGTTTCTTTTGTTGCCCTTCTTTCTGCAGAAGCGTTGAGTACATTTTATGGTTCTTTTGGTAGTTTTTCTCCATATATTATTACACAGGTATCGCGCCTTTTGTTACCAGTACGTGTGAAAGTGGTTCACCTGACGGGGAATACTTTTATTTATACTGTCGTGTCCTTTGGAACCTGGTTGATATAAAGAGTTTTGGCTTGTGCACAACTCCCAAGTGGTGTTTTTGTCACCGGCCATTTAGAGGCGGTTCCCAAGACTCGAATCGTTCTTTGTCTAGTATAATTTTGTGTATAAATATACCATGTACACATCCGTTCATATCCTGCTTTAGGGTTACAGTTCCAGCAAGCTGCATTCTTTTTACTGTTGCATATTTATCCTCTTTTACTTTTATTTATTTATATATGTACGTGTAAACGCATATTACCCCTGACTGCATTTTTATATGTGTTTTATCTTTTGTTTTTATTATGCTTGTACTTCTTATATATATATATATATATATATATATATATATATATATATATATTATTTATTATATATATATATATATATATAAATTTTAAATATTATTATATTTATATAAGCTCGTATGGACATACCCTACGCCACACTAGGCTGTATGCATACTAGTATTCGCGTGGGAAACATTTTGTACTTGTCGGCAACCCACTAAAAATCCAGATATTCGGGTCAACATACACATGGACTATTCCAGTTATGTCTGTTTAGTAGATGGCATCTCATTGTGTAGGTAATGCAGCGCAAAGTCAAGTAACTTCGAGACTGAAAAGAGTTTCCGACTGGGCCTTCGATGTCCGTGACCAGAAGAGGACGTTATTGTTCGGGGTATTTTAATAAAGGGCCAATATGACTGTTATTTACTGCAAATGTTGTATTTATATTACTTGATCTCCTTAACTACAAATACAAGCTTTTTACAGGCGTTTTCACCTTATCAACCATTCAACGATTGAAGGGACATTACTTATCGTAATGTTTCATTTAGATATGATAACGTTGTCTCCCTTTTTAAATAATTTGCTGATAATATTAATAGTAGCTTAGTGCTACTACTTGAAAAAGACAGTAACTTCACTTTATCCAATACCTTATGAAAACTAAGAAACGCATCCGCATGGTCTACAATATTGTATAAATGAATGTGTAAACCGATTGACATTTATAACATAACATAACTTAGTTTATTCGACTCAATTCATAGTCGGTAACTTTTATACAGAAAAAGGACAAAGAAAACAATTAGAGGGAACACCACGAGACGGTCAATGACAAAACACTACTAAGAAATGCTCATCAAATCCCACTCAGAAGAACGTTATATTCAATAGAATAATAAATTAAAATTCAATTTTGTCGTAATTACATTCTACTTACCTATAGGATTATTAAATTAATTTGACTTACGTACTTTCCCAAACCGCAAAATGATATCGGCAAAAATGCATATTATGTTACATGCTAATTCGGACAACATTAATTTTATCGTACGTAATTGCCTTTCTTTAAAAGCTCATAATGTAAATTTGTTTTACCACATAAGGCAAAACTTAAGTTAAAATGCGGTTATGCAAGGTGCATTTTTGCTTCGAAACTGTCAAGAATGCATTTCCTTTGCACTTTCACAACATCCATTATTACATTTTTTTGATTCCATTCACGAATGAATTTATGTTCTCTTCAGCCATAGAATTTGTACTATGTGTACACATACATTCAGTATGCACGTTTACAGATACTTATATATGATTCATTAATGCCATGCCGAGTAATTCTGGTTGGCTCCGTAATCAGTCTTCTACTGTTTTTCGGGTTAAGGGTTTGATGGGTTCCGTCCATCCTTTCGTCCGTCCGTAAATCATTCTTTTGGCTGTAACTTCTACATGTATGGACCTAGTTTCGGCTCAAAATCTGTTATATAGGGTTAGATACTGGGGTCTGAGAAATAATGCTACATGAAGGTAATCTATAGGAGCATACTCTGTCGCATTCCAAGATAATTTGGTAACAGTAAATCTTAATTATTGATCAATCTAAATTTATCCCTCTTATGTAAATAAAAGCTACATGTTGGCAATAATTGTTGGGTATTTTGTCCCACTCAAAAACGATTCGAAACAGTTACACACTGGTCCTAAAATGCTAGTTGAGATTAACATGTGGCACTAAAGCTTAAAATTGTTTAATCGAATAATTTATCTATGTAAGGACACTAACTGCATCATCTCTCATGAGTCTCTAAATTGTTTTTGTACTTCTAACATGTGTAAATGTTGAGTTCTGCTCAACCCGGGGCTAGAGCGCGTGGACGGTAGCATGCATTTCCACTACCGTCCATGAACAGGCTCAATCAAACCGAGCCTGCAACATTTTCGTTTTTGTTGTGTTGAGCGACCTGTGGAGTTTCCACTTTTTTTATTTATTATCACAGCAGCGTTGTTTGTGCCGTGTGGCGGCCGTAAAAAGTCTCCCCGTATATTCAATCTTGGCTGTTATATTTTGATTTTCTCAGATCGTTCAGCACGACTTTTATGTCGTGTTATTGGTACTGTTTAGTTTCTGAACATGAGCATTTCGGCCTGGGTGGTTCCAATACTCCCGCTTTTATAGCTTTGGGTATTGTATAATCACCCCTTGGACATGGCGCCTGCTTTTTAATTTTGTCTTTTGGCAGTTCCTGTGATATGCAGGCTCCATAACCTCAGATCCCCTCTCTAAATTCCAGTTTGTTTAGTTCTGCTCATTGTTTTCTCGTTCAGGGCAAACCCATTATTTTAACTGGGGACCATACGCCGCTTTTCATGGAATTACACACTAGTGTAGCATTGAAGGTTCCATGTGCACCGCCGTTTGAACACATCTGCGGATGTCTCTAAATTGTTTTTTTGTACTTCTAACATGTGTAAATGTTGAGTTCTGCTCAACCCGGGGCTAGAGGGCGTGGACGGTAGCATGCATTTCCACTACCGTCCATGAACAGGCTCAATCAAACCGAGCCTGCAACATTTTCGTTTTTGTTGTGTTGAACGACCTGTGGAGTTTCCACTTTTTCTATTTAAATTAATTTTATACGTTTAAGTGAACACGTTATAAATTAGAATATAGCAAAAATATACATGCGAAGATAAGAATAGCATATTAATTTCATGAACTTACACTTTGCGTCTTTAAATATCAGTTGACTTGAACTATTTTGACAAAGTTTGTTCTCAAGACAAATGAAGATCACACGAACGTTTCATTTGAAATGAAATTTAATTGAAAGTTTCAAGAAAGAAAAAAAGATTCAATATAAATTTAATTGATGAAACGAGTTGATTTAACATATAAATGAGCCGTGCCATGGGAAAACCAACATAGTGGGTTTGCGACCAGCATGGATCCAGACCAGCCTGCGCATCCGCGCAGTCTGGTCAGGCTCCATGCTGTTCGCTTTTAAAGCCTATTGGAATTGGAGAAACTGTTAGCGAACAGCATGGATCCTGACCAGACTGCGCGGATGCGCAGGCTGGTCTGGATCCATGCTGGTCGCAAACCCACTATTTTGGTTTTCCCATGGCACGGCTCAAATACAATTTGGCAGTTACAATTCATTCGTATTTAAATCTATATAATTATGTTAATTCATAAGACAATTACACAAAATGCAATCTGAATTTTACGGATCTTGTTAATGAAAATACAATTTTTCTCTGAAAAAAAAAAGAACCTACTTACTAATTGCCTGATTAATATAGGAAACAGTTAGTGTAGTAATATAGGTAATATTTTTTAAAGTTAAGGACTAGAGCCTGATTTATCAGTACGTACATGCAGTTGTAAATTACCTGTATAAAACTATCTGTATCCCATTAACCTTTAGCATGCTAGATAAATTGTCGTCTGCTGGAAATGTCGTCTGCTAAAATTGTAAAGTTCATTCAATTTGCTCCAAAATTGGAAGAAATACTGTCAGAGTAGCAAACAGCTTGGAACCTGATCAGACGCCGATTTAATCGGCGTCTGATCTGGTTCCAAGCTGTTTGCAAAGGCTGTTAAATTCGCCTGCAGCAGGCTAAGGGTTAAACAAGCTAAAAGTTCATTTTCAGAGAAATTATGTTATGCTGCGTCGTGGCTCTAACACAGACATATAATTCTTCCTAACGTCGAAAGGAATACAATAGATTCTGTAAGAAGTTGGAAGCATTGAACACAACCAATCAAGTAACAGATCCGATCTGAATGAGACTCACTTTGCTTAGAAACTTTATTGCATAGATCATTTTTGTACATTAAATGAACTTCTTGTTCCAAAAAGGACCAGAAAATATAATAACACCGAGTCAGTGAATGAATGGTGTATTCTAATAAGCATGTCTTTATATCCAAAGACAATAGAAGGCATGATAATCGGTTCTGCAATGGAAGTTAAAAAATGAAACTCTCTTTAAATTACGTCATATTACATAAAATGGCACAGTGTTAGAAAATTTTGCAGTTCACGGACTGGGTAAAGGAAGTTCGACCACGAGTAAACTTGGCAGACCAATATGTTCACATACATTAGAATGTTTTAAAGAATTTAAATGGCTTATTTGTAGTAACTAACAAAATGACACCGACACCTTTACATATGACTTTTTAATTATTTATTTACATAATTTACGCACATTGATCTTGCTTAAAGATTCGACCTCGTATTGTAATATTTATGTTTGGAATAAAAGACATTACAGGCAGTTAAAAGCTTTATATTCATGTAACAGTCCAGGACGTATTCCGTAAAACCGAATATAGTATCTAAATGTGTAATTTTTTACTGCTTATTTTTCACATTGAGTTATGATATTAATGCTGTTTACTTGTTGTTGTTGTTGTTATCTGTTTCAGCTGCTTGAAGAGATGCAAGTGTCTGAATGATGAATATATAGAAACCATTTTTCAGAAATTATTAACAGTATTTTTTTGTGTGCAAATTATTAGAGGAATTATAAAAAAAGTGTATACATGTATACCCGATATCCACATAACCACCTAGCCTCTTCTGTTGACTTTGTTTGGGCGTCCAATAATGCAATGAAAAACGCTGGTGAACCATTAAACCCTCTCGTATGTTATTTGATTGCATAAAATACCATCCACTTCTAAAATGAAATTATTATAGGTTATTAGCTTTGTATCGGGAAATATGCACGAGTTCTTCAGCTCCTAAAGTCGCGCAATATTCTTCCGCTGAAGAACGAGTGCATATTTCCCGATGCAAAGATAATAACCTTTTTATTACATACGCATCTACACGTATAAATATTATGTAAATATCATAAATATGTTCAAAAGCCTGAATAGGATTGACAATACTGAACTAATTAGAAAAAAATAGTGCAACAACACATACTGAATTACGTCACGCACCCGATATGAAATTCAGGCGTCAGTGTATGGAAAAAATATTGACGTTTCCGGTACCAGTGTAACTTAACGGGAAAAGAAACGAGCATGTAATAATATACTATATTCCAACATTTCAAATTGAATGTCACTAGGCTTACAGTAAAGCGAAGCAGTGTCCGTCTTTTTATGAAAGAAATTAAAATATATTTTTAACACTTAATTTATTATATACATTTATAAAACACAAAACTGTAAATTCATATTACTTTGAAACTTTATTGCTCTTGAAATACAATGGTTTATTCCAGGCTTATGATAAAAGCATAGATTACAATATCAGAAATACAAGCATAAAAATAAAAACTGAATTTCAAACATTTACATTCTTTGCTGCAAGAACAAAGTGATGTTTACTAAAAATTTAACAACAAAAGTATTATTTAAACATATGTTATTTATTCCTCCTGGTACACATCCTATTTATAAAGAAAAGATCAAGGACTTGAACACAATTTTTCATAGGTCCTCGCCATAGTTTAAAGTGACGGGCGAAATTGTGTCTACCATCAGTCTTTTCACCATGCAAACTGACGATTCATGCTATTACTGAAAATCCAACACACCAGGCAGCCTACACAACTGTATTGAATTTATTCGCTTTCGCCATTTTACTATGGCGTTGGCGTGGAACATTTTGTCAATGTGGTATTGATAAAATGGAACACTGAACAATAACACACCAATCCTGTTTCAATTTTTAAGACGACACATGACGTAATCGTCTTCTGGCGTCCAGTACGTGAGCCATCAGCGATTATCTCCGAGCCTCATCCATACGCCTGATAAAATCTTCCTTAAAGCATCTCTATGTACAACATGCAGCATAGTAATTGTCTATTCCCTGATTTTCGATTACAAAGCTGAAACCAGTCATTCGCTCATTTTCAGGCAATAATCAAAACAACATGCACATCAAAACTAACAATGACTTCACATGATATTGTTTTCGCGTAAATATTAATTCGCTAGTTTTGAAAATAAGTAAGTGGCAAATAATGTGTTAGTCTATACAAAATTTAAAAAAAGGGAAAATATCGTGACAGAATCTGGCAAGATATCATTTCATGACATTGCCATAGGGACTAATACGTACCTGTTATTAGTCAAAATAAAAAATGGCTTTAGAAAATATACATGTCGTCCCTTGTCTTAATTTTATAATAATTGTATCGATATTGGATGATGCATGAAGAAATGAAAGTAGTTTTCCTGGTATTTTTGAACACTCCTCGTAATGTTACGATGATTTGCACTGAAAGCTCTTTTATTGAATTAAATGAATACATTTTCACAATCTGTCGTTGCCAATGGAACATTAAAACAGAGGTGCGACTAGTGGCATCATGAACCCATTCCTTTGCATCCATTGCACAGCTTTCTGCATCACGATAGCATCTGTATTCTGTGCCTGATTTGTTCCAGTGCCAGTCTGGCCAGAACCTGTACTTGGCTGTACTCCAACGGTACGGGCAATGTTTTGAAAGAACGGCATATATCCCATAAACTGGAACGCGTTTCTTGGAGCTGCACCTTGATGCTTGGCATATGTAATGAGAGCTAGATCTGGACTGGCGTGCGGACCTACCACTGATTTGACTGTGTTATCAAGCACAGCATACTGTGCGGGCGTCATCCCTGCCGCTGCAAGACCTAATGCCGCACTGTAAGTTCCTCCACCCATACCCATACTTCCAGTACCCATGCCTCTTCCGCCAAGTCCTCCAGCTAATGCTAACATACCCATGTTTTCGAGCTGGCCAAGACCTAATTTCAAATTAAAACAAATCAATATCAATGGTACAAATAATTTGACTAGTTCAATTACTTATTTGTTTCCGAAAAATAAGATTTGCAGATATCTAATGTTACACAACATTATTCCGTTACAAAAAAAAGGAAGCTTAAATAATGTAGATAATTATCGAGGGATTACTTTATTAAATTGTATAGGTAAACTTTTCACACGTATATTAAATAATAGACTTAAAAGTTTTGCCGAAAACTACAATGTATATGTGCAAGCACAGGCCGGATTTAGGCCAAATATGAGGACAACAGATAATGTTTTTGTATCGAACGGACTGATAAGCCATATGTTAAATCAAGAGGAGCAACTCTACACTTTATTTGTTGATTTTTCAAAAGCTTTTGACTATGTAGTTAGAGAAAATCTATGGTACAAGTTGATTAAGTTAGGCCTACGTGGAATTTTTTTTTAGATATTATCCAATCTATGTATAAGTCAGTTAAGTCCAGAGTAAAATACTTCAGGTAATGGACCCGTAATAGTGTACCTCCTCTTTAAAGAGTATTCAATTCCTATACCATAAACCTACATTGACTAATATTTCATGAGGGCGTAGGTTCAAGCCACACTAGGACCAAACTGTTTTCTTTATATTTCTTTTTTCTAGTAAGTTAAACTGTTTTTTCAATACTTATTATTGATTTATTGTACAAAAGCGGAAGGTTTCCATTTGATAAGCCATTATTTGCTGTTTAAAGTAAATTTTACCACTGATTCAGAAGGGTGCAGGGTTAGACATCTTTAAAAATACTGAGTTACCTGCGGTAAAAGTTCTTTATTTTTCCCTTACTCTTTAGTTTACATATTGTGGAAGAAATGTAGATAGGTTTTACTTCTGCCCCATGGTTATTTTTGAATGTAGAGAGCAAAATTTAAAACAGTCTCACAGGACTCGGCCATAATCTTTCAGTGTTGGAGCTAACTATCTGTCCGATTAAATCCTTTTACTTGAGGCTCCCCAGAAAAAATGTTGTTGACAGTTTTATTTTGTGTTTTATAATTGTTAACCAATACTTTGAGGTTTCTTTTATCAAAATTGTGGGTATAATGAATCCTCTGCGATTTTTTTGTTCAGTGGTTATCACTTTGAAATTTATCTCTATTTGAGTTTGAGAAAATATCATAAATTATATAAAATGTGGAAAAAAAAACGACACGAGAAAAGTTGTTTAAAAATTGCAGCACAGTGCAAAACAATGTTAACTTTAAGACTGTATCAAGTTAATGCATTTTTTTAAACATAACTATTACTTGTCCACTACCTTAAACAAACTTAGTGAGGAATTCTCTTGTATGCTCGGAGTCAGACAAGGGGAGTGCTTGTCTCCCTTTTTATTCTCAATGTGTATTAATGATCTTGAAGTTTTTATTCATAGTGGTACTCAAGGTATAGATGTTCATATGTTTAAGGTATTTTTATTATTATATGCTGATGATATAGTTGTTTTTGCTAACTCAGCAGAAGAATTACAACGTCGTATATATTTGGTATCTGATTATTGTAAAACTTGGAAGATGAAAGTAAATACATTAAACACTAAAGTAATGATTTTTAGGAATGGTACTTTACCCAGATTTAGCTTTTTATTATGATGGAGAGTTATTAGATACTGTTAATAAATTCACATACTTAGGCATCGTTTTTAAGTATGGTAATTAATTGAGCACTTCGCAAAGCTCTTTGGCAGATAGAGACAGGTCGCTGGGCTAGACCATTACGTATTCCAGTAAATGAACGGAACCACTATGTCATATTTGCAATGTATAAGAGGTTGAATTTCATTTTGTTTTTGAATGTACATTGTTTGATGATCTTAGGAAACAATAATCCCATCAAAATTCTGTAGAAGACCAAATATGTACAGATTTATAGATTTGTTAAATAATGAAAATCAGTCAGTCGTTAAAAAATTAGGAGCTTATGTATACCATGCTTTTGCTGTAAGGAATGCAAATATGTATCAGAAGAATATTTTACTTTCTCGTAAAAATATTCCAGCCAAAGCAATTTGAATACGTATTTATATTTCATAGAAGTTATTTCTTGAAACAGAATTACGATTATCCAGTCTGTTGTTCCTTTTGTTTGGTTTCGTTAAGGATCAATTCACGACCGGAATATATCTTAATTCATAAGACTGGGATATTTTTTTCAGTTTATAATTAGTAAATACTATATATATATATGTTACGTTAATATATTATTAGTGTGTAACCTTCTCCAAATGTAAAAATGTAGACACATATACACAAATATTTATGTATGCCTGCTAATTTCACAGTTCGTCATAAACTGTGCCTGTTTATGTCCTCATGGGCTTTTAGCCTATTGGAATTGAATAAATAAACTTACACAACTTACAAAATTGTGTCACGTTAAAAACGATCACCTGCTAATGGTATGATAACGTTTTATTTTAAAAAAATGCTTAAACAACTTCAGGTTATCATACTTTGTTAAATACTGGAACTTTTAACTTCATTTATTTATATTTAATCGTAATATTTATATTTTGATTTTATATGAAAAACATATATAAAGATCATTTTATGAAACAAAATGTCAAACAATTAACCAAAAATAGACGAAATAAAGTTTCTAATTGTTCTTTAATATCGCCATATATAAACATGAAATAAAAATGTAAAATTTCGCCCCCCAAAAAGTTGAAAGAAACCAAACATATAAAACAAAAATAAAATCATTTTACAAAAGACTAAACGTGAGAATCAGGAAAAACCCCACTCTTACATTTGTTATTAAAAATGCAGAACTATCATCTTTATTTTAACGTAACGATTGTTAGACAAATTACTTGATGGGTTGCTGCTTATTTCATTTTATATAGGTTAGTGTTCATTAAAAAGCATTTACAAAATTAATTTGGTTAAGAACGTCGTAGCCACTCCACCAATTCAGTTTTGTAAATGCTTAGCTTTGTGTTTGAAAAATACGTTTTTAAAAGCAATCGATTAACTTGGTAAATTAAATACATGTATTAGAAACGTAAAAGCTGATTTATTAAGATAAAGATTAAGATTTTTGAAAAATATTGCAATCCCATTGGACAAAAAATAGTACCGAACACTTAATTTTGTTCTTAGCCTTAGTTGCTTTAATTATAGAAAGTCCTCAAACAATTCGGTGACGAAAAATAACATCTAACGTCAAAATACTCACATAATATGGCAAATGAATCTGCCAGAAAAACGCACAAAAACACTTTAGAAGAAAAGTCCATGTTTCAGTTACAGCTGTCAACGGTAAAAGTGAGAATGAACAGATAGGCCTGTTCTCGTTTTTATTGCTTGTTATATACTGACTAAATCTGTGACAGTATTTATAAGATCAGCTGATTTGATTAAATTAAATTTACTGCTTTAGATTTTGAGACATTACACATGCATCAAGGACATGTAAAATAAATGTTGGGTATTTGTCCCTTTTCATACGTGTAGGATTTTTATACTTGTGTTGCCATCATACACATAAAAATACCAACTTCAATTTCTTTTATTCTAGTGTAAACAAAAAGACAATAAAAACAATATATTTTATAATAATCTCGCTTTGATAAACATCATATTATACAGTTACATTTCACAAACGCTAAAATATATGAAACCATTCTTCGCGGAACTATGAGAGTGTTTATTTGTCATTTAATAATTTAAAAAAAGTTCTACAATTATATCAACATACTAAAATTAGAAGTACAAATCATCCCTTGTTAATCAATGTTAATTTCTCTTTCAGCTGACTAGACAGTAAATTAAACTATAAAAAGCACCAGCTACTCCATGTCACTAAAACGCTTAGAAAATACCTAATATATTGGTATTTTCTGAGTGCTTAAACTGTTACACGTACAATTTAAATTCAATTCTAGTTTATTTAACTGTACAATAAATAAAAATTTCCAAGCAAGTTTTGCCTAAACAATGAACATTATCATCATTTTTTTTCCCAAAAACAACAACAACAACAACAACAAAACGTTTTATCAGATAATTCTTATAACTCTTCATTACATTTGAGTTCCGAGATGTACAAACAAGTGCACATTTTTCTTCTTCAAGTACTCAATACTGGTCAATTCTCAATACTCTGTACCGGTCCCAATTCTAATCGGCGCAGTCACACATCATGAAATGGCAGATAACTCAGCAATACACTCTGTTCTCTATGTTCGAAACTTATTTTTACCCTGACCCCAATCAGCATATTATCTTTGAACCAATACGTTCCAGTCTGTATCTTTCTCAAACATAATGTTTTCAACATCATTAATTGAATGGAATCGCACTCCAGTACGTAAAGAAGACACATAAATCAGTCTGTGTACATTTGCAGAATTAAGATAAAATCTATAAGAAAAAACGTTGGGGCCAAGCGAAGTAATATGAAATTCGGTTTTGTTGAGTCCGTTTATGAAAAGAAATGAAATGTGCAACACCGCTAACGTCTCTAGCACCGATTTAACATTGAAATGACTTCATTTTTTTAAAGGAATACTAATTTTAATAACACCGAGTCCAGTGTACTACATGGCTTTTATTTACTTCACAACAGCGGGTGTTAAGTGCTGTGTGGCGGCCGTAAAAAGTCGCCCCGACTTCATCTCAGTGTTGTTATATTTTCTGGTCCTTCGGGATCATTGATTTCAACTCATTTAGATTTGAAGATTGAATACTGCTTAAGCCGGTGCTAGGGGGCGTGGGCAGTGTTGCATTTTCCATTACTGCTCATGAACAGACTCAATCAAACCGAGTCTGCAATTTTCAGTGTTTGCATTGTTTTCGGTGCTTCCGAGGGATCTACTTTCCAGATTTTATTGTAAATATTGTGTTATGATGATTTAAAAAACATTAATCAGCTGAAGTTGTCTTCGGTGAATACCTGTCGTACTATTGCTCTTGTATTTGTATCAATGCACTAACTGAATGTTATACACAAATCTTAAATCTTGTTTGCTTGTATATGCATGTATGTACTCCTGTTTTGTTGATTGTTGGTTTGCAAGAAGGCCTTGAGTAAGACAGACCCAAACCACCTTTGAAGTTACCTTCTATGATTTAATAGTAAACGTTATTGACTATTTACAATTAATCATCATTATTACAAATGAAGCCTGACAACTAATGCTATAGTTAAAGCTTAGTTTGTCTCGTCAGCGCATTGCCACAAAGCCGAGCATAGACTCTAACTCAGACGGCAAAAATACGGTGTTTTCATATCGCCGCGAATTAAGTTTGGATTTAGTTGTCACGTGAAAAAAAATACTGAAAAAGGCTGATTTTACAATCACGTTCCTTCTATCATATAAGATCAATTGTTAGGTATATATTTATGCCGTTTACTCAGCTGACATCTAAGAGATAACAATTGTTTCTTTGTGAAAATTATTTCAATTAAAATTTAATTAAGTTTCTTAAAGTGTTCACCACTGAGTGTATCATTTTAACATAAATTAATTTAAATAAATATGTATTAAAAGGATACAGCTATACATAAAACGTATAAGATGGTACTTTCTTGTACTCGCTTAAACCTTCGAGAGTTTGTATCTTTCTCTCATATCAAGAAAGAATAAAAACGTTTACATTTACGGAAATGTCGTTGAGGTCCCTAAACAGGTGTAGCAAAACTATTTATATACTAGTAACTTATTATTGCAAAAAGCTATAAGTTACGAAAAGGAAACAAGAAAGACACAAAGCTTCGAAGATTTTACTGAATAAAATTCCGAAAAGTGTTACAACACCTTAATTACATCAATTTACAGATGCAACGTTAAAGTACCTTAAATTTCAACTAACACTGAAAAATGATTTTTAGGAATTACAGCAATAAAACAAGGCCAATGATGTTTATATCAAATATAAATACTTTCATTTACTACTATGACATAATTTTACGAGTATTACCTAATAACAAAATTCAGAAACCAATCCTTATTTTTGACGTTTATATATCTATTTATTTTAAAAAGGCTCGTCCATTTATAAAACATAAAATTTGTGTTACATACATCTCGAAATTTTATGACATACTGCCGAAATGATATTCAACTGCAGAAGTTGTGTACGCCATGTTTTGCTTTTCGCTCTACTGAGCTTAGAATGTTCAAGGTGAGCTTTTGTGATCTTCCTGTGTCGTTAACGATGTCACTGTTGACACTGTATAGGTCACAAATTTGGGCCAAATTATATTGAATGGGAACTTGGCATGAATGTTTGTATCAATAAAGTCTCTACATAATTTAGATCTGGGTCATCTTTGCTAAAAAACTAAGTCACTATGTCGAGTAATGGAAAATTAAAACACTTTTTAACAGTCTAGAGGTCATTTTTACTGGATCTATATGAAACCAGAATGACCAGAATATTTGCCTTAATAAAATCTTGATTATGTTTGAGATTCGGTTATAGCTTATGTTTCGCATGTCAAAGATAGGTGATAGTAGAAATACCTTAATTTATTCAATCTTTTGACCCGAGTGTTACATTATATGTCTAAAGTATTTGACCTACCACCCTTATAAGAAGCTGTGCACATGATGTTTTGTTTTCCGCTCACCGGAATACAAATGCTCAAGGTCAGTATTGTGATTGTCCTATGACCGTTGTCCGTCGTTTTCCGTCGTTGTCCGTCGTTAACAATGTCACTTTATTCGCTCTAAAGGTCAATTTTAATGAAAGTTGGTCGAAATATTTGTCTGAAAACATTCTTGAACACATTTGAAACTAGGTGAAATCATAGAAATCCATATACTTAACATTCTAGAGGCCATATTTTCTACACAGGGGTCCGGCACATGAGTGGGTTTAGTTTTTACTTTCTTTACATGGCCAGGAAAAAAAATATTATCAGCTATTTTCCCATTCAAACATTGCCTTCAGTTATTCAAATGAATCAGCTTTTAAAATTACCACAACACATTATCATATATTTATAACAGATGTGTAGATATTGTATATAATGTACATAATTTAATAACATCAAGTTTCATAAGAACTCTATGTTTTATCATAGCTGCATACATTTAAAACAGAGTATGTCCATTCATCCATACATCCATACATCGTACACTTTGATTTGTTTGAATAGCAATACTTGATATCATTAAAAGATGTGCAATGAAATTATTGAATAAATTTGGTAAACTTGATAGACCTATCTTTGTCATTCAGTCTGAAGAATACATCAACTATTCAAGTTAATCTGATTTCTGATCTGATAATAACTACTATTACAAAACATAAAATATAACACTATCGTATTGAAATGTTTTCCTCTCGTACAGTTTCAATACTTTCGTTGGATTAAAATTTCAGATCAGAAATCAATACAATGTATAACGAATACATTTCTAATGAACACTTGTGTATTAAGTGGAAAAAGTATCCATTGTCCCGTGCAAAGCACAGAAAATTGCTAAAATATTTTGTTTAAAAAAAAACGTCAGTCAGAACATTCACATTCCGAATAAAAAATGCTATTCATTTATATTCACTGAATGTATAGACAATCAAGCCTGTAAGAAAAGTAGTCTGGTTACTTGGTCGCTGTTTGAGATAAGATTTATCAAAGCGCTATCGCTTTTTTTTTAGCTCACAAGGGGAGAAAACGCTTATAGCGAAATTGACTAATCGTAGTATTTGCACACTTCCTTCCCCTGATAAGTGAGGAAATTTTCTCAGTATGTCATTAAACTCAATCCACCCATGTGCCGGACTCCTGTGATCTTCTACCTGATCTACATGAAACCTGATCAAAATATATGTGTTTAAATAGACATTTTTTTCTATTAGATAATTATGATTGTTAGAATGTTTGTCTTTATAATATTAAATCTAAGACATTTTTGAAACTGGCTTACTGGGGTCAAATGATACGCGACTAGACCAATTTATAGAAAAGTCTTGTTTAAACTCTAGAGGAAATATGGTTTATATGATCATGAAACATGATTAAAATATTTGTATTATAAAGCTAATTCAAGCTTGTAACTGGATTATGTTGGGTCAACAATTAGGTCACTCGGTCAAATCATACAGAAGCATTTTTAAAACTAGCGTTACCATTTTCTCTACATGGTATAATATGAAACTTGGTCAGATGTTTGTCTTTATAAAATCTAGGATCAATTTGAAACTGGATCAACTGGGTCAATCCATAGAAAAAGCATTTTAACTCTTTAGCGGATACACATTCGCCTGCACTTACTCTATAAACTCAACTCTAGTTTGGAAACATTTAGAAAAAATATAAATCCAAGACCCCAGGCAGGATAACGTTGAATTTATGTTTTTTTTTCTTCTGATTATCGTAAATTTCATGCACACAATAACAAAAAGTCTCAACGACGTTTATTAATATGAGTGTGGCATTTCTTTGAGAAACATTGAATATCACGCACATATTGTTCTTTTTCAATAGGGAAAGACAACGACGTATTTCAGAAATAGTATATTCCAAACAATGATTTGTCATTGAATTAAATCATTGTTTGGAGTTCGAAGGAATTATATGACGAGGGTGTAGTCCAGTTGATGTAATTATACAGATCTGAAGGACAAACTGCTTAGTTAAGCTTCATTTTACATGATAAGTTTTGTTTTCCTAAAAAGTGCTAAATAGAGCAATCTTTTCATAATTCTTAAAAGGTTTCAAGTCGCTTCGATGCAATATCCTTTCCGCAGCCTTAACGTACTAAAACGTATTAGCGTCTGATGGCCCTTTCACGCTTCCGTAGAAACAACATTTATTACACGAAACTTATTTTGAAAATATTTCTGAAATGTCTAGGTCTGCAGCTCTCAAATACGGTTATATCTTACATCTGAGGCATATACCGACACTCTCAGACAACATCAAAAGTGACATTTTGAGCGTTTTGATAATGTTCCAAAATTATCAATGTACCCTTGGTCCGTTACGAACCCCTGTGGGATTTGTGTTATACGCGCATACATTAAGACGGGGTGACGCCTGCGCGTGACCCCTGACTATCTACGAATCAAAATGCGGCTTTCGTTTTCAAGTTTAGCATTTCTACTTTCATTTTATTTACTTCCGGAAATAGCTGAAGGTCGTGTGACGTCATTTTCTGTGTTGTCAAAAACATACATATGCCTGGCGAGATTGCATAAATATGTGCTGGCCGTCCTAAGGTTATGAAGTTTATTGATATGCTCCTATTTATATTTGTTCTAATGAAATTGTAAATAATTCAATGTTTGAGGGACCACGTATACGATACAGAGGAAAGAAAATGTTCTCTGAAAACGAGAAGGTACAAATCACGTCAGCAAAATGCTCTGATAAAAATGCCTTAGATGAGCGCCTGAAATGAAGGACAATTATATCAATAAATCATGACATAGAGAACAACACAGAAGAAAGAGGATGTTCTTGGAAAACAAGAGCCAACAAAATGATCTGATGAAAGGGCCGTTAAATGTGCGGAAATAGTAGGATTAAATGAAGGTAATTATATGTCCTGACGGGTCTTAAGAACTTTTTCGCATGTTTTTAACCGAACGAAGGGACAATGAACTCTTATATGATCTATATTAATTTAAACATCGAAAGTCTCTACAAAGAGTGACAATGTAATGTTCTACGTTTGTAGTGTTAGTCAGTGTATAGTATAACTCCTAGACCTTGATGATAAATTGAGGATATTACACGAGTGTCTTTTCAAAATTGAAATTATTGAACGAGTTAAATAAATTTAATAAAATAATTAAATGCAAGGCTCTGTCGGTTATCAATTTTATTCCACGAGTTTAATAAATTTAATGTGGAAAGTCACAAATGTAATATTCTTTTTATCACATATTAGGTTTTCCTGTCAAAACATCAAAGATTCTACTTTCTTTAACTATAAACAAGTCAATTTGACCAACGTCTCCTATACTTTAAACGACGTTGACGTCAAAGCTTTATTACACTAGTGTATTATCAATTTTATGTAATGGCTTTATTTCACTCCTGTGACGTCCAACATGTAATAAAATCTTTTATCAAATATCTTATGAAAACACAGAATCACAGTGCTTTTTGGCCTACAGTAATACATACATATCATGAATATTATATTGCTCGTTGAATGAACATTTTTGTAAGGTTTATGATACAAAACATTGATTATAAAATTAAGAATAAAGCATACAAATAAAACTAAAGTAATTTCAAACATTTACATACTCTGCTGCAAGAACCAATTGATGTTAGCTAAAACATAAACAACAAAAGTGTGATTTAAACTTCATGCTAGTCCATCCTCTGTGTGACAACAATTATTACACAAACTTTTTATAAGGAAAAGGTAAAAGAGTTGGAACACACGTTTTCATCGGTCCTTTGTCATACTGTTATAAAAATCCCTTCTGACACATACAATAACAGTATATCCAATAATTCCAAAGTCCTTTTTAAAGTGACGAACGGACGAAATTATGTCTAGTACTATCAGTCGTTGACATTTCATGCAATAATAAATATCCAGGACACCCGGCACATCTTCCATGAATTGATTCTCTCCTTCGCCATTTTACCACTGGCGTCGGCGTGAAACTTTTAACCAATATGGCGGTGGAACACAAATGCAAAAATAAGTGAGTGTTTATTTCTTTTCATGTGGTATGTATTTAATACTTCATACGCAATACTTATCTCTTTACTGAGCACCTGGGTGATAGGCTAGAAGCGATGACTTGACGTATAGAAATCAGTCTACGTGCCCGGTAATTCAAAAAGCGCTTTGTTAAAAATAACCATAATAGTAGTCTAAAATATTTTTTTCTACACCTGTTGTGCTGAAATTTAAAAACACAACCGATTGTGTGTGTGTAAATTATTTTATTCCAAATTTCAAAACATAAACATAAATGATTTATTTATCATTTCTAATGCATTCATACTACCGTTAACCCGGTCAGCTATTATATCGAAAGAGTAGTCAATAAATATCATATTTACAAGTGGTTCATTTTGTATACTCATTTACAAATGTTTAGTCTATATTCCCGTGGTAATGATAAAATGTGACACTGAACAGGAACACGCCGGTCCTTTTTAATTATCAAGATGTCACATGGCCTAATCGTCTTCTGACGTCCAAGGCGTGAGCCGTCAGCGATTATCCCTGAGCCTCATGTTTACACCTGCATCTTTATGTCCATTATGCAGCACAATAATCTGAAATCAGTCCATCGCTTATTTGCAAGCAATGATCGGAAAAAACATACATAACATTATGAGGACGCCTCATTTATGACTTGACGCAATCAGTGTAGCGCCTAGTTTTAATGTAATCAGTAATTCGCTTGGTTTGAAAATAATCAAATGGCAAGGAATGTAGGCCGCTATTAGTCAAAACAAAATGAAAAAAGGGACACAACCGGATGTCGTTACATGACAATGCCGTGCGGATTCATGTTACCTGTTATTTTTCACAATAAAAATGCTTTTAGAATAAAGACTTCTCATTCCATTGCCTAAATTCTTACCTCCAGATTTTGGTTAAGAATGATCTTTCTTTAAAATTGAAGTTTGGTCATATTATGAACATTAGAAAAAGAGTATTTTGTTTCAAAACTATCCATAAAATTTCAAATCAAGCAAGATAAAGGTGCTGAGTGGGGAATCGAACCCGTGCCGCCAGGGCATTGAAAACTTTAACGCATTCTTGACCAACACACCACGGAGGAATACGTATTCAACAATCGTTAAATATAGATATTTATGATTAAGGCAGTTGACCGCGCGTAACCCATTACAAACGCTTTTTAATTGTCAATGTAGAAATCAGTAAAAAGAACTAGTTTTCATGTGTTTTCAAAACATACAGTTTGTCAGTAATTAAGTTTCAATGCTTTCTTACGAAATAAAGCAATAAGTTCCTGATACTTAAAAAAGTTTTCTTTTTTATTTGTTTTCGTACGATCTGGAAGCAAGTGTCTTTATATAGTTGCTTCGATATTTGATGATGAATTAGGATATGAAAGTTCTTTTCCGGGTATTTTCGAACACCCCTCGTAATGCTATTGTCATTTCCTCAATTAAATGAATACGTTTTCTAAATATGTCGTTGCCAAGAGAACATTTAAAACAAAGGTGCGACTGCTTGCCCCATGAGCCCATTCCTTTGCATCCATTGCACAGCTCTCTGCATTACGATAGCATCTGTGTTCAGTGCCTGATTTGTTCCAGTGCCAGTCTGGCCAGAACCTGCAGTTGGCTGTAGCCCAACAGTACGGGCAAGGTTTTGCAAGAAGGGAATATATCCCATCATCTGGAAAACATTTCTTGGAACTCCACCTTGCCGCTCGGCGTATGTAATGAGAGCCATATCTGGACTGGCGTGAGGACCTACTACTGATTTAACAGCATTATCAAGCACTGCATACTCTGCCGGCGACATCCCTGCCATAGACATACCTAAACCCGCACTGAAAGCTCCTCCACCCATACCCATACTTCCAGTACCCATGCCTCCTCCGCCAAGTCCTCCAGCTAATGCTAGCATACCCATGTTTTCGAACTGACCAAGACCTAATTTCAAATCAAAGCAAAACAAATAATATCAATGATACAAATAATTTTAGCAGTTTAGTTACATAATTGCGCCTGAGAAGTAAGATATAAAATTTGTATCACGTAAAAATAAGATCATCTACCAGCGGTATGATCACATTTTATTAACAAAGTATGCTTAAACAACTTCAGGTCATCGTATTTTATAAACTACTCGAACTATTAACTTCATTATTTTTTGTATTTAATCGTTAACAGTTATATTTTGATTTTCTATGAAAAACATATATCATGAGAACATTTAAGCAAATATTGACGAAATAAACTTAAAGTTTCTAATTGTTTTTATTATCGCCAAATATAAACATGAAAAGAGGATTGAAACCATACATGTAAAAGAAATAATAATAATAATAGTATAAAACACTGATTAAAACGTGAAAACCCGAAAAAATAAAAATAAAAAAAAAAGTTTACGTCTTTTATTAAAAATGCCGAACTGTCTTCTCTATCTTAAGGTTATGATTGTTAGATTAGGAGAAATAATTGACGATGAGCCTATAGGTTAGTGTACATTAATGCAAGTTTTTAAATGTTAATAAATTCACTAATCAGCTTAGTGTTTGAAACTTAATTTTGTAAAGCAATCGATTAGCCTGGTAAATTATATATTTATCAAAATAATTTTCCTAAGATTATTTTTTTTTAAAAATAATGCAATCCTACTGGAAAATAATGTTTAACACTAAATTTTGTTTCTAGCCTGCTTCATTTGTAGTTAGTCCAAAAAACAAGTTCATTTTTCTTTCTCGGTGACTAAAGTAAAAAGAGAAAATAATAATCCAACGTCATAAAATACTCACATAATATAGCAAACGAATTTGCAAGGAAGACGTAGATTAACAGTTTTGAACAAAATTCCATGTTTCAGTGAAGCTGTCAGCGGTAAAAATGACAATGAGCAGAAAATAGGCTTGGTCTCTTATACGGACAAAATACGTGACAGTATTAATAAGATCACATGATTTGATGAAAAAAAAATGACTACTTTAGTTTATTTTCTTAAGACATCTCACTTACAGCAAGGACATGCAAAATGAATGTTGGGTATTTGTCCCTTTTCAAACAGACGCAACGTTTTGAACATCGATTAAGGAATGGAATTGCAAACCAGTCAATAAAGAAGACACTCAAAGACAAACGAACAAAAAACAAACACACAAACAAACAAAAACAAAGTAACGGAAAAATGTAACAGACGGGTTGTCAAAACATCTTTGAAGTTACTTTCTTTAAATTAAAAGTAAAGATTATTAAATATTTACAATTGAATTTTATTATCATCATTATAATCATTATTGTCACTATTATTAGCATTAAAAACGAAGCCTAGGATAGACACTTTCATATCTCAAACATTTAGACGGCGAAACCAAAGGTGTTTTTGTATTGCCGCGGTTAAAATTTGGACTTAGTTGTCACATGATAAAAATACTGCTAATTTAACTTACTATTACAAAAAGATAGGTCACCAAAGGCAATAAAGAAAGACACAAATCTTCGAAGATTTACAGATGCAACTTTTAAGTACGCTAGATTTCAACTTAGGGGCCTCCGTGGCGGAGTGGTTAAGGTCGCTGACTTCAAATCACTTGCCCCTCATCGATGTGGGTTCGAGCCTCACTTGGGGCGTTGAATTCTTCATGTGAGGAAGCCATCCAGCTGGCTTACGGAAGGTCGGTGGTTCTACCCAGGTGCCCGCTCGTGATGAAATAATGCACGGAGGGGCACCTGGGGTCTTCCTCCACCATTAAAGCTGGAGAGTCGCCATATGACCTATCATGTGTCGGTGCGACGTTAAAAAAAAAAAAAAAAAAAAAATAGATTTCAACTTACAATGACAAATATATATTAATTTCAAGAATATTTTGCTATTCCAGTCACATGACCATATCTTTTAAAATGGCATTTAAAAAAAAATCATTTAGGAAATAAAGCGATAAAACAAGACAAATAATGTTTGATATAAATACATTTATATACTAAATGAAATAATTTTATTACCAATTTAAGTCAGAAACTATTCCTGACATTTGACTTACAATATACGAGTATATACATAAAGTGTCATCCGTTTATAAAACATAAACAACAAGCACATTTCCAACATTGTTTGCATGATTATATGGTAATTCATAACTAAAGCGGTACTTGTCAAATCATTGACATTTAAAATGACAACAACAACAGTCGCTTATTATGTAACCCTTAAGGTAAAAAAAATTAACCCATGAGTAATAAAACTTGGTCAGAACCTTGTTGGATAGATCTGAAACTGGGTCATCCAGGTCACTAGGTCAAACCATAAGGAAACTTTTTTTAACATTCTATAGGGCATATCTTCTACCAGATCTACAAATCTTGTCAAAATGCTTGTCTTTAAAACACCATACTTTCTAATCGATCTTTATGAATGTTATAATGTTTTTGTTTTTGTTTTTTTTTTTTTTATAAAATATGATCTAAGTCAAGTTTGAAACTAGCTGCTTAACTGGGGTCAAAATCGTAGGCCACTACACAATATCCTTGTTAATACTCTAAAGGCACTATTTTCTACTTGATCGGTATGAAACATGATTAAAATGTTTGTTTTTATAAATTCTAGTTCAGAATCGAAACTAGACTATTTAGGGTAAAAAACTAGGTCTCTAGGTGTAATAATACAAAACCATTTTTAACACTCAAGAGGCCATATTTTCTTCTTGTCTTTATCTACTAGAGTGAACTGTTAATTTTCATAGAATATGACATACATATTCTTTTGCAATATTCAAGTATTGTAACATAATCCTGGTCAATAGCATGTACACATTTTGTTGTAAAGCATAAGCATAAGGTAAGCATGTAAAATATTAGTGATACTGGTTAAAGCATCAACCCATTTCTTTGCTTTGCACCCATTACACAGTATTCTGCATTACCGTAGTATCTGTATTCTGTGCCGTAAATGTTTTAGTACTAGTCTACCCAGAATCCTTTGTTGAATTATGAAGTCCGACGGCATTGGCAATATTTTTACAAGAACGGAAGTTATCCAATTATTTGAAACGTATTTCTTCGAACAGGGGCTTTGCTGTTTAGCGAACATTATGAGAACTACATCTGGCCTGACGTGCTGACCTAGCACAGATTTAATTAGGTTATCAAGCACAGCATACTATACCGAGGTTATCTCAGCCATCCCCAAACCCAGACATGTACTAATAGCTACTCAACCTGTACCCTTATTTCCAGTACCAATGCTTCCCCCGCCCAATCCTCCAGTTCATGCTTGCATATCTATATTTGACATAATTCATATCATTAATAAGATCAAAATAATCAATATTCAATAGTATTATTTGTTTAGATCAGCATAGTTATAAAAATGCACATTGGCAATTTTTTTTGTTGGATTCCAAACGATATTGAATAAACTACTGTCAACATTAATTATCTACGTATAAAAGTACTAAATAGATAATCAAGTAGCAAAGCCGGGCGAATCAAATGATGGCGGAAGGAAAAATTCCTCATTTTTTTCCCAGTTGAAGGTATTTTCATATTTTATCTGAGCCAGTCATTGTGGATCTATACTTGACAACTGGTTGTATTATCAAGATCTTTTTGCATTTATAAAACTGTAAACAAACCTAATTACACATGTGTTCATACCCGTACTTTAGTATCAGTTTGGAAGATGTTCCGTAGTGTTGACCTGAAAAACAAAAGTTCTCAGGCACCAAATGGGTAACCCCATTTATTTTCCCTGTAAATGAAACAACTGGGAAAGGGCAGTATCCGCTTTCCAGCCTTACAAGGCTAATTGAATGAAATATCATTATATGAATTAAACAGAACAAAAGCCTTCTGACAAGTGCCAAAGTTGAAAAGCAAAATAATTCTATCGACAATGAATAAAACCATTGCTAAGTTACGCCCCTTCTCTTAACAAACCAGAACTACAATGTTTCAATAAACTGACTGGACTATGCTTCATATGATTTCGATATTTCCATTAGCTAATTCTATTTCAAATATTGAAGTATTTACAAATCTGTACGACAATATTGTAAAATGTTGAATTAAATTTTAAAAACGTCTTGAAAGTTCTGTAATATTTTTGTCAGAACCACACTCCCACACCAGATGCACTAAAATTTCTCTAAATAAATTACTTATCTGGTAATTTCATAAGATTTAGTCTGTGTTTTGTGAAATTAGCCGTATATATAAATTTTCAGTGAAACTGTTTCGCCTTTTTTTAGAAATAAGTGAGTGTGGAAACTGAATCAAGATCTTTTCCCACGGAAGGGTGCTACTGAGTACATTTCCTTTTTGTGTTTCGGTTTGTGCTTTAACCTTGTTCTGTTCCATCCCGCGGATATTTGATTTAGTTTAAGATTTTTCGGTTTCATCCGCGGATGTCTCTAAATTATATTCTGGTACTTATAACATGTGTAAATGTTGAGTTCTGCTCAACCCGGCGCTAGAGGGCGTGGACGGTAGCTTGCATTTCCACTACTGTCCATGAACAGGCTCAATCAAACCGAGCCTGCATCATTTTCGTTTATGTCATGTTGGGCGACCTGTGGTTTTCAACTTTTTTAATCCCCCGCCGTGGCGGAGGGATTATAGGAATGGTCTGCGTCCGTCCTTCCGTCCGTCCTTCCGTCCGTCTGTCCGTCCTTCCGTCCGTCCTTCCGTCCGTAACAAAATCGTGTCCGGTCCATATCTCCTAAACCCCTCTAAGGATTTTCATGAAACTTGAGTCAAATGATCACCTCATCAAGACGATGTGCAGAACCCATGAGTCAGCCTTGTCGGTTCAAGGTCAAGGTCACAACTCGAGGTCAAAGGTTTGAGCCTGCCATTTTGTGTCCGCTCTATAGCTCCTAAACCCCTTGAAGGAATTTTATAAAACTTGGGTCAAATGATCACCTCATCAAGACGATGTGCAGAACCCATGAGTCAGCCATGCCGGCTCAAGGTCAAGGTCACAACTCAAGGTCAAAGGTTTGAGCCTTCCATTTTGTGTCCGCTCTATATCTCTTAAACCCCAAATGATTGGTCAAATAATCAGAACGATGTGCAGAAATTATGAGTCAGCCATGCCAGCTCAAGGTCAAGGTCACAACTCAAGGTCAAAGGTTTGAGCCTTCCATTTTGTGTCCGCTCTATATCTCTTAAACCCCTTGAAGGAATTTTATAAAACTTGGGTCAAATGATAACCTCATCAGAACGATGTGCAGAAATTATGAGTCAGCCATGCTAGCTCAAGGTCAAGGTCACAACTTAGGGTCAAAGGTTTGAACCTTCCATTTTGTGTCCGCTCTATATCTTCTAAACCCCTTGAAGGATTTTCATCAAACTTGGGTCAAACGATCACCTCATCAAGGCGATGTGCAGACCTTATGAGTCAGCCATGTCGGCTCTAGGTCAGGGTCACAACTGAAGGTCAAAGATTTGAGCCTTCCATTTCGTGTCCGCTCTATATCTCCTAAACCCCTTGAAGGAATTTTATAAAACTTGGGTCAAATGATTACCTCATCAGAACGATGTGCAGAAATTATGAGTCAGCCATGCCAGCTCAAGGTCAAGGTCACAACTAAGGGTTGAAGGTTTGAGTTTTCCATTTGGTGTCCACTCTGTATCTCCTTAACCCCTTGAAGGATTTTCATCAAACTTGGGTCAAATGATCACCTCATCAACAACTCATGAGTCAGCCATGTCAACTCAAGGTCAAGGTCACAACTGAAGGTCAAAGGTTTCAGCTCTGTATCTCCTAAACCCCTTGAAGGATTTTCATGAAACTTTGGTCAAATGATCACCTCATCAAGACGTTGTGCAGAATTCATGAGTCAGACATGTCAGTTCAAGGTCAAGGTCACAGCTAAAATATAAGGTTTTACCCTTTCACTATCCATAGCAGTGGCGGGGGATTTAGCTGTCTTTCAGACTGCCTTGTTTATTTTATGTACTGTCGTGAAATATCTTTCTAAGTTGTCAATAAAAATCTAGTTGTTTCTTTTCTTTGTTAATGTTTGCGCCCGATGCTTTCTCATATATACCTTTATATTTTGAAAAAGAAGACACGTCTCATTCTCTTATCGTCTACATATTAGAAAAGTCTGATTTCTGTTTAACACCAATTAAGAGATGGCAGCTTAATGTTTTCGATATTTCTATCTACTCTGACATGTCATGTCATAGGTTCTGTCTGCAGGATGTACTGTAATGGTGCTACCGGACAGCTTTGCTTAATAGACCTTGATAGTGAGAAGAATTCCGATATAACACATTTGAGCCGCGCCATGAGAAAACCAACATAGTGGGTGTGCGACCAGCATGGATCCAGACCAGCCTGCGCATTCGCGCAGTCTGGTCAGGCTCCATGCTGTTCGCTTTTAAAGCCTATTGGAAATGGAGAAACTGTTAGCGAACAGCATGGATCCTGACCAGACTGCGCGGATGCGCAGGCTGGTCTGGATCCATACTGGTCGCAAAGCCACTATGTTGGTTTTCTCATGGCACGGCACATTTGTTTGCATTTTGAGCAGAAGATACTTCTGAATTTTTCTATATTTAGTTCCGAAACCGTATTCTTCCAGACAAAAATCAGCCACTGTAAAAGGCTTTTGTTTGATCAAGAAAAAAAACTGTTTTACAACCTTTATGCTCTAGTTCTGAAAAAATGTATTAAGTCTTGAATAAATATGTTTCCTTCATCTAAATTCCAGTATTGAGTACCCTTTGTATATAAACAGGTACCTGCGAATTGTAAAGTATAAGTCCAAACTTTGTAAAACTGATAATATTATTTTATACAAGGTTTATGTACAGACATTAAATGATTGTAATAAAGGATATAAAAACTAGGTTTCAAACGTTAAAAAATACTGTGTGATTATGGCTTTGCAAATGTTTGGTATGAACCAGATTCTGTAGATTATAATCACTTTTTATGTGTATTTAGACAGCGTGTTATTGACTGTTTCATACAAGGTTGGATTGTAAATAAGGAATCAAGTAGTATGCTTGAATTGTATAAAAGTTTGTAAAGTTGTATTTTGAGGCCCCCAGAAAGGGGTGACCCCGTTTATTTGCCCCGTCATAGGCAATGTAGGGCTCGAGGCGTACCCCTACCTGCTTACAATGACAATGTCATTTAAGATTTCCAAACACATTTATATAATTTTATAAACATAATAATCTATATGAGCCTTTTTGAAGAAATGAACTTCTATTTTGTATCTTCTGCAATCTGCGTAAAAATAACTCTATATACTTCTGCTCGTGATTGAAACGAAATATTAAGGCATGTGTGCATAATTTGTAAAGTTTTAATATACACACATAATATGGGAAATGAATTTTACAGGCAAGTGCAGACCACTAATTTTTAACACAAATTAATTTTGTCAACGGCAAAAATGTAAGTGAGCTGACAGTAGTTTTGAAACGCTTGTTATAAACTGACAAAATCTTGACAGTCACAATATAAACAAGATCAGCTGAGAAACAATGTGAAAATAGTAAAATGCCGTAATTCATATTCTTTCAAACTTATCTAAACTAATTGCTTTCTGCAAACACCTGCGTATATTAACTAGTGTATTTATTATTTATTAGAGTCTCATCCATTTGCAAACATTAATGAAATCATATACACTTTAGCATTAATATTTGCAAATGGCCATTCTCTTGCAGAATTACAAGATATTTTAAATGGATTCATACGATTAACAATAGATTTTCAGTCATATGACATATTTACATGGGAAAAAATAAAACAAATGAACACCATAACTCAGATGTTAATCCTACAGAAAGCATTTATTTCACAGCAAACATAAATCTTATATCTATTTCAGTTAAGCCAATGAAATACACTATGAAGCTTTCTAAAAACGATATTAAGACATTCATCACTTTATATCAGGCAAGTGGTAAACTGATTAAAGAACTGCACTCGCATATATTTGCATATATAATATTTAGGCAAAATATAAAATCTTAGCCAGTATGCAGATACACAGGTTGTTTTTCCACTGATACAGCTTTTAAAGCTGTATACAGGCATATGACTCTGTTTAAAACAGATTCTATACGTACGTGTAACATGTGTACTCCAAATGGCTGCTCCTTCTGTAATGATTGACCACACCATTGAGTAAAATAGAAAAAGTGGAAACTCGACAGGTCACTCAACACGACAAAAACGAAAATGTTGCAGGCTCGGTTTGATTGAGCCTGTTCAAGTACGGCAGTGGAAATGCATGCTACCGTCCACGCCCTCTAGCCCCGGGTTGAGCAGAACCCAATATTTACACATGCTACAAGTGCAAAAAAGCACACAACAATTTAGGTGTTCATACGGCGGTGCGCATGGAACCTTCAATGATACACTAGTGTGTAATTCCATGAAAAGTGGCATACGGTCCCCTGTTAAAATAAATGGCTTGCCCTAAACGAGAAAACAATGGGCAGCACTAAACAAACGAGATCTGAGGTTATATGTAGCCTGCATATCGCAGGAACTGCCAAAAAAGACAAAATTAAAAAGCAGGCACCATATCCAAGGGGTGATTATACAATACCCAAAGCTATGAAAGCGGGAATATTAGAACTACCCAGAAACCGGTCTAACATTAGACCTATATAAAGATTTTTTCTCTTTTCAGTCGAAAGCACTATATCGTCTACTTATGCACGTGCGTGTCTGCGCTGCTGTGGTTTACGGTGTAGGGAGAGTGTGTTTTAGGAACGTGGCTTTTGAATATGTTGAACATTCATCCTTTCCCCCATCACCTGACCATTTTATCTACCCCTTACCCATCCCCCCCCCCCCCCCCACACACACACACACCTTTTCTGTATTTTGCATATAATTAAAATGTACTTGTTGGATTTTTGAATCAATCCGTCAGTATTTTTTCGTTAAGGCTTCTTTTTGTTGTAGGCCTACTTTGCGATGCATGGCTCTATAGTTGTGTTGTGGGTGCTCAGTGCTTCCGGGAAAACTTCCCTTACCTTTTATCTTTCATCATTACTTATATCAATACCGAGTTCTTGTGCAAAGAGACTAAACTAAACAAAATTGGTGAAAGGTCACATCCTTGCATTAGGCCTGATTTTTACCTCAAAAATTCAGACAAACTTGAGCTGACCCTGACGTAAGGTGGTCTATTCTTATACAGAGTTTTACTGCCTAAAACATTTTAACATCAGCTTCAATATCGCTTAGCTTCTTCCAGAGATGGCCTCTGTAGATAGTGTCGTAGTTTGTTCCTACAATCTATGAAGCAGTGAATGTTTGAAGCTTACGTGTTATTCGTGTATAAATAAGATTTGTCATAGAAGATAAATGATCTATTGTGCTTCGCAGTTTTCCGAAATCTGTTTTTTTTTTATTTACAATTTAATCATTAGACGCTGACTATAAAGACGATTTCCTGTTAAATATGTCATAAAGCTCTTTCTGCGTACGACATAGGGTCTCTATGATCTTTTGTACTGGACTGGATCCCCGTTCTAAAGGATTATGCCATTATTTAAACATACATTAACAAGAACATTAAGTACGACAAAGAAGTACTAGTATGATTTTAAAATCCACATAAGATAAGCCGTCAGTTCTTGGTGACTTCCTGTGTTTTGACAATTGAGTAGCGTGTTTTCACTTCAAACAAAGCGATGTGTCCGCTCAATACATTGCTGTGACTTCCATTCTTTATTCTGTTGTTAACGGACACGTTAGTAAATGTGTTACCCGTTTTGATTTCAAAAGATCAGAGAAATATTTTCAACTACTTTCAGTGACAACTGTTCTTTTCTTTTTAAAACCTTTGCCAATCCTACCATTTGACTTTCTTCAAAAACTTTTGGAGATCTAATTCTACACTTTCAAGAAGATCCTTCTGGACTGTAAACCAGGCCATCCGTTTTGCTTTCTGAACAGACTTAGTTAAAGACATACGTGATATTAAAACTGTGTTACTAATACATTTGTACCTTTAAATCACATCAAACAGTTGAGATTTAAATGGACAATAATGTTGACAAATTTATGGTCTTACATAACGTTAACTTGTCAAATTAATATACATCTGTCATGTGATCCATCACATGACTCTGTTAATTAATTTATTGCATGAGATATAAATGGTTTACTTTATTTTATATGTTAATTACTTTCAACGAAGGCAAACTATTTTGTTTAAATGCATGTGTACTGTGTACTTCACTAAAACGTTTTGACAAAATCTTTTCCTTTGATTTCGTAAACTCTTCAGGCATTTGAAGATGATTCAATTTGCACAAAGTACTCAACGTGAGCTAATGTGATAACACTCATCGACTATCGTATGTTGTCAATACGTCCATCGTCCGTCCGTCCACACTATCTCCTCTGAAACCATTCAGTGGACATTGATGAACCTTGGCCTAGACTTCCCTTTAAAGAATCTCTTCCCAAACTGTTTAAAAGAATTTTATTTCATTCATTTTTCCTCATGCGTATGTAGTCGGTACTTTGAAATGCTCTTGTCAGAAACTGTTTGTCCGATTTCATAATAACATCACAGAATTGTTCATCGTTTGTCTCTACCCAAGGTTGTTCAAATTTCTTCTATTTGTCAAAACACAAAACCCCCATGGGGTAGGTTTGCGTGACCAAATTTCCTTTAATTAATATATTATTTTTGGAGTTTCAGAAACTGATGGCCTGATTTTCTAAAGTTACTCAACACAAAAATTGTTTTAAGATATTTTGATTCTTTAAAAAATACTTGATCGGCAGAGTGCGTGGTTACTTTTCCTTTTATGCATTACTGGAAACTTAAAAATAGTTTTTATTTATAATTATATCTTTATTGTTCATTGACCACAAATTTGCTATATGCATTTTTTATTTGCTCACCAGCAATCTCATTAGAACTTCTGTGCGTCCATCAGTCCGTCCGTAAACGTTTTCTTCAAAATACATCTCCTGTGAAAGCATAAATAAGAAATCGATGAACATCAAGTGGTCCTCTTTTAATTGTTTACTGGGGTCCGCTTGGTTGCAAACAGGGGCCACCAGGACTAAAAATAGAAAATCTTCAAAGGAATCTCCTGTTAAACCAATGCTCCGATCGAAGTAATTACATTGAAACGTTACTTTCTTGATCCCCTACCAAGATCTTTCAAATGATTACGATTCGTAAAAAAAACATGGCTGCCAGAGGAGCACGATTCCCTATATGTATATACCAGAAGTATTAAAAATCTTTTTGTCAGAAACTGTATGCCTGTTTTGAAAAAAAAATACATATAAGCCCAGTTTAAATTGTTTTTACATAATGTTCCTTTAGTGACCCTTCAGAATGGCTAAAAATAGAAAACAACTTCATACGACATCTTCTTCGAACTACTGATACTAGTGTTAGAATAATTTGCAGAAATGTTTCTTGTATGATCCTCTACCAAGATTGTTCAAATTATCAAGGTTTGTCAAAACAACCTGGCCATCAAGGGTGTTGTGACAAGTTTATAATTTTCTTTTTTAGAAACCTTTGGTCGAAATTTAAAACAATTTCACACAAATGATCTTACGGTAACCCTCTATCAAAACAGTTCAAATTATTCCGTTTCCACAAAACACATGGCCGCCTGTGGGCGTGGACACTTTTTCCAAATATGTATTCGGTTGAAACTTAAGAAATATCTTGTCAGAAACTGGTGTGCCAATTTAAGAATGATTTACATTTTGTACTGGAGTAAAAAAAAAAAGAAATATCACCGCCAGAGCTTAAGGTAACTTTCAACAAAATTGTTAAAACTATTCTGATTTATCATAAGCATTGCCGTTAGTTTTCCTATGTGTATATAGCGGGAAACTAAAAAAAAAACACAACTTCTTGTCTATTTTGAAATGTTTCCACAGAAATATTCCTTTTGTGACCTTCTCCGAAGAGTGTTCGTAATTAACATTTCCTGTCAAATAGTGATATCTTCTTCTAACCCCTGATCTGATTTTGCAATAATTTCGCAGAAATGTTTCTCGGGTCACCATCCACAATTGGTAGGCATTTGACTTTCTGTCTTGTATAACTAATTTTGTTTTAATATTAACTTTTAAATTCTTTTTAATGAAAGATTGTTCATGACAAAATAGGTATCGAATATAGGATAAAATAATCTTTCCTATATACACACTGAATATTTAATGGTGATTTCATGCTCATCTAATATCCAGTAAAGTAATTGCATACAGCGTAGTACTGACCCAGAAACACAAACACGAGTAAATGCGTGAGCGAAATAATTGTATGTATGAGCTATTTAGGTAGCGGCTGACAGGTGTCTGTACAAATAAAAATGCAGTTACATAAAAATTATGTAAAAGTTAAAAGAATATAGGCTGTTACAAAATTTTAGTAGCCGGTCTGCGTTGTGTTAGTTTTTGCACGTTTCTTGTCCTATACGGCGCCATGTTTCTGAGACGTTCCCACGTTGAGCCATACATTATCCAGTTACAACAGAACAAATCCCAGCCACAAAAAAAAAAAAAATATATATATATATATATATATATATATATATATATATATTCATCAAATGACCTGGTTTGTTGGAACATTCTTTTGTTGATGATCCAGGATGATTCCAAGATCCCAACAAAGGAAAGTTCCCATATACCAGGTATATATAACGGTACATTACGGAATTAATAGAATAAGGTTCCAGAACATACCGGGTATATTAAGGATATACTGATAATCTGGATGATGCTTTATTTTTATTGTTCAGAATTCCTTCAAGCAATAATTTTATTGAATATTTATATATATTACTTCTGAATTAAAACAATCTTATGTCTGAATCATGCTTGTATTTTACAAAATATTAACTGTTATTATCAGCAAAAAAAAATGAAAAATAACCAAGGCATGTAAGTATGTCTAACCCTCAGCCCTATTAAAGCAGATGGTAAATATAAGAGAAAAAAAAACTAGAATTTGCTCACAAGTGTTTTTTTTTTCTCCAAATATCAAGTTTTATTAATAATATTTTTTCTCAACGTTTGTGATTACACGAGGGCATAAAGGTTAAAACCCTTATCAAAATATTGAAGGATGCAACATACAATTATTAACCGATCGTCATGAACAGCCATAAAGATATCATATTTTTAAATTATGCAGATCTCGTGCTTCCGTATTCACGTGATTGCTTTACATATATTAGTGGTTATAAAAGGCAGTCAGGAGACTGGATCCATATCAGAGGAAGACTTGTGTAGACCTGACTCACCCGAAAAGGACGCAAACATGGTTGGCAAATTATTAATGGTTTTATCGGTTTTAGCTGTGGATTTATCCCCATGTAAGTAGAATACAGATTTTTTATCTAAACAGATTATGAACACATTGTTTAATCAAAAGTTGAGAACATTTGTTATAATTACATATTCTTCATTTATTTAGTGACATCATAGTGAAAAGTCAAATACTCTATTCACTTCTACGAAAGTCAAATTTGATAAACCTTGTTACCAACGTTGAAAAGCCATAAGATAAAAAGAAAATTTGTCAGACCAAAACTAATATTTTATTCCGTTTTGTGCATGGCTACTATTCCATCTGTTGTTTACTTGATGAAAGTCATGTAATACGTAAACAAACAGATATACACTATATTTCTTCCAGCAAATGAAACCATGAGGAAAATAGACATATTTCTAATTGTTTTCATATTTGGTAGCAAATCATGAATACTTAACGTAACCTGTTTATCAATCTGTCTGCATTTTCGACTGTAAAGCAGATTTATAAGACAAAGTATATTTGTTATTTCTTGCATACTATAGACGGGATTTTCCAATCTCGTCCCAAAGGCTGTAAAATGACTCAGGTGCTGTAGCTTATGAATGAGTGCGTAAATTCATACGCTACTACAATTAAATTGTGCATAATTAAAGGTTCTCGTTCTCATAATTGATGAATAACGAATCTATCACTGGTTGTAGGTGTTGATGGAAATATCCAGCACACGGGTAACTGGTTTGGGGTAACTCGGTAGAGCCTAGTTATCGCCTTAGCAGTTACCCTCGAGCCAGATACATGTACTTCTATCAATGAAAGATTCTATAGGAATTTTATCCAGTACGTAAAATTACAACGCTGATATGACATATTTTTCTTTTGAAAACGTAATGGCACACTGTTAAAGAGAATGAACCTATCCGATTGAGGGTGTATAATACATTTTTAGACATTTTAGTTTCAAAATATTTATTTCCGTATGCTAGAAAAACGTGAAAGTACTATCTAATAATACACACAATGTGTTTAATAATATTTCTTTCTGTTGGATATTAATACTAGTTAGCAATATTTTTATGAAAATGAAATAAAATTATAAACACTGCTATGGTTTTACAATTTGCTAAGATTTATTGGTTATTTTTATTTCCATAAGTAATATATTAAAATGAAAATGTACCGTGTAGTCTACGAAATAGTGATAACAGTTCACTTATGCCATCTTCTTTTCCCCGAACATGATACTCGATCATGTCTAACTATATAAAAATCATCCAACGTTGGTTCCTTCTTTTTATGTTATTCGTAAAAGACGCTATCATGAATATCATTCAAGGATAACAAAAAAGTACTTTAGATAAGAATTTGTTTTTAATCATCAATTATGCGAATATCTTTCAATGTCCGGCGCAGAAATCAGTATACAGTGACTGAGAGTGTACATCATCTGAAGTTGGCACTTGCTTGTTCGGTGATATTGAGCTTCTGCCAAAATAAAATGAATACCTATTAACTGAAGTTCAAAACCCCTGTAAAATTAAACGTTTCTAACGGTTATTTACACGTCTATCAGTAATTGCTTTGACACATGCCTCGTCATCCTGCGTAATTGACATCAAACCTCTTCACTATCTGTATAAAATCAATTCACTCATTTACATTGTATTTGCTGCTTTATATTAGATTCTATTTGTCAGCCAATACTCTTTTTTTTCGTTATTTCATTAAGAGAATGTATTCAGTAATATCGGAAGATCTTGTTGGCCAACGTTTTTGCTTTGTGTTGTATTCTGTTCTGTAAATATATTGATATTGTAAACACAAGTAAAGAGCAATTCTAACACAGCCCAATTTGTTTTCCTACTGAACAAGGAAATCTGAAACTTGCGTGTTGTTATGCAACAATTCACTGCTTGTACTCATAATCGTTACGTCAAAGCGTCAAACGTCATAGCGGCGATCTAGAAAAGAAACTTTAACAATACAGGCAAATATTTGGTGGATGTCGCCAGTGATGTACATAATAACCCTTGCTAACGTGTTAGAATCGAAATAATAAATCTCAAACAGCGATTTGTTCTTCAAAAGTCGTTTCGATGCGTGTTATTATATCATGAGGGTTGCACCCTCGTGATATAATTCCTCCAAGCAACAATTTTATTCAACGACAAATCACTGTTTGTGTTACATCAATTTTTAAATAGAATAATTATAATGAAAAGAAAAAAAAAGAAAAAAAAAACTATATTACTGTGAGTATAAATGTTTTTTTTTATGATATACGATCATATTTTTCTCCTAATGTGAAATATTGTACCTTCCAGGTTTCGGTCAATATGGAGGTGGCGAGATGATGGGTGGAGCAATAGGGGAGATGATGGCTGGTGGTGGAATGGCAGGACTTGGTGCCATGATGGGCGGTGGGGGAATGGCAGGACTTGGTGGCATGATGGGCGGTGGGGGAAGCATGGGTGGTATGGGAACTGGTATTGGTGCGATGGTACGACAACGTGCTATGGCAAATGCAGTGAATATGGTAACGGAGGCTGTCCATTTTATTGTGGGCCCACAAGCCAGCCCGGATCAACCACTTCTAGATTATGTAAAGACTCAGACATCTCCGCCACGTAATATGATGCAAATGATGGGATATCTTCCTCATATGCAAAGGATAGCACGCAAATTATATGGGCCCTGGTTAGCTGCGTCCGCTTCATCAACTAAAGCTACTGCAAATCAGGGAACAGGTAATGCAACAAACGCTGCACCAGCGGGTAAATCTCTTGTACAGTTACAGGCAGATCTTGACACCATTGTCATGCAGAGAGCTATTGAATATATGAACAGGCCACAAACACAACAAGCAGCCGCCGGTGCCGGTGCAGGAGCAATGGGAGCAATATCGGCGATGATTCCAATGATGGTACAAGGGATCACAGCGCAATATATGTGATAAAACTACAGCTTGTTCGGATGTTTAATTAAGACAAGACCTTTAAATGTTGTAAGAATTGATAACCGATATTTTATGAAAACCGGCGGCTTCCTTATTGTGCACACATTTGTTGAGAAGTCGGCACCAGAGACAATCATTTCTACAGAAGTTATTACTATAATGTTCAAAGTTACCCAAACATGGTTTAAATCTAATCTGGGCTCAAGTGTTTTGCATACCTAGATTTCCCTTATGTCGACATGTATATTGTTTTTTTTTTGTAATAATTATATGCTGTTATAAACAAATTAAGACAAGGAGTGTGTGCTTTAACAGATTAAAACGTCTGGTCCCAAATTTAAAGTAAATAGATAATCCGTCCCAAATTCCTTAATACATAATCGAGGCTGCTGTCACGTGCAGGTAGATAATTTATTTCCTTTGAGACTGAGCCCACCCGTGTACTAATTAAAATATTTGTAACTATACTTTTCATACCACCCCACCCCCACTTATTTACTAAATTTCGTGATCTAGCAGTTTATGGAAAAAGTGGAAAATGTTTTCTTTTTCAGTAGAAAATAAACGGAGTTTGGAGGATTTTTTATGTAAATTGCTTTCTATCAATATACTGACCGTTGGAAGGTCGTATTTTAAATTTTTTATTGGGTGCCTCATGTATTCCTCAAATATTACAGCTATAAAGACACAGTATGGTCCGAATTGTGCAGGTGTGCATTCGACCCAATAAAACACAACAACACAAAAAGTTTTCAAACACATTCAACATACATTTGTATATTAGACCAATTGGAGACCAGTTTTCAAACACATTCAACATACATTAGACCAATTGGAGACCACTTTACATGGTAAAGACACCGCGGAATTCCCTATACATTTTCAGCAATTAGGCCAGTTATAAGTCACAGGTGGCAGTAACGTACCTAGGATACAGTATGGGTCCATGAGCAATATGCACTTCAATTTATTACAATTATAATGTTTTCTTAGGAAAAAAATGACAAAAAGCCATTTTGAAAAAAAAATTGTTCCTGTGACAATGAGCCATGAGAAAGGTAGATATGAACAGTTTGACATGTGCATTACTTCCAGGTCCGTATTTTTTTTCAAAACAATATTTCCTTTACGAAGATCTTGTGAAATATATGGCCTCTAGAGAGGTCACAAGGTTTTTCTATTTTTAGACCTACTGACCTAGTTTTTGAAGGCACGTGACCCAGTTTCGAACTTGACCTAGATATCATCAAGATGAACATTCTGACCAACTTTCATAAAGATCCCACAAAAAATGTGACCTCTAGTGATGTCAGAAGGAAAGGTTTACGCACGGACGCACAGGTGAGCTAAAAAAATAACTAAAATTTGTACGTTTTACTGTTTGTTTTGCAGCTTCCTTAAAAGAAATATCCCATCACAAGTTCGCAACATATAAACACTATTTACGAAAAACAATCACGATGAAAGTCACAACAATAGAAACAAGCAAACTCCGTATTTCTGACAAGGTTAGCTTTCAATAAACGGCTAACTATTTATAGCTGAAACAACCGTTCTGATTTAGAGAAATAGTTTGTTTGTTTGTTTTGGGTTTAACGCCGTTTTTCAACAGTATTTCAGTCATGTAGGCAGTTAACCTAACCAGTGTTCCTGGATTCTCTTCCAGTACAAACCTGTTCTCCGCAAGTAACTGCCAGCTTCCCCAAAGGTGGAGGACGAATCATTTCAGACACAGTCTTTTATCAAATCGTCACGGAGAACATACGCCCCGCCAGGAGATCGAACTCGTGTCCCCGCGATCCGTAGACCAAGAGAAATATAGTACATAAACAAGATAAAACATCATCACATGTTCTCAAGTACATAGTAATGTAAATTTTATTGAAATGAACACCAAATATAGGAGTATGAACAAGGTTATGGTCCAGATGTGCCATTTCAGTCAGACACGCCTTTTAAAAAGAAAGAAACGTTTTTTTTTTTTTTTTTTTTTTTTTTTTAATTTTAAGTTATTGTTTTTAAAGCATTCCACGTCATTTTATTCATGCTTTATGAAAAATATCCATTTAAACCCTACAAATAGACACGTTTTATATTTTAAAAACTTCAAAACAGAATGAATTTTAAGACAGATCACTACCACCTCCGCAGGTCTAGTAGTCCAAATATGAATAGTGATAATCTCAATAGCATCGTGTTTTTTTTTACAACAGTCGTTTCAGTATGTATCACTCAGCATTCTATTGAAATCGCATGCTGGATAAAAATTGCAGCGTAAGGTCAAAGGGAACTAACTGAATTTCCATAGGCCTACATTGTAATGTTTTGTGTTATGGACCTTCCTAACATTGAAACTTTTGATGCCACCTACAAAAGACGGAAGAACCATCAAGAGCCTATCATAAAACTGCAAGAAATATACATGCTGACTATTATTTTTGGGCACTTTTTCCCTTTGAACATTACCCATAGTGCAGCAGTGATTGATTTTTTTAAAATTTTCATGAAAACGTTAAATTAGTAAAACAATCATATCTGTCATCTTAAATAGATCATTCCAAAGTATTTAGCCAATTCTCATGCATTAGAATTTTAATGTTGGAAATAAGATAGTTTTCAAACTCATTCAACATAAATAAGACCAATGGGAGGCCACTTCACATGACACAGTTAAGTATCAAGAATGTCTGACAGATGCTTTTTATCAAGGAATGTACACATTTCCTTGTATTCGACATTTTTTTTCTATTTCATTAAAATATGTCAAATAATAAGGAGCTTAAAAGCAAAAAGGAAGGTGCATTTACTGACAACTTCACGGGAACAGAAACAGGTAAAAGTATGCCAAGAAACCACATTATTTTGGGTGATCACAAAGTTTAATCTTGATGAGGTGTCACTGTAAGTTAGGTTACAATCCCTTTTTATAAATGTTGTCCAGTATGTAGACCGTACCTTATACATAAAAATGTTACGAGATATCTCACTGGACTAGCAAAATAACAATCCGACACTGCACTTTTTTCTAGAACATACCTGTTGCTATTAATCACGTTTTCTGACCGCATTTTCTTGTTTACTATATCATACTATTACATACCGTCACATCTATTTACTGCCGATGCAATTTACCATTTTTTGCGTTGACGTAACGAAAACAGTATGCCACACAACGATTAACTGCAGGAATTATTGGTAGCACTCCCAGGTTCCAAGCATAACATGGCCTTACATACTAACTGACATACTTTTGCATAAGAAAGACAGAAAAAAAAAATGGGAGTTCACTGTTAGGTATTTGTGTATACTAAAGGCAGCATTTATTGATGTGCAAATGATACAAATGACTTTATCTTTTGATAATACAAACATGATCACTACAACATTTTCATCCGTTACAAAACGTTATGACTAAGGTTTTTTTCAAAATATAAATTTAATTAATATAGAAATATTTTCTTTAACTAAAGACTGTGCATTACAGATATACCGAGTACATGCAGTCTTTAAACAGATAGTATGATTGCTTGAACTCTTTTAACATATCCTAAACCTCTCTAATTTTAACCAGCAGCTATGTATAGGTTAGTGTTATTAATGTGTATTTACAAAGTTTAATCAGCTACGAGCGGCGATGTACCATCCATGTTGTACCACAGAAAAATGGTTGCCTACGGCCAATAATAAAAAAATAAGCTATTTATATAAACATAAAATGGAAGTAATTAAAAAAAAATATTGTAAGTGAACAAAAAGGGATCTGCCATATAAAAACAAGGACACCGCAAAGCATAGCAATATACATACGAAACTAAGTCATATGACCTCTGACCCTTAAGAGTGACCATGACCTTGAAGCAAGCCATCCGAAAAACGCGCTCTGCACGTCTTCTCAATGTGGTGTACAATTGTACCAAACTTCTTTGAAATCCTTCAAGTAGTTCAAGAGTTACAGAGTGGAAACAAATCAAACTCATATGACCTTTGACCCACGAGTGTGATCTTGACTTTGAAGCAAGTCATCCAAAACATGCACTCTGCATGTCGTCTTGATGCGGTTAACATTTGTGTCAAGTTTCTTCAAAATCCTTCAAAGGGTTCAAAAGTTACAGAGCGGACACGAAATCGCTAACGGACGAACGGACAGACAGATGAACGGTTCCCGAGGGTATAACATAATACGTCCCTTTGGGCGTATTAAAAATAATTTCAAACACTAATATCGATCTTATATGTAACAGGAATAAACAAAGATTGTTACCATAAACTGTTAAACATAGGGAGATTCGGAGATTGTTTCGAGATAATAGACCAATATATTTTCATTAAATATAGCGCTTGTAAATGTTATATTTACGGTGTAAAATGATGATATATAAAATAAAGATTCCATTTCAAACATGAAATGAAATTGTACTCAGTAAAATGCACATATTACTACGTAATCACGGAACTGTTTTGCACTATACGCCATCTGAAAACAGATATTCAAGTTCAGGGCATAAGATTTTTCATAGTTAGAAGGTATAATATTTAAGGGTAATTCAGAACTAACGTCTCACAATCTTTCATAGCCAAATGGATGAGCATGTTACGAGAACCAGGTCTTTTACCTTAATCTTTGCAAACCATTAGGTTTAAATTTAGTCGTGCAATTTGTAATATACTATGACATATATTGTTTGTTGCTGCGGTAAAGTGAAAATATTTATTAGTATTGATCATTAAGGAAAATGTCACAATTAAGAAGACAGATATAATTATGTTTACAACTGACACAGAGAAATCATACCTTCCGTTCTTACAAAAATCTATCAGTAAATAAAATTTCAAATATTTTCTTTATTAGTAAATGATGCACTCACAGGGAATATTACACGAGTGTATTTTTGTATTATATCATAAAGAAGTCAATTCGACGAATGTCTCCTATACTTTAAAACGAAGTCGACGTCAAAGCTTTATTATACTAGTATATTATCAATTTAATGCAATGGCTGTATTTCAAATATGTGATAAAGTCTTTTATTATATACCTATAAAAATTATGTACAAAATCGGCTTGTATTTCACAATTAAATATGGACAGACAGACAAAAATTCCGTATTGTACCTTTTGAATTCCGTATTGTACCTTCCGTATTGTATGCTGCCGGACTATTTTCATTAATATGCATGACCCGGCACATTTCTATAAATAGCGCACATAAAAACTTCACTAAGTTCCATTTAACATCGATTAACATTGAAGATTTCGTTCAAGAACAAAACAAGAATCAAAATGGTAAAGGTATATATAAAAGGGTCTTTATAACAGTTGCTAGATCTGGGACTTTGTATTCGGCTCTCGTGGATTTTGCAAGGTCGGATCACACTCGGCGCTTGCGCGCCTCGTGAGATCCTATCTGTCAAAATCCACTCAAGCCGAATACTGCTTCCTAGATGAAGCTCCTGTTATAATAACCCTATTATATCATACTTTGACATTTCTTTCTGTTTGGCAAACTAATATATAGAATATAATTTGGTATTGAACAAAATAAAACCAAAACGCATCCACTCCCGGATATATAAAGACAGCCAAACTATGAGAAGATGTTACATTAATAAAGCTCCGATCCTTGGTAGTTAAATTTTGCGCAGCCATAAGAGTTATTGATCGCGGCCGATGAGGATCGCCGCGATCATATTGAATAGGTAAAGTATATGCGCGCTGGGGAAAACATTTCATGATGGACCTGTGAATTCTTTACTTATGGGTGAAACAGGTCTCATAAGCGTAAATACGACTAGCTTCTACTGATTATAAAACATACCGTACGATTTGTTGTGAATTAACTGTTGTTGTACTTTTTAATTTAACCAAACACAAGTTTACCTGCATAAACAGAAAGCATGATATGTCAGCATGCGCGGGTCCCGAGCGGGGGGGGGGGGGGGGGGGGGGGGACCGGACCCCGCCTCTGGAAAATCTTTAAAAAAGGAAAGAAGACAAGAAGGAAAGAAAATGTTTTTCGAAAAAGGAAACATTAGGACTGCATGTAAAGTATATGCGGCTGCTGCTACATACGACCCCGACATAATTCATATTATTTATCTTAAAGAATCTTACCTTCAAGAAAGCTTGATTTTATCATTTTCCCAAATTTAACAGGTTAGTCCATAAAACTGTCACAGAATGCAAAAAATGAAGTGCTAAATTTCAAAATTTCCAGGGTGGGGGTGGGGGGGGAGAGGGGATCGGACCCCCTCTGAAAAAATTGGCTGTGTCCGTGCATGGTCACTATACCTGTCCAGTACTGGACATTATGGTAAACGCTTCTTTCCTGCACAAATGACAATTTCGCAACTTCTGTCCGGTTTGTACAAATTTCTGGCCGCGATAAACCATTTGACCTGTTGCTTGTCCTTGTAAAGCTCTTCGTTTATTTCTCACATCTTTCTGATGTTTAGATATGAATGATATTATAGGTCAGATTTTTTTGTTATTTGTCAGCATAACTTGTAGAGATACATTATAGTCATACAGTTAATTGTACTGTTCGCTAGTTTAATCCTATCGAAAAATGTTCTGTATAATATACGTATTTAGACATGTACTTTGGCAGAGAAGCTATCTCTCTTTCTATCGACATTGTTTATATCCTTTCCATACCAAAGGTCAATGCCAATCTTGTTTATTATAACTTGGTATTGCATACTTAGTGTAAGTATGCAAAGCAATAATAAGCATCAGAGATTATTTATTTATCATTAGCGGTTACGCGCCAAATATTTTCTAAACAAGTTACATGACAGCGGTATTTTTTTTAGTGTTTTGACTAACGTTTCCCGCGTGAGCAAAACAATAGAACAATCAATCAATTGTATACAACGGTTAATCTGGTGATCTCGTGAATAAAATGGAATTAAAAAAACAGCAATCACGCAATAACATTTCAGTCATGAAGTCAATGTAGAAAAATACAGCTCCAGACCTCTAAGATTACGGAAGGTCGGCTCGTGCCTGAAATAATGCACGAAAAGGCAACTGGGGTCTTCCTCCACACCAAAAGCTGAAAAGTCGCCATATGACTAGTGTCAGTGTGACGTTAAACAAAACAAAAAAAAAAGACCTTTCAAAAACAGACATCGCCTGATATCAACTTGTATAAAGATCATAAGTGAACACTTTGCATCGTATTAAAGTCACCTTCAGATGAAGCTCGTCTCTCTACAAGATATAGACATTATATACAATTTCGATTGTATCATCTTTACAAAAGTCTTGTCTCGACATGGGAACGAGTTTTCTTTACTCAAATTATTCTGGAGAACATTCGTCTCTACATGGGTTCGAGTTTTCTTTACTCAAAGTATTCTGGAAAACATTCGTCCCTACATGGGTTCGAGCTTTCTTTACTCAAAGTATTCTGGAGAACATTCGTCTCTACATTGGTTCGAGTTTTCTTTACTCAAATTATTCTGGAGAACATTCGTCTCTACATGGGTTCGAGCTTTCTTTACTCAAATTATTCTGGAGAACATTCGTTTCGACATGGGAACGAGCATTCTTTACTCAAATTATTCTGGAGAACATTCGTCTCTACATGGGTTCGAGCATTCTTTACTCAAATTATTCTGGAGAACATTCGTTTCGACATGGGACCAAGCTTTCTTTACTCAAATTATTCTGGAGAACATTCGTTTCGACATGGGAATGAGCTTTCTTTACTCAAATTATTCTGGAGAACATTCGTCTCTACATGCGTTCGAGTTTTCTTTACTCAAATTATTCTGGAGAACATTCGTTTCGACATGGGAACGAGCTTTCTTTACTCAGATTATTCTGGAGAACATTCGTGTCGACATGGGAACGAGCTTTCTTTACTCAATTATTCTGGAGAACATTTTCGTTTTCTATCAATATTGGGAATGTTCGAGGCGGCTTTCTTTACTCAAATTATTCTGGAGAACATTCGTTTCGACATGGGAACGAGCTTTCTTTACTCAAATTATTCTGGGGAACATTCGTCTCGACATGGGAACGAGCTTTCTTTACTCAAATTATTCTGGAGAACATTCGTCTCTACATGGGAACGAGCTTTCTTTACTCAAATTATTCTGGAGAACATTCGTGTCGACATGGGAACGAGCTTTCATTACTCAAATTATTCTGGAGAACATTCGTGTCGACATGGGAACGAGCTTTCTTTATTCAAATTATTCTGGAGAACATTTGTTTCGACATGGGAATGAGCTTTCTTTGTAAACTCAAATTATTCTGGGGAACTTTCGTTTCGACATGAAAATGAGCTTTCTTTGTAAACTCAAATTATTCTGGAGAACATCCGTTTCGACATGGGAACGAGCTTTCATTACTCAAATTACTCTGGAGAACATTCGTTTCGACATGGGTTAGAGTTCTCTTTGTAAACTCAAATTATTCTTGGGAACATTCGTTTCGACATGGGAATGAGCTTTCTTTGTAAACTCAAATTATTCTGGGGAACATTCGTTTCGACGTGGGTTAGAGTTTTCTTTGTAAACTCAAATTATTCTGGGGAACATTCGTTTCGACATGGGAATGAGCTTTCTTTGTAAACTCAAATTATTCTGGAGAACATTCGTTTTCTTTATTCAAATTATCTTTGTGAATATTCGTCTCGACATTGGATGAGTTTTTTTTATTCAAATTATCCCAGTGAACGTTTGTCTCGTCATGGGCCAATCTCTCTTGATTCAAATTATTTTAAAATAGCTGTCGTTCTCGACACTGGATCGAGTTTTCTTTACTCAAATTATCCGTTATGGGATCGAACTCTATTCACAAAAAAAAACGAGCGTGACACTCATGCATCCATGTGACTCTGGACATGGATTAATGAAATAATAAAAAAGGCTTTACATACTAAAACTACGTTTATTTCAGCGTTCTATATTATTCTTTCAAGTGTTTGAACGCACATGTAACGATGATTGGGGAAAATACTTAATTATATCGAGCTATAATGAAGTTTGAGTTGCAAATAGTTAAACCGAGTCCGAACAGTCTCTAAAAACAGACGTAAAAAGACATTGGCAGTACTAAAACATATGGTATGATCGTGTAAATCAAATCCTTTAAAACATCATTCTTTTACTCTAAACTTTGCCACTTTCTGGCTATTTTCTAATGCAGCATCAATAAAAAACTAAATGCCTCCCTTAATTTACACGGCTACATAATTACTAGAAACGTCTACAATACTGAGTTGTTGTTATTCGTTGTATATTTACAGCATTCCAACAAATCCGGTTTTTTGTTCCATAATTTGTTTGCAATGTATACAGATACTAGCAACTCGACATATTTTACATACGGAACTACTAGTGTCATGAGAGAAATTTCTAAAAGCAAAATTGTTCGTGTACATATATAACTTACAATGAAATATGACAAAAACTTTCAAACAACAGCAATATCAAACATTTTTATCAACCGTAGTCTTCAATGTTATTACTGGCACAATGAAATGGATCATACAACAAGCAGTAACAGCTAAGAAATTGTTTAAGGCTGAACTTCAGAAGATGTATCCATACCAACAGTTTTGAACGTGATCCCCGATGTCGATTAGTTTTGTAAAATTGTCCTCCTGTATGCCCTAACATGATCTCATAAAGGGGAGCGGTGGTCTAGTGGCTAAGTTGTCTTTCGCTCAACACGAGGGCCATGGTGCCGAGTCCCAATAGGGTTAAGACTACACCTCAAATGACCCCAGAACTGTTTTTTTTCCAAGAAGCGGACTCGAGAGGTTGAACTTATCATAACAATCTAGCTAAACTAAACTAACACGAAAAAATAAAAGATAAAAATGAAAATGATAGTACTTATTGCTTTGGTTTTATTAGAAATGAAAATTGTGTACACTGTTCACGACGAGTAATACTGAATAACAGTTTATTTCATATTTTGCTTTTTATTTTGAAAATCTTGATATTTACAATACTGGAACAAAGTTAAAGTTTGACTATTATAAATTAAACCCTTAGCCTGTTGGCGGCAAGTGATTCTGCCTTTGCGACCAGTGCAGACCAAGATCAGCTTGCACATCCGTGCAGTCTGATCATGGTCTGCACTGTTCGCTATTCAGTCAGTAAATTTTCAGTGAACATTCCTTCAAATAATAAATGGTATTGCCCAAATAGAATGATAGACCAGTCCATTTTAAAAATTTAGCGGACTTAAAGTAAAAAGACATACTCTGCTTCATGTAGAGATACGGGAGGATTTGCACATAGCAAACAAACTCTAAACTACCTATGAAGATACATCCAGCTAACCTCAATAACGTCAAATTGTATACGGACGTACATGCTTGTCTCAGGTTTCAATTCGATAAGATATTCGAGAAACTCCTATACTTTGAATTAAAGTTATTAAAGCACAAATAGTAAGAATAACCTTATACAAAAAGTTGTCAAATTAAAAGGACAAACTGTTCTTCAATAACTAAATGCATAACTCTTTTAAACCTTTGTGCCAAAAATATGATTTACCTGTTTAAATACATTTGCAACCCGCGATTGTCTACATTAAAAATAACTAAATGACTGTTCAGATATAACAGTATTCGGACTCAAGCATTCAGGATGTTTTAAGTACTGAATATACTAATTCCCGCTAAAAACCAACGTTTACTATGTTCTTCAAACATTTAAACACTCAAGAACTTCCTTATATTGGTCCAAACTGTTCACATTCATATTGTCATAAGGATACGAACAGTATTATGAGATCCTATCTACATGATCATAGAAAACTATAAGCATGGAACAGTTTAAAACAACTGAAATACATCATGGAAAAGAATCGCTTCTTTCACATGTAAAACACATTTCTATTCAGTTTATAACAACTGGAACCTTTACATGATAAAACATAAAAATGTATCATTTACAATTCACAGACATTTTCTGTGTGCCTAAATGAAAAGAATTCAAATGCGTAGAATTTAAGATCAGTGAAAAAACATTCAAAGACATACTTGAACATGAACTGAAATTCATATGTCACAAAATCATTCACGTTATGATTATACACCAGAAAAATGAACGATAAATTGAAGACTGTGTATATTCATCGCGTAAATGATCGGTAACATGAAATTAATAACCGTGATAGTACGTAGTATCTTGACGTAAAAACTGATTCTGAAATGATATAAATATATTTGTATAGATAAGGCCTTTTGATTTATATAATCCATCTATTAATTCAAACAATTTGATTTGTTTAGTCGAGTCGTTCACATACTGATGGAGCGCTTGATTCATGCGAGCATTTCGTTCACATACCGACGGAAATCTTGATTCCTGGGAATACTTCGTAGCGCTTGATTTATGCGAGTACTTCGTTTACATACCGCGTTTGATTCATGCGAGTAGATCGTTCTCATTCTAAGTAGCGCTTGATTTATGCGAGTACTTCGTTTACATACCGCGTTTGATTCATGCGAGTAGATCGTTCTCATTCTAAGTAGCGCTTGATTTATGCGAGTACTTCGTTTACATACCGGGGAAGCGTTTGATTCATGCGAGTAGATCGTTCTCATTCTAAGTAGCACTTGATTCATGCGAGTACTTCGTTTACATACCGGGGAAGCGTTTGATTCATGCGAGTAGATCGTTCTCATTCTATGTAGCGCTTGATTTATGCGAGTACTTTGTTTACATACCGGGGAAGCGTTTGATTCATGCGAGTAGATCGTTCTCATTCTAAGTAGCGCTTGATTTATGCGAGTACTTTGTTTACATACCGGGGAAGCGTTTGATTCATGCGAGTAGATCGTTCTCATTCTAAGTAGCGCTTGATTTATGCGAGTACTTCGTTTACATACCGGGGAAGCGTTTGATTCATGCGAGTAGATCGTTCTCATTCTAAGTAGCGCTTGATTTATGCGAGTACTTCGTTTACATACCGGGAAGCGTTTGATTCATGCGAGTAGATCGTTCTCATTCTAAGTAGCACTTGATTCATGCGAGTACTTCACTAATGAAACGCTTGATTTATACCAGTACTTTGTTCTCATACTAACGACGCGCTTGATTCATGCGAGTACTTCACTAATGAAACGCTTGATTTTTACCAGTACTTTGTTCTCATACTAACGACGCGCTTGATTCATGCGAGTACTTCACTAATGAAACGCTTGATTTATACCAGTACTTTGTTCTCATACTAACGACGCGCTTGATTCATGCGAGTACTTCACTAAAGAAACGCTTGATTTATACCAGGACTTTGTTCTCATACTAACGCAGCGATTGATTCATGCAAGTACTTCGTTCTCATACTTATGTAGTGCTCGATTTATCCGATTACATAAGCACTGTATTAATGCCGAATCAAGTACATGGCTAAAATATCTTCATTTCTGAACGAAACATATAAGAGTGAGCACTCATTTTCTTATTAAATATTTCATAACCGTCGATTATGGTTTGTTTCAATTCAAAATTTGATAAAAATGTTTATTTTGATGGGAGAGCAAAATCACTATTTCAAAGAAAATCGGGGAAGAAACATGTTAACTTGGAATTATAAGGATTATCGTATCTTTTTCTGGCGTTCTTGCTAAATTTAACATTTAAGCGCGCACGAATACCATAAAAATCAATCCTAAAATAATATTTTTATTATAGGAGTCACTTTGGACATGCCTCTTGATTTCTTTTTCCTTTTTTAAATTTGTTTACAAAGTAATTCAATTGTAAATAGCAGACAATAAAAAAAACTGACTATTGTAAAAATATCCATTGGTTTAAAAATATGTAGACACTTCAAAACCATTTTAATGTTTGTCATGCAGTAATTGTAACACTTCTTTGTAATTGTAACACTTCTTTGTAAAATTAAAATAACCAGCTTATTTAGGCATACTCCCTTAACTCAGCATATATGACTTTTGATTTTCAGTAGACTGTTGTCTATTACTAGCAAAAATTGTGATGTACATGTGATGGTATATCTCTTGGAAAAATATTGATTACAGTACATGGGTTGACTATTTTATTGCATGACGACTGAATCTAGTCTAGGTGAATTTGGTCGACCAAATATGGTCATTTTAATGTAATCAACCACTCCATGTGCTCTTGGTTTCTCCATTGCTTCGTATAAGTCCCATAACTTTCTATCGCTCGGTCTCCAATTTTCTGGCTCCCTTGACTTAGCAAAACGCTGAAAATTGTAAAAGTAATGTAATTTCATATTCATGTTCTGCCACTATCCCATTACGTAATTTTGTTGTACTTGTGATTAAGTTTGATATATTTTGATACAAGTTTGGATATTAAAGTTAAATATATGCGTTTATGATATATAAAAACGGAATATATTCCACATCACATGGTTTTAAGATATTCTATGTATGGAAATATAAACAATCACTACACATTAAATAAAGAAACATAAAATAGATAATTATGTCCGTATATATACTTAGAACTGACTGTTAGGTATTAAGTACTACACACTAATACATGAATACGAAAACACATTAGTTACTATAAAATGTCATAAAAAGTAGTGACATAAATTACTTCCGGTTTCATTTTACTGCTATATAGCATCTCTCAATCAGTCTAAGTTATTTCGTTAGTAAGCCGTCCAGGAGAAAAGTGAACTCGCACCATCTGGACTTAAATTCCGATTTCTTACAGTCAAATATATGAGCCGTGCCATGAGAAAACAAACATAGTGGGTTTGCGACCAGCATGGATCCAGACCAGCCTGCGCATCCGCGCAGTCTGGTCAGGATCCATGCTGTTCGCTAATGGTTTCTCTAATTGCAATAGGCTTTGAAAGCGAACAGCATGGATCCTGACCAGACTGCGCGGATGCGCAGGCTGGTCTGGATCCATGCTGGTCGCAATCCCACTATGTTGGTTTTCTCATGGCGCGGCTCATATTATGAATCGTTAAACTCACCTCTGATAAAGTTCCACTTCTTGTAACAAGTTCGTAAACAAAGCAAATTGGCAATGGCAATACTGGTATCAATGCTAACACAAATCCTAAAGTGATTGCGTAATCTGGGTATGGATGACCTTCGTAGGTAGCTGCCTCGTACCGTGATAACAGAAGGATAAAGACTATAAAGACGGCAGCGGGAGAAATAAAACACCAACATATACGAAGTAAAACGGGTGCACGGTAACCTAACATCAGCTTCAGGTCGTTACTGAATCTCTCCGCTCCTGAAAACAAAACATGTCACATTTCAACACATGTCATCTTTCAACACATGTCAACAGGTCTCGAGGTGCATCGTGGCAGTCATAACATATGATGGCGACATGGATTATTAAAATAATTTCTGAACTATTTTCTGCTGTGACTTGCGTAGACTTTACTTGCGTAAACCTGACTAAAAAGCAACTATCATATCAAACAAAGACGAATTAAAAGAATCTATTTGTGAACGCATGCATACAGGAATATATGGGTATAACTTTTAAAGAGTATATTGTATCAATCCTCATAAACTGCTTTTATAAAACGCACAATTTTATATTCATAACTAGCTCAAATTATTTGGGGAGAAGCAACTGAAAAAGTAAATTTTAGACTGTTAAATATGTTGAAAGTTTTGAAAGAGTCCAAGACGTTTTTGAAAATAAAATACACGAAAAGATCAACACTACATGAAAGATGACATGAAAGTTCATTCCTTTTGTTATAAAATGCACACTATACATATCAAACTCGCGTGTAAATTCATAAACTCATAAACGAGTCGAAATGGCATTCTTGGCAGCATGTGGAAATTTTATTTCGCTTGGATCTTTGTCACTGAAAATTCAAATGTCACATACCATAGTACCAGCCAACAGCAATGAACTCCAATCCACCTCCTAAACACATGCAAAACGCACTAGCATACCAGTCTATCAAGTTGTATATGTATATACCAGCCTGCAAGAAATATAAATGTCAAATGTAGATAAACCGGGTTATCATTTATACAGTTTACTATGTAGTTGAACTTTCTGTACATCTGTTCATCATTTCTCAAAATATAGCAATTGGATCCTGTGCCTGCCGTGGCCTATCAAAATAAATCTTAGTCTTTTGATATATACAAACATATGATCCTGGCTGAACCGAAACTTGGATTTTTTCATAACCCTCAGAGTCGTATTGTTACTGCGCGTTTATTCATGAACATTTCATAGAAGGGGGATTCAGTGGTCGAGGCCCCTCACTGATGTGGGTTCGAAACTTCACTTAGGGCGGAGAATTCTTCATGTGAGGACGCCATAAAGCTGGCATACAATAGGTCGACGGTTCTAGCGAAGAGCCCGCCCATACCTGAAGCATTGCCTTGCACAAAAAAAAAACGGGAAAAGTCGCCATATGACTTACATTCTGTCGTTGGGGCTCTAAACCAAACAAAATCAATCAATCTATTTATCAAGAAGAACCTTCAAAACATCTTAGATGCAATCTAGGATATCTCACACCAAACACCTCTAATTTTGACTAGCAACCTGATAAACTTTAGACCCTCCCGTATATTTTGAAATGTGACGTTTTTTGTAACATTCTGGGCCAGGCACAGTGCCCACACTGACGTAATAATTTTTGTGATAGCCACGTATTTGAAAAGATTTCAGAATTACTATAAACTACATAGTGCTTAAATCATAAAAAAACTTTCTCGGTAACAAAATTGTGTCCATGGCATATCCTCCCTTCTTACAGTTGTTATATAGAACATGACAGATGTGCCAAAAGAAAGTCACATCTCTCAGACTTTGATTGTGGTTTTATCTTGTTATGACGGATTCTTATTCAATTATACCGATTCTTGTTAAATCTGACGAGTGTGTGTATTCGGGTCTTGCGGATTGTTCGACCATTTTTCCGTCATATAACGGCGGTGTCTACTTGTAGCAACGCTAAAACTTTATATTGCTGCCATACTGGAATATCACGCCTTAGACACGTGACAAAGTACCCCATCCAGTCATATGGCAACGGGGAGACCTTGTAATGTTGAGCGCCAAGCGAGGAAGTTACTAATACCATTTTCACGTCTTTTGAATGACTGACGCGGCCTTGGAACGAATCGACGACTTCCCGCATTCAAAGCAGGTGCTCTACCACTAGGATACCAAGGCGGTCACAATCTGATAAGGAAGCTACACTTACACTTGTTGTAAACACCAGTCCAAGAATAAACATCGCACAAGCGATAGCTGCTGTGACCAGTGTTTTTCGCTTTGCAAGTTTGTGAGGAAACGCATCAACGATACCGCTAGATAGTGTCTCAAACATTCCAAACTGCAAAAAGGTAGAAAAAAGTTACACATGACAGAAACCTAAATAAGCGATGAACTAGATGCGTGTCTGTATGACACTGGTGTCCCACTTCCTGTCACTGTACTGTCATATGATACTTGTTGACAACACCAGACTAAGTAAACTAAATCTCCAGGTGCACAGCTTTACATAATGAACAGCATACCTATAAAGTTGCACGACTTTATGTCAAACACATTTTGACAAACATTTAAAACCTAACTGTATATTTTTTTTACTAAATCAACGCCATAACTCTTACTAAGTGAAATGCCATACAAAATACCAGGTGCACAACTTCACATGCTAAAAAATAATCCTGTATGGATTCATGACTCAAAGTCAACTTATTTTTGAGAAAATTGCGAAATAAATCTTACGGCATTTAACAATTTTTTTACTAAGGCAATAGCCATAACTCTGGTCTTACACTGCGAAATCCCAAAGAAAATCCTAGATGCACATGTCTTTACATGCTAAATAACAGTCCTATAAAATTTCATAACTGTAGGTCAAATACATTTTAGAAATGCGCGACACAAATTCAGACGAACGGACGGTCATATGTACGGAGAAAGGCAAACCTAAGAGTAAAACTGGCATCAATGGCAAACTAATCAGCTAGACGTGTAATATTAAAACTGAAAGCATTCAAAACTACAAAATGGTTGTATTTCAGACTATCAAATAGGCAAGTGAAGTGATGAATGTATCGGATGCTCAAAAAGTACTGAATTGACAGAATGGTTCTTTTTGCATGATGTTTCATATTAACATTATACATATCATGTTCACTATAATGTACATTTCAATCAGATACGAATCGTTAAAACAGAGGACATAATGAACGAAAGAGCCTTGAAAATACTTTCCCCTCCCGCGAACTATGACATTAAAAGGGTGTGTAACTAGCAGATGCTTTTGTAGAAAAGCGCATGTTTCCCCCAATGCATAGTCGTATAGGCAAGAAGTCAATGGGGGACTGGAGCGAAAGTCAAAGAGACACTGATGGTTGGCTGCAACAGGGATCATCCACTTGGCATGTCCAATCATCCCACTAAGTTTCAACAATCTGGGCCTAGTGGTTCTCAAGTTATGAATTGGAAACGGTTTTCCATGTTCAGGCCCCTGTGACCTTGACCTTTGATCGAGTGACCCCAAAATCAGTGGGGGTCATCTATTCTGCATGTCCAATCATCCTATTAAGTTTCAACATTCTGAGTCTAGTGGTTCTCAAGTTATTGATTGGAAAGTGTTTTCTATGTTCAGCCCCCTGTGGCATTGACCTTTAATGAAGTGACCCAAAAAACAATAGGGGTCATCTACTCTGTAAGTCCTATCACCCTATGAAGTTTGAAGGTTCAAGGTCAAATGGTTCTCAAGTTATTGATCGGAAATGGATTTCCATGTTCTGTCTGCTGTGACCTTGACCTTTAATAGAGTGACCCCAAAATCTATAGGGGTCATCTACTCTGCAAGTCCAATCATCCTATTAAGTTTCAACATTCTGGGTCAAGTTGTTCTCAAGTTATTGATCGGAAATGGTTTTCCATGTTCAAGCCCCTATGACCTTGACCTTTAATAGAGCGATCCCAAAATCAATACGGGTCATCTACTCTGCAAGACCAATCATTCTATGAAGTTTCAACATTCTGGGTCAAGTGATTCTCAAGTTATCGATTGGAAATGGTTTTCCATGTTCAGGCCCCTGTGACCTTGACCTTTGATTGAGTAACCCCAAAAACAAAAGAGGTCGTCTACTCCATAAGCCCTGCCATCCTATGAAGATTGAAGGTTCTAGGTCAGATGGTTCTCCAGTTATTGATCGGAAACTAAGTGTGACGGACGGAAAGAGCTAAAACAATATGTCTCCCCCAGTGGGGGTGAGGTGGGGCGGGGGGGGGGGGGGGGGGGCGGAGACATAAACAGGTTTTACGCAGTTTTCTTTTGTTTAACACATTTCTAATTAACAAACAGTTAAAAATATAATGTTCTATTTCAAATCAGTCTTGAGACTGTTATAACAGAAGCCTCACTTTATTATAATATAAATTGTCGATTTAAAAAAGGTTGAAACTAATGATATTTTAAATAAAACAAGTGCGCAATCTACAGAGTATCAGTCAGTAATCGTCTACCTGTGTATCAAGTCCAACAGTAATCATCATGATGAAGAAGAGAACCGCCCAAAGTTGTGGTACTGGCATCTTTGATATAGCCTCAGGATACGCTATGAACATCAGACCCGGTCCTGAAATTAATCATTTGTAAGTAAGTTTTTTTGGATCAGATTGTCCAGCATAAGTTATATTATACGAGAGTTACACGGGAAATTCTTGCACGTTTTTCTGTATAGTTAAGTAGTATTTAATCACATATTTTCAGGTACATCAAAAGATTCGCCACTTTACTAAAAGTAAAACACACTCGAGTCGTTATTGCAAAAGAAAACCTCGATATTATCCGATATGACACTGATGTGGATCATCAGTCAAGACCTAAATGTATAATTCTTTAGTATCTTCCCAGAAATGCTCTCACACAGATATCAAAAATTTACATTCTGACTTCGATCCCTACATCTGACATTGATTTCCAAACAAAAATAAACTAGAATTGCAATGCGAAAATAGCAAAAGTGTCAATGCCGATATTCTTTGACAAAATGAAAAGTAACAGGCTTAATTCTCTTTAAACGAACTGGACCTAGCTGTCAAATTTGAACATTTTTGGCAATTATTCAAAGACTGCTGAAAGCATCTTGAAGCAAATCACATTCTAATCGCATGAACAGCCTATGTCGAGCTCCCCGCTAGCGGGTTCGACTGATCAACTCAAATCCTTCTTTGTGTTATTGTTGTCACAGATCGGATGACATGCCTTCAGCCTATATCACCGGATTTGTCACTTACCAGCTGTTGCAACTTCTTCAATCGGTTGTTTCATTTCCACTGCCATGTAACCGACTACAGCAAAGACAACAAAGCCAGCAAAGAAGCTTGTCAGGCAGTCAGCAAGACACGCTATGAAAGTATCCCTGAAAAGTGATGGTAAAACAACGTGTTTAGCAGTGTCTTGAGTGCTGGGTACCCTTCTGTTTAATTTTGCTTTTTAGACACATCGTAGATCAACAAAATGGAACCATTAGTACAGATATCGAAACTTAACGGAATTTGGAATCACATGTTCAAATGGTTGTTACAGACTGACTTGATATCTATGTCTTTTAAAAACAGGTAGAAAATAGTAGAAATATACATTAATTTTTAATCCATCTCAATGTTCTTTGTTGATGATCTACGGTGTATAAATTGCAACACAGAAGGGCCTGGCCAGCACAGGTACAAAACAGTTATACATACTTTATTTGTCTTACCATGAAACGTCATCCAGAGTTAACTACTTCCTTACCTGTATGCGAATCAATATACTTACTCCCATGTACAGGCAGGGATGGTATTAAGGCATCGTCGATATAGTCTTTCAAAATCCTCGCAAATTGCAGGCCCTACTGCCTAACGACGGAATGTTGAAATACTGCGGACGGAATGTTGAAATAATCCAACAGCAACGAACATGAATCAATAAACGTTGAAATGAAAAATATCATCGAAAATGTCAACCGGACAATCATTAAGCGATTATGAATGTCGTCACTGGTATACGAGACATCTTCTAATACAACAAACTCTACGAGACGAAAATCCAAAAAGCAACTCCAAAGGAAAAAATCCATTTCGTTGTCAGTATCACCAGACTGATGTTACATAAAATCACGCGATGTTAAACAAGGCATGGCAGCAGAAAAAATGATTATTCAGAATTCAAACCTCGCACATTCGATTCGTAAAGACAACACATCAGATGAAATCAATGAAACAGTATGGCCAGTAAACGCATATGAAAGTGAATGAGTCAAAAGGAAACACAAGCTCTTGTTTACTAAAACGACGTATTGTAGACAAAGTCGAAGTATTTTACAATGATATCCTGAATTCTAGACATCGTTGCCCTCAATCGTAGTCACATACAAAATTAAAAACCCTTCGAATAAGAAATAGCGTCGTAGGTGTACACTAATCCACTGTTATCCAAATCAAGTCCACAAATTGACACATAATCTTCAACGACAATGTAATCAGAAGATACTAGTATTCAAACGTTTAATAGCTCATATGCCTCCGAAATATGTCTTCACGAAGAAACATGAAATTGTTTTTCTTTTCGTGGCGCACACAGAACAAACCCCGTGAAAGCTGAATATTTCATAACCACTTCAAGAAGAGAATTCAATATACCTTATGTGACGTTCGTTCCCCTTTTGAAAAATTGTCACGTTGAATTATTACATATTTCAAAGTGACACACATATTTTCTAGCAATCTTTTTATGAAAACTTTACTTAAAAAGCAAATATAAAATCACTTGTTACTTAAAAGCCAAAATGACATGAATTTATTTTAAAGCTCTTTGTGTCAATTAACAAAGATAATTTTTGCAGAGGTTTGTTAAAATCTTTTTTTAATGATGCTAGTATATGTTTTCATATAAAGCTATTTTACTCATAATGAAACCACTTTGCAAGTTGGTTACATCAATACGGATTGAAGCATTGTTAACTTTTTTTTCAAAAAGGAAGAGCTGTTTACAAACTTTTAGTTTTCTGACACACAGGATCTGATACAGCAATATATATTTATGCATATTCAACGAGTATTTTAAAAAAATTACCAAACGTTTTGAAAATGAGAACGAAGTGCGAACAAGAGGACCATGATGGGCCCAGATCGCTCACCTGAGTTACATCGCTTGCTTGAACAGTTCTGGTAAATGGTTATGCACAGAAAATGCCTGTGAAATTATTATGAAATAATGCCATTGTTTTCTGACAAGAATACTTTTCCACTAAATAAATATGGGCGGGTTATGTGTGTTATGTGTGTATACGTGTTAGGTTGGGATTGGGATAGGTGATGACATAGGATAATAAAAGACGATACCAAAATAAAAGATTTTTAAAGTTTCCACTACATAAATATAGGGGAAAGTGACTACAGAAGGGCCATGTGAAATTATTGCAAAATCTGACAAACGGTTTAGGAGGGAATGTCGTTTGAAGATTTTTCTATCTTTAGCTCTAGCGGCCCTTTTTTGCATCCAAAAGACACCATATGAGAATTTTGGAAGAGGACCACCCAAGGAACATTCAGGTAAAGTTTCTCAACTTCCGACATACGGTTTCAGGGGAGATGTCGTTTGAACAAAACTGTGGACGGACGGACGGATGGTGTGTCATCATAATAGCTCATCCCGAGCACTCTGTGCTCAAGGGAGCTAAAAAGACATGTTTGTATTACACATACTTATATGCCCCTATGATGGCTCGTCGAAAATAACTGAATATGATATGTTCACTTTTAAGTAAAATGTGAACTTGCCATTTGTTAAAATGGCCCTAAAACATTACATTCTATTTACTGACCACATAATATATTCATATTAAGTTTTACTGTTGTTTGTCCAGATGTTTACAGTTAGTTAAAGAAGAACAATTTTCCATCTCAATGCAAATGTAACAAAGGGACCGTGTTATAGGGCAATCATCGCATGAAGTGGGATAGTCAAAAGCATAATCATTGTCCAGTTAATGACCAGACACCATTTAACTATAGTTACATTGGCCTTTCGCTCACTCACCCTGTCCCCACCATTCCGGAATCAAAATGTGTCTTTATCTTGCCTATGCTATGGGTATTGATGGCTGAGGGCCCAAACATGCTCAAGTTATAAATCAGAAATTATTTTCAGTTCAAACATCATTGTGACCTAGGCCTTTAGCAAAATGATCAAGAAAAAGGATTATCTACTGGCAGGATACTATCTTACACTGTTTTTACTACTGTATAATAGAATGTTCTCCACATTATAACTGTGAGCCATATTAAGTGCAATATGACGAGCAGGAAAACATATGTAGTTTGAAGGCGGCAAGCCTAGCGGTAATAAACCACATTTTAGCAGCATAAAGGTCACCGAGACATTTGACGTATTGAACCCAAAAATGGTTTCATCTACTGACTTCAGACTACCAAGGCCCTGTGTCAAAGAGTTCTCAAGTTATAACTGTAAACCTATATCTTTACCTTTGATGTACTGACAAGAAAATATAGCAGTCATCTACTGAACACAATTAATCACCCTATTACGTCTAAGGGTCTTATGCTAAAGCATACTCAACTTCTTTAAGAGAAACAATATAATCTACGTACAAACCTTATAACCACCGACCGACATAAGTAAAACAATATACCCTCTTCTTCGAAGTGGGTGGTATAAAAATACCATTTACTTTTTTATCTTTAAATATCAGTAACTTTGTTGCAGAAGTGTTTGCCATCACTTAATAATGTTAAACAGTTCATTCGCAGTTTGAATGACAAAGATGCATGTGAACCCATTGTAAATTACCATATATTGATAACAAATAGAGTTAAATAGTCATCTGATTCTCATCTCGAGGGGTGAGTACGAGCCAGGTTTAACTGTTTCTTTGTTTACAAACACTTAGACCTACTTCTCTTTCACCCCAGTAGTTAACACAGTAACCCTTTCCTTGAATACAGACTACGTGTTACCCACCCCCCACCCACCCCCACCCCGGCCCCATATTAATAATCGTCCGTAAACTGAAAATCTAGCAATTTAGCATAAATATATATTGCTTAATAGGGTGTCTAGCGGGTAGCAAATGATTGTTAAATAAACTTGTGTTCACAGTTAGTATACCGGGGTCAACTTGTTCACTCCTGAGCGGCTAACACAGATCGCGCAAGTGGCTAGAACGAACTGTGCTTACACATGCTGATGGACATGATTGAATGTGATAAACAAATAAGCATAGAACTAGCACCTATTGTTTGACTGTGACAGAAGTGACTTTAAACAAGTTTTTTTCTCTATATTCTCCGAAAATAAGACGTTTACGTCTGATGTATGTATGCACAGATAAAATGTTTTACCATTCCAGCCGACTCGCGCACTCTGTACACAAGGACGTGCGTTAAATCTACGCCAATATTACAGGCGAATCGAATTAACGACAAGTCCATAGCCAACTGTGACGGGCGGTTGTTTGACCTCTAAACCAAATTAACTCTTACTGCAAGATTGTCAGCCATATAAGAGAGTAAAAGGAACTTTTAAAAACGTTAAAATTCAAATATAAATGGAAAAAAAACAACGTTTTATGTTGTTTCCGTAAAAACTGATCTCCTCGGTTCTGCCATACACCATGAAGGAATCTAGCACATTAGCTTTCTACAGCGAGACACCATTAGCTAGAATATTTAAATGACTTCTGAAATGATTTGAGTCAGAAAAGCGATGTAACACTACAATGTTCCCAATTCTGCTCTCATCACATAGCTGTAATCAGTTATGTATTCTTGCTGAATAAAATACAGTAATGTGTCAGTATAGGGACAAACATTGGTAACTCTTCCTTTTTAACGAGTCACGTGGAATTAATGAAAAGCATGAATGTCTTTCAACAAAAGTATGCTTAAATATTACTTTGTCAGAAACAGTATGAAATAATGTATTTAGCTGAATTTAAAATAAAATTGGATATAAAGAAACTGTAACAAGCCAAAAAAAAAAGTTTAAAAAAGTTGAAAAGTCATGCGTTTCACTAATTGCACGTGACTTTAGCCCCTATATTCTCATCACATGACTCTATGTGGTAATATTCGTAAACAAACAATGAAAAACCGTGGTAGACTAAAATATGAGCGACTTAATCGACGACGACAATCATGTGTATCCCGACAGTAACTTCACATATTCGCGAAAACAGTTCTAAAAAGCATTCTTACCGAATCAAGACAAAAAATGAAAAAAAAACTCATTTACTGTAAATTATATTGAATAGTTATGGAAATGAAAGAGATGGGATGATTTCCTACAAGCGAAAATAAGAACTAAAAGAGGTGATTCGAACTCAGAAAAGGGGAATTTAACGCGTTCACATGCTAATACCGTTTTTCAAAATCTTCAGTTTTACGCGACAATATTACGAATACATAGTCACTTGATTTGAGTCATGTGATGTATAGGTGCAAGGTTCTTGCCTCAAGCAATTGTTCCTAAACTTGTTGTAGCTTGCCATGGTGACGACGCCTCCCCATGTTGGTCCGAGGGAATAAAAAACCTGCACGGCGGCCTCCAGCCAGACCTGTTTGGGTAGTCAGCATTCATGGTATAGCAAAATATCTCTGGCCAATATCGACTGGCACAGAACAAAATACTTTCTGCAAAGGCAGTAGGTGGTTTAACAACAGAAATAAATTGAAAGGGGATTGAAAAAAATATTCTGTTAGAAATGCTGAACGCGTAAAACATGAATGATAGTAAAACAACGCATTGTAAAACACGTCTTTAGTGCGTTAGTGTGCTTTCCATTCGATGAAAATCAAAACCCTTGCAAATTTTCAATCTATTTTGTGGACGTAAAAGGTAACTTTTTCATTTTTATTCATAACAGCCAAATGAGTAACAAAAGAACGTTCGACAATCACGTCTGACCACAAGTCAACACTTTGGCACGCTATGATAATGTTCTATACAAAAATGAAATCGTAATGTTTAAAAGACATGGAAATCCTCTACAATGAAAATGTCAAACAAACTCAAATAAACGAGTATTTTTAACTTATAATAATCGCGCATTATTTTTATAACACAGATGTGAAAATGGGATATGAATATATCTAGTTTATGATGATCTTTCAAAGGACGAATATAACTCCTACCTATAAATGCTCTGAATGAAAAAATAAAAACAAGATCGATAGAACAACAGCCTGACTGTCATTTTACTAAACGCTTTGAAAAAATATATGAGCCGCGCCATGAGAAAACCAACATAGTGGGTTTGCGACCAGCATGGATCCAGACCAGCCTGCGCATCCGCGCAGTCTGGTCAGGCTCCATGCTGTTCGCTTTTAAAGCCTACTGGAATTGGAGAAACTGTTAGCGAACAGCATGGAGCCTGACCAGACTGCGCGGATGCGCAGGCTGGTCTGGATCCATGCTGGTCGCAAACCCACTATGTTGGTTTTCTCATGGCGCGGCTCATATATAGTATTGTAACAAATAACAATATCAGGCCAAACACGGCGGTAACATAATAAAGATAAGTTCCATATCTTAAAGAGTCAGTGTTTACTAAACAGTAATATTAATCCAGGAGATCCCGTGATCCCTCCCCAATGCCTACTGCTAAAACCCATTTCTTTTAAGAAAAAATCATATAAAACGATTTTAATATAAACGATTTATAAATAATAAATTAGAATAAACTATTCTTGTAACATTGTACGAAAATACAATGGTCAATTTGTTTGTAATGTCGACTGTAACTTTAATATAATAAGCAGATCTCACAAACTGGAAAGAAAGCATTTATATACCCATCTAGAATAACCTGAATAAGAATTGGATTGGACTTTTCATAACATTTCTGTAATTTAATGAATAGCGACAGTTTCTCTTTTCCAACAACTTGTATTTAGTATTAACAAAATACAGTGGATAGATCCCAGACTTTAGCTATTGTACGGTTGTAGCAAGGAGTTATCCTTTTAAAGACCCGCTTCCAGAATTCATTTCAACTGAAAAAAGCTTGTGTAGGACGGGACCATTTATATTCCAACAAGATCGTCCAGGTTCAATTTGTTTTATTTTTTATCAAAGGGCTATTTGACATGTTTTCCCAGAAGAAATGCAGATATGTATCATAACGACTCGCTGCTTCAACGCGTTGCTCACTTTGCGTATAACTGAACTACAGATACGATCAAAGTCACAGTCTTTAAAATGTACCCACTTTCCAAAACATTGCACGTTTATGTTAATTCGTATTTGGGAGATTGTTCACGCTATCCAAACAGAATGCTTTAAAGAAAAAAAAACTATTCGGAGCACGCCCACCATACCTTTGATGGAAAACAGTCATTGTGAAGTCCGACCCTTCAAGCAATAAAAAAGGAATATATATTACTCAAAAACAAATGTCATTTATTAGGCATGAACAAAAACAGGAACCAACTCTTGACTAAAGATCTGATTTATTCTCAAATGCAAAATAGTCAAAATGATAAAGTTATAGGAATATGAAATGTCTGCAGTTACATAACACTGTTTGCACAAAACAAATTCGAAATGCAAAGATTTTTTTAAAATAAAATTTTGTATTAAACTGAATTAGTAAAAACTATAAAATAGTATCTTAGAAAACTTTTAAGTAATTACTGAGAATAAATATTAATTAAGATAGATGATCAGAAATATCTATATTACCTGACTGTCACGGAGTCTGTTAAAGTCAGGTGAGAGGTAGTACCGTATACCAGCCATAGCCCCTGGAAGAGTCAGCCCACGCACCAGGAAGACCACCAGTAACACGTAAGGTAACAATGCTGTCACATACACTACCTAGTGAGATACGATTATAGGGGGTGATTAGTACATGATATGGATAGACAGTCCGAACACCAAGAAGATCACGAGTAACACATAGGTAACAGCACTGTCACATACACTACCTAGTAAGACACGATTATAGGGGTTGATAAGTACATGATATGGACCTGACAGTCCAAGCACCAAGAAAGCCACAAGTAAAACATAGGGAAACAGTGCTTACACATACACTACCTAGTAAGATACGATGATCGGGGGTGATTAGTACACGATATAGAACCAACAGTCCAAGCACCAAGAAGACCACCAGTAACTCATAGGGTAACAGCACTGTCACATACACTACCTAGTGAGATACGATTATAGGGGGTGATTGGTACATGATATGGACCTGACAGTCCAACCACCAAGAAAGCCACAAGTAAAACATAGGGAAACAGTGCTTACACATACACTACCTAGTAAGATACGATTATCGGGGGTGATTAGTACACGATATAGAACCAACAGTCCAAGCACCAAGAAGACCACCAGTAACTCATAGGGTAACAGCACTGTCACATACACTACCTAGTGAGATACGATTATAGGGGGTGATTGGTACATGATATGGACCTGACAGTCCAACCACCAAGAAAGCCACAAGTAAAACATAGGGAAACAGTGCTTACACATACACTACCTAGTAAGATACGATTATCGGGGGTGATTAGTACACGATATAGAACCAACAGTCCAAGCACCAAGAAGACCACCAGTAACTCATAGGGTAACAGCACTGTCACATACACTACCTAGTGAGATACGATTATAGGGGGTGATTGGTACATGATAATGACCTGACAGTCCGCGCACCAAGCAGACAACCAGTAACATATAGGGTATCAATGCTGTCACATACACTACCTTATAAGACATTGTTGTAGGGGGTGATTAGTACATGATATTGGCTTGAAATCGAGAACACTGTTAAGAAATATTAGGTGTAGAATTACTGTTATTGATTTGTACCTTTTATAGATTTGATAATGGAACAGTCCCATTTATAGACTATCCAGGAGAGGAACACTCCTTGGTTGTAAAGTACATACAGTGTACTTTTGCAGAGTTTTGCAATAATACACTGCCAAACAAAACATGCATTCAGAGGTTTATCAAGTGTAAAACACACCCAATATTGTCAATGTTTTAACAGGAATTTATATGAACTGTGCCGATTTTTGCTCCAATGCAATACCTCACTAAAGTGAAGTGGTGCTTATTTGACAGGTGTAATAAAGTACCGTTACAAACGAAGAAGTTGTGAAACTCTATGTAAGATAGTTAATCATGAGGCTGTCCAAATGCAACATTAATACTAGGTATGGGTGCTCTAGATTTAATATAATTTCTAACCTATATCCCTTGCAATACTTGAGGAAACTTTGAAAACATTTTCATTGTCTTACTATAATTATGAATAAAACTGATGCCTGTAACGGTCCAAAATTTGGTTCCAGCAATCGAGCTCCATAATCTTAATAGTGTAATACATAAGACAACAGAACCTACTCCAAAGTGTGCACCTTTGGTTTGATATTTATAAAAAAAATAACTTTTAAGTGAAGCTCTATGTAAGACACAAGAATGCCTTTTGTAGAACACCACTATCCAATCACATGTGTCATATCTTTCGTCAAAACCTTTGTACATTTTGGAGAGGAACTTAAACATTCAAGGCACCTGGAGCGAATTCTTACACACAAGAGGTCTTCATGAAAATTAAAGCAGCAGGCCAAAGAACAAGTCATTTGAATTTACAATTTATGGACGAACAACGGAAATGTCATGAAAATCGCACAAATCTTCTGATGGATGATAAGTGGTTTAAGGCACACCAACACATTACCTGTTATATGGCACCAAACAGGAAAATGAGGCATTGATTCAAAACTTTTATACCTGCTGGCATAACAAAGATACAGCAAAACAAAGAGACCAGACCCTATTATTCGCCTCGCATGATCATGCAAGGGTAAGAGTGTAGTTCCAATCTTGAGTTTCACATGCAAGTTGTGACTGTTGTCCCACAATCACACGAGGCGGCAGCAAAACTTAAATTTCAAATTACATACTTCAGAGGTTAGAAAGTGCGTTGAATTGAGAGTAGTACGGTATCAAATACATCAAAAGGACAGCGAAAGGACACATCTATCAACAGTATTTTTTTCTTGAATGTTACAGCGTATCAAGCACATTTTCAAAGTTCAGGCAAAAATAGATGTAGTAATGTAACTTAGTTCAAGGTAGTCTTGGTTCTGACGTTGGCTATGATTTATTACAGACCGTAAGTAGAAGTGGTTTTTCTTTACTGCGATAAATCTCCCAAGCAGATCACATTAAAGTAATGAGCTTGTACTTTATACTGCAAATTGCAATCTTACATGTCATAATGTATCCCATTCATTTGAAAACGTGGTCCCTCTCAATGTAGATATTCTATTGCCTTTCAACTAGAAACCACTGAAGCTTGGATAACAGATGATTGTATTTAATAAGTTTTATAACCGTGAAGGCACAAATTCATATGCTAAATAATTTAAAGTCATAAAGAGAAACTGGTTATGTTAAATTTACAGTTTCTGTTGACGAAAACACAACTGAAGTTTAGCCCATAATCAAAACAAAAACAATCTTCAACACAATGTTCTTTTTCTAACTTAAGCACGTGCTCTCGATCTTTTATACTATAAGGACATAAAAATTTGTAAAATACGAGAAAGGAATTGGAAATATATTTTTTCCAAGGTAGGTGTAGCTAAACAATAACAATCTACTAGCATTCCGAACAAATTTGACACCCTTAAGAAGACAAGGAACGTATGAGCCTATTTATGGTAACGTAAGAGGCACGGAACAACACTTATCTATTCTTGTGACACCACAAAAACGAAGAGGAATGGTATAGCACATAAGTGAAATGCTAAATAACATTCATAAATACCCTTCTACTCACCTTTCCAACAGATTTGACACCTTTAATTAGACAGAGAAAGACTAAGACCCAGGCACCCATTAATGCCAAGACCAAGTGCCATTTAACTGTACCGATCTCATCTATTCCCGAAGACATCTCTAACACATTGTACCTGTAAAAGAAATCGAAAATACTTTAGTTTTCTGATTGTAATTAAGGTCCAAACATACTGCTTTAAATGTTCACGCACAATAGGGGCAAATTCCCTGGAATATTCCAGCCCATTTGCATCAAAACGGACAATGTCCCTATGCTTTAAAAGCAATGCTTACCGAATTATCCATTTTTGACATGAGTTATCTTATTACATTTTTACATACATAAATTTTATTTTTTTCTTCAGCATGACATGCTCATCGACATAACAGTACTTCCCATTCTCAAGGTATCAAGTAAATCTTACCGGATTAAGAAAATTAAATAGTTTAGAGATCGCACCGGGCGGCACAGTAGTAAGGAGCCTTGACTACAGTGCCAGCGATCCAGGTTTCATTTTCGGCTGTGGCAGATATCCAGACTCTGTCCAGTTCTGATTACATAAATAGATACTGTTTTCAGCAGTATCTGACTGGACTAGATGCTGGGGAAATAAATATGACATCGTCATGGGCTCGGCTGAATAAGTTATTTCAATTTCAGTTGAGGACTCTCGGCGACAGCCCACATAAAATAACGAACATTTACATTTACCTTTTATAGAAGAAATATTACTCAACAGGAATAATTGCCAGGACAATAAAGACTGAATATTACATGAAAGCAGAGTGCAGAATCTGCTCAGCTGCACTGAAAATAGTTTGCAACGATCGATTCCTACGTCAGTAATAACTTTAACAGTAAAATTTACTTTTGCATTTACTTGTAGTCTTCGTAAACAATTCAACGAATGACATAAACCACATGACATCATCCGACACAAGGCAGTCGATAAATAAGCACATGAAGGATGTTTGAGAAACAAACACAGATATCGACTTACTGCCAGAATTCCTTCGCCGAACTGACGTTTCTGACAGGAACGAGGCTATAAATATCTTCTCCAGTATGATTAGTAATACTGTTGTCTTCCAGCTTTTTAAGCGCTTCTGGGTCAGATGGCCTACAGTTTTCAGTATTCCAGTCATTGTCACAGGTAGACCAAGGCAGCGTGGGATAGAAGGAATTCACAAGATAGTATAGCACCCACGCAATTATAGTGTTGTAGTACCAGGACACTATGCCTGATATAATAATCATTAGCCAACCAAGTCCTGTAATAAAATACCGAAATTTACGAGCATATAATCACAACATATCATTGTTATTGATCTGATATTATTTTGATCACAAATGACATTCAAAATACTAAAAATATATATTATAATTTGAATGTTCTTATTTGAACTGAAATTTGATATAGTTCTTTAACATTATGGATCAAACACTATCACATTTTTTGCATCGTTTGGTTAGGTATGTACGTTATGTTAAACCTTTGGTGAACGTTTTCCGAAGGGCACATTACATGGTCCCATAGCACAATTTTAAAAATGGATATACATGTATGTACTTATTTCACAAAATATATTGATCAACTTTGAATTTATCAACCAAAATCCATTTCGATGGATTATTTTGAACTATTTTTTTCCATTGCTAATTTCAGACATTTTAGAATTACACTTTTGACTTGACTATCAATGGTTAAATATCATCATAGGTTTCTATCTTTTAGGACAGCTTAATTAGCATATAAGCAATCTGTTTACTTAAAGGTTGTGATAAAAAAATCCTTTCTTTCCAAATTGACATGGGCAAAATTTTAAGCACTGACATCCCTGCGAAAAAAAATGGCAATACGGGTAAATGATTCATTCAAATGTAAGTTATAAATTTTCTTATCATTGGGTCCAATAGATACACCACTTAAACTAAACGAACTTCATATTTTATCTATGACAGGCAATAAAACCATAAAAGAAAAATTAAACATTTTACTATGATACTCAAAACAAGTACATATAAGGTTATATTGGCTACTTGATATTGAGTTAAAGAAAAACAATCCCCTTTCCATGAAAACGTATACATTTAAATATGTTTCAGAAACTGCAGTTTGCGAGTATTTTATGACAGAGAGATATATTTATATTTTATCATATTTATATCTAATGGCTGATGCCAGTCTAAGGTCATCGAGGACAAGCTGTCATCAGAAAAATAAGGTCAATCATCATGATATAAACATGACTGATATTCAAAACTTTCCCTTGTGTACAACTGTGCCCATACAGTGTGTGCACGAATGGGGTTTGAGCTATTGCCCAGTCAACAGTGTCAGACAGTGTAAATCACTTCAGCTGCCTTATGCAAGCTATAAATATATGTCCAGTAAATGCCTTCAGAATCCATATCTTTGAAAGCATATGTTAGGCGGAGCCTCCAATATGAGGTAATTTCCCTGAATCCCCAATTCCCACACCCCTGTTGGGGCTACAACTTTTCAAAGCAACCAAAAAAAAACTTGTTCTTTTTAATTATAAACATTACATGCAAAAGTCCGCATCAGTTTTGGCTATTATTTTTTTATAGTTTCAAAAGTTGGCTATTATTTCTCAGAGGCCAGTGTGAGCCCTGGTCAATGGCCTTCGGTTACACCTGGCGCTGCAAAGCGATTCAGCAATACATCGTTGTGCTGAACCAGCTTATATCAGCCTGACTCATTTGCACTTTAAATTATTAAACAATTATTATTTATTGTATGTATTCATGTAACTGTACATAGAAGTTGCAATAAAACATTATTAAACATAATACACACATTCTCTTCGCTGTCAAGTTAATTAAAACAAACAATATCATTTCATGTGATTCAAATAATAAAATCGCCTTATTTTCGTCGTTGTTTTCGCTGTAACATCATTGTACAGATTATAGATTCATTTATTAACTTTCTGAAGAAAAACGAAGCGTAGGGAAGTGAAAGCTATAACTTAATTTATTTGAATTTATATCTATAACCTATTGATAGTTTATCAAGTAAAACTGTAGATAACCTTTTATTAGCAACCCTTATATCTGCTAACTAAATGATATACATAATGGACTCGCTCAATAGATACTGTATAAACTGATATATAATTCTCTTAGTTGCTGACTGGATCTTACCATAAAGAAGAGGGTCATGATGACCCTAGATCGCTCACCTGATAATATATCCAACATGTCATCAATAACACGAAAGAAGGTCTTAAGGTGAAATATATCATAACTATTGAAATTTTGGTGAACATGGCCCATATATCAAAGCTGCTGCTAAGATATTCAGAAAGTAGGTCAGTAGATCAAGTTATTGATTTCATCTGGTGACCTAGTTTTTTTAACCCACATGATCAAGATACGATCTTGACCTAAAGGTCATCAAGACAAACATTCTGACCTAGTCTCATGACGATAGGGTCATAAATGTGGTCTCAGCGTTTTAAAAAGCTTTTCATTTGATTTGATCGGCAGACCTAGTTTTTGACCCCCTATGACGCAGATTCTAACATGGCCTAGAGGTCATCAAGACAAACACTCTGACCTTTTCCCATGAGTTTCAAAATTAAATGTGGTCTCTAGTGTGTTAACAAGATTTTCCTTTGATCTGGCCTACTGACCTAGTGTTTGACCCCAAATGACCCAGTTTCAAACTTGACCTAGAGATCATCAATAGAAACATTCATTAAGATAGGGTCACAAATATGGCCTCTAGAGTGTCAACAAGGCAAATGTTGACAGAAGCCGGACAATGACCGGTCACAATAGCTCACCCTGAGCACGGAAGCTAAAATGTTACTAACCGAAATCTTTTCTGTTTTAACTTAGTACTCATTAGCCTTAAAGTTCTGTAAGGCTTTAAGTTTTATGTTAAACACAGATAAGGGACCTCCGTGGCCGAGCGGTTAAGGTCTCCGACTTCAAATTTACCCGTCACCGATGTGGCTTCAAGCCTCACTCGGGGCGTTGAATTCTACGAGTGAGGAAGCCATCCAGCTGGCTTACGGAAGGTCGGTGGTTCTACCCAGGTGCCCGCCCCTGATGAAATAATACACGGTGGGACACCTGGGGTCTTCCGCCACAATCAAAATCACCATATGGCCTATAATTGTGTCGGTGCGACGTTAAACCCAACAAAACAAAACAAAACAAATAAAAACAGACAAAACAGACGTTATGCAATCTTACAAGAATAGAAAAGCACTACTTCATATTGCAGTTACAGCCATAATTGGAGGTAATAAAAACAATGGATTCAAATAACACCTTCCACTATGTTAATCAATATTCAAACCTTTGACAAATATGAGAGAAAACAACTATCTAAAATAGGTAGGAACAAGAAATTAATATATATGTTCATAACAAAAATGTGGCAGCCACAGTTATAAGCCTTTCACGGTCGGTCACTTTTCATCAAATATATTTGAAAACTTACCTTTTAAAAGCGGGGCTATTCTCCAGACGAACAAAGGACTGCTGGCAGAAAACTGACCCAGACATACCTCTAGGTAATACAAAGGAAACGCAACCAATCCCATGAATATGAAAAATGGAATCAAGAACGCACCTGCAAAAGTTAAAACATCAAACAGTTGATATATTTTTTTGTTGTTGTTTCTTCTTAAGTCAAATTCTGCAGCTTTACTGGCGGAGACAGATCCCGCCTGACCCGTCAGATAATATTTCAAGCATGTGTAAGCATCTCTGTGTAAAATCATGTACAGTCATTTTGCAGGCAAGATGGATTGCTTCTGGTAAATGATGTGAAAGTTTCTGACTTCGAACAGGCACAATCCTCAGACTTATGTTATTCACACTTCCTGAACAAGTATTTTAGTAAAATCAGGGAAATTTGTTTAAATATCAAGACGTTAATTAGCGAGTCTGATGAAAATTCATTCAGCGGCAGAAAATTGGAGAATAGAACTATTATATCCGCGTGTGAAAACCAGCCTGAATTCTATCTATTATCAAATTTGAATGTAACATTATTTATCAAATATATACACCAGTTCTACGGATTTATAAATATAGTTGAAAGTCGATATATTGAATAAACATTAACTTTTCCGCTATGAAAGTTTCCATTGTTTCAAATGCATGTACATGCAAAGATGACATATACTTCTTTTTTGTGTGTAGGAACGCTTATTTATAGTCGCCACCGGTAACCCATATGCGCGACAACTCCAGAAGATTTTTAGTATTTTTTAGCGGGATAGTGTTAGCTACATAAGACAATCCAATTCCAGGAGCTTCCCTGATTCTAGCGAGCCAGTTGTAAAGCACCCATAGGCGGGACTCTTATCCCAATTTAAGAAATTTTAGTTTGAGGAGCGGGGACTCGAGTTCACGACAGAAGTCAGACAGTGTTACCCCTGTACCACTTCTTCCGCTCTATGTTAACAGTTTATATCAATTATATAGTGGGAAAGTGTTCTCCGACAAATCCAGACGAATATACACTGGTACTTGACTGACAAGATTTCAGATCTACTTTACCATAACCGATGTCACAACTGAAACAGAGTGAAAATATGTATAATAAAAAGAACCAACGGGAACGTTGACAACACTTGACAATTTCTTTAAGGTTGCCAGATACCATGTTTCATCTGTAATGAACTGTGTTTGAAAGTGGTTGCTGTTGATGTTAAACTGCATACAGGTACTTTAATGTAATTAAAATGATCGTTCTCTCCCACCATCTTCCCACTTGGCATTTTAATCCGTTTTTCACCTCAATAGCATTTTAAGAAACATCGTGTCAAGTGGGCAAACAATAGGCAGTTAAGTCAGATAAGGTCGTCATAAAAAGCTACTTCCTTATTATAGTGTTGACACTAGCTGACGTAGGAAAATCTGTCTGATTAAAGATGACATGAAAGTGAAATCGATATTTTTTATACCATTCAGTAATATGATCTAAGCAAACACCCACATGTACAAAATTCAGGCAGTATTGAAACTGTAGTGTAGAGCGACGGTTAGAAATAAAAGATACCTTAATGAAAGTAAGATTTTAATCTAGAGGATCATAATTGAGCCGTGCCATGGGAAAACCAACATAGTGGGTTTGCGACCAGCATGGATCCAGACCAGGCTGCGCATAGAAGCCTATTGGAATTGGAGAAACTGTTAGCGAACAGCATGGATTCTGACCAGACTGCGCGGATGCGCAGGCTGGTCTGGATCCATGCTGGTCGCAAACCCACTATGTTGGTTTTCACATGGCACGGCTCAATTATGGTCTAAATCGCGCTCAGCAGAGAGAATCAAAAGACCGTTTCATCTAAGATTTGACCTTCGACAAGCTAGCTATATAGCTTCTTCACATGACGATTCGAGCGATGTAAGAGCCCTGGGGAGAGGGAGAAGAGCTTCCAACTTATCTACATGGCCACGGAGGCCTCGCGGCATTTTGTCAAGTTGAACTGCGATCTAACAGCAAGCTCGAAATTCCATGCCGCTTTGTTGAAATCTGAAAATCTGAATTAAGGTATCAACTCGAAGTCGCTTATTACGATCGAGGTTCGCTTTTTAGATCTAAACGAAGTTTCTATCTCAGCGCAAACTTCAAAGAATTATTCAAAATGTGTTGTATTCCCATCTGACTACATAACTAAATCATGTGTTAAGAGGGCATCTGCACTGTGCTGATTCAGATATAGACGTTTACAAAATCAATGATGACATTTAATAGTAGCTGGCATGAAAGTAGCAACACACAAAATGTCATATCTTATTGAAATCGGTTTTGTTTATATAGCACTGTGCAAAATTATGTGCAAAAGAATATGTACCACTTAAAAAGCAAAAGCACAAGATAGGTAATGGTATTGAGCACATTGTACGAATTACTGAGAAGAATGCCTCCACGAGTACAGTTAACAAAAACAAAAATGTTTCATTACATTGTTACAAATCATTATAAAGTTATAATTCTTATTGCATGATTCATTACATTAATTATTAGAGTCTTGTTTCTAAATCAAACGCCCTGTATTCCTGATGTCTAATACAACGAAGGAGTATTCTTATACAACGAAGGAGTATTTGCATGCATATTTGTGAAAAATGTATCTGTTACGAAACGTTACAGCGTGGTTTTTTTTTTTTTCAATTTTGGGAGAATGGTTGCGGGGCCCGTTTGGAGGGGGAAATCGCGCCACGACTAAAATAAGGGGAAAACTGCGTCGTGATAGGCCTAAAAGCAATATTTTGCATCAATAACACTTGGAAACAAAATGATTTCAAAGCACATTGTCTCGTGTTTTAAAGGCACCGTTTACATTATTATGTAGATCTACTAAGAGTTTCGGATAGAATATATATATAAATACTTTTTTTATAAGGCATTTTTTCAGATATGGGGGAAACACATACTTTTTGAAGAGGGGAATGGGGCCGAATTTCGGCCCACAAAAACCGCCCAAAAACAATCCCTTACCTCCGCCGTTTCGCATACACAGGTACGGAAATCTCATCAAGTTGCCAAACGCAACGGCATAACCGACGATAGCGAGTATAAATTCGAACTGTGACCCCCATTTCTCCCGATCAACGTAGTCCGATTGGTCGTCCAAGGAAGAACTTTCATCACTAGGGACAGAACCCTCATGTTTCTCGTCTCTATCTTTCTCCACTAGATGATCGTCTTGCTCCATCTGAAAATAAAGAAAAAGAAAATATATCATGACCTTCACTTTTTTTAACAGTTCCGCCCGTGAAAAACGTGCAAAATGTCCGCAAAGCATACGTTCAGAACTGATATTTTCGTTTCTTTTCACATAAATGAAGAACAGAATGTAATACAAATGCAAAAGCATTGAAAGATGATGTAAAGAAAGGCTTTTCTTTTTTTATTAAACGGTTTAGGAGGCACAATAGCTTCATTTTTAAAATTTAATCTTATTGCAATATGTGTTGTTATTTCCCATAGCTTTAAGAGTTTTTTTTGTATATCGTTCCACTAGTATTATACACGTAAACATGTAATGTTTTGAAGGTATATCCTATATGCAAGGACAAATTTGCTTTAATATCCACACATACTTGCCGTGATACTGATAAGCAAAGTATGAAATAAAAATCACCAGTGCAGTTTTTACAATTTTCAGTTACGAAATATAAAGTGAGAATATTTGTTTGTTTCAATGGAAGGTCAGATGTAATATTTTAACGAGTGGTGTAGCCAGAAGTGCAACTGTAAAATCTAGGATACTGAGATATTTGTTTTTAAATCCTACTTATAAACAAGTGGGTCATGATGACCCTATATCGCTCATCTGTTAAACTTGGCCCTGGAATCATAAAGATAAACATTCTGACCAAGTTTTATGAAGATAGAGTCATAAATTTGGCCTCTAGAGTGTTAACAAGCTTTTCCTTTGATTTGAGTGGTGGCCTAATTTTTGACTCCACATGACCGAGTTTCGAACCTGGCCTAGAAATCATCAAGATAAACATTCTGACCAAGTTTCATGAAGATAGGGTAATAAATGTGGCCTCTAGAGTGTTATCTAGCTTTTCCTCTGATTTGAGCGGGTGACCTAGTTTTGACCCACAACACCCAGTTCGAACTTGGCTTAAGAATCATCAAGATAAACATTCGGACCAAGTTTCAGGAAGATAGGTTCACAAACATGGCCTCTAGAGTGTTAACAAGCTTTTCCTTTGATTTGAGCGGGTGACCTTGTTTTTGACATGAACTGACCCAGTTTCGAACTTGGCCTAGGAATCATCATCATAAACATTCTGACCAAGTTTCATGAAGATAAGTTCGTAAATGTGGCCTTATAAGTGATAACACGCTTTTCTTTTGATTTGACCGGGTGACTTAGTTTTTGACCAAACATGACCCAGTTTAAAACTTGGCATTGGAATCATTAAGATAAACATTCTTACTAAGTTTCATGAAGATAGGGTCATAAATGTGGCTCTAGGGTGTTAACAAGCTGGTGCTTTGATTTGACCTGGTGACCTAGTTTTTAACCCCACATGACCCAGTCTCGAACTAGGCCTACAGATCATCAAGACATTATTCTGTGCAAGTTTATATCAAATCAAAGCATAAATGTAACCTCTATGTGGCTGACAGGGCCAAAATAGAAAATTCTGACCCTTTCATGGGCAGCAAATCTTGAACCCATGAGGGAATCTAGCCGGTTTTCCCAAGGAACCGAGATCTTTTTGTGACTTAAGTTGTGTGAAAGTGTGGTTAAATTCAAATATAAAATGTCACTTCTATCGTGTTCGCAAGGTAATGATTAACATATTTTGGCTCTTTCAGGGGTCTACCAGGGGCCGTAACTCTGGAACCTATGATTGGATCTGACTGATTCATCATGGAATCCAAGATCTATTGTTGTTAAATATATTTTGAAAGTTTATATCAAATCAAACCATAAATGAAGTCTCTTTGGCTGCAAAAGCCAAAATAGCAAATTTGGGCCATTTAAGGGAACATAGCTCTGGAACCCATGAAGGGATCTGGCCAGTTTTCGAAAGGACCCGAGATATTAAGCCAATGCAAGGTGTGTGCAAGTTTGATTAAAATCGATTGCAAAATGTGGTATCTATCGTGTTCACCAGCCAAAATAGCAAATTTTGGCCCTTTAAGGGGTCATAACTCTGGAACTCATAATGGGATCTGACCAATTTACGAAAGGAATCGAGATATTATGCCAATACAAGTTGTGTGAAAGTTTGATTAAAATCAATTGCAAAATGTGGCCTCTATCGTGTTCACAAGAAATTGTGGACGGACGGACGGACGACGGGCGATCATAAAAGCTGCCCTTGTCGCTACGTGACAGGTGAGCTAAAAACAAACAATTTTTTTCTTTTTCTTTTTTGCTTTTTTTCAACAGTTTCAACCAAAGTTCACTGTGAAATTATCAGATATATTTTCACTGTCATATTTCAACAACTCACTGAAGTAAAACAACAATACATAAACAATGAAAACAAAAAGGATGTAATAAAACTTATATTACAAAAACACATTTCCTGTCATTTGTTACACGGTCCTGTCTGTTGAGCTTATCAGAGAAGATGTTGTGTTGCTGTATGATTACACTAGATACTGTAAAGAAATTGCCCAGTAAGTCAATTTATTTTGTTGGGTTTAACGTCGCACCGAAACCATTACAGGTCATATGGCGACTTTCCAGCTTTGATGGTGGAGGAAGACCCCTGGTGCCCCTCCGTGCATTATTTTATCACGAGCGGGCACTTGGGTAGAACCACTAACCTTCCGTAAGCCAGCTGGATGGCTTCCTCACATGAAGAATTCAACGCCCCGAGTGAGGCGTGAACCCACATCGATGAGGGGCAAATGATTTGAAGTCAGCGACATTAACCACTCGGCCATGAAGGCCCCACCCCCACCCAGTAAGTCAAGGATATGTAAATCATGATAAAAGTCTATCTACCTCATCATTCACCCACACCTCGACCTACTTTCTTCTGAAATCGCATTTCAATATGCTTATATTTACTTTAAATCTACATGTATGTTAATTCCTAAAACACTCCATCAATGGTGTGTGTGTGGGGGGGGGGGGGGGGGGGGCAGGTTTTGGCCTTAAAAGCTTGAACTGACTCCAACATGTGATTGGTTCAGCCTTTAAAACTAAGCCAATCCTCTAACATTCTGACATCTAGCTAAATTCCACTTTGAGCTGTCAGTATGTATGCTACTGACTGGATTATGTTAATATTTCACAAGCGAGTTTCAGAAATGTGTTTTTTCTGTTTGCATGTGCTGGGGGTGGGGATAAATCTATTTTCTTCAGTTTTTCTCCGAAGGTTCTCATGGTTTCTCCCTCATTTCTAAAAATGCTGTAGAAATGTGCGATGTGACTTGATAATTAAAAATATTGATCCGCACAAGTCTGGTAATAACAGCAGACGAGAACCAGGAAACTCTGAGAAGACATTTATTAGTTTCTGTTTACACATACTGAGTGGGATTGTTTTCTCCTATATAGAATAAGTTAGACCAAATGTTCCAGTATTGTCGAACAAAAATAAAACAATGCTATTCTTTTGGATGTTTCGTTAGCTTGGTCTGACTTATGATCTATTAGGTTTATTAAATTGTTATCATATAAGATTATCAGATACTCTATATTTCAAACCATGTAACTAAAGAACTTGGCATCTATCCAAAGGAACTTGGCATCTATCCAAAGAACTTGGCGTCTAACCAAAGAACTTGTCATCTTACCAAAGAACTTGGCATCTAACAAAACAATCTGGCATTTAACCACAGAACTTGGCATATAACAAAACAACTTGACATGTTACCAAACAACTTGGCATCTAACCAAAGAACTTTAGATCTAACCACAGAACTTGGCATCGAACAAAAGAATGTGAAATCTATTTAAAAATCTTGGCATCTAACAACTAGGACCACTGGCAATGCAACATATCAAATACCAATCAAATACATATCAAAATCCTATGCCTTGCAGTTTCAGGCAAAGAGATTTTAAAGCTTTTTCCTATATAAGTCTACGTAAAACTTGAGATCCCCCGGGGCAGGGCATCTTTTCACCCAAGGGTAATAATTTGAACAATCTTGGTACAGGACCACAAGGCAATGCTTCATACCAAATATCAAATCCCTAGATCGTGTGGTTTCAGACAAGAATAGTTTTAAAGTTTTTTTCCCTATATAAGTCTATGTAAAACTTAGGAACCCCGGGGCGGGGCCTCTTTTCACCCCCCCCCCCCGGGGCACAATTTGAACAATCTTCATAGAGGACCATTAGATAATGTCAAATGCCAAATATCATGCCTCTACGTCTTGCGGTTTTGGACAAGATTTTTAAGTTTTTCCTTTCGGTTGCATGTCAATCAGAGTTCTGCATGGAATTCAATTATTTGAACAATTTTGAAAGGGGGGGGGGGGGGCACCCAACGATCATTCATGTGAGGTTTGGTGTAATTCTGCCCTTTGAGAAGAAGATGTTTTAGAAATGTTGACGGACACACGACGGACGACGGACATTGAGCGGTCACAAAAGCTCACCATGATTCTTTGGCTCAGGGAAGCTAAAAATTCAAATACATGTAGTCGACATAAAACTTGTGCAACTATCGTGAAGATTGACAACAAATGTAAAAATAGCAATACTGACAAATTCAAGGGCCATAAATGAGCAATATTGGCCGTTTTGTCCCTTGCATATTGTGTAGATCTACACATATAAATCGTCTGTAAGTTTAGGCAGATTACTCAAGAAATATGGCATCTTATGTGGTAATAATGTTAAATAAGACAATTTTGACTAATTCAAGGGTCATAACTCTTTATGTTTCTTGAGCTATCTTGCCAATTATCGACATGTATCAATATCACGAGGCTTTTTACAATCTACGCAAGTTTTATGAAAATCGCTACAGAAGTGTGTATGCTAGTATGTGTACAATGAAAACTAAGATAAGTACAACAAATTCAAGGGTCATAACTCTAAATAACTATGCCCAATATCAACCTATTTTCAAGACCTTTAAGCCATATACATGCATTCTTTGTAAATTCAACGAAGATTGTTTAAGAAATGTGGCCTCTAATCCAAACCAGCAAACCCACATCTAGCTACCAATGAACAGATAACATTATTATATTGGATAAATTTATTTTGCTTGGAGGCATTGACATGGCACCCATGTTTATTCTGTATGTTTCGTAAATCAATTTTTATTGAAAAGCTAATACAACAGTGTGTACACTACGGTAGCGCTTTCATACTGTCTAGACGGAAAGTAGTGACGTCATCCTCTATGTGTAGGATGGCCAATACAAGGCACTCATTTTTTAATTATGTGCAGACAGCTATCGTTAAAAAAAGATATTTTTAGGATACAGAATGTTGTCGCCTAAAACAGCGAAACTGCTCGAAAATATTGACGAAGATTAATGCCAGGTCAATGTTCACGCACAATGTAAGAAACCGTTTGCCGATATTGACCCACTGTTTCACATAATGTTCTTCTAAACGGTTAGGTACTAAACTAAAAATTTGATGTTAAGAAATATTTAAATCCAACATTTTTGTACCTTGTCAAAATCTAAATAGTTCTAAATTTCCTATCAATAATAAATTAGCTCAATATTAATGTAAGACTGGCATCAGTCGTTTGAGTCCTTAAAGTAAATATCTCTGACATAGCCTAAAATCCTCTCAAACTGAAGCACTCCTCTCTTGTCTAGGGAGAAAAAGGTTTTCTTAGAAATTATCAGTGTCATTTTGAAGAAAGAAAGATAACTTGATCTCAACAGACTTCGTAAGTCTATGTTTATGTTCAACATATCGTCTGCCTTGTGGGTTCGAAACTGATTGCATCAAAACACTTTCATTCGTTCGTATCTCTATGACACAATGACAGAAAAGTTTGCGGACAAGAAAAGTTAAGTATCAAATCAAATATGATATTAGTTAAATGCCACGAAAAATATCGAGTATTCTCTCCCTTGATTATCGATTGGGTTAAAGCCAATCTGACTAAAGTACATCTCCTATTACGCTACGCATAGGATCTGAGAACGACCTATTCATAGCCTCGTTCTGACGACCCTTTAGCTAACCAATCATAGCCTAACTTACAACATTTTGCAAATGTACCTGTAGCCTTGACTTTTGATATTTACAATTCTTATGTCGTAATGTGTCAGATAGCCGGTTAGCTCAGTCGGTAGCCCGCTTGCTTTGTAAGCGAGGGGTCCCGGGTTCGAATCCCGGAATGAACGCACATTTTCTTACTCTTTGACTTTTAGAACAAGTCGTCTGATTGGATAAAATAAAAATAGCAATACTGGAAATCCAAAATATACAGAAGACGAATGTGAATGGGTCGTTCTCAGATCTTCGTTTAGAAGATCAAGTACTTTAGTCAGATTGGGTTAAAGCAATGCTCTCTGATTGGATTGTCTCCCTTACATTAGCAAAAGCCGATAATCACGACCATAGAATTTGCACTGTGATTGTGGTATTTCTTTTGGCAATACAATGAAATAATGAGCGAGTTGGGTTTTACGGCGAATCGACACAAAATGGTCTTATATCGCCGAGCATAAACAATGAAATAAAGCTCGCATTTTAACCCACAGAAAGCAACATAAAGAAACCCTTCTGCATTTTGATTATATTTGCTCTGGCCATTGTCGTTACAAATCCCATTACATAATAGATTCATATAGAAATATTATTTCTTTACACAAGTAAAAATAAAAACGTGTAAAAACCTTATGTTAGTCTATGCCAAACTTTATGATGTTATAGATTTCGTGTTTTCATGTAACAGAAAATGAATACAGTTTTAAACGGATTTCTTTCCTTTTGTTTTGAAACTTTAAATTCCGTCATAAAAAGACGGCCAAATATTTCATAAAAAACCCCCAAAAAACAACAACAACAAAAACATGTAATGTAATTTTCCTCCTTGATAGATAGAAACGAGACTAATATAAAGATACACGTATTCCTATTTTGTTTGCATGCTCTTGTCTATATAACAGTAGTTTTAGTGTTTAACAAAAAAAAAAGCACGTACATTGGACCGATTACCAATTTTTCACTGATTCATTCTGTCTTCTTACTTAATAGTGTGAAAATGTGACAAAAAGAGCAAATCTGAAGTTGCCATCAATGATTCGTATATCTGTTTGCGCTGATTTATCAATCGGGAAACCTATATTGATTATCGGGTTACTTTCAAGGGGGACAACCTAATACGATATGCCGGTGCAAATATATTAAAAGCTGGGGATGCATGATGGGAAGAGAATAAACATGATAAAAGAAAGAGAGAAAAGGGAATAGGAAAAGCAAAAATAAAAAAAATTAAAAAAACATAACCTGAAAAAAATCATTAAAAACTTTATGAAAAAAAAAAAAACTGCTATCAAAGACACGTCCTCGTGCTTACGCGGAAATCACATTATCATTCGGGAATAGAAGTTACGGAAAATGTTTAAACATTCATTGTTACACACATAAGAATAACACTACAAAGATAAATGTGATTCATACTACTTTATATCGGATGGACATCCGGTCTTTGTCGGACACATCTGCCGATACATTTATTATTCCCGCCACTAACCTATATGTATTCGATATGGACTCTTTCTAGGGATGTGTTATCAATGTAAAATATGACAATTTTGATTTATTCAAGAGCCATAACCCTGGTGTTACATGAGCAGTCGAACTTGACCGAGATATTGTGGTAAAATACATCATGGTTTAATATCTATAAACGATATTACTTCTGACAATGGTGAAATTAATACAAACAGTTTATATCGAAAACCCGTAAACAAAGAGAACTGGATTGCTGAGATTAGCAAACTCAAATAAAGTCAATTCCTGGTCGTTGGAAAGACATTCTTACTTCTGAAGAGTCAACAAAATCGAAAGTAAAAACATCTTTTAATATGTACATCAAACACAAATTAATCGAAAATACAGCAATTAAGGACATATACGACTCTTTTCTCGACGCCAAATTTAACAAACCGTATATTCACAAATATTGGTCAAATAATATCAAATGGGAATCCTTTTACTATGTGTTAAATAAAGTTGTAGTAGATAATTCGGGTCAAAAGTAGAAGTAACATTTAACAGATGAGGTTTTAATAAATCATTCAGGAATTTGAGATGTATGATTACTGGATAAAAGATAGAACTCCGTGAATATAACTATATAAATTTATATATATCATCATGAATTCGAAATACAGACATGATTCTGTTCTGCAATGAATCAAGGTCAATCACCTCAGACGCTCGAGAGCAGAACTGGTAAATAACAAACTTCTGATAATATGCCAATACTCAAGATAATAAATAATGTCCAGTTTCATTACAATCAGGCGAATAACCTCGGGCCAAGGGCATCTATTTTCCAATTGCGTTATTTTTTGTTCTTGAGAATATGGGCGACTTCTCCACTGCTGAAGACTGTTATAAATTTTTAATAAATTTCAGGAAATATATGGACACTACTGTGCCCGTAATTTAATGTCGTTTGATGCGTTTTAAAAATAATAAAATGCCGATCTTTTTTTTTAAAAAGGTGACTCTAATAATCAATATTTTCCAGCTAACTGAACTCATGTGTGCCTTTTTTATCATGTGCCCTGGCCCCTGGCTTTTTAAGAATTTACCATCTCCTATTACTTCGAGTATGAAATAGCTCCATTTACATATCTCATTTGCATAGCTCACTTATGCAGCACGTTTTAAACAACGCGTTGTGGGTCTTTAATATCCGGGTAATCATAAATCTTGCGTAACAGCCGTTGGTTTAACTCGTACAAAGGCCACAACGTGTATTTAAGCAAATATTTGTAATCGGTAGTTACCTGTTTCTTTTCAAGTGTGTTTTTTGTTCAAATTGAAGTTTGCTTGAAATCACGAACCGTTGATTGAGTTTGTCGCGTAAAGGAGATATACAATGACACCATCTCTAAAGTAATAATATCTATGTTATCTTAAACTTACAGAAGAAAATATCACATTTGCTTCGATTAACAATTAAGTAAAGATCGCATGGTTTAACAGTAACGAGATATGTGGTGAAGTTTTATCATTTCTTTCATTTAAGTTTTAGTTAATTCAGCATTTTATCAGAAGAAACTCAAATAATCAATAAATTTGATAATTGTACATAATTTATAGTCACGCCAATACTGAGGACAAAATCTCATACGCCGGTTTTGTATTAACACCATGGCATTGTAGTGACTAATCAAAAATAATATCATATATCTGCAGAAACATTTAAAATCATTTTATTATTCAGTTTTTAAAAGCAAAACTTATCAGACAACGTAATTACTAATGGTTTCACGACATAACCTATCAGCCTTTTATATAAACTATTTTATCTTCCCTAATTAAAACTTCCCTACTTAAAATCCGCTATATTTAGGGAAATTAAAGTTAAAAAAACAACGATTTCTTGTAAAAGGAAATAAATGTTGTGATTCATATTTCGTTACATTTTTGTATACATACATGTAACATGTGTATATTGTTACCAGGCCTAAAACATTATTTGGTTATGGTAACCCGACCCTACCTATACCCTAGCATTTTTTTTCAACTTTTAACAAAAAGGGCATTTTTAAAAAAGATGGAAACTTTATCTGTCAATAAAAGCTCTCGTGTTTTCTTTTAATTAAGTATAACACTAACATGTCCAATTTCTGATGCCCTGTCCAAACTTACAATACCTACATATTTCGGAGACATAGCTTACACTAAACAAACATTTTATGCCTTAATGGTTAATCATTCTGAATATCTCAAAGAGTGGCAAAAGGGACCTCGTTTTTTTTTAAATATCAGCACTCAAATAACTTTTTAATAATTGAAACAAATTTAATACAGTAAAAGGTTACAGATTTACATATTAAAATATTCTCCATTCAATTTCAAGGGATAAAACTATAGCTGGTATTACGTTATAAAACATAAAATAATGCATGTTATAGCAAATTAGTAATAACCAACATTGATAAAACAGTGGCTCTAATGACAAGGCATTAAAGTATAGAAGACTTTTTTTTACAACAGTTGAATAACTCAACCGGTTTTTGTTAATACGGTGATGTACCGTTACATATTGAACAGTTAGACTGTCCAATCACTATAGAAGAGATTTCCAAAACTATTTCCTCAATGAATAGAAATAAAAGCGCAGATTTTCAAAACATTGTTGCTGACTTTTTTATTGACGCTAATAAGTTTATAAGTCCTTATTTGTGTACTATTTTCAATAAAATTTATGAGACAGGCAATTACCCCGAGGCATGGCGTAAAGGGATTATTGTACCTATACATAAGAAAGGCGACACCGGAAATCCTTCTAATTACAGGGGCATTACGCTGGTAAATAATATGGCCAAAATATTTTCCTTAATACTTCGTAATAGAATTAATAAATGGTGTGAGTCAGAGAGAGTTTTTAATGATGTACAGTTTGGATTTAGAGACTCAAGATCTACAGCTGACGCTATTTACATTCTTCATTCTCTTATTCAAAAGGTTTTAGCTAACAAATCTAAACTTTACTGCATTTTCATTGACTATGAAAAGGCATTTGATACAGTCATAAGAGATGCTTTATGGATTAAACTGATTGAAAATGGTGTCAGCTGTAAAATAATTACTATGATAAAATCTATTTATTCATCTGTATTGTCTTGTGTTAAACTAAATGCAAATATGAATTTATCAGACTTTTTTGAGGTAACTCTTGGTTTGAAACAGGGAGAGCCATTATCTCCCTTGCTTTTTATCCTATTTTTAAATGATATTGAACAATGTATAGATCTTAACAAAATGTCAAATACTGACCTGGAGTTATTATCCAAATTTGTTACTTTTTGCTGACGATATCGTGCTGTTTACGACTGACCCTGTAAGTTTGCAGGCTCAAGTAGATAATATTTATGAATATTCATCAAAATATGGTCTCAAGATAAATGTTGACAAGACTAAAGTGTGTGTTTTTGAGAAACGTAAATCAGCCCATAATTTTAACATAACTATAAATGGACAAGTAATAGAAAATGTTGATGATTTTACTTATCTAGGTGTGAAATTTTCTTATACAGGTAGCTTCGTTGAAGCAGCTAAATCTCTCTCAGATCAAGGTCTCAGGGCCTATCACAATCTTTTAGCATTATTTGATAGAGTTAAACTTGATGTTAAAACAAAGTTATACCTTTTTGATACGATGATTGCTCCAATCCTGCTGTATGGATCTGAGGTTTGGGGTATATATAAACTTAAAGACATTGATAAACTTCAGATTAGATTCTATAAATATGTATTAGGTGTTAAAAAACAAACCCCAAATTTTGCAGTTTATGGAGAAGTAGGGAGATTTCCGTTGTCGGTTTTGTGCAAGGAAAGAGCATTAAAGTTTTGGAATAAAATTGTTATGAATCTGCAGTCACCAGTTTATGATATATATTTAGACCAATGCATCAATGGTAATGATAAATGTTGGGCCAAATGTATTCATACAGTTATAAGGAATATGGGGTTTCCATATATTTTAGATAGTTTTGTTGTCAATATCAATTATGAAAAGTTATTTAAACAACGACTAAGAGACCAATTTTTACAAGAGTGGCACGACTGTATTGAAAATATGCCAAAACTTGATTATTACAAGAAATTTAAAACACAATTTTGTTTTGAGGAATATCTCAATATTGTTAAGAATGACAACTTACGTAAACAGATGTCTTGCTTTAGATTGTGTTCTCATACTTTAGAAATCGAAACAGGAAGATACACAGGGACGAGCAGAAATGAAAGACTTTGTAAAATGTGTACGCAAAAGAACGTTGAATCGGAATACCACTTTTTATTATGTTGTCCTTTATATTCTGAGCTAAGAAAATCATTTATGAAACCTGCATCTTTTCCAACACTGAATAAGTTCAGCCATATAATGTCAACGAAAAATAAAGGTAAAATATTGAAATTATGTAAATTTATAGATAAAGCATTTGCATTAAGATCTGGTGTTATAGGAACAATTTTAGAATCGTAATATTACATTTACACTGTTGTTATTTTGCATTATATATATGTGATTTGTATGAATGTCAAATTTCAAGTGTTGTATATATTATGTTTTGTATGTATTGCCAAAGGCAAGGATTTGCCGAAAATTGCAATAAAATTTGAACTTGAACTTGTTAAAGCCCTGTTCCGCGGCTATACAAATTCTATTGTGTGTATGCAACCTATGATTACAATAGGTAACAGTTAACGGCCACGCGCCACAATTTAGCACGCAAAACCACAGGTATTTTATACAGAATTTTATATAAAATAGACTCTATTTTGACAGGCGTCGCTGTTCATAGTCAGGATTTTCATGCTTTTTCAGTGACAATTTAAGGTTAAAAGGTAGGAATGGAGCAGGTCTTTAAGATAGATCTTAGTACCAGATAACAGAAAATATTGGGTTTTCAGTATCTAACTGCTCCCTTACTTCCAGATAGCCAAACACCTGACTCATAAGAGGTTAAATGAAGCTCATCAATATTTTCGCGATAAGCATTGATTACGGCAAATGTTCAGTAAAATTGTAGTGTTTTCCAATCAAACAGAAAGTATATGAAAACTTCCGAAATACCTGCTTCTTTGGAAATGCGTTAGAAACGGAACTATTTAACATGCACCCGAATAATTATATTATCGGGTTACCACAGGTGTCTTTTTTACGCTGCTCTGCTTAGTATTACAATACAACCGAGGGAACCCGGACTTCTGTGCATATCATCAAATTATGTTTTGTATGACTGTATTCTACATATAAATGAGCCGTGCCATGGGAAAACCAACATAGTGGGTTTGCGACCAGCATGGATCCAGACCAGCCTGCGCATCCGCGCAGTCTGGTCAGGATCCATGCTGTTCGCTAACGGTTTCTCTAATTGCAGTAGGCTTTAAAAGCGATCAGCATGGATCCTGACCAGACTGCGCGGATGCGCAGGCTGGTCTGGATCCATGCTGGTCGCAAACCCAATATGTTGGTTTTCTCATGGCACGGCTCAAATGAGTTCCTTGAAAGTAAACAGAGATATCGCATATGCCACGTGAATACATACACAGGATAATCCAGATTATCTGATAATGTGGTTTTGGTGGTTAGGTATTAAAAGTTTTTCTTCATGATAACAGGAAAAAAGGTAACACTTGCATAAATCTATGATAACAAAGGGCAAACTGAAGACAAAGAAGTGTGCAATGCAAATTATGTAAACTGCACGTTTTAAATACTTGTTTTTACACAATCAACACGATTTCTGTCTTTAGAAAATGTTTTCGTGCATGTAAATGTGTTTTATATAAAATACATCAGTTAGTAAATAAAGCGTTTGAAATAAAATATATCAGTTTCTTTATAGACTGATTCGCTATTTAAACTAGTAGACAAGCACCCACGAAATAACACTGTGACGAGAAAAAAAAATCGAATAAAAGTAAAAGCTTTTATTAATCTCTGAAAACTTCCGCTAAATGACTGCTTTAAAAGTAAATTTAATATTTTTGATATTGAGTATTCGTCACTCTCGGAATCTTGATGCTAAATTTATAGGGCCTGGTTATAACGCATGTGCATACATTAAATAAAAAAAATCTGAATATAACTATTGATACGGATTGAAGAAAATCTCTGACACTTTGAATATTCTCTTGCTTTGTTTTTCATGCTCTACTCATGTCATTACTAATGCTAAAACAGCGAAATATCATAAAAAAATGTTGAATCATAAAACAGTAAATTCAGGCCCCGAATCCAGGATGCCCGTGACCCGTGACCCCCGCCCCCACCCCTAGCGGAGGGCCACTCCCAAACCTAACCCCGGTGACGCCTTCTTACTAAACTTGTGCACCCTCTAACCCCACAATTAAATATTTCTGGACCCGGACCTGAAACTGATGCATTTCTCAAGGTTTAAACAATTTAAACGGCCTCAGCAGTTTATATCAGTGTATATTTCTTTTATAAAAAAAAGTACCGTTGTGATAAAATATCCAATTTTTTTAAATATGTGCATCTTACGATTAAGACGAACAGGAAATCTGTTTAAGTGTTAAACTTTTGACGAATAAATTAAGTCTGACAAAAGAACAAAGAAAGAGAATAGATTACACTAACCTGGTTGTGTCTGTTCGCCTCAGTATTCCAGTATCTAATACAAAAACGCACGTGGTTCTGACAGCTTTTCTCCAATAAAATGCGAACAACTACGTTAAAGCCGGCAGACTCCAATATTTTGCAGGGGTGCTAAGGCGCACTACATAATCGATACTGCCGTACATTTCATATTAAGAGTGCGATAGATTCTATTTCATACTAGTTTATTTTCTTTTTTCAGTTTATCCGGTAATTTCACAGTGGAAAATATCAAATATATTTTATCACTAGTGCTGAACTGCACAATGGATGACATATAACATAAAACGGTGGGGTTTATGTCACACATGAAATTATTGCATGCGAATTTACCTCTCGATGTAACACAAACAAATAATTAACCCCAATCTGTGTATTAAATTTCGATTTTAAATGTGTTCTATAAACACAATATCATCGAAATAACAATAAGTTATTTACTTTAAAGATAAAAACCACATTTAACTTGTATAATATAATTTCCGTTAAATAACCGGACACACACTTAAGAAAACTAGTTTAGTAACTGCAAAATTCAGGCATTAAGTTATCATTATGATTCAAAATAGACTAGCAACTAGACTGGTAAAAAAGAATTTGTCACACATTTTCATTTCTTTGTAATATTTCTTTTATTTGATGTAAACATGACAAATTCCAGTCAATTTTAAAACGAAATATAATATCATTATATTGGACATAGGATATAGACTGGCTGTATTCACAATTTTTAGAAACTAAAAATGATAAATCATAGTCTTGGGGCTAGTTTAGATTCATAAGACAACAATATTTCCCCTCTCAGAATATACGGAACTCGTAAAGTGGCTTAAAGTTTAAACGTTATATTTTTTTATTTCATAAAATATTATCTCGAATAGTGTTTATTAATGTTTATTCTATATCTATTTTATCTATCCAATCGCGAACGTTCATTTGCAACACGTGACCGTGCAATATGATGAGGTTATTTAACAGTGTTGAGTATAATACTGAATTCTATTTGGACGATGATACTGTAACCTAATAGTATTAACAAAGTTTAATCAGCTACGAGCGGCGCAGCCGCGAGGCTGATTAAGTTTTGTAAATGCACATTAATAAAGTTACACTAACCTACTTAGAGTTTGAAGTTATTTTTTGTTTCCAGATGATGTCACAATAACACACCTCTTGTCCCTTCTATAAACATGACTAACCTGATTAATAAACGACTGCAATGCCATTGGACAAAAAATAATTTCAAATACTAAGAAATATAATTTCTTAAAAGCGATTTATCATTTCGTAGAAATTGATGATCATTTTGTACGGTGGTATGTTTAGGACATGCATTTATGTTTTTTTAAAGATTGAATTATCTCGAGCGCACGACATCTTACCTCGAGCGATCGACATCTTATCTCGTGCGCACGACATCTTATCTCGAGCGCTCGATATATTATCTCATGCGCACGACATGTTATCTCGTGCACTCGACATGTTATCTCGAGCGCTCGACATCTTATCTCGTGCGCACGACATCTTATCTTGAGAGCACAACATCTTATCTATATCTTGGGGCCCTTTGCGTGTTTTAGGTCATCAACAAAAACATACGAAGAAGTAGATAATTAGGGTCCCGCCTATTCAGATGTTATTTTAACTTCCCTCAAGTACAAGTTTATCAGCAGTGCATATAATATCATATCTTATTATCTTATCATTTATACCCTGTTTAGACTGAAGATGTGTATTATTATTGTGCGGATGCCATTAAAAAATAATCTAGTTTGCATTCACATTAAATATTAAGGTATATGCATGCAAGATTCATGAATATCTATAGCATTGTTGCATTGAGTGAAGAAAACATGAATGTAGAAATATAGTTGTAAAGTAAACCCTAGGAGAGAAAATACCAAGGTTCCTACTGGGGCTCGAACCACGGACCTTGTGATCTGTAGGCAGACACTCTAACCACGTCGCTAAAGGGTTAACCCAACAGCAGGGCTGTTGGAAGTGGCCTATAAACCTACTATCACTACACTTCTCCCCCTTTACTTTTCAGAGATTACCAGCTCTCCAGAATGACACTTCATGCACACCGCATGAGTCCGTCAAACACTTCTGACACCATTAAAGTAAACCCTGGGAGAGAAAATACCAAGGTTCCTACTTGGGCTCGAACCACGGACCTTGTGATCTATAGGCAGACACTCTAACCACGTCGCTAAAGGGTTAACCACAGCAAGGCTGTTGGAAGTGGCCTTTAAACCTACTATCACTACAGTTGTTTAAGGGAATGATTTGTAATAAACAGAACAGATAACAAAGAAGGAGGCCTGCAGATATATGAAGGAGATGTAAAATTCACAGTCATTGTATCCATTGTTTATAAACACTAAAGATAAACATGCTGCATTCTCCCGCCAAAATGTCAGATTTGGTGGGAAAGCCCAAAATATATTTTTTTTAATATTCCACACTAGTGATCACACTAGTCAATGTAGATTAAATTTTAATGTAACATTAAAACTACCTCTGAAGGTAGTTTAATTAATGTTACATTATTTTTTTTATTAATCCACTTTTTACCTTCAAATAATACACATTCTAATACACATTGTGTGTGGTCGCAAACTGGATTAAAAAATAAAACCGTTTTAAAACACATTTAAACCCAAGTCTGAACAGAGTATTAGATAATTGAAGATCACACCTCTCTGCACCTATTGTTTTGATGAAGATGGTACTTTTATGTAATTCACGTGTGTTATTTGCCCTGCGAGAGTGACTGCTTTCTCACAAGTTTGGTAATTTTACTGGCTGTTAATCGCGTTAGACAGGGTCACGCTATATAGTGGTTCATTATATAGGACTTTTCATTTCGGACCTAATGCTGGCCGTTACAGACAGGGTCACGCTATATTCAGGTGACCGCTATGGCATGTTACACTGTATTTGTTTTACAGCGCTGGTCTGTCTTGTTTTACCCACCCCCACCTGAGGCACCCTCTTCCTGAATGTTTTAGTACTTTCATTGGTTGAAATGTGATACATGTACTTCTGTGAAAAAATCTCCCTAAAATCCATACTTGGAATAATGGAATAAACATGTTCGGTACTTTCTCCTAATATGTTTTATATGCAATGTAGTTTTTACATTGATGGATATAATTTACTGCATTTGATACAGGCCGTATCCTACCCCCACCACCACCCCATCCCACCCCTATCTAAGTAAATGGGTCAATTATTTCATAACATACATTTTTGCTACAGACAATCAACACAAGGTGTCTAGACAAGAAAATTGCACTGAACTACTTTACATGCATATGGTATGTATAAAATGGTCAACTGAATGCGATAGTGAGGGTCATCTCCCTTCTGACATGAACACCTCTTGAGTGGCAAAGAAATATTTTACATGATCTCTTATGTCTGACCTGGAATGAGCCTAGAGAGGAAAGGGCTTTCTAAACAGTACGTTAAAAAGAAATAAGTTGTATTAAAGATTTCTATGTGATTTTGAATTACTCAGTAGATGTCAAGAGACAGAATACCAATGTACTTGAGCATTAACATAGACATTTAGTACATACAGGGACTTAAAGTAAACACAAACACTTACTTTTCTCCGGCTACAATAGATATGAACTCGGTCAAAACTATATAAAAGTAAAGTGTTTGTTTTATTATAGTGTCACCCCTACTGAAAGGGCCAGACATAATATTGGCTTAGGAGACACATTCATACATTGAACAGCATTACTTCCAGATTCCTAATTTTTAATGCCAGGCACCAGGCAGGTAGGGAATCGGTAACCATTATTCAACCAGCTGGCGGCTCACCAACCGGTCTCCCTTCAGTAACAAGACGTGCCTCTGACAGGACTCGAACTTTTGACCTCACGATTGCAGGGCAAGTGCCATATCAATCAGGCCTCCGCAGCTCGGTATATATATTTTTAAATATCTATATAATAGACTGTAGAAAATTAACCTTTTATGACTACCGACTCGATATCTAACGAAGCAGATTTCATGCAGATATATGAACTATGACGTATAATCCCAGACATCTTAAAATATTACCTGTCATATGTCTTTTAACTTTGGAAAAACATGTTAAAACGACGTTTAAAGGTACTTCCAGAACTAAGACCAACAACTTCCGAGCTTTTACCTAAGTTCAATAACCCATGAGTCATTTTCATCCATGAGGTATACTCTAAACAAGAAATATCTTTAAAAATGATGGTCGGCGAATTGTAATAAGGAAAGAAGTTTATGAATTTTTCATCTAACATTCATCTTTCATCTAACATTTTTCAAATTGCAAAACTAAACACCGTACTTTAACAATTTAAATGGTTCTCTTTTAATTTTTCGCAAAGGTTTCGTACGGTTGCAATTTTGTTTAGTTTATCCTTAGACGAATAATTACAGCAGTAGTTTGATGAAGATTCATGATTCATTTCAAACATCTTATCCGCAAACTCAATAACAGGCTTAAATGACATTTATTGACAGAAATACACTAATATTCTACATTCTTCTCTATACATGTCACTAATAGATCCAAGGACAAATTACTTGCCATCAGCTAAGTGATTACAACAACATAAAGTAAAATATAAAATTAACAGTAGCAATAACAACAACGCGAAACTAGCAGTAGCAGTAGCACTAACAGAAACGCGAAACTGTCAGTATACATATAGCTGTAGCAGTAGAATAATTAGAAAATGTTGAACTGCCAGTAGCAGTAGTAGCATGATTAGAAAATGTGAAACAGGCAGTAGCAGTAGCAGCAGTAGCAGTAGAAGACTAAGAAGTAGCAGTGGTATCAGAAGCAGCAGTAGGAAAACGTGAAATTTACAACAGAAGTAGCAACAGTAGCAGTGGAAGATAAACAGTAGTAGTAGAAATAGCTCAAGAAGACCACGCAGTAGCAGTAGCAGTAGCAAAAACATGACATTGGCAGTAGTAGCAGTAGCAGAAAAGTAAAATTGGCAGTTTCAATGAGCAGTAGCAGCAGTTGTAGCAAGCCAGTCATAGAGGTAGCAGTGAGCAGTAGAACAAATAGGACTAGCAGCAGCAGCAGCAGCAGCAATTGAAAAACTGTGAAACTGGTAGTAACAGCAGTAGTTGATACAGAACAACTTGAAACTGACAGTATCAACAGTAGCAGTAGAAGAATAAATAATACTAGAAGTAGTAGCAGTAGCAGTAGCAGTAGTAGCAATAGCAGTAGCAGAAACAGTAGCAGTAAAACAATCGTTAAACGGACAGTAACAGTGAGCAGTAGCAGAAGAAGTAGCCGTAGTAGTAGTAGAGGTAGCTCTGAGCAGAAGCAGTAGAAATATCAGTGAGCAGTAGCGTTGAGCCATGCCATGAATATCCTACCACTTTAGATTTCATACAGTTTGCCGGGTTTTAGTGATGAATATAGCCAGTCTATCCCTCTGATCCATGACACTCCGTGCAAAGCATGGTTGCAAATCCATTCCGTGCAAAGCATGGTTGTAAATTATCTAAATACATGTACACTGCTGACTAGCGTACAAATTAAACCAACAACAAATCGAGTCTGCAATATTTACTATTTGTTTTGTCCTCGTTGCTTCTGAGGAATCTATTTTTCAGATTTTGTTAGGGCCTAATATATATTATGTTGTTATTAAAGACGTTCGCGGTAGTAATTTCTGCGCATCTTTTTCACGCATGTACTGTATTAGATAATTTTAGGATTTTATTTAATGATAACATCCTTACATCATTTAAATATGTTTCAGCAAATAACTTTTTATTTACACTACAGTATGTTCTTTGATTTTAATGCCGACCGTAACTTTGTAAATTCTTGTCCGTGCTGTAATTCTGTCATCCATGAGGATAGTTTGGCATAAATATATTAACCTTAATGAGACGACGTTTCATGTGTAACACCCAGACCCCTTTCTACAAGGTCAAGGTCACACTTAAAAGTCAAACAGTCTCTTTTGTGTCCGGATCGTAACTTTGCCATTCATCAAGAGGTTTTAAAAGTACTTAGCATAAATGTTTATCAAAATGAGAACCCTAGCTCCAAGGTCAAGGTGTTAACAGTATTATTTTTGTGTCCGGTCCATATTTCTGCTATCCATGGAGGGATTTTGAAATATCTTGGCATAAATGGTAACTATAATCAGACAATGTGTCACGCGCAAGACCCAGATCCCTTGCTCCAAAGTTAGTGTCATATTTAGAAGTCATATCATAATAGATCTTTACGTGTCCGATATATAACTCTGTTATCTATGAGGGGGATTTGAAACAACTTGGCATAAATGTTTACCATAAGGAGGCAATGTGTTACGCGCAAGTCCCAGACCCCTAGCTCCAAGATCAAGTTTACACTTAGAAGTCAAGTGAAAGGTTAAGATCCGATTCGTAACTCTGTCATTAATCATGTTACAATCTAAATATTCTAAGATTTTGTACCAATTGCAAATTAGCTCAGTGGTAAAGCATACAGTCCATGTTAAACAAATATTTTACCGTGTGGGTTCGAAACTCACCATCGACATTATTTTTTTTCTCGTAAACATTTAGATTCCTTCATGAACTATGTGACAACACTATCATAAGCCGATATGGCAGGTCAGAAAAGTTTACCATTATATCAAAGATGATATTGACTAAATGCATGCATTTAAGCCATGCAAATAATAAACATACTGTTGTTTTATATAAAGGCATACATACAAATACAAACCATCGAAAAATGAAACAAAAATATGGGAATGAAAAAGAAAACACACACACACACACACACACACACACACACACACACACACACACAAAGACAAAACATGAAACAAACTCACGTAGATTCGACCCCACAAAATGATTACGCGCAAGACCCAGACCCCTAGTTCCAAGACCAAGTTTACACTTAGAAGTCAAGTGAAAAGTTAAAAGGGTCTGTTTCATATCCGGTTCGTAACTCTGTCATTAATCAAGAAATTTCGAAATTAATTAGCAGAAATATTCCCCGATAACGAGAAAACGTCTCGTGCATAACAACCAGACCACTAGCTCCACGATCGATGTCACATTTAGAGGTTAACGGTTTACATGGTGTGTTTCTTGTCAGTTCCATACCTATTCCGTCGATGAAGACATTTTAAAATTACATGGCATAAACGTTGACGTGTCAGACGCAAGTCCAAAATCTCTAGTTTCAAAGTCAAAGTCAAACTTAGATTAAAAAGCTAACATTTATGTTTCTTGTCCAGTCAATAACTCTGCCATCATCAAACATTATTGTCACAATTTTCCCTATGATGAGTTAGTGTTCATGTTCAAGACCCAGGCCCTAGCTCTAAGGTCAAGGTTACCTTCGGAGAAATTTTTTTCTCTTGTAGAAAAATTAGTCATACCTTAACTATTCTGGCATATTTTGCGCATCAAACTGTAGCATTCTTGGACAAACCTCGGGGGCGTTTGTCACTATAGTGCCATCTCTTGTTTGAGCTTCAATTCTAACTTGAGAGTTATATATATTTGTACTTATCCCTTTAAAATGTCAAGGTCAGTAGTGGCTATTGTCAAGTTACCTTAAAGACACACCACTAACTAACTGTAACCATTTGTATTTCCATAATGCTGTCTGACTAAAGTACATCTCCTATTACGCTATACTTAGGATCTGAAAACGTGCTATTGATAGCCTCGTTCTGACGACCATTCCGTTAGCCAGACAGAAGGCTTACTTATAACATTTTGTGTAAGAATAAAAAATCTATATTTAGACTGGGTTTTTGATAGTTACATTTTTTATGACGTAAAGTGTCAGCCGGTTAGCTCTGTCGGTAAATCGTTAGCTCTGTCGGTAGAGCACTTGCTCTGTAAGCGACTGGTCTCGGATTCGAGTCCCTGACAGCCTACACATTTTTCTTAATCCTTGACATTCAAACAAATCGTCTCATTGGTTAAAATAAACAAAAATAGAATTGCGTAAAATAAAAATAGCAATTCTGGAAATCAAAATGTACAGAAGACGATTAAGAATGGGTCATTCTCGGATCTTCGTTTAGAAGATCAAGTACTTCAGTCAGATTGTTCCATAATTGTAATTATACATTTTTGTATGGAGAAATGAGAAATAACAAGTGTCTAATTACAGTTTGACAGTAACAGATATAAGGCTAAGACAATGTATTACTAAATATATTATTCAATTAATGTAGTAGTATGCGCGGTACTTCATGTATTAAGGTGAGTTTAGATCACACTTTGTTTCTATATACAGTGTAAGATAGTTATTATTCTTTTTTTTATAAAACTATACTGAGAAGAGAATGACTGAGTAAGTCTGCAGATGAAGTTATGAAAACCAGACTGAGCTTGTCCACCTGTCATCTTGTAGAATAGTTGTATGATACCAGTATTACCAGAATTATTTGCACAAAGTTCATGTGGGAGGAAAAGGTAGACCACTAGGTGTGGGTGGGTCTTTAACTCTTCTAACTTGTTAAATACCGATGGATAAAAATAAATGCTATAGCCTATAATTAACGGTCAATGCGAATACGTTAATGTTACACACCGATAGCCACACGAAAACTACATGTAGATATAGACTTGCCACAGTTCTCTACTGCGAAAATCTAAAGTGGTAATTTTGACCGGGAATTCACGGCATGAGTATCTTGAGCAGTAGTAGTAGCAGCAGAAAAGTGAAACAGACAGTTGCAGTATCAGCATGAACAATATACAGTACAGCCTCTCCAGAGCAGCCCTCTGTTATGCAAAAAATCTCTCTATAAGAACATCATCAAAATTTCTCTAAGCTGAAATATACTATCAAATTTACCTCTCCAGAACAACAACCTCTACATAACAATCAATATTTGTATCACCCAAAGGGTGTTGCCCTACAGAGGTTGCACTGTAGGCACCAAAGTAGCAGAATAAGTAGAGACAGCAGTAGTTGCACTCGCAGAAACAACAGCAGGGAAAAATCGTGCACTTGGCAATAGCAGTAACAAACAGCAGCAAAAACGTAAAATTGGCAGTAGAAGTTGTAGCAGAAACTTAAAAAAAGGCAGTAGCAGTCGAAAAACGTGAAACTGACAGTAGCTATTACTTGCTATTGCTCACTGTTACTACTAATATCACGATTGTTTTACTGCTTCTGCTTCCACTGCTTTTACTTTTCATTCTTCTACTGCGACTGCTGCTTCCACAATTTCAAGTTTTTGCTTCATCGACTTCTGCTGCTACTTCTACCGACAATTTTATGATTTTGCAACAGTTTTCTGCTCACTGCTACTGGCAGCCACTTTCACGATTTTTTACCACAAATTTCACGTTTTTACCACTGCTACTGCTACTGCAACAAATTTTACGTTATGGCTGCTGCTTCCCTTACTGTTTATTTCACAATTTCGCTACTGTTACCTTAAATTTCAAGTTTTTGCTATTGCCATTGCAGCTACTGCTCCTGCCAGATTTGCGTTTTGGCTAATGCCACTGCGGCTACTGCTACTGTCAATTTCATGCTTTCGAAAATGCTGCTGATGCTACTGTTCCTACATATTTCATGGTTTGCTGCTACAGCTACTACAAATCTTACGTTTTGGCTACAGCTACTGCTGGTACTACTTATATTGCCTATTTCACGTTTTTGCTATTGCTGCTGCTACTGCATATTTCACTCTTTGCTTCTGCTGCTGCCTGTTTCACGTTTTTGCTTCTGCTTCTACTACTGCCTGTTTCACGCTTTTGCTTCTGCTTATGTACTGCCTGATTCACGTTTTTGCTTCTCCTCTGCTACTGCCTGTTTCACGTTTATGCTACTGCTGCTGTTATTGCCAAGTTTACCATTTGCTACTGCTGCAGCTGCTACTGATACTGCCAGTTTTACGTTTTTGCTACTTCTACTGGTGCTACTGCTACTACATATTTTACGGTTTTGCTACTAATACTGCCAATTTCACATTATTGCTACTGCTACTGTTTCTGCTGCTTCTACCAATTTCATGATTTTTGCTTCTGCTTCTGCTAGTAGTGCTACTACAAGTTTTGCTACTGCTACTGTGACTTTCACGTTTTTGCTACTGCTACTGCTGGTACTGCTACGGCTACTACTGTATCTTCCAATTTCATGGATGCTGTTTTTTGCTTTGTTTCTGCTATTACTGCTACAGTAACTACAAGTTTTACGTTTATGCTACTGCTGCTACTACTAATGCTACTCTGAATTTCAATGTTTGCTATTGCTACTACCCCTGCAAATTACACGTTTTTGCTACTGTTACTGCATCTGCCTATTTCACGTTTTTGCTACGGCTTCTACTGCTTCTGTAGATAACTCAGTCCTTAACTCAGTTTCTTTATTTCACTCAGATCATGCAAACAAACATTACAACATGATGTAATAAGACAATTACTAATATCATACGAGGCTAAAGAAAGCAATCATTACAGTGTATATATATATTGCAGGAGAGCAAGTAATACAAAAGTTTTCTACAGAGCCAATTTCATGTTGTTTTTTTTTGCTTTTGCTTTTGCTTCTGCTATTACTGCTACAGTAACTACAAGCTTTTAGCTACTGCTACTTTTACTACTGTGATTGTGAATTTCAATTTTTGCTACTGCTAGTGCTACCACATATAACACGTTTTTTCTACTGTTACTGCTTCTGCCTATTTCATGTTTTTGCAACGGTAGTTGCTACTGCCAATTACATGTTTTTGCTACTGCTGCTGCTACTGCCTCTTTCACGATTTTGCTACTGCTGCTAGTGTTACTTCCAATTTAACGTTTTAGATACTGTTACTGCTAATGCCAATAAGTATTCATCGTAGAATAAACGAAGTCGAAATATACGAAACCTTTGTGAAAGCCATTTAAATTGTCAAAGTGAAGTGTTTAGTTTTGCAATTTGCAAAATATTAGATAGATGATAGAATAACACAAATGACACGAAAATATTATAAACTTCTTGTCTTACTACAATTCGCCGACCATCTTTTTATGCCCCCGAAGATGGGCATATTAAAATCGCACTGTTCGTCCGTGCGTGCGTGTAAATTCTTGTCCGGGCTGTAACTCTGCCATCCATAAAGGGATTTTGTAATTACTTTGCATAAATGTTCACCATAATGAGACGACGTGTCATGCGCAAGGCGCAGACTCCTAGCTCCAAGGTCAAAGTCACACTTAGAGGTCAAAGGTTAACAGGGTCTGTTTCGTGTCAGGTCCATAACTCTGCCATCCATGAATGGAATTAGAAATTACTTGGCATAAATGTTTACATTAATGAGACGACGTGCCGTGCGCAAGACTCAGACCCCTAGCTCCAATGTCAAGGTCACACTTAGAAGTCAAAGGTTAACAGGGTCTGTTTCGTGTCCGGTTCATAACTCTGCCATTTCATCAAGTGATTTTGAAATTACTTGGCATAAATGTTCCCAATAATGAGACGACGTGTCGTGCGCATGATCCAGCCCCTTAGCTCTAAGGTCTAGGTCAAACTTAGAGTTAAAGGTTAACATGGTCTGTTTCTTGTCCGGTCCATAACTTTGCCATCGATGAAGGGATTTTAAAATTACTTGGCATAAATGTTCCCTATATTGAGATGACGTTTCATGCGCAAGATCCAGACCCCTAGCTGCAAGGCCAAGGTCACACTTAGAAGTCAAATGTGTTTCTTGTCTGGTCCATAACTCTGTTATTTATTAAGGGATTTGAAAATAATTTGACACAAATGTTTACCATATTGAGAAGGTGTGTCGCGCTAATGAACTGTGTCTCTCAGGGTAAGGTCAAGGTCATAAAATGATGTGTGATTTTTTTTTTTGCGCAGACAACTGTAGCATTCTTGGGCACGTTTCGTGGGCATTTGTCACTAATAGTGACAGCTCTTGTTAAATGATATTTCTTGTTTCTACTGCTACTACCACTAGTGTTATTGCCAATTGCACCTTTTGCTATTGCTGCTTCTGCTACTGCCAACTTGATTCTGATCGAATACACCCGAAAAATATGGGCGATAATTAATGACTGCCAGGTCAATGCTTATGGACAATAGTTACCATAGATGTGTTGACTATCTGTATACATTTTTCTTAAGAACATTCTCGCATTTATCCGTATAAGATACTAACCAGTGTTTACAGTGTAATCATATAATGAAATACTTATTGTATGATGATATCGATGATATCATACACTTATTGAAAGTCTTGCTGGTCTATAGTCTGAACTATTGCCTGACGTCCGAATGATTTTTTTTACATGACATCAGAAAGTAGTTTTAAAGACCCACCACGACCTACTGACCTAATTTTTTCACCCACAAAGACTTCATGAAAATCATCAGTTATACTACAAGTTTTCAGGTGGACAATTTAGGCCCTTCCTAAATAGATGTGTTTTCACAACTTCAACTGCAAACTTATTCAACGGATAGGGACTATCTGTTTGAAATAATTCAAATTATCATTGCTATGTATCAGAAATAAATACTGTTTTATTTTAAAAATAGAGATGAGTCAAATTTTAAGTGAAACAAATACGGTTTTGTTTGATGAGTCATTGTCTGTATTTGACGATTGTAAGAATATTAATACTATAGAAACTATTCCTGAAGTTGTGTCTTCCAACATGCCAGTTAATAAAGGTAGTGCTGCCGCCGCGGCCAATTCTACATCAAAGGGACAACCTAAGCTGCCTTCAAACAGTGATATTATGGAGTTTCTAAAGTCACTTGAGACTAAAATTGTAAACGTTGAATCTAGGTTGAATAAACTCGACTCATTAGATAAAAAAGTGTCTTCTTTTGAAAAGGATATTAAAACGTTGTTTACACAGATCCATGTACATAAGAACATAAGCCAGCTCTGAAAGTTTCATAAAAATAGATGAACGTATTGAAAGGATTGAGTTCATAACAGGAGAATATCAGTCTCGCATTCAGGAACTTGAACGGGAAAATGGCGATCTTAGAGACCAGGTAACATACTTAAAATCCCAGTCAATGCGGAACAATCTTGTTTTTGGAGGCATAGTCGAGGAACAAAATGAAGACTTAGATAAGAAATTACGTGAAATCCTCGCCAACAAACTCAGAATTACTCAAAGCATTGTTAACTCCATGAAAATTGAGCGTATACACAGGATGGGTCAACTAAGTGATAACCCTGGTCAAGGCACGTGTCACAAAGTGGTTTGTAAGTTCGCGTACTTCTCAGACCGCGAACTCGTCAGACGTCAAAGGAAACTCCTAGAAGGCTCGAACTACTTTCTTCACGAACAGTTTCCTCCTGAAATCGCGGCAAAACGTCGCAAATTGATTCCGAAACTCAAGGAAGCATTCAAAGACGGGAAGAAGGCCTGGATTGTTTATGATACTTTATATATAGAAGGTAGGCCGGTCAAATGTGATACTAGTAACTAGGATCGGCCGGAGGATGGACTGAGTGTTCTAGTATGGAATACCAATGGATTAACTGACACTAAACTTTCTGATTCAGATTTCATTTCTACTTTTTCTGATAATGATTTAATAATTTTGAGTGAGACATGGACTGATAAGCATTCTAATATTGAAATTGATGGATACTTTAGTTACAATTTTTACCGTAAGTTTAAGCATAAAAAAGCTAGGAGAAACAGTGATGGAATTTCTATATATGTACGTAACTCATATAAGGAGGGTATTACTATTATCAAAAACCATTTTAATACCATTATTTGGTTAAAGATAGATAGGGACTTTTTTAATCTTGATAAGGATGTATATTTTTGTGGTTTGTATTTATGGCCAAATGAGTCTCCGGCCGCCAATGTAATTGAAACAGATTTATTTGAGGTTATTGCTCAAGATTTTTTAGATTTCGAACAATTAGGTCGGGTTTATTTAGCAGGAGACTGGAACTGTCGCGTGGGAAATAGGTCAGATTACATTCTTTGCGATAGAAGAATCGATAATTTTGATCCAGGGGACTATATCCCTGATCAACACCTAGGTAGGGCCAGGCCCGTGTGCAGGATTTGATTGCTGGGGGGGGGGGGGGGGGCCCAACCTGAGGTGGGTTCGGGAGGGGTACCCCCTCCCGATTGTGAAATTTTTTTTATATAGCACATGAATAGATGCATTTTCCTGCTACCTGAAACACCTTTAAGGATGCATGAATGTATTATATATTTAAGGAAAAGTCTACTTTTTAATCATTTCATCAAGCCTTTTAAATGTATGTATGATTGTACAGTCACAGTGTATGGACTTATTTTTCTGTATGATACCTAGTTGAAAAAAAATGTTGAAGTTTTAAGATGATTATTAAGTAGACTAGCTCCTAGACTATGATGATTTTTTTTCACATTTTTATGATTTCATGTAGTGAACTGAGCCAGTCTATATACTATGTCCAATATTACAATTTTAACATCAGTCCTCTTAGAAAATCTCTAGAATAGACTGGCTTTTGTCTCTATGCACACAAAAAAGAAAAAAAAATCATAGAAATATCGTAATTATCAGTCTAGTGGCTAGTCTAATTATTAAGGGTATCCTATTTGCAAAATGGCCAACTGTTTTTAGATTTCCAAC